>NW_026526666.1:45943088-48343088 GCF_024362965.1 Panthera pardus | reverse complement strand
TATTTAGAAAATACTGCTGATTTACTCCCCTCTATGGTGATATCATGGACATGTCTCCCTTGTTTAGAAAATCTGTTGTTAGGGGCGCCTGGTGGCTCAGTTGGTTAAGCATCCAATTTCGACTCAGGTCATGATCTCACGGTTCCTGAGTTCAAGCCCTGCATTGGGCTCTGTGCCAAGAGGTAAGAGCCTGGAGCCTGCTTTAGATTCCGTGTCTCTCTCTCTCTCTTCCCCTCCCCAGCTAATGTTCTTTCTTTCTCTCAAAAATGAATAAATGTGAAAAAAAAGTTAAAAAAAAAGAAAGAAAGAAAATCTGTTGTTAAATGGAGAAAGGAAAGGAGTCACTCTATCTCCCCTTGATGAATTGTGTTTCTTAATTTTAAGTAACAGAAATCAAACTCAATCTAGCTTATGGAAGAATGAGAATTTACCAGTTTATCTGTTGGAGGGGCTGGAGTGATTGGAAGCAGAGATTCAACCCATCTTCCTGCTTGTTGACTTTATATCTTAAGCACTGTTATCCACGAGGAAGGAGACATAGCGCTGGTTTTCCTAATGTCTTAGATTAGATTCTCCAGAAACAGACCCCCCAAAAGGATTTATTAAAAATGTCTCTGGAAAAATCTGATAAAGGCATGGAGACAAATAGACTCAAGAAAATTAGAAGAAAAAAGCTGTCCTAAAGTTAAGTTTGAGAACTTATATTTTCAGTGGTAAAATTTCCTGAAATTGTGATTTTTTTTTTCTTCAGAAGTTCCTGGCATCCCAGGTCTAGGAATGAGAAAGCAAGTACTGGGACTGACCTAGAGTTGGTGTTTGCTGAGTGGGTGTGATGGAAGAAAAGGGGTACTTGGGAAAAGAGGATGTTGAAGGAAATCATGCAAATGGAGAGAAGGAAAGACAGCAGGACACTGTTGAAGAAAAATAAAAGAACCAGGGGAACTTTCTGAGGAATCAAACATATGCGGAGCTGAAAGGAAAGGTGTTTGTATTGGGTTCCTACTGACTGCCACAAACTTAACATGTTAAAACAATAGAAATTTGTTCTCTTATAAGTTCTCAAGAAGAAGTCTGAAATGAGTTTTATGTGACTAAAATCAAGGTGTTTCCAGGACTGGTTCCTTCTGGAGGATCTATGGGTGAATCCATTCCTTGCCTCTTCCAATTTATGGTGGCTGCTGGCATTCCTTGGCTTGTGGCTGCATTTTTCCAATTTCTGCTTCTGTCATCACATTGTTGTCTCCACCACTATGGTAGCATCTCCCACTATCTTTAAAAGGACACTTGTGATTACCTCATTGTTTCCACCTGTTTTGCATTACATCTGCAAAGTTCTTTATACCATATAAGTTAGCATATTTACAGGGTCTGGGTTTGGCTTAGAAGTGTTGGAGAGGGGCTTTTTTTGGGGGCGCCTGGGTGGCTCAGTCGGTTAAGCGTCCGACTTCGGCTCAGGTCATGATCTCACGGTCTGTGAGTTCGAGCCTCGCGTCAGTCTCTGTGCTGACAGCTCAGAGCCTGGAGCCTGTTTCAGATTCTGTGTCTCCCTCTCTCTCTGCCCCTCCCCCCTGTTCACGCTCTGTCTCTCTCTGTCTCAAAAATAAATAAACGTTAAAAAAAATTAAAAAAAAAAAAGAAGTGTTGGAGAGGGGCTTTTTTCAAACTCCTACATCACTGTATCAAGATTGAAGATTGTTTATGTTCACAGTTCCCAGTGGAAAAAAAAATATATATAATTAAAGTATAGTCACGAATGGGTATGAATGAAGATCATTAAGTCAGTCCAGGAAATAAAAGAGTAGGGCATTGGATGAGCCATTCTCTTGGATCCTGGAACCATCAGGGTATAGATGGACTTGGGATTCCTTAAGACAATGGTTGAGTAACTTGCTATTGGCCACACCATTTGTAAGGGCTAGAAGTATTCTTACTACTTTTACCAAATATTCAACATTTAGTTAGTTTAGGGAGACCTATGAAAAAAGACGAGGAGGAAATCCATTTTCTCTCTGTTCCAAGGCAAGTTTGATTGTATTCTCCATTTGTACCTCTTGTTTTTCGTTCCAGCTCTCCCTTTGAGCTCCAGACCACAATGCTACCAGATCTATTCTCAGTCCTTCTCTGCTTTTTCAGTGCCCTAGGAGACTGATTTCTATGAAGGGGATCTCCCAGGGTCTTCTTGCCCTCTGACTTCCAGTTGGGTTTGCAACAGGGGAGCCTCTGGCAGGGGATCGGAAAAGAGGAGTATTGGTATAGTTACTCACCCACCTCCCGCTCCAGCCCTGACTACCATGGCCCTGGCAGTGACTACGTATCTCCATGGACAAAGTTCCTGTGTAGTGGACTCTTTCCCAGCTTCAGGTCTTTCTGACCTCTGGTAACTCTGTTCTCTCTTTTTGCCCAGCTTCCTGCTGTTGCTAGATTCTGGGTGCTTCATTATCCCATTTGTTCCTTGACTCTATAATTCTCTGTATACAATCTCCTTTGAATGATCTTCAGGTAAGCCCTTTTGAATGTTTTTTTTTCTTTCTGAAACTCTGGTATAATAGGGCATAATTCTAGCTGTTCATAGTATTTTCTTAAATTATCATTATAGGTTGACATGTCTTCAGAAATCTCTTGGACACTCTTTTTTATTGTGTGGTAAAATAAGCAAATAAATAAACAAAACTACAAGTCTTTTTTACCTGCTATTGGTAATGTTTTTTGTGACTTGTATCATTTAAGCTTGTCTTCAGTTATGAGTAATAGAAAACATTACCAAGAGTGAGTAATTGGAGTTTGTTTTTATCACATACAAGAAGAATGAATATGATCAGATGCTGATATTGCTTCAGTGCCTCAATATTTCAAGGCTTTGGCTATCACCTTCATGATTCTTCAGTGTTTCCCTCTTGGGTACAAGATGGCTGCCAGGGCTTATTATCTGTGTTCCAGGCAGGAACCAGAGGGAAAGATGGCCACACCCACATTTATACTATTACATGTTCAGAAAAGTAATCCTTTCTCAGAAGGATTTTCTGTCCAGAAGATAGTCTGCTTATGCCTTATTTATCAGAAATGGCTTATGAAGCCACTGCTAGGTGCAAAGAAGACAAGAAAAGCAGTAACATTCGATTTTTTCTACAAAGGAGATAGGCAAGGGAAAAGAAGGTTGGAAATAGATGTTAATTAAGCGAGGATGTCTTCTGTACTCTCTTTGTACGTAATCCTACCAAATCATCTAAGGGCATGCATTATGAAGTCGGAGTGCTGAGTTCTAACACTAGGTCCACTATATTCTACCTGTTGAATTTGGGAAACAACTTAATCTCTCATTGCTTCACTTTCAAGTGAGGATAATAAAAAAGTTTTTCTCTCATAGGGTTACTGTGATGACCAAATGAGTTAGTATATGTGCAGCATTTAGAACAGCATTGACACATGGTAGGCACTATTTAAATTGTTGTCTGATTTTTTGTTGTTTCTACCAAAACCCTCGAAGCAAAGGCTATAGGAAATAGAAAACGTAAGGGCCAATACAAAGTAACAGGGCGAAGCTTGGTCAAATTGTGAAATTAAAGATTATCTCCTCCTTCATTCATTTTTTCCTTCAACCTTATCCATTCTCTTTGCAGACTCATATTGCCACCCAGATATCCATCACCCTCCTGTCATGCTATAACAGGAGCTGCTATAACACTCCACTTCCACTTACTGAATGCACTCACAATGTACCAATCAATCTGTCACACATATTTTTTATGTCCTTACTGTGTGCTAGGGGCTGGGAAAAAAATGGTAAGTAATACAGCTATGGCCCTTCTGTGAGATGCTTGTAGTCCAGTTGGGAAGCTGATATTAAAAAATAATTAGAGAATTAATTGGTATTTGTTCTATTCAAAATTGGAAAATTTCAGTATTCTATGACAACATGCTAATCTTAGGAGCCCAAGAAAGCTTGCCTCAGGAAGTAGCATTTATGCTAAGGCTCTAAGGTTGAATAGGAACTAGTTGGGTAGAGAGGTGACAATGGGGCTGGGACAGAGAAGCAGAGTTTCAAGGGCAGAGGCCTAGAAGAAGGATGAGGCCTGGTGTTTGAGGAGCTATGGGCCTATGTCTCTCTTTTCTATGCCATCAGAATCCCTGTGTCCCACTCCCTCTGTGCTGCTCCCAGCATTCTAAGTGGACAGGTAATTATTTGGTGAAACCCTAATTACCCAGGCCACACAAGAGCCTCAGGGTTTTCCCTTCCCCTAGTTTCCCTGAAGCAAAAAGACCTTGATAAGCAAATCTACACTTGAAATGTTCAAGATTTCTAAGCTTTGATACTCTGTTTTCAGGGCTATTTGTATTTGAACAAGAAGCATTTAAACATAAATTCTTACTTCATAAAGGGTGACTTCTCCACTAGTGGAGATTTCAGTCCTTTGCCTGGGAATTTCTTTTTGCTCTAAGGAGTTGGAGGGATGAGGCAGACTATTAACGCCCAATATAAAATCACCTCGAAGGTAAAGTTATATCTCAAGCATGTTGGCACTAATAATGATGTGGAAAACTTACTCTATGATTTAGTATTAGTTGGAACATAATTATTCCTTATTTATTAACACAATTAAACATTTATATTATTCCCCTTTTATGAAAATCAAAACTTTGAAATCCTGCTTGGAAAATGAGAATAGAAATGAGTTTTTAATCCCCTGGATTTGGCCACACTGAATATTCTTTTCTTCATTACTAGTTTGTGCTTAACCCATATAGTCAGATCCTTCAGGAAGCAGTGGCTTTCTTAGGTGTGGTATCCATCCATCATTTCCTCTCTGCTCCAGAGCTCCCCTGTGGCTGCTGAGTGCAGGAAGGGCTGATGCTTGCTGTGACTTCCATTTGCTCCTGAGGGGGAAAGTGAAGTTTCCAATCTTGTAATGTCATGTCCAGCCATAAATAGATGATTCAAAAGCCACATTTCTGAGGAGCAAGAGGTTAAAGGGAGCCTTGAGTGTTATAAGTGGTCAACATGCATTCTTCAAGATGGTCTCATTAACTAAACATGGAATGCAGAAGCATTTGTCAATATTATACATGCTGTTTTAGACTGCATTAATAAAAGATTCATTGGTGCTCCACTTCACATCGGTTTTGCCAATTTGAATCTCTTTTAAATGACTGCCTTCTTTGTTTTGTAGCTTACAGCTAAGCTTTTATAGTTACTCTAGCTCTCTCTAGGCTGTCTGCTCCACTGCTCACTCGTGCTCATATACCCAATTATTTCTGTTCTATAAAAGGTATCTGCCTTTCTTAGTGTATGCATTTATATGTTTATTTATACATTGGTTTATTCCAAAATGTTTTTGACACAGTTCAATAGACCGGACGCTAGATTTTATGATCATTTTGGTTGCTCAGAAGCTATCCAAAAACTTCTAATATTTTCATTTGAAAACACAAATATTCTCTTCAGATTTTTTTAAATTTAATTCTTGTAAAAGGTATGGTCTCTTTAATAAGCTAGTTACATCTGATGCTGAGGTGTAAGTCTGATTCAAAATACAAAAGTCCACAGCTGTTACCAAGGAAATCAATGACCTCTTTTTTTAAGTAGCTGTTGGGATGCAAGTTAGTTTCCTAAGAAATCTCTAATTGGAAACTTTAGTCCTCAAAAGTCTGCTGGGGATGTGACTATGTGTCTAAAGGTTATAATGTCTAGTAGCATGTGAGGTTAGGGGTGTACAACAAAAAGTCATTTTTTTTCAAGTGTAAATAACAAGTGTTGAGACTTTCAGCTCCTCCTGGGATTACCAGATATTTGGAAGATACTTGATTTAAATTGGTTTGACTTAAAAAGCAAAGAGAGCTGACAACAGAGAAAAACTGCAAGGGACATTTTTTTCTAATTTTTTAAAAATTTATTTATTTATTTTGAGAGAGAGAAAGAGAGCATGAGTGTGGTAGGGGCAGAAAGAGAGGGAGAGAGAGAGAGAGAGAGATTGAGAGAATCCCAAGCAGGCTCCATGCTGTCTGTGCAGAGCACGGTGTCGGGCTCAAACTCATGAACCCGTGAGATCATGATCTGAGCCAAAATCAAGAGTCCAAGCTTAACTGACGGAGCCACCCAGGTGCCCCTGCAAGGGGCATTTTAACTGCTAATGACTAGGAACTGCATACAAACCAAAGCTTTTGAATATCCAATGGTGATATTCAAATGTTTTTGTTGAAGCAGAATAAGAAAATTCAAAATCAAGACAATGCTGAATTATACCTAGATATTTGTATTTAAAATGACTATAGTGTATATATTTGTAATAAGTCCTAGATTAATGAAAACATTGCCTAAATTGTACACTAGATTTCCTTTTCCCCTATATCCACATTAGGGGAAAGTTCAACTGATACCATTTATTGATTTATTGAAGGGAAATTTCTCCATCTCCTAATATGGCAAGAAACTATTCAAGGCCTCATGGATACAGAACATATTCTCCTACATTCGAAGAGTTTACTATAGTCCACTGGTAGAGTCAAATACTCAGCTCTCATAATGCAGTGAGATATATGTCATAACAAAGCTATTCATGCGACGTTATGAGAATGTAAAGAAGCAACATAGAGGAAAGGCACCGAACCCAACCTGGGAGAAGGAAAAGGATTTAGAAAAGTCTTCTTAGGGGCACCTGGGTGGCTTGGTTGGTTGAGCGTCTGACTTCAGCTCAGGGCATGATCTCATGGTTCATGGGTTCGAGCCCTGCGACGGGCTCTGAGCTGACAGCTCAGAGTCTGGAGCCTGCCTCAGATCCTGTGTCTCCCTCTCTCCCTCTCTCCCTGCCCCTCCCCTGCTCATGCTCCGTCTCTCCCTGTCTCAAAAATAAGTATAAACATTAAAAAAAAATTTAGAAAATTCTTCTTAGAGGAGGCAATGCTTCCATTGATTTGCATAAGAATTTAAAAACTACAGGAGCAAAAACAGAAAGGCCATACTCTAAAGTCTACTTTTCAACTAGTGTTAGCTCTTTACATTGCATCTTTTAAAAAAAAATTTTTTTTATGTTTTATATTTGAGAGAGAGACAGAGAGACAGAGAGCAAGTAGGGGAGGGGCAGAGAGACAGAGACAGAATCAGAAGCAGGCTCCAGGCTCTGAGCTGTCAGCACAGAGCCCAAGGCGGGGCTCGAACTCACAAACTGTGCGATCATGGCCTGAGCGGAAGTTGGATGCTTAACCAACTGAGCCACCCAGGTACCTCCGTTACATCTTGATTCACAGTAACCAAATGTTAAGATATAGTATAAAGCAACAATATATTAAGATAGTATAGTGTTGGCTCAAGAGTAAGAATGTGATCTGAATTCAGAAGAAAGAGCCCCAAAACTGTTCTTATAATATGTAGGAATTATATTTTGGGATTTATTATATAATAAATAAGGTATCACAAACAGATGGGGAATAAGATTATTTGATAAATTCTGCTAGGAAAATTGATGTTTGGGGACAAAAATCAAGCTGACCTTCCTGTTATAGCATATGTCAAAATTAATGCCTGATGAATGAAAAATTTGATATAAAAATGAAATAATTTAAAAATCAGAAAATATGAATTAATTTTAACTCTAAGATGATGAAAAATATACTGGTATATATTGGTACACTGGACTTGATAAAAAAAATCTGTGTGTGCAAAAATGATCATATTTAAAAGTATATGTTTAACTGGGGAAATTTTAGCAAAAAAAAATATGGCACAGTTTACATATACTTAAAAAAATCACCTCCAGCGCAATAAGAAAAACACTACAGTAGAATGGGCAAAGAGCACAAGAAGAAAGTTTCCAAAAACTTATTACTGTTAAATATATGGAAAAATAGGGAAGAATATTCAAAATGACAGTGTCTTAATTTGGAGTATTTTAGCAAAATACCATATACTAGATGGATTACACAAAAGACACTTATCTATAACACTTCTGGAGGCTGGGAAGTCTATGGTCAAGGTGCTAGCATGGTCAGATTCTGGTAAGGGCCTTCTTCCTGGCCTGTAAATGGCTACCTTCCTGCTGTACAGACATTTGGTGGAGAGAGGAAAAGGAAGAAAGCTCTGGGATGTCTTTTTCTTTAGGGACACTGATCCCATAATGAAGGTTCCATGACCTCATCTAAACTTAATTACCTCCCAAAGGCCCCATTTTCTAATACCATCACATTGAGGGCTATATGAGTCCAGTGGACACAAAACACCTATGTTTCAGGTGTGCCACATAGTGATTTAACCTCTTTATACTCATCTTCAATATTCTTAATTTTTTTCTTACCTGGGGTCTCTAAGCATCTGAACTAGAAGAAATAATTCTTATGCTCTTAAATCCAATTCTTTAAAGATCAGTTAATGTTAGTATCTAGTTTTTCAAAACACTGTTATTGCCTGTTTATCCTATACTGTTTAGAATTTGGAAACTGGTATCTTTTTATCATGTGCAAATGCAAGAAAAATGCTTATTTTCATTAAGGTAGATTTAGATCCTTCTTGTCTGAAGATTTATATGGTACATAAATAGATCTTACATGTGTTGTGATTAACTTAATTGTATCTTGGTACTGTTATCCTCATACCATTGGATTTAATTACATTGCATTATGACTGGTAATTAAATAGAATAAAATATCATTA
Source organism: Panthera pardus (assembly GCF_024362965.1). Lineage (NCBI taxonomy): Eukaryota > Metazoa > Chordata > Mammalia > Carnivora > Felidae > Panthera > Panthera pardus. Next base: position 48,334,450 of record NW_026526666.1, on the reverse strand, counting down.
TATCATTAGTTGGTTTTATAAGGCCTTGAAATCTATTCTAAGAGCTCTTATATGTATTACAAGTTTTCACCACTAAGATCAATGCTCCTAGAATTGTTACTGGTCACTGAGTTGTCAGGTGTACATTTACCAATTACTTGGAATTTGAGCTCAAAGGCACCAATGTGCACTGATTTGGGCGAAGCCTTCCAATTCAACCAGGAGGATGACCATCATTTTGTATCATCTTACTTTTAAATTTGTTCTCTCCCAAATGGGGGTATTGAAAGATTAAAGCAATGACCAGCAAACACATTTTGGCTGAATTGTCTGTGACTATGCAATTAACAGAAAAAAAGTTATCATTTATAATCAGCTGAGTTGTGTTTTCCAGTGATCTTGACACTGCTAGTATAGTGTATCTTGTAAATCTTTCCATGATGCCATGAACAATGACATGAGGGTGGAAATATGCTGATTGAAAGGCAAGCTGGAACTATAGTTGTGACCACAATCCATACTGTGTACAATTATGAAAAAGATATGCCTTCCAACAAGGGCCAGGTGTATGCCTTTTCTTCTCGAGTGACACTTGTTTCTGTCTCCATCTTGACAGTCATAGTTTCAAGCTATTCTATTTTTTATCAAACCTTGATTTCTTCACAGAACGTGGAACTGATATGTAGAGGTGCCCTGCTGCATCCCAGGAACTGTGTCATGTATGATGTGTCATTTAAATCTCACAACCACCTTGTAAGTAGGCTGTATTATTACAGTTTTACAGATAAGCAAACTGAGACTTAGATAAAATATATTGCTTAAGAGAAGCTGGGTAGAAAGCGGCATGTCTGGTATTTAAACCTAGTTCTTTTTAGTTCCAAAGATATTAACCATTTCTTTTCTACTGTGTTGACTCACAGGAGGTTGTTTGTTTGTTTGTTTGTTGAAATTAAATGGCCTCCTACCATTATCCCATGAACATTGAGGTTATTTGTAATGTAGACATGTGAATGTTGCATTCAGCAAGGATGTCTATGGAACCCCTCTAGGAACTGTGAGGATGAACATTTAACATTCCCCTTTATTTTTTTAAAAATTCTTTTTTATTCTTTATTTATTTTTGAGAGAGAGAGAGACAGTGAGACAGAGTGCAAGTCGAGGAGGAAAAGAGAGAGAGGGAGACACAGAATCCAAAGCAGGATCCAAGGTCTGAGCTGTCAGCACAGAGCCTGATGCAGGGCTCAAACTCACGAACTGCAAGATCATGACCTCAGCCAAAGTCAGATGTTTAACCAACTGAGCCACCCAGATGCCCCTAACATTCCCCATCTTGATCTAGAATTTGAGAAGGGTAGGTATCATTCTTGGAATTTCCCCAGGTAGAAGGAAGTTGAAAGCAAAATAAAAGAATACCTTTTAGGATTCACAAAATTATGAGAATTCAGCTACGTATTGTAGTGTGTTTTTAAAGTGTTTATGTCTCTCTTGTTATTCACTAGCATTTAGTGCAGATATACCAAATATGCCAATCTTGCCTCAGCTTTGCTACAGAGTGTTGTAAGTGTTACAGAATGTTATGCTTAAGTCAGAATATTAAAAGGAACCCCAAACTACCCCTCAGACTCACCCTATTTAATCCATATTTCTTTTAAGGAGGCTTTGCCATGAATTTACTCATAGAACTAGATTCTTAATGATTGTGGCCCCAAGCTTATAGAAAAAGACAGATTTTTTTCTTTAAGTTTTTTATTTTGAAATGATTTTAGATTTACAAAAAGGTTTCAAGGGTAGTACAGAGAGTTTTGTATATCTGATATATAGCCCATCTTCCCCTAACATTAACATTTTATATAACCATGTACATTTATCAAGACTAAGAAATGAACATTGGTACATTACTATCAGCTAAATTCCAGACTTTGTTCAGGTTTTACCAGTTTTCCCACTAATTTCCTTTTTCTTTTCCAGGATCCAATTCAGTATATAACATTGTACTTAATCATCATGTCTTCTTAGTAAGAGGAGACAGTTTTTAATGTTGAGTAGTAATGATGGCAACGATGCAAAAGACTCAGAAAAGGTAGTTGTAGGTGGAAGGGAAAGTTTATTAATCAACTCCTCTAAGTCCAGAGACAAAAGGAGTGTCCTTCCAGGAGGAAACAATACTGGAAGATCACCATGACTCTCTCTTCCCTATTGCCCCTTTATTTTTTTCTCTAAAGGATAAGATTGAGGAGAACATCATTGTTGACCAAAGCAGTAGTCTTTTTTCCCTCTCCAGCATGTCTTCAAGTGGTACCCACTCTCCTGTTTGCTAATTGTTCCATACATTGAACTCTTAGGAACCAGAGCCTTTAGCCTCTGCATGATAGGTAGAGGTGCCCTGCTGCATCCCAGGAACTGTGTTATGTATGATGTGTCATTTAAATCTCACAACCACCTTGTAAGTAGGCTGTATTATTACAGTTTTACAGATAAGCAAACTGAGACTTAGATAAAATATATTGCTTAAGAGAAGCTGGGTAGAAAGTGGCATGTCTGGTATTTAAACCTAGTTCTTTTTAATTCCAAAGATATTAACCACACTCCTCTAGCTGCTTCCCTGCAAGTAGATGGATGAGTCAGTTCACATTACATGGGACAGGGTAGGAAAATCCATTTGGATCTTTTTTTAGGGTGAAAAAGCTAATATTCTGAGATCCACAATTCCATCTATTTCCTATGTTTATTTTTCATACTGTTTAAAATGCAGAGAGGACAAACGTTGTGATTAGCTCCTTGCAGAACTTGTAGCACAGATCATTTGGTGTATGGCTTGCTTTTTGTCATGGTGTTATAAAAAATAATCTACATTGATTAAAAATCATTTTTAAAGATGTAATTTAAAAACACTTTCTATAAAATAAAGCACTGTTAAATCATCAAAATTCCTCATGCAACAATTTACTAATCATATGTGTATATATGCGTGTATGTGTACATATAGACATATTCTGCCTAATACACCTCTTACATGTGTTTATGTGTGTATATATATTATATGTTAATACATATGTAGGTACATATATGAATAGATGTACATAAATTTATACATATATGTATATGTACATACATGGCTAAATACATATATGCATATATATACATATACATCCTATAATATACATATTCTAGCCTGTATGTCACATATTAATCAAAATAGGTTAAGTTGTGTTGGGCTAACAAACAACTTCAAAGTTGCAACTTATTTCCTGCTCACATTATATATGCATTGCTGATTGACTTGAGACTCAACTCCCCAGTCACTGAGGAAGCCAGGTCAATGAGGACTCTACCATGTGGTGGTTGCACCACCTAGAACACAAGCCCTCTCGATCACTCAGCATGGTAAAAGAGAGCTTGGGCAATTAAACATGAGATTTCCACAATCTCAGTTACGTACAATTTATACTCACAATTTATTGGTCAGAATCCATCACAGTGTTTAATTCAACTTTAAGGGCCAATAATCACATCTTCTAGGTGTACAGAAGGCAGGGGAGAATCAAGTATTGAAGAAAAATTATATATAATGTGTACTACATGAAAAAACTCACTTATGTGAAAAATTACTTATGTAACAGGTCAGGGTAAATAACACTAGCATAACACTAGTATAACAAGTTGCTCCAGATTCCAATGACTTAATATAATTAAAGTTTGTTTTTACTCATTTGATAACATAATGCAACTGGCAGGAAGTCAGTACTCCAGGCAGTCAGGTAGGGACTTTAAGATCTAACATTTTGTGACATAAAGCCTGAAAAGTGACAACAATAAAGAGGCAGTTAGTTTTATTTTACTTCTAGTTTGAGTATAAGGTGAATGGTCAGATCAGTTTTGTCTTGTATCAGATGGTTCGATCCCATAACAAATTAAGTGAGCAGCACCCTGAAAGGGATTGTTCATCCACTAATTTCCTTAGCGCTCTGATGTGCTACAAACTACTTTTTTGATTGTAGAAAATAACATCCTGATACATAAGCAGTGTTTTGAAAGAATAAATTAGTCATCCTGGCTTATCTAAATTGGGCTAGACTGCTATTGAAAAAGGGGTAATTTAGAGGAGTTTTTAAAGAAAAATTTATCTTCTCAACTTTGCTTCTTCCTTGTTCTCTCTCTTGCCTTACGTTACTTTTAAAGTGTTCAGCCACTCCAGCATATAAATTTACTACTGACTAAAGTTGTATTTGCTATTTCCTGAGTTCTTGATTTATATGGTCCAGTTCCTCAGCATGAATGGCTTGAGGTCTGGGGTTACTTGTCCTCCCTTTGCTCAAGTAAACAAACAAAAGAAAGTTAGTACATAGCTCAGTACATTTAAGATTTGTAAATAACTTGTCATTTCAAAGTGAACTAAAAGCCTTGAAACTTCAACCGGGATTCATCTGAAATTATGTGGGGTTATTAAAATATGCCATAGAACTCATAAAAATATGTACAAATCTATTTTAGAGCTACATTATCCTCATGGTTAAAGATTGGTTGGAGAGAGCCCAGTACTTAAGTAAGGAATTCTTGGTTCTTGCTCTGGGTCAGTCATTAATGACCTCTATGACCTTGGGCAAGAGTTGAGTATTAGATGACTCCTAATTATAACTGTGAGTTGTTGACTAAACTGGATGCAGCAATTTCTACTGTGGCCTTACAGCTTCTGGATTTTCACTGTGGAACCAGAGCATGCATCTGAATAGTTGACCAGTGATCTGGATCCATATTTTTTAGTGCTTATCCTGTTGATTGAATTTAATAGCTGTGCCAATGTTCACTGTCTAAAATCACCTAATGGTGGCCCCTTGGTTGGCTCCCTTTTCGGCGTTGTATATTCACTTCCCTTTGGTTAATTGCAGGGTGGAAATTAGGGTAGCTAAAACAGGAACAGACCCTGGGGACTCCACTTTATAGCCTGTATAAACAAATGACCAGTGACTAGGCAGAGAAGCCTGGAAACAATAATTTTCCAATTGAAGTAAAAAGGGCATAATAATTAATATACTACCAAACAAAGGGAATGACAAACTAGAATAAATATTAATCTATAAATTCTGGATACCAAGTGAAACACCTGGCCAGTTCAATTATTGGGTATCATGCCACCTGATGCCCAAATCTTTAGATGAACTTAATAAGAGAAATATAACTGAAAGGCAAAGATGGTATCTTCTGTTTTTCTGGTATATTCTCTACATCAACTGGTCCTCAAAAGTTACTTTAGCACTAACCACTTAATACATTCCTCATTCTGTGATACTTATGCCATCAGAGTCTTAGGAGCAGATTGGTTTTCATCTCTTCTGATTGATATAGAACATGTACGTAGGACCACCCATCTTTATTTATCCATGCTTTAACAATATAACAATTGGGCTTATGGTCTTGTATTTTGATTTTTCCTACTTGACTTCTGGCTGCTTTTATGTAACATTTTCAGCAGAATAATATTGAATGATAGATTCTGGGTCAGCTTTCATATTCCTTATTTGTGTTCCCAGTTGCAGGCTTATGTAAAGAGGTAAGAATGAATCATGAATATGTTGGTGGTTTTATTTGCCACCTGGGAGTTCTAACTTTAAAGTGAGACATTTGAGTTTTGAGCACTTGAGCCTGCTGCACACATTAAAACATATTTTTGATGGCATAAAGGCTTGATTTAATTCTCTGTCCTCACATTGTCTCAGAGAGTTATTGCATATTTCCTTTAACCTGTGTGTTCAAAAATAAGTGAATGACTGTGTTAGTCATGAAGTAGAATATAAATGGTTTCCATGCTTCTCTAGGGCATCTTTCTTCATTGAAGCCTGTCCAATCCGTAACTGTGTCAATATCCGGAGACAAGACAAAGGCACAGTTAATTTATAAATGCATAGGTATGAGGCAAAACTAGATGCTAGCATCACATAAAGCCTTTGCACGATGCCTGCTTGTTCAGGCATGTATGACACTGTGAGTACAGTTGACTGAGCACAGCAGTTGTGTAAAATCAGGTTAATATGTTCTAAACTATCCATTAGAGAGAGATCTCAAGGGACAGACTATCATTTTAACTACTAAAAACAGAGACAGAAAAAAGTCAGGTGATAATTCCAACCTTCTTGACAGAAATTTACTATGATTTCTATAAACTTTCTTTGCTTGTATTTATAACATGCATCTATTTGGAGGTTTGCATTCCTCCAAATAACTCAACTATAAATTATTCTTCATTTTGGGTTTGACTCTATAGAAATTCTTTGAGCATGATGTCATCTTTTGAGTGTGAAGGTGGTGTTGTATTTTCTTAAGATTGTATTAGATAATGCCTTCTTGACACTATGTAGAGCAAAAAATTCTAATAACAAAGGACAGATTCTCAGAAGAGACTTAATCAGTTGTGTCTCTTCACTTGGTTGAGGGAGATAAGATTACTCCAAAAGAACAGATGCCAATATCCTGCTGAGCCAAACTCAAAATGACATGGGTAGCAATGTAGGTCTATCCACTGATGAGGTGCATCTGAATTTCATCATACTGCTCTTTTATTTCAAAAATGATTAATATTAATTCAGTGTTAGTTTAAATTTTTTAAAAATTTTATTTATTTTTGATAGAGAGAGACAGAGCACAAGTGGGGGAGGGGCAGAGAGAGAAGAAGACACAGAATCCGAAGCAGGCTCCAGGCTCCGAGCTGTCAGCACAGAGCCCAACGCGGGGCTCGAACTTACAAATTGTGACATCAGGACCTGAGCTGAAGTCGGACGCTCAACCATCTGAGCCACCCAGGTGCCCCAATCCAGTGTTAGTTTAAATATCAGCATTCAAAATTTAAATAACCCAGCAGGAATATAAATGGTCATCAGGATTACACAAAGTTCTTGGGCAACTGTTAATATTCTCCACATTTTCTTGACCTTCTGACTTTCTTATACTAGTCAAACATAGAAAAAAAATCCTAAACCAGTATGTTTGCTTGTCAAGTTCAGAAAGAAGAGAATAATGATGATGGGTTTTGCCTGAGTTTATGTAATTTCTCACCCTCTTGAGAAGTTGATTTTATGTTTATCAATTATTTTCATCCTTTCCATTACACATTTCACACTTTCTATACTCTAGGCTCTGGGGATATGGAAGTGAGTAATTCTATATTCTAATTTAGTCTGAAATGCCTGTGTGCATTCATTAAAAAAATTTATTGTCCCCTAACTATATATCCGGAAACAGGTACCTGGGATACATTAGTTAAATAAAGATTTTAGCCTTTATGGAGTGTACATTCTAGTGGGAGAAGGCAAGGTATGAACAAAAAACATAATGAAAAGTAAATATTATAGAGTGCCAGAAGGTGATAATTATATTTTTAAAAGGAAAAGAGTGTGGTAAGGAGAATCAATAGTACAACAGTATGGGAGCAGGGAGGAAAGCATGTAGAGTTTGCAATTTTAAATGAGGCTGTTGGGATAAACCACAATGAGAAGAAGACATCTGATCAAAGAATTGAAGGAGGTGAAAGAGTCAGCTATGTGCATAACTGGGAAAATATTCATGGGGAAGGAACAGCCAGATCAATCCCCTTAAGGCAGGAGAATGTCTGTTGTGTTTGAACAACAATGAGAATGGTTAGTGTGGATGGAGTGAATTGATCCCCAATGTGAATATGTAAATGTCTTCTAATGCCCAACCCAATTTTTGTGAGTGGAAGAGTTGGATACAATTAACCTACAGCATGATGAAAAAGGAACCAAAAAAATACTGAGCACCTAGTATTTGTACCTTATGTTTTCTTAGTTTATCTTCACATTAATCTATAGAGGGAGTTATTGTAATCGCCATTTCACAAATTGCAATAATAATACATAGATAGGTTATGAGATCAAGGTTACAAAGTGATCAAGTAATGGGGCTGAGATTTGATCCCTTTGAATCCTGAATTATTTTGGCTACACCATCCAAACTCACCAGTAGTCATTGCTTTGAGGTTCAATTTCTGAACAAAGCAGCCACAAATATCTAAGGATTACTAAAACTCAACTCCAACCTAGCAAGTAGTGTCATACTGGTTAATAGGGCCAGAAGTGACTATGAATCCCACTTGTTTTCTGTCACTCACCTATTTCCCGGCACTCCTTTCCCTGTTTACAGGAAGAGAAGCTGTTGAAGATGACCTAGGTAGAGATCACAGACATCAAGAGATGCAGACAACCATTTAAAACAACCCACCAAAGAGAGCTGTGTGACCAGCCTGTGTTCTAATTAGTGTCCCCTTTAGGTCACATTCCTGAGCAGTCATTTGATAACACCTGCTTCTTCTTTCCAGCGTGTAACTGCTGGAGTATTCTGGAGCAGTCAGCTGGGACATCCAATAACGAAACCTCTGCCTGCAGACCCCCTCCATTCCAAAGATTGGAATCTACCTGTAATAATAATGTATTTTACCTCCACATGCAGTTCTTAGCATGAAATTGTGAATGTTTACATTGTAAAATTTCATTTCTGACCAAGTCTGAGATTTGTAATCCTTCCTTCCCTGAGGACATAAATTGTCTGTTTTCTGATAAGCTCTTTTATTACCTGTGCTTGACCCTCTCTCTTATTACATTGAAAAATAATAAAAAATTTACGATTACAGTGTACCACACACACATACACATGCTTACTGAGTCATGCTCTTACTTCAGATAAAATGTGTACAATGGCTGTGTAAAATATAATGCAACAAGATTAAAGCCAGATCTGCTGACTGCATTGTTAAGGTTTGCATACCGATGGGAAAGAAAGAAAATTAAAACCAGTTTTTTGGAGGACATGGTATAAATAGGATCCTGGGCACACACACTTAATTTCCTCCCATGAATTTGGGCTGCTGTGGGAATAAAGTAGAAAAGCCTATAACCTGGAAAAAACTAGGCCTCCTTGTGGTCAGTTTTAGCACAGTGTTGCCAACAGAAGAAACACAAATCTAACTCTGATTAGGCTTTCAAAAAAAATGGAATCTTGATTTCCACTTTTTCCTGGATGATGGACTAAAAACACTGAGTGACCCTCCACTGCAGTACAACTGGATTGCGTCTGAAGTATTGCAAACGTACCCTTTAAATGTATTCCTCAGATGACAGTGAGAAAAATCTCCAATGACAAAGGGAAAGGAAGAAAGAGGAAAAAAAGGAGAAGAAAAAGAGAGGAGAAGAGGAAGAATGAGCTGAAACTCAAATACTGAACCATGAGTGGTAAGCAGATGGGTTACCTGGTTACCTGGCAGCTGAAGTCCATGTGCTGAGATGCAGAGACCCAGCCCCCAGTCTGTTGCAAAGCTCAGAAATAGAACCTGAGATTTTCACATTAAGTCAAGGCCCTCAAAGTGGGCTAACGTGGTCACAGGTCATTCCACCCCACCTCCAGGTGGAAGATAAAAATCATCTTGGGATGAAAGCATTGGGACCTCCAGGCTACCATAGAGCAAATCCTTCCCTGAAACTGGTGGCCATCTGAAAAGCACTGTTTAAAAACCTCTGGCTCCTAATGAGTCATGATTATGTTGGTTTGTTTGTTTTTAATTAAAAAAAATTTTTTTAATGTTTATTTATTTTTGAGAGAGAGAGAGACAGACAGACAGACACTGAAGCAGGCTCCAGGCTCTGAGCTGTCAGAACAGAGCCTGACACAGGGCTCCAACTCACAAGCTGTGAGATCATGACCTGAGCCGAAGTCAGATTCTTAACAGACTGAGTCACCCAGTCACCCTTTCATGATTAGGTTTAATTGGAGGATCCATTCTTCAGGGAAAAAAAATAAAATCCATCTGGTGTTGTTCCAGAGATATACCTGAGCTATTAGGACCTTGCACATAATTGTGATCATGATTTGGTGTCCGAAATGATGAGAGAAGTTAAGTCAACAGAATCTTTGCTAAGCTTCTGTCACAACGTGTCATATCGGTGTGCCACTCATTATATTAATAATCACAACAACAATAATACAGCAATAATAGCAAATACTTAAAGAATGCTTTTTTTTGTGTGTGTTAGGCACTATCCTAAGAACAAACGTACTGAACTATTTTAGCAAATGTGTTGTCTTTATTTTATAGATAAGAAAACTGCAGCACAGGGAGGTTACATTCTTGCTCACATGGATGATAAGCACTAACCTGGCAATATGGATCTATGCTAACACTAGCATATTGGAGGAACTAAATACATAATATTTATTTCAATATCTTTTCTGTTTGCTGACCTATTGATTGGTCTTGGATGGGCTGGAAAGTAACAGAGATCACTTTATTTTCATCTCAAAATCTTCTAGCTGCCAGGCCTTTCCAGAACCTGGGCCTAACCCAGTTTGCAGTCTCCTACCTTTGGTGGGAACTAGCATTTGTTCTTGGCATTGCTCTATGTCCTAGAATCTACCACAAGGTTGCAGATTATTCTCATTCAGGGACCTTGGAGCAGGAACTACTCTTTTTCACTAAGAGTCCATTGAGTTTTCACAGGATTATTGATATGGGATATGGGTGAAGCACTACAAATATGAAACTGCCTTATTTCATAGTTCTAAGTAGTAGGATAATGTGAGAGACAAAAATGACATTTGTTATGAATTTCAATCATCTCTTTAATCCAGACTTATGTAAGAGATAAGTTACTGGAATTATTATCCAGGAATATTCGAGGATAAAAACAGAAATTCTAACTTTTTTTTAATTTATGGAAGGAAGAATTAAAAATTTGAGTCATGGGTAAATCATTGCCTAGTACATACAAAGACTTAATACAAAGATTTATGAGCTAGCTAGATAAATAAATCAAATTCAGGTCATGGCTGCTAAATTAATAGCAAATAAGAATAGATCAAATTTACTTGGAAATAAAAGCCTTTTTGGAAAATGTTATGAAACAAGAAGCTTACCTGTCCTTTATTATATTGGACATTTTTGAGAATGGTTTCAATTATTCTGTAAATCAGAGTGAGATTCTGTTCAAGGTACAACCTGAAGTTAATATAGATATTACATTTATCATTAAAACAAACAAACAAAAAAAAACTTTGAGGCAAATGAGGTACAAAATCACCAAGATAATTAATTTCTTTTGAGGGTAATATAGGCTTAAATAGAGTGCAAAGTAATAATGATGTTTTCAAATAATATTATTGACCTTTTTGTATTCTGCATTGCACAAAACCCTAATTTAACGGCACTGACCTTTTGAACCAAATTAAGAGTCAATTTCCTAAGTGAACTCCTGCAAGGTGCAGGAGTAAACTAAACAGTGCAGAGTTTATGAGCCTTCCTCCAAGATAAATTGTTATGTTAAAATAACTGGGAGGCCTGGAACTCTGAAGAATGTTTGTCATTTTTTAAATGAAATCATTCCTATTTTTGAACAGATTAAACATTACGTGCTACTATTTTTGTCTCCAAATCTGACTCATCACTTAGAATCTAAATATTATTTAGATTTTTTTTTTTAGATTTAAAAATTTATATTGGATACAAACTTGGACTAGATGTGTTATCCCAGGTCAGCTATTTCTTCCAGTTATAATTATTATAATTAGAATCCCTACTCTTCTTTGTCTAATGCATTTTCTCGTTAAAAATATTATTCTAGGTGATGAAATACCTACTTAGGACTTGGATGTTATCACACTCTTTGGTCTATTATTGTCAAATGTTAAAATAATACTTCCATTTTAAGAACTTTGGTAAGAAGAGAACAAAACTGAGGGCTTTCTCATGAAACCAAACAAATGCCCGTGTTTAAAAATAAAAATAAAAATAATGGAAAGTTTAAATTGGAATCCAAATAAATAACTCTAAGCATTTACAGGTGACTTTATTTCTCTAGTCTATGCTAAAGAAAAGCCAAAGAGAAAGATAAAAAAAGGAAAACAAAGCAAAGAAAACCTTTACTCCATATATTTCACTTTAAGAAGTTATATTAACAAGATGTTAATATTCAAAATAGCATTACTTCAGACTCACAAATTTACATAATCTTCGAGAGGCATTTGTGCATTAACACCATTTTTGTGTGTGTGTGGAGACAATGTGATAATATAATCTGGTATGTTCTAGAAACTTTTCTTTATTTTCCAAATCATTTTGACTTTGACATCTACCCATTTAAATAAATTGACATTATCACCTCAACTTTTATTTTGCCATAACATCAAATTCTCATTCAATGCATGGTTTATGTTTATAAAGGAATTTGAATTTATTTTTCTTTTTCCTATTATCCATATCCTCACCCACCACACAATTAACATTTTGTTTATTGCACTCACCAGACTTGCAAAATCCTGATAAAGATAGGGAATAGGAAAGATCCAGAATAAGGAAAAGTGTAATAAGAGAAATGCTATAAAAAGGAAAAACACCAGTTGAACTTAAACTAATATACAGAACATGATTACAACTGACAAACAGGTTGTCCGTAAAGGTAGAATTCTTCTGTTCTTAATATCTGGTTATTGAGTGTCAATGCTTCAGAAAGAAAGGACGTTCCAGAAAGAAATGTAAGTGGTGGTCATGGGTTTGAGAAAGATTTGGGAAAATGAAAAGACTGGCATGCTGCCTGTTTCCCAAGATGTTTTCATGGACAAAGTCTGGGCTATAGAGAGAGAAAGAGTTGTTGGAATAGAGACACTGGTAGAGGCAGAGATAGAAATTGAAAAAACAAGAGAGGGTGAGAAAGAGAGAGACAGAGAAGATTTACAGAAGACACTAAGAAAATCCATTGTACTTAATACATGCCAAAAAAGGGTTATTATCTAGAAGATATTTTTAAGACCTTCGAAAATCATTAAGAAATTGACATGTAAACCAGGAGAAATTTCATAAACAGGCCAGTCACAGAAGAAAACCAAATCATCAATAAGAAAGATTCTCAACCTCACATTTCAATCAGGAAAATGTAAAATAAATTAACAATGAGATACCATTTCACGCCTACAAGGATATAAGAAGTGAAAACATCACAATTTCAGTATAGATACACATGGAGGAAACTCTTACACATATGAACATAAGAAGATGCAAATGCCCTTTGACCCGACACTTCCACTCCTAAATATTTATCTTAGAGAAACTCATGCTGATAGGCACAAACTAACATGTTCACTGGTTTTTTTTCTTTCTTTTCTTTTCTTTTCTCCTTCCTTTCTTTCTTTCGTACTGCTACTTATTATAGTGAAATAGAATAATTTTTCTTGTCAGAGAACTGACAAATTATGCTTTCTTCAAACTATGGAACACTCTACAGCAGTTAAAATTAATGATCTAGAGCTTCACGTTTCAATATGGATAAATTTCAAGAAATACAATTATGAGTGAAGAAAACCAAGTAGCAAATCATACATATAATATGACAACATATATGTAAATATTCTAAACTCACAAAACAGTAGGATACAAATTTAATGGATGCATATACATGTAGTAAAAGTGAAAAAAAAACATGCATGGGAACTTCTGGATGGGGTTACCTTTAGGGGTGGGCATAGGGGAAAAAGTGAAAAAGAATTGGTTGGGAGGTGTGGTTTTTCTGTGATAATTTTCTTTCCTTAACAAAAAGAAAGTTGAGAAACTTCCAGTGATGTGATCTTGGCAGCAAGGTTGATTTTTAATCTCCAAAAAATTCCTCCTGAAAAATAAGCAAATGAATTAGGATAACAAATGAGAAATCCATTGACAACATCTGTATAAACTAGAAGGCAAGATATTTCCAAAAACTTCAGATTGTGAACACAAGTGATAAATTACCTACAGTAGCAGAATAAGGACACAGCTGGGTGGCAGGAATAGTGAGAAATGAATGGGGACAGCCGGTGTACTCCACTGGTTGAACTCCAACTCAGGGTTCAAAAAATTTGCCAACAAACATTCATTACTAAGGGAAGAAGACCTACATATTCTGGGTGGAAACATGGGAAGGCATCTGAGAATAACCAGTGAAACTAGGAAAAGTCCCCAGAATCTCCAGTTTGCAAGTGAATTAAGAAAATTGCATATAGATATGAAAAAAAAAAAAATCAAAGTTCTGAGTGAATTTCAATGTATAGTTAAATGATCATACAATTAAGCCACCAGTTAACTTCCATTTACAAGTTAAGTGACAGAACAAGGATGTAAACAATCCAGAATGTAAGGCATTCTATAGGACAACTAATCCAGTTTCGATAAATCAATGCCTGAGGGGAAAAGGAGGAAGGGTAGGACTTCTCTGAATCAAAAGAGACTTACAAGATGTAATCAAATTAAAGTGGGGACCTTGTTTGGATCCTGATTCAAATAAATCAATGGACACATTTTCCAGACAATTCCTAATTTGATTTTGGACTAGGTATGGGATGATAACAAAGTAACATTGCCAATCTTATTAAGTAATGATGATACTTTCTGAAAAGAAAATGTCCACAATTTTTAGAGATTTATATTGAATCACATAGGGCTAAAATTATGTGGTCTGATATTTGCTGTAAAATATATAAAGAAGGAAAATTGTGAACAGTTTTTTAAAAAAATACATTAAGTTATACAAAGCTACATTAATTAAAACAGTGTGGTACTGGCATAAAAACAGACATATAGATTAATGGCATAGAATAGAGAGCCCAGAAATAAAACCTTTTGCATATGGTCAAATGACTTCAACAAAAGTGTTAAGACTACGCAATGGAGAAAAGAACAGTCTCTTCAACAATTGGTGTTGGGAGAACTGGATATTCACATTCAAAAGAATGAAGTTGGATCCTTATCTTATACCATTTACCAAAAATTAACTCAAAATGGATTAAAGGCCTGAATGTGAGACATAAGACCTTAGAAGAAAACATAGGGGGAAAGTTTCATGACATTAAATTTGGCAATGGTTTTTTGGTATGACACCAAAAGTACAGAAGTAAAAACAGACAAATGAGAATACATGAAATTTCAAAACTTCTACACATCAAAGAAAATAGTCAGCAGGGTGAAAGACAATCTTCAGATGAGAGAAAATATTTGCAAATATTATATACGGAGTTATACCCAGAATACATAAAGGACCCCTACAACTCAATGGCAACAAAAGGCAGCCCAATTTAAACATGAGCAAAAAACTTCAATGGACATTTCTCCAAAAAAGATATACAAATGGCCAACAAGCATATGAAGAAATGCACATCTAAAGAAATCATTAAAGAAATGAAAGTTAAAATCCCAATGCAAGATCACCTCACACCTATTAAGATGGCCACTATAAAAAAAACCAGAAAATAACTAGTGTTGGTGAGAATGTGAAGATAATAGAAGCCTTGCATTCTGTTAATGAGAATGTAAAATGGTGCAGCCACTGTGGGAAACAGTATAGAGATTCCTCAAAACATAAAACTACAATTACCATGTGATCCAGTGGTCCCACTTCTGTATATATATCCAAAAGAACTGAAAGAACCTCAGAGAGATATTTGCACACCCAAGTTCATTGAAGCAGTAGTCACAATAGCCCAGAAGTGGAAGTAACCCAAATGTCTATCAATCGGTGAATGTAAAAAGAAGTTGTGGAAAATATATACACTGTAATATTTTTAGTGTGAAAAAATAACGAAATCTTGTCACATGCTACAACAAGGATGAACCTTGAAAACATTATGCTAAGTGAAATAAACCAGTCACAAAGACAATTAGTGAATAGTTCCACTTCTGTGTGGTATCTATAGTAGTCAAATTCATAGTAACAGAAAGTTGAATTGTGGTTGCCAGGGGCTGGGGGACGAGGAAATGAGAAATAGTTCAAAGGGCATAGAGTTTCAGTTTTGCAAGATGAAAAAGTCCTAGAGATCCATTCCATAACAATGTGAATATAGTTAACAATACTGAATTGCACACTTAAAAATGGTTAAGATGGTAAATTTTGTGTTATGTGTCTTTACCACAATTAAAACATAAATAAAAAATAAATGAATGTGACAAAAATTTGGTTATTTTTATATTTTGGTGGTTGGTACATCTTGTACTAGCCTTTTTAATTTTAATTCTATATCTAAATGTTCATAAGTTTTTTAGTAAAAAAGAAATTTGAAAGAAATATGGTAGTACATTAATATCTGTTAACTTACAGTAGGAAGAAATTGGGTAGGCTTTTTCCTGTGTTTGGAATATTTCATGATTCAGAAGAAGTAATGACTATAGAAAACTGGCAACATTGGACCTTAAGTTTATTCAATTTGAGTCTGTGTGTCCCAATTCCAAATTAGTATAGGATTTCCTTTCCTCTACTAGTCTAATCAATTGTGACCAGTGGAGAAGATCACATAGTTCAAATGGGACTGTTAAGGGGATGATGGAATCAATTCCCAGAAAAGTGATCTGGGCTTTGAAGAAACTTAGAAAATGTTTTCTATAGGTTGGAAGGACAGGAAGGATTTTCACTGTAGATAAAAAAATCAGACACACATGGGCAATGAGGTCCGGATGTATTTGGCTATCACAGTTTGATGCTGCTATCTACTTGTGCCACTAATAGATCCAGAGACTCCTTTCTATTTTTTTTTTTTCACTTTCTTGAAGGAGGAAAAAAGCAAAACAAAACAAAACAAAAAATCCTCGCAGGCTTCCAAGGTATCTGCTGCTATTCCCTGATAGCTGAAGATAATCAATCATCTTTTCTTTTCTTTTCTTTTTAATTTTTTAAATGTTTATTTAGTTTTGAGAGACAGAGAAACAGAACCTGAGTGGGGGAGGAGCAGAGAGAGAGGGAGACACAGAATCTGAAGTGGGCTCCAGGCTCTGAGCTGTCAGCACAGAGCCCAACGCGGGGCTCAAACCCACGAACCGTGAGATCATGACCTGAGCCAAAGTCGGATGCTTAACCAACTGAGCCACCCAGGCGCCCCAAATCATCTTTTCTTTAGGAAATGCTAAAAACTTGTCAGTTATATTAATGACCAGGCAAGATGACTCATGAGCTTTTATATAGTGTTATTATTGACTACATAAAAAGAAGTTGAATGACTTTGTAACAGCAGTGTCATGGGACAGATAGGTAGCTACAGTTGTGAACATAACATAATGTATAAAACTTGTCGAATCATACACCCGAAACCAATGTAATATTGTGTCAACTATACTCAAATTTAAAAAGAAAAAGCAGAAATTGATAATAATATCAACATCAAAACAAAATTGCATTCCCTGAAACAAATAGGTCATAAATAACTATGAATCTCCCCCCCCCCAACCAATTACTGAGGAAATCTGCTCTAATAATTTTATACCAACTCTCTATCGTATGCTTCTTATGTTTTTGCATGGTTAGGAGAAGTTTCCAAATATGCCCTAATAAAGACCTCTTAAAATTTTATTATTTACTATTGATTTTGAAATAATTATAGATTTACAAAAAGCTGCAATAATGAAAAGTCCTTGGGTACCCTCATCTACTTTCTCCCAATGGTTACATCTTGCATTAACTATAGTATGATGTCAAAACAGGAAATTTATATTGGTACAATGTTGTATATGGTTCCATGTCATTTTATCACATGTATATAGATTCCTGTGGCCGGCACTGTAATCAAGATACAGAATTCTTCCATCACCACAAAGGTCTACTACTTTCAGAATCAAATGTGGAAATTTTGCCTCCCTTTGAGTTACTTTACTGCTTTTCACTTGTAATATAATTATCTTAAATACTTCCTCTGCATACATTGAGATCCACGTCAGAAAAGTATTAATATTTTCTACTGACACTGCAAGAAGGAAATTGTTTCCCTGCTGGCTCGTAGTGAAAGTTCCCCAACTAGCTTCCTCTTGTATCACTTCTGCGGAGATGGGAGGGTGCATTATTACTGCCAGGTGGGGACAGAAGCCCAGGATCCTGGCTGACTTCCACTGACACTGTTGGGAGAGGATTGCTACCACTGGATGAGGGTGGGATTCCCATCTCCCCGCTTGGCTTCTCTGACATCACACTGCAGGGCTCTATTACAGCCCGGCAAGGGTAGAAGTCTAGGATCCCCACTCAGCTTTTGCTGACAGTGATGGGGCTAGAGCTGCATTTTGTTCCATGGTGCACTTCTGCAGTAGGACAGTTATTATTTAAAAATTTTTCATCTTGTTAAGCTGTTCCTTTCTTTGTCCTTTGCCAGGAAGAACTAGATTTTATGAGGGCTCTTTTTCGTCAGTTCCCATCAGCTTTTCCAGGTATGGTTTCTCCAGTACCCAGTCCAGGATATAGGAATCAAAAAGGAAGGCCATCTTGGTCTTTCCTGGGTTCCAAGGTTCATAGTTGGTCAGTCTTCTCTATACCTTCACAGTCTTCTTATGTTTGTTTTATATATCATGTCCAGGACTTTTACCTGCACTTAGGGGAAGGAATAGGAAGAAGTGCTTTTTCTGTATTGTGGTCCAGAACCAGTGACCTAGTGAGATTTTAGAACTTCATGAAGCCTAACTTTGTTCAGAAATTTTTTAATTTGATTAAGTATTAGGCAGCTTTTATTAAACATTTTCTTTGTTATCTAATTGAAGACAATAGAGACATGAGTTACAGTGGAGGAATCACCTCATACCACCTCTAAAAGCTAAACTAATGAATTCAGCGTATCATCTTCAAAGAACAATGTGATTTCCTTTGGAAACCAATAGCAATAGGGCTTGACTGTGGCTTAGGTGTGTACTAAAATGACTAAAGGAAGAAATGTGTGAACCGATTATCAACATGAAACTTCAAAAGGGGGAGTGTTCCAAACACAGTTATAATACTATCCTTTTCAACATCATGAAGTGAGAAAATGGCCTGTACAGAGGAGTGGATTTTCCAATACTATATTCCTAGATGATCCGTCCTTAGACAGAAAAATGTATTCACTGGGCTAGCATAATCTAATTCATTCCTTTTTTTCTGATTCCACGAAAGTAACTTTGTACTTATCTGTTGAACTGCAGGTCAAGTTCTTAAGGAAAATAAGTTGAGTAGAAGATTCAAATATCTGATATCTGTAGAAATTTTATTTCTCACTAGAATTCTTTAAACTGGTATGCTCACCAGTATATCTCATGAGTTTTGATTAGTGTGAGCCAGTTTCTTATTTCCAAACCTTCAAAGCTGAGGAACAGATGATAAAAAGAAGGAGCCAGAGCATTTTACTGCCTCCTTGTTAAGTACTTTCTCTAAACTCCTTAAATTATTCCAATTAAGTTAGATATATGCTTCAGAAATAGCTGAAACTATACTGCTTTAACATGATGACAGATATTAATACCTAATAGACACTAACTACAGTGAGCTAAGAACTATAAAGAAAAAATATCCTTAAATATCAATATTCAAAAGAGTAAATGTTTCCCAGAGGTAATCTGACAATGTGATAGTAATAATTCTTCCATTCAACAAATATTTATCGAGTGACTTGTACTGTCCCAGGTCTTAGGATATACCAGAAAAGGCAGCAGACAAAACTCTTGTCTGTGGGACTCACATTCTAGAGAATGGCAAAAGGACAGAAATAAGACATATAAGTCATATGGTTGTTAGAAAGTTAATAGGTGTCATGGAAGAGAAAAAGTAAAACAGGGTGAAGAAGATCAAGAGTGTGAAGGTTGGGGGTAAGGCAGGATGTAACAGAAAAGAAGAAGGTCCAATTGAGAAGGTGAGATTTTTGCATAGACTTAAAGGACATGAGGGATGTAACAAGGACATCTTGTAAGATGGATATGTTACAAGGACATCTGAGGATAAAGCATTGAAAGAGAAAATGATGGAAAAGACGGCATCAGAGAAGCAATGAAGGTACACATGACAATGTGGACACTTTTTGGCCATTTTTGAAACTAAGTCTTATACTGACTGACACAAGAAGCCATTGAAGATATTGTTTAAACTTTTGTTTTGATATGATTTCAAACTTACGGCAAAGTGAAGAGAACAAGGAATATTTTTATTTACATTAACCAATTGTTTACTTTTTCTCCCAATTGTTTTTATCATTTGCATTCTCTCAATAGGTGATAGAAAGATAGATGATGGATAGATAGATAGATAGATAGATGATTTTTCTCTGAACTATTTGACAGTAAACTGGAGACATTTGTGACCCCTTACCACTAAATAGTTCAGTGAATATTTTCTAAAAACAAGGACATTCTCTTACATAACTATAGTACAATTAACAAAATCAGGAAAATTGATATTGATAAACACTGTTATCAAATTCATAGCCTATATTCAAATGTTATCAATTTTCCCAATAATATACTTTATAGCTGTATTTTTCCCTCTGACACAGACCTGGAATCATTTTTTTTCTTTAAGAAGTCTAGTTCCTTTTAATGCAAATGATAAGTAGAAATCAAGACATAGGCATTAGGTATGCTCATTGCTAATGCTGTCATAACTTTTAGATAATCTCAGTGGACATATCTAGTACATGTACATGTACATACACATATATGGTTATATCTATAATCACTTCTAAATGTGTTTAGCTAGGTAGGTAGATATTAAAAATCATGAGTTTATATTAATACTTTCTATTTCAATCCAATACAAATGTTTCTTCTTTCCACATATATAGCTTCCCCCTAAAATACTAGTCCCATTACTTGCAATATATTTACTCATATGTTTAAGCAAGTTTTAATATTGCTAACCCATAGTATTGCAAAAAGCCAACCTACTAACTGAAGTTCAATATTTGTTTAAAGTTTTTAAAGGTAAAATTTCATGCAACAAAATGGATAACTCTTAAATGTACAACTTGATAACTTTTGACAAATGTTTACATCTGTGTAACCTGCAACCCGTCTAGTTCTGGTAAGTATGGAGCAGAACCAGCTATGAAAAAGAAGTCCTCAAGAACATATGCAAGGAGATGATTATAATGACTGACCAGAGAATTTTATTTATTTATTTGTTTATTTATTTATTTATTTATTTTAAGATTTTATTTTTAAGTAATCTCTGCATCCAACATAGGGCTCAAACTCACAACCGCAAGATCAAGAGTTGCATGCTCTACTGACTGAGCCAGCCAGGCGCTCCCCCAGAGAATTTTAGTGAGGTGAGGAGAGGAGCTAAGGACAAGGGGACTGAAATGGATAGGAGATGGAATTAGTGGATTTTGAGATTCATGCGGGGTTGAAGGGTAATATGGGACATTTTCTTTTGCTGTGTCTGTCATGTCTCTGTGGCAACACAGTGATTGACACAATAGATGTTCATTGTCAAATGTGAAAATACATTGAGAATTCATTTGCTTTTGAATAATCTTAATGGTTTCTTTTCCCTGGGAACAGCTTTCCTTTTCAAGGCCACTTGTAGATTGGTGCCTGCACTTATAACTTGCTTTCTACCTTTGCTAATCTTAATACGAATGTGTGAAATAAAAGAGAGAACACAAAACCTGTCTTACGGTTATTATTATTTAGTTTAGACGGCAATTCAGCATTTCCAAGAAAGATGCCTTTCAGCTTTACAATTTGAACGAACAAATGCATCACCTTCTAATGAGAGACTTTTGGTCCTGAAACTCATCTGAAACGTTATAGAGTCCATTTAAAATTTTGTATTCTAAAATAATTATAGTAAGTTATAAAAATACCTCTAAGAATGTGGTGTGAAAGAAAACTATGTTTTCTTCTTCTGTCTTGCTTAATAGTTGATAGCATTAAATTTTCTATTTTAAAAAGGAAAAAAAAGATGTCAAAATCTCCTTATGAAGCCAGCAGATTTAACTCCAAAATTTCCATATAGGTTATTTTTAGACTTCAGCTGATAGAAAGCATCTGTTTTGCTGCAATTTTAATATAACCTAAAAATGCATATGTTCATCATCTTTGTCTCATTTATGTAATTTATATCACCCATATGAAAAACCCTTCCCAAATAATCCATGACTTGAGGTACTGTAAGTAGAAGAAAATGGTCACTTGCAACGCATAAATTCAATCTACAGTTTACTGACCATAGTTTCAGCTGATGTATTCTCTTTATTGCTTTATTAAATGAGATTTTATATTTGTACTATAATATGCATAGATTAAAGATAGCCATCAAAAACAGTGAATGGTACAAGAATAGCTGGCATATTTTCATAGCAGACTTTAAATTCTGTGACCTTAGGAGTTTATTGAATCTCTTTATAGTTCACATCTCAGTTGGCTAAATGGGGTGATGGAGGCAGTGACCTGATCTGTTTAGTCTAGAGATTTATACGAATTACAGATTCTTTTTTGGGTTTCTTTTTTTTTTTTTTTTTTGGTGCAACATGGTTTTTGGTCATTTCATTGCTCTTTAGTATCACCTTTAGAAAGTATATAGAAAAAGAGCACAAAGGTAAAATAAATGTATCATTTTTAAATTTTATGTCTCAAATGTACCAGTAATTACAACTGAATAGACCGAAAGATTTAAAATAATCACTTTTTTTCCCTGACAGACTTTCTAAAATTCTACTATTCTCTAAAGCCTCTTCTCTGTGGGTATAGTTCTCTATTATTTTTCCCCCATTCTGGGCTTAGATTTCCTCATCTGTAAAAAGGGGTGGTTTACTACGGTGCCCCATCTAGCTACAAATAAGCAATGTATCTAAAGCACCCAACTCAGTGTGGCTTGAGATTTAAAGGTCTGTTGAACACTCTGGGAGACAGCTTTGGGCAAGATCAGTCTCCTGAAGGATATTCAAGGGTTGTTCATGAGGAGGGGAGTCAGGGAGTGCGAGACTCACTTTTCAATGTGCTTCTTGGTTGTTTCAGTGTTTAACTACATACTAGTTTTAAACATGGCTTACAAAACAAGAAGCAACCCCACTGCCACAGGTCTGACCTGCCTGGGAATCTCTTTATTCAGGTATCCCTGAATCCCATTATTATGCAGACTCCCGAAATGGGTGGACTGTCTCTCAGCCAGAATTTGGAGAGATCAAGGAGGCACTGATTGATCTTCCCCACCATGGAAAATTACCACTCTGGGTAAGTCCAGGATTTTCACTGGTAAATTCACCTCCTCCCCCTTACCCTCCCTCCTTTTGACAGGTAAACTGAGTCCCAAAGAGGCATGACACCATACCCTAGTCCAGGGGCACGCTCTATAGTTCTTCTATTGTTAATAAATACATTCAACACTGAACTTCAGCAAAGAAAGGGGGTGAAATATAGTGAGGATGTGGAGGTAGGAAGCTAGGTTTACCAGTGACTTTGGGTAAGTTTATTTAATCTTTTTGAATCTCAGATTTCTTACCTATATTTGGGGTCAACAAAATCTACCTTGAAAAGATTGTAATGAGAATTAGAACTACAGTGTAAAGACTTTAGTATTACTGGGGAAAGAGAAGGGACATCATAGGACATCTTTACCATTATGTCCTGGAGTCAGGGAGACTGTGTCTTATCTCTGACTGTTTAAGTGGACGTTGCCAACTTTTGCTTTTTCAGGAGTAAAAGTGAAATACCTGTTTTTGTTTTTTCACAGTTACTAATAGAACAAAAAAAGTAATGAAATTACCTTTTTTATTGTAAAATGTTATAGAAACAAGTGAAATTAATGTTTACTAAACTGCTACTGGAGTTTTGAAATTATTAGTTTATTTTTCATATTTGAATAGAGTTGCTTAGGTTGAAATTTTAAATTTTTTTTTAACATTTATTTATTTTTGAGACAGAGAGAGACAGAGCATGAATGGGGGAGGGGCAGAGAGAGAGGGAGACACAGAGTCGGAAGCAGGCTCCAGGCTCTGAGCCATCAGCCCAGAGCCCGATGCGGGGCTCGCACTCACGGACCGCGAGATCGTGACCTGAGCTGAAGTCGGACGCTTAACCGACTGAGCCACCCAGTCGCCCCAGGTTGAAATTTTAAAGAAATTACTAGATGTTAAACATACAGTCGGATGAGCAGTCTTTACGTTATTCTCCTTTGCTTCTCATTTCGCTGATAAGCAGCACCACCAGGGCTGACCTGAGGCAGAAATGAGACCATGTGGTCTTGGCTGCTGTCCCTGGTCTGCCCCAAGACACCTGAGGGGTGAGATTCCCTGTTCTCATGCTGAATTTCATCCTCTTGCTCATTGCCTCCATAAGTTACTTCTTAGAAAAGCAAAGAAACTAAATAATTAAGTTTGA
Source organism: Panthera pardus (assembly GCF_024362965.1). Taxonomy (NCBI): domain Eukaryota; kingdom Metazoa; phylum Chordata; class Mammalia; order Carnivora; family Felidae; genus Panthera; species Panthera pardus. Next base: position 48,310,359 of record NW_026526666.1, on the reverse strand, counting down.
TCATTAAAAAAAAATGAATCGCAATAAAAATGTCCTTTTAAAACTTTTTAGAGCATGATCATGAATATGGTCACTTTTTGTGATAAATACTAGAGAGACTTACCTATTTATTCCCATATTCCATTCAGTATCTTTAAGAAGCCTAGTCTGTTATATTTTTATTAGTTTCTTTTCTTCAATTTATTTGTCAATGGCTTTACATGTGTGTTTAGAAATTATGTGACTTTATTTTAATCGATTTCGTGAAGCTTTGCGTCTGTGACAAGATTTGCAATTGCGCTTGGCACTGTATTTACTTGGCATTATATTGGCATTAGATTTTACAATATCTGGCAATCAGCAAGAAACAGATAAAACATTATACGTAATGGGAGAAAATAGAAGCTAGTGATTAACTCATCAGTGAACATGTATGTGTTGTTAAGACGTTTGCATCACTATACAATCTGCACTAGTATTATTATTCTCATTTCACACAGGAAGAAACTGAGGCTTGGCCTTGTTAAACTCACCTATAATATAAAGTTAGTTTTGTAAGTGACATAGTCAAGAATTGAACGTACATCTGACTTGCAGGGCCCTAACAACATTACAGTAAACGATAAAGAACTTCAGTTTGGTTATGTGTTTTTAAGGAAAAGCAAAGCAAAGAAACAAGGTGAAGGTCAATAAAAACTGTTAAAAACTGTTAATTAAATACACAATTGTGTGATCTAGACGATTAATTTTGTGTGAATTCAGAAAAGGATATAGGTTCATAGAATTAGAGAAGATGGGGAATATAGAGATAATTTAGTAATGTCCAAGGCAAGAAAATTGATTGTCCCAAACCACATAATCTGTCAATGACAGGGATGGGTTTTAAAACTACAATCCCTTGCTTTTTCCAAGATAAATTTGTGTCAAAGTAAAAAAACAAACAAAACAAAACAAAACAAAAAACATTATATCTTAATTGTGAGATCTGAACTTAAAAATTTTTTAAATATTTATTTATTTATTGAGAGAGAGAGAGAATGAGAGCACATGTGAGCAGGGGAGGAGCAGAGAGAGAGGGAGACAGAAGATCTGAAGTGGGCTCTGCACTGACAGCAGAGAGCCCACAGAGACCCCGCAAACCATTAGATCATGACTTGAGCCAAAGGCAGATGCTTAACTGACTGAGCCACCCAAGCACCCCAGATTCAAAATTTTTAATAACATCCATCATGAAGTTAGCCAAAACTGGAGAAACTTGATATTACAGTGACACAGAAGAGATGGAGAAAAATATTAGAATGGATCCAGCCATTCAACCTGTCTAGATGGAAGCTTTAATGTATATCAGACACTGTTGGGTCCTGTGGCTGCGGAATTAATGAGTAGCTCCCAGTCTGTTAGGAAACCAAGAAACATCTACCAACAAGGATAATATAATGTAATAAGGGCAATTTGAAAGGCAAATCACAAAATGCTGTGGGCACAAAATGAGTGGGGAGGAATTAATTCAGCCTGAGAGATTTCTATCGATTCTGCTGTGGTGCTCCACAGAAGAGATGAGATTTGAGTCATCTAAGGGGCTGAAGGCTGTGCCAATCAGAAAGAACAGCAAAGGTATAAGATGTCATACAGCAAAGTGTGTTAAAGAAATAGCAAGAGATTCAACGAGGCTCTAAATATTTATCTAAGAGCCCCAGAAATGTATTTTGAAGAATGCTTAGCTTGTGAAAGTTGCCAAACCATTCTGTTCAGAAATGTTTTGCTAATTTCAAATTTTTCTTAATTTTGCAAAAATCCTTTAGCATACTTTCCCACTCTTCTGGTATCAGCATTAGCAGCCTCACCATTGACATTTACATTTTAATAATTGTCAAAAGATGTAAGTGTTGACCACCTGTAACCAAGCACAAACTCTCATCACATTGGCTATATTTTGCCTATATGTCTTTGAAAAAATGTCTAGACTTTGTCAGACTATTTGTGTTTCAGTTATGAATGGAATTCAATAAAAGGGTAACAAACTCAAATGGCATTGACTAAATGTGAACTAATGCAATGAGAAGCTTTCCAGTTCCATAAGCAAAAATATCTTCCCCTTATGGTATCTGCTCTTTGCAGTATGTTCTCCTCTCAGAAGAGTTACCACTCATAAAACTTATTTTGTTTTTTTTCCTACATAAAGCAAAACTTTCTCATCCTTAACATTTTTTTTAATGCCTCAGTGGAATTCTTTGGCTAAGTTCAAGTTTGCATGAGCTTGGAGGGCATCTATATTATAACAGCTTCCATGTCTGTTTCCTTTCTCTTTCCTCCCAGCTCTGAATAGATGGGATCTTGAGGGAAGGGATGAAATCTCACTCATTTAGTATTTTCAGTATCTGGCACTTAGTAGATATTCTATCAGTGAGAAATAGATGAATGAGAATAAGTGGATGAAACTGGTGAAAGCCCCATTGATCTGAGAATTATGAATCTGGTAAGGAGTAAAATTTAGTTGTCTAAGAAAAGAGATTACCTGAGGGAACCTGGGTGGCTCAGTCGTTTGAGCATCTGACTTCAGCTCAGGTCATAATCTCACCACTTGTGTGTTTGAGCCCCATGTCAGGCTCTGTGCTGACAGCTCAGAGCCTGGAACCTGCTTCAGATTCTGTGTCTCCTCCTCTCTCTGTCCCTCCCCTGCTCTCTCTTTCTTTCTTAAAAAAAACAAATAATTAAAAAAAATTTTTTTAAAGAGAAAAGAGATTACCTGAAATACTGGGATTTTATGGAGCCAAAAATAACCCTCCCCTTTTTACCAATTCCTGAGTTTGTAAAGTTAGACACATAAAATATATGGACATTTCTTTAAGTAAGTTATGCTACTGATACTGTTTAAAGATCATGACCTAAGTCATGACTTAAGTCATCATTTACAATCAAAATAGTTTTCCAATACTTTATCCCAGGGTTGCATAAACTTATCTCCCAAGTTACCTGCATGGCTGACACCACAGGGCCCTCCCAAAGGAGAGTCTCTTTACCACTTGACAGAGAGGAAATCAGAAGATATTTGTTCATGCTAGAAATATTAATCATACACCTGTTATGCACTAGGCAATAGAGATATGATGTTGAATAATTTCTGTGATCACAATGTTGGACTGAAGTGAACAGGTTATTTCAAAATAGCATAATGGTGAGCAATAGGGAACTAAGGGAGGACAGGAGGACCCCAAAGCCTGGACTTAGAAAACTCCAGGAATGTTTTCTATGGGATATCTAAGATGTGGCTTGAGGGAAGAGTAATAATAGCTCTCTAGTAAAAAAGGAGTGTTGCAGACCCCCCCCCCAAAAAAAGTATCTGAAACATAAAGAACATTTTAAAAGTAATTGGTGGGTAGAATAAGAATGGACAGAGAGATATAGAGAAGGAAGAAAGAAGAGAAAAGGAGAATGAAAACAAGACAAGAACAGTTGGTAGAGGACAGTTCAGGGGGGCTTTGCAAGCAATTTTAGGTACTTTCCATTAGAATCTTTCCTAAATGGAATAATAGTTAACTGAATGGTTTCCAGCTAGAGAATGACATGTGACAATGGCCACTTTGTGAAATATGTTAAGAAAGATGGCAGGAGGACCATTTGGGAGACTTGAACATCAGTAGAGGCAGGAAGGTTGGAGAGAAGTAGACAGATTTAAGGAGCGTATAGGATGCAACATCAGGAAGAATTATGGCAAGTTAGTTGAAGAAGAAGTCAAGCCTGATGCCACTGATCTCTCGCTTAAGTGGAAAGATGGTTTGTCATTCTCTAATCAAAGTAAGATGGGGGGATGGAGGGGTGTGATTTAGGGTGATGATAATGAATTCAAATTTAGATTGATGAGTTTGGGGTGTTTGGGGGTCATTATTATAGCCACATCCAGTTGGCAGTAGGCTATATAGAAAAAATGAAACACAAATATACTCTGGGCTGGAGACAAAGATTTGAAGAACATTAACAAGATGACAGGTTAATCCAGGTGTTGACATTGCAAAATCTAAAATAGAAGAGATACTGAAAAACTGAAATTGTCTACTGAAAGTTAACACGATATAAAAATGATTTTGAAAAACAGATTCTTGGGGCGCCTGGGTGGCTCGGTCAGTTGGGCGTCCGACTTCGGCTCAGGTCATGATCTCACGGTCCGTGAGTTCGAGCCCCGCATCAGGCATTGTGCTGACAGCTCAGAGTCTGGAGCCTGTTTTGGATTCTGTGTCTCCCTCTCTCTCTGCCCCTCCCCTGTTCATGCTCTGTCTCAAAAATAAATAAACGTTAAAAAAAATTAAAAAAAAAAGAAAAACAGATTATTTGAGGAGTGGTTATTACAAAAGCTTCAAGTATTCCCCTTGGGCTGTTATAGAGCAATCTATCCACAAAAGTATATTTAGTACATAATATGAACTACAGTTGCATCTAATTGCCATGGATTTACTTGCTAATGGTGGCTTTTGTTTGTTTGTTTTCTCAGTTACAACTGGAAATTCTCCCCCATGTTCATCTTTGCCCAGTATATGATTTGGAACAGCTCAATACAATTAGCAATTTCAGTTCAGAACATTGCCAGTATTGGAAAAGCAAAGTGTGACATGTCCTACAAATTAAAATGCACTGCCAAGTATCTTCAGGGTTCCTTGGCTCTGTATGATTAGCTCCCCCATTCATCATGTGTTCATGCAGAATTTTACCATGCCGTCTTGAGAGAATACAGGTGCCCAAAATTCAAGATGTAACTGAGTTAGAGGATTCTATTGCTGGAAGAAAACTTAGAATCTACTAAAGCCAACCTCATTCAAGAATCATGGAAAAATCTTTAAGTCTATTTAGAGCAGTTTTCAACTGTGGGTTAAGATCCATTAGTGGGTTATGAAATCACTTTGGTAGGTTACTACTTGATTGTTTTAAAAACTGAAATAGAATAAAATAGACTAGAATAGAAAATACCAAAGCATATCACACAAAGAACAAGTAAATATTGTTTTGTAGAAATAAAAGCATGGATAGGAATAGAAAAGAAAGGCATTTTAGTGACTATAACAACATGGATAAATGTGGGAAAGTAACAAAAAATAAGGAATGTGCAGGATTATCAAATAGTTCATGATGGTTATTGCTGAATATAAACGTAGATGACTTATGAGAGAAAAAACTGGACCATTACTAGAGCCCATATTGCACTGGGTCATGAGAAACAACTGGGGAATTAATATGTTATTCAGGAGGCAACAGAGAATCATGGAAGTTTTCTGAGCAGTGAATCAACATGATAGAAAGTGTAATTCTAGAACTGTATGGAAGGTCATCTTGTACAGAGATCAGGTAGCATTTGTAGTAATAATCCAGACATAAGGAACTCAAAATCTATGTGTGTCAAATTTCTTCCTGACTCAGGGATTTCCACAGGATGTTTCTTTTGCCTGGATGCTCTCTACCACAGCTGCTACCACCTTATGCTTAAGCTATTTACTTCTAGGTTTTCATATATCAGTGAAATTTCCTCTCTGAGGGAAACTTTCTGACCTTCAACACTAGGTTAAGATACATATCACACTTACAATCAAATAATTAATGTGCTATTATTTAGTGTCTGTACCATCTGCTAGAATGTAAGCAGAGGGACTCCTTAGCAGAGGGACTTTGTCTTGTTCAAAGCAGTATTCTCAGCAGAGTGGTGCCTTTTAAACTGTTGATTACTGATAACTTTCTGTTGAATAAATGAAAGAATGTTGATAGTAACTACAGAAAGAAAATTAAATGCAGAAGACATTGTAAAGGAAAACCCAGCAGGACTTAAGGATTCATTAGATAATTGAGCAAGGAAAAGGAAAGAACCAAAGATTGTCATTCTTTCTCTCAACAAACATTTGTCCCATATAATGTGTTAGACTTTAGGAAAATGGAGATGAATAAGACATAGTTTCATGGGCAAAAATCAGAGCAGGGGTGTCTGGATGGCTCAGATGTCTGAATGGCTTAAGTGTCCAATCTTTATCTCAACTCAAGTCTTGACCTCAGGGTTGTGAGTTCAAGCCCCATGTTGGGCTCCACACTGGGCAGACAGCCACTTGAAAAAAATAAAAATTAAAAATAAAAAAAAAAATTAAAGCAAACTTTTGCATAACACTTACTCTATGGCAGACACTGTTCAAAGCACTTGAGGCACATTAACCTGAAAACAACTTCACAAGACTAAATTCACTCTGATAAGTGGCAGAGCTAGGATTCAGTTCCAGTTTCTTAATTACCCTGCTGTACTGCTGCTTCAGCCTGAAGCAAGGAACACAGACAGGTAAACAGATGGTCACAAAACGACATCATAATATACGCACACACATGGTCCAGGAAGTAGCCCAAAGAAGAAAGTGGTTATCTATCTAAAAGGGAGGGTCCAGGAAAGGCTCAATGAGGGGAAGTGACATGAAACTGAGTTTGGGGGGATTAAATTGGAGTTTTCCATGTGGGAAACATGATGGGGAGACCACTCTAGATGACAGCTTTTCAAGGCAGGAAAGTATGAAATAACATGATGTTTAGGAGGGCCTACAATAAGTTTGGAATTCCTGGAAAATTCCTTGAAGCAGAGGACAGCAAATGGTGCTAAAGAGGTTAGAAGGAGAGATTTGTCTACCACTCTAAGGAGCTGAGACCTGATTCTGAAGGCTGTAGGAAACACAGAAGCATTGTAAGCAGGAGGAGTGGATGGTATATAATACAAGATCAGACTTGCTTATTAGAAATATCGTGAAGCAGATAAACTGAGGGGTAAGCTAGAAGCAGAAAGACCGATCAGGAGACCACTGCAATCAGCCAGGTAAGAGATTATGGGACTAATATAAGGCAGTAATAGTGGACACAAAAAGAAAAGGATGTATGAATTCTGCAGAGCTTGGAAAGGCACTGCATGTTGGGGAAAGAAAAGAAGAAAATAAGGTCTTTTCAAGGTTCTTGACTTACACCAGAAAACTAAAGAGTGGATGGGACAACCAACCAAGGGAGAGGATCTCAGACATTCAAGGTGGTGGATTCCATTTGCAGCTCATGTCATTAGGAATAGTCTGACTTTCTAGGTAAAAAGGAATGCACTCAGTAATGTGGGGTCTCCATTAAATAAAATGTTTGAAGTTCACAGTGGACACCATGGGTGTGAATAAAGTCATTGAGAAAGAACAAAGCAAAGAGTTGTGTGCTGAGCACAGAACCTTGAGGGATTGGTCACAGCAGGGTGAGAAGAAGGGGAGCCAGGGAAGTAAAGTAAACATGACCAGAGAGGCAGGAAGACATTCAGCCAGTGCATCACACATTCCAGAAACAACCTCCCCATGGACTACCATCTGGCAAATTCCTGCTTGTGTGTTCTTTCATTTCATGCTCACGTCGTGTTTCCTACTTGGAAAGGCTTCCTTGATTGCCTCTTTCAATATAAATCCTTCTGTTCTTTGCTACCAACTGCTACTTGTGTATAATTTGCTCTTTATAGAAACTATCCCTTCATATTTCTGTCTGAATTTGTCTTAATGCTTGACTGTAAGCATCCTGAGGACTAGAATAATATTGAATCCATTGCCTACAGAAGATGCTTAATAAATGTTTGTTGAATGGAACAGTTTGGGAAACACTGAGTACCATTTAGATTCCCTCAGAATGGGCCAGTAGAAAATCTATCTAACTGTATTCCCATTCGATGTTCCTAATTACAATTACTCGCAGTTCTCCAAGTAACCCCTGTTGATCTCTGTTCCTAAAAAACTCATCTCATATTAATTGCCTAATGAAGTCCTACTAATCTTTCAGAGCCCAATCACATCTTCCAGGAGGCCTTTGTCACTGCCAACCCAGACATCAAACCACCATCAAAGCCCCCAGACCCAAAAGTTAATCATCTCTCTTCTGTAGGAACTCTGTTTTATGTAGTTTGTGATTCCACATTTTTTTTTTTGCCCTGACTATGCACTATGATTCTGATGTGTTCATCTCTGTGTCCCACATCGTAAACTTTGAGTTTCTTCAGTGGAAAACCAATGTCTTGAAGATCTGGGGCTCCAGCAGCTATCACAGAAGCCAGCACATGGTGATGGGTACTTGGGAAATGGGTCAGGAATTGGATGGTTCACAAGCTTATGGCCATCATGTGGGCCACCACTAGAGGGCACTAGCAGCTCAATCAAGCTGGCAGTACTTAAGGTGTTCCCATAGGCTGAGACTCCAGGACAGGGCCCTTTGTGAAGGCACCAGAACTCAAACTTGGACTTTTTTATTTCACCCTGGCAACAGGACGAAGGTGGTTGCGCTTATTTCTGCCTCAGTGTCTCTGTTCTGAATAGCTTATTGGGTTTCTAGTTACCTTTTCATCCTCCATGCTCTCTCACATACATGTGTTCTCCTTACCTCATCAGGTATGTCTAAGGAACAACTCTATTCACATCACCTCTTTTTAGCATATTATTCAAAGCCCTGTGCAGTTGCCCAACCTGCCTTTGCAATTGTATGTCTGCCACTGGTCCTGATCCTCCCTCATCCTACAAAAGCTCAAGAAATGTTTTTTGAACTGTAATGGTTTTTCCACCAGGGCCCATTAAGTCACAGACCGGAGACAAGTGATTACTTCCAAATGATCTGGGGAGGATAGAGGCACGCAAAAATGAATAGACAGTGAGGTCAAGCTAAGATTTCTAACATAAATGCACACCTGATTACCTAGTAGCTGGAGCCTTATCTGACCTGAAACTGGCTCTACTCTTAAGTCCCTGTGTGGAGTCATTCAATTTTTAAGGTGCTATTTTAGTTTATCAAAAATTAAATATGCTCTCTACTCCCATGTTCCATTGGAGAAGTATACCTGTCATATTAAGATACTTCTATCAAATTCCACAGCCTTCTTGCTAAAAGTTTGTCACAGTTAGTCACTCAGAGAATTATAAATATCTGTAGCCTCTGATGTGGTTGTGTTGGAGGAAGGGAGGGGAAAAAATGAAGAGGAGAAGGGTAGCAGTTGACTTTTGAAAAGCCATTGCCATATTAAGTATTTTGAATTGCTTCGATTGTTCTTTTCCATGGGTTTGAAGTTTATTGGACATGCTGCTATGAGTGGGTATGGCCTCATGTTGGTAAAGTTGTGAGGAATGGTTGTTTTTCTTGGCCATGTGTTCATATTGTTTTTCCAGCAAGGGATAGTGTATTTCTCTTGAAGAACTATTAATAACTTGTTTTCATCTTGTGAACAGTGTGCCTAACCGATGGTGCTTCCCTCTTTGCAATAGTTGTGTTTGTACAATGGCTGAAAGCTTTGTGTCTCACTTCTGATGGACTCATTTTTCAAACTGAATAAAAATAACAACCATTATTGAATACTTATTATGTTCCAGGCACCGAACCTTATGTGCACTTAATCCTCACTGCTTATAGTAATTTATAAATTAAGTTCTACTGTTATCTCCATTTTACAGATGGAGAAAACTGAGACTTGGAGAAATTGAGTAAAGTGCCCAAGGATTACCCAGCCCTAGTTCTATGTGATGCCAAAGTTTGCATGGCAGGTATGACACCCAGATCACAAATACAGATACATATAAAATACCTCATTTGTTTATTTTTATAAAATTAACCCAAATTGTTCTCTAAGCTTGTTTTGCCAGGGTGGTAGAAAATTCAATTCGAGTCACTACTGGAACACACCATACCATGAAGCTGTGCTGCGTGGTCCTAGAGTTAGTTGTAGTTAGTACTACATCATCTGAGATACAGTCATTTGTCTACTTACTGAGTCCCAGTGTGATCTTCACTGTTCCAGACTAGAATCCAATCCTTCTGATCTGGCCATTCTCTTGCTCCATCTCACATTTGAGGCATCAAAGGGCATCTTTGGAGTTTGGAAGTTTGGAATCTGGTGCCCAGGGTGCCATGCTCGTGGTACATCGAAGAGACATTCCTACTGCCATGGGCCACCTCCCTGGAATGCTATTTTTGCTACTGAACAATGTGTGGGTCTTGACTTTGACCTCTTCCTGAGTTTCTCAAAATCCTGTCTACTGTCATCTTCAGGGTAATAGTAGCATAATTTCTTGAACAAGCTCTCACTTCACATCACAAAGAGCCCTTTACTTTAAGCATCTTCTGTTTTCCACTGTGAAAAAATACCAGAGGCTAAGAAATAACAAATGTTTAGCTGTGAGGTAGGAAAATATAGGAAGAATAAAGGTAAGCTAATATTCCCATAAATTGTTCTGCCACATGTGTTTTGTTTTGTTTTGTTTTTTAGGTTTTTCAGATGGGTTAGTCTGAATGGGTGTGGGTTTGCTGATAAGGTATAATGAGTTTTGATGACTGTGTCTTTTCCTTGAAAGTCTATTTTATAGAACCCACTGCCAGGAATAGTAGTATTTCTCTTAAACCTCTGGTTTATTTTTGTGTGATGGATACCATGAGTCATGTGACAGACATTTCCCTCTCCGCAGGTCTTTTGGAGACATTTTGATCAGATATGTGTCTGTGTATTCTGATATTCCTAAGAAATATTTTCTAGGCTGAGATGTTTGAAATAAAGAAAAATTTGTTTTAAAAATACTTCACAGGGGCACCTGGGTGGCTCAGTCAGTTAAGCATCTGACTTCGGCTCAGGTCATTATCTCATAGTCCATGAGTTTGAGCTCGCGTCAGGCTCTGTGCTGACAGCTCAGAATCTGGAGCCTGCTTCAGATTCTGTCTCTCTCTCTCTCTCTCTCTCTGCCCCTCCCCTGCTCATGCTCTGTCTCACTCTGTCTCAAAAATAAATGAAAACATTGAAAAAAATTTTATAAAAAGAAATACTTCACATTATCATATATGTCAGGACATGGTAAGGAGGGAGACTAATGAAAGTGGCCTCTGATTCAGTCTTTTTAAATAATTTTTAACATTTCTCTTTTTAAATATATAGATTCTAGATTTTTATGTTTAACTAGCAAATATGGTGTTACTACTAAGTAACACTTGTTTAGACCTGATATCACAAGTATAAAAGAAAACCAACAATATAATGCTTTCATCTTTGTTTCTCCTTAAATATTTGTTTTTCCTTCGTGGAACTGGGAGAAGAGAAAGTTTCAGGTCACCCCAGAAGGCACAGAATTGCTGGGCCAGCCATCTAGAAGCAAAGCACAATATGGACCTGTCCGTATTTATACCTCCTCCGCCCCAAGGCAATTCCACAGACTTGAACCTCCCCACCCTTCAGAACAGGAGAAAATTGAATTTATTTCCACTTAAGTTCCAGGAGGTTGCCATGTTCCCCATGGGCACTCAATAAATATTGACTAAATTGAATGTTGCCCTGTGTTATCTTCCTTCTTTCTTTTTCCTTCCCTGGTCCTCTGACTGCTTTCTTGGGGCCTTGAAAATTATATATATATGTATTTTCCAGATTCTTTTTGTCTCATCAGCTCTCAGTGTGAGGCCTCTCTATTTTAATATCACCTCTTTGTGTTTGTTTTCTCTGTGTGTCTTCTCTCAGTTTCTCTTGGAATCTGTTCTCTCTCTGCTTTCTTTTTCTGAGACTGTCTCTCTCTGTTCCTCTACTCCTCCCATCTCTCTGTCTCTCTGCCTGTCTCTCTCTCACAGATGTACCTTTCTGTATTTGTGTTTGTTCTCCCCCTGGAGTTATCATCTGAAGGGGTTCACAACAAGCCTCCCCAAAATGTGCTACATAGTCAGGTAGATTCTTTGAGCTGTAGTCAATGATGTCCCAAAAGACTCAAGGAAGAGTTTTTACCATCCCCTTAGCTGCCTAAAAGAATTTAGATAGAGGACCTTGTCCCAGAAGAGAACAATCACCAGATGAAACTACAAGGAATATGGGACAGGTATGGTAAACTTTCTGTGTCCTATTATCTTTACTTTGCATGGCAAACATCTGTTTACCACACATTTGCTCTTCCCATTTTCCTGTGAATTGTCTTTCTCCCCTTTGAAGTCTCAGACACCTACCCCCTTCTTAGCTCAAGATGTCAATAAGCCTTAGTTGCCTGACTGTCTGGGGATCTCATATTGTTATGGCACTCCCATATGCAATTAAATTTGTCTTTCTCCTGCTAAGTTTTCCTATGTCAATTTAATTAATAGACCAGCCAAAGGAACCTAGAAGGGTAAAAGAAAAAAATTTTCCTCCCCTACACATCAAAAATAGTTGCCTTTTTTTCCCAAGAGATTAGACATATTTGAAGATTTTTATAAGTGCTCAGAATAATTAATTTTATGCTTTTCCCCCCTTGAAATAGCATGTTTAGCCCCTAAATATGGGAACGCAGTAACAGTGGATTGGTCTGTATTCAACTACAATACATTCTAAGTCATGTAGAGTGATTGTGTCAACTCTCCTCTGGATTTTCTGTTTGCACTCTGCCCAGACAGCACTGCATTCCTCTGTTCCTTCTGACACAAATACGGCATTTCACCAGGCGACTATTAGCCTAGAGGGAATACTAACTTCCCCCTTCCCCTAGAGTTTATATCCCGTTCCAGTAATTTGGCCCCAGATACTGGCACAGAAACACTGGTTGCATAAAGTCCCTGGAGCCTGATACTTACTTTTTGTCCTCTGTGACTCCAATTTTAAAAACTGAAATGGGACACTGGTTTGCTATTACTTTCCTACATTGACTTTCTGGTGAAGATTTGAAGGGTGTGGTCAACCGCCTCTGGGGTTTCACACAAGTAACTGTATTGCCTTGGGCATTAAAATTAATCCTCCAAACGTTATTGGTAAAATAACAAACTAATTGTTATCTAAGAAGGTATATGGAGGATTAAACTTTAAAGGTCCCTGGTACGGATAGACTAAACAAAACCTTTGCCCTTATATTTAGGAGAAAAATCATATGTTTTTCCCCTTAAGCTCTCAATATTGAGAGCTTAACATGTGCCAACCACTTTATGCAAAATATCTCATTTACTCTTTACAGCAACTCTGCAAGTTAACAAGATGACCCACGTCCTCGTTTTGCAGATGAGGAACTGAGGCTAAGAGAAGTTAAGTGACTTGACAAAAATCATAGCAGAACTGAAACTTGTTGTGTGTATTTTCACGTTATTGAAATCAATTTTTGTGCCTAGAAAAGAGCTATTCAAGATTATTTTGGTGCAAAATTAGCATTCAATTAATTTGAAACCCTTGTTTTTCTTAAGTTTGTATGCTAGTTTATAAATTGAATTAAGAAACTTATCAATCTAGCAAGTTTAATAATTACTTTGAAGGAATACTTTACAACTTAATTAAATTCTTTGAATATCCAGCCACATTTATTAATGTGATATATTTTTATTTCCTTTTAAGTACATTGTGTGACTTAACAATCTTTCCAATAACTTAATTAATTCTTATAAATCTAATAAATTAAGTTTTTAGATATGGTGAACTTCAGTTTCTCTTAAATGTTTCAAATGAAATTTCAATCTGAAATGTTAAGTCTAAACCAATGAATCAATTACTCATTTTAACTTGGAATTATAAGATTGACCTCTTATTCTAATAGGTCTAATTTTCTTGAACAGTACAAATAATTAAACTTAGAAATAAGCACAGATTCCTAAAGACAAATATTTTAATGCTTTTATATTTTGTTTTTCTTATTCATAAAACAAAATTTTGCTATCATTAAAAGATAAGGACACAATGCTATCTCCCTATTAATTTTGATGTTCCTTTCCTAAAGTAATTTTAGGAGATGCCTTCTCAATTTTCTGGGGTTTCTTAAATACCAGAATTATCAACAGGACATGACTGGACCCTTATCTGTTGGGACAATGTGTCTGTTGGGACACATTTAGACCTATTTACCTAAGTCAGTTCTCTCTGTGGTAGACACTATTCCAAGATGACCTTTAAGATTTCTGCCCCCTAGTGTGCACAACCTGTATAACCACCTCCCCTTGGGTGTGGGTAGAATTTGTGAATATGAGGAGTTATTACTCTTACAATTGTTACATTACATGGCAAAAGGAATTTCCCAGATGTGACGAATTTCCAGATGTAATGAATTTAAGTTAATCAAAGGGGGGGAATTTCCCAGGCAGGTCTGATTTAATCAGGTGAGCCTTAAAAGAAGCAAGAAGCAGTGAGAGTACTCTCCTGCTGGCCTTGGAAAGGGACCTTCAAGTCTGAAAGGAGGTCATAGCCCTGGATGACACCTTGATTTCAGTCTTGATTTCAGTCTGGTAAAACTCTGAGCAGAAGATCCAGCTAACCCACATCCAGAGTCCCCCTTAGGAACTGCCAGATAATAAATTTGTTTTGCTTTAACTTGCTAAGTTTGTGGTGATTTGTTAGAAATCAATTTAAAAAATGAATACATTCTCCAACAGGGGTGGTCTTACCACTTGTGTGCTTCAAGTTCAAGTTATACATACCTAAATCTTTTGTCCACTAACAGAGACCTGAATGCACCACCACCCCCAACTCCAGGCTGTTGTTCCTTGATAGGATTTTGCATCGTTTGCCAGGTGAGATATTTAAATGTCTTCCCATGTATAAGAGCTTTGTCAAATATCTAAGTTCCTGTATATAGGAACTTGAAGGAGCTCCTCTCCGTTTGTTATATTCTTCCTGTATTTGGGTCATAACTCATCTAGACAGTATAATGACATCCCATTGAATTCTTTATATCTTTCATCATTTTGCCTAACTATTCCAATGTCAGTTTCTGAAAAACACTAGAGCCCACATCTGATTCTAGAACCAGACTCCTTCTATTCTTCCCTTTAATAAGCAGGCATAAGCTAAGTTTTGATGAACAGTCTTGAGTATTGAAATGATATTGGGATTCTTACTTTCCCTCGTCATTCTGAGAGCATTCCAAAATTTCTCTGGCTAGTGTTCTTGGGTTCTCTCTGCTTTCTATAAAACACTAGTAATTATATTCTGACATCATCACTTACTTAGTCCCTCAAAAATGTATAATGGGCCTTCTCTCCAATGATCCTGAAGTCCACTTGTGCATTTATTCATTAAGCTTTTCTCTTAACAGTACAATGATAGTTGACCATAATACATAATACTCTGAGACATACAAAGCATAAAAGCTAACAATTCTTATTCCATAAGATTTTATGGTCTATTTGGAAACAAGATATGGATACAAAAAAATCAATAATTTTGCATACAAAATCGTAAAGTTTAAGTGATACATGTTAAGTGACATGACTGGTAAAAATACTAAGTGGAGGTACAGATTAGAGTAAGTTAAAAAACGCAGAGCAAGTAGAATTTAAGTTCATTTATTCATTCAACAAGCATATATTTAGAGTCTCTGATGTGTCAGGTGCTATGTTAGGCACTGAGGGGCCAAGAATAAGGCACAGTCACCCTCTTCATCAAGCTAACATCATAGCTGAGAAAACAAAAGCATAAGAAAAGTATGAGGACACACACTATGACAAACACTATTATGATGGTGTATATAATACATAATGCAAAGGAAGTGGAGAGAGGGATTAGGCTGACGATAAAGATGGGTGGAAGTCAGTGGTGAGGGAGCCTTTCAAGAGGTGACATTTTCGTTGAGCCTTCTGGCAGAAATAACACTTGTCTTCTTGTTAACCATTTCAGCCATGCCAAGAACTACCCCAAGCACTGTATACTAATGAAACTCATATAATCCTCCCAATGACTTCATTTGATCAAGGATATAACGGCAGTGTGGAGTAATTCCCAAAGATGACACTGAGGTCATTCGGTCACATCTCCTCCAGCACGGCTCCAATCTCCAATCAAAGCTATTCTCGTCTCTCTCAGACTTTTGCAGACTCTGGTCTCTCTGCTGCTGCCATTGCCTCACACCTGGTCTCTTTGTGATCTTTCAAAAACACAAATCAGATAATGTCAGTGCTCTGAACAAACTTTCCAACAGCTTCCCATCTCACTTGCATTAAAACCTAAGGTTCTTAGCACAGCTTTCAAGATCCTGCATGATTTTGCCCTCAACTTCTGTGACATCATTACCTACCACTCTCTCCTGAATCCATCATTCTACAGCCACCCTTCTCCCTCTTTGCTGCTCCTTGAATGCACCAAGAATGCTCCTTGCTGATCCCCCCGTCTGGGACGCTGTCCCCCAGATATTGGCATGCCTCACTTCCAGACCTCAATTCAGGTCTCTGATCAAATGTCATCTTCTCAGAAAAGCCTTCCTGACCAGCTGTGGAAAACACAACGCACTCGCCTCTCTGTTCCCACTTCACTCTGAATCCTTACCCTGCTTTATTTTTCATTGTGACACTAATCAGATATTTTCTGTCTTCATCAATGAGAATAACGTCCTTGAACTTTATACTCCTCTTTACTTTGTCCCCAACACGCAACACAAAGCTGGCACTAGAGGCTCAGTAAGTGGTGTTGAATCTGTGTATTCATTAATAAATAAAGTGATTTGTCAATGGCCACATTCTGGGTGTGTGGCAGGGTCGGCCTTTGTCTAACTCTAGACTCCAAGTTCTTAAATACTTCTTACTACTGAGGAAGAGGGGGAAAAATACATTGACACTGGGGAAAGCTGCAGCATAGAGGATGTGAGAATGAGGGAGCTGATATAAAACTAGGAAGATGGTTTGGGACATATCGTGAATGATTTGGAAGTCTTGGAAAAGAAGCTTATAATTTCCCCTGTGAGCATGGAGAGGAGACTTGCAGCATGGTGTTAAGAGCCCCTCTAAATGTGAGTGGTGAGAGCTTGAGACCATCTGACCTGGGGAAAGGGCATTTATATACAATTTAATGACACTTCAGATCTCTTTTCATTTCCATTAGAATTCTACAGAACACTGCACTCTCTAAGGGACTAAGTGGAGAATTTAGCAAATAGATTCCTTCCTAGTATTTTTCACACCTGACCTGGTATAGACTTTTAAATGCTGAAGCTTTGAGTTATGGTTAGCTTTGATTCCTAGTCTCTTTTGGAGATCATTCTGCATATTATTAATCATAATTATTAGAATTATTTTTTATAAAAATGTGTATATGTTGTCCCTGTCTCTGTTGAGCAGCATCTTTTTATTTTTATTTCAGTATTATTTCTGTTCGTGTGTATATGGTGGGGTAGGTAAGGGGGGAGGTGAGTCTCAGGTTTCTGAATCCTACTTCCTGATATTTCTTATGGCCAGAGAAATAATTGAAGTTGGCGTCTTTTCAGTTCAATTCAAGCTTCTTTATATGATGGATTTTGTTTATTGCTCTTTGTACTTATTTTCCAATGAAGTCCTTAAATAATTTCTCTCTGTTTTTAAATTCCCAAAGTTTTGTTATCCTTTCTGTGGTACATTAGGAAATATAAAGCAGATTTTACAAATCTGTTTTACATGGGAGCTGCCTGATTTATGTCAGCTATCATTTTCTAGCTGGGTGGTTATGCTAGGTTTCATAATATGCCAAAGCTCATATTCAAATACAAACTATAGACCAGCATGTAAACAAGAGGCAGAGAAATATTTTTTTTTTATTCCACTGAGCAATTCAAAATAAGGATGGGAAAAGACAGCTTCATATGGGTTTAATCCTGGCTGGAAAGCAATGAAGCAACAACTCTGTCTCTTTCGTTTTGGTGGTAATCAAAGCAAGCAAAGCTGTGGGTGTTGACTCTTTGAAAATCAGCGGAATGCTACCATGTATGCTTGCTAGTCTCACCCTGGCCTTTCTCCAAGCTGAGTAGAGAACAGCTCCAACAAGCCCCCTGACTGAGCAGAGAAAGCACCGCATGGTTTTTTTGCGGGAGATGCTGAAGAGGCATGAAATGCACCAGAGAGATAGTGTTTTTATGCTCTCAGGCAGATTCAAAGCTTCTGGAAAGCCACCATTCAAAGGATAAATAATAAACACCAAAGGGAACCACAGACAAGGGTAGGGAAGTTCAGGAACACATAAATGTATGTATCTATGTCTATCCTCATTTTCCAGTCAGCCCTCCAAGAATGAAACATCACCAGAGATGCTGGGAAAAGGACATGCAAATCTTCGGTAGTAAGAAAGTAGGCCTTGATTTGTGTACTTGGGATTTTTTTTTCTTCTGATGGAAAGACATGGGATATAGCAGTGATGTTTACTTCATGCATTTGTGCAGATGAGAAAAAGATCCGTCTTCCTTAGAGATTCTTCTTCTCTCTGCCTGGCACCCTTGTGCTGTGAACGCCATGCAGTATGGTACTGCATATAGTTTGCAGCCATCGGAGACAGAGTGAGCCACAGCACATTGCAGGTTTGGGAGGTTTATTTGGAAAGTAAAATGCTTGAGAGGTGCTGAATTTATCTCGTGTTCAAAGAAGTCTTTCCCCTCTTTAATGCCATCTTCACTTAGATTTCCATGCTGCTGAACTACTGTAGCTAGATCTATGCTAAATAGCTCCTTTGCAACATGCAAATTAATGCCCCCAAATCTAAATCCAGTGCACCAAAAGAATTTCCACTTAAGGTTGTGCTCCATTTGTTGATTTATATTTATGTTCTGTTAATAATAAATATGATTATCTTATTTCTCTTTTGGAGAAGTTTAGTTTGAAGATGGAAAGGCAATTATTTTTTGTTTGTATATAAAGATTAACATATCTTGCATTCAGAAAAAATTAAATTACTACAAAAAATTAAGACAAGAATCATGATACCAGTTGAATAATATTTGAAATTAGGTGTTAAGATCAGGTTTCCATTCTAGGCAATATATAATTCTTTTTATAAAGTTTATGCTTGATAGTTTTTTTCTTGCAGTGACAATCTATTAGATGATTCTTCATGTTATATCTTGATAAAAACTTGAGACAAGAAGGAAAAATGTCAGATTACTAACTTCCTCTTGAAAGCCCCAGGTATCTGTGAAGACTCCTTCTTAGGCTCCTTCTCTTGGGTCAGTTTTCTTTCTTTACTTTTAGGAGTTACCTTCCATTTTACTTTATACCATAGCTCTTTTCCTGTCTTTCATTCCCAAATGTCACCTTTGGGACATTTGACCTTTACTGTGTGACTACTTGAAGTTGTACATTAAGCATGCATTAATTCTTCTTCACCTCTTTCAGAAACTTCATTTGGTGCTTCTATGTTATAGCATTTCAATTCAGCTCAATTCAACATTTCTTGATAGACTATTATGTACAGACACTAGACAAGGACTTCGGGGGACATCAAGTTGAAGGAAAGATAGACCTTGCACTCAGCATTCAATAGGCAATAGCAACAACAGTAATAACAACTGGCATTTAACTTTTATTCAGTGTAGACCTAGAAGTCCTAGCCACAGCAGTCAGCCAAGAAAAAGAAATAAGAGGTATTCATATTGCAAAGTTAGACTGTCGCTATTTGTAGGTGACATGATACTATATGTAAAAAAAAAAGTCTTTTTAAAATTATTTTTAAAATATATTTATTTTGAGAGAGAGAGAGAAAGTAGGGGAGGAGCAGAGAGAATCTCAAGCAGGCTCTGTGCTGTCGATGCAGAGCATGATGTGGAACTCAGTCCCACAAACCATGAGATCATGACCTGAGCTGAGATCAAGCGCCAGATGCTTAATGAACTGAGCCACTCAAGTGCCCTGATACATAGAAAATCTTAACAATTCCACCAAAAAACTACTAGAAGTAATAAACAGAAACAGTAAAGTGGCAAGATGCAAAATTAATACCCAGGAATTGGTGGTGTTTCTATATACAAACAACGTCACAGAAAGAGAAATTTTAAAAACAACACCATTAACAATTGCACCAAAAAGAATAAACTACCCAGTAATAAACTTAACCAAAGAGGTGAAAGGCCTCATACTCTGAAAACTATAAAATCCTAATGAAAGAAATTGAAGATGACACAAACAAATGGAAAGATATTCCATGCTGATGGACTGGAAGAATTAATATTATCAAAATGTCCATATTACCTAAAGCAGTCTACACATTTAATGCAATCCCTATCAAAGTACCAACATCATTTTTCACAAAACTGGAACAAATAATCCTAAAATTTGTATGGAACTACAGAAAACTCCAGGTAGCCAAAGCAATCTTAAGAAAGAAGAACAAGTCCGGATATATCACAATCCCACATTTCAATATATACTACAAATCTGTAGTAATCGAAACAGTATGGTACTGGCACAAAAATAGACACCTAGGTCAATGGAACAGGATAGACACCCCAGAGATAACGCACATATATAATGTCAATTAATCTATGACAAAGGAGGCAACAATATACAATGGGGGAAAGATAGTCTTTTCAACAAATTGTGTTGGGAAAGCTGGGCAGCTACATGCAAAAGAATAAAACTGGACCACTTTTAACAGCATACACAAAAAGCAACTCAAAATGGATTAAAGACCTAAACGAGAGACCTGAAATGATAAAAATCCTAGAAGAGAACCCATGCAGTAATTTCTCTGACAGCCATAGCACATTTTTCTAGATACATCTCCAGAGGCAAGGGAAACAAAAGCAAAAATAAACTATTGGGACTACATTAAAATAAAAGTTCTTGCACAGCAAAGGAAACCATAAACAAAACAAAAAAACAATCCACCAAATGGGAGAAAATATTTGAAAATGATAGATCTGATAAGGGGTTAATACCCAAAATATATAAAGAACTTATACAACTCCACACTGCTGGATGTGAGTGATTCCATCTTGTGCACCACATACATTCACAGGAGTTCTGTTCTATTTCTTTCCTACCTTAAACACAGTAAGCCCTCTTACTTTCTTCATTATTTATTTGAATGCTATCCTCTCTGGAACCTGCTTCTTGGCCACAGTGACTTCTACTCATCTTGTAAAACTCACTTTTAGCTTCCCCAAGCTGGGCTTTCCTGACACATTCCCCCTTGGAGGGGGCATTAAGTGTCTCATCTTTGGATTTCATCTACAACCAGCAAATCCAGTCACACAAAACTTACCCCACTCCTTTGTCTATTTCTGATCCTAGGCCATGAGCTGCTAACAGGCAGGGACTCTCATTTATCACTGATGCCCAACTGATGATTGTTTAACAAAAGAATGAAGAAACAATAATCCAAAAATTATTCCTCTTTGATTTTGGAACGCATTTCCTATACTCCAGTTTGCTATAAATACAATCACCCACAACGGGAGATGTCACCCAGGGACTTACGGTTAAATATTGATAAAACAGCCAGAAACATTTCCATGAAATTTAAATGTTTAACACCTCTAGTGCTGCTCTTTCCTTCACTCCTTGTTACTCTTTGTAGAGGTTCTTTCCTCTTCTCTAACTGATAAAGGCGAATCTTAAGAAATAAAACGAGCAAAAAAAAGCACCTCCAGTTTTAAAATGTGGGAACATCAAATGACAGTCCCAACTGCTTGACGGAATGAAAACAAGGTCAGTGTCTTATCCTTCCACAGTGGTTGCCCCCCCACCCCCAACGCCGAGCCAGAACTGTGCTCTCGAGTCATGCTGTTTGTTTTACAGCTTGCGGACTTGCACAAAATTCTTTTTCTCTAACAACAACAATCATAAAAATAGCATGGTCTTTTTTGCAACCTTACTCATAGCCTAAGGAAAGGAAGATTACAAAATTATGCCAGCATAAGAGCATCAGCTGAGATCCCAAAAGGTCCTAACAATACTTGGCAAATACTTTTTATAATTTGAAGAACTGAGTAAGAGAGACATATGCTATGAGTCTTAGAAAAAGACATTTGAGGTTGCCCTTAAAAGTGGGAATGCAGCAAATCAACACAGTCTTTGCCATGAAATTCTCACTCAACTGAGAAGGGCAAACCCAAAATAGGTCTGAGTCAGTTTTGAAAGGGCTTCCTCCAGGACAAAAATGTATTTCTTTATAATCATCCCGTGAACAAGTATTATGGAGCACCTACTATACGATCTCTGGTGTGAAATACCCAGAAGTGAGGTAGTAAAATGTGGAGTTTCAGGGGGAAAAAGACTGGGGGCAGACAGACCTATATTTCAGTCCCAGTTCTCTCACTTATTCACTGTTGCTTTGAGGCTTGTTAGTGAGCCTCTCTTAACCTGTGATTCCTTGTCTATAACATGCTGATAATAACCCTACCTCAGCTTTGTTCTGACGCTTAAACAAGATCGTGTATTCAGAGAGCTTAGCTAAGTGCCTGGCACCGAGTGGCACTTAGTAAACGGTGGCTATCACCTGCTGACATGTATTTAACATGGCTGGTACCAAGCACAATCAATCTCAAATGAGAAGCATACAGAGAAAATCTGTTACAAGTGAAAGTACGTCTCTAGTCTTCGTGTGCTCATAAATTATACCAGGCCCTCCAAGGATAAACACAACCCTACTCTCTGTCCTCTGCCAGTAATTATAACCTCCATTAAAGCAAGAACATTTCTTCGTTTTCCTTTCTAGCTTTCTAGAAAGAAACCATTCCCACACCAAACCAAACACCATTCCCACAGCATATCTTGAAGTATATATTGAACAAGATTTCATCAATATCCTTTCTGCGGTTAGGTGATTGGCTCTTGGAAAGCAGAAACAAGGTCCAGTATTCGTCTTTTTTTTTATGCTGTTACTACTGAGTACAAACTAGAGGGGAACTAAGGACAAAACAGGACAGCTCAGATTGGATCTAATTTACTAGCTCCATCCAAAAGTTCCCAGATCAATGTCCTAATGTAGCCTGAGGGAAGGTACCCATCATTTGCCAAATACCTTATGTTACCAAACCTAATTTTCATGCTAAGCCACATGAGGTAGATATACATTTCCCCATGGTATAGAGGAAGCCAAGGCTCAGAGCAGTGAAGACTTTTCCAAAGCCAGGCAGCTAAGTAGGCAGCACCTCGATTTAATCTAGAAGAGCCTGATGCTTTCTCCCACAGCACACAGCCTATTGATTCAGCAGTGACAGTGGTTTAAAGAATGATATCGGAACAGGGCCAACATGCTGTGCATGGAGTGTAGAATATTGGTCGCTCTGCTAAGAGAGCATCTTTTCTTGTGACATTGTTATTTCCTGATGAGCCTACCTCACCAGGACTTTCCCCAGCATCTGTCTTATCCTGGTAGGTGTCAAGATCATAGAGAGAAACCATTTTTTGTCACTAAAATCCAGCTCCCTGAGTTCATATGTCAGTGTTCAGGCAGGAATGTGAAATGCCTTTTACATGACTAAAATCTCTTCCCTGAATAGTCAAGACTTTTCCATGAATGGATAGAATTTTATAATACAAGATGTTCAAATAGGTCAGGAAAAATTCCTTTGAAAACTACTGCCAAAATGAAATTCTCTAAATGTTCCGGTCGAAAGTACGTTTGCTGCTAGGAATACAAACAACAGAGAAAATTCATTTGTTGATAGCTTCCCTGATATTTTAATTATACTCTCCAAATTCTGTTTTTTTCCTCGATGTAACAATTTTATTCTCAAAATAAAAATGTTTAATCCACATGTAATAGTAAAATTAATGCATTATCTTTTTTCCTTGCTGTAAAATGAAATTAAAAATGCCAAGAAGCACATTTTGCTTCCAGCAGAATGGAAAGTAACCTTTTGAAGGGCCTGATAAATTTGATTTCTTATGTAGTTTTCTGATAATCATCAGTTTAACTCTGTTAAATACCAAGTGGCATTTTAAGCCTGCAAGTCTGCCAGAAAACTACATTGAATTCCCAGTGTCTTAAGTGACCTTGAATAGCTTAACACATTTCAGTATCTTTCTGGTTGTCTGATATGAGGCATATTTGGTTATTTTCATTGCCCTGTTGAAGGCAAACTTAATATGTCTTAAAAAAATGTGTTACATAATTTGTTCAACCCATGGAGGAAAATTAGAATTTTTAAAAATACTGTGGATTTTTAAATTCCTGTGCCATTTGGTTGAAAGCTCACCTTTAAGCAAAAGAACATTAAAGTTACTCTGTTTTTTGAAATCTCTCCCTTGAAAGCCACTCCTATCCCCTTCAGAGATCTACTCATCTTTATGAGAGACTTATAGAGTAGATGTTATTTTTTAAAGGTATTATTTAATTATTTTGAGAGAGAGAGCATGCATGCATGAAGGTGGGGAAAGAGCAGAGAGAGAGGGAGAGAGAGAATCCCAAGCAGATTCTGCGTTGTCAGCACAGAGCCCAACGTGGAGCCCAAACCTATGAACAGAGAGATCATGATCTGAGTCTAAATCAAGAGCCAGATGCTTAACCAACTGACTCACCCAGGTGCCCCTGGAGTAGATGTTATTAATTCCACTTTATAAATGGTGAAAATGAGACTCAAAGAATGTACATTTTGTGCCCCAGAAAATGTGACTGTAAAGGGGCAGAGGCAGGGCTCAAACCACTGGGTCTGATACCAGGTCCAATCTTTTAACCTGAAACATGACTTTCTTAGCATTCCCTTGTTTTTCTCTCCTTAAAGTTTCTCTCTTGATATTTTAACTTTGAATACTCCCTCAGCACCATAGTGAGAGGACAGAATTCTGACACAGAAATGACAACTAGAAGACATGAATAAGTAATTTATAGGTCATGATCTTTACCTCTCCTTTTTTTATTTTCTCAAAACTACTTGATAGTTGATAGTTCACCCTCTGTGTGTATAGGGCTTTCTGAGAAAGTCTTTTGCTGGGCGTGAATAACAAAGCTAACAATCTTAGGTTAATGTGGTTAGTACCCTTTTCTTCTAAAGTTTATTTATTTATTTTGAAAGAGAGAGAGACAGAGCATCTGCAAGGGGAAGGGCAGAGAAAGAGGGAGAGAGAGAGAACCCCAAACAGACTCTGGGCTGTCAGCACAGAGCCCCATGCAGGGCTCCATCTCACAAACTGTGAGATCATGACTTGAGCTGAAATCAAGAGTCAGACACTCAACAGGTTGAGCCATCCAAGGGCCTCAATGTGGTTAGTATTCTAAAGGTTTGAACAAGCTTGTCTCTATCCCTAAATAAGATGAGTGGTTCCAGGATTCAACTAGTTGCTTATGAATAGCAGTAACTCCTTATTCCATGCAACTACAAAATCACGAAAAATCCAACATAAGGGCTAATTGAATCAACGAGTTTGGGAGATGCAAAGCTGAAATTTGGATTCCAGATTTTGCAAAGACGTTTTAGAATGCTCTGCTCAGTCCCTGAAGTGAAGATTTCACAAAAACAAAGTTCTGTTTCACAGAAAGAGCTCAGAGCATACTTGAGGAAGAAAATATAGAGAACAGGAAAGGAGCCAGGTCTCACATAATGTTATGTACAGGACTGTGACATCAAGTTGACACTGTATCCTCATGACAGACTGTTTTGTTTGCATCTGTCATCATAGAAGACAACGAGAGTTTCAAAGCTCAAGCTAATTTCACAAAGGGACTTTCAGCAGTGGTCAAGCAGTTGTACTAGACCAAGGGTGCCAAATAAATGCTTTCCACAGATCCTGGCAGTCGGTGACAAAGTCCCTGTAAAACCAGAGTAAGATTAGGAAGTAAGAGCAATGCAGTCCTTGCTCTCATGCTGTTTGGTAGAAGGCTGCACCTGATTCTTCTGGGAAAGACTGCCCTTTGCAATGAAATGATAACATTCCTAAAAGTTTTGGCATTAAAATATCTCCTGTTTAAAAAGAATAAGATAATAGATTTCAAGTTTGTTTGTATTTTTTTATCCTTAATTAAATTACAAGTTGGCCATTGTTAGGGATTGAATTCAGTCCCCTAGCTGAAGTTTTAATCTCCAGTACCTGTGAATGTGACCTTATTTACAAATACAGTCTTTGGAGATGATCAAGTCGAGATGAAGTCATTAGGGTGGGCCCTACTCCAATATGACCCTGTCTTTATAAAAAGGGGAAATTTGGACACAGAGACATATACATACAAAGGAAAGATGAAGTGGAGATAATGGGAGAATGCCATCTACAAGCCAGGGAATGGCAAAGAATGCTAGCAACCCCCCAGAACCTAGGGTAGAGGCATGGAACAAATTCTTCCTCACAACCCTCAGAAGGAACCAAATGTGCCCACACCCTGATCTCTGTTTCTAGCCTCCAGAATCTTGACACAATACATTTCTATTATTTAAGCCTCCTAGTTTGTGATGACTTGTGTGGCTGCTCTAAGAAATTAATGTAGCCATCCTAGACCAATTATCTATTTTTCTTTTATTTTGTTTTGCTTTTTGAAATTTTACTAGCTCTTGAAATCTCAAATTCTGGAAACCCTTAAACCAAATTACCTTAAAATCCCATCCAATCTTAAGATTTTATGATGCTTTACACTGTTGAACATTTTTCCTAATTTTTATGATTAGTCATTAAGTGCCCACAGGATTGGAGACATCCAGATTCTCCTTAAGAAAGCAGAGTACAAACAGGAACAACATTTAGGTGTTACAGGGCCAAACCTGAGAAAATATCTCAGCATATGGCTTGAAACATTGAATGTGGATGCGCGATTGATTTCTTTCCCTGTAGTTTGAGTAGAAATAAAACTCGATGCTCCTGGTATAATATATAAGGATCCAACACTGCTCTGGCCATGGATCTGATGAAGGTGTATGTTTCTCAGAAAGTTAGAGAAGGGTACCCAAAAATCTATGGCATCTTCTATTTGGTTCATCATACAGTCCTCATCTCTCATGGGTCATGGTAACGCTTTCTCCTTTCCTTTCTCCTCCTCAGCAAGCTATATAAGAGGAGATTAGGGGCAGTGAGGTATGTTTTACCAGATCATGCTTGAATGTACTGACGAGTGCCCCATTTCCGTTGCTCAGATGGGTTTGAAAAAAATCCAGCTGGGAATTCATCCATTTATTCACTCATGTATTTATCCAATGAATAAAAAAAAAAGAAAAAGAGGAGACCCAGGGACACCAATCCATGCTATATATCACACTGTCATAAAATGACTCTATAATTATAATAACTAGTATGTGTTAAAAATCTCTACCTTCATTTTATAGATGAGCTAAAATAATTGAACTTGTCCTTGGTTCTACCACTGATGAATGCAGTAGCTTGACCTTCATTCTGTATGTCTCCTCTCCATGTCTCCTCTATATCAATATGCCTGCCCTTACAACCCACCAGACTGGTGTATACACATCACTGTACCCTAAGACATGCCTTCACTCAGGAACTGGCTTCTCCCAGTCTCTACACACCTCTAACCAAAGTCTATCACCTCACAAAAAAACTGGTCTCCAGAAAAACTTCCAGAATTCCTGGTCTCCATCCTTGCTCAGCCAACCTCCCAGAACTTAGATTTTTAATTGTGTAACTTCTGTTTGTTTGTTTGTTTTGCATTTATTGGAATGCTGTGCTGTGTTTGATATCAGCATGTCTGTGTATTTGATTTTATCTCCCTGGAAGATCATCTCCTCTTTAAAGGAAAATACTGTATCCCCTAGTTTCTAGTCCTAACCTCGCTGCTAAAGAGACAGACAATATTAGTTATATCACTTAATCTATTTGAACCTCCATGTCCCAACTGATATAAAAAGAGGGTGGTGGGAAGATGCAGTCTATCAACATCTCTTACCCTGGTAGTGTGTATATAGGTCTCCCAAGCATCCCTGTCCTTTGCTGGCTCTGAGAATTGCCCAGTTGAGGCTCATGGCCATATTTGCTCATGTGAAGGCTACTCTGGTCTTATCAACGTAGACCACCCCCACATCTCTGCTGGGCAACACTACTGAGTGTAGACTCAGGCAGCCCACACTGCCGCCTAACATGATCTTCCTGTTTCTCTCCTCTCCCTTTCATTTGCCATAGTCATAAATACTGCTCCAGACCAAGATGACAGATTCTTCTCCACATCCTCCTCATCTTTACAGACACCATCTCACCTTCCTAAAGTACGTTTACACTTCCTGCTTCCTCGGTCCATCCCTACTCCTATAAGACATGGTCATTCTTCACCTATTCCGTGAAGGCTTTGCTGACCACCAATCTGCCATCAGAATCTGTGCAACTGCTGTAGCATTTAAAAATATTTGTCCCTCTGCATTTTAACTGCATCATATAGAAATAACATAGTGAAATGCTTATGAGCATAGTTGTCTTGGTTTCAGACTGCCTACCTTTATAATCATCACTGTGCCACTTACTAGCTATTTGCCCTGGACAAATTATTGTTCTGCACCTCAGTTTCCTCATCTGTTGAATGAGGATAACAATAGTATTTATCACCTGGAATGTTTTTAAGGATTGATGAGTTAATGCATGAAAGCACATAGAATAGTGAACATATTATTGAGTTAACACTATGCACGAATACCACCCCATATCTCTTTTTCCCTCTAGGATTTCAAATAAGAAAAGAACTAATTCGTTATAACATCAGATTTGTAAAGTCGTAAGATCTCATTTTCTTTCTTTTAAATCTCCCTTTTCATCAACCACTTCACATCCTGATATCCTCTCTCCTTCAATTGTCTGAGGTAATAATGTTGACCTGCCCCTCTGCCTGATATTTAAGTAATGCACCACGAATTAGACCATTCCTGTATAATAGGACAGGGTGAGGCTTGTTGTTGGAAAGATGGGAAGACATAATATATGTGAAAATGCCTGAACATGTAGATTCATTCAAAGAATGTTCATTAAGCACCTTTTCTGTACTTAGCATGTGCCACCAGATCCTGGGAATACAGTCCTTGATTCATGTTGTCTCTGTTTAGTGAAGGATACAGACAACTCTATCTACAGTTGGGATGCGATGTGATTAGTTGTGATGAAGGGACGAAACCGGATGCTATCATAACCCACAGTGCATATAATTGTCTCCAAAAGTAGAAGAAGGCTTCCTGAAGAAAGAGCACCCAGGCTGAGTCTCAAAGATGGAATGGGAACCAATCAGCCTTGGAAGAAGGGAAGTCTCCCAGGCTAAAGGATAACCACAGGGGAGAAGACAGAGAGGCCCAGAGCCCCGCTGTGTTTTGGAACTACTACAAGAAGTTCTGAGTGATTGAGGAGTGGGAAGAGATAAGCATGGACCAGATTATAAAGGGGTTTTATGCTTCTGCCTGGATTTTACCCTGCAGGCAAGGGGGAGCACTTTGCATTAGGCAGGGGATTAATAGCACCAAATCTGGGTTTATACTGGCAGTAGTGTGAACAGTAAGTTGCAGAAGACTGCGGTAGAAACCAAACAGGGTTTTGTGGGGTTATTCCAATAACCTTCATGAGAAAATGCTTAAGGACCTGAACTAAGGGATGCGGATGAAAAGACCAGAGGTAAAAAAGGCAAAATTAAACAAATAACCTAGGAGAGAAAATACATAAAGTTCACACCAGTTTTTTTTGGGTGTAACTGTACTATATCTTTCAGTGATTCAATGTCAGATTCCTCAACATTTTAACAGACTTTCTAGATGCAGCGAGTGTAATGGTAGGAATTTTGAGTGCATCCCAGGTGGTCTTTGAACGGTAAGGACTTTGGAGGGTGCCTCACCCACATCTCAGTGGCAACAGTCTTTCCCATGGAGGTGCAGCCTTGGGTTGCAAAAATAACCCAAAGCTACCAATTTTATCCCTAATTTTCTTTGGCACATTTATTTAGATACAGAGCCTGTTTCAGATTAACTTTAATTTTATTTCTTATCTTACAGACCTCTGTCCCTATTTCTTTGCTGGATCACTGCCAAACCCCAAGCTCCTATCATGCACAGTAACTATTTCCTTCTTTGTGGGCGGGCAGGCTGCTGGAGCTAAAGGGAGAAGGAGATGTTTTCTGCTATATATATATATATATATATATATATATATATATACACACACACACACATATATACATATATATATACAAACACATATATATATGTATATATACTTATACATATATATATGTGTGTGTATATATATATATATATATATACATATATATATATGTATATATATATACATATAACATGGCTGGACCTTGAAGCATGGCTGCTTTGTATCCTCATCCAGGGTATCAGGCTCTTGTAGTGTACAGGAACCAATGACCGAGTGTCCACAGCTCTGAGTAATGCTAAATGTAGACTGAACCACCAGAGACTCCTTAAGTTTGTTTTTATATCCCTTCTGTTGATAATTTTATATTGTAACTGTGTATAAGTGATAAATTGATGGAGGAAAGAGACTGTGAACATATTGCATTAAGCATTTCTATTAAGATCCTATTTGTATCCTGTCTGAGGTGAGACACGAAATGTTAAGCATGCAGTTTGGTGTATATGTTAACATGGGAATTGCCTTCCAGATTATATTTCAATTTTAAGAAAGAAGAAGAGTGAAAGACACAAGCACAGTTTTCTGTAGGAGACCACTGCCATATGGAACTTTGTATGCTCCAGGAAGAGTGACAAGCCTGTACTGGAAGGTAATTGAAATTCATGACCAATTTATCTTGCATGGGCCTCTCCAAGCCCAAGTGACAAGGTGCTGATGGTCTCAACCTAAGTGGTTTGATATTCGACTGTTAGTTGCAATATATGTTGGACCAGCAGGAGGAAACAGATAGGAGGAGCTTAGACACACTGTAAGGATGTATACCAGGAATTACAGCTTAGTGAAGTTCGAATCATCTCCTCTTAGGAGAAACAGTGACACATGTGATGAGACTGATGCCCAAGATTTTGGGGAAAGATTTACAAGTAAAGCTGAGAGAAACGGGCTCATAAATTTCCTTGGCAATCCCCAGAGATCTCACCTTGAACTTAGAGGCTCAAGTGCCAAAGCTGAAACTTGAAACACTGACAGATGTCGATTTTTGGAGAAGATTGCTTTGGAGTGTGGTAGCCTTCTGTCTTGTTATTCAGATCCCCATAGTCCTAAATGGAGTTTAAATTCCCAACTTAGGATTGGAGGAGCTGTAAGAAAATGAATAGTCGTCAGCATTGCTTTTGTATGGAGTTGTGTCATATAGAACAGGATTTGTGAAAGGCATTGGTTTGACCAAGACTTTCATTGGGCTTCTCTAGATGTTCTGTTAGTAAAAAAACAGATTATTTCAAGTAGATTGCCATCACAACATTGAATAGGTATTACAGTAGGAAAGAGAAATCAAAGGTATCCATTGGCTACTGAAGTTTTGCCAGTTCCCAAGACAGATATTTGCATTCAATGATTTGTGAAACTTTTTTGATTACCTAGTACGTGCCTGGCACTGTGTTGATAACATGATTAGAGATGGGCCACAGACAGTTTCTACTTGCAAAGGATTTACAGTCCAGGAAGCATGTGAGGACCACTATTCAATCTAGGAGAATCTGAGAAGTGTTCCCTTCCAAAGGAAAATCTTTTAATAAATTATGTGGAGTATACACAGCACATGCAGCATTGGTAGTATTCAGGAAGTAGGACAACATTCAATCATCTGTTTACTTTTTCCCAAACCTAATTTTGGATTTTGAATCTAAGACTGAACAGGGATTTAGCCATAAAAAGGATGAGAAAAAACAAATAGAAAAACAAATGTGTTGAACTTCAAAAAGATAAAACCAAAGTCAAAGCACAGAGCTGAGATCTGAGGAGAACGGAGACTCACAGCTTCTCTCTGCCTTCCCCTCCCTCATACACAGTGTTTACTAAACTAAGATGATGTGAGTAATATCACTTATCACTGACAGGAAAACTATAACTCCGTCAAAGAATAATACTTTTATAGAAGAAACCCTACAACACACAAAAGTTGATCACGAAAAAATAAACTAGCAAGTGA
Source organism: Panthera pardus (assembly GCF_024362965.1). NCBI lineage: Eukaryota > Metazoa > Chordata > Mammalia > Carnivora > Felidae > Panthera > Panthera pardus. The sequence goes on along the minus strand of NW_026526666.1, from coordinate 48,278,741 downwards.
GAAAAGGGAGAAAAGGGGCCCTTATGGAAAGAATAATGATGATGATAATAATAAGCCAAATAAAGAGAATAAGACAAATGTAATAATATAATTTGCACCACTGAAAGGGAAATGGGATTCCAGGGCCCTTCAGCTGCCCCCACACGGTAGTAGACTGAGGAAACCAAGAGAAGTGTTATTCACCATCCCCTGTGGTTCACCAGCTTTGGTGAGAACCAGCCATGTGCCTGGTCATGGGCCTCATGCAGTGGGCAGTACAAAGATGAATGAGTCACTTCTGTATCCTGAGGACATAACAAAAACAAGCTCAATCTACTGGGAAAGTGAACAGGTGCTCCGCTCCAGTGGTAAAGTTCAACCTGTAGTAAATGCCAGATCAGAGGTAGAAAGCCAAGAAAGCTAGCAGATTTGGAAAGAAAATGAGCAGTCTTTTTTGATAATCAGTAAATACTTCACAGAAGAAGGCAAAAAATAGTGATGAGGTCCAGAAGGAGAGGGAAGGCAAGTAACAGAAATAGCATGTATAAAGGCACAGGGGTAGGAGAGTGCAAGGAATATCCAGGAAATGGCAGGGAGTTCTGTGCAGTTGTCTGGGGGATGGGCAGGGCTGACTTGAGGGAATGAAGATCTTATTTACCATGTAAAAGGTTTGGAAATTAAATGTATTGGTAATCAGTAGTTAATCAGACAGTGGCATGTTTAGTTTAAGAGAAATACTTGTAATGTCTGTAGTGGGTTGAATGGTGGCTCCCAAAAAGATATGTTCATGTATTAACTCCTGAAGCCTATGAATGTTACCTTATTTGGAAAAAGGTTCTTTGTAGAAATCATGCAGTTAAGGATTTTGAGACGAGAAGGTAATGCTGAATTATCTGGGTGGGTCCTAAATCCAATGACAAATATTCTTGTAAGAGAAAAGTAGAGGGATATTTGAGACAAACACACAGGAGAAAGCAATGGGAAGACAGAAGCAAGGATTGGAATGATGTGGCTTCAAACCAAGGAACACCAGGGAATGCCAACCCTTATTAGAAGCTGGAAGAGGATTTTCTCGTAAAGCCTTCAGAAGGCGTTTCGCCCTGCTGACACCTTAATTTCAGACTTCCAGTCTCCTGAATTGGGAGAGAATAATTTTCTATAGTTTGAAGTTAACAAGGTTGTGATAATTTGTTAGAACAGCCCTGGGAAATTAATACCACTCTTCAAAACTAATCGGTACAAATGAAATAACAATGACTAGCATTAAGTATCATGCCTTTCAATTTACAAACCTCTTTTCTACACATTATTTTATCTTATTTTCATGATAAAACTGTGTGGGAGTAGTATTATTATTTCCCCCATTATATTGTTGAACCTAAGCTTCAAGAAATAAAATCACTTCCCTAAGGTGTCCAACTTGTACCCTCAGCTCTGTTTTTACTACTAACCTATGTTACTTTAGTAATGAATGAGTCAGCTCTCATAGCCACCATTCCTCATCCACATGTAGTTGATAGCTTCAAATGGCATCTAAGTAGCTCTTGAAGTCCTAGGCTGGAGAATAGACCAGAGAAGGAGGGAAAGAGATGGAAGGATCCAAATGGGACCAAGATTAGGATATTCTAAATAAGGATTAAAAACAATTAGGTGGCCCTCTTCAAATTTTCTTGGGTTTTAGCTACTGATGCTGTAATATTGAGTGAAATGTTTAAACTCCTTGAGTCTCTGCTTCCTATTCTAGAAAAAATGGGCATAATAATCTCTAGCTGGGTTGGTTTAAAGAGTAAACAAACTGTGTATTTAAAAAATAACTTTGCAAACCCTAAGGACACAGCCTAAATGTTAGGTGTAATTATGACAGTTAAATCAGAATGGTGCAGTGCTCTGGTTCAGACGGGATTGCTCATTAGTATCACGGGAGGAAATTTAAAACTTGCTGATGCCTAGATTCTCCCCTGGAAGTATGAAATCAGAATCTCTTAGAGTGGAACTCAAGCATATTATTTTAAAAATCATCTTAAATTATTCTTATACATGCTGCCAGTTTCCTGCCAGAGTGGGAAAAGATGAGCTCTGGGGTCAAATTGATCCAGGCATATATTCCATATAATAACTTTATAATCGCTACTTATAATTGTGTAATCTTGAGTAGGTTACTTGACCTTTCCAAATCTCTGTTTTTTCAACTTTCCAACAGGTGTTAAGAATACTTAGCTCTTAATGCTGCTTTAAGAATTGAATTAAATGTATGTATGAATGAGACAGTTAGTTCAGGTTAGTTTGATTTCCCCCATCCCTTTTGCATCAATAAAGTCAATGGCAAACTAAAAGGGAAGAAGGGAATGAGGGAGTTGCATTTAGCATATGACATGCATTTCCAAAAATTAACCCCAAGTTGCATTTTCTCAATGAAGTGAAGTCATATAGAGGTGTGGCTCTTGTGTTATGAATGCAGACATCACTAAATGTAAACATCACACAGAGCTGTTTCTTATAAAAATAATAGGTACCCAGGGGTTATAATAATTCACATTAACTGTGAAACCAAGTGTTTCCTCATTAATCAATGCCATAGGAAGGTGCCAACTTTTTCCTGTGCTTAGCAAGTCGATTAGATTAGAGTCACAAGACAGCACTTTCATTGTCAAGGGCATTTATGGTCATTGAACGTTAGGTCACCTGTAATAACCAAATGTCATTCTGTTCACCAATAGTGGAGGTGTTCAAAAATTGGTAATAAGATAGGGTGATGGTCACAGATTTTGTGGTTATTTTTATTTTAGTTATGGAAGATCTCTGTACTGCAAGGCATTTTAGAGTCCAAACTGGCATTTTGGTCTTTCTTTTCTAGTCTGAAAAACCCAGAGCATGTGGATGTCAGAAAGATGTTTCTTTTCTCTTAGAAATGTACAGTGTCTGCACACACTTAAAAAGCTCTAAAATATTCTACATCCAGTACATAATTGGACATGCTGTAACAACCTTGAGGATACATGCCTTTAATTTGCAATTATAGCTAAGAAGAGAATATTTCAACATATTGTGAATTACATTAGAAACTTGTTTATTAAATAAACCATATTGTATTGGTTTACTGAATCTAACCCCAGTAGTAATAGGCATATCTAGAGCCCAGATTTTGGCTTCTAATCCTGTTTCCAATAAAAAGAACCAGGGTTCCTCAGAGGAATGGCTGACTCAGGATTGTGGTAAGGATTACACAAAATAAACCTACACCATCTTCGAGTGCCAAAAAAGTAAGGATGTGTAAAGAACAAATCAAAGCATACAATAATGGAGATATGTCAAAAGGACACAGAAACCAACTAAAGGAACTCCCAGTGGCCAAGGAAGAAACATTTTAAGCAACAAAATAAAATCTTATTAGATTAAAATCCAAAGTATAAAATAAATAAATACCCATGAGTCCATACTGATATAAACAAATGATTGAATAAATAAGTGGGAGAGAACAGACAAATCTCCCATATGGAGGAATCCCAAATAATTTAATTTTATGTAGATCCTTCATCCTCAAGGAGGCTGAGCACAATTTCCCACTCCTTTTTCTTTTTTCTTAAATTTATTCATTCTAGATAGAGAGACAGACAGACAGACAGACAGAATGGGAGAGGGGCAGAGACAGAAGGAGACACAGAAACCGAAGCAGGCTCTAGGATTCGAGCTGTCAGCACAGACCCTAACTCAGGGCTCAAATCCACGAACTGTGAAGTCATGACCTGAGCTGAAGTCAGACACGTAACTGAGCCACCCAGGCGTCCTTCCCCACTTCTTCTTAGTGTGAGATGCACATAGCAATTTTTTTCTCCAAGAGTACAGTATGAAAAGGACAAGGGAGAGGGGAGGAGTGTATTAGTCATGTTTCTCTAGAGAAACAGAACCAATGGGAAATATATATTATATAATTAATTATATATGTAATGAGCTATCAGCAAGCTGGGTAACCAGGAAAGCTGGTGATATAAATCAAAGCCTGAAGAACTAAGAATCAGGTGAGTCAGTGGTGTAATTCCCAGTTTGAGGCCATAGGCCTGAGAACTGAGATTACAGGAGTGCATGGGTACGGAGGGATGCTGGTTCAAGAAGAGAGAGCATTCATCCTTCCCCTTTTTGTTCTGTTTGGGCTCTCAATGCATTAGATAATGCCTACCCACACCAGTGAGGGCAGATCTTCTTTACTAGGTCTACTGACCCAAATGCTGGTATCTTCCGGAAGCACCCTCACAGACATACCAGAAATAGTGTTATTGGCTATTTGGGCATCCCTTAGCCCACTTAAGTTGATACATAAAATTAACTATCACAAAGAGTAACTTTAAAGTGGAGAAGTCTGAAAAAAACTACCTTATCAGTTAATCAAGGTCAATATCAACAATGATAAATAATGTTGATAGTATGTGCTTTTGATGTGATGTGATGACAATGGCATTTTACCTCTGTCATCTTTCTCCCAGAAACCCATAGTCCCAGTCCAATTATGAGAGAAACATCAGGCAATTCCAAATACAAAGACAGTCTACAAAATACCTGACCAGGAACATCTGAGAAACTGTCACAGCAAAAAGGGACCTAAGGAGACATGATAACTAAATATAATGTGATATCCTGGTGGAAGCCTAGAACAGAAAAAGGGCATTAGATAAAAACTAAAGAAATCAGAATAAAGTATGGACCTCAGTTAATTATAACATATTGATGCTGATTCATTAATTGTAACAAATGAAGTATATTATGATATTGTGATTTATAAGGAATATATATATTTAGTCATTCAGATGACCAAAACATATTTCTCAGACATGTTCTGTCTGTGTCCACAGTTCCTGGATCACAGTTCCCAAACCCTTGGGATTTCCTGAGTGATAAGAGAAATGGGAACGTCTTTTGTTATAATATTTGGTCCTTGTCCTCAATTCCTGAAAATGAGAAAAACATATAAAAAGAGATTGCCAATGGATTTTTCAAAGTGAAAGGCATATCAATAGTTTTAATATGTGCGAATAGATGTAACTTCACAATAAAGAAATACATATAAAACAACAATGAAGTACCATTTAAAAACCCATCAGATTAGTAAAGACTAAATATTTCATAATACATTGAGATGGTAAGGAAACATAAAAACAGGTATCTTCCAGTTTGTTGATGAGCATGTGAAATGAAATGCCTTCTTTGGAAGATATTTTAGTGACATTGTAGCAGAAGCTGATGGCACCCTGCCTGTATCCCTGTGTCCATACATTTCAGTGTTAGTGGCCCAGTTTCCAAATGCCATCACCCCCTACTAAAATGGGTTGGCGTGAAGAGCATGCACTGGCTTACGCAATATTTCTAGAACTTGACAGATAAGGGGATAATAAGAATTATAAGGACAATAGAATTGGCTGGTTGCTGTTAGTGTCATAAGCATTCAGAGAAAAAAAAAATGGCAGGCTCAACTATCAATCAGGATACGATATGAAAGCCAGAAGTCTTCAAAGAACTGTTTACCATTTAAAAAGCAGCTTTTGGTACTACTGGACCTAGTAGAAACTTAGCCTAAACATGAGACATCTCCTGATAATTTGACAGGAGCTGCTCATCACAAGCCGGTTACCATCAGATCCTCCAAGTCATTAGCTTGGGTGGGCACAGCAAGAACCCATCATACAATGATACATTGTACATTAGTGATCAAGCATGAGTATGTCCAGAGGAACAACTAAGTTACATGAACCGGTGGCCCAGCCCCCCATATTACCTAACTTGTTTAACCAATATATCTCACTCAGGTCATGCCCAAGATTTTACAGAGAGTACCCCAATACCAGTTGTCAGAGGATGATAAAACCCAGGTCTGATTCACGAATGGGTTGGCTCAATGTATCCCATAAGCTAAAAATAGACTTATGAAACACAGCTCCACTCAGGGGTGGTCATAAAAGACAGCAGTGAGGGGTAATTCTCATTACCATGGGCAAGACTTGAAACAAGACAAATGTTCAAGCACTTGTGTAGATGGTCTAAGTGGGGCGGGTTCAACTCTAGCAGATACTGTTGGTGCTCTGACCATATTCTCTCTTCCTTGTCCTTTAGTTCATGCTGTTCAGGCTTCCAGCTGGCAGCACCTGTGTTTCTTTTCTTCTCTGGCTCATAAACCCCCCTGTGCCTGCCTGTGAAATAGGCCAGAAGTGTTAGGGAGTTAATCCCTCCCAGGCAGTGGAACGTAGGGAAGCACAGTGGGAAGTACCTGTGAGGAGAGGAGTATTTTATAACTGAGGTTATAGAGAATTCCTAGCACACCATAATGATAAATTTAGAATGACGTTTAGTCAATTTTGTTACTCCTTTTAAATTATCTACAGACAATCCCATTACTACCAGAACCTAAGGCAGAGTGCTGCTCTGTCCTCAGAAGTCCTTACTCCCAGGATCATACAGTGGCCTTCAGACAATGACTGACATGACAGGATGGAAGTCAATGCACCAATAGCCCAGTTCCTTCACCCTCTGAATAGGGTTACCCTGAGATTTGTGTCAATACTGGCTCCTAGAATTCCCTAGGGTTTCAGAAATCCTGAGCTCCGCATACTCAAAGTCGTGAATGGCTTGCTGATATGCCCATTACTGGCTCCTTTCCTTCCCTGCCTCACATTCCCACTTCCCTGTTTGACTTTCCCTCATCACCTGAGTAAACTATGTGTATTTGGGTCCTTGTCTCAGGGTCTGTTTCTAAAGGGCCCAGTCAAGATGGGTATCTATTAAGCTTATAAATGCACACACCCTTTGCCCCAAGAATTCCACTTCCAGGAAAATATCCTGAAGATATACTCACACATGTGCCGAAAGACATGAGGTCTTTACAATTATAGTAGTAAATACCACTGAGTGTTTACTCTATACTAAACATTAAAGTTCTTTTCAAGTAGCAGTTTTCTCAATCCTCAAAAAACCCTTCTGAAATTATTACCAAATTCCCATTTTCCATAAGAGGAAACTGGGGCATACAGAGGTTAAATACTTGATTAAAACAGTAAGAGCTAGTGATACAGAGCCAAGGTTCAAACCCAGGAGATCTAACTTCAAAAGCCCAGCCTTATCCACTCTACATAAATGTACCAGCAAAGATACTTATAGCAACGGGTTTTTTTAAGATTTATTTTATTTTTATAGACAGAGAGAGAGTGCACAAGCAGGGGAGAGGGGCAGAGGGAGAGAGAGAAAGAAAGAGAGAGAGAGAGAGAGAGAGAGAGAGAGAGAGAGAATCCTAAGAAGGCTATACACTGAGCATGGAGGCAGGGCTTGATCCCATGGCCCTGGGATCATGGCCTGAGCCAAAATCAAGAGTGGGACACTCAACTGACTAAGCCACCCAGACGCCCCTAGCAACATTGTTTGTAATAGCTAGTAACAGCCAAAGTGTCCATCATGAGAAGCCAGTTAGGTAAACTATGATATGTCATATTAAAATAGAGCTATTAAAATAATAAGGTTTGTATATTAATATAGAAAGAAGCCTAAGATATTGTTACGTGAAGAAAGCAAGGTGCAGAACACTGTGTTTGCTAGAGAGGCTTTCAATCTTGCAAAACCCAAAGAGCTATGTATATATATGTGTGTGTTTCTCTCTGTATTAATTATGGTGGGAATAGCTATTGCCTTATGAAAGGTCTGTATGTCAAAGCATGAATGGGAGACAGATTTTACACTGTAAACCATTTTTTACTGTTTTAATCTTTAACTTAAGTATATATTACTCTTTAAAAAGCTATACTAAAAATATGTATAATCAAAATATATACAAATTGACATGGAATCACAGAGGAAGGAGAACTTCATTCTACTTGGATGAGTCTCCAAAGGTCCCATGAGAAGGTCCTACCATATGGGTAAATGCAGATCACTCCTGGTAGAAGCACAAGGGAAGTTCCAGAAATATGAGAGCCTACAGAGTTACAGTTTGATGTGTAGAGTTTGCATAAAATGAAGCTAGGAAGAGAGGTAGATATCAGATCGTCTGTAGATGTATTAATTCACAGGAGAAATGCAATTATTCAGACCAATCAATAGCTACTTGACAAAGATGTTTTTCTTGTAGGCTTTTAAAGATATCTTTGAATACCGTTATATGGTATTACAAATTGGGAAAAGAAAAATGTATCAAGTTAAAAAAGGGTTCCTATAAGGAGTATTAGTGTTCTTCATTTTCTCTTATTGAAGAGAGTTTCGCAAGGAAATATATCTATTAACAATCAGAGGACTGGGGGCACCTGGGTGGCTCAGTCAGTTAAGCATGTGACTTGATTTCATGAGATTGAGCCCTGCATTGGGCTCTGTGCTGACAGGAAGGAGACTGCTAGGGATTCTCTCTGTCTCCCCCTCTCTGCCCCTCTGCACCCTCTCTCAAAGTAAATAAATAAACTTAAAAAAAAATAGGAGGGATTGGGCAGTTGTTCTGAATAATGGCTGCACATTAGAATCGTCTATGAAGGTTTTTAAAAAAACAAATTCCCTGGATCCCCACATGATACTAATAAAATCAGTGGTTTTAAAACCTCTCCTAAATAATTTTAATGTGTAGTCCACATTCAGAACTCCCAAACTAGAAAGTTTATGGATCTGAACTTACTTTAGAATCTAGCTTATGAGAATCTGGATGGATTTATAGAATGTATTTATTAATTCATTCATTAAATATGTTTGGTAACCACGAAAAAAAATCAGAGAATTGAATTGAAGTGCCAACTGCACCACTTACAAACTGTAAATTCAATGTCTTCATCTGTAAACACAGATCATTATAGTACAAGCTTCATAGAATTAATGTGAGGATCAATTGAGATAATTCATGTAACAATTAATATATTGCCTAATGTTTATCAGGCATTCTATAATTGTGGCTTATTATTATTAATAAGGACTACTAAATAATTTCAACATGATCACAACCTTATTACCTTATTGATTTTGTTAGAAACTGAAAACAATGAAAGGAAAGCACTTCTCTAGGAAAATTAAGGTCTGCAGTTTTAATTCAAAAGAATCTCCTGTGCTCAAAATTATCTCATTTGCCTTTTCTGCTGCCAAACCCTAAATGACATTTGTGTTCTGCCTAAAAGCATATGGCTGACTGACAGTGTCGCAGCTGTGGGATCTGTCAGCATATCCCCAAAACATGGGCCATGTCCTCTGGTTCAACCAGTTACACCCAGAATGCTAAACAATGGCTGGAAGTGTTTGACTACGACTTGAAATGAATTCTTAAAAATTCAGAACATCAGTCTACCCAGGGAAATACAAAGATCTAAAAGTCATTAGACCTAACTTCATGTTAAAAAAGTATTGCAACCATCCTTTCTGCTGAGCATGCTAGCAAAAAGGTGACATTTACAAAATAGAAAAAAAATCAAACAAACACTGGTTTAAAAAACTGTCACTAATGTGACAATGTACTCGCAATAGATCCTACTTGGCTATCACAAAAGCCACCACAAAAGGATGCCAAAGGTATCACATTTTTTGCTCTAGATTGAAACCCAAATGTGCTTAACCTAAACAAAACATCAGACTGCTAGAACTATAGAGATACATCAAAGAAGCTAGATTAGAGATAGTTGTATCTAATATTTTAGTGACTCACTGTACCTATTTTCTGACTTTTCTGTTACACTCGGTCACCTGGGAAGTTCCTCCTGCATAATTACAGTGACAGTTCTTGTTTTCCAAACCAAAATTTTGAACACACGTTTTTATAACATCAAATACTCTTATGGGGCCAAAGGAACAGAATATCTTAAGACTGTTTTCTCCCTAAATTCTAGAGATCTGGTATATACCTTTTAAGATATATACCCTGAAAATGGTATATATTAAGCTTTTAATTTAAAATACTTGGAAAGTGTGGGGCACCTGGGTGGCTCAGTTAGTTAAGCATCTGACTTTGGCTCAGGTCATAATCTCACAGTTCGTAGGTTCAAGCCGGCATCCGGCTGTGTGCTGACAGTTCAGAGCCTGGAGCCTACTTCGGATTCTGTGTCTCCCTCTCTCTCTGTTCCTCCCCAACTCATGCTCTCTCTCTCTCTCTCTAAAAAGTACATAAATGTTAAAATTTTTTTTAAAAACTTGGAAAGCGTGAGTTCCATGAAAAGAGAGGAAAAATAAACTGGGAGAAGACAACAAATGTAGGATAGCAGAAACTGACTATAATTTCTTTTATTATTATTTTTTTAACATTTATTTATTTTTAAGAGACAGAGTGTGAACAGGGGAGGGGCAGAGAGAGAGGGAGACACAGAATCTGAAGCAGGCTCCAGGCTCTGAGGTGTCGGCACAGAGCCCAACGCAGGGCTCAAACTCCCAAGCCGTGATATCATGACCTGAGCCAAAGTCGGACACCCAACCGATTGAGCCACCAGGCGCCCCTTTTTTAGCCAATTTTATCAGAAGTTTAGATGGGGTTAGATTTGATGAAACTGCAAAACTCAAAAGGGCAGTAGTGTTATAATTGAAATGGAAATGAAAATTTTGTTTTTATTCTGCAATGAATAGGAACCAGATGAATGACGTTTATAGTTATTTTTCTCTTTCATCAAATTAACATTGTTTTTTTTTTATTATTAAGGAAATTTAAGAAAGAAAAGAGACTCCTACTTTCTTTTTAGCAGAGCTATAAAGTTTCTTAGTACTTTCATGAACCTAGATATTCACAACCATGGTTAGAAAAGAGAATCAGTCCTCAGAAAATAGATAATGGTAATATCAAAAATTGCTCTAATGTTTCACTGAGATCTAAACACGTTGTGCAGACTTGAAGAAATATTGATGGACTTGGTTGGCCATGGATCAAAGAACTTGAGGTTTCAGTGACTTTGGATGTTCTTGAAGCAATAACATAATTACAAGATGCTACAAAATCATAGGCAATTTTCACATCTTAACATCGACACAGCTTTGACCTCAGAGTATAAGATCCTGGAGGCCATTCCTTTCTTCCTCACTGTAACACTTAGCTCTTTCCATCTTGTAACAAAAAAAAAAAAAAAAAAAAAAAAAAAAAAGAAAGAAGGAAGAAAGAAAGAAAGAAAGAAAGAAAGAAAGAAAGAAAGAAAGAAAGAGAAACAGAGACTGTTTCTGGTCTATGACCTTTAAAAACTAATAATCAAGAGTTTATTGGATTGGTTCAAGTGAAATGTTATATAATACATTTATATTTTTGGGGGGGTAGAGACTTCTAGATGCTAATCCCTTAGTAATTGTATGAATTTTACCAGGATACATGATATCACAGTTAAAAAACTAAATCTCTTGTCCTCTTTGTATGATCATTCTTTATTTTTGGCAACTATAATGGGTGTGTAGTTAATTTTCACTTTCCTAATAACTAATTGTGCTGTGCATATTATCAGATGTTTATTTTCCATTCATAAAATTTCTTAGGTGAGTTGTTTATTAAAATCTTTTGCTCATTGTTTATTATAATGTTCCTCTTCTCGTTATTGAATTGTAAGAATTTTTTGTATATTACAGACACAGATCCTTTCTCTATATGGTTATATAGTTTACACATCTTTTCTCTCATGGTGTGGCTTACCTTTTCACTTAACAGTATCTTTAGAAAAGCAAAAAGTTTTAATTCCAATGAAGTAAAAATTCTAATTTTAAAATTTAGTAGCATATACTTTTTTGTTTCCAATTTTAAAAACCTTTGCCAAACCCAAGGTGACCCAGATCTTATGCTGTGTTTTTTCCTGGAGTTTTATAGTTTTAATTCTTACATAATTAAGTCCATGACCCATTTTGAGGCAATTTTTACTTATGGCATGAGGTAAGAGTAGAGAGTTTTCATTTATTTTTGTTTTATTTTGTTTTGCATATGGCTATTCAATTGTTCTAGCACTATTGTTGGAAAGATTATTCTTTCACCATTTAACTGCTTTGGCACCTTTGTCAAAAATAAATTGACCATAGATGTGTAGGACTATTTCTGAATTCCTAATTTGTTCCATTGATCTGTATTTTTATCTTTATGTCACTCTCATGCTGTCTTGATTAATTTAGCTTTATAATAACTTTTGAGGTCAGGTATATATAAAATCCTTTAATTTTACTCTTTTTTCAAAGTCACTTGGCTATTATAGGTTTTTAGTATTTTCTTACAAATTTCACTATCAGCTTATCATTTTATTAAAAAACACTCTTGGGATTTGATTAGAATTGCCTTAAATCTGTAGATAAATTTGGGGAGGGTTGCCATTTTAACAATGTTGAGTCTTCATTCTGTGAACACAATATATCTCTCCATTTAGGTCTTCTTTAATTTCTCTCAGAATGTTTTGTGCATACTTTTATCAAATATATCCAGATTTTGTATTTTTGATGCTATTGTAAGTGGTATTGCCTTTTAATTTCCTTTTAACTGTTTATTGATAGTATACAGAACTATTTATTTTTAAAATTTAACCTTGATTTACTTCTGGGATACAAAGGTGGTTCAGTATTTGACAATCAACCAGTGTGATACATCACATCAAAAGAAAGGATAGAAAACATATGATCATTTCAATAGATGAAGAAAAAAGCATGCAGCAAAGTACAACACCTATTCATGATAAAAAAAAAAAAAAACCTCAACAAAGTAGGTTTAGAAGGAACATGCCAACATAATAAAGGTAATATATGAAAAACCCAGCTAACATCATACTCAATGGTGAAAAACTGACAGCTTTCCCCACTAAGATCAGGAAGAAGACAAGATGTCCACTGTTACCACTTTTACTCGGCACAGCACTAGATATACTAGCCACAGCAATCAGACAAGCAAAAGAAAAATAAAATATCCAAATTGGTAAAGAAGTAAAATTTTCACTATTTACAGGTAACATGACACTATATGTAGAAAACCCTAAAGACTCCACCAAAAATCTACTAAAACTGATGAATGAGTTTAGTAAGGTTGCAGGATACAAATCAATATACAGAAATCTGGTGCATTTCTATTCACTAATAATGAAGTAGCAGAAAGAGAAATTAAGAAAACAATTCCATTTACAGTTGCACCAAAAATAATAAAATACCTAGGAATAAACTTAATCAAGGAGGTAAAAGACCTATACTATGAGAACTATAAAATATTGATGAAGAAATTGAAGACAATACAAACAAATGGAAAGATATTCCATGCTCATGGAGTGGAAGAACAAATATTATTAAAATGTCCATAACCCCAAGACAATCTACAGATTTAATGCAATCCCTATCAAAATACCAAGAGCATTTTTCACAAAACTAGAAAAAATAATCCTAAAATTTGTATAGAACTACAAAAGACCTGGAATAGCCAAAGCAATCTTGAAAAAGAGCAAAACTGGAGGTATCACAATCCAAATTTCAAGACATACTACAAAGCTGTATTAATAAAAAGAATATGGTACTGGCACAAGACTAGACATGCTGATAAATGGAACAGGATAGAAACCCCAGAAATAAACTCACATGTATATAGTTAATTAATCTTTGACAAAGGAGGCAAGAATATGAATGGGAAAAAAAGTCTCTTCAACAAATGGTGTTGGGAAAACCGGACAGCTACATGCAGAACAATGAAACTGGACCACTTTCTTACATAATACAAAAAAATAAACTCAAAATAAGTTAAGGACCTAAATATGAGAACTGAAACCATAAAAATCCTAGAAGAGAACATAGGCAGCAATTTCTCTGGTATCAGCCATAGCAACATACTTTTGGATATGTCTCCTGAGGCAAGGGAACAAAAGCAAAAATAAATTATTAGGACTACATCTAAATAAAAACTTCTGCACAGTAAAGGAAATAATCAACAAAACTAAAAGACAACTTATGGATTTGGAGAAGATATTTGTAAATGCCATGTCTTATAAAGGATTATAAGATACAAAATATATAATAACATATAATATAGCACCAAAACCCTCAAATAATCCAATTTAAAAATGGGCAGAAGACATGAGACATTTCTCCAAAGAAGACATCTACATGGCCAACAGACATGTGAAAAGATGCTCAACATTACTCATCATCAAGGAAATGCAAGTCAAAACCACAATGAGACATCACCTCACACCTGTCAGAATGACTAAAATCAAAAACACAAAACTCAACAAGTGTTAGTGAAGACGTGGAGAAAAATGAACACTTGTGCACCATTGGTGGGAATGCAAACTGATGTAGCCACTGTGGAAAACGGAATACAGGTTTCTCAAAAAATTAAAAATATAATTATCATATGATCCAGTAATTCCACTCCTGGGTATTTACCCGAACAATACGAAAAAACCAATTTGAACAGATATATGCCTCCCCATGTTTATTGCAGCATTATTTAAAATAGCCAAGTTACGGAAGCAGCCTTAGGGTCCACTGATAGGTGAACGGATAAAGAAGATGTGGTATATATATATATGGTGGACTATTAGTCAGCCATAAAAAGAATGAAATCTTGCCATTTGCAACAATGTGGATGGAGCTATAGAGTATAATGTTAAGTGAAATAAGTCAGTCAGAGAAAGACAAATACCATATGATTTCACTCATATGTGGAATTTATGAAACAAAACAAACAAGGAAAGAAAAGAAGAGACAATCCAAAAAACAGACTCTTAACTATAGAGAACAAACTGGTGGTTGCCAAAGAGGAGGTGGGAGAGGGATGGATGAAATAGGTGAAGGGGATTAAGAGTATACTTATTCTGATGAGCACTGAGTAATGTGTAGAATTGTTGAATTGCTATATTGTGCACCTAAAACTAACATAATACTGTATGTTAATGATACTGGAATTATAAGAAAAATAAAATAAAATAAAAAGAATAAAATTCAACCTTGTACTCTACGACAACCTTGCTAAGCTCACTGGTTAGTTGAAATAGCTTTTTAAAAACTCTTTAGGATTGTTAACATAAACAATGAATTCATCTGTGAATAAAGAAAGTTTTATATCTTTATTTCTGATTCATATTTATTTTATTTCTTTTTCTTGCCTTGTCTCTCCAGCTGGGTCTCCAATACAATATGGAATACAGAAAAGACATCTTTGTCTTATTCTATATCTTGGGAGGAAAGCACTCAGTTTTTAACCACTAAGGATGATACTAAACTACAGAATTTCATTAATGTCAGTTACCAGATTAAAGAAGTTCCCTTTAACTTCTAGTTTGCTGAGAGATTTTATCAGGAATGAATGTTGTGTTTTTTTCAAATGATTTTTCTGCATGTACGGAGATGATTCTGTGGTTATTCTTTAGTCCATTGACACGATGAGTTACATTAATCAATTTTTGAATGTTAAGCCACTTTGTTTTTATAGGACCACTCCACTCAGTCATGATGTGTTAATGCTTTTTGTATATCATTGGATTTGACTGACAGAAACTTTTAAAATAATTTTTGTGTCTGTGACCATGAGAAATATTGGTATATAGTATGTATTCTTGCAATGTCTCTTTCTGGTTTTGGTATCAGAGTAATGTCAGCTTCACAGAATGAATTGGGGCAAATTCCATGGTTTTTCAATATTTTGCTTAATTGACTGTTCATTTGGCACTGGTTACAACGAATACACCTATATTCAATGAAATATTATGTATGTATGGAATGGGGAATAGTTGGATGTGGCTGTGAGTTAAAGAGAGTGACAGCAGTACATCTTTTTAAGAATGAATCGTCCTTACTGAATGTTTAGAGTTAGTGGAAGCTATTGTGCCTCCATCACCTGTAAACTGGAATTGACAATATTATCCATGTCATGGAATTGTTAGAATTTGTTTGAGATAACATGCAAATGATTTGCCACACTGCTGGAACATAGTTGAATCTCAATAAACGATAGTCATTTTTTCTTATTATTATCAACTTCATTATTGTCATTTTTGATATCATCATATATAATGTCCATCATTTAATGATGAAAAACATTGTCATTTCAGGAACAAATTTATAGCTTTTTGCCATTAGAAAATGTCACATCTCTTGCTCCTCACTGTTCTCATATACTTGCCACGGGACTCTCAAGGCTGGCATTCTACAAGGAGCAATGCAATCACCTCTCTGATATGATCTGATGGACCCCTTGATAAAAATTACCTACTCAACAGAATGCAAAACCTGGAGAACGAATCATCTTCTGTTTTCACTGAGATTGTTTTTAAGTTTGTTAATATATTGATTAATAGCTTCATAAGCATTAATTAATTGGGATGCCTCATCTCCAGTAGATGGGACCCAAAGTAGATGAGAGCCCTTTCTCTGAGGAACAAAGAAAGGCAATGGCCACAGCTGACATTGAAAAATGGATGCAACAGAATAAATTCTGGACTCAATATTAGGACACCTGAGTTTAAGGCCCAGTTTCAACATTTACTTGCTATGTTCAACCTTTCAGTCAAATATTCATTGAGCTCCCAGTGTATGTCAGCAACCTAGGCATAAGTCACAGTGGTAAACAAGACAGATATGGTCCCTGAGATTTCCTGACATCACTTTAACCTCTTTGGGACCTTTGTTTATTCTGTCTACCTCATGAGATTAGGGTAAGAAGCATTGAAATAACAGCACATTGGGATGCGCCTTACTAGAGAAAACCACAGAACTGTGCAGATGATTCTTAAGGTATATGAACTTCAAACTTACAGTCTAAGTTCCCCTCACTAGGCTATGAACTCTGAGGAGAAAAATTGTCATATATATCTTTGTGTCCTGGTATGTGATAACTTCTGTATGCCTGTTGAAGAAATGAGTTAGTGAACAAATGCTTGAATGGAGAGTTTGGAAAGAAATTATACTGATTAAGAATTACAAAGACCTTAAAAGAATTGTTTTTCTTATAAAATACCTGAGAAGGAGGAGATATGGGTACAAATGCAGCATCTGGGTAAGAACATAGGATTTGGAGTCAGGTTGTATCAATTTAGATAATTTGGAGAGCCTGATTGACTTCTGCCAATTTGGTAACAATCTTAAAAGTCAGAATAAATTTGGGGCACCTAGGTGGCTCAGTCAGTTAAGCATCTGACTCTAGATTTTGGCTCAGGTCATGATCTCATGGTTCGTGAGATCAAGCCTCACGTTGGGCTCTGTGCTATCAGCACAGAGATAGCTGCTTGGGATTCTCTCTCTCTCTCTCTCTCTCTCTCCCTCTCTCTCTCTCTCTGCCTCTCCCCCACTCTCACACACTCTCTCTCAAAATAAATAAATAAACTTAAAAAAAGTCAGAATAAATTTAATAGTTATTGAGTCCCCAGATATGTTAGCAGTTATTAAGAGCCTTGAATATAATTGTTTATTTGGCCAATTTCTGCCAAAACTCAAAGCTGACCTTTGGAAGCTGTTCACTTTGTTCCCAAACAAGGATTTGCCTTTTCTGTATAGCATCGCTAGTATTTTGATTCTGCACTGATCATTCTGGACTTATATTTTAGGAACTAGGGGTCAGAAATCTCAATCCTCAACCTGGCTGTACTTAAACTTTTTGTATAGTTTTGGGCAAGTCCCTTAAAAATTATGGGTCCTCTCTCTCCTCATCAAGAACAAGGAACATCAGATGGGCATTCCTGTGGCTTCTGCCTGCACTAGCATGCTGATTCTGTGGTTGGGTTTTGAACATGAACATGAGATTCTAATTTGTGGTACACTTCTTATTGTAGTTCCTGAAACAAATGATGATAGCTAATATGTAGCTAATATATAATATCCTTTGATACTGGATATATGGGACACAAATGCCCAAGCAAAATGAAACAGAGAAAAAGAACAATTTTGCTATTACATTTAAATTTAAGATATCTGCATCGAGGAAACAGGTATGGTTTCTTGGACACTTATTCAGAGATAAAAATAGAGGCCCTGGTTTTCAGCAACAAGAAGCTGAATAATAAATACCATACCTGAAAAAAATATATAAATCAAAAATAAAATATGAATGATGAATAACACAGGCTAGAACTGCTCTCTGGGCTCATTTAGAATGACACTACATTGTGTTCAAGAAGACCATCTGTAAAACATGGGTTCCACATCCTTATTTCCATTCATCCACACATGCCAGCAATTTATTTCTCTAATCATTTGAACCACGGGCTTAATTCTGCCCTGTAATTTAGTCTGCAGGGATCTAACCTGACCCAAAGCAATCTTGAGTTCTGAAATGGTGAGACAGGAATAATTTTGCCAGTTCTTCCCTTTCTAAAAAAGGAAATTTCTCTCGTCTGTGTATTCAGGTGTTGGTCTTTCGTCTCATGCTATAAAGAATCTGATCCTTAATTTTTTGTACTTCTCAGAACCTATAATGAAATACCTTTCTCTTCTAGTAACCCGAGAGAAGCTGAGAAAGTCAGGAACACAGCTGGTCAGTAAACACAAAGAATGGAAAACATATCTTACAGAATATATTTACCTAAGTAAAACACCATTTAGATTTTCACCACCTGCCTGGTATGTTGACTTATATGTATTTAAGTGACTAGATACCATTTCAATTCAGGCATCAAATTATTCAACCACCATATCATTTACTATAGCTAAAATTTAGGATTAAATAGGCATTTTTAAATCTCTGCTTTTACTGAAGAAAAATCCTTTTATTTATTTATTTTTCACTTTGAGTTTTGCTATAGTTCGTGTGTAAAAGAAAATGAACATAGGATACAGCTATTGCCTGCTGAGTCTACATTTAATTTTTTTTTTTTTTTTTTAACATTTATTTGTTATTGAGAGACAGAGACAGAACGTGAGCAAAGAAGGGGCAGAGAGAGAGGGAGACACAGAATCCAAAGCAGGCTCTGGGCTCTGAGCTGTCAGCACAGAGCCCGTCGCGGGGCTCAAACTCACAAACTGTGAGATCATGACTTGAGCTGAAGTGGGTCGCCAAACCCACTGAGCCACTCAGGCGCCCTGCTGAGTCTACATTTAATGGAAGTGTTATTTTATACTCTGTGCAGTAGAGAGAAAAATAATTAGAAGCCAGAAAAGTTGGTAAGGAATTACCATTTAAAATATCCAAATTTTTTTTTTAAATGTTTATTTATTTCTGAGAGAGAGACACAGAGCGCAAGTGGGGTAGGGGCAGAGACTGAGACGGAAACACAGAATCCGAAACAGTCTCCAGGCTCTGAGCTGTCAGCACAGAGCCTGACTCAGGGCTCAAAGTCAAGAATGGCATCAGAAATTATAAATTCCACAAGCCGAGGGTGATAAAATGTATCTTCACAAATGACAAAGGAGCCCTAGACTTTACTAAGTCAAGGCTGGCTCCCAGTCATCTCCTAGACCTTTACAGAGGCTCTGTTGATGGCAGCAATTCCTGGGGCTAAAAGTTGGTAAACTGATTAATCCTAACATTTGTTTCAATTTCTCTGTTGTATGTAGAAACTGCTGCAAGTCTTTCAAAAGGAAATGAGTGACAATGCAAAGTGAAAAGGAAACAAACTAACAGTCTCTGGAGGAACTCTAGAGGTTGAGGATCAGTTTTCTACTCCAAACTAAGCTTGTCATCGACACTTTTTCCAACCTTTTGGTTGATTTTGTGTTTTTAATGACAGCCTTCTCAATACCTTAGAGAAAATGGAGGACTGGCAGATTTCTTCTCCTCCTATAATTCAGATGATTAAGACGCCAAAGCTTCACTGTGACTAGGCAGTGCCTCAAAATAATTTCAACCAAGATTTCACTTTCTCAGGGTTCTGCTTGCTATAGGAAATCTCAGAAACCAAACTGAACCAAGGTGTTAATGATTAATTATGGTTTACTTAGTTTTTCCCCCAGATTATGTTTGCATGTTGACATATAGTATCAATGTCCATAGCCCCGGTATAAGTATGATGGGAATTTTAGAGATAGGTACAAAGCCAATAGTTTTTTTTTTGGTTAAGAAACTTTTTTCAACAATCCTAGTCAAGAAGGCAAAACAAATATATGAACAATTATATAAAATAGGAAAAACGCTGCCTCTGTTTCTCAATAGATGTTGAATTTAGTTTCTTCATAGATATAAAATGGGGATAATACCACCACTTCAGAGTTAAGAATTAAAGGAAATAGGGGCACCTGGGTGGCTCAGTCTGTTGAGCGTCCGACTTAGGCTCAGGTCATGATCCCACGGTTCATGGGTTCGGGCCCAGCATTGGACTCTGTGCTGACAGCTCAGAGCCTGGAGCCTGCTTCAGATTCTGTGTCTCCCTCTCTCTCTGTCCCTCCCCTGCTCACGCTCTGTCTCTGTCTTTCAAAAATGAATAAATGTTTTACAAAAATTTTTTAAAAAGAATTAAATGAAATGACTTGTGAAAGAACATAGCACACCCTAAAAACAGTAAATGTTAGTTTCTGTTCTATCTTCTGATACAAGGATCCTGAATTTGGTATCTGTTGTTCATATTTTATTACCTTATTAACTGTGGTTAGATATAGAAGGGCATGAAACACTAAAGGAGAAATCAAGAATCCTGACATCTTTTGTGTGTTGTTGATGCTACACAAGTTCTATACAAGGCTAACTCTCACAAGTATACTGGTGACAGATAAGGCTATTAAGGAAGCTTGTAAAGTTTAGTTATATGCATTACAATTATTGTTAGTTCATCTGCTTTTTAATTCACACACTCATTCACTTATTCATTTAAATTGTAAATAAATGATAGGTGCTTAATACTTATTTAAAAAGGGGTGAAAGAGATGTTTATAAAGAATTTATTACGTTGTAAGTACTAATGCTAAGTACAAGGGTGTTGGCACAAAAATAGACACATTGATCAATGAACAGAATAGAGAACCCAGAAATGGACCCACAGATGTATGGCTAACTAATCCTTGACAAAGCAGAAAAGAGCATCCAATGGAAAAAAGACATTCTTTTCAGCAAATGATGATGGGAAAAGTAGACATAGACATGCAGAAGAAGAACCTGGACCACTTCCTTACACCATACACAAAAATAAATCTGAGATGAATGAAAGACCTAAATGTAATACAAGAAGCCATCAATATCCTAGAGGAGAACACAGGCAACACAGGCAACAACTTGTTTGACCTCGGCTGTAGCAGCTTCTTACTAGACATGTCTCTGGGGGCAAGGGAAACAAAAGCAAAAATGAACTATTGGGACCTCATCAAGATAAAATGCTTCTGCACAGAGAAGGAAACAATCAAGAAATTAAAAGACAACTGATGTAATGGGAGAAGATATTTGCAAATGGCATATTGGATAAAGGGTTAGTATCCAAATTCTATAAAGAATTTACCAAACTCAACACCCAAAAAACAAATAATCCAGTGAAGAAATAGGCAAAAGACATAAAGAGACACTCTTCAAAAGAAGATATCCAGATGGCTAACGGACACATGAAAAGATGCTCAACATCACTCATCATCATGGAAATACAAATCAAACCCACAATGAGATACCACCTCATACCAGTCAGAGTGGCTAAAATTAACAACTCAGGAAACAACAGATGTTGGTGAGGATGTTGGTAGAGAAAGAAGAACACTTTTGCAAGTGTATTGCAAGTGTGGGAATGCAAATTGGTGCAGCCACTCTGGAAAACAGCTCTGGAAAAAAGCCCCCTACAACCCAGCAATTGCACTACTAGGTATTTATCCAAAGGATACAAAAATGCTGATTTGAAGGGGGCACATGCACCCCAATGTTTATAGCAACACTATCAATAATAGTCAAACCATAGAAAGATCCCAATGTCCATCGACTGATGAATGGATAAAGAAGATGTGGTATATATTTACAATAGAATATTACTCGACTCAACGATCAAAAAGAGTGAAGTTCTGTAAATATTATCCATTATTATTGTTATAAAAATAGTAATGATTATTACTATTCTTATTGTCATCATCATAGTACTTGCCCAGTTAAAGCATCTCTATGCTAACCATTAACCTGATAAAAGAACCCATAACTCCCAAGTTTTTTATAATCTGACTCCAACATATGCTTCTTTCTGGCTTTATTTCCTGCTACATGCTGCCCCACATCCTGTGCTTTACTATAATGACCTACTTACCATTTCTTCTATATCATGTGTTTTACCTCCTCTGTCTTTACTCAGGCTGTTTCCACTGTTTTGTATATCCTTTAACACAATTTCTGCCTGGAAAACTCCTAGCCATCTTTTAATATGTTAGAGTTCATTGGCATCTCTTTTGTGAAATATTCCCCAACTTCCACCCCAGGGGAAAAGTAGTCACTATGGTGTTACTGTCATTTACAGATATCTGTGTCTCCTCTCCAAGACCTCAAGATCCTCCAAATGCTAACTTTATAATTCATCATATTTTTTTTTGGTGTCTACCACATGTGCTATGTGTGCTAAGTGCTAACTAAATATTTGTTAAATGCGTAAAGTTTTTAGAAGTGTAGAATGTTCTCATCCTCACATAGATTATCTCATTTGATCCTTTCAAAACTTCTGGGAAGAAGCTAAAGTTGAACGTTTAACTGACTGAGCCACCCAAGTGCCCCAAGTTCTTTGTTTTTGTTTTTTTTAAACACACATCGTAACAATCTGGGAACCAGGGAGTCCAGTTCTAAGGTTTGATTTAAGCAAAACTCCTGCTAGTTGCTTTGAACTGAGGAAGTCCCCAGAACAGAGTTTTTGGGCAGCTCCATTCCTCAAGATAGCTATAAACTAGAGCTTTGTAAACTGCCCTTGTATATAATACTCTGTTGTGTTCCAGAAAACCTATAACTCCTTTGGCATTTTTAATGACTAATCCAAAGTTATGAAATGAAGTAACAATAAAGACTAATAGACATAGCTGTGCTTTGATTCTGCACTTTTCATATGAAGTCTATTTTCAGAGGCCTCTTGTACCTTCAAAATGTAAAAGCTGTGTAGTTCTTATCTATCATCCTGTTGTCACATCTTGATGTGGTTTTATAAAAAGTAACTTGACAGAAACTTAGTGAAGTTAAAACAAAAGCAATTCTTCTCCCTAAAGTTGTCTTTTTTTTTTTTTAATTGTAAACATGCCTTCCAAGAATGATGCCAGGTACAGATTTCTGATAAAATATGATTTAATCTTTCTTATAGCTTTTTAATTTGACCTTATAATTTATGTACATTCAGGTAAAACATCAGATGTGTAGATGGAGAGAATAGAAAATAGTAATTAAAAATAAAATGGGTAATAACTGAAAGACCTAGTAAAATATTGACCAAATAATTAACTTTGTCTTTGGCCACCCTGGTTAATCAAATACTTTGTGACACACATCACTCTGTATGAAACGACATTGCTTTCACCCTAAACAGTGTTTTTCTAAACAGTGTTTATGTCAGAGTGGTGAACTGGGAAACAGGTGGAAAGGTAATTCTTTACCAAATTCCCAGAAGGGCTCTTTTTTTTAAGTTTATGTATTTATTTTGAGAGAGAGAGAGACAGAGAAAGAGAGACAGAGAGAGAAAGAGAGATAGAACACACAGGGGAGGGGCAGAGAGAGAGAGAATCCTAAGCAGGCTCCACACTGTCAGCACAGAGCCTGATGCAGGGCTCAAACTCATGAACTGTGAGATCATGACCTGACCTGAGATCAAGAGTCAGATGCTTAACCAACTAGCCACCCAGGAAGGGTTCTTATTCAACTTCTTTTTTTTTTTAATGTTTTTTTAAATTTATTTATTTTTGAGACAGAGAGAGACAGAGCATGAGCGGGGGAGGGGCAGAGAGAGAGGGAGACACAGAATCCGAAGCAGGCTCCAGGCTCTGAGCTTATCAGCACAGAGGCCGACATGGGGCTCGAACTCACTGTGACCTGAGCTGAAGTTGGACGCTTAACGGACAGCCACCGAGGTGCCCCCTTGTTCAACTTCTACAACGAGTGGGGGGAGATTAGTGAATGAGTAAATGAAATATGGACAAACATGCTAATGTTCCAAGAACAAAGGAAGCTAACTGTTCACAGCAACTCAAGGTAGAGGAAACCAGTCTTGAACTATTACTCAAAAAATAGAAATCTCTTATCAGTTTGAAATATGCTTCCACCTATATAGTCCTATTTTAATGTCTCTGATTTTCAGACCTAAATTATGTTTATATCCAAAGATGAAGCTAATGGTTCCAAACCAAATAAAAGTGTTATTTTATGTTCCCACAGTATTTCAAGAAATACCAATGGACTTTGGTTTCAAGGCTTCTGAAATTGAGGGCATAAATTAACAAAATACCTGGCTGGGAGTGGGATACGGGGTGGCCAAAGCTCCGGCAGCACTGAACCAGACTACGTACAACACATTGACCCAGACCCCCATGGCAGCCTCTAGCCAGCAAGCAACTGTAGCTACCTCAGGGACTCCCTGTTGCTTCGGACAAAACCTTTCATTATCTGGTCTTTCCCAGAGTGTTCGCTTCTCTTTCATGTCTAAATCGCAATTCACGCTCCCAGATCGCCTTCCCCATCTCCACACGCTATACTTCAGACACTCACTTTCTTTTATTTTTTCAGGTTTTTATTTAAATTCCATTTAGTTTAATAGTTTCAGGTATAGAATTTAGTGATTCATTATTTACATATAACCCCCGGTGCTCATCACAAGAAGTGCGCCCCTTAATCCCCATCACCTATTTTCCCCATTCCCCGCCCACCTCCCCTCTGGTAACCATCGGTTTGTTTCCTATAGTTAAGAGTCTGTTTCTTGGTTTTCTTCTCTTTTCTCACCTCTGTATTCATTTGTTTTGTTTCTTAAGTTCCACATGAGTGAAATCATATAGTATTTGCCTTTCTCTGGCCAACTTATCTTGCTTAACATAGTACACTCTAGCTCTATCCATGTCATTGCAAATGACAAGATTTCATTATTTTTTATGGCTAAGTAATATTTCATTATATATGTATGGATATCTATATTATATATAGATATATAATTGATATGTATCTATATATCTATCTATATCTATACCATCTATATGTATCTATATATCTATATCTTTATCATCTTCTTTATCCTTTCATCAGTTGAAGGACATTTGGGCTCTTTCCTTAATATGGCCATTGATAGCACTGCTGTAAACATCAGGGTGCATGTATACCTTCAAATCAGTATGTTTGTATCCTTTGGGTAAATACCTAGTAGTGCGATTGCTGGAGTTCTATTTTTTTTAACTTTTTGAGGAACCTCTATACTGTTTTCCAGAGTGGCTACACCAGTTTGCATTCCCACCAAAAGTGTAAGAGGGCTTCCAATATTTCTGCATCTTTGCCAACACCTGTTGTTTCCTTTGTTGTTTATTTTAGCCATTCTGACTAGTGTGAGGTGATATCTTATTATAGTTTTGATTTGTATTTCCCTGGTCATAAGTGATGTTGAATATCTTTTCATGCGTCTGTTGGCCATCTGGATTTCTTCTTTGGAAAAACAGACACCTTCTTTGCAGTTTTCTAAGGAAATTTAGTTTCCTTCCTTCTTCACCTATAATGCTCCTGTGTCCCCAGCCCCCCAGGCAGCTTGCTGAAGTCTTACCCTTCCCCAAGACTTAACTCAAATGTCTTATTTATGAAGACTTTCTAGATTCCCCATCTAGACACACATATAGACACACACAGAGAGAAACACATGATTGTAGACCTAAGGTAGAATCAGAGACTCTCTGAGTAACTAGACTAGATTAGTTTAGTTTAGAACCATATATAACATATTATTAATATTGTAATGTTATAAATCCACTAATTGTAATTATTTGCTTACATATCTCTCTCTTCTGTAATTAAGCCATGAGCTTCTGAAGGGCAAAACTGCATTTTCTAACTCAGTCACTTGCCATAGTGCCTAGTACTGACCAATGGTTTTATAAATGCTTAATGGGTGGGACACCTGGGTGGCTCAGTCAGTTAAGTGCCCGACTTCAGCTCAGGTCATGATCTTGTGGTTCGTGGGTCTGAGCCCCGCATCAGGCTCTGTGCTGACAGCTGAGAGCCTGGAGCCTTCTTTGCTTTCTGTGTCTCCCTCTCTCTCTAATCCTCCCCTGCTCGCACTCTGTCTCATAATTTTCCTGGATTTTAATGGAATCCTCCCTATCATCTAGCTTATCAGAAAAACATCATGCCTTTGATTATCTTTCCCCAAAATGTTCTCCTCGATGTTTGCTGAAATAAATGTATATATTTACAGTAATTTCCCAAATATATATCAGTGAACAATGCAGTATATTCTTTTGCAGAGCAGAGATGATCTCAGATTCATTTTTATTTGCCTGGGACCAGCATGTAACAAATGCCAAATAAACAGGTGTTAAGAACATGAAAGGAGAGAAAAGAGCACTTTTTCTTTCAGTGCTTAGGTATTCTTGGAAAAAAAAATGACTTCAGAAGAATAATGGTAGGGTTGTTTTTTGTTTGTTTGTTTGTTTGTTTGTTTTGACTCAGAAGTTAAGGAAGTGTTAACTTTTGGCCTTGCTGCCATATCCTTCGAAATGGTAACAACACTGCAAGCAGCTAGAAATAGGTGAGGCAGTCTCTTTCATGGAAGCTGATTGAGATGTTACAGGATGCTCTAAGCACACAAATCAATAGCCACAAGGAGGAATAGGATGGGTCTATTTGCTGAAAATAAAATCTTCAAAGACTTCATTGCTCTGACATTGTTCTAGCTCCATTTATTGAAAACTTTTATTCCCATTCTTGTGCTAACCTCTTCACATATATTCTCATTTTATTCTCCTGACAATACTATAGACCTAGTATCATTACCCCTCTTTCTACAGAAGAGAAAAGTGAGTCTTAGAAATGTTCATTGGTTTACCTACCATTATGTAGGTATCCTGCCTTAACACAGGATGTAATTCAATTCTGATAGAAAATCAGGGTAAGAAAAAAATCTTACTGACTTTCATTCAGGACCTTACTTGGTCTACTAAGTGACCCATACATTTTTCTGTGACTTAAGAACTGAATTTTATTTCATCAGAATTTTCGTTCATCAGAAGCACAGATAAACCTTAATTCTTAATTACCTGGAAAGGGGGACACATTACACCACACACTAAACTATCCACAAGGCAAAACTATCTCAACAATGTCAGCCAAGACTTTGACCAAAGTTAAACAACAAAATTGGCCCATTGAATTCTACTCCTTTTTTTCTTTCACAGTCACATGTCTCTGAGCATACGCATGAGTAATATACATCATTGTGAACGTGCTGCACTGTAAATAAAACACAGAGCTCAGAGTGACTGGCTTTGATTCAGGAATTCAGCTACTTCAGTTGAGGAAACTTAGTTTGGCAAAGCTTAATTTCTTTAATCTTCTACATCCTCTGACTCTGAAGCTTCACATTGACTCTGTGTTTGGGAAACTCAGTTTCTCCCTGCTTAGTTCCCGCATTAGCAAAATTGGCCCATCCATCACCAGCATAGATTTTTAAAGTATTGAACAAGAAAAATGCTCATGGATTGACTCTAAGGAAAATTAGATGTCTCCAAATATGTGAATACAGGCAATACATGTAATATTACCCAGAGAATTTGCCTACATCAATGTAAAGATATAACTAAAGTTAATAGTTACATAAGATGATTTATCATTTGAATTATGAAAAATGTGCTTTCTAAAACACTCCCCAGATCTTCTTTCCTGACAGAAGCAGCAATAACAACAGAAACAATAAAACTTCTATAAGAAACAGATGGCCAAGCTTATTACAAGCCATAATGTCAGATGTCATAATAATTGCTTCCTCAAATTGACCTCCTCTGACCTACCAGCTCTCAACTTTCTTTTCTCCACTTTTTAAGATACTTGTTGATCACCAAATCTAAACATAACCACCTTGTAAATATCATTGATGTTACATATGGTTTATATTTTAAACCAGATGTAAAGGGAGAAGACTATGTCTATAGTGAGCCCACCAAGATGCCTTGATCTTAAAGTCAAGTGTAAGAAAGCATCTAGTAAATTTGAGAAAATGAAAACATTGGAAGAAAGCACATTAAAGACAGAATGGATTAATAAGAGGCTATTGGAGTTAATTTCAGACATTTCTAACTGTAGGTGACATCAGAGATGTACTTTTGTTGGCACATATTTATAATACACAAGAAAATCTACGTATTTCTTAATTCCCACCTCTAATTTTCATGTAGGTAGTCTAATTTAGAGTAAGAGGAGCATTTCTCATTTCTTTTTATCTACTCTTTCTGCTCAGCTATTACTATAAGCAGAAACAACAAAAAATATATCATTCTGTCATTTGGCATGATTTTAGCCTAAATTATTATCATTTTTTTAAACCCCAGATGGTATTCTTTTGTTTTTGAGAGAGAGAGAGCACACACATGAACAGGGGAGGGGCTTAAGAGAGAACCTTAAGCAGACTCCATACTCAGCATGGAGCCCCACAAGGAGCGCTACACAGACTTGGGCCCCAGGCAGAGCCTCATCTCATCACCAGGAGATCATGACCTGAGCCAGAATCAAGAGTCCGATGCTTAATCAACTGAGCCACCCAGGCACCCCTAACCTCAAGTAGTTTAATAGAGGGATCTTATTCACTATATACCAGATTCTCTGATGAAAGTGGGCTGGTGGTTAACTGGGTAACCCAACTGACACCGAAACCAAGGGGAGGCTCAGGGTCGAAAGGAAAACAAAGAAAGGAATGTGCTAAAGATAAAACTTTTATACTGAATTGTCATGCATGAAATTGAAAAATCAGTTGGATCAATTCAGACAGACCCTCCTATTAAGGCAAAATTCCAGATTCTATTGGGGCACCTGGGTAACCCAGTCAGTTAAGCTTTTGACTCTTGATTTGGCTCAGGCAGGTCATGATCTCACGGTTCGTGGGTTTGAGACCGCGTCAGGTTCTGGGCTGACGGCTGGGAGCCTGCTTGGGATTTTCTCTCTCTCTCAGACTATTAGAGGGGCATGGTACATTTAGGAACTAAATAAATAATAGAATAGAGGTATAAAGGGCCCCAATTATTAAGGACCATATATGTGGTGTTAATAAGTTTGGAATTTATTCTGGGAGAAATAAGAAATTCTCAAAACTTCTAATCAGAAAAGTGCCAAGGTTATTTCTATGCCTTAGAAATATTTCTCTGGCTGCAGTGTGGGGAACTGATGTGGAGGAGAGGTCACTCTGGCTACACAGTGAATAGATTTGGTGAGGGAAGCTGAGGGTTGGTGGGAGAAACAAGGCTGGGGGCAACATGAAAGCATTAGAGTAAGCCATCAGATAAGAGTGCTGGAACTAATTTAGCTGAACTGGGGAAAGAGACAAATGGACAGATTCAAGGACATTACATAGAAGCAGAATTGACACATGTGACTATAATGACAGGAGGGGCAGGTCATCCAGGATAATTCCAGTGTTGATGGCCAAAGCCTAGAGCCCTGGGGAAGAAGCAGGCTTTGGGAAGCAGGTCCTGAGTGAAGTTCAGTTAAATGTGATGTCCAGCCAGACACTGGCTATAAAGGTGGGAAGTCTGAATAGCACAGACTTGGAAGTCCTTATAGCATTTGGATGTCAATTTAAGCTATGTAATCCATAACGAGTATGTTGTACAAAAGGGATCAGTTAAATTGCTGGAGAACATCAAAAGGAATAATTAGGTGAAGAGGATCTTGCAAATGTGAATGTATTTGAGATTGCCTTTTATGTATCTTCAGTCCAATTTGAAGTTGGCCACCCCCCTACACCTCCCAAAAATACCTATTTAGACAGCTTAATGATTATCTATGTCCACTAAAGTAATCCATGGTGTTTCTTCATTATTTTACATGGTTAATTAAATATAAAACCTGAAAATGAAGGGCACCTTTAAAGACTTAAAAGTTAATCATTGTTTACTATATTTACACATCATTTAAATCAATTGGCTAGTTTTGATGTCAAGTGTATTTCACTTTTATATTATCCCAAAGAATAGCAGGTTAGTTCTATAATTTCATCTTATCAAAAGCAGGTAAGAGTTTAACTCTTATTCAAAGTATCAGCTTTTAACTTAGAGGTAAAAGATGACATTTTGGAGCCAAACTTAAATTCTGTAGCTAAAAGGCTCTACAGTCTGGATTACAGATATCTACTTTGAAATACTATTTACCCCTCCTCTTTTTTAAAGAGAATAGGGGAAGACCTTGAGGCATTTTAGCAAAAGGCTTCTTTAAAACTCTTTGTGATATAGAAGTTAAAATAGAAATCAGACCTCAGAAGAAGATGAAAAGATAACACATCAAATGTGAGAGTCCGTGCCCAAATATCGCATTTGAGCCTTAGCACCAAGATTAGGCAGGGCAAAGGTCAAATTACTCTGGAGTAATTTCTGGAGTTTTTCAGTACAATTAACTCAAGTACAATTTGTAAGTGACCCTTACTAAAATTATGGTGATGATTTACAAAATTTACCCTAATGATCCTAAATGAAAGGAAATATCAGTATTTTGGGAAGTACTCCATGATGATGCCATATTTTAAAAACATTTTACATTCTCATTTCCTGAATTTAGTAATAATCATCTAAAGAAATTTCAAGCATTTTCTGGGGGTGCCTGGGTGGCTCAGTCAGTTAAGTGTCAGACTCTTGATTTTGGCTCAGGGTCATGATCTCACAGTTTGTGAGTTTAAGCCCAGCATCGGGGCTCTGTGCTGACAGGATGGAGCCTGCTTGGGATTCTTTCTCTCTCTCTTTCAAAAAAAAATTTTTTAAATAAACTTTTTAAAAAGTAGAAAAAGGAGGAATTCCAAGCATTTTCTAAAATCTGGTTATTATTTAGGTGTTTATTTGGCATTTTTTAACAATCACCTAATAGGATGTTTCATTGGGGTCTTTGATTCAGATTTCTTACTCAGGAGTCATATGATCATTTTTAATCCACTAGTAATTACATTGGGACTGCCCTTAAGTGAACAGAAAATATAAATATAAATGATTCAGAGTTTCCAGAAGGGAGCTGGTTATTTACCAGGAAGGATAAAATTGGCCACCTCTTGTTTTATCAACATACTTGATGGATACTTGCAAGAACATAGGGTTATTAATTAAATGTGTACTTCATTGAATGTACATATAATAATGGCAGTACTCCTGCAGAAAGACTTCTCAAGTTCAGAAAACCCCACTTACTTGTAATGATTTTCTGTTTTATGATAATTTCTTGTAGTATATGAATCTCTGATACTTGGTAGGAACTTTTTATTTTCTTTTTGCCATTAACTACTTATAAAATAGACAACTTACTACTTTCATAACTTGGCATTATTTAAACTTTTTTTTTTTTACCTAAACCCATTTAGGGAAGTTGAAAATCAACATTCTTGTGTCATTGCATAAATCTATGATTACTATGGATGACTCCATTTGTATGTGATTTCACCTACCTCTCATCATTACTGTAATAACTATAAAATCTATTTTAAGCCTCAGATTCTCTCCTGAATAATTTATGTATACAATAACTCACTGGATACTGCCATTTGGATATCCTACAGAAGTCTCAAAATCGGTATGTTTCAGACTGAGGCTTTCCTCCACCCATTCCTCCTTGTTTAATGTTACCAAAATTTCATCATTCACCCAAGCCAGAAATCGTGAGATACCTAGAATTTTCTTCCTCTTCTCTCCTCATAAGAAGTCAGTCAGGATTCATGATGAATCTATTTCTGAAATATCACTGGAATCTGACCCATCTTTTCCACTCTTGCCAGCACTACTTAATTTAGGACCACTTTCCAGAATTACCAAAAGAGCCTCCTTAATATTATATCTGTTTCTCATATTGCCCCATGAGTCCTTTCATTACAGTGCTACCACCATTACATTTTAAAATGAAAATTTAAAAACTTGAAAAAAATGAAAATTCAGTCATGTTATTTCTGCTTTAAAATTCCCAGTCATGCCCTCTTTCTCAGATTCTTTTTTTTTTTTTGGCCTAGGTTCAATATAGTTTATTAATGGGACATGACAAGGTAGGACTTCCCAAGCCCCTCTCCTTCCTCAGGGTGTCTGGGTTGGAAACTGTGGATGTCAGGAGATTCTCAGTGTGTTGGTGGATGAGTTGGGGCAAGAATTCCTCAACAGCTGAGGGCCTCTCTTTTCCTCTTGTTCTGGCCTTGGCTGGTGATCCAAAGGGCTCTTACTCCTTGGAGGCTGTGTGGACCATACAGCCCATCGCCTGATTGCTGTAGCCAGATTCATTGTCATACCAGGAAATGAGCTTGACAGAGTGGTCATTGAGAACAATGCCAACCCCAGCATTGAAGATGGGAGAATGAGTGCCACTGTTAAAGTTGAAGGAAACAACTTGGTCCTCAGTAGAGCCCAGAATGCCCTTGAGGGACCCTCTAATGCCTACTTCACCACCTTGATGTCATCATATTTGGCAGTTTTCTCTAGGTGGCAGGTCAGATCCATGATTGACATGTTGGGGGCAAGGACACTGAAGGCCATGCTAATGAACTTCCTATTCAATTCAGGGATAACCTTGCCTACAGCCTTGGTGGCACCAGTAGAAGTAGGAATGATGTTCTGGGCAGCCCCTTGGTCATCATGCCACTGCTTTCCAGAGGAGTCATCCATTGTCTTCTGGGTGGCAGTGATGGCATGGACTGTGGTCATGAGTCTCTCCATGATGCTGAAGTTGTCATGGATGACCTTGGACATAGTGGCCAAGCAGTTGGTGGTACAGGAGGCATTGCTGACAATCTTGAGGGAGTTGTCATACTTCTCATCATTCACTCCCATCACAAACATGAGGGCATCAGCAGAAGGGGCAGAGATGATGACTCCCTTGGCCCACTCTTCAAGTGAGCCTAAGCTTTATCCATGGTGACAAAGACCCCACTGGACTCCACAACATACTCAGCACCAGCATCATCTCATTTGATGTTGGTGGGATCTCATTCCTGGAAGATGGAGATGAACTTTCCATTGATGACAAGTTTCCCATTCTCAGCCTTGACTGTGCTGTGGAATTTACCATGGGTAGAATCATACTGGAACATGTATTCCAGGTAATTGGGTTGATGAAGGGATCACTGATGGTGACAATATCTACTTTGCCAGAGTTAAAAGCAGCCCTGTTGACCCGGCGCCCAGTACAGCCAAATCCATATTTTTCTCACCTCCGCCATCGTGTCTCAGGGACACGGCTGACACTGCATCAGAAGATGCAGCTGTCTGCTGAATGGGGAGGAGCAGAGAACCTAAAACCCAGATTCTTTAGTATGACTTACAAGATTGATAGAGTTCCTCTGTACAAAATGCTTTCCATAATTGAATTATATCCACGAAGGCCTCCCTTATGATATTATAAGTTCCATAACCCAGCAACCAGAAGAGGTCATATGACTAGTTCTCAACAAAGGCAAAAGTAAAGTGTGCTACTTGGCAATTCAGACCTTAAAGGGAAAGCTACTAGCTGGACATAGAACCCCAATCTTGACAAACAGTTGAGAATCTTAACACAAAAGGAATCAGGTCCCCGAAGCACTGTGTAAAAAAGAACTCCTAGTGGATCTGTAACATCCACACTGGACTGTTATTAGAGTTAGAAATAAACTTTTGTTGTGTTTGAGCTATTACATTTTGAGGCATATTTGTTACTATAGTTTAACCCACCTCCATGTAATACACCCCAATATAAATAAAAAATATAATATATATTTATTATAAATTATATTATAAATATAATTCCATCCCTAATTGTGTGTACAACTTTATCTTTTATACCGATTTCCAACTTCTCATATGTATCCTAAGTTTTACCTATACCAAATTACTTAAAATTCCATAGATAAGTCATGCTCACTCTTGCTTTTATACCTTTGCTCCCGCCGGGTTATACCTTTCCTGCCTTATCCTTTAAGACTGAAGCAGACAATGCTCCTCTGCAGAGAAAGAGAAAGAAAGAAAGTTTTTCTTTCTCTCTGTTGTGGACTGAACTGTATTTGCCCTCCCCTAAATTCAGAAGTTGCAGCCCTAACCCCCAATACCTCAGAATGTGACTGTATTTGGAGACAGGAACTTTACAGAAGTCATTAAGGTTAAATGAGGTCTTTAGGGTGAGCCCAATCTGACTGGTGTACTTAAGAGGAGATTTGGACACACAGAGAGACATTCATACTGAGAAAAGACCATGTGAGGACACAACAAGAAGGTAGCTGTCTGCAAGCCAAGGAGAGAGGACACAGGAAAAAGCAAAGTTGCCAACACCTTGATCCTGGAAGTCTGGCTTCCAGAACCGTGAAAAACTAAATTTCTGTTGCTTAAACCATCCATTCTGTGGTATCTTGTTAGGGTGGGCCCTAATAAAGTAGTATACACTCCTTGTAGCAGGATGTTTGCCCCTCTGAAATTCGGGAGCATTCTGAGATGCCCACCCTTTTAGCACTTATCGTAGCTTTTTTAAAAAAAATTTTTTTAATGTTTATTTATTTTTGAGAGAGAGAGAGAGAGAGACAAAGCATGAGTGGGGGAGGAGCAGAGAGAGAGAGGGAGACACAGAATCTGAAACAGGCTCCAGGCTCATAGCTGTCAGGACAGAGCCCGATGCAGGGCTCGAACTCACAAACCGTGAGACCATGACCTGAGCTGAAGCTGGACGCCCAACCGACTGAGCCACCCAGGCACCCCAATTATCGTAGCTATTTTTAAATCATTGGTGTACTTGTCTGTCTCCCTAAGTCTCTGTGAATCTTTGAAAGAAGGAACTCTGCCTTATTTATCTGCTTCATTGCCCCCTGATGATATGTTGGAAAACTACTGTGGGAAGTGGATAATCGTTCTTTAGAATGGATTACTTTTTTTCTCCACAACTTGCAGCTTACCAGTAAGTAAGTAAATAAGTAGTCGTTGGGGTTTTCGCTTGCTGTGTATCCTCCTGACATACCTGGCCAGGCTGCCAAACATGTGGCATTGATTTTGATACAGGATTTCATTATTGAAGACTCTGCCTTGCCATTTTTTAATATTGTTATGTTGGTATCATTTTGCATATTTACTAAGGTCCGGAAGATGAAGATGGGTTTTAGAACAAGAACAAGATCTTTCAGGAAAGTTGGTGGAGTTGTTGTAGTGAACTGCTTTTAGTATTTTATCCACATTAAAATAGCCTCTTTTTTCCAAGAACTACCCCTTTATGCAGAGGTGGGCTTAATCCAGGCTGTGTGCCTCACTTGGTTGGACCAGAGTGGTCACCAGTTCCAAGTCTGAGTAATACAGTTTGATTCGTACATGTTGAATTGAGAATGAGAGAAGGTAATCTTGGTCTCTTTTGAGTGGTTGAAACCAAAGAGATATAAAACTCCAGAACTGTGAGATAGTCGTGTGCATTGAGAAACAGACATTTGACTGAAGAATGAGATATATCCCAAATACAGAAGTTGTGTAGAAAAAAAAAGACTAACACATGGCCACAAAGAGAGAATGACAGAAAGACAGAGAGAAGGAGAGAGAGAAGGGTTGAGAGAGAGACAGAGAAATGGGAAAAGCAGCTGTAATGCCAATTAATTTTATTTCTTCATTTCAGTTCCTTGGGAAGTCCTATTACACTCTTTGCTCTTGGATTCCACGAGATTTTAAAACAAATTCCATTTTGATTTAAGCCACTTTGAGATTGACTTCTGTTATTTGCAACAAAAGGGTCTCTTGCTTCAATCAACTAGATAGCATAGTTAACATTTGTAATTTTTGATCACCCAATTCATTCTTCCTGGATTTGGGTAGTAACACTTAAACCATCCTATTTAGAGTGACTTCACTTTATTCTAGCACATAAGGTTCATTAGGGCCAACCCCAGGCCATAATAATTAGTTCAAGAAGGGAAACACGATCGAAACTGGGCTAATATCTCCATTTGCTAGAACTAAGAAGTTGTGAGGAGCTGAAGAATTTTTTTCTACTAAGGTTGTCTAACTAGTAAGGATGATAGCCTGTAGCTTTTCCTGTTCATCTTGCCTGCATGAAAAGAGAACATTCCTGAGAATAAAACCAGTGCAGGAGAAGGCAAAGAACAAAACCAGAAAAACCCAGATTCTCCAAATGTCATCTAGGCATCAAGATCCTAGACTCTTAAGTTATTTCACCAATAAATTGTTCTTTTTTAAAGTCAGTTTGAGGGTTTTTTTGTTGTTGTTATTTACAACCAAAGCATCCAGTATGAATATAACTTCCTTGCACTTCTTTGAGTTGGTGAAGTTTTATTATGTACACCAAGTTTTATTATGTAGCACCAAATGCCTAGCTCTGTATTTGAAATATAGTAGATGCTAGAAAAAATAACTGCTGGTACTGAATTATGAAGACAAATGGTACCTAGCATGTCATTTTGGGGGTGCCTTTTTACAGCCTTACCTCTTCATTTGAATATTCTGCCAAATCAGTGCTCTATCATCAGTGGATTTTAGTTAGATTAATTAAGAAGGGTTACTATTTAAGTCCTTGTTATTCCTTGCCATCACAACAAACCATTTGTGTTTGTTCTCCAAATGCTGAATCCTAAGTAGTTACCCCTTTCCATCTCACTACCACCAGCTTTGTGAGAACTCCTGATCTGAACCAGTCTAATAGCCTCGTGATGCATCTCCAAATCTCTACACTCTTCTCTCTCAAATCCACTTAACAGAGTGTAATGAGAAACATCTATCTAGTCACGGTTTGGGGCCATGGCTGTTATACAAATTACAGATAATGTATATAAGGGAACTAACACTGTGCATGGCATATCGATTAATATTAAAATGTCTACAACTATAAAGATAACCCTGGAATATTAACAGGTAATTATTTTTTAGTATTAACTGTCTACCTGGTGCTTTATCTCATTTATCCTTTTTTTTAATATCAAATTTATTGTCAAATTGGTTTCCATACAACACCCAGTTCCTCAATACCCATCACCCCCCTCCCACTCCCGCCCCCATCTACCCTTAGTTTGTTCTCAGTTTTTAAGAGTCTCTTATGCTTTGGCTCTCTCCCTCTCTAACCTCTTTTTTTTTTTTTTCATTTATCCTTTACATTAACTCTTTGAGGTACTTTTGCAGGTGAAAACCCCAAAACTCAGAGAGCTTAAAAAACACAAATTTAGAGAGTGGTTGAGATTATATTCAAACCAGGGGTGACTGACTTCAAAGTCTTTGCTTAATTTCCCTACTATCTATTACATATCTCTACTATATAATTTTTATATTTTCTAAGCAGAAAAACAAATCAAACGTGGCCCCTTCTAACTTGGAGAAGCTGATAACAATGAGACACAAAAGCTGATCTTAGAAAATGCACCCTCGGGAGCCTGGGTGGCTCAGTTGTTTAAGTGGTTAAGTGTGGGACTTCAGCTCAGATCATGATCTCATGTTTTGTGAGTTCGAGCCTTTCTTCTGACTCTGTGTTGACAGCTCGGAGCCTGGAGCCTGCTTCAAGTTCTGTGTCTCCCTCTTTCTCTGCCCTTCCCCTGCTTACGCTCTGTTTCTCTCTCTCTATCAAAAATAAATATTAAAAAAAGAAAATACACCCTAATGCCCTGCTGCAGATCCTTCACTTCATGTTTTCCTTACAGCTTTGCAGTTTTGTGAAAAGCAGCACATGAGAGGTTTTGCTCCTAGTGTGGGATGTGGCCTTTAGGACAGAACACCTGCTCTCAAATTCAGACTGCGTCCCTACCCACCAGTGTGTGTCTGTGCATATGAAAACCAGAGAGAGTGACTCTAATAGACTAAAATGGGATGCTTTCCAAGGACTTGGAGTCATGGGACAACAGATCTTATACAATCTAATCTGACTTGTTTTGGCATAAAAACGTTGTTTTTTACAAAGAGTTTACACTCCCATATACTGAACAGATCCAGCTAAGTATTGCTGTTATTTTCTTCATGTTAAATTAAAAAGAAACAAATCACAAAGCAGGAATTCCTTCTTCAAAGAAAAACTATCTTTATCTTTTAAAGTCCTTGACTTATTGGGGTGCCTGGGTGGCTCAGTTGGTTGAGCGTCTGACTTTGGGTCACGATCTTGCATTTGGTGAGTTCAAGGCCACATAGGGTTTGCTGCTCTCAGTGCATAGCCTGCTTCAGATCTTCTGTTCACCCTTCTGTCTGTCCCTCCCCCACTTGCACTCTCTCTCTCAAAAATAAATAAAACATTAAATAAATAAATAAATAAATAAATAAATAAAGTCCTCGACTTATGGAAGTGCATGAAGAAAACGTATCAGTGGCCCTTTGAAAGTCACATTTCCTGTTGTATGGGGTTGGGGTGCTCACAGAGACTTAGCCGGCAGTCCACCCTACTGACGTAGTTCACACACTTAGACTTCTAGTTTAGTTTTCCCTTTTGACATTCCTACTCCAATAGGACTGAGGCCCAGACCTGAGTCCCAGCGCACTTGGCTAGGGTCCTGACTA
Source organism: Panthera pardus (assembly GCF_024362965.1). Classification (NCBI taxonomy): domain Eukaryota; kingdom Metazoa; phylum Chordata; class Mammalia; order Carnivora; family Felidae; genus Panthera; species Panthera pardus. The sequence goes on along the minus strand of NW_026526666.1, from coordinate 48,240,377 downwards.
TTTTTGCTTCAGGAATCAGGTATGAGTGGTCACAGGTCTTAGGTTTCAGCCCCTCCTACATTTTACTTTCATTCATTGATTTGCCCCTGTGTGTCCTTGAGAGGTTTATATCATTGCAAATATAACTACCTAAGAAGGATTTCAGTGACCAGAAGTAGCAAGATAAATTAGAAAAAGAATAAATTCCAGGGCCTCAGACCTGGGTTTGCTTCATTGCCTCGGTAGTATGTTCTTGGCAAAGTCAATTATCTGCTGTATGACTTAGTTTCCTCATTGGTGAAAATGGGGATAGCCATTTTTATTCTCAGGGCTTTTGTTAGAATTAACCATGATATCATATGTAGATATATCTAACACTGTGTTTAAGCTAAAGTAGATGCTCAAGAAATCTATTTTTTCTCACCTTCTGAAAGTAAAAAAGAGATTCATATGTTTAGAAAAAGAACTCAAGTTAACTTCTGCATTAGGCAATACCCAAACTCAGTGTCTCACACTGCTGTAGACTGGGATTGTTGAACTTCAGGTTGCATTGCTGGGACTCATGACAGCTGATGTGTCATGCATTGCTTACATCATTGTTGAGAATTTGCAACCAAAATAAGCAGCATGATATCATTTAGAAGCAGTTACACTCCATACACTCTTGTTTATTTATCTGTGTATACATGTTCTAAAAATTTATATTTACACATGCTATGGCTTGTTTTGTTTTGATAGGATGGGTGATTGTTTGTGGTTAGAAATCCTAAGAAACAAAATATTTTTATAAAATGTTCATAGTAATCAAAACATAAGTTAAGTGCCAGAGAACACAATCATGGATTTCATCGGGGCTATAGACATAGTGAGTGTAATGGAATAGTAGGGTTTTCCTGTAATGCCTGAGACAGACTCTGGACCACACTTCACTGCCTGGGGGATCCAGTAATGGCTGTTATACAAAATCAGCACTCCCTGCATAATTGAACATGAATCTTTGAGCTTTACATGTTGCCATTAATTTGAAAATAGCTGCACACTAATTTACATTCATTTTCTGATATTCAAAGAAAATGGAGAGAGATAATCTAATCACTGAGACTGGGAACTTGTATAATTCCATATACAAGTAGTTTAGCAAGTATGTCTGATATTTTTTTATGTACTTCATTCCTGTACAGGATTTTTTTAATTATACAGAAACAGATGGAGCAGACCTTGCAAGAACTGAGAAAGAAAAAATGATCAGTGACATTTCATCTGAATTGGGAATAATTTCTCAAGTCCGTCTACATTCCTGGCTTAATTAAGATTATGAGTTCATGGTTCATGTGTCTGAAAATTAAGATGAATATTCTGATCATGGTCAAACTGGGATCTATTGAATGGGATTTGTGAAATCTTTGTTATAGTTTCTGCATTTTCAGGATGATATTGCAACTATAGGTATATAATAAAATCTAAATTTTGTTTCCATTTTCTTATCATTCTGAGGGATGTGCATCAGAGCAAATTCTCCAGTCTTGGGTAAAAATGTCAGAAAAAGACCCTTGTATTTACTGTTACAAAGTGGAGATATTTCCTGCAGAGACCTTTGTCCTCAATTTCAGCACCCTAAACATGGAGACAGGGAGACTGAGGAAAGACAATGAAAAGACAGTGTAGGTGCGGTGCAAGCTCACTTTTGATATCCATTCAAATGTTAGTAATAATGTATTTTAGTACTAGAGGGTATCTTCAGTGGGAGTACTCCAACTCTCTGGCATTCTTTGCTATAATTTGACCTCATCGTTAAATGCTCCTAACCAGGTAGGGGTCTGATGTGTTGCTCCTGACAAGCCTACTCTTGCTGTGGATGGTTCTCCTTCCCAAATGTTTCCTGTAGATAGAGATCACAAACGATAAGCAAGGATGTTTAGAGCATGTTTCTCAAAGGCTCTGCTAGCATTAAAATATTTTCTTAGAGTTAACTATTGGAATAGATTCAAATATAGTTTGCACCTTATCCACAGAGCTCCTCTGTTGTCTCTTCATGTGTGGGGTAAAGAGGTCAAGAGAAAAGTTTTAGCGATGGGGAGTGAATTACACATACACACACACACACACACACACACACGCCTACAAATAGAGATACAAAAGGTTTGTTTCTTACAAAACACTTGGAACAGTTTAAGTCCCTAGGGTTGAGACTCTTCACTTAAGAAGTTTGGCATTTCATCATTTTCCAGGTACAAAATATAGTTCCATATTCTCCCTATGCTCTAATTTGCTTTCTGATGTTGAATGTTATTAATAGTCGAGCAACATTAAATTAGCCACACATCTCTAAGTTGTCCAAAGTGATTGAGCATCTCCTTTTAAAGTGTCCCACAAAACCAGAGAATACTTGAGACAGTGTTGAGAAGGGAAGAATATTCCAGACAAGAAATGGCAAGTTTAAAATTGGAGTCAAGAAACAAAGTAGTTCAGAAGAGTATAGTTCAAGGGAAAGGAATGATTAAGTTAAGCAAATGGTAAAGGTCATGATGGATTTTGTAAGCCTTGTGAAAGAGTTTGGAAAACAACGATACGCACCATTAACCGAAAAGAGAAAAACGTCAAGGACGTTTGTGCTAAGACTTGAGTTGTGTGGTCATTGATGCATTCCAACCTGGGCTGCTCATATTTTGATCAGTTTGTCATCTGTTGAGAGATACTGGTGGGAAGGCTAGTAAAGATATGGATACTCCAGAGCAGTGTTGTTCAATAGAGTATTCTGTACGATCAGGTAACCACTATACACATATGGCTACTGAGAATTTGAGATAAGGCTTGTGCAGTGAGGATGGTAATTGCCTTTAGCTCAGTGGGTAATAAAGGAAAAATAGGGATAGGCTTTTTGGGGATTAAGTGCTAGGAGATATGGGAAGAACTCCAAAATCCACTCTGCAAATCAAGAGCAATATTAAGAACATGGCCAAATTCAGTGACATCAGGACAACCAAATCTGAAGACTGAGTGTGTCGAAGTGCAGAGGCATATTCCTGAATAGTTTGGCAAGAGTTAAGGAGCAGAGCAGGGTTGTAGGAGAGTCAGAAAAATTCTTCTGGACCTGATTCACTGAAGTAGCCTTGCCTTAGAAACATAAGGTGTGGTCTCCCCAGGTCGATGTTCATTGTTCTTAAAAAGAAACAGACTGAAATCAACACCCTACAGCCTGTGGAGAGATTAATTAATTAACCAAGAAGAAACAAAGCAAAAGACTCCTCGAAGGTCTTTCTTCTTGGGCTTCTAGAAATGTAAATATTTGCCATCACAAAATGGCCACCATTTATAAATGAATATTAGTCCAAAACTATGAAGAGTTATTTTTTCTTTAATGTTTATTTTTATTTTTGAGAGAGACAGAACATGAGTGGAAGAGGGGCAAGAGAGAGGGAGACACAGAATCTGAAGCAGGCTCCAGGCTCTGAAGTGTCAGCACAGAGCCTGATGTGGGGCTCGAACTCATGAACTGTGAGATCATGACCTGAGCCAAAGTTGGACGCTTAACCATCCGAGCCACCCAGGCACCCCTATGAAAAGTTACTTTTAAATAAATACTGGTTTCTTTGTCTGCAGACCTAGACTCTAAAATTATTCAGGCAACTGATGAGGAAGGACTGAAGCAGGTTTGTGGGACTAGTTTCTTCACCTCACTGACTCAGAAGTTCCTCGTAAGTAAACTCAGGGAGTGTCCCTCTTCCAGGCGGGAAATGAGCATTCTCCATTAGTGAGCCACTACTTCAGACAAAATCAGACTGAAAACACATAAGAAAGTCAAACATGCAAGAGATGTATTTTAGAGTGGAATTCTGTTCCACAGAGAGGAACTGATATAAATTTGATAATTATGCCTAACCTTTCACACATAATACTGGATAATAAATTCTAGCACTTCATGCTGTTCTTTAAATTTATTCTTTTCTTTCATAAAGATACAATTAATTTAATGTCAGTGTGCCCCAAACAACTAAATGTTAACCATCCATTACACGCTTAATTGTTTTCACCTTTGTCTTATTTTCACCCTTTTTTCCCACTAGTTTATGCATATTTATATTTTCATTTTCCACTCATTTTTTATTCTTTTAGTGGTTATTTTTTTTTGAAAGACAGAGAGATAGACAGTGTGAGTAAGGGAGGGGCAGAGAGAGGAAGATACAGAATCTAAAGCAGGCTCCAGCCTCTGAAATGTCAGCACAGAGCCTGACACGGGGCTCAAACACACAAGTGGTAAGATCATGACCTGAGCCAAAGTCAGATGCTTAACCTACTGAGCCACCCAGTCTCATTTTTTAAATAATAAGAGAAAATCACAATAAAATGGTCAAAAAATTTTGCAAAACTACATTTGCTCAAGACAAATTTAGAGATACTCCATAGCCTATAGGAAGACATAGTAAGAAATAAATGTTTATTAGCTGATTATAAATCTCCAAATTTGGCATAGGAAAGGACATGCATAATAATGGTGCCAATGCATAATTCACAAAAACACATAGAAAAGACAAATGTATCAAAGCCAAGAGTAGCCCCTTCCGTTCACTCTATTTCACTACAATTTGCCCTTTAGTTTAGATTCCTTGAATATTTCTATGTGATGGAGAATCACACCAGTGTACCTTGAGCAGGGAGATGTAGAGAAGAGTTGAAGATGATTGGGCAGCTCTGGTAAAGAAAAGTAGCAGAATACTGATATTTACTGAGCACCGCCTATGTGCTTAAAGATGCAGTGAATTATCTCACTCTTCACAACAGCCCCTTGGCTCATCACAAAAGTATTTCTTTGGCATCTGCAATGTGCCAGGTTCTGTGCTTGGTAAAGACAAGGATGGAAAAGATCAAGCCAGTCTCTGCTCTTGTGAAACTCATATTCTAATTCAGAAAACAAAGAAAGAAGTAAACAAAGAAGCAAAAACAAGTTACAAATTAGGATAGGCACTGTAAAGGAAACAAATTAGATAAGGTAGAAAATAATAAGAGAAAACTATCACAGATAGGAAGCATAAGAAAGAGAGCTTTGAAAAAGTATTTAAGCCAGTAACCAAAGGAAGAAACAGAACTATATATGCAGGAAATTGAGAAAAAAAAGTGGAATAGCATGTACAAAAGTCCTGGGGTGAGAAAGATCCCTATGTCTACTGAGAAATGAATAAGCTGGGGAAAGAAGAAGAAAAATCATTAGAAGGCCATCAGTAGTGACCTTGCTGAGAGACAAGTTTTGTGTGGATTAGAATAGCAGTACTCAAGATGAAGCATAGTGAACAGTATCGAGACATATTTTGGAGGTAAGATATATTTTACAGTAGTACTTGTCACATGGGCTTCTTTTTTTTTATTTTTTAATTTTTTTTATTAAAAAAAAATTTTTTTAATGTTTATTTATTTTTGAGACAGAGAGAGACAGAGCATGAATGGGGGAGGATCAGAGAGAGGGAGACACAGAATCCGCAATAGGCCCCAGGCTCCGAGCTGTCAGCACAGAGCCTGACGCGGGGCTTGAACTCGCAGACCGCGAGATCATGACCTGAGCCGAAGTCGGCCGCTTAACCGACTGAGCCACCCAGGCGCCCCAACCACATGGGCTTCTTAGTATCCCCTACTTTAACAGATGAGAAATAATCTAAAAAGTTAGGAGATTAACCAAGGGTCTTACAGGAAATAACTTCAGGATGGGGGTTATGAACCCTGCCTTCCTTAAAGTCCTTTCCATGCATCGTACTTCCTAGCTTTATTAATTCAAGGTCAATGCAGGTTTACAGAATCCTAAAAGTAGAAGCTTTTGCCAGTCTAATGATTCTGAATTCAAATATGCTTTAATAACCTAGACAGCATACAGATTTTTAGTTCACAAATCCATAACTTCATTTCATCTAAAAAAGGCACCAAGTTCTACAAGCTCTCCAGATATAGTTGTTCTGCACAAAATACCAAAACACTTTGCATTTCTTCCAGCGATGTGCAGTGTTAACACCATGTATATGAAAATTTTTCCATTGACTAAAGCAGCAATTTGTAGCAATTGTGAACCATATGCTGTTAAGTCTAAACTGGGTAATTTCAGTGACCAACCCATTTTTTCATCTTTGCTAAAAATACGCCTGTATCCTCCCATATTTAAAATGGCCCTGGTTGCTGAAAATCTCCGACCATGCCAAGTAAGTCAACACAAGAAAAAGGTTTAAAATAAGCACTTGGTCTAAAAAATTGAGCCGAAAAGGACTTTGCTCTCTAAACTCAGTACTTCTGCACTTAATTTCTTCATTTTTATTCTGTCCTTACTGTTGAGATTCTGAGGGATATATTAGTGCTGATTGCTAGTACTTCCATTTCTCCTTTTTCTCAGAATGTGGTGAGATTATTTTCCTCTTCAATTGGCTCAGCATGCTACTTGCTCTAGAAGCGAGTGGGTGCCTCTCTAAGGCTCTGCCTTTTGCTACCCCGGGCCCAGCCATGTTGGGAGCCTCGGTTAGCCCGAGTCTCTGATGGAGATGACCTGAGGCCCGGTCTCCACACCCAACCCCCCACAGGCAGGCTAGGTGAGGGCAAACAAACTTTTATTGTTTCAAGAAACTAAGATTTTGGGTTTTATTGTTGTTGCTGCTGCTAATGTATGCCCTCGTTTTCTTCACATTCTTTAGGTGAAGGAAATACAAATCTCCAAATTAGGGAAGTTTGACAGGCAGTATAGTTGGCAGAAGGTCAGGAAGTCTGCATTCAGATAATCTGTTTTTAATCATTCTTTGCACTTTGCCTGCTCAATGACCCCTCTTTTTTCTCAGCTGTAAAAAGCGACAATCATGTAAGTGCGGTATGATGGTTTGTCAAGTGCCTAGCAGGATGCCAAACCATAGATGATGGTTAAAATGAGAATAGGCATCCTTGAGAAGAGTAGTGGTTAATAGACTAAAAATCTAGAGGGATATATACCCATGTACTTCCGACTGAATCTGAAGAGACTGCAAAAATGGCAGAAAAATGGCCATTTATCCCCTCACTCCCCTCCTATCCCTGGAAGCTTCTCCCTAGTCACAAGTGCACCTTTTTGTCCCTTTCTGTGTACCTGATGCTCTCTGCCCTCCTCCAACTCCTCTGTCACAAACTGCTCCCAGGGAACAATGCACACCACTCGTCAAATCGTTCATTAAAGTAACCACGTTTCCCCAAGACTTAACTTTTGTTACAAGACTAAAGCTCCAACATAGTATTTTTGGCCTTAGGTGAAAAACAGCAATGGGAAACTTTTCACCTGAACCCAGGACGACAGAGAGGATGCCTCTAGCTTGTTAGGTCCACTAAGCTGGGTGGGTTTCCTGGTTAGTCTTTAGACAAGACTTTCATGAAGCTGTCCAGAGTGTGCTGGGAAAAGTACGACAGTTTGGCAGGGTCTTCTGTGGGCTCAGGACCAGCAGTGCTAGCACTGTGTTTGTAGACTCTTGAAATGGACAGGGGCCTTCTGTACTGTCTTCATACTAAGCCTCACAGCAATTCTGCAAAAGGGTGTTAAGAACTTTGTTACAGATGATGAACTGAAGCTTAAACTTTTACAGTCATTTCCCAAGTTCACATAGATGGAGAGTAGAGGAAGATGTATCCCAAACCAGCAACTCTGATTTCCAGGCTAATCCCCTCTTTCCCTTCACCAACACAGCTTTCTGCCTCTGGAGGAGTAAATGCAATGTTGTCTCTTGATCTTAATAGCATATGCTATCACAGAATGCAGATATCTCTTTTTAGTAGTAGATGGTAACATGAAATTATGTTTTCTACATTTATAAGATAACTAAAAGAGAGAGGGGGGAAAAGAATGAGAGTTTAAAAAAAAAAAAACTACAAATGTACTCTTGAAAATGAAATTAAGTTGAGGTATCCTGTACAGCCATGTGTTCTAGCTAAAAAACAAAATCCCACTGCTTCAGGTCATTTTCATCTTCTCCTACATGAAGAAAGACAGAAGGAAATGGGGAAGGATGCTACATTTTTAAGTCCCATCATTTTTCTAAGAAACTATCATTGTTTTCTGGTAGCTAATATAATTTCTAACATCTTATCTATTTGCAAACTGTTTTAAACATTGGAAACATCTTAAAGGTTACAGTGAAAAGACAAGATTTGTAGCCAAACAAACCTGGGTTTGAATACTAATTCCACCATCTAAAGTTATAGACCTTGGGAAAGTGAGTTAATTAAGCCCCACTCTAGAGATGGGCCTCAAGCTTCTCATCTCTAAAATAGAAGTTTACAGTAACAATCTCATAGAACAGCAGTGAGTATCATATGAGATAGTGACTATAAATCACTTATATATTGAAAAAATTTTAAATGTTACTTCTCCTTTCCTTTTGCATCATATAGTTCTGTAATTTTTATTCCCAAGTAACACACAATCAAGTGGATTTTATTGATTTAATAGATATTTGAAAGAAGGAGAGAAAGAAAGAAAGAAAGAGGAAGAAAGAAAGAGGAAAGGAAAGATGGAAGGAAGAAAGGAAAATTGCAGGCCAATATCCCTGATTAACATAGATGCAAAAATCCTCAACAAAATATTAGCAGACCAAATTCAACAGTACATTAAAAGAATCATGCACCATGAAAAAGTGAGATTTATTCTAGGGATGCAAGAGGGTTTAATATCTGCAAGCCAATCAATGAAATACACCACACTGACAAAATGAAAAGATAAAAATCATATGATCACCTTAAGGAGGGAAGAAGGGAGGGAGGAAGAGAAAGAAAAATCTTTAAGGACAACAGTTCTAAAATGAAGTGGAGATATTTTCCTTCTCTGAATGGTCTGTTATTGTTCTGTCAGCAGAGATTGGAAGCACTTGGAGTTATCCTGCCCTTGTCCTCTTTCCCCAGTAGTGACATAAGTAAGAGATATAAAAACTTTTTGTAACGCTTCTGATAATATCATGAGAAATTGGTCATTTGTTCATGAAGCAGAACATCCTGCTTGAAAGACTTTTAGCTCCGTTTGATTTTGTCATTTATTCACCACTGGAATTGTTACAGAAATATATTTTAGGGCCACTGATCTCATCCCTGTACAAAATTATACATTTATGTTTCAGACAACTGACCAGGTTTCTAATGTAAATCTAAGAGACAGAGGAATTTTCCAATGCCCAGTCTAAGATTGGTCTTAACTAAACCCTTGCTCTTTGTGCTACTTCCGGTAGCGATTTCTTCCTCATCTTGGAGGAGAACATCTATAGGTTTGGGCAGCTGTCTCCACCCTAAAGAAGGACTAGTTTCTTTTATAGTTTCATAGTCTTAAATGTGCAATGTGAGATTAAGTACATGGTAGGTGTTGTCAAATGGAACATATCAATGCAGTTCCTCTATTTCCTACAACCATTAGTATTTGGACAGATACCCTGGGTAATTATAGGCATTTATAATTAGGTTTTGATGGGGAGCCATTTCAAGAAAATGATTTAGTCAGCTGTGAACCAGATTGTTGGCCAAATCTCCCGCCCAACTGAAAACACAGCAAGGCATGTTGATACAAAGAGAACTTTAGAACTATGCTGAAAGTTCCATTATTTTGCCAAAAACAATTGCATCACTTCCTAGGAACATAATTACATGTCTCATGAACCTCTATTTTTCTTTTTAAAAAGTACAGCCAATGGGATTTTATTGGCACAACCTGTAGCTCAGGATCAGAGTCACAATATGTGCATCAAAAGCAAAGGCTGGGCAATGTTCTGTGTGATCATGAATAGCATTTAGAGGCCTCCAAAGTTCCAACATGAACTGGTGTCAATCGTTGGACATTGACATTAAAAAGACTAGAGAGGCATTTGACCCTCAGCCCAAGATGAGACTTTAAAGAGGTTTTTTTTCATGTTTATTTACTTAGATATATATATATATATATATATATATATATATATATATATAGAGAGAGAGAGAGAGAGAGAGAGAGAGAGAGAAGAAGAGGCAGAGAGAGAATCCCAAGCAGGCTCCATGCTATCAGCGCAGAGCCTGTCTTGGGGCTTGATCTCACAAACCATGAGATCATGACCTGAACCAAACCAAGAGTTGGGATGCTTAACCAACTGAGCCATTCAGGCACCCCCAAGATGAGACTTTAATTATCAGACAAAACAGAGATGCAAATGCCTGTTATGTTTTTTTGAAGGCTTATCCATGTACAACACAAAATTGTAATTAAAAATCTCCAAATAACCAAATCTAACTCAAGAAGGCAATGGCTGGACTACTATTACCCTCAGTGCTCACTACTAGCATCATATTGCTGTTTGAATGCCTCCTTCAAATGACTTTGTAAATCCTTCATTATCTTCTTTTAAATGGGTAGCATCTAGCATTCCTTAAACCTTCAAGCTCTAAGTGAATATATTGTTTTTATTTGGAAACTACCAGGGAAGAAACCTGACTGTTCAAAACAGTGAAATCAACTTAAGTTGATAACTTATGTACAGGAATTCCTACAACTCCTACTCTTTCCAACATAGAGCAATTTGACTTTAGTCTAATTGGGTCATTTATAATCTGCTACAAACAACACAAATATCTTTCCCAACACTTGTTTATGAGCTTTATGTTGTTTATTTATTTACTGGAAAAACTTCCAGGTATTTTAATGTCAGAAATATGATCACTTTTGAATTGTCTTTCCTAACTGGAGCCAGGGCTGGCATGCAGCATTGAGATTTTTATTCAGTCCCTAAACCCATTACATACAGAAGCTGCATCATTTTAGGTCTTATTATTTTGGAGTTTACATGTAGCCTCCTCTCTAAATCAACCAACACATCTGTTATGGGTTGAATTGTCTCCTTTACCCCAATCAAATTCCTATGTTGCAGTTCTAACCCCCAGTATATAAAAATGTGATCTTATTTGAAAATAGGGTCATTGTAGATGCAGTTAGTTAACATGAGGTCATACTGGAATAGACTGGTCCACTATGACTGGTGTTCTTATAAAAAGGAGAAAATTGGATATAAGACACACACTATGTGGGGTGATATGTCTACAAGCCAGGGAATGCCAAACATAGTTAGCAAACCACCAGAAACTGGGAGGGTAGCATGGAACAGATTCTCCCTGATGCTCAGAGAAGGAACCAACCCTACCAACTCCTTGGTCTTTCAGTCTCCAAAACTGCAAGAAATAAATGTCTGTTGTGTAAGCCACCCAGTCAGTGGTTCTTTGTTATGGAAGCCTAGGAAACTAACACATCTTCTTCACTAGTGTGCCAGCGAATAATCTCATTAGTGATTCCTTTTTAATCCCTGCTCCTGTGTATTAAACGGGAATATGTGCATGTTACCAGTGATCCCAGGAGTTATCTTCAAAATGATGGCTATTTTTAAAATGGATATCTCTAAGCATTCCTTTGACCTTCCAAAAGATGAAAAATGGTGAGACATGGAAGGAAAGCAAGACACTTTGTCTTCTTCTTATACCTTCCTTTAAAAAATATTGTAGCAGCCCACTGGGTACATACTAATGTATGTACATCAGAATGAAAAACATTCTGATAGAACTATGAGCATCAATCATAAGTGCAGCCAATTGGGCATTCAACTAACGTCTTTAAGGTGGGAGCTAAGCAACGGAAGGATTTCAAGTAAGAAAATAAACAATGAAGTATCTTTGCTATCAAGAAGGAGAGAAGGCCATGGCTTTCATCATTTGGGAAACCAAATAAGATCCACAAAAACAAACTACTGCTTATAAAATAGAAAAGGAGGTAGTAATATCAAGGGAAGATCAGTAGTTAGCACCTGGATTGAAACCTTGACTTTCCTTGTCCTAGAAGAATTTGGACTAGGCAAATTTCCTACTACCACTACATTCCCAGCTTCCAGATCTTTGAGTCACATTTGATATGTGTAGTTGTCAAACTACTGATGGCAATTCAAGTTAACTTCTTAGAGGACAGTTGGAGATTTGCAAAGAGCTTGTAGCAAAATTTCTTGGGGCCCTATTACGATCATGTGTTGCTTTGGCACACATGTAATTCCTATCAGATCCAGATTCCAGCCACTTACTCAAAACTGAAGCATCCTGTAAATGCCTTTCTTGGGGCCCTATTACGATCATGTGTTGCTTTGGCACACATGTAATTCCTATCAGATCCAGATTCCAGCCACTTACTCAAAAATGCCTTTCTTGGGGCCATATTTTACCTCTGGGGATTTATAGTGGTCTTAGGAATAATGGCTTCACATGTATCATCTCTAATCTTTGCAGCAACCCTACAAAGTAGGTGTTACTTACCCTGATTTATAAATAATGAAACTGAGGCTAAGGGAAATTAAATATAGAGTCTCCAAGGTCACATAATTACCTAGTGTAAGTCAGGATTCAAATCTAGGACTGTCCAACCTTAAAGTCTGAGCTATCTCTTCAAGCTTGCACTATTCTGCCTTTGAAGAAATGCTGGATCCAGTTAGAGAGCAATATTTCAGTTTGTTATTTCTCCTTGAGTTTCTAAGATTGCATTTAAATTTTTGTCAAGTGAGATAAGGTTGTGGCACTCTTTCTCAGCTTTGTCTGTTACCTCCACAGAATCTCTGCCAATGCCAAGTGTAAATTTAAACTAGTTATGTGCCTAGAAAGCCAACCACTGAATGGTTATTCTGAAAGTGTGGCTAACTGCCTGCCTTAAGTAACATATGGACAGTTTGGGCCTTGAATAATCTTGAATGATTGCTTTTGCTGAAACTCATAGCTCATTGTTGCACATCTTCCTTCTGTTCTTTCTTTCACCAGCAAGGACTTGTTGAATGTCAAGTCTATGTCATACGCCAGACATGGAGATGAAAAACATATTCCCTGCCTTGGCTATGCAAAGGAGATGGGTAAATAAACCAACAAATTAAAGCACAGACAATTATTTTATCATTAAGATGTCCTACAAGAAGTGAAACTTGAGCTGAAACTCATGAAAGCCGAGTTATGGTTAATCATATTGAGAAGAGAAGGGAATATCTAGCATAGAAGGAACAGCATGGGCAAAGCATAAAGGCATGGGATTTTAGTTTAGCGTTGCTGGAAAATAGGCTGATGTGGAAGAAGACAACAGATGCTCAGCAGAGACTAGATTGTAGAAAGTTCTCTGGACTAAGTTTTCTTAACCTTACCCTGAAGGCCATAGGAAAACATTAAGGATGTTAAGAATGAAAACAACATGAACAGATTTTCATTTCAATAACAAAATTTCACAGTGACAGAAAATGTGGAGGATAACTGGAGGTCCCAAGACCGGACACAGGACACCAGTTACTGGGGTAAGTAAGACGGGAAATGATGGAAGCCTAGATTTAGACCATGGGTGTGAAGATGGAAAGACAGAATTAAGAAATACTTGTAGAACTAACAGACCTTAAAGGATGGTTAGATCTATAAAGAGGTGGGCACCTGGGTGGCTCAGTTGTTTAAACGTCTGACTTCAGCTCAGGTCATGATCTCATGGTTTGTGGGTTCAAGCCCCACATTGGGCTCTGTGCTGACAGCTCAGAGCTTGGAGTCTGCTTCACATTCTGTGTTTCCCTCTCTCTCTGACCATCCCCCACTCATTCTCTCTCTCTCTCTCTCTCTCTCTCTCTCTCTCTCAAAAATAAACACTTGGGGTGCCTGGGTGGCTCAGTTGGTTGAGGGTCCAACTTCGGCTCAGGTCATGATCTCACAGTTTGTGAGTTCGAGCCCCACGTCGGGTTCTGTGCTGACAGCTCAGAACCTGGAGCCTGCTTAGGATTCTGTGTCTCCCTCTCTCTCTGCTCCTCCCCTGCTCATGCTCTGTCTCTCTCTCTCTCTCTCTCTCAAAAATAAATAAAGATTAAAAATTTTTTTAAATAAGTAAACATTAAAAAAAATAGATTTTCCCTCTACCCCTCCGCTTAGCTCACGCTCCCTCTCACTCTCTAAAAGAAATAAAATGAAAACAAAACAAAACAAAACTTACAGAAAGGAGGTTAACTCAGCCATTTGTTTTCCTTTATTCCAAAGTCTTACTAAGAATATATTACTGTCTTTTCCCCATTCTCTGTTTATTTTCTTGGTATAATGTTCACTTAATTTTGCTTGAATATCTCTTATTCTTCACAACTACCAGAAGCATTATCACCCACTACCACCAACCCAGCAGTCAGCAAGTATTTATGGAGCACATATTACTAAATCATACTTTGTCCAATCTTGTAACAAATTTATAATCCTCTCTTTTATTCCTGAATTTCTATTAGTAGTCTCTGTTTGGTTTAATCCTGTATTTTTAGTGGACTGTGTTTTCCTTTCTTTTTTTCTTTTTAATTTGAGATAGCATGTGAGAGGGGGAGAGGGGAAGTGGGAGAGAGAGAGAGAGAGAGAGAGAGAAAGAATCTTAAGCAGGTGCCAAACTCAACGTGGAGCCCAGTGCAAGGCTCCAATCAATGACCCTGGAATCATAACTTGAGCCAAAGTCAAAAGTCAGATGCTCAACTGACTAAGCCACCCAGGTGCCCCAAAGGCATTGTGTTTTCTTAGTGTGTAATTTTTTCTTCCCTTCCTGTGCCATAGTATTTCAGTGCTTAAATTTTCTCTGTACACCTGCATTTTTAAAAATTATTTACTCAAGACAATGCTGCACAAATATTTCTAGTCCATTTTTAAAGCATTTAAAAGGATTTAACATTTAAGTTGTAAGTTAAATCAATAAACTGATAAAAACCATAATCGGCAACTACTTTCATTAGTAAGTTAACTTAACTTTCATTAAGAAAACATTAACTACTTAACTTTCATTAAGAAAGCAACTAAAGATTGTTATTCATTTGCTTAGGCTCTGGTGTACTTATTTCCAATAAATAAATAAATAGCACTATACTTTGCTCAAATAATTCACAAGATGAAAATTTTTTAGATCCTCATATGTGTAAATTATACTCATTTTATTCCACAGGCTATATATCTCAAGATACAAAGTTAAAATTCAGCTCCTGTACCACGGTAAGAAATGACATAGTTAACTAGAAGGGAAGTTATTTTGGGACACATGGGTGGCTCAGGTCATGAACTCACAGTTTGTGAGTTTGAGTCCCACATTGGGCTCCCCTGCTGACAACTTGAAGCCTACTTGGGATTCTTTCTCTCTCCTTTTCTCTACCCCTCCCCCTCACCAGCAGGGGCTGCGTAGAGAAAGAGAGGGGGACAGAAGATCTGAAGTGGGCTCTGTACTGACAGCAGAGAGCCCAATGTGGGACTTGAACTCAAGAAGCCCAAGATCATGACCTGAGCCAAAGTCGGATGCTCAACTGACTGAGCAATCCAGGCATCCCAAGACAAGTTATTTTAAATGCAGGCTTATATTTATCTTATTTATTCTTTTTCTAAAAGTAATAATTCTACACTCAACAAATATTTACAGTTGTTTTCAGAGCACCTGGGTGGCTCAGTCAGTTAAGCACCTGACTTTGGCTCAGGTCATGATCTTGCAGTTCATGAGTTTGAGCCTTTTGTCAGGCTCTGTGCTGACAGCTTAGAGCCTGGAGCCTGCTTCAGATTCTCTCTCTCTCTCTCTCTCTCTCTCTCTCTCTCTCTGTCTCAAAAATAAAATAAATAAATATTTTTAAATATTTATAGTTGTTTTCTTCAAGAAATCTAAAAGACTCCCTTGTATCACTCAAATTTAAAGACTACCTCAAATGGCATAACATAGACTTTTAACTATAGAGAACAAACTGTGGTTACCAGAGGGGTAGGTGAGGGGATGGGCGAAACAAGTCAATGGGATTAAGAGTACACTTAAAATAATGAGCACGGAGTAATGTATAGAATTGTTGAATCACTATATTGTACACCTGAAACTAATATAACACTATATGTTACCTATATTAGGATTAATTATTTTTGAATGGCATAACATCAAAGAGGAAAAGTAAATGGAGAAACAACTGTCCGCTAAATGCCACCCTTACCCATAGTGTGCATACCTAGTTGTCCTAAGCATTACTTACACAGATTGCAGTCTCGTCACTTAGCCTCTCCATCAAGTTTTTATTGAGTAAATTCTATGAGCTTTGCTCTGTGCTAGGCTCTGTAGATACAAGAGATACATAAAACACGGGTCCTGCCCACAAGGAGCTTACAATGTGGTTGGGAGTTTTGTTAAACAAACTATAAAAGCTCTTAAAAATACATTTTGTACAAACTATTTTTATATAAAAAGGCACTTCAGATAATGAAAAAGAAAAGCCTTAGAACCTGAATGAAATGCAGCCACATTTTTATCCATGGATGAGCCTAGAGATATTTTGAATTAACAAAATATTCAGTAAAAGGCTACATTAATGAAAAATATAAGCACAAATATTTTTAGGACAACAATTAAACATTTAAGTAATGATAGTAATTAAGAGTATATCAAGCTAGGTGTATTTTATACAGATGTTTAAAGTACCTGAATAATTACCATTATCTTTACAATACATTTCTTTTGAATGTCCTTCCAACTACTGAGAATGTTGAAAAAAACTTTTGTTCTCTTGGTTTATATGGCTCCTTTATAACCTGGGTTTTATTATTTATTTCATTTTTAAAAACCATTCTTATATACAGTAAAAATGTGGATTAATTCAACTCTTACTGAATTTTCATATCTTTTATGGACCAAAGTCCCCTTATAACTATAAGACACATATACACATTTACATATAAAAGATAATGACTCTAATTTTCTCCTCCTTCCTTGGGAGGATTTGGATAAACATAGCTTCTGATGGAAGCCCAATCATCTAATCCTAACATGCCCTGTTTCCATAGCTCACCCTGGCCCTATGCCATTTCTCTTCAGACTACCCAGCCCAACCCCTTCTGGATCAGAAGAGCTGGGTGTTTGCTTGTTTTTGTTTGTTTGTTTGTTTGTTTGTTTCACACTGGGCTGCAGTGGTGCTGTACTAAAGCACTGGTTCTGCAATAGGATGGAGGCGGGCATAGGCACGAGTTCATTGTTCCAAAGCAAACGTCATAGGTCTAAAATTACACAGAATATATTATACGTAGTCAGGAACCAAGTCTATACAAGTCACCTGTAAAGCATTTTAACATCACAGGTTTGTTTGCATATGTTTTCCACAGAGCTTCACAGTAGGTACTATAATTACAATAAAACTGTAGATCAAGCCCCATTTCTCCACACGTGACCTCTTTGGCAGAAATTTATTTTATTCTGAAGGCTAATTCTATTCTCAGCGTAATCTCATTACATAATTATGAGAATCCATGTTTCTGGAAGATAATTTTAAAAAGGAAGATGAAAGCCCTTGTTAAAAGTCAGTAAGTGTGTTGCTGAATCATGATCCAGAATATTTGAGAACATCTGTTACAGAACTTATTTAGGGTGAATTTAGTATGAAATGGATATATTTCTGTGGATTAAAAATGAAAGTATCAAAAGTATTTTACACTGGCATATACCATCTCTCCATTAGATTTCAAACTAATTTGACAGAAATCATTTCTAATTGTGTGAGAACTCTTTACCAAATAGTCGTGATTTTTCAAACTTTTCCAATCATTTTATTACTTGATGACTTTCACATAGAGTGTTTTAATAAACATTATTGTATTAAACTGCATGTGATTATTCTGCCTGGATGTAGCTTTGGGGGGGGGGGAGAGTAGAGTGTGCAAGCAAGGGAGAGGCAGAGAGAGAGAGAGAGAGAGAGAGAGAGAGAGAGAGAGAGAGAGAGAGAGAGAGAGAGAGAGAGAGAATCTTAAGCAGGTTCCACGCTCAGCATGGAGCCTGACGCGGGGCTGATTCCATGACCGTGGCATCACAACCTGAGTGGAAACCGGGAGTCAGATGCTCAACCAACTGAACCACCCAGGCGCCCCTGGATGTAGCGTTTTTAAATCAGGAAAGTTTAACATAAAATTTCCCGAGTTGAATAGCAACATGGAAACAAAGAGCTTTCGTTCTATAACATTCATTTAAATTTGCAACTGCTAATATTGTACGTAAACGTTGCCTTTGTTGAGAATTTACCAATTAAGGACCATCTTTCTTGGTCTCAAATACTGCACTAGTGTTAAGAGACCTATGGAGAAAATGTAAGAAAAGGATCCTGTCCACCATGAAATAGAATTTTGTTAAGGGGAAAAGACATATGTAATGAAAATATTTCAAGAATAATATAGAAATCATCAAAAAGAACACTATATAACTTCAGAGTGGGATAGGAAGAGAACAAAGAAACTTAAATTTCAAGGCCTAAGGACAAGGTGAGATTGCACATTTGGGAGATGGGTAGGTTTTGCGTGGGGAAAAATAATCATGAAGTATTATAAACGAGAATAGCACGAAGAGATTTGAAGTTTATTCTGTCCATGACATTTAAACCTACATAGTCAGGAAAACAGTTTGTATAGTTGAAACTGAGAAGTCATATTCTAGAGCTGGAGATAAGTCTGGATAAAGAATTAATCACAGTTAATACTTGTTGAGTATCTACTGTGTAAGGCTCACTTTACATACATTATCACAATACCCCATTACAGGTAAGTATCATTATCTTTAATTTGTAGATTAATTCATTGAGATTCAATGAAATTAATTAAATTTCTCAAGCTCACAGAGCTAGTGCGTGGCACAGCCACATTTAAATCCAAATTTGATTCCAAAACCCATGCTTCTATTTTTGTCTTGTAAATGGAATATCATGGAAACCAATCTCACATCCCACTCTACTGTAAGAAGAACAATAAACTTGGAATCAAAGAACTTACAGTTGGATCTAAATTCTTACTTATATTACCCATGAGACATTGGGCAAGCCCTCTGCAAACTTGGGCCTCTTTTGCAAAAATAAAATAATTTCATATTTTTCTCTGTGTGTACAGCAAGTTACATAAAGCCATTTAAAATACAAGTGTGAATGAAAATAATTGTGTTTTACAGCTAATCCACAACTGGTTCAACTATTTAAAGGAATGACTCACTGCTTTGGTTTAATTTAGTCCACAGAGAGGACAATGGAGTCACAGTATAGGCTCCTAAGGCAAAACTGCTGATACATTTTATCATGGCTTCCTTAGATGTCCTAGTAGGTGAAATCATAATCCTTAGCACAGTGGCTAAAGGAGGGACACTCAATAAATATGTTTTGAACTGAGTGAATGAGGGGGGAAAGGGAAAGAGGAAGAGAGGGGGAAAGAAAGTATGAGAGAAAGAAAGACTGGTTGAATTTACAAGCAGGTAAGGACATAAGCTGAAAGATATTCAGTGACTCAGAAGTGTTTTTTTTTTTTTAGTTTATTTATTTATTTTGAGAGAGAGGAAGACTCACAAAGCACAGGTCAGAGGGGGTGCAAAGAAAGAGGGAGAGAGAAAGAATCCCAAGCAGACTCCATATCAGCACAGAGCTTAATGCAGGGCTCGAACTCACAAACCGTGAGATCATGCCCTGAGCCGAAATCAAGAGTCAGATGCTTAAACAACTGAGCCACCCAGGTGCCCTTCAAAAGTATTTTTTAAAAGCTCATAGAATTTCTAATTTCAATTCAGACAAAATAGATTCCTTTATTTCATAAAAAGTAACAAATTTTGATATTTGGTAGCTATATCACTTACTAATTTTGCCTTTTGTATGTCACCTGGGAAGAAATTTTAAGAAATCCTGAACCGATAGTGGTAAATCAAAAGGCTATGCCCAGATTTTTTATTGCTCTAACACAATGGTTAATCATGTAGCCTCACTATTGTTTTCTGTGACACCTCAGAAGAGCCCTTAGCTGCACCCACTCCTTTTAATCTTCAAAGACAGAGAAATAGCACTTAAGCTGATTCCTGAGTTACAAAGTGGCATATAACCAGAATACAGACCTAAGGACTTTTAGTTCCAAGCTTAGTGCAGAGGAACACAACATCTCCAACACATTCATCACACATTTGGCATAAATATCTTTTGCCATGGTGCCCTCCTGCCTCCATTTGGCACCCTTTTCTATCTCATTAAAGTTTATGTCCTAGTAATTGAATTCCTGCCCTCAAAATGTTGACTTTTCACTTTTGAAAACTTACACTGATTTTTCAAACTCATAAAATCAAAACTACCATAAAATGTAAAGATGTCCATACTGGTTGAGACTCAGGCAATGGCTTGAAGTTGGGGGAACACTGAAAAGTGGGTTTTAATTTTCTCACTTTTTTACCAATCATTCTCTGTGAAATCGGGCTCAACTTCTTAAATATGTACCCAAAATCCAGTTCCAGGATGCAATTTAGCACTCATAGGCACACTTTACGATAATAAACCTGGTTTCAGTGGGTATTACTGACGACAAAAAAACATTAATTTTTTTTAAAGATGAAAATGAAGAAATAATCCAAATCAAACATAAATTCTCCTTCTCAGGTGGGAAGAAATACACAAACTCAGGGAAGCAGGAATTTCAATAAAAAGTTCAGCTCCGTTCTTTCATTATCTGTTAGAATAGAGAGAGAAAGATGTAATAAGCATGGGTAGGGGGACTGTTTTTGTCTGGCATGAAGAGAGGGTATAAGTGAGAAATACTTAGACTTTGAAACATTCTTTTTTTTTTTTGAGTTTTTAAAAAATATTTAGGAAGTTTATTTTGTAGGTCACACAACCTTTATAAATGTTTCCATAATTGTATCTTGGCCAGCTGCAGAGTCACTCACTCTGCATGAAACATTCCTATTTGAAGTAATTACATGTGTGTTTTGTAAATAAAAGCAATTTAAATAACTCTGGGATTTTGGATCACTTAAGCTTCTGAATGATTTAATTATGCTAAGTATATGCTTTTTATGAGTAATTTTTCTGGTTCCCAAGTTTATAAGTCCAGTAGAATAATCAAATCATAACACTGTATCAGTTGTAGTCACATTGAATAATCTTGTTGTAAAAACAAGTCCCAATCAGTGTCTAACAATACCCTAAAAAGATATAAGGATGAATGCAAATCTAAATAACCATGAAATACAATTTTTCTCCTATCAAACCAACAAAGTATTTGTGTGTGTGTGTGTGTGTGTGTGTGTGTGTGTGTGTGTGTGTGTATGTGTGTGTATGTTTTAAAATAATATACAGTGCTGGTTAGGATGAAGTAAAGCAGAAACTCTACCACACTGCTGATGAAATTTTGAATCTTTATAATTTTTTTGAAAAGCAGTCAGACTATGTGCATCTTTAAAGAATATTAAAAATTGGCATATTAATTATTTCTTAAAGTATAGTTATGATAAAACAATCACAAATTTTTTAAAACTATATTTCAGTCTTTAGGTAATGATATAGTTCTATTCATTGTGGGGCCAAATTTGAACACAGATTATGATAAGTAAACTACAGTGCACCTTTTAATAGACTATCATAAATATTAAAATTACTTTTAAAATAATTTGTAAATAGTCTGGGGAATGTTTATTTTATGTTAAGTTAGATAAAAACAAGATATGGTAAAAAAAAAAAACAAAAACAAGATATGGTAGAGCACATGTAATATTATCCTAAGTATGTAAAACAAAATCAAGGAAAGGACAGGGGGAAAAGATGAGAAAGAAATTTACTAAAATGACAGCGAATTTTTCCTGGGGAGTGGAAGTAAAGTTTAGCAAGCTGCTTTTCTTTCTAATTTTCTGTGTTTTTCTAAGTTTCTATAGAAAGCTTGGTTTATTTTCATAATGAAGGGAAAGGACAATGGGATTTACTTTAAAAAATTAAAAATGAAATTAGAGGGAGCCTACTAATAAAGAGATGGGAACTGGGGATCTCCCTTCTTTTCCCTTCACTTGTTTTCCAAAGAATTCTGCATTTATGGCAAAAAAGTGCCCAGAATAGATGTATTACATGCAGATATTTAAGGAAAGGCTGTAGGACGATGAAGATGAGTTGAATAAAAACTTTATTGACTTTGAAGCTACATTCCAGAATGAACCAGCTTATTGGTATACTTTAGGCATTTTTGCACACTATATCTCTATTGGAAAACACATTTTGATCTTCCCCTGAGGAACAGAAGTGATTACCTTTCAGTAACTTCAGCCATGAGAGAACAAATGGCCAAAGACTTTGAGCTGCTTAAATGTCCATATCCATCCTAACAACTTACATGGAATGATGGAGTCATTGTACCCAGCCTCACCCAGGGAATGAAATAAAATGAACGTGCTGACTTTCCATTACAATAGCGAGTTCAACTTATTTGAAAAGCCAAGTGTGCTATGTTTGAAAAAAAATAAATAAAACTTTTCACATTCTTTCATTAAAACAAAAAAGATCACATAATGGAGTAATACCCAGAAGATTATTCATTCATTTAACCCTATAGTCAGAAATATTGAAATATTGAAGTAAGGTGTTTTAGGAAGGAAGCTAATGCTTGAAATTTAATATGACTATGCATTGTATTCGGCATTATGATCTGCTTTCTAGAGTATCCATTCTTTGAAGTACGTGTTTTATACAAAATAAATCCATTCAAAAGGGCAAGCAGGGGTGTGCTAACCATGTGGCGAGCACACTGAGTCTTGATGTCTAATCAAAACAGAGTGGCTTAGCCTTAAAATACTCCTAGAGGGTGTTCTTAGTGTGAAAAATCAGTGACATGCAGGCTCTTTTACTGCATGAGAGTTGACTAGTCACAAGATCAGCCTGGAACCAGTCTCAGAAAGTTCTTAGTTGGAGGAAATTTAAGTGAAGTTGTAAAAACAGCAACAGCTCCTCTAAGGAATCTAGTCCTCCTTAGTCAGATGTGTGTGCTTAAACTGCACTTTAATTCTTAGGGATATTTCGTCCTCGTAGCATGAACGCAGATCAGAACAGAGATAGGGGAAGGCTATACTGTAATCTAGACAGCTTCTACATCTCACCTTTCCAACTGGTCACTCCACATCAAGGTTGAGGAGCACTGGTGGGGTAAGGAGGTGGAGCTGGATGCATAGTTGTTTGTGTGGTGCCTGATCTGTGAACAGACAGAGGGTTTCAGTGGACAGAATCATTGATGATGATCCCTTTTGTCAGATGACTGTTCCTTGAACATTTTATAGAAAAGCAGAACCAAAAATCTATCCATCAATTTGCTTAGCTGTAGCCAAGTAAACAAAAATATTTTAGATCTTATCTTCCCAAGACTGCTTCATTTCTGCCTCCAAGCTTTGACCCACCTTCTATTTCCTCCTATAGTTTCACACCATATATTACTTGAGTAGAGACCACACCTAATACGACTTCTAAATCCATAGAGCAGCTATCATACCACTTGTTAAATGCTGAATGAAAACTCACTGGCTTCGAGGGTGCCTGGATGGCTCATTCGGTTAAGTGTCCAACTCTTGATTTCTGCTGAGGTCATGATTTCATGATTTGTGGGATCAAGCCCCACATCAGGCTTCGTGCTGCCAGCCCAGCTTGGAATTCTCTTTCTCCCTCTCTCTCTCTGCCCCTCCTCAACTCAAAGAAATAAAAAGAAAAAAAGAAAAAATAAACTTAAAAAAAGAAAAACCCCACTGGACTCAAATGATTGGTGTAGGTAAATCCAATTCTACCACTTTCTAGCTTTCAGTGACTTTCTGTTACTCCTAGGACAGACCATAATTCTTCACATGACCTCAAAGGTCCTTTTTGATCTAGCCTCTGTCTGCAACTCCAGCTTTGCCTGTTGAGACCACACTAGCCATCTGTGAATATCATGAATAGCATCATCCTCCTTCCTACCTCAGGGCCTTTGCACTTGAAGCTTCCTCTGCCTAGAATGCTCTTCCAATTCCCTCATCATCTGGCTGATTCCTACTTGTCCTTCAGATCTCAACTTGGAAAATCACTTCTTCAGAGAATATTCTGAATATTGACTAGGACTGGTCCCCCACTATGTGATACCCACTATCTTTTTTTCAAGAGCTCATTGTAGCTTGGAAACAAAAGTCACTTTTGTGAGTATTGTTTAATACTTGTTGATATCTCTAGGCTACAAGTTTCATGCCTAGTTTTCCGTACCACTGTGTCTCCACCAGCTACCACAGTGCCTGACACATAGGTCATGGACAGTTAAGTATTTGTGGCACGATTAAATAGGATTCTCCAAATAATAGCTTAAATTCACTGGATTCTCCAAATAATAGCTGAACAATGTTCTACAAATAATAGCTTAAATTCACTGGATTCAATAAAAACTACTAAGAAAGAAATATTTCCTCTGTATACATTTTGTTAGTAATTCTCTTATAAGAAATGGCTGAAAAATTAAATTCTTACCAAAAAAAGTATTACAAGAAAAGAAGAAATAAATGAAATCCAGTGTTTCCTTAGTCAGTATTTTTTATTGTGTTCCTTAGGTATTTTTTTCTCAAAGGTTTAGTTAAGATCATTTTAAACAGCATGCCCATTTCATGTAGCATAAATTACATAAGATGTAATTCTCTCTATTACAGACATGTAGTTCTCCAATTCCTGACTGTGTTAAGCAAATATATAATTTCTGTTTTAGGAAGGCAGTATTATTTGAAGGACAATAAAAAGATATGTCTTCTTTGCAAACCGAATAAACACTTTGACCAATATCTATTTCAGCACAAATAGAAGTTTAATGGCACTTGTAATAGAAATATTGTGGCTCTGGAAGAGTGGTCAGAGTTGAGGTCAGAGTAGAGAAAAAAGCACAGGATTTTCTATTTATTTTCTGAGCCTTTCAGAATCGCCTATGTGCCTTTGTAAAGAATAATCAATCCAGTTAGATTGGATACCTAACTACTGGACCCCTAGGTTTTTTCTTCCTGCTCTTATACTACATAGTTTATTGTTTGGAAGCCTGCTTTAACTAAGTAAAGTACTTGGGGTTGCGTTATTTGTTGGCTTAACTTGAGGAAAAGATACAACTGTAGGCGTTTGAATATCATGTTTGTCCAATGTCAAGTAACAGAAAAAGAAGGAACTGATGGGGTACCTGGCTGGCTCAGTCAGTGGAGCATGTGACTCTTGATCTGGGGTTGTAAATTCAAGCCTCATATTGGGTGTAGAGATTATTTTAAAAAACCATTTTTAAAAAGAAAGAACGGAAGGGGTGCCTGGGTGACTCAGTCGGTTGAGTGCCCCACTCTTGGTTTTGGCTCAGGTCATGGTTTGTGGGTTTGAACCATGTCAGCATGGAGCCTGCTTCAGATTCTCTGTTCCCCTCTCTCTCTGTCCCTCCCCTGCTCATGCTGTGTCTCTCAAAAATAAACAAACATTAAAAAAGAAGAAAGAGGAGGAGGAGAAGGAGGAGGAACTGAAGAAATGAGGCACTGCAAGGTAACATGGGAAGAACTGGGAGCTTGGAAGCATGGTATGGTTCCCTGTTGCACTCTCTAAACCACTCCTCTCCATTGAGCCCTATTTCCCTTACAAACACTCCATGATTCGCTCCATCATTCTCAGAAAACTTTGCCTTTCTGTCACACCTAATTTCTGCAACTTACTCTGGCCCAGCAGCCAGTGGCTCATTCATTTCATGTCTATTTTCGTTCCTATGTATCTCTTTTATTTTACCCGGTCTCTCCAGTCTTTGTGCCCTTGTCTTCCTGGTTAGTGAATCAGTTTGACCTATATGAAACTGACAGTTTTGTTGGATCAAAAATGGTTGGATGTTGGAAATTATTTATGATTTAACTTAGTAACAGCCTTTTAACTAACCAGTGTTCTGACCCAAATTTTTCTCCTCTTGAACGCATCCTTCATATTATTTCTAAAGCAAACCTTGGCCAATCCTAAATATCTTTGAATGTTCCCCATGGCTACAGGATAAAGTTCTGAAGACCCACCACTGAGTGACTCCCAACTTGCATCTCCAGGTTAATCTCTTGCCTTTCACCAGAGCCTTGCTTCAGTCCCTAAACTATGCAGTCTGAGACTGGCCAATGCCTTTTCACCCTTACTTACTGTGGAGTTTGCTATTGCCTTTCTAAAATGCCTCTCTTTATTTCCGTCCAGAATTAATTCTACTTCTCCTTCAAGACCCAGCCTTTCATTTTCTTGGCAAAGTATTGCTCCTATTATTGTCTTTCTATACCATTGTACACATTATTTAAATTGTACTTTGTCAGTTTCTCACTCTGATTCACAGTAGGAACTCAATAACTTTGTGAATAAATTGATTTCTAAGTAAATGATTGGCTCTCCTCTTGATCAACATTGTGAGACAAGGACTGATCAAATTTTTCAGCACACAAAGAACCTACTACGTGTAAGTCACTTTTCCAGGTGTGATGGTATGCTCATACTTTAAAAGA
Source organism: Panthera pardus (assembly GCF_024362965.1). Taxonomy (NCBI): domain Eukaryota; kingdom Metazoa; phylum Chordata; class Mammalia; order Carnivora; family Felidae; genus Panthera; species Panthera pardus. The sequence goes on along the minus strand of NW_026526666.1, from coordinate 48,214,132 downwards.
TTCCCTTGGTTTAGAAACACATAGTCTCCATATGCTTCACATTTCCCCTGAGAATATCTATCCTTACATTTTACCTGTGTACGGCTTTTCTTCCCAGAACTGGGAAGAAAGCAGACACTCAGTGCACATTTTTAAATGAATGAATGAATAATAAGTAAGAACTGTCTTAGGCTGAGTACTCCCAGAAGCAGAACCTAAGCCAAGGATTTGTATTCAAGTGACTTATTAAGAATGTACTCCCAGAGAAAAACCAGTAAGGAAGTGGGAAAGTAGGACACGGAAGAAACCAAGCAAGGAGTGCAATTTTAAGTGATTCCAGCCTCAGCCTGAACTTGTGGGAAACTCTGGAGTATAAATTACAATTTCAAAGTTTGTCTCATTTATAAACAAAGAATCTTGGCTTCTCTACTCCCACATCCATCAGTCAGTGCTTCTTTGGGGGAACGAGACCCCGAGGCCCTCTGGCTTTTCCCTTGCCTTTGTAGGTGGGAGTGTGAGCAGTTATCAGCAAAACAAGCAGAAGTTGGGGGTGAATATATAGAACTGCTGTATGGGATCTAAGAGGTTCTGGGAAGGACTCCAATTATGTGGGATGTACTACCAGCCACACACTTAGCAAGTTGTGGCTGGTAGTGGCGGGGGCTGCCATATGCAGAGATTGGAGAACTCTGGGAAGGTGTCCTGTAGACAATTGTCTTCTCCACTCCTGCTACTGATGCCTAGGATCCCTTTAGCTAGGGTCAAAACTTTTAAATCTATATGGAGAAACTATATTTAAAAAGAGAATTACCTTGTGTGGAAGAGAGAAGAGGTAAAAAAGACTTATGTAGAACCCACCATAGGTCAGGCAGGGCCAAATTTGTTAGGTGTAATTAAATGTAATGTTTTGTACCCTGGCTTCCATACACACTCAAGTATGGGTCCTTCTGAGAGTGTAGGATGTGCAGGCACTGAAGGGCCTCTCTTAGACATTTTACTGCTTGTCACCATGAAGATGGTATCCTTTATGCTGCCCAACATCTTCCTGCTCAAGATAAGTCCTCTTTCTCTCGTTTGAGCTAAGCTCAATTTGGGGGTTTTTTACCCCCAAATTGCCAAACATGTACAATACCCCCTTTGCCCACATTGCTGGTCCTCTCTGGATATGACAGCCCAAAGATTTCAGTTAAAGCAACCTTATTTTCTAAGCCATACTACAGAAAATTTTTAAATATTCCAGTTAAGATAGAAAACAGAAAAGACTCGGGGTGTGTGTGTGTGTGTGTGTGTGTGTGTGTGTGTGATCTTGAATTTGAATTTGACTTTTGGACCAAATTATTTTCCTTGTGGAAATTGTGGTAGAAATATTGATGCATAAGTGGCACTCGACAGACACCTGAACACAGCCGGGTTGTTTTGTCTACTGCCATGGCTTGTTGGTGGCCCCTGGGCCATCTGTGGTTTAGCTGCAGATGCCTGACGCCTGTGTTCCCAGAGCCACTCTGCCTCTGTCTGTTGAATACTGTGTTTGTCTGGGAGGCTCCTTCCAGAATAACCCGGCTGAACTCCACATTAGCTCACTAACTTCTCATCCGCTGCCTGATCCTGAAGAGCTGAGAGGTATGGTAATCTGCATTGTTTTCTTCAGAATTGCAACACCAGATTCAAAACATATTGTAAAGGCCCTCTGGCTTTCTGAAGGATGTAGAAAACTGTTCAATAAGTACTTATCTCCTATCACTTCTAATGACCTGTGTCCTTGGTACAGATCATCCTCCCCCACAGCTAGCCCTCTTTTCTCCCATCTTTCTGTTCACTGGCTGTGTTTCATCCATCTTCAGATATTCCTAAACTTCCCTTATCTCTAGAAATAAAACACACAGAAACACATGTGCTTGACTGCCTGAACTTTCCCCTTTCTGTACGTGTGGTCCAATTTGTCACCTCCCCTTTCACCACCAGCTTTCTATGTGGTACATCTACTACTTGTACTTCCTCTCCCTTCAAAGGTCTCCTAAATAATAGCCCACAGTTATAAAGTACTTTCTGTTTTGTCAGGCACTGTTCTAAACATTTTATAAATATTAATGTATTTCATTCTTTGAAGTTGGCACTATTATCATCTTCTCTTGACAAATGAGAAAACTGAGGCACCGAGACATTAAGCAACTTGTTCAGGGTCACCCACCAGTCAGTGGCAGAGTTTGGACTCAAATGCAGATAGTCTGGTTCCAGAATACATGCTAACTACAACCTACACTGCCTCACTGAGTCCAACCCCCATGACAGTGAAAGTAGTGTCTTGGAAATTTTGGTTATTTATCATAATCTCTGGTATGGTAATACTTGGGCTACATCTACCTGTACCGCATAGTAAGACTTAATATTTACAAGATTGTCCCTCTCTTGTTACACAAGTATAATAAAACATCATAGATCTAGAATGAATAAATTATTCTGATGGGAGCTGCACTAAATGTAATTTTTTCCAAATTTTATATTTTTATGATAGATAAAAAGGGAGTCATTGGTCAAAGTAAAAACTAAAGCATGTAAGTCAATAGGGGCAGAATTTGACCTACTTGAGAGGGGAAAATGGAGATAATTTTAGAATGATGAAATGCAATTCTAGGCTTCTGATATCAAATGGGTTTTACCTAATCGAGGCAATAAGATATGTTATGCATTTCTTGATTACTGCCTTGGCATAATCTGGTACAGAGACAATTGAAATAACAAGAAAATTACAGAAAACAGCATAAAATCACACTCCAGAGTATAACCTGGTGACTTCTGCCATCATCTTATTTGTTGTAATTTGTAACACATATCTTGATACGGGAGTTCTTCTTAGGCAAGCATGGTAGTGATCCCTGAAGAAATAAACAAAACTGCACATTTTAAAGCTAAAGAGATCACACAGTCCAACCCTCTTATTTACAGATGAAGATATGAGGGAACATTACTTTTTATCGTCACAGAGCTAGTTTGCAGCAATGTCTCACCTAAAATTCAGCTTCCTTATTTCTGTTCCATCACAAAGCCTGATAATTAATTTGCATATTTGATCCACTTATAAATACCACTATAGTATATAACAGTTATTCAGCAAATAACTAAGAAAGAAAGAGAGAGAGAGAGAGGAATAAAGAAAGGAAGGAAGAAAGGAAGGAAAGAGGGAAGGAAGGAAGGAAGGAAGGAAGGAAGGAAGGAAGGAAGGAAAGAAGGAAGGGAAGGAAGGAAGGAAGGAAGGAAGGAAGGAAGGAAGGAAAGAAGGAAGGAGGGAAGGAAGGAAAGAAGGAAGGAAGGAAGGAAGGAAGGAAAGAAGAAAGGAAGGAAGGAAGGAAGGAAGGAAGGAAGGAAGGAAGGAAGGAAGGGAGGAAGGAAGGAAGGAAGAAAGTCTGGCCCGTTATACTAGTCAATGAGCCCCACAGAGATTTTTATCTGCTTTTGTTCATTGGTGCGCTCCTAGTGACTAGTCTAGAGGCTTCCACAGTGCAGCTTAATTATTATTTGATGCCTAAATGAATGATTTACATAGAGTGTCTCTAAGTAGATTGACTTTATTTCCATTTCATAGGTGAAAAAAATTAAAGCTCAGTAATGTGACTTGCTCAAGTGTAGACTAGGACTAGAAACTAGACCTTTTGCTTTTAATTCATTACCTGACTATAAAAATATTGCTTTCTGATAAATCAATTAGTTAATTATTTTGTATAAGAAATGTAGATACATAAACCAGCAAAATCTTTTTTTTTAATGTTTATTTATTTTTGAGAGAGAATGCATGCAAGCTGGGGAGAGGCAGAAGGAGAGGGAGGGAGAGAATACCAAGCAGACTCCACGCTCAGCACAGAGCCCAATGCGGGGCTCGATCTCACAACCGCGAGATCATGACCTGAACCAAAATTAAGAGCCAGACACTCAACCAAATGAGTCAACCTAGTGCCCCCATAGCCTTCAGTAAAATTCTAAAGAAATGCATACAGCTGGTGGATTATCTAGTGTCATGTGCATGCTGGTCGTAGTCATGTCTACTCCTTGTCCTGCTATTTCACACTACCAACAAGAAGAAACAGTTCTCTCTTCTTTTTTTTTTTTTTATTTTTTTTATTTTTATTTTTTTTTATTTTTTAATATATGAAATTTACTGTCAAATTGGTTTCCATACAACACCCAGTGCTCATCCCAAAAGGTGCCCTCCTCAATACCCATCACCCACCCTGCCCTCCCTCCCACCCTGCCCTCCCTCCCACCCCCCATCAACCCTCAGTTTGTTCTCAGTTTTTAACAGTCTCTAATGCTTTGGCTCTCTCCCACTCTAACCTCTTTTTTTTTTTTTTTTTCCTTCCCCTCCCCCATGGGTTTCTGTTATGTTTCTCAGGATCCACATAAGAGTGAAACCATATGGTATCTGTCTTTCTCTGTATGGCTTATTTCACTTAGCATCACACAACAGTTCTCTCTTCTTACTCTCCAAAGCTTTCCTTCCTTTCCTGCTCTTTTCTCAGAGAAACAAAAGAGGTAGACCCAGCATCTCTTCTTCTAATGATTGTTTTCATGGCTCTCCATGAGATCTTGAGCAGCTAGAACTATACTAAAGGCTCTAACGTCTTACGATCTTCTCATCAGAGGACCTACATCTTTTGGGTTTTTGGAGCCTCACTGGCCAACAAAAAATTACACTGTAACTAGGCTAGGTGACCTCTAATACTTTGATTTAAACCTGGCCTGTTGGAGGCATTCTATCTCTTTTCCTGTCTAAAACATTAAAATATATTCTACAGTGGGTGTTATATGTAAGTGATGAATCACTAAATTCTACCTGAAATCATTATTACACGATACGTTAACTAACTTGGATTTAAATTAAAAAATAATGCCATAAAAACCATTAAAAAGTGGTTATACCAGTTGAAAAATAAAGAAATAGGGTGGAGGGGCGCCTGGGTGGCTCAATTGGTTAAGCCTCCAACTCTTGATTTCGGCTCAGGTCATGATCTCACAAGTTCGTGAGTTTGAGCCCCACATTGGGCTGTGTGCTGACATCACAGAGCCTGCTTGGGATTCTCTCTCTCCCTCTCTCTTTGCCCCTCCCTCTTGCTCACTCTTGTGCATACGCTATTTCTCTCTCTCTCTCTCTCTCTCTCAAAATAAATAAACTTTAAAAAGTTAAAAAATAAAGTAAAATATATTCTAAAGACAAGATAACTTAAATGCAGGTAACACTGGCTTCCTCGCAATAGTACAGGTTGTAAACACCCCAAGAATTCAGAGAAAAGGGAAATTAAAGTGAATCAGGAGGGGTTTGACTTTTCATCAAGAGATATCAGGTGTGAAAAGAACTGGTGGGGAGGAGGGGAAAGCTTGAACACAGGCCTGAATTTACAAGAGTAAGAAAGAGCAAACTCAGCTGGCTGTAATGTGCAGCTCACTGTGGGGCTAATATTGGGTAGAGCTGCACAGCAGTTGGGGAGCCTGGACAGCTATCCACTCCAAGAAGTCTAAGCTTTGACACAATTTTTGGAATTACAAACGGATGACTGGCAGCCAGCAACCAAACGCAGGACGAAGGATCAAATGTTAAACACTGCCTTCTGGGGAACAGTGTCCAAGGCTCCAAAGACAGCAAAAAGGGCTTTATTCGCTGGCTCTCATGGACTATTGTCCACACTTTTACCACATCTTTTACAGTGCCTGGCATATTTGCTCTCACATCCAGCTCCCCAGTGGACTCTGAGAAGCTTGAAATACCAACACTGAAGATATAGCTCACCCACAAATTTTCTTTATTTCATGCTACACCCTAAGGGGGAAATGTTTTCCCTTCAAAACGCTGTGCAAAATTAGAAAAACCAGCGTTTCCCAGTAACCTAGAAGTCTAACCAGCCTTTTGTGGGGGATATCTAGAGGCAGGGAAATTTTCACTGTATAATACTTCTCTGTAAGAAAGAATATAACAGTTTCTTACATAGCATTTGATAAAAGCCTTTAAACACTGTATTTTCAGATAACCAATTTGTCATTTTCCCACTGCTAAGAAATTTAAAATGTATTCTCCAACCTGTTTTTTCATTAGCAGGGGATGTACAATGTGTTTCACTTGAATATTTATTTTGAAATCCCTGTTCCCACTTATCATCAAATCCAAATGACTCTTATTTGTGTGTGTGTGTCTGGAAAATCCTTTCTTCCCTATCCTTTCTGCATTTTTCTTAGTTCCTCCTGTATTGTCCACGCACTTCATCAGTGCAACCCAAATTAGTCCCCTAAGTGATTTCTCTGCCTCTAGTCTCTGCTACACGCCAGCCTTCCAAAAATCTCACAGAAAATCTCACATGTGGTGTAGAAGACAATGGACTTTAAAACTACTACCTGGCTAGAATCCTGGTTCCACTAGTTATTAGCTGTGTGATCCTGAGTAAGTTACTGGAACTTACTGGGCATCAGTTTCCTCCTCAGCTAAATGAGGACAATGGTAGTTAATACCCCATAAGACTGTTGGTAGGATTAAAAGGGTTAATGTATAGGAAACACTTAGAACAGAAACAGGGACACAGAGGGAGCTTTCGGGACTTATTAGCTAGTACTATTTCAGCTATACTGAATAGCCAGTCACATCTATAGACGTTTGTAAGAGAAATTCCTCTGCACGACCCCTGCTGAAGGGGAAGCTATGGGCTGCCATATTTTGTACAAAGATTCTATACATCCCAGGCATACCCAATTGGAAAAAGTATGCCATCCCAAGGCATAGGCTGGCCACTGATGTCTGACTTTGCCAGTCAAGGAACAATGAGGTGACATGACAGAGATTTCTCTTAAGAACCTGAATTTTGAAATGTTGAGCAAATGAGGACCAGAGCGGGGCCAGAGCCGTGGAGAAGCAGATATTGTATGCAAGCACAAATCATTAAGTTAAGAACTTATATTGACAGCAGAGGGAGAAACTTGGTAGTTGATAATGGAAACACAGTCAGGCAGGTAGAAAATAGCTAGGTCCAATGTTGGTGGAAGACTAGTGTGGAATTCTATTTATTCCAAGTGTTGATTCTCTTGATTCTGATCTATCCTTTAACTCCAGACTACATGTTCCAGCCCGCAATATTCCATTACAATAAACCACTTGCTTGAGCTAACCTGAGAGGTACTCCATTTCTTATATCCCAAAGAACGTAAACAGCATTTAGGTAATAATATTTAGTTATTAATGTTTAGCTAATAATGTTTAGTTATCCCTAATAACTAAACAATGGCTCTGTGGACACCCTAGATGATGAGTTGGGGAACTGGATGCCATTGACCAATCAACTCACTGCCCTGCAATTCACCCCAAACACTGTCCCTACAGACCTCCTCATCCCAAATGAGCTCCACTTCTATTGGCATATGCCCAGCTTAATTTTCTTTCAAGGGCTAGTTCAGATCCCATTTTCTCCATGAATGCCTGGGTATCATACCAGACAGAAGTGGATCCAGGTTTTGAGGAACCTGAAAAGTATAAAACTTTCTTTAATAAAGTGAATATGAAAGCAGGGCGAAGGTCTAGGAAAGATCTGTGCGAGGGAGGGGCTTTGAAGCTTGAGTTTCATTAGCATCACCCTATGTCTATCTGCCTTTGATGCCAACTCAGGAGGAACTTTTCCTCCATAAAATTATCCTACCAGGGACTTTATTTTTTATTTTTTATTTTTTTAACGTTTATTTATTTTTGAGACAGAGAGAGACAGAGCATGAATGGGGGAGGGTCAGAGAGAGAGGGAGACACAGAATCTGAAACAGGCTCCAGGTTCTGAGCTGTCAGCACAGAGCCCGACGCAGGGCTTGAACTCACGAACCGCGAGATCATGACCTGAGCCGAAGTCGGACGCTTAACCGACTGAGCCACCCAGGTGCCCCTACCAGGTACTTTTATAGCAATGTGTATAATCACACAGATCTGCTAGATAAATTATCACAGTATTATATTTTGCCTCCCACTTTGGGAACATCATCTGTGACTGGGCTGCAGTATTCCTTCTTCCTGGGGCCTTGGGAAGAAATTTTTGATGTCTAAGACATCTACAATTGCGTGGATAAATGTCAGTACCAACCACTGCTCCTGCTCAGTTAGCATCTAGCAAATGCCACCTGATATTGCTAACTAAGCCATTCTCCATACAGATGCTGATAAAGCAAACCTTGTCACTATCCACATACATTCACAGATATGCCCACACATATGCTTTATTAAATTGCATATGCAAATTTTTATATGATCTTTAGAGTAAAGACCAAAATCGATTTCATGGCATACAAGACTCTAGTCTACCTCTCAGACTTCATTCGTCTCTCTCCTTCCTTCTCCATGCCTCACCAGTACCTCCATTGTTGTTCTTTGAATGTTGTGCCTCCTGGAAACTCGGGGATTCTGCCCATGTTGTTCCCTATGTCTGAATGCTGCTCCTCATATGCCTACATCGCACCATCCAGCTACTTCTTCCTCTAGAAGACTTCATTCATCCTTCTGGTATTGGCCCCCACAGAAGGAGGGTACCACATTATATGTTCCCACATCATTCCTGGCCTCCCCTTACTTGTGAGCGGAACACAGCAAAGTGAAGGCATTTCTGTGATACAGAGGTAGCAGTGGAATTCACCTTTGGGGGAATTCAGCTGTTTTTGTTTGGGGAAATACTTTAATGAGCCCTTTGGATTTTGTGAAGGTGAAGCCCATGGCTTAGGAAGGGAGTGGTTTGCATAGAGGCACCAAGTTGCTCAGCAGACCACTGTCAAGGACTGCCTCCCTGGTGGAAAGAGGGAGCTGAGAGGTAATGTTTTTTCTTGGCTTCCTTTTTTTGTGAGGAAGGATTGGTTGAGAGCTAGAGCAGGTCTGGGGATTTACAGTCCTGGGACTCTGAATAGTCTGAATATGACCGACGTAAGAAACATCAGTGGAGCTGAGGTAGATGGCATCCATTTGTGAACAGCTAGGAACCGGAACAGCCAATGAACGTTAGGGAGTAGTTTTAAATGTGTGGGAAAATATCAGTACATACCACTGTTCCTGTGCATTAAGCATTTCACATCTGTGGTTTTAAATTTTACTTTGTTTTTTTTCTTTTCACTTCCTCCCTCCCCACTCACCCCAGCCTCAGGTGAAGCTCTCAGTAGAGAGTCTTATAAAGAAGAATTATGAGGGTGAGGCCTCAGAGAAAGAAGGGAGAGGATCACAGTCTGGAGATGAACACCGCAGGGAGAAGAAACTGCCTAGACAAGCAGAACAGAGAAAGTGTAAGGGCTCATTAGGAATGCAGGGCACCTGTCCAGAGTGAGACCTGCCAAATGACAGTGGAGCATGAAGGACACTTGGAGTCATAGAGGGTTCAGGAGGGACTGTGTCTGCTGAGGCTACCGAGAATGTGCTTGAATTCTTCTATTTTTTCTTTTTTCTTTTTTCAGTTTCTTTTTTAATGTTTATTTTATTTTTGAGAGAGAAAGAGAGTCCGAATGGGGAAGGGGCAGAGACAGAGGGAGAAACAGAATGCGAAGCAGGCTCCAGGCTCTGAGCTGTCATAGAGCCCAAGAAGGGGCTCGAACTCACAGACTGAGAGATCATGACATGAGCCGAAGTCGGCCGCCCAACCAACTGAGCCACGCAGGTGCCCCAAGAATGTGCTTGAATTCTTTTATTTGATAGGAAAGGAAAGGAACACCATGAGGCTAGAATTGGGGATATTTGGTTACAGCCAGACTCACTTACTGAATATGAATATCACCTGATTGTAAGCTCTGTGGAAGCAGGGTTCCTATCTATTTCATTTCTGCCCTCTGCCCAAATATTACAGTGCCTGGCACAAAGGATGAACTTAATACATATTTCCAAATGAATGAATGATCTTTCCAGCAAGACTCTAGCTTTAAAATCAGGGACCGTATTGTAAATACTCTCTAACTCCAAAGAGCCCAGAACGATGTCTGATACAGAATGGCACCAGTTAGTATTTGGGGGCTGGGATTTATGATGTACTATATATAGAGTGAGAAGGGAGATTTTTTTAATCTTAGTGATAACCATGCACCCCTGGTCAAATTCGCAGCCTGCCTTATCTTTTAAGCACTCCCTCTGTGTAAAAGTAAACCATGCAAAAGAAAGAATAGTTGATTGGTATCAACAGAGAAGCACACTAGAGACCAACCCTTTCCTGCACCATCTTTGCTGCTGTCTGACTCACTGGATTTGGTTGGTTTGTTCCACATCTGGAGTTTCCTGGATCTCAGAACCAGGAGGGTGCAGCCCTATCCCCAGAAGTGGACTTTAGCCTTAGCCTAGTTCCTAAGAGATCTATAGGGGCACCTAGGCAGCTCAGTCAGTTGAGCATCCGACTCTTGATCTTGGCTCAGGTCTCGATCTCATGGTCGTGAGTCTGAGCCTCACACTGGGGTCCACTCTGGGTGTGAAGCCTACTTAAAAAAAAAAAAAATCCTGCACAGCAGGGATTATCATCATGGAAAACTTGAACTAGCCAGATGCCTATTAGTGTCCATAATTAGTGGGCTGAGTAATGAATACGTGTTGTTACTAGATGTACAACACATATGGCTTAGCTATTGTAGCTATTTCTTATGCTGCTTACATTGATTTCAATAATATTCTTTGGATGGATCAAAATAACAAAATTATTTCAACTATTCAAAATTACGCTACTAGTAAAAGAATAAGGGTAGTTTAAGAACTCACACAATACTTATCAATTTAGAGGAAAAAAAATATTTTTTTTTTAAATAGGCTTCACGCCCAGCACAGGGCCCAACACAGGGCCCAACATAGGGCTTTAACGCACTACCCTGAGGTCAAGACCTGAGATCAAAAGTCAGACATTTAACCGACTGAGCCATCCAGGTGCCCCATATTCTTTAAATATCTAAACACCTCCTAAATACTTTTTGGATTGCTAATAGTATTGTTTTGGTCCCCTCCCCACACCCACGGCAACCCACCTATCATTATAGCCCCAGGGAAATGGGAGAGTGAGGCCCAACTAGAAGGAAGAAATGCACAGAGGGACCACAGTAGACAAAAGCCGTTCTAGTGCTGGAAGGAGTGGACAATGTCCTTAGTGCTCCACAAATGCCTCAGCATCAAATCCCACATGTGGGAGGATGACAAAAAAATAGAAAGCCCAAATAGAAAAAACAAATGGCTACGAGCTTTTGAGGACACGGCCTCACCGGTTGGCCCAGCACTTACGTGTGGACACTTCCAGAGCAGGGAAATGGCAGAGAGGAGGCCCTCATAATTCTCTGAGTATCCCCAGACTCCACATGGTGGAGAAGGCCCCCCAGAGTCGCCTTGGGGTCCATGGAAGAGAAAGGAAAGCTGAACGCCAGAAGGATTGCAATGGAGCTGCTATGTTTAGGGCCAGAGTCTTCCCTACGGTTAGACAGCCAAAGCCAGTGTCTAGAGAAAAGAAGTGGCAAAGCCTTAAGAGTCTGTTGTGTCAGAGAGAAAATAACGGGACCAAGTCAGCAAAGAAGAACCACAATGCTCAAAATGTGCTCTGAAAACACCAGATTCACATCCTTGAGTCAACGGGGATGCCAGCAGCTACCTAGCAACAAGGAAGATCAAAATCAACTCTAGGGAGAATGGGAGGACCCCACAGACAGGATCAGGACTCTGTAGACAAGTGACCTCTCCTTGTCTGCCCCATTATCATGACAGGACATAAGCTTTCTCCTTCAGATGCCATCTTGGCTAAGAGAAGGGGGGAGGTGGGAGAAACCATGAAGTCAGAGCATTTCCCTCAAAGAGACTGGTTAATGCAAAGTGGGAAAAAAAACACCCCAAAAAACAATAGATGGACAACATACTTTCAAGCATAAGTTTAAAAACCCATCCTCTACTGCTCTACCTCACAGCCTCTGTCCCAGCCATCAGAGAACATAGATTCATGATGAATTTTTGTTCTACATACAAAATTTTTAAAAAGAAATTTTACAAATATCTAAGTTGTACACTGTACAGTTTTCACCCCAGCCATTAACAAAAGTGGAGACTCTTAATAGCCAAACAGATGCTAATAGCACTAAATAAATGTGGGGACTACCTTTATAAATCTGAATATGAGCTTTTAATTTTTCAGTTCAATACATTATAAAAGTGACCAGGAAGGAAAATGAGACAGTGCCCAAGATGACTAATAAAAGAAGGCCATCCTAATAGCAAACAAGTTAGGAGTATGTGTCTAAGAACAAATTAAACCTTATAATAGGTGTAAGATTTGTTCTGTTGTATAACTTATAGTCAGAGACAGTCAGTGGAGGGTCTTACTGTGATTTTATGTCCAGGCTTTAAAAGGTTAACACAGGACATACAGCTCAGATAACAAGAAAATGATCAAATGCACTCTTATAGTATATTACCAAATCAATAGTTGGAGGATTAAGATTAAAGATTAAGGTAAATATAGTAATTGCACTGAGTAATGAATTTCATGATAAATTAATCCTTATCCTCCAACTCAGAGCTGATTTTTCTGATCTGTATGCACATTGGTTGCTGGAGAATTTCCTCGTCCCTGAGGGCACAGCTGTGACCACTGTCTGAGGCAAAAGGCTTCCATAGCTAGGAGGTAACTTGATTCCCTGTCATCCCATCTATCCTTACCAATAACCCACAACCACCCATACAATCAGACTGAATCAGAGCCAGTGTAACACTGTCATCAGATTAATGGTTGAATACTAGCAGCAGCTATCAAGGGTCCTTTATCAGGCAAATAGATTAACCTGAGTAGCAGAGGTCAATTCAATTTAGCATTCATTGATTACCTATCTTTTATGTGGAAGACACTGTGCGAGGCATTAGCACAAAATCTTGACTCATCACCAGTAAAAATGTTATAAACTGTATACAATTAAATAGTATTCGTTATGTTGTATACATATTTAATGGTAATGAAAAATCTAAATCCTCAATGCATTCCCATTTCTGTAAGTGACAAGGACAAAGAATAATGATGATAGTCCCATTACTCACATTTTGGAGTCTAGATTTTCTACAAAAATTTAGAAGTCAGTTATTTAAATACAAAATAATTTAGCAAATCATATATTATTCAGGTTCCCTTATTCTTAGTAATATAATAGTAATACAGTGTGTAATAATATAATAACTATGATCCTCAGGCAAAAACTGAATAGATTCTCTGACATAAAATAGCCCCTTACCCATAAAAGACATTTAAAATGTCATGCAATACAGCCATGAGAAAGGACAACCTGCCATTCGCAACAACATGGATGGCACTTGAAGACATTATGCTAAGTGGGATGTCAGACAGAGAAAGACAAATGGGATATGATATCAGTTATATGTGTAATCTAAAAAAGCCAAACTCATAGAAACAGAGAGTGGAACGGTGGTGCACCAGGGGATGGGGGTTGGAGGTATAGGGAAGATGCTGTTTAGAGTACAAACTGGCAACAAGTAGTAGGTAAACCCTAGAGAGCTCATGCACAGTAGAGTGACTCTAGACAGCGATTCTGTTGAAAGACAAGCTTGCTGAGAGACTAGAATTTAATTATTCCAACCACTAAAAGGAAGTGATAATTATGTAATGTGATAGAGGTGCTAATTATCACTTCAATGGCAATCATATGAAAATATAAATGTATCAAATTAACATGTTATGTACTTTAAATTTACATAATGTTATATGTGAAATATATTTCAATACTAAAAACAGTACATAAAATAAGGAACTATTCTTTGACTACAGCAGAGATTGCCATTTGCTTTCTAGTACCCATTCTGTCTTTCTTTATCTGATTATTAGCTGATTCCAATTAAAACACCGCATTTCCAGCACTCTCCCAGTTACGTGTGGCTGTGTGACTAAATTCTGGCCAATTATATATAAAAGAAAAGTGATGACACTTCTGGAAAATTGCTGAAAGGGAAGGAGAACATTCTTCTTTATTTAATCCATCCTCCTTCCCCTGAACGGAGCCAAATTAATGGCTGGATCTCAAGCAGCCATACTGGACCATGAAGCGGTACATTAAGAATGGCTAACAATAGCTTCAAACTCTTATGATCAGAAATGGCCCAGATCAGCCATGGACCGCCTACATGTAGAATTTGTATAAGTTGGAAAGAAATGCCCTTCTATCTTCTTGTAGCCGTTGTCATTTTGGATTTTTTTTGGCATCTGACCAAACCTAACACACTGGTAAATCGTCCCATCAAGCTAGAATAAATTCTGGGCAGTTGTCAAGAGAACACCTAAAGTAATACAGAGAAAACCATACTGATAAAAGGAAACTAATGGTGTTTTCATCATGTCTAGCTTAAAATGAATCAAGTAACAAAAAAGCACAATCCTTGAGGCTTTAGGATTTGACATAAGGAGACTGCTTTGGGGGCCCTTACATAGGTCATGCCCAAAAGTTGAAGATGACTTCAAATTGTCTGCATATAATTTTCTCAAAATTTGTACAGCATTTCCACATGATCAAAGAGAAGTGTAATAGCATCAAACCACTGTATAATACAAATCTGCTTTCTCCCCATACTGGGTTTACAACACAGCTCAGAAATTGATCTTAAAGCTGGACTTGAATCTTAATTCACTTTAAACCTGGACAAGCTTGTTTAAATTTTATAAATTTCAATTACTTTGTCTATGATACGGGGAAAATGATAGCATTTCGCTCCATTTCCTTTCATAAGGAAGTGAGGATAATCAAATGAAGTAAATATATATCAAAGTGTTACCAATGTTGTTAACATCATTTTGGTGTCTCCACTTATGTTTCACTGGGAGAGGCACTTAGTTTTCAGTTTTCTGAATTTTTATGAGCTACATGTATTCAAGTATTTAGGCTAAAAGAATACCATTGGAAATGGGTATTTGGCTAAATTACAGCTGCTTCTTTTGTAACCAGCATAGGAGAAACATGTGGACAGACCCTGAAAATAAACTTATTAACTATGTTAGATTATACTGTTGGAATATGTTACTCACTGACTCAACTATAAATGCTGTGTGTAGCAAATTCCTTTAACCTGGAATTAAGGATCCAGCAGAATTTATTTTCACAGAATTGAACAATTATCAGTGGTCATAAAAATGACTCTGGACCTACACAGTACTGTTGCATATTCTAAATTATCAAAGACATATCATCAGTAATGGAACCAAATTATTTCACTAACGGCAGTGTACCATATCACAGTCTTCTTTATAACAGGTAGGTTCATAGCAATAAAAACACTAGATTAGCTGAGAAATGTCTACCTGGAACAGAACAACAAAGGCTGTAATTACATTTTACAGATAGCAAAGGTGAGATTGAACTTCTTGCTCAAAAGAAAGTAGGTTATTTGAATTTCATTGGTAAGATGGCTTTCTAGGGGCACTTGGATGGCTCAGTCGGTTAAGGATCTGAGTCTTGATTTCAGCTCAGGTCATGATCTCACAGTCATGGGATCAAGCCCCATGTTGGGCTCTATGCTGGATTCTCTCTTTCTTTCCCTCTTCCTGTACCCCCAGCCCCCACACCCTGCTGGTACTCTCTCAGCCTCTCTCAAAGTAATGAAAAAAAAGAATGGTTTTCTGGGGCACCTGGCTGGCTCAACTGGTAGAGAATGCAACTCTTTTTTCTTTTTTTTAAAATTTTTTTTAACGTTTATTTATTTTTGAGGCAGAGAGAGACAGAGCATGAACAGGGGAGGGTCAGAGAGAGAGGGAGACACAGAATCTGAAACAGGCTCCAGGCTCTGAGCTGTCAGCACAGAGCCCGACGCGGGGCTCGAACTCACGGACCGTGAGATCATGACCTGAGCTGAAGTCGGACGCTTAACCGACAAGCCACCCAGGCGCCCCGAGAATGCAACTCTTGATCTCGGGGTCATGAGCTCAAGTCCCATGTTGGGGGGTAGAGTTCACTTAAAAAATAAATAAATATAAATAAATAAACAAATAGATAGATAGATAGATAGATAGATAAGAATTGCCTTCTGGGTTGGGATTCATTTCATAGGCAACCTTCTGACTCATATCTAAGTGACCAGGAGCTGCCATGTGGTTAGTAGTGAAAGTTCTCTTTCTCCCTCTCTCTCTGTCATTCTCACTCGATTCTCTCTCTCTCTCTCTCTCTCTCTCTCTCTCTCTCTCTCTCTCTCTCACTTACATGCACACACATGCACCATTAGAACTTGCTTCTCCAGTATGATTCTAAAATGAGATGCTCTACAAGGACGTGAACGTGAGGCTTGGCTCTGGCCTCACATTGTAGAGCTGATGGTACAAGGAAACCTGTGGGAGAAGAGAAACTGTCTTGATGGATGCCAGACTCTTTTCTCACTGCTCCCTTCTTAACAACCCCACTCACCTGCAGCTCTTGTCAGCAAGGCTGACTGGCGGGACATCCTCTCTCCTGTCCCTTCTACAGTCTCAGTCTTCCCTTATACACTTGCTTGATTTTTCTTCCTTTTCACTGCCATTTTCAACATATTATCTTAGCCAGAAGGCGAGAGAATCAGTATGTACATGGAGTAAGAAGGGAGGAAAGAAATGCATAGGACAGGAGTATGAGGAGACCCTGGTATCAGTTCTTTCCAGGGACGGAGTGGAGATTCATTCCATGCCTCAGCCTCTGACATGGGCACCGAAGAGAATTTTGAATGGGGCCACTTTTGTTTCAGGTATGTTTTATCCTACCAGTACCGTCCTTTCAGATTTGTCCCTCTTTCAGCTTTCACGTTTTTCCTTGGCTTCTATAAAGAAATCCTATCCCAATTCATCACCAAAGCTGAACTATTATTCTATGTCCCATTCTTATAAGGCCCTACTAAGTGGCTAGAGCTAATGGTAATAATTATTTTGGGGATATTAGAGACTGGCAGTGCTTTACTGTGTTATTTTTTACCCACATAATGCATTTACTTTCTATGAGAAAGTCCTTACTTAAAGGAATACCAATTCTAGAATTTTAGATCTTAGGGGGGTTGCTATAGATTTTTTAAATCTTTAAAAAATAATAATAATAGCTCACACACAATTTTTTACTAAATGTCAAGCACCTTTCTAGGTGCTTTACATATTTTAGCTCATTTGCTGCTCATAACAATCCTAGAGGAAAGGGTCTACTAATATCTTGACTTTACAGATGAAGACACTGAGGTACAGAGAGGGCAAGAACTTTACCTACAGTCATGCAGCTAGTAAGTAGTTGAACTAGGATTTGAACCCAAGTAGTGTGGCTCCAGAAACCTTGCTTCCAACAATCTAGATGGCAGTCCGAAAAACCACCACGGTTGAAATTAGCTTGGGAAGAAGGCACGAATGCTAGTCTTGGCTGTCCCTCTAAGGACTTGTGTGACCTTGGACAAGTTACTTCAACTCTGAGTATCAGCTGAACTAAATTTGTGGTTTATGTTCTTATAATTTTTGGATACAGTGATATTGTGATATAATAAAAAATACATATATTTTAGTCTTCATCCCTACCTACTGAAATAGTTCTGAATGATAAAGGTGTCATTATGATATTTGGTTTTTGTCCTCAGTTCCTGAAAAAGCACCAGAAGGATAGAGGTGAAAGGAGCATCTTTTGTTATTCATAAGAAGCCCCTTTCAACCTCATCTGAGTTTATGTTAATGAGGTGACTTTTGAAAAACCCCTAAGATGGGGGTCTTGTTGCCAGGGAAACTAACCATATGATTAGAGGCTTGGCACTTTTAATCCCACCCTCTGACCTCTGGGGAGAAAAGAGGAACTGGAGATGAGTCAATCACTAATGGTCAATGATGTAATCAATCATGCCTATGTACTGAAGCCTCCATATGAAACCCTTACCTAGGGGGATCAGAGGGCTTCCAGACTAATGAACACACTGAGGTACTTGGAGGGAGGTGTACCCACAGAGGACACAGACACTCTGCACCTCTTCCACACACCTTGTCCTACACACCTCTTCCATCTGGCTGTTCCTGAATTGTATCTTTTTATAATAAACTGGTATCTAGTAAGTAAATTGTTTTCCTGAGTTTTGTGAGTCATTCATGCAAATTACTGAACCCAAGATGAAGGTCCTGGGAACCTGTGATATATGGTCTGTTTGTCAGAAGTCTGGGAAGCATGCACTTGTGATTGGCATCTGAAGTGGGGTGGGGGCAGTAACTGAGTCCGTAACCTGGGGGGTCTGCATTAACTCTGAATAGTCAGCATCTAATTGAATTGTAGGGCATCCAGCTGTTGTTGAAGGATTGGTGGGTGTGGGAAAAACCCCACATGTTTTATGTCAGAAGTGTGAAGAGTAGGGTGTTGAAGAAACAGTGTTTTTCTTTTAAAAGCAGAACCATTACTTTCAATGAAATTCCAGTTAGAAGCCTGATATACAAGACAGATAAAAGAGAGATCTTGAGCTGAGGCTATAATAATAGCTGGCCTTGAGCTGTTCAAAATCCAACCCATTATCCTTGTCCCTAATTCCACTACACACACACACACACACACACACACACACACACACACACCAGCAGCAGCAGCAGCAGCAGCAGCTCCTGCAGATAAGGCTCTATTGAACCCAATAGAAATCCTCTTGACTCAATGGTCCCTACAGCCTCTTCCAGCAGTAGGATTCTACATAATCAGTTGTTTAGAGACACCCAGGGATAAAATATCAAAATATGCTCTCCTCTCGTCTATGCTCTCAAGTGGAAATAGCTAAGCTTAGAGTCAGACAAAAAGAGCAAGGAAACAAGTCATCCTTGCACTTGATTTCTTTTAGGGCTCAAGCAAATATGGAAATACTATTTAAAATCCTCACCCTATGCTGTGACTCTCCCTCAGACAAGCAGAAATGAGAAGTACAGGTTCTAAGCACTTAGCACAGTGACTGGCATCTCGGAAGCATCTGATGAATGATCATTGAGGCTGAATTGAATATAATAGCAAAAAATGTCTGAGACTCACAATGTATATAACTACTTTATCCTGGGCAGAACTCTTTGAGACTAATTCCATTATATACTTGAAAAATAAATTCCATGGACCTTATTTTCCCTCTGACTTAAATAAAAGTCAGTTTTATTTGAGGTTACTCAATGTTAAATTCTTCCCTCTTCTAACACTGAATGCGGGTAGTAGAGTTAGACATGCTTACTTCCTTCCCACCTCCAGATAATCTCTTAAAAACCTCATCCTCTCTTTTCTGCACAGTGGAACACATTCATTTTTAATTAATTTACTTTCCCACATTATTGTCCCACCTTTGATATGTATTCCCCTCCAAAGTACAAGGGATAAGAGATGATGTCCTTCTTAAGGGTCTAGAGAGACCAAGAAAGATCCTCCAGTCTTTGGCCTCCTCTGTAATGCACCTGCCTGCACACGGGACACTGGTGAACATTCTTCTGTGACAGGGGACTCTGGGTACCTGAGCTAGAGGATCCTATTGCTCTGCTCACTTTCTTAGAAATTCACTATATGCCAAAAAGTGAACTGATGTAGGCAGAAATCTACATTTTGTAACTTAGTCTAAAATATCCCACACGTTAGATTCCCTCCTTCTGCAGTGCATTAAACCTGGGGTGATGCTCAGGGCCATTTGTGAAAGTAAGATCTGTAGGCTCTGAAGGGCTCAGAGGAGAGTCAGAGTGACTTGGGGAGGCCCGCTCAGGTGTGCTTTTGAGTTTTTCAGTCTTTGAAATGTGTTACGTTGCATGCTTTGCTCCTGGAGGGCACTTTGTATCCCTGTGTGGCTCAGCATAGTAACAGGCAGACAGAGCAGCCAAACACAAATGGGTTGAGTGAGTGAGTGGAAGATTGAGTGAACGATAACTACAACTAATGGGGTAACTGTGGTCCGGTGATAAGAGCACCTGACAGGAAGCAGAAAAGTGATACCAAATATTAACCTATCAAAGCACTGGAGCTGTGCTGGCTGATAGTTCTCTGTTCAGCTTCCTTACATGTCAAAAGGAGGTGTCAGAATTTGCTTCTCTTGAATGTTCTCAGCTTTGGGAAGGGAAGTATTTTTTCTACTCTATCAGCCTCTGACTCCACAGCAGGGTTGCTGAAGGGGCCCTGGAGAAAGCATGCTAGATCCCAAGTTCACACTATTCAGACCTTGTGGCCAAAGGCTGTTCTGCTCCTCACACCATCCTGCTAACCACAGCTGCTCTCCTCCCTGCCAGCCTGGAAGGTCACCTCCGGGACTGCCCATCCTCTACCTAAGGCCATTCCATAGACATATGAATCAACACAGACAAGGTTTTCCCTTCACATTACCTTAGAAAGTTAACATGCCTGTAAGAAGCGTTGCACTCAATGAGACTAATATAATACTTTTCAATTACTAATTTAATATTCCATCCAATTTAATACTTTTTCCAATGATGGCACCAAGGAACCTTCACTGGGAAGGGATTAGAGGCATTCTGAGTGACATGTATGCGCAAAAGTTTGGATACCATCATCTCTAATTTCAGTCCCTAATTGTAGTTAACAACTATTTGCTGAAACATGTACTGTATATCTAGCATTGTGGTAAGCTCTGTAAGGCTTAATTTCTTTTTCAACTAAAACCCCTTCTTGGATATCCTCACATTTTTTATTCATCTCATTTGTACTGCAGTCATTAAAATAAATTTAAACCATGTTTGTCTGTCTACTATGTGTCTCTATTACAGTCTTCACTGTCTTGGAGGCTGGGGGAAGGAGAGGAAATGGGAGGGTATGGGACACTAAGATTAAAAAGATGTGGTCTCATTCAAGGAATCTAGTGGGGGAGCCAGAAACAAGTGCAGCTGACTACCATATAGCTCAAACAATGAGAGGTAATCACAGAGGCATAAATAAATTATCATGGATGCACAAAGGGGGTAGTTGTTAATTCCGAATCGGGCATCAGTTAAGAATTCTTAAATAGGTATAATTACAATGCACCTTAATGAGAGAGTGGGACTTTCTCAATTAAGAAGAACATTCAAGCAAAGAAAACAGTAGGAACAGAATTGTGAATGTGCATAAGGTGTTTGGGGAAAGAATTTCCCAAAGGCTGGTATCTTATTGTCAGATAACACTGGAATGGTACAGTTTTGAATATGTGAAGCATTCAGGGTTTGCACAATGGGCACTGGGAAAACACCAGGCATTTCTGGGGACACCATTACTATCTCCACTCTCCAAAGGAGATAACTGAGGCTTAGAAAGAGAAGAAACTCATTTCTAGGCCAAGCGTAGAGCTAAAGTTTAACACCAAAGTCCAAATGTTATACCTAGTTTTCTTTTTCTTTTTGAGATATAATTAGCACATACTATTATATTAGTTTTGGGTGTACAACATAATGATTTGATATATACATATTGTGAAATGATCATCACAGTAAATCCAGTTAACATCCACCATCCATGTATAGTTACAAGTTTTTTTTTCTTGTGATGAGAATTTTTGAGATCTACTGTCTTAGCAATTTCAAAGAGGCAATACAGTATTATTAACTGTAGTCACCATGCTGTCCGTGACATCCACACAACTTTCTTATTTGACAACTGCAAGTTTGCATCCACCTAATCTTAGCCTTAGCTTTTTATCTACAAAATTTGGATAATAACAATTCTTCCCTCCCTACTTGAACAGTTTGATCAAATAAAACTACAGATACTAAAATGCCTTGGAAATTATAAAATAATTCTATAAGTGTTGATTGTTTAGATTTTAATTTATCACGTTTACAACTAATGTTACTCCTGAAGGTGGTATAAATGTATTTTTGCAAAGGCAAGTAGAGTTATTTAATTTTAATACTGGCTATAAATGATGAAGTTTCTACTGTGATTTGTACATGTATTATTTCCTTTCACTTACTGGTGAAATAGGTATCATTAGCATCAATTTATAAATCAGTAACAGAGGCAGAAAAAGATTTAAAAACTTCCCACTCATACAGCTAGTAAGTCAAGAACCAGGTTGCAAATCTATGTCTTTAAATCCCCCAGACTCTTCCACAAGGCTACCCCACGTGGCCTTCCCACTGATGATGTTAAAACCTCTCAGGTAATAATGGTTGCTCGTCAGAGAGCAATGAATGATGCCAACGATTTCAACACTTCCAACAAGGATGTCAGTATCTGATTCTGTGTCTTAGAAGAGATGTAACTATATCTAACCCTGTTAAGGATCATGTTGTATAAATAAGTCGTATGTTTTCTTTAGGCTTACTTTAACTGGAAAACATGACCTATTTTGCCCCACCCAGTGAAATGAAAAAAAATGTCTTTCTTCAACAGTAATTGCACTATTGATTAAAAAAACAAAAACAAAAACAAAAACAAAAACAAATAAAAGCCCCTCACTATTTATGTAATGGTATTGGTTCCTTACAGTTATTTGAAATTTTAAAAGCTTCCTTAAACATTTACTGAATCATTTGTTTCCATATTTTAAAGTACATTTCTCTTGTTCATAAAATTTAAAAAATAGGGTGGGTAATGTATAAAAATTTGATAAATATTATTCATATTTGGTTTATTCTCCTACAATATATGCTTTATGCATAGTTAAAAGTGATCTGAGTTTGACCAAATTCACATTCTTGGTGGCCTTTTATATTCAATGATGGCAGCTAATAAAGTCATTGATATTAATGGCCACCAGCTATTCTGATTTAATTGCTGGAAAATAATTGCTGTAGCTCTTTTTGATAACATTTTTGCTGTTTTTTTGAGAAGAGTTTTCCAAAAAAGTTGTAAACTGGTAAGATGAACATAGAGACCTTGAAGGTTAGTCTTGAGATTAGATCCAACAACAATTCAGTTAGTGTCACATGACGCAGAATATAAACCACATATAAAGGGTTTTAAAGCAGGGAACTAAGTTCAACCTTTAAATTCAGCCATCTTTACACACCATTTCAAATACTGTGGCCATTTTTACAACTGGTTTTATGTATAAAACCATAGAATCATGGGTTAGAAGAAGTCTTCCAAAAGATATTTGCAGTTCCTGCTTTTACAGCAAACTCCCTTGTGGTTTCTTAGTATTTGCCCGAGCATTTGCAGTCACAGAAAACTCATTACTTTCTAAGATAGGCCTTTCCACCTTAGGCACCACCGATTTTGCTTCTTTTTACCTGGGGTCAAAATTTTTCTCTCTGTAGCTTCTCCCCATAAACCTTAGTTCCAGCCTATAGGACATACCATCATATTTCATGTGGTACTCCTTGAAGCATTTGAGAGAATCGCACCATTATCCTTGGATGAAGCCAGAGATGAGGAGAAACTTGCCAAGACAAATATTTGAAAGAATAATAATCAAAACATTTATAGTGTTTAACTTTGAGTGGTAGAATATAAGGAATTTTTCTTTGGTTTTTCTGTTCTTCATTGCTTGAATTTTACACATGAATACATATTCTAATTAGAATGAAAAGAAAAAGTAAAGCCATTTACATTTTGGGAAAAACATTAAAGTCCTAAATGTAATGGATATAAATTGATACTTCACTTTGAAGAATCAGAGAATCTTAAATCTGGAATCTATGCGTGATAAACCTCAGTCCCCTCCAGACCTACATCGTAGGGATTCATTAAAGATGCATCAGTGACTAAATAAATGCAGAAATTATTCATTTAATCAGTGATCAAACTATCAAAATCCAACACAAATAGTCTGATTCTCATATCTTTCTTGGAGATATAGTCATCACCAGAGCAGTCAAGGTACTAACAACCAAGTTGTTATTGTTCTCAATCCAAGTACTAAGAGGAAAAAGAACACCTGCATCCTAATTTAAACTGATTTAATGTCTTTTTTAATTCTGTGTGTTCCTCAATGTATCAGATTTCCAAAAAGTCTCTAGTAGTTCTGTTTTCTGCTGATTTTATAGCTAGAGAAAAACAAAGGACATTAAGGCACCCAGAAGTAAATTACTGTTCTGTTTGAACCATGGTAAATCTCTGAGAATTTTGTACATTAAATAATATGGTGATAATGATGATGGAACATGGCATGCATACTGTGAAAATTAATAAGGGGAAGCCTCACTAAAATGGAGTAGGGAGGCCAGAAGGGAGAACTCTCAGGCCATACCACTCAGGGTCAAGAATTGTCCATTAGGGACCCCAACTGAAGAGAGGTCAACAGGAAAGAATCAACAGTCACAGGTCCCAACAGGAAGAGACGTACTTTGCGTCTCCTACAAAAATCTGACTACCCCAGCAATTCAGAGAATGAAGAACCATCACCACCCTGAACTCTTGCCTTTCTCTAATGGACTTTTCTTCAAAGAAACCCCTCCCAACTTTTCCATAAAATAACATTCCTCTCCTTTGTTAGAGTAGCCTATGGTTTTGCCATCCCTTGCTTGCCCTGAATTGCAAATCTCTGCTATTCCCAAATAAACCCATTTTTTGCTGGTAAATAGCTGACCGTTTCATTTTTAAGGTCAACAATACCAAGTGGTTTGCATATGTTACCTCTTCTAAGATTTACAGCTACCCTATAAACTAGAAATTATTATCCCCATAGTCCTTTATAGATCAGGAAATTGAGGGAGCAGGAATGTGTTATACTAGTCTCTATTAGATAGTGGTAGAAAGCATTGACTAATTTGACCAGATCCTATTTATTGCTTTTCAGACAAGAACTGCCATACTGAAATTCGCCTATTTGCTTATATGCCTTATTATTTATTTTTCCCGGATTTCACTTGACAAAGTTGTTATAGGGACTTTTCAAAATACCTCTTCGGGGTTCCTCAGAAAAAATAAATAAACAGAACTCCCATGTAATCCAGCAATTCCATTTCTGGGTTTATATCTGAAGGAAACAAAGTCACTATCACAAAGTGATAGGATTTGCATGCCCATGTTCATGGCAGCATTATTTACAAACCATTTAAGTGTTGTTTCCATATATATAATGGAAGAGTTTATTCATACCTAAAAGCAGGAAATCCTGCCACTTGCGACAACATGGATGAACCTTGCAAACATTATGCTAAGTGAAATAGATAAATGAATACAGAGATCAGGATGTCTCTTGCCACTTTACCAATATGGTTATGGACTCCTGAAGCAATCAATATTGCTACTGTGGCTACTGATATCACTACTAATACAACACTAATAACAATACCTCCTACATATTTATTGTACCCATAACTCTTCTAGAATATTTACATATTTAATCCTCATGGCTACCCTATAAAGTAAGTGCAAAAATCCCAATTCTTCATATACAAAAATCTTAAAGAGTTGAAGGAATTATTTTCAAGGTCCACAGCTTTTATACCAAAGTTTGATCCCAGGTCTGACTCCAAAACACATATTTTCACATCCTTAATGATAACCTGACCATGACACTTTTCCCCAAAAAAAGATACTGCTTATCTACCTGGCACGTCAGTTGCTTCTTTCCTTTCTCCAAGAATATCCCTCCCTCCCTTCCAAATGGTTGTGTTGGGCAGTTGAAAAAGAGCCCCTAAGTTTGAGAGGACCATTCTTCATCCAGTGAATGGAGAATGGTGTTTCCCATTAAGGAACGTCAAGTAACACGTATAATCATTCATTGTTATTTTAATTTTTTTCTGAACATGTTCTCATATTAAAACTTACTCCCATAAAATTAGGTCCATAAATTACTACATTATTTTTTTTAATTATATTATTATTATTAATAAACCATTATGAAAATCTTCAGACCCCATTTCTCATGCAAATTACATAGAAGCCAGCAGACAAATGGAAATTTGCCTTTCAAACATTTGCCCTAAGCATTGACTCATTTGATTTGGCTTAATTAACTGCTGATTAGTAAAAAAAAAAAAAATTAAGAAAAGATTTACATGTAATTGGGTTGAGCCCATTCTGAATAAATGTTAATTGATCCCTGAGATACCTGAGAATTGTTGACTCTTGTAATTATATTGAAATAGTAGAGATAATATGCAAAATTAGACCAAAGCTAAACTCTAAGATGTATCGATTTTTCATGTTATACAGCTATTGGTGGCTTGTCATTTGAATCCATTTCCTGATAACAGAATTCAAGTTTTGGAGATGCCAAGATGTTATTCCCTTGAACAATATGTTCCTCACTGTTCTTATCAGTCTGATAAGTTCTGTGGAAAACAGAGCAGCTAGTTGAAAAGAGAATACTGGTGAATGAATAAAATGTCAGATATACATAACCGATTCTACCTGCTAGCAACAAGGAAAGAAAGACTCAAAAACAGGGAACAGTTTTTCTGTTTCTTAAAGATAAAATATTCTCCATTCTAGAACTGAACTGTATTTTGCAAGAAGTTTGAGCAAATTTCAAAATTAAGCAGGGGAGACAATAGACAGAAGGGTTTTCCTGCTGTCAAAGGCCTGTTCTCCCTCTCTTCCATCTTGAATTTTGCATTTTCTCCCAGGAGTCCCTCTGTAATTAGCAAAAGTACTTAACTGCTTTTCAGTTCTCAGTAAACCTGCTCCTGAGTTAAGCAGGAGAGGAAGTGTGAAAGGAAAAGCAACAACAGCACCAACAACAAAAACAAAGGGGCTGAAAAGAGATGTACAGTTAGTAACCTGAATCGTGATAAACTCAGCATCCTGCAAACCCCTAGACCTGGACAGGAAGTGGCAATGTGGCTTTTGTGTGAAACCATGTATGGCTGGGCTGCTGACACCCACTCCTCTGCAGAAGCAATTCTGTATCCAACAAGGAAGGGTCAGAATATTTACAGTAGTGTGTGAACGCCCAGGTGGGGCATATAGACTTCCAAATGTTTGCTAAGAATCTTGTGAGCTGATTCTAATCGGTCCTGTTGGAAAAGCTGCCTGTCCACTGCTGCCCAAAATTGTTTGTGGCTGTTTGAAAATGCCCAGGCATCATGACAGTCAAAATCTTTCTCTTACGGGGCCTTAGCGGAGCCCTCAAAGGTAAACTTGAAGCTTTGGAAAATAATCACAGTAGTAATTCTTTGCTCAGAATATGTTTGCCAAATGTATTCTAACCTGAAAGCAGGTAAGAACCCCAGCTTCACTTCTCACTAACTCTGTGGACTTGGTGGAGTGATTCACCCTTCCTGAGCCCAGTCTTTTCATCTGCTGAGTGGTGATAAGAACACCTACCGTGTGGTATTGGCATGAGCATCTGATATCATATGCAAAGTATAGTAGCTCATAAAATGACATCTGCCACTATTGTTATTATCACCATTATTGTTAGTATTCATGTTTACTTAAAATCATTCTCTTTCCTTTCCTAATTTGATTCCTAGAAGAATCTATCAGAAGCCCGTTTTTAAAAAGGTGTGTTCAAAATAAGTGAATAACTCCAGAAATAATTCCAGATATAGGATCTAGAAAATAGGATATCTTAAAAAAAAAAAAAAAAAAAAAAGAGGCAAAAGGATCAATGGCAGAGAAACCCAGGATTCTAAAGGGGGTAAAGACTACCAGATAGGTTACAATGAGATACCACCTCACACCTGTCAGAATGACTAAAATCAACAACAAAAGAAGCAAGTGTTAGGGATGATGTGGAGAAAAGGAACCCTTGTGCACCGTAGGCAGGAATGCAAACTAATGCAGCCATTGTCGAAAACAGTATGAACATTCCTCAAAAAATTAAAAATAGAACTACCCCATGATCCAGTAATTCCACTACTAGGTATTTACCCAAAGAATACAGAACGCTACTTCAAACAGATATACACATCTTTATGTTTATTGCAACATTATTTACAAAAACCTAATTATGGGAGCAGCCCAAGTGTCCATGTATATATGTATATATATGTATACATATACACAATGGAATATTATTCAGCCATAAAAAAAAGAATGAAATCTTGCCATTTACAACATCATGGATAGAGCTAGAGGGTATTATGCTAAGTGAAGTAAGTCGGTCAGAGAAAGACAAATGCCATATGATTTCACTCATCTGTGAAATTTAAGAAACAAAACAAATTAAAACAACAACAAAGGAGAAAAAAGAGAGAGACAAACCAAGAAATAGACTCTTAACTATAGAGAATAAACTGACGGTTATCAGACGGGAGGTAGGCGAGGGGATGGGTGAAATAGGTGTTGGGGATTAAGAGTACACTTATGATGATGAGCACTGAATGATATGTAGAATTGTTGAATCATTATATTGTACACCTGAAACTAAGATAATACTATATGTTAACTATCCTGGAATTAAAACAAAACACTTAACAAAAATTTTTAAAAAGGAAATACACATTTGAGATGTAAGGGATATCACATACATAGACACACACAAACACACACTGATAAGCCCGAGTGTATGAAAATCTACATGACTTAATCTTTGTGATATCTCATGAGCCAAAAATAAAGAAGTAAATAAGATACCTAACAACACAAACTAGGATTTGGTAGTTTGGATGAAGAGCAAGGTGAAAGCAAGCAGAAAACCTTAATAAAAGGAAGACTTGGCCCCTGTATTCAAGGAACTCGTGATTTGGTTGAGAAAAGAGAACAATCTTAAAGGAGAGGGAGAACAGGAACCTAAAAATTCTTTTTAGAGAAAAAGGGAACAGAAACATTGTATGGGCCTTCCTACCTATGTCTCCTAGAGGTTTCCTATGAGCTATTTTTCAAGATTCAGAAGAAAAAAACTTGCGTGTGTTTAGCTGACAAAATTAGCTGCACGACATTCTATAGAGAAAGGAGAATCATGTTTTTCAGTTAGAAGATACCACATAGATAGACCAACTCTGATCGTACAGATGAGGCAACTAAACTTAAAAGAAGCCATATGTTTTTCTCAAACACACACACCCTATGTGGGACCAGAGCTAGTCTTCTAATATCACTTGTGTGTTCTGGTGAATGCCCAATACTAAATTAGCAAGATGGTACTAAAGTTGCTTGAGATGAGAATATCATAATTAATTTTCAATGTTTCATCAATGAATGGGGATAATAAAGTAATAGTAACCATCAACTACTTGTATAGTGCTTTCAAAAGTGTCCTTATCTTATTTAATCCTACTAATGTTGTGCTGATGAGAAAATTCAATTCAGAGACGTTTACTGAATTGTCAAGGGCAAATAACCAGTGAATAGCAAATCAGATAATTAGGCTTAAGTGTCCTGACTCCTTTCTTAATGTTGGAAATTTTTCTTTTTCATTATGACTTAAAATTTTTTGTAGAGCATTTTGGTGAAATGATTTTGTTTAAAATATACTTTAAAATATTTCAAATTACATATCTAATATCTTAGCAGTGGTAAATATTAATAAAATTAGCAAATTAGTTATTTCAGTTTTCAATGAAAATCCTGCTGAAGGGAGAGTAACAGGAATATTCAAAATTACCATGGTGAAGACAAAATCTGGGATAAGGATAAGGCCATGCGTATCTAATTAGGGCTACACAACCTTTAAGGCAGTGATTCCTCTTCAGAGCTTGTCAATGAATCAATATTACTTCTCCAAAATTTTGAACTAAAAATTGATTTTGTCACAACAATTCTTGAAAATTCTAGGCAAAAAAAAAAAAAAAAAATGTTTCAATAGTCAAGGATTGTTGAAAATATAAATAGCTTTTCCTCTAAAAATGGCTTTCAAAGGATCTTCTAAGGGAGAAGATTCCAAACCACTGATTCATGAAAATCCACTTGCAATTTTATACACCTCATACTGCTATCCAATTCATGTACACACATCCAGAATGGAGGCTGGTTTGGTATGAAAGAGTGGCTTCCAACAGACAAATACTTTAGTGTTTTAAGATCTCATTTCCATCTTCCTCAATAAGGCTAGAAAAATGCAAAGATAAATGTCATTAGTTGCTCCAGACTTTTCCCTGTAGAGAAATACAAGCTATAAACATCAATAGAGCATTTTACTAATAGCTTAAAGTGTTGGCTTAAAGCATCATTAATTTTACATTTGTAACAAGATCTGTGAGTGTATGCCTTGCATTTTCACTGAAAAGATTCAATCATTAAGGTCATCCTTGCTGCTTTGGTTCTAAGTTGCAAGGCAAAGGTGTAGTACATGCAGAAGTGTAAATATGTATGCATCCACACACACATGTAACATAATAACATAAAGTTACATAATAGAAAATAACAGAAAGGTATATTCTAACCATTTAGCTCATTTGTGTATAGCATATTGTACTTTTCAGGTGGAGTAAATCCTTTTATTGACTTTTAAATAGCTTCATTTTAAATCTTTCTTGCTGGGTCAGCACAAAGGAAAACAGAAGCAAGATCTTTGTTGTAAGACAAATGCATCACTGAATGAATTACTTGTAATTAAAATAATAATAATCCTTTTACTTTCAACCTGGTTTTGGTGAGTAGTCTATGCTGCCCCTCTTCCGGTCAGGATTGGGTTATTTTCTTTTACCCATGTGATGGCAATATTTTAAAATGATTGCAGCTCCTCTTTTAGTAATTCTATCCCTGATTATGTTGTTTCACTATTACGGGCATATAATGAGATGTCAGGCAATTTTGGCATTCACAGGGAAGTAATTCTATTGACTTAGCTCCAGTTTTAGATTTTAGCTTTCTAACCAAACATGGAAAGTCATGAGGTTCCTTGAATCATAAAGACTCTCTCACAGTGAGAATTCCTAACCTGTGTCCATAAATTTCCAAGATGTCCACAGACAGAATTCAGGAGGGCTGTACAGTCTCTGACACAATGTAAAAATTCTCTGTGCTTTTTGTGAGGAGGGGATCCATTCCTTTCATCTTATTATCAGAGGGGCCTCTGATCCCAAAGTGGTTAAAAGCCAGTGTTCTATAAGCTATATTCTACTTAAATCTTATTTTTAAAGGCTCTAATCGGTGGTAATGGTTTCAGAATTATGTTCCTCCAATGTTCTTTTCGAAATAAAATTGAAAAAATCTTATATATTATATTCAAAGCCTTCTTTCCAATATTGTGTAAGAATATTAGACATAAACACTGATTATCCACAGACATCCTTTACTTGGCCTCAGAAATTTCCAGTAGACTAATGAGTACTCTTGTTCTAATTTTTTTTTTTTTTTTTTGCTCAGATTTGGACTTTAAGATTTTCAACCTCCCATTCCATACAAACCAAAGGGTTAAGTGTTAGTCATAGAGAGTATGACCTGAACTTTGTCTTCAAAATGTGTGGTAATAGCTCTATGATTGGGGTACTACAGACTGGCATGAACTCAGAAAAAACACAGGCCAACAAAGAGACATTTGCCCAGAGTTGGACTGCTTTTTGATAAAAATCATTCTCAGATTAAATAAAGCTGCTACGGCTCTGTACACAGACCAAATATGCAAAAATCCCATAAAAGACAGAGTTTGGTAAATTAGTTCTTTCTTACCAAGGCAAGTGTCTGGAAGTGTGAACTTAAGAGGAATTATCACAGACTTTAAAGGTCTTGGGAGAAATGGGCTCATTCTCTTTAGATAGCCCTTTGAGAGACATACAACCCCAGGGCCTCTTATCAAGAGCAAAATAAGGATTGGAGGCATCAATAGAAAGATGATACTTTCTAAGAAATTGTACCTCCTTATTTGTGAATAGGTTTATGCGATTATGGAAGTGGATCAGGGCCCATGGTGATCCAGGCATTGTTGTAGTGGTAGCACCACATTTTTGTGCAGTCAGACACAAACTGGCATTCTAGTGCCTGCCACTTTGGGAAATGCCCGAACGATGCCTTTCAGATCCAAGATCCCACAGATGGCCTTGTCCTGCAAACCCTCAGATCCATAGCCATGTGTCTCAATGGTCATGGCCCTTGCCCTAAAGCAGAGGTTCTCATCTGGGAGCAATTAGTGTATTTGGCAATGTCTGATTTCTGATTGTCACAGCTGAAAAGTATTACTAGTATCTAGTGGGTAGAGGGCAGGGATACTGCTAAACACCCTGCAATGCACAGGACAGCCCCCAAAACAAAGAATTATTTGGTCCAATGTGCTGAGAGGCTGAGGTGGAGAAATCCTGTCATAAGCTCATGCCACTTTTGCCCATTCTGAGAGGAAGTTACAGACTTATGCTCTATTTAGACCTATACTACTCACAGGGCCACTAGAATTTAGTTAGTTTGAATGCTTTGGAAATTGCAGTTTGGGGCAAAATGCCCTCCCCTTCCCAACTAACATCAACTCCTTTCTCCAAAACACAGGTTAAATGTCATCTCCTACAGGAAATGATTTCCTATTTTAGCATCACCTCCCTCTTATGCGTACTCTAATAGCAGCTCTGATCAAATTATTTCCTATTTCTCTACTATATTATAAACTCATTGATAGCTGATTTTTTCAGAAAAAAAAATCCTTGTGTCTTAACACCTACCAGAATTCTTGGCACATAACTGGTACAACAACAAACATGTGTTGAAGGAAGGAGTAAGCCCAGAGGACTGGCTTGGATTCTGAGTACCCAACCTCCAAACTGGGTTTATTCAAAACTGTTATGGTGAACACAACAACCTCCAAGGATATCTAAGGATGTCTGACCCCATGTCTGACTGGGCAATGACTCATTTTATGGCATGAGGTTCTACATTGTGATGGTTTAATTTCTGGTGGTTAATTTCTTGATTAACAGAAGGTAACAGAGTAAAGACTATAGAGACCATAAGACCTGGTTGGAAGCCTGGGACCCCCTGGGAGAAATCATGGACAGAGCTCTCCCTAAATACCTTTCCTAAGAGGAAGGAAGGCAAATCTGATGCGCTACTTTTATGAGTTTGGCTTAACAGCCTATATTCCACAGAACATCTCCCTTCACTCAAGAAGGATGAGGTGGTTGACCTGAATTAGCACATAGCACAGGGGCAGCCCAACATTTGTTTCTACCAATAATCAGCTGACACCAATACCCAGGTACAAATCTATCAAAGGGTCTGACTACAAAGACAATTCTTTGGTTGGCTATGTGTAGATTACCCTAGAATACACACAAAAAGGGGATGAAATAAATTGAGAATAATTTATAAATATGCTTTTGTATTAAAGACAAAAAATCTGGGATTATAACATGAATGGATATCATGTTGAAAGTGGGAAAAGAGCACCTCAGATCTACAGTAAATCAATGATACTCTGTACTGTACGTGATTATGGAATATAAAACAAAATGGTATAATCATCCAGTTAGCATAATGCTGTTGCATATTACATTGTGCTTTTATTTGACAAAGCACATCAAATAGGAGTTCAGAAAAACACTTAACACAATTATAAATAAAATATTCCTGACATGAGTTGGCATCAGGAAAAAAAGACAGGAACATTTCAGAACATTCAACTTTATTTTTCATTGACAAACACAACATAAAAAACATACATTTATTAAATACACAGACTAACTATGACTTGAATGCCATCAAAACTTTGATGTAGTTTTCATAGTCTCTTTTACTCTCCACAATACTGAATACCAGCCTTTAAAATATACTGGAAGATATGTTTAACTATACTTAGGTATCTCCAAAAAAACTTTACACAGAGATGACAAAAGTATATGTTCCCACTTAAGCAAGTGTGTAGGGATAGGATGCTGAGTAGGACAGATGGAGAAACATATGCTTTCTATACTGAGCTTCCCATTATGATTAAAAGTGCCAATGATTTCAGTTCTTACTTAAATATACCACATAAGTAGTACTTACACTCATTTATTGTAAACAGATGAAGATAATCAGTGCCTATTTTTAATTTGTTTGTGTAAAGAAATGTTCAACTTTATCTGTACATGAACATTTGGTAAAAGAGGGAGAAAATAAAATATTTCATATATTTATATGAATAAATATGTATAAATATATTTCATATATATGTATGTATATATATATATATATATATATATATATATATACATGAAAGGAAGAGAATTTAGCTGTCAGTGATGACTTAAGTGAACTGAACACCTGCTCTTACAGAAAAGAACACTGGCCATCTTTGCTTTGTCTCACTGACACTCAACTGTATGAAGATAAATCCAGTCCCTTCCTTTCGTTGATTCTGAGGAATGGACTAAAAGAATGAAGGATTTTAACAAGTTGGAAATGTATGTTTCCTCCATGTCTTTCCTTACGTTCTCTACCCACCTCCATCCTTCCCTACTCCACATAAGTACCTTTTCAGTAGTCAAAAGAACACTGGAGTATAAGTCATGTGCATTTTTCTCTGCCTAACATTGCAGCTTTTATTTCTACACAAACTGAAAACATATCGAGAAACTATTTTTAAATAACTATTAAAGTTTGGTGATTGGCTGCCTTTTGTCTAGATATCTGATTCACTTTAATTTAAAAGGCCAACATACTTTGTTTCTAAAGCAATTGACAAAGGAATTTAAGAGCTGCACTTATGAAAATAACTTTAGAGGTAGAATCATCTCCCAAATGTTCAAAAAGCTTGAAAAATCTGATTTTGTTTCTCATGATGATCTCTTTCCTTCCTACCTTTACTCCCATAATAACATTTTTCCATCAAAACAGACTTAGTAAAAAAGAGACTCAGATCCATTTCATGTATTAGGGCAGAAGCATACTAAAAGTACACACCTGTTCTCTGTCCTCTTAAAAACAATCCCAGTTTTACCAACAGTAAATATCTGTTACATTCCTTCTGCTGAGAAAATGAATAAACTGGAGGCAAGGCTTAGGGTGACAGTCTCATTCTTAATGAAAAAATATGTAATCCAGTAAATATTTGGGTTGTTGAGAATATGCAACTCATTGATTTAAAACTTATGAAAATCAAATAATTTTCATTCTCAATGAAGAAAATGAGAGACATATAAATGAATATGGTTTGTATCTGATTGAATTGTTTTTCTAGAGAATCAAAATATACTCAGCTTATGGTATCATAATGTAATGGTTTACAATTCACCTTGTATGAATTATAAACCTTTAAATAGAATCTTTGTTTAAGGAATTATAAAATAGAGAATATATAAAGTAAAAATGCTGTTTTCTTTCATTCCTTAAAAGAGTAGAGAACAGGGACAGTGAGAAAGGACGTGTTAAGTAGTGTGGAGTGAAGATATCTTTCCATCTGACTTTAAAATGAATTGTTGATCTCCTTGTGAGACAAAAATTCTTTGATTCTAGACTTGGTTCAAGTCTTTCAGAGATAGGAATAGTCTCAGTTTTCTCTTTTTTCACTTTGAGAGTAAGGCCACCCTGCACTATTCTTTTTACTTTCTTCAGTTTTATTCAAGGTGGACTCAATCCAAAAGAGGCATTCAGGGAGGACATGTGAAAGGTTTTACTTGATCACTGTAGATACGAATTCCTTGTAACATCGAAACTGAAACTTTTTGGGTAGGAGTAATTCAGCTGAATATGAACTTTCTCATGAAATTAGTATCCATGTAAATGCCAATATAATGGAGTTTTAATTTTACAATTTCCCCCAATTCTTTGTTTCATGCTTCAGTAATCACTGCCTGTTCGTTAGAATAGAATACTGAGCTGATACAGTTTTTAACAAATGTGCATGTGAGCTTCAGGCTGATTCTCAAAGTTTGTAAATTGGCTCTATCAAAACCTATGTTAGGAAACATCACAGCTATGTACCACCTCTTATGAGAATTTTATTGCAACTCAGAAAACAGTCCTCTGGACGTAGCCACAGTATTAAAGAGTCTTCATTTTTTAAAATGATATAATCTCATTCATTGAACAATTCTGCACTTTTATTTAAACCTCAATTTTAGCAGACTTTGAGAAATATGCAAGCACAAAACCAGCAAGAAACAGCATCACTGCATATTTGGCATGATTGATCATCTGAACGTTTCACATGGGTAAATTGTAGAAATTTTAGTTTTTCCACATTAAACTTTTATCTGTTCGTATGAATAATTACTCTGTAGTCTTTCTGTGTCACTCATCTTCTGGTATCCTGTTTATCTCAAGAAAAGCTTTCAAGGTTAAAGGATTAAAAAATAAACAGACAATATATATGCCTACAGTTTCAAAGATCAAAATGTTTCTACTTTATGTCTCTGGTTTACTCCCAATACCAAAGAACTATTAAGTGATTGTTGACATGGGGAGATTGAAAGTTAATCACAAATTAGGAGTCAAAAACAACAAAAATATAAAAAGTATCAATAAATAAAAGGTCTAATTCACTTGAAAATCTATTATTAGAATATTGCCACAGATTGACCACCTTTTAAAACTAGTGATTTGTCAGAGTTTCTAGTCAGTCCATTACTCAACATCAGCATGGCCCCGGGGTCTCTTTCAGCTAACTTTTACATGAGCTTAGTCAATTCTATTCTATAACGTGGTCAAGAGATCTTTTATGCAATAAAGAAGTGTTAAGTAGAAATATATGTTCACTTTTTGATTCATAGCCATTTAAATCTGTCACAATTAAACACAGTTACTTAGAATATCTTGAGATACAGCATTACGTAAATTTCATAAATATTAACACATTTTGTTTCCTCCATTTAAATAGTTTTAAGATATCCACCACACTAATTTTACCTGAAAAGTAAAATGTTCTTACCGGATAGCATTCCATCATTTTCTTCTACAACACAGAATACTGTATAAACTCATCGCTTAGAAAATCAGCACTGCTTTATAAAATCTACAATAGACGATTTTACATATATTTCTACATTGCACTCAGTCACTTCTTCCCATGTGGTTTCCTAGACCTCTATTATTTTTAACCAATATTGTCAAGTTAGGAATTGTCACAATTTATGCACACATTTTCTTTTCCTGCTCAGATATATATATATAGATCAATTAAGTATTTGAGAATGAATTTAAAGGTCAATAAACTTAAATTTGGAAACAGAGGTTTTTCTACAGTGACTTTAGATGCCTGCTTCCTAACCACATCTAGGGCCTTTGCACACATCTCTGAAATCTAATCTCAACTACCATCCAAAGGCTGAAATCATTTGGGACTTACATTTCTTATCTGGTTTTCTCTGGATGAACAAATGGTTGCCTAGATAACAAAAACACACCACTTATGTAATTTTTTCTTCTCTACTTCCTTTTCAACCTTGTTCAAAAGCTGCCATTTGTCCACTCCTACCATGTGTCGCTGGGAAGATATTTATTTTGTCATTAAGGATAAGTTTGAGGCTGTTTTGTCTTTATGTATTTCTGTGCTTTGAAGAAAAGTGATATTTCTTTGACAGTAATCTCCATTACCATTTGGAAGTATCGGTCTCCTAAATTATTAACACAAATAAAGCACTTTGTTGTACAGCAATATGATACTACACATTTGAAGATAAATTCATATTTCTGTAATTAAATAGGCAGAGATTATTCACTTTATCAGTTTTATGGACTGTAATGGCATGAAGCACTTCAATCATATGGCAGGTGCCTCACCGATATGCACTGAGTTTTGGCAGACATTTATTCATTCATTCACTGAATACATTCTGAACGCTTTCTATGTTTCAAGTGTTGGACTAGGTGCTGGAAGGAATAACCCAATGACACTCATACCAGTTAAATTCATTCTGTGTGTGTGTGCGTGTGTGTGTGTGTGTGTGTGTGTATCTGATTATAACCCAGGACCAGAGGACCATTCAAGAGGTAAAGCTTCTTTACTATAAGGTCATTTAAGTGCACTTTTTTTTTCTTGAAAGAGGAGGTAGTTTTGTCTAATTCTTCATGAGGTGACCTGTGGGAAACCCAATTCTATACCATAGAGAGATTTTACAATGGGGCTTTAGTATTAGGTTATTTATCATCATTTTTTCTAAAACATAGGCAGTACAACTGCCATGAATTACATAGGCACTCTCAGCAGATCTTGTTTCTCACTCAGCTTAACACTTTGCTTTAAATTGATTATTCCTGATTGACCTGGGATGGTTTACATATTAACCTAATGCATATATTGTACCTGTTGAAATCAATTCTTCTCAAATGCCTACTAAACACAGGGGAAAAAGTAGTACTATAAAGAAGTATAAAATAAATTTTAATCTTTTTTAACTAGGAATACAATAAGGTAAGCTGTAAATTAAGATCTTCATGAGAAAATGTTAATGAGTTTGCAAAATGAATGCTCCAAAGAAAACAAAGAGCATTTTGTGCGGGTCCAAATTAAAAGATTATTGTGTTTGTTGGGGAGATTCTTTTTTTTAAGTGCAACTCTCAAAACTTAACGTAATGATCTACTTGTGCCAAAAATATATCAACCTTAGCCATCAAGGTTTGTACACATGTAGACTATAAGAAAAATATATTAATAATAAATATTTAGGTAAAGAGGAACAGAGAAAGTGCTGTGAGGGGTCAACCTTATTAATTTTCTTATTCTATAAATAGGCCAAATTATTTATGGAACCTTCAAAATATTTATTGGTCTTAG
Organism: Panthera pardus; assembly: GCF_024362965.1. Lineage (NCBI taxonomy): Eukaryota > Metazoa > Chordata > Mammalia > Carnivora > Felidae > Panthera > Panthera pardus. The sequence continues at coordinate 48,175,806 of NW_026526666.1, read as the reverse complement.
AATCAGAGTTAGTATTTAGATATTCCAAAAGACTAGAGAATACTTTTGGTGGAAAAATCAAGGAAGATAATTAAGCACAGTACCTATATTTAGTTCTCCAATCAGTTCTTAAATAGCATTTTGAAAAACTACTACATTGACTCTCAAGATCAGATTCATGAATCTTATCCAGGCTTGTAGGAATTAAAAATGTATTAAAAAAGAAGAACATTTAGTATTTGGATAGTCACAAATCCCACCATATTTGAAATAAATGGAATTGGCTGTCATTTAGATAATGAGTAAACCTAATTACCAATACAACCAAAACTTAAACTTTATACGTTCAGCAGATAATTTATAGATTGAGCAATATTTACATCAGTACCACCAAATATTGTATACATTATATGTTTTTATCCTAATGCAACTTTTTAAAAAATATACGGGGAAAAGAGTGACATGGAGAGAAAGAAAGAGAATACAGAAGACCAAGGTCTTTGAACAAAAGCAAATCTTTGCCTATCTTTGACGATCTATGCATTCAATCCCCCAAGTACTCAGTATACTGGAATATTAACTTTTCCTATCCCATCCCCACCACAGACCAAGATCATTTATAAAAAATGTGTTCATCTCATAAATAATCACATATTCAGCTACAAATGGCAGAGACCCAAAAACATTAGACTGTCACTAATATATTTTCCTTTGTTTGTATTTCAATACTTTTGGCACACAGGGGGATTATCTATGCTTCTGAGACCATTTAGCCTTATATCAAAATTCTCCTTCAATGCATAAATGGTGGCATGCCAGAGATGCCTAAATTCACAGTAAGGTTTAGGGCTATTTGTTGCCAAAAGCTGTGAACATGCAAGTTGATTACGTGTTCTCTTTCATGCTCCTGTCTGTATTATTTCATTGGATAATGAGATAGGCTGCCCTTTCTGTCCATCATTAGAGCAGCTGGAGACAGCATTTGCTACCTGGCAAAACTTTCGAAGAAGGATCTTTCTTAGCAGCAGATAAACCCAGGGATCCAAGATCTGGTTCAGTGAAGCCAGGCGAACAGCTATTAAGAAGAAGTTGCATTCTTTCAGCTTTTCAGTGTGTGTCTTGCAGTGCTCAACAGATGTCTGATTGAAGATCATTTTCAACATCATTATCTAAGAAAGAGGGACAAATAATTGTTCCAAAGATTAACAAAGTCACATGTATCTCCTCTGCACAATACTTTGCACATAGCTTACAGCAAATTGGTTGTTGGACTGAAATGATTAATTCAGGAAAAATTTGTATTCACGGGACACAGCCCTGAATGAATACAAGACATTCCTACAGATTTCCCCTCATTTTTGGCATTTGACCTAATGCAGCATTTTAAAAAGTACATGTTCTCAGGATCTCGATCCTTGGTATTTAAGAAGCTTGAAATCTCAAAAACACATCTCAAAATTAGCCAAAGTCATCTGTCTTGATGCAGAAAGTACCAATGGGTTGACACCCTAACGAAAGCCAACACTTCAACAAACCAAAACAAATTTACTCTTAAACTTCAGTAGTCCTAACTGAAGCAAATTACAGAAAAAAAAAAAAAAGTAGAAGCAAGAAAGGAGGAAATAATACTTATTCTTAGCATTTTCTGAATCCATACAATTTGCCAGGACTCCATCAAGTTCTTTATATGCATTTAATAAAAAATTAAGAGAGATAGCATTACAGTTTCCTTTTTACAGTTGCTGCCAAGGTTTAATGATGTAAAATGGCTGAGCCAGACTTCAACGAGGTTTCCTAATACCACTTGACCTATAGGGCTTTGTTTTTTTTATCTCTCCCTTCTCACCATATACACACACTGGAATGTAAACTTCCGGAAGGCAGGATTTGGGACTATTGTTTTCCCCACTAATATATTGCCAGTACCTAAACCAATACTTAATAAACAGTGCTCAATAAATATTTGTGAATAAATAGGTATTATGACATATATATGAATATAATATTATATGACATATATCATATAAATATATTTATATATGAATGAATAGATATTTGTGATTTCCATAGAAGAGAAAAGAATGAAGGTTCATATACCTCTGAAAAGATATTCAAGCTCATTAATAATCAGAAAAGTGCAAATTATGAGAAAATAAGAACCATTTTACACCCACTAGTTTGACAAAAATGAAAAAATGAGACTTTCCCAAATGTTAGTATGGATGTGGAGAAATGAGGACGCTTTTACACACCATTATCTGGAAAAGTGAACTGGAACACCCACTGTGGAAAATAAAGGCACTGAAGAGGATGAGACAAACGAAAGATTTGAAGAATCTTGTTTCCTGAAGAAACAAGCACTATTTCCTCTGCTACCTGCAAGCAATCCTACTCCTAGGGATATACCATCCTGAATTCCTGCCCCGGGAGTTGTGCATAGGACTGTTCATTACAGTGTTATTCACAACAGCAAAAAACAAACAAACAAACAAACGAACAAACAAAACACAGAAACAACCCAAACACAGGTTCACATTAGCAGACAAAGAAAGGTGCTGACTTTATAACTGGCTCCTGAATTCATCTTTCTAATTGTGCTGCACGACTCTTAAGCACTTGAAATGCGGCCAGGACAAACTGAGATGTTGGAATATGTAATGATTTTATAATGAAATGATAACACTTTGATATATTGTGTCAAATAAAATGTATTATTAAAATCAACATTACTTTTTTTTTACTTTTTAAAAATGTCACTACTAGAAAATTTAAAATTATATATGAGGCTTTCATTTGTTGCTCACAGTCCATTCTATTGGACCCAAGGTTTCTTGTGAAGCCCACACTTATTTGGATGTCTGTCCTTAGGTCATATATCTCAAATTGAGGTCAACATCTCTGAACATCTAAAACACTCTGGACCACAAACCCACAATCCCAGCAATGGCACCTGCTCCCTTATACAGTCATGTCAGTTTTCTTCAAATCTTTCCTTTGTCTCATCCTCTTCAGTGCCTTTTGCTCTTGTTCCAATCTCATCCTACTTCAGCTCCTTCTGTCATCTGAACTATGGTAACAATAAACACCCAGATGGTGCATACAAATGTCAGCACATGACAGATTCATCATCTTAACTAAATTCTAGCTCCGATCAAACCCGCACCTGCTATAAAAACTTCAACTTGGTCTAAGTGGACAAATTTGACCCACAGATTCTTAAACCAATCACTGGCAAAAGAGACAGAAACTTCCAGGTTTTGTTTAGGACAAATTCATCCCCTGGGGCTTACATCATGGTCCTTGACCACATTACCACCTAATACCTGAGCAAATTATGGTGATATAAGCAAATAAGAACAGGGGAATGGGTAGACAACCCACAGATAGTCATATATTCTTACTCTGTAATTTCTTTCAAAGGATTTGTTTCCAAGGGATTTATACAATAAAAGCAAAAACAGCTGTATAAATAAGTCAATATTTAGCGAAGCATTATCTATATTAGTAAGAAACTAAACACATAAATTTCTAACATCAGGAGTAAAGTTTAATAAAATATTATTTGTATACTAGTATATGTAAGAATTAGGTGAAAACAGAATATAAAGTAGATTATGTATATAAAGCTATATTGTTATTATAATTAAATTCTGTGAAATACATAGACTTGTGGAAGGCAATGGAATTATTACTATTAAGCAATAATTTACCATTAAATAATTATTAAATTATTTTAAAAGTTGTATGTACATAAAAGCATTTCAAACAATTTATGAAATTCTTTTAAAGGAAGTTGATGATAACTGCCTTCATTAATAAGCACGAATTATTATACACCAATTTTTTTTTTAAATAAGTAAATCTATGTCAGTGTCTTCTGATGCTGGCTCATAGTCTTGTGAACTGAACACTACCTCTCACTGCATACACAGATGTCCCCCAAAGATATCTATGTCCCAGTTCCTAGAACCTGCAAATATGTTTTCACACATGACAAAAGGACTTTGCAGATGTGATTCATGATAAGGGTCTTGAGATGGGGAGATTCTCCGGGATTACCTGGGTGTGTTCAGTGTAATCACACGGTCCTTAAAATCTGAGAATTTTATCCAGCTGTGGGGAGAGGGAGATGTGTGTACAGAGAATTGTCAGTGAGATACAACATTGCCAGTTTTGAACATAGAGGAAGGGAGCCATGAGGTGAGTTAAGGAATGGGGATGGCTTCTAGAAACTGAAAAAGGTAAGGACATAATTCTCCGAGCTCCTTAAGAGCTTCTAGAAAGGAATGGAGCCCAATGGACACCTTGAGAGTAACCCAGTAAGACTCATGTCAGGGTTCTAACATACAGAATTGTAAGAGAAGTCGGTCTTGTTTTAAGCCCCTAAGTTTATATTAATTTGTTAGAGTACTGCAGTAGAAAACTAATACACCCACAGAGTGAGCTCTCAAAAGAGGTGGAGAAGGGATGGGGAGGAAGTTGCTTGAAAATGATTTACTGTCTCTGATAGATAAAACATCTCAGCAAGCTTGTTTACTTTGTTCACTTTTATTAGGAAACTTTTTTTTAACATAAAGTAAAAGTAAACTTCATCCTAACTCTTATTTAAATTACCTCAATTTCTAAGACTGTAACATGTAAAAATGAATTCTTGTTATTCTATCAGATTTCAATGTGTTTGATTAAAAGGGATAAAATTTTATTTTCAATTAGGTTGCTTTTAAGAAAAACATACATCTATTATTTCTTTTTTCTCCCTTTATAAACTACTGGAAAGGTTACATCTAGCTCTTTTAACCCCTCACCTCATCCAATAATTAAATATATTTGACCACCTACCATCTTTCAGGAAGTTCTCTGGGCCTGATCTAGAATGATCTAAAAACTCATTTCAATTACATTTTCATTTTTTCAAATATAAAATAAAATATATTTTAATATAAAATAGAAATTGTCCAACTTCTTATAATCAGGAAAATTTACAAAATTACTCATTAAAGTGGGATTTCAGTCATTTTACACAGCCCTCCTTGATTATTTTAAGTTTTTATGGGGCTTAAAAATATAAATTATTATTAGACTATTATAGGTTTCATATGCCTTATATTGGTTAGTCCCCTGTAATTTCCCTTAATTTACTACGGACAATTCAGTGATTATGAAATTATGAAACCAAGCTCTGTAAGCAATAGCTGGCGCATGGGGAGAGACACTCCAGCTTTTCCCAGAAATCATGAGATGTGCAATATGACAATAACTACAATTAGGGACAGAAAGCATGATACTGTCATTTCCAAATGGCAGCAGGGATGGAAGTAGGACTCCCAAATCCATCTTATTTTGAACACAAATGCAAATTAGCATCCATCTGTTGATTTCCCTGTATTTCAGGAGCTAAACAGTGATTACAATTTTTGCAAATATTTTTCAGACATTCAGACTTTGGAAGAAAACCTTTGGCATGAATATGTAGATTTCTAGTACAATTCATTTTTCCTATCAGTCCAATTCAATTCCTTACAAGGAAAAAGGGACAAATAAAAACCAGGGTGCTTAGCACAGAGTCTACTTTTTTTGGCAAATGCATGGATAATCTGCAAGATTGCTCTGTCTGAACAGCCTCTTGTAATGATCTGGTCAAGGGAGTGGTTAAGACTAATTCTGGGGGCCCTGAGAGCAGCTTTTCTGCCAGCATCTTCCCCAGGCTCCACGTGACTCTCCCAGGCTTCTTGCATCTCCCCGTTTATCAGCAGGAATAGAGCGCTCTTTTTGTGCCCGCAATAACCAGAAACCCAACTATATCAGCATCCCCTAATTTCTCCATCCCTGCCTAGGGTCAAGGGCAACTGCTTTGCTCCATCTAAACAAAAAAAGTCTCTTTCCCAGTGATAATGACCTTTTCAATGTGTAAAGCACTAACCAAGGAGACGGTTTTTAATATGCTGCATTTGGATTTTGTTTTATTGAAGCAGGATTTATAACTACATGTTTAAAAATCTTTGGTACTTCACTGCTTGATTCAAAAATGCCTTGGGTTATAGGTCATAAATATCTATTGAAGATGATAAATGAGTAAACCCAGAAAAATTAACTTGTAGGGGAGGGAATAAAATTGTGTGAGAGAACTTTCCTCACAGCCAATTTTTATCTATGATGTTTTGTTTTCCATAATCCTCTGTTGTTAGGCTATGGAGGATAACCTGCTCTACTGGAAATTCCCTCTATCGTTTAATAAATGTACTACGTTATAATACAGTGAAACCTGTCTGGGCCCTTTAAATCACTTAATTACATAATTTGAAGGATTATCATGGGAAGAAGCTTCACTAGAGACTTAAGAAATAATTGCAGACTTTCCAGTCTGGTTACAACTCTGTTCTCCAGTTGCCAAATCACCTCAGCATTCTAGACTCTACTGTTTCAGAAGTTTCTCCTACCTTATCTAATCTGAAAACTGAAAACAAAGAGCTCATAAATGTTTAAAAAGTTACTAGAAGTCATGTTATTGCATCTTTACTATTATGTAATTTTATAAAATTCTTCAAAATAATGACAAATGAAGAATCAGAAGAAATAAATTCTACTGCTGGCCTGGACACCATGTGTGATTTTAGGCAAGCCATTTACTCTCTATGCTTTAATAAACTCACTAGGAAACCAAAGGGCTGGCCTGGAAGGCATCTTCCATATACCTCCATGGTTAAGTTTTTTCTTAGCAGTTCTGCGGCAGAGCTGGAACATGAATAAGGAGTTAATGTGAAGAAGAAAAGAAGCCAAAAGGTAAAATATGTAAACAAAAGATAAAATTACTCTTCAGGAAAACCCCAAATGTGTCTTTTGGAAAACAGCGGAGAGAGGAAAATTACAAAGTTAGAAAATGGACAACTGGATAGTACAAGGAACCAGATTCATAAAGCTTTAGGGGAAGATTTTTTTAGAAGTAACTGACTTTGTCAAACACTGACCAGGAGTTAGAGACCCGCCATGAATCTGACTCAGCTCTGTGTCTAGGTTGGGGACCAGTTAACTAACTTTGGGTCTTAAGTTCTCCCTTCTCTAAAACATGATTAATATATGCTTGCTGAAGATCTTCTCCATCTAGTAGTGCAGTTGCAAAAATTAAAATGAGATGAGAATAATTAAGGTCTTTGATTTATAATGAATACCTCTTCCCAAGCCCCACGCTATTGCACTATTGCATATGCTTCCAGAAGAGAATCCTCTGACGATCAGGGATAGAAGAAGAGTGGATGCTTGAGGAATACTAGGAAATGAATGCATTATCTGTATGTCTGCTTTCCTTACATTTCTACCTGAGTGGTTTTGTTTTTTTTGTTTTTTTGTTTTTTTTTTTTTGGAAGAAAAAAATTTGAACTTCAAAGGTGTTTGGTAATGCAGAACCATTAACAAATCACTGCACAGGAAGACCTCCAAATCTTTTTTTTTTTTTTTTTTTTTTTGGCATGAAACACGTGATGGTGGTGTCTTAGGGTTCAGAGGCCAAACACAGGCATGGGGCAATAAGGGATAGAGGGTGGGGGAGACCTCCAAATCTTAAAGAAGCCTGCATTCTGTCACCACTTTATTTGGTACCTAAGAATTACCATTTCCTGTCAAGTTGCATGAATTGTAAATTCTGTGTGATTTGGGTCAGTATAGCCCATTGCATATGTTATGTCTAGATAAATACCTTTCTATTAGAACAGTAAAAAACATGTCGGTAACTAAGTATTCAAATTCTGGCTGAAAAGGGAAAAGTAAACTCTGCACTAAAAGTATGTATTCCTTAGATTATGGATGATAAATTAACTTTGTGATACACATGTCAGAAGAGCTACCTTCATTACATTTCAAACCTTTACATCTCAGTTGTCAAGAGAAAAGTCTAGAAAATGTCTTTGTCAAGGTTTTAAAAACATTCATCCTTGCAAATATTTAGATCTAAAACAGTTTCCTTTTTTCTGCCAAAATACAGTGTTGCATTTAAACCCAGAATTGCTGAGTCCTATTACCCACTCAGAGAACCACAGTATTAATGACAATTATAGTGGTGTATGGTGATAGTATCTATACTTGTAGTGAGCACAGCATAACATATAAACTTGTCTAATCACTATGGTGTACATCTGGAACTAATGCAACATTGTGTGTCAACCCTACTAAAATTTTTTAAACAGCAGTCAACTGATTAAAGAAGGAATCAGAGACGTGGACTAAATTTTGTGTGCAGGGATATTTACCTCATAAGAAAATTAGGAAAACTTAAAAGGCCAACAGTAAGGCACAGTTTAAAGTCTGTGATATCCACTGATTTGCATACTATATATGAGATATGCATAATACATATGTATTTCAATGCTGCCATTTAAAATGCTGTTTTTGAAAAAAATGTAATAATGAGGAAATATTCAGGATGTTAAAAGTAAAAACAAATGTTTATTACATAGTATAATCGAATTTTCAAAACATCTCCAAGTGGTGGGGTGCCTGGGTGGCTCAGTCAGTTAAGCGTCCAACTTTGGCTCAGGTCATGAGCTTATGGTCCATGAGTTCGAGCCCCATGTCGGGCTCTGACAGCTCAGAGCCTGGATTCTGCTTCAGATTCTGTGTCTCCCTCTCTCTCTGCCCCTCCCTCACTTAGGCTCTGTCTCTCAAAAATGAATAAATGTTTAACTAAAAATAAAAGTAAAACAAAAATATCTCCAGGTGGGAATTACGGAGATTTATATTTTCTTCTCTATTTTTTTCTTTGTTTTCCAAAGTCTCTGCAATAAATGTGTTATTTGCACACTCGCAAAAGAAAAGCATTGAATTTAGAGTAGTTGGTAGCTTCTGTATAAATAATAACATATTAAATAATTTATTGATAAGATGTTAGTGTCATAATCCATCCTGGAACCACCACATGGTCATTTCAGTTTGAATTCTTAGGTAGTCGATATGTGCATAATTTAACAACCAATAGGTAAACAGTGTGACACTCTATAATTGATCAAAACATTTAACTTAATCATCAAATTCATTACGGCTTATTAGAGAGAATGTGATGTTTAGTGGTCAATTACTGGCTTCTGTGATTCATGGGCAGTACATGTAAACATATCCCTCCTTGTGCCACACAGCCTGTATGCAATGCAGGCTGACTGTGGTTCTAACCTGATATGATAAATTCTCATTTAACTTTATTTCATGTCAAAATGACACTGTCTTCTCGATCCATGCTGTGAGAGCACTTCATCTCACAGGGTATCCACAGAGACACATCTTGTATGTGGGATGGACACTGGGTGAATATGGACATATTGGGGTCTCTCTGAATTCATGGTCCCCAAACTTATTTCACTCCCTAGTCACCTCTCTCTCTCTCTCTCTCTCTCTCTCATTCTCCACAGTGAATGAGAATAATTCTGTGATACAGAATCATTCACACATCTTCCACTGTCCTTCACCTCACAGAGGAAACAGCTCTTTGGGGGCCTTTCACCTTCTTGCCATCAAGTTCAGCATCTTTTGCTAACCATTCCTCCTTTCCTCTTGTTCAAAGAGAAGAGGTGTTCCATCTCCTACCTAAGACTAACGTTCTATCTGTGCCCCGGATCTTATCCATCATGAATGTCAAAGACCTTACTTTTTCAATTATCTCCTTCTTCTTTACCTTTAACTTTTGGCTTTTTCCCAGTATCATATTAACATATCTAAATTTTTCCTACCTTGAGAAAATAAAACCTTCTGCAGAATTCTCATCCCTGCACATACTGATGAAGTTACAGTTGAACTTCTCAAAAGAGTGTCTATCTTCCTTACGTTTATTCTTAAACCTATAATAGCCTGGCCTTAGTGCCCACAAATACTCAAGAAGCACTGTTCCCAAGGCTACCACCAAGGCTTCAAAATCCACCAGACACTTACAAGTCTTTCTTGAAACACTCTCTTCTCTAAGATTCAGGTGCCCAAATGTACTGGTTGGCATTTCCCAAATATGCCCAAATATTCAAGTTGCCATTTGAGTTGATTTGATTTTCTTACTTATTTTCCTGCTACCTCTCTGGGTGATCCTTTGCAGTCTCTTTTATGGCTCCCGTTTCCCTACCCATCCTGAAAATGTTAGCATTTTTGGGTCTTATCTTAAATAATGGGAGGCTGCCTCCTCTTCTTGCTGTGCATAAACTCAGTGGGTGACCTCTTCTACCCCGATGACTTCAGAATCCATCTATGCGCTACAAGCTATACCTCTTCTCTGAGCTCCAGACCGATTAATTTATCTGCCTGTAGCACAGCTCTGCCTAGACGTCTTACTTCAAACTCAACAGGCTCAAAAGTAATATTATTATCTTCTTCAAAGCTGCTTCTCCACCAATCTTCCTTATTTCAGTGAACCCAATTCCCTAAAACAGAAACCTAAGAGTTATCCGTGATTCATCTCGATTCATTCCTATCTGCTTCTCCCTCCATTCCACCTCATTATCCATATTCCTTACATCCAATCACAAAGTCTCCCATTAACTTCCTAATATTTGTTTAATCTTTCACTTCTTTCATCTTCATTCCTATTGACCCTAAACCCAGACCACCACCATCTCCTGTCTGAACTACCATAAAAGTCTATTACAGGATTTGTTAGCTTCCATTCCGAGTCCCTCCATCCTGCTTACACAGGATACTCCTAAAACGGGAATGTTACTGCTATTTCCCTTTGAAAAGTTCTGCAATAGCAAAGTCTGAAGTCTTTAAATGAACGTGCAAGGCCCATCACCACTCAGCCCCTGTTGAGCTCACATCACCACTCTGTACCCTCACATTTATATTCCAATCATCTTGAACCTCTTTGAGTTCTTTAAAAGGGCCAGTCCCTCTTGCTTCTGTACTTTTACAATATGGACCCCCAGGTCCTTCAACTGCCATTCCCATCTTTACTTGCCCAGTCCCAATTTATTTTTTTGTGTAGGCTTGAAATGTCAATTTATTTGGTGTCTCCCTTGACAAAAGCCCAGGAGAAAAGTTTTAATATGGACTCCCCAAATTCTCTACTTGCTTTATCACCACTAAACATTTCGTATTGTTGCTTGTTTTTAATTATCAGTCTCTCTTAATACATTAACATTATTACAAGAGCAGGGATTATTTCTGTCCTTTTAGGTTTACCTGAGGAAGCAGCTAACACAGAATACATTACAGTGTATATTCATAAATAATTTTGAATTAACCAATGAATGAATGGTAGGACGAGTACCCCCTACCCATATGGGGGTACAGGATTTTAGAGTTTTTATCTAATGTACAAATCCACCAATATCTATCCCTATTCAAGACTTTGGTCTTGTTTTTGTTGTTGTTGTTGTTGTTGTTGTTGTTGTGTTTCTGCTATTATAATTACTCAGAATAACAGCTTCAATTTAGGTGCTAAAGGACTTTAGGTACATACATCTTCTCATCACTCATGATTTTAAGTAGAATGTTCACAGCTACAGTAGTAACCTGGAAGAAACTGGAAAGCTGCGCTGGAGAATCAATAGGAGAAGCAAATATTTAAAGTAAAACATGTTGAATCAATAAGAAAGAAAGAATTCTTATGTATTTAATAACATTTTTTTTCCAGAAATACAGCTCAAGACAAAACCCACAATAAGACGTGCATAACAACACGGTCTTTAAGAAGGATATTTACTATCAAATTTATAATTTATAGTAAGTCAAAAGTTCTTTCATTGTTAAAAAAAATGTTATATAGGATTCTAGTGTTCCTGGCTTAAACAATTCTTGCCCACAAATATGAAACGATATCTTATACCTATATTATATTAAGTATTTAAAATACCCTTCAGAGTATAACAGATAACACATAAATAATAGTTTAATTTATTTGTAAAATTCTCTGTCAATGTTAGGCTTCTAGTCAGCGTTAGCATAGGAACTTCCTAACATTTCACGTAATTCATTTTCTTTTTCCCAATACAAAACACATCCTCGTAAAATTCACCAGCTTTTTCTATAGTTAACTCTTGTTGTGTGGACTGTAAATAGGGGCTAAGTAATTGTGCAGTGCCAGACCCACAATGGGAGGGGCTTAAGGTGTCTTGCGTTGGTGTCACTTTTTTCTTTGACATTAAGAAGAACATTCTGTGATTTCCCAATCATGACAGGATGGTCAGTCTCCAATGCCTCAACCTTTCTGAAGAGAACTGTGTTCACTAAGTTAAACCTGCATTTTTGCTGCTCGTGTGAGAAAGCCGCAATTAAACACTTCTGCTGACTCTTTCACCTTTTGGGTCTACCAAGTAGCCGCACTGAAGACATTGATTCCTGCATCCCACTCAGCTCACTGTGCTGTTTTAACAGGTACAAAAGTTTATAGTAAACAGTAAAATACTCAGACTTATGTAAATATTATTTGTTTTTATTTTTGTTCTTCTTCAGACCTTAAGTATAACAAAAGGAAGCATAAAAGATCCTCTCAATGGGGCACCTGGGTGGCTCAGTTAGCTGAGCGTCCAACTCTTGGTCATGGTCAGCACAGATCATGATCTCACGGTTCCTGAGATCCAGCCCTGCAACTGGTTCTGCACTGACAGCATGGAGCCTGCTTGAGATTCTCTCTCTCTCTCTCTCTCTCTCTCTCTCTCTCTCTCTCTCTCTTTTCCCTTTCTCTCTGCTCCTCCCCCCACTTGTGTGTGTGCATGCTGTCTCTCTCAAAATAAATAAACTTTTTAAAAAAGTCATTATATATTTAAAAAAAGATCCCCTCACTGTTGCCTCCTCAGTACACAGATTCTAATAGACTGTGGCTATGACTTACCACAGAATTGTAACTTGCTATGTCCATAGAGACACAGGTCCCTTTGTAACCCCATTATCCCTTAAAATTTATGTAGCAGCTTTGTAAAACGCCTTCACAATCATGCCTTCCTTTCATGTACCACATATGCAGCAGGTGAAAACTATTGAGTGCCTTGTGTTATTTACATTGCAAATGATAAACTTTAGTTTTCAAAATGCTCTTCTGAAAAGATTGTGCTTTTCATTTTCAGAAAATCAGACTTTACAAAACCACTTAAATTACAGTTAGCAGTTACAATTTTGTACCAGGTTTGAAGAAAGTTTAAACAAGATCGAATTCACACAACATGGGATGTAGGAAAATGGAAACTTGTAACCTATTCATATTCTATGTTTTTCCCCTTAGGCTGCTTTTGTCTCATCTGCTGGTTTAGTTGGATTCATACCATTTGGTCCAACAGCAGATTAACTAATAGGAGCTAGAAGAAAGCAAACACGAGGAAGAAACCGATTTTTCCCATGACTCAGAAGCCAAACTCCTATAAAGACTATAGGCTCCTAAGAGAAGATAGTCAAATCCCAACAACTAAATCCATTAGCTCCCTCTCTCCTTAAGGTGTGAGTTCCCTGAAGATTCCCAGATTTTTTACTGCACTATATGGCTTCCCAAGGAGGACCTTAAGTGAGTAATTTATAAAATTATTCCTATTACTATCTTAGAGAATTTTATCGATTTCATTTTTAAATCTATATTTAATGTTAGCATTTTCATAAATGTTTTTGCAGGAATTGGTGAATAGATGTCATTAGGATTTGTAAATATCCAGTTCCTACCCCACTGGGCCAAAACACTTCTGTTTTTGTCCATTTCTCTAAAAATATTTATTGAAATAGTTTCTCCAGTTAAAACGATTTGAAAGTCATTGGTTTAATGCAGCTCTGTCCAAAAGAAATATAATTCAAGCCACAAATGAGAGCCATATGTATGCTTTTAAGGTTTATAGTAACTACACTTAAAAGAAGCAAAGAAACATGTAGAATTGATATTAGTAATACATTTTAATTTACCAAATATATCTGAAATACTATTTCAACATGTTATCAATATAAAGATTGAGATATTTTACATTATTTTTTTACATAATGCCCAAAATCTGATGAGTATTTTACACTTATATATGTATTTTACACTCTTAATTTGGAATTATCACCTTTCAAATGTAACCACATGTAACCACATGTGGCTAGTGGCTACCACACTGGACAAAGGTCTCGGGCTTTATACTTTTTGAGGGCCTATCGCATATATTTCCTCAATTAAACTGCATACGTATCATCACTCTAGTGTCAGCTGTTGGCTGCCTACCCAACACCCATTCTTCCATCTCCCCTTCTCATCCATACATCTATTTTCATGGGAGTCTAAGCACCCCAGAGCTGATCTCATCCCTAAATACTAGAACGTGTCTGGATCAGGGGTGATGATGTGATCCCATATGAAGCAACAAGATCTCATATGAAGCAACAAGAGGAAGTTCCCTTCCCTGGATATCTGGGGGAAAGTTTCTCTCCCTCCTCTGGAGGGAACCAGAGAAAAACACAGCTTCTTACTCCTGCTAGACGTGAACTAGGAAGCATGTATACTAGTTTCCAATAATAAATAAGGGGTACATTCCGAGACACCCAGTGAATATCTGAAACCACAGATAGTACCAAACCCCACATATACTATCTTTTTTCTTATGTATACATACCTATGATAAAATTTAGTTTGTAAACTAGGCACAGTAAGAGATTAACAATAACTAATAATGAAATGGAACAATTATCACAACATATTATAATAAAAGTAATGTGAATGTGGTCTCTCAAAATATCTACTACACCTTACTCACCCTTCTTGTGATGATGTGAGGTGATAAAGTGCCTACATGACGAGATGAAGTGAGGTAAATGATGTAAGCATGGTGACAGGCTACTACGGACCTTCTGACAATACATCAGAAGGAGGATCATCTGCTTCTGGACCATGGTTGACCGCCAAGTAACTGGAACTGTGGAAAGTGAATCTGTGGATGGAGGTCAGGGAAAGGTTTCTGTACTACCAACCATCCCAAAATCTGAGGGGAACAAGCCATTGATAGGATGAGGCCAACACAGTAGACTGCAAAAAACAGGACAAGCTTTGGTCCTTGATGACAATACTAAACTTGGGGATTAACCAGCCCTGAAGGCTGTCCTAACTCTGGATTTGCAGTTATGTGTTTTTTTTTTTTACTCTGAAGCCAATATACTATATCATCTCTAATAACAACTGAGGGAAACATAATTATACTGAAACTTTTGAGCATCTTTCGAAGCACTGTTTTTCTCTTTGTTATTTTTACTGTTTCCCTATTGTTGCTAAAATCCCTCATTGTTTAATTGTTATCCCCAGGGCACCTTCCTAAACATCTTGTTTGTTTGTTTCTTTGAACACCAGGCATTGGAGTAGCTGTTTTCTAGTGTTTCCACCCTCTGCTTCCAATTAACTTTTCTCTTCCATTACAGAAACAATGTTGTGTCTCCCATTCTTGTCTACACTAAAAGTATTTTTTAATCTGAGAATTTTCATTACTAACAACAACATGGAAACAATAAAAGTAACAAAGGAAAAGAAATGTTTTTAAAAATGGTCACAAGTTTGACTGCATACATAGTACACAGTATTCATTAGACACAAGCTATATTGGTGGCTTTGGCATCAAAAACATTTGGGTTTGGGGCGTCTGGGTGGCTCAGTTGGTTAAGTGTCCAATTTCAGCTCAGGTGGTGATCTCGTGGTTCTTAAGTCCGAGCCCCATGTCAGGCTCTGTACTGACAGCTCAGAGCCTGGAGCCTGCTTCAGATTCTATGCCTCCCTCTCTCTCTGCCCCTCCCCCGCTAGCACTCTGTCTCTCTCTTTCTCTCTCTCTCTCTCAAAAATAAATATTAAAAACAAAACATTTGGGTTTGATTTGCTCAATATCATTTACAAACTCTGAACCTTAAAGCAAGTTGCTTACCCAGCAAATGAAAAAGTAAAAGAAAATAAAAGATATCATCCACCTCCAACGTTTATGTGAAGATTAAAAACCATGTAATATATGTAAAACTCTTAAGGCCAGGATTTATACATCAATTTTGTGATTCCAAATCTAGTGTCTTTTTCATTTTATTACAACATTTTTTTTTTTTTTTCATTCGTCCCATAGTCACTTAGTGAGTGGCTTCTATGGGCCAGGAAAACTCATAGACTAATAAGGCAAAGTCTCTGTTCTTAAGCAGTTTACAGTGCACAGTGAATCAGACAAACAAATGAATATTAACCAGAGGGAGGCCATACAGTTTAACCATTTATCACATAGGCCATAAAATCAGACAAATCTGGATTTGAAAGTCAGCTCTGCTTTGTGTTAGCCTTGTGATTTGGGAAAGCTACTTAACATACCAAAACTAATTTCCTCAGCTGAAAAAGGAGATAGCAGTATCCTTTCAGAGTGTTGTTGACAGAATGAAATGAGATTATGTCTGTGAAATGCTTAGCATAGTGCCTACTATAAAGTAAGCATTTGTCTACTGTGGACCATCGTCCTCATTGCCATAATAAATATTATGACAACCGTAAATACAACTGTGCATAATTAAGTGATCAGGGTATACACAGGCACTGTGGAGTATAAGGGAGGGCTTTTAAATCTGTCTCCAGGATCAGGAAAGCATGGCCCCCTAAATAGCGGATGTTTCTGGAAAGTTTTGGAAGACAAAGAGTTCCTACTGCTGAGTGGGAAATTGTGTGAATCATCCTAGGAGCTACAAATTGATCTTTATGACAGAAGGTAAGGATGCTGGGGGAAGGATGGAAAATGAGTAGGACATGTGGCCAAATCCAGGATCTTAAGAATTAAACTAAGGAATCTGAAGCCTGGGTGAGAGGGCGCTAGATAGTAACATGCCTGAATTCTTTGTGAGAGAGTCACTGTCAGCACACTGAGGTTTGTTCACTACAGCTCTTTCTCTACAGTTATAAGAAAAAAAAGATGAAAGCAGGTCTGCAAGAATCCCAATTGTACTACATCATGCTGCAAGTTTTAAAACTGTCAAAACAAATTTTCTAATTTTGACTGTAGTCAAACACTTTCCCACTAGGCAAAGAGAACTCAATAAACAGTTTTATTTGTTTTATAAATAGTTCAGTGAAAAGAATAATATTTGTGAATTGTACTAGCTGGAAAATGTTTGCCTAATAAAACTTTTTACCACTGTATGTGAGTGTTCTACGCCTGAAAAGACAGACAACTGGATGAAATGGAGGTCCCACCTTTACAGAAAATACCTCCTAAATTGTAGGTATCATGTTGAATGGAATCCTTTAACGGTTTATTGTAGGACAAGTGAAAATTCTTGTCACCTTCTACAGGGATTTACATGACATATTCTCTATAAACCCAAGGTCCTATTAAGGCCAGTCATTGAATGGGTCAATGAGATTCTGCAGGAAATCGTCTTTAACCCATGTGATTATCTGACCCAGCCAGTTTGTGTTATTTTTAGGTATTTTCACTCAATCTGTTCTTTTTGTACATTTTCAATAAAGTAATATGACAGTGCTTTAGTAAACCAAAAAAAGTAGAGACAACCACTATGAAACTGAACGTTATGGCATAAAAAAGCTTCATGGATGCCACTCTCTAGGGGTGTGACTGGGGGAAGTTGTATAATTGTTTGAATCTTAGAATGTGGAACTGAAAAACAGGGATGAAAAACACCAAACTGATAAACTGTTGTGAAGATTAAACTAGATGATCTATTAAAGGGCTTCACACAGCAATTCTCAAGTACTTGCATGTAGTAGGCATTCAGGAAAGATGTCTTTTTGTTTTGTGCATCTCTTTAGCTTCCTCTCCTTGAGTCTCGTTTCCACTCCAACTCAATAAGGGATGTGAACGCATGTGCGTGCAGACATACACACACACATTACTGTTCTAATGTTTCTAAAACTGAATTTGGTAGTAACAACGAACTCCCACCTCTTATAACTATCACCTCGAGTTTGTAGAACTATTTCTTCATATTCTAGGTGGGAGAGAAATTCCAGCACTTATTTCCCACTATTACCCCCTACCTCAAAAATAAGATGCTGCAGGAGCACCTGGGTGGCTCAGTCATTAAGCATCTGACTTTGGCTCAGGTCATGATCTCATGGTTTATGGGTTTGAGTCTCACCTAGGGCTCTGCTCTGCCAGTGCAGAGCCTGCTTTGCATCCTCTGTGTCCCTCTCTGTGTGCCCCTCCCTCTCTCTCCCTCTCTCAAAAATAAATAAACATTTAGGGGCGTCTGGGTGGCTCAGTCCATTGGGCGTCCTACTTCAGCTCAAGTCATGGTCTTGTGGCTCATGAGTTCAAGCTCTGTGTTGGGCTCTGTGCTGGCATCTCGGAGCCTGGAGTCTGCTTTGGATTCTATGTCTCCATCTCTCTCTCTCTCAATCTCTCTCTCTCTGCCCATCCCCTGCTTGCAGTCTCTCTCTTTCTCTCTCTCTCTCTCTCAAAAAAAAAAATTAAAAATAAATAAACATTAAAAAATATAATAAGATGCTGCAGAAATAAGATCCTTCTTCTGGTGACCCCTTGATATAGCCAGGGGGTAAAAACCCCAAGCTAAAGTGGTCACAACTGCACCCAGGACTTTGAATCTTGAGAGAGTGACACAAAGAAGGGAGCTCTGAGATGGCAGTTTCATCTCAGCGACATGCAAACTATCTTGCAGTGTGGCCTGACGCTCAGCTTTCAGAAGAGCCTGGGCCCTGTCTGTCTTCTAAACCTGGTCTGGTAGCTTCTTATGGACCCTGTGAACCACTGATATCCTTTTGACATATGCCCTATAGGCTTGGAGTCAGATTCTGTTGTTTGTGACCAAGAACCAAGTTGAGGGAGGAGATTAGAGCTCTGAAGTCAGAAGATATTCCTATACTTCCTGAAACTGATCTACAACATAACTTAATTAGAAATAAATACTAGAGAAAAAGTATTTTTTTTTAATGTTCCCTAATGTCTTTTATAGAACAAAAGCTACTTTTTAGAAATTTACTTTTGGGGCACCTGGGTGGCTCAGTCAGTTAAACATCCGACTTCTGCTGAGGTCATGATCTCACAGTTTGTGAGTTCAAGCCCCAAATTGGGCTTTGTGCTGATAGTTCAGGGCCTGAAGCCTGCTTCGGATTCTGTGTCTCACTCTCTCTCAGCCCCCTCTCTTGCTCATGCTCTGTCTCTGTCTCTCTCTCTCAAAAATAAATAAACATTAAAAAAATTAAAAAAGAACAAAAGAGGGAGGGTTGGAGGAAGGAAGGAAGGAAGGAAGGAAGGAAGGAAGGAAGGAAGAAAGAAAGAAAGAAAGAAAGAAAGAAAGAAAGAAAGAAAGAAAGAAAAATTTACTTCTGGATCCAGGCAAATCCTCAGTCTATTCTTGGAGGAAATTACTACCATTAATAAATTCAAAAATCTGCTACCCAGCATGTTGGCTGTTAGCACATCCACTGATTTATACAGAGAAAACTGTCAGATTAACATCAAACCCAGACTACAACTCGCCCTTTATGGAGTTTTCTTCTCTGGTCATCTCACTATGGTGTTAATAGTATTTGTGAGCTTACAGGGCCTCATATGGCTACCTCTGTTCCATTGTAAACCTTACATCACACTCTTAACTCACTTCTGGACAATCCTCTGACCCTAAATCTTTAATTGTGGCTTAACAAAATTCACATTAGTCTTTGAAAATGAAATGGGGTCCCCGGAGTTAATGTCGTGTATAACGGTTTCTTGTATTCACAGAGCAAAAAAGTTACAATAAAGAAGAAAGAAAGATGTTGAAACTGCTTCAAGATGACATCATCACTGAAATATTGTATTGTTATAAGAGCAAAATTAAAACCCATTGTAAATATAAACCTATTAACCAAAAGCTTTGGGAAACAACAACAACAACAACAACAACAACAACAACAACAACAAAAACACCATAGGATCTGCAATGAGCTGCAAAGCTATGTCATAAACTGATTGCTTAGAAGCAGAGCCTGAACTGACGTATGGCAAGAAATCAAAGTGAGAGATACAGAAAGAGAGAGTCCTGGCTTTAGTCTTCCAGAGGGCCCCCTCCAACCTTGACACTCCTGCAATTTATGTAAATCAAGCAAACCTCCCCCTCCCCCTCCCCTACCCCTCTACTTTTAAGCTTAGCTTGGTCTGGATCTTCTCCTGGGCATCATGATTCTTAGGACATCCTATTATTTCATAAACAAACTTGCTTACTTCTCTTTCTCTGGGTGACTGTCCCAGTTTATGTCTCAGAGAAAAAAATAGCACCCATTAGATAGAACTTAATCCTGGCTCTGCCCATTATTAGCTGTGTAAGCTTGCAGCAGTCACTTCCTTGTTAAGGAACCAAGGGAATGCCTTTGGTGGACAGCTAGCCACCTTACTACCAGAGGCCCAGAGAGGGAGGACCCTATTTCTTGTCATAATCGCAGGGCAGGGATTAGAGATATTTCAGAACGTCTTATGAACTCGGTCTTCAAATCTCTTTGTGTGAATACATCCACTTCTCCACCCTAATACCAGCCGTCATTGTCTCTCACCTGGAAAACTTCAGCACCTTCTATCTGTTCTCCCTGCACCTAGTCTTGCCTTTCTGCAATCCAGGATCTTTTAAAAACATAAATCCAATAATGTTACTCCCCTGATTCAAACCTTCCAGTGTTCTCTTAAAACAACATTGAAACTCCTTAGTATGCCCTTACACAAATACAATCTGGCCCCCAGCACTGTCTCTGACCTCACTTCACAGCACTCCACTCTTTCCTTCTCACTTTACTTCAGCCACACAAGCCTTCTCTCTCTCCCTTGAACACACTTGGTGAGCCCTTTGCTGTTCCCTCTGCCTAGAATGCCGTTCCTATAGATTATCCATACCTGGTTCTTTCCTTCACTCAGGTCTTAACTTAAATGTTACCTCTCTGAGGCGTTTTTCCCTGACAACTCAATCTACAAAAGTTTCTGAGGCTTCCTCTATCACATCACACTGCTTTATTTTCTTAACAGTGTTCATGACAATCTGATTTGTAGGCTATCTTCTTCTACTAGAATGCATGTTCCCTGAGAACAGGAAACTAGTCTATGTCATTACTATATTTCCAGCATCTGGAACTGTGCCTGATGGATAGTAGATACTCAATAACCAACCACTGAAAGCATGAATGGGTAAATAAATTCTAAATGGCCCTCAGGTGTGATCCTATGTTCAGTACTGACAATGGAAAATAATATTGTTTTTTTTAGTCACAACCTCAAGTCTCTCTAGGGAATCACTCACTACATATCACATTCCTTGAGGAAAAGGCCATGTCATCATTCTGTCAGGTTTTAATAGTGCCTGGCGTACAACTGATATTCAATGAAGTGTCACTTAAATGAGTTGATACATCATGACTCCTGCCCCTCACATTGTCAAGATAACTGCATGTAATTTTGTTGTTCATAAATTTAGTGGAAGTTCTTGATACTTTATATAGAAGTATAGTATCATAAAACTTAAAAAAAAAAACTGTCTCTAGTTAAATTAAGTATTGTTCCACATAAACCAAGGATGAGCATTATCAACCAACATAAGAGAACTGAAATTTTTATATTAGAAACACCAACTCAAGATGAATTGGGTGACTCAGAGGCACCGTGGCTTAGAGAAAAGAGCTTGGCCTTTGACTCCCAGCTTGGCCTCTTACTAGCTCTGTTACCTTAAATGAATCAGTCAACTTCTTTCAACTTTAGTTTCTTCATTATCTATAAATTGGAGCCAACAATGCCTTCCTCTTAGGGTTATTTTAGTAAATTAAAAAAAAATGCACACACACACAACTGTAAGATAGAGGCCAACACAGTACTTGGCTCTAAGAGAATTCTTTGTGCCCCATGAAAAGCAACAAATTTCCTTAAGTAAGCTTAAACAATCTCACCAAGAATATTCTAAAAAGATATCAAACACTAAATGGGTTGTTTTACTAAATGACACTCAGAAGCCAAGAGATTTTATAATGTGAACTGTCTTATTTTACAAATATAGAACAGGAGTGTAGAAAAGCAATACAACTTGCCCAAGATAAAATGCAAATTCTTATTTCTAATCTTCAAGGCAATCTACCAATGCACTCTGCACCCTTTCCTTCATCCTTCAATCCCTATTTGACTCATAACATTGCTCAGCATTCTCAAACATACTTCAACAGAAACAGATTTGCACGCCATTCCCAGCACACCTGCTTCAATTTTTTCCTCTGTGTGTCTGCACACACTCCCTCCCCACTGTGCCAAACTATGTCTCTCCCTTCTCTTCAAGCAATACACAGGGGGAAAATTTTTTCTTCACTAACAACTCTACAACTCCATCAGACCTCAGCATTCACAGACTCTGATGCCCCACCTCTCTAATTCAGGAAGCAACAACCTGCAGAATATTCTTCATACATAAAGCAGATCAACTCACTGTGCCCTCACACACTGCTTTTAGTTGCTTTCCATCATACTTAAGATAAAAATATAAACTCCCAAACAAAAACGACAGGGTTCTGCACAGTTGGCCCCGCCCACATCCTTGGCCTCACCTTGAAGGCACTCTCCCTCCTACTCACTCCGGTCTGTCCACTGGCCTTCTGTCAGTTACTCTGATGCTTCTGCTCTTTCCCACATTGATGGCTTCACATGCTGATTTCTTCCTCAAAGTATCATCCCTCAAGATTCATCATTAAGTGACATTTTCTGAACAGACCCTCCTTAACACCCCACACCTCACCATGGAATCAGGAGGGGGTACTCTTTGACATCTCTCAAAGCATTTTTATCTTCCCTTCATAACATGCTCATTGTTTTAGTGATGTACATAATGGGGTGCAGGAGCCACCCCCCTTCTCTACTCAGGTGGACAGAGCAAGCCACATTGGAGCAGACGTCACAGAATAATAAGAAGCAATGACTTTGGTAAATGTAGAATGAGTAGGTTTACATAGTGGAAATCGGTGTGGTATCATAAGAAAATTCACACAACACTCCTGGTACATGCCACTGATCACTTCGGAAGAGGTAGACCATCATGCTTTCTGGGGGAAAAAGGGAGGTGGCTGAGAAACCTAACCTCTTCTCCCAAGATTTAAAGCTAATAAACTTGGAGTAGAGTGACTCTGGCTACATTCAGTAGAGGGAGAAGACATGGAAAGTCTTAGAAGAAAATTCATTGGAAGAGAAAGGCAAACCTGTCAGGAGGTGATGTGAGTACAACATAGAGACTAAGGCCCCAGGAAGGCTGATTCCAGACAGTATGTGACCTGAGGCCAGCTGCCCTCTGTGTCCATAAACTGTAGCACAGTGGTTGTCCTCTGGGTAATTACTGCTGAGTTCTATGGCTAGAGTTATGGGTATGAATTAATGTGCTCTCTAATGATGGTGCCCAAGTACAGACCTACTATAGCCTGGACAGGGACATGCTACCGCAGGGCCTCACAGCAGCAGTAGACGAGCAGCACTGCCCTTCTGCCCAGACAAGGCCCATCCGCAGCAGGCACCATGTGCCAGTGAGAGCAACCATGGTAATGACCCGTCAGACTGGTGACATTTGTTTATCGGAATGAGTGTTCACTGACTGTCTGCTACCTCAGTAGGTTGAAAGCTTCATGAAAGAAGACTGCAGAGCACAGATTGCACACTGCTCAACAAAAAGTGTCATTCACATAGAATATAATGTGAACAGTGCAGTGCGCCCCCTAGAATGAGCCCATAACTGCCCAACACGTGCAGTCATGAGTCAGCGCTCATCACCACTGCACCACCAGGGTGAGCAGAGTAGCGGGTATATAGCAAGCCCTCAAACGATATTTATAGATGATTGTATAAAAGAATATGTGGTCTACTTGGTCCATTTGCATACATTTCTATGCCCCTTTTGAGGAAGTCTTTGGGTGTTTTCCCTCATGCATCTAGTATAGTACATCCACCAGGGACGATTTTATCTATTTCAAGCTACAGGAAGTCGGAACTGAAAGGAAGCTTAGAGGTGATAATTGTTTAAATTTGTTGACGAGGAAAGGAAAACCATAAAGATAAAGTGACTTCGTTTATAGCAGCACTCTCAACAATAGCCAAATTATGGAAAGAGCCTAAATGTCCATCAACTGATGAATGGATAAAGAAATTGTGGTTTATATACACAATGGAGTACTACGTGGCAATGAGAAAGAATGAAATATGGCCTTTTGTAGCAACGTGGATGGAACTGGAGAGTGTGATGCTAAGTAAAATAAGCCATACAGAGAAAGACAGATACCATATGGTTTCATTCTTATGTGGATCCTGAGAAACTTAACAGAAACCCATGGGGGAGGGGAAGGAAAAAAAAAAAAGAGGTTAGAGTGGGAGAGAGCCAAAGCATAAGAGACTGTTAAAAACTGAGAACAAACTGAGGGTTGATGGGGGGTGGGAGGGAGGGGAGGGTGGGTGATGGGTATTGAGGAGGGCACCTTTTGGGATGAGCACTGGGTGAAATATGGAAACCAATTTGACAATAAATTTCATATATTGGAAAAAAAAAAAACATAAAGTGACTTGTATCACGTGGTGGCAGAGCCTAGATGAGAATCCCCGTCTTTCGCTTCCCAGTGCCTTCTTTTCTCTGTGGCCCTCACTTCCTTCTCCCATCAATTTCTTTTGTTCTCATGGAGCAGAGAGGAGTGCTCACAAGTCAGGGGTCACTTCATCACTAACTGCCACTCTTACCTTAGGACAGCTGAGGCACAGGAATGCAGATGTGCGTGTTCTCCCAACCCCACACAAGGTGGTTGGTAGTGAGACATTATCGGGGTAATTGCAGACATCAAGACTGTGGTGAAAGCTCCACCCTATTGTCTGGTGAATTCCCCCAAATGCATCTTATGTTTTACAATCTTTCTTTTTCTTTTACTTCTTTTTTTTTCCTTTCAGCATTTTCAACATTAACAACATATTTCTTTTTCTAAATTTGCATGAATCACACCAACAGCAGCATATTCTCAACCACAGAAAGCGACACTTATAAAATATTCAGAAAGTAGGACAGAAAGATCAAATCTACTTTCAGGAATCAAATACTTTTCAGAAATATCAAAAGATTGGCGAAAAGTATATTTTTTTTAAGTTACACTTGATTTCCTGGAGGGTCAATAATTGCTTAAAACAAGGAGGATTCCAGCTCTAACTTGACCTCCTGTTTTTGTGTTTTCAAGATTTTTAAAAATAGTAATGCTATTTGTACTTCTGTTACATAACTTTTACCTAAACTAGTAGCTAATCTTCTTTCTAGCAGAATTAAGGTGCGAAAAATCAAGCCTCCCCTTCATCTCTGCCACTATATTTCATTTTTAGATCTATGGTTCTTCAAATGCCTATCATAAAAATCAGTACTTATAAAAGTAATACCGTATATACATTTTAATAAGTGCCAAGATCACCTGATGAAATGTCTTCCTTGTGAATGTTGCCCAGGAGACTGCCTAGGAGGGTCACTGGATGGGAAAATCACTCTGTGTTATCTGTAGACTACAAATGATATTAATGTTCTGTCAGGAGCTGGCCAAATTGTGAGGCGATTTACAACTCTGTGATTCTCACTCTTGGGTCTCATCTAAGGATAACATAAGTTCAGTTTTAGGCTTTGAGTCAGTGGTAGAAATTCTATTCAGCCTCAACATTGGTGATCCCCTGTTCTGATGAGGACAACTGAGTAATGAGCTCCACCCTTAAGAAGTCTGACCAATGACAATAACTAGATGCAAAATTAATTTGACTTACACATTTATGCGAGGACAGGTCTGAGTACACAATGAAGCCCCTGACTGGAGAAACAGGCAACACATTCTCTACCTGTGGCAGTGGTCTTCAGAAGATGAGGTCATGCTTACTCCTCCAGGTTTAGGGAAAGGGAAATGGGACCCAGCAGGTTTTAGATTTAGAGAGTTAATTCACTGGCAGCCATGAGGCAGAAAGGATTCCAGAGCTGAAAGAATGCAGAAGAGAGATGGTGGCAGGGGGGAGGGATGAATTATAACACCTTGTAAAAATTTATGCACTTGAGATTTATAATTTTTAATGTTTTATTTTTTTCTGAAAAGTTCCACTCTCCACCACACATTTTTGCCCCCAGTAAACTATAACTAATCAAGCTGTGAAACATCACTTGTGTCTTTTCTTTAGTTTCCTAAGGAAAATGTCTATCTGAACACTAAGAAGTCAACACTATCATCCAGTAAAACATCCTAGTAGTGTCCCTACTATTGAAGGATATTCCCAATTATTCCCACATAGATTTATGTTGGTTTTCATTACCACGCTGTGAAATGGGTTGGGTAGGTGTTTTTATTCCTACTTTACAAAAGAAAAGCAAATAGTTCACAAGGATATCAAGTGAATTGTCTAAAGTCACACAATTAATTGCTTATGTAACAGGGACCAGATAGTGTCTTCTGATTTGGGTGCTTAGATACTCAAACAAGAACCATGTATTGGGTATACCTTATATGGCATGAAATCATGACCATTCCTCAGAAAAGAACAATGCACAAGACAGACACTGTACCTGGCCTCAGCAGGTCAATTAAGCAATATGTCCAATGAAGTGTGACTCAGACTATGACTGGGAAATGCAAGGTAGGTGCTATGGAACCAAAGGGCCAGAGCACGCAATCTGGCCTAGAGAGAGAGAATCAAGGAAGTCTTCTCAAATAAAGTGACTTCTAACTTGAGACCTGAGGCAATCCAGGAGGGGTGATTGCTCTGTAGCTATTGTTGAGTGACTGAGGGTGAAGTGGCAAATGAAAAAATGGAGAGACAAATGTTCTCAATAAAGAGCAGAGATAATTTCTTCCACTCCATAGTGCTATTCCTCAGTTTGTGTGTGTGTCCTTCTTGCTAAAGAAGTCACACATTGTCCACCTGTCATTACTGTTACCATGCTTACTGTAAAATATTGACATATACTAGGGGTCAGGATAGAAGGAGAACCCCAAGGACAACCAGGCTTCTTCTTTGGTTATCTTCTTTAACCTATGAGAGTTGGAATTTTCTAAGGAAAAGGGGTACTTGAGAGGCCATCTAATAATCTTCAAGAAGTATGGTGGAAGTTGAAATACAAATTTCCTACTTCTGTCTATGATTAAGAATTGAGGGAAATGGGGGATTCAAAATTTGACATGTTACAGTTGTAGACCTCTGGATCTTAAGGCATGAATGAGATAACTGCAGAACACTGGTGAATTATAAAAAATACTACACAAATATAATGAGTTTTAGGGAGAACTTCCCTCCCAGCTTCCTTGCAATGCAAGGCCAGAACTGGAAAATGACACATGACCCAGAATCCCTCACTACCACCCTTCAGCACCCTCAGATGAATCAAGTCTATTACAAATGTGTGCAGCATATACTCCTGAATGTTATTCCCAGAAAACTGAACCCGTGGAAACTTTCATAATTGAATTCTTGACCTTTACACCTTTTTCAAAAGAGAAAGGCCAATGAGTCACAATTATTCTACAATTCTAGACCATCTGAACTTCTTTAAATAGAACAGTTTAAGAACTGTTTAATTCTTGGCTCTCTCTGTTAAACCCAAAATAAAAAAATCTGCATTCTTTTAACCTTGATTTATCTCATTAATCTTCAAGTTATATTGGCTTCTGAATATATCATTTAGATAATCCACCATCACCATATGTACTCTGTCCAAAAGCCCCAGTCACGCAGGAGCCTTGTTGTTGCAAAAAAAAAAAAAAAAAAAAAAAAATTCAGCCACACAGTCTCCTTTCCAAATTTCCTGAACCCTTGGAAACTTTCACGGTTGAAATCATCATTGAACCATCATTCTCACCAATAAGAGAACCTGAGAATAACATAAATTGGAAAAAAAAAAAAGCCCTTAAATGTCTAGTAGTCCTACCTCCATACTTTACAGATAAGAGGATATTTAACTTGCCCAAGGCCCATTATTAGAGCGATAATTCCTGGCCTATATTTAAGCAAAATAAACAAATCAACAACAACAACAAAACTGAAAATAAATGCGATCACACACCCTGAATTATAAATCTGGTTCTAATAGTCTTTACACTTGAGTTCTTTGTCTGAATGATGTAGAAAATAGTGGCAAATTTACAGGATGCAATTAAATGAGATAACAGATGTGAAAATATTTACATGGTGAAGAGGATAGAGTAGAGGACAAGAAATGTTTGTTAAGCCATCACCCTTAAATCAACCATTTCTAATAACTTCAGTTCTTTATCACCTTTCTTCCTGACTCATCTCTTCCCACTGTCTTACCCAAAGTCCTAAATGACTCATGAAAGTAAGTCATAACCAATCTCACTTTCCCATTTTCCAGCCCAAATCTATCTGTAAACCATAGCCTTGTCAATCTTTTAAAAACCCTCCCCCTATTCTAAAACTCAAAATAGAGATCTGTAGTCTACTGGCAAAGAACATGGTCCTTATCCCACGTTCGTCCTAACAACCTCGATCTGATTCCATACACCTTTTCAAAGAATTTTCCCATGGTTCTAGTGTACACGCTCTGTTCTGGTTCCTGGACACGCTCATGCTCAGCCACAAGGTCAAGCTATGCCATCCCACCTCTTCCCTGAAGTCCACTCTGGTAAAGTCAGGTGGATGTTCTTCCCAGAGCCCAAGGCAATACTAATTATATCAAATCTGGTATTGTTCTCCAATTGTTTCACTCATAAATGTGGGGCTCCACTGAGCAGATTATAATTCTTTGACCAGCTATTTATTTATTTATTTATTTATTTATTTATTTATTTTAACGTTTTATTTATTTTTGAGACAGAGACAGAGCATGAACAGGGAAGGGACAGAGAGAGAGGGAGACACAGAATCAGAAGCAGGCTCCAGGCTCTGAGCCATCAGCCCAGAGCCCGACGCGGGGCTCAAACTCACGGACCGCGAGATCGTGACCTGAGCTGAAGTCGGACGCTTAACTGACTGAGCCACCCAGGCGCCCCTTTGACCAGCTTTTAAAAAGTCTACTTAATATCCCTTCCACAGTGCCTAAACAAATAAAGTAATAAACAATAAAAAGTAAAGAATTCCAAGTAATCTCAATTCTCATAAAAACAAATTATGGAAGGTTTTTATATAATCATTTTCCTTGGAGCAACATCCTAAATAAGGCAGAAATTTATAGGCAGAGAAGATCACCAATTGCCTAATACTTTTTTATACCGTGAAACAGGATTACCTCTGTAAAACAATCTATTGCATATTTTTACCACATGTAGTGTACTTAAGGCAAGTCTCGTTTGTCAAGATATATCAGGGATTCCTTAGATTTAAATAAAGTCACATCCACATTGTGAAATATCTTTTTATAATTTTTTTTTTACATTTATTTATTTTTGAGAGATAGAGTGAGACAGAGCACAAGTGGAGGAGGGGCAGAGAAAGAAGGAGACACAGAATCTGAAGTAGGCTCCAGGCTCTGAGCTGTCAGCACAGAGCCCGATGTGGGGCCCGAACTCACAAACCATGAGGTCATGACCCGAGCTGAAGTCGGATGCTTAACTGACTGAGCCACCCAGGTGCCCCGGGAAATATCTTCTTGAATTGAAGCATCTCTCTTTGCATTTGTGGATATTGAGCAGAATTTGCTGGTTCAAGCTTAAAGGCAAAAGTTTCTAAGGCTGCTTTTATCCAAGTCCGAAGTTGTAGATGAGGAATTCTGTTCCTCAGACCTTACTTTTCACAATGTTAGCCTTATAGTTGCTATTTTTAAGATAGCTACAATGTTAGCCACATTCCACCTGTCTGGGGAGTGTAAGGTTTACAAAAATACAAAAGGTACTCATGGCTTTTTGTGAACAACAGCCTAAGGTTATTCCTATTTCTGGAAACTTGGCTATCATGTATAATAACTGGATGATTCGGTGAATTTGGTTCATAAAAAATGAAATAATAATAAAAAGTCTAACAGATTTGCACTGCTGAGTCAACTGGTGGATTCCAATAGGATTTGATGCCTCATAAACCTACGGTGACTACAAATTTTAGATCGTCTATCATGGTGACATCACTTTCCACTGTATTCTCAATTTCACATCTCACATCATATTTTTTTAAGTTTATTTTTACTTGTTTTTGAGAGAGAGAGCAAGAGAGAGAAAGCACAAGTGGGGGAGGGGCAGAGAGAGAAGGAAACAGAAAGAATCCCAAGCAGGCTCCACACTGTCAGCTCAGAACATGATGCAGGGCTCGAAACCACGAACCGTGAGATCATGACCAGAGCTGAGGTCAGACGCTTAACCAACTGAGCCACCCAGGCACCCCTCACATTGTGTTTTGTAAAGTTTCTGGGAAAGAGAAAATGTAAAGAAGGTTTTGTTTTGCACCATAGATAAACCTGTAAGTATTTTGTAGCAGGAACTTGTTGCCAGTCATTTTCTTATTATGGTATCTCTGCTAAATTTTCTGGCAGCAACAACTGAATATTATTATAATTGTGATAGTCTCCAAAATAAGATATACTCAGGGTCCTTTTAAGTAAGGAGTTTGAATAATTACATTGGTATCCTATGCCCAACTCAACAAAGGCTAATAGGGAATCCATATTTTACCTGTAGTTAGAAAACAGGTGTAAAAAGGTTCTCTCACTTCACATTAATACACTGAAAATTCAAGTCACTAAGTTCTAGTGTCTTTATTCTTATAGTTCCCTAACTTATTAAAAGAGCTGTTTTGCCAGTTTCTTTGAGATAATTCCAACTTTTTACTGCAGATCTTTCTGAAGATATCTGAAGATTTAACTTCAATGGTGCACAAAACAGAAGACAGAAGCACTTCTTTATCAAGTTTATCAAGTACCTACTTTGGAAACCGTGAATCTCTCCTCTTTGATATGACCGTGTGTTAAATTTACTTCATTTTAAATGTAATATTTTTATAAGAACTGAATCAACACAGTGTCCGATAAAATGATGCAAACCAGTTAATATTTTTTGAATGCAGGAACTAAATAAGACTAGTTCCAAATATGTCTTTCT
This sequence comes from Panthera pardus, assembly GCF_024362965.1. NCBI lineage: Eukaryota > Metazoa > Chordata > Mammalia > Carnivora > Felidae > Panthera > Panthera pardus. The sequence continues at coordinate 48,144,911 of NW_026526666.1, read as the reverse complement.
TAAGAGAGTGAGTTTGACCATCCTAGCTTGCAATTTTCAAAACTGATCTCAATTCTTAAGGCTACCAGGCCCGTCACATTAGAATCAAAGTTTTGAAATAAAAACACTACACAGTTTCTCTTCATCCGGTTAACTGTATAGGTAAGCATTTTATTCATACGATTTAACTGCATTTCTTTTAGGATATAAAGTGTGTGGTAAGAGCAGACTCAAAGATGTGGGTCTTAAATGTCAACTATGAAAAATTCAGATATTCTGTTTGCCTTTAAAGTTATGTTAATTACCACACTTTAATTAAGTGTTTATTTTTTTAGAACTCTTTTCCCCTTCTGTTTGGCCACCTGTATACCTCATTCTTCAACCACAGGAGTAAAGGTGTCTAAAATTGATGCTGGGTTTGATAAGGTACGGTGATGACATTAGCCTGAGTTCTAGTTCCTGGAACAGAGATCTGTGACCACACAGCCACTTATGGGCAGCTAGGTCCCAGCATAACTCCTTGTGCCCACATGTCACTGATTTGGAGCCAAGACCTGTGCTCTAAATATACTGTACCAGTTAAACACAGGTATTCTAGGCTATCTGCTTTGTCAAATGCAGGGGAGTGTGGGAAGGGGAAAGGAACCAAGGTTCTGTTTTTAAATACAAGGGATTAAAAGTAAACATGGTGCACAGCAATGGCAATATACTTAACACCACTGAACGGCACACTTAAAAATGGTAAATTTCATGTGATGTAGAACATAAAAAAACTAAAAGAAAAACCATGTGGGAGTGGGTTCTGAAAACTGTGTTCATGGATTGCAGAAGTTTTGCACGACGGTCTGTTAAATGTCCAAGTCCAGTATATAATCTGCTATAACTCTGCCAGTGACCAGGTCACGCTTGCTGCAATGCTTCCTATTAAGCCAGGCTGCTTGGAACCTAAATGAACACCCACTCATCAGGTACTCATAAACAACACTTACTCATAGAAATCTCCAGCTAAAAGCACCCCAGAGGAAAATCTGGAAAGCACCAGGTAAGTGTGTGGTGCCACACAAGGAGCATGTGTAAACATCACTTGCTCCCAGGCTGTGCCCCTCTGTGAGGAGCTAGGCAGTGCAGGAACCCCTATCTTCCTATCTCAGGACTGGTCTTGCTCCAGCCCAAAGGCCGGTCAGAGTTCCCAGGCCTTGGGGTCCCATTGACTGAATGTGGGTTCAAGCACTCCCTAGAGGGTACAGCACCATTCCAAAGGGCTGAGGCAGGCTGCAGCGGCAAAAGGGGTCTTCCTTCACTCTCTTGCTTCCATCAAGAGTGAACCTGCAGGGAAGGTTAGCCTGGCTGTGCTGGGAGGGCAGGCAGTGTGTCAGAAGTTGCAAGAGGGCTGTGCCCGCCTGCTGTTGCAGGTAGAATATTTCTGCAGACTGAAAATCATCTCAACATGCAACAGATGCCTGAAATGAGAAAACGCACAGCAGCAGGCTACAGTTGTCACAGCCATTCTGCCCCTAGTGCACCCACTAGAAATCTGTGTCTCTGTACACGCACTGGAATGACACCTGGGCATCCTCCTACTCCCTCCAATTAGGATGGGAGCAGCCCCGTGGCCTCCACGCTTGCATAAACAAAGCCTAACGCGATGCCTGGCACTTGGAAGGTGCCCAGCAAGTAAAGGAGGAGCTCAACTCTGAAGCCACAACCAAGATAGCGGGCCACAGGCCTCTCCAGTCCTCTGTGGTTGCCAACACACCCCTGCAAGTGCTGCCGCATCAAGAGGCTTCCCTGGCCCGCCGGCGCGCCCGCCCGCCCAGACCTCTGCACACACGCAGGAACTACGTACCAGTAAGGGCGACCAGCAGACAGACAGCACGCACATGATCCCCATGAGTTGGATGGCCGTCTCGGTGGTGATCCGACCCCACTGGGCGCCGGACTGTGACGCCGTGGCCTTGGCCCGGCAGCGGGACACCAGGGCCTTGATGGTGGCCAGGTTGCAGGCGAAGGTGACGGCCAGCGCTGAGAGCCCCAGGAAGGCAAAGGTGGAGGCGAAGAAGAGGTTGCCCCAGTTGTGCGAAGAGCTAGTCCCGTTGCCCCCTCCCCCGGTGCTAATGAAGCACCACGTCCCGGGCCACTGGATAGTGTACTGGCCTACGCCCAGCACCGGCAGTAGGGCGAAGGCAAGCACCGCGAGCCACACGCCGAGCAGCACGGCGCGGGTGGCGCGCGTCTTCATGTGGCTCGCGTACCAGTGCGGCGCCCGGATGGCCAGCGCCCGCTCGACGGCCATGGCGCTGGCGATGAAGAGCGAGGAGAGCCCAAAGACAGTCATGGTCAGACCGAAGAAGGTGCACAGCCTCCCCGACGGGTCGAGCTGCTCCCAGCGCTGCTTGGACAGGTACACGACGATGACCACCGGGCTGGTGAGCAGTTGCCCGACCAGGTCTGTGAGCGCCAGCCAGCCGATGCACAGCAGGAACGACTTCTTGCGCTTGCTCTCCCGGCGCCGGTAGCTCCGCGACACGAGCAGCATGGCCAGCGCGTTGCCCACGAAGCCCGTGATGAGCATGGTGATCGGGAAGGCTACGGACACCGAGCCGCAGTCCTCGCCGGGCTCGCGGGGACGCGTGAGGTTGCCCCGCGCCGCGGCGGAGCGCTCGGGCGCCCACATGCCCGGGTATGAGTGGTTGAGGCGGGTGCAGAAAGGGGCGCTCCCGTCGCCCCGGGTCTCCTTCATGTTGGCTTCGAGGTGAGGAGAGGACGGCGCCCGGAGAGCAGCAGCGGGAGCTGGCGGAAGGGGCGCGGGCGGCGGCGAAGGTCGGTGTCCACCCGGACTGAGGCTGGGGCCGGGCTGCCCTCCATGATGCGGGGCGTAGCCGCCGCCTCACTTCTCTCCTCTGGCCACGGCGCCTGGGCTTTCAGGCAGCCGCGCCGTCGGCTCTGGGAAGCCTGCAGCTCCGAGGCGCGCGAGGTGCCGGCCCCTTCTATAAGGCCGCGGAGGGCGGGGCGCCCGGGGGTGTGGGCCGAAGCGCGCAGGGGCGGGGGCGGGGGGCTGGAGGAGCAACTGCGCGCGTCCCCCGGCTGCTGCGTGACCGCTGCCCTGGCCGCCAGGGCTGGAAACTCTCAGGAGGACTCCTCTTGCCCCGACTCCTGGCCAGACGGGACGCCCAGCCAGTCCGCCCTTCGCTGCGCCGCGCCTCCTCCTCTCCTCTGCCAGAGGAGCGTGGGCGGCCCGGGCTAAAATGTCTCCCCGTGCTTCCCGACCACAGGCAAGTCGCCAAGGCAGTCCCGAACGTCCGCCCCGCTCCTTACCCATCCGCCAACGCTTAATGCAGGGGCCGGATCCTCCTTCCGTAGCTCTTCTGTAACCCTGGCAAGTGTAACTCACCTGTTTCTAAGCAATCCGGGCCAACCACACTCCTTTGCATGGCTGAATGTGAACTTTTCTCCCTTTTTATACTTTGGGACCAAGCAGCTCTGTTCCCGGGGGTCACCCTGATAATATAATACTCATAGTGCCTCATAGAGACTTAAGGGAATACGTATAAAGGAAACAAAGTAAAATCAGAGTGCCGAATTCGAAGATGAAATCTCAACTACCGCTCTCCACCTAAATTCTATCCGTCTCCCCGTAAAAAAAAAAAAAAAAAAAAAAAAAAAAAAAAAAAAAAAAAAAAAAAAAAAAAAAAAAGAAAGAAAGAAAAAAAAAAGCTACGGCTAAAGTGGCTAGAGGCAGGTGGCAGCCGCTTGCATATCTGAGATAATGAAAAACTGCCGCCAGCCTATTCTCAATTAGGACTAGAAACTGTAGTTAGATGTTAGGAAGGTCTTCACATTTAGTGAAAATGGGCATAATTGCCTAATATCTTTTACTAAGCGAATATTTAGTGTTTTTTCACAGTTTCCCGTTTTATCAGATCCTCCAAGGTCTTGTTCCTATTACTCCCCTTTGACGGTGAGCTGAGGATCCTTGAAGTTAAAGGATGTGCCCAAGTTCTTCCAGCAATTCTGCAGTCTGCATCTTTAGTCTTGTTTGCGTCCATACCATAATTACTCTTAGCAGTTGAGAAACAACAGTAACTTTGTTCCCACATTTTGGAAGGGTCTGGCTTTTCTGCCTCTTCACATTGTCCAGGAAATGAAAAGATTTTGAAAATAATTTGTAGACTTCGTTTTTTCCCCTCATTTAAGAAATTAAACCTGATCATATAGCAGTATGAATACCATTACTCAGGCTTCAGATTGACTTCAGGAGGAAGTCCTGTACTTAGTTTCTTTACCTTTCCTAGCTTAGTTGGTATCTTTTGGGGGTGTAAATGAGTGGCAGGAGATGATCCCACATTCTTTCTGTGCTGTTGTATTAACTCTCTGTATGAGAGCTTGAAAAAAAAATGCTTATAAGCCTTATATAGTTTTTAAAGGAGAAAGAGCAAAAATGTAATTTCAACTCCATTTTAACAACATGCATTAATGACATTATTTTGTTTTGCAGTCATTAAAATTTTTTTACACTTTTGAATTTTCTTTTAAAATGTCATGTTTCTAATGAGAATGACAGCTAGGAAGGAATACTCAAGTGGTTTACTTTTTAAATCTTCTCCAAACTTTTGTCTTATTAATTTGAATTAATCTGAAACTCATACTTATGAAAGTTTTTTCTAAAATCTCATTTAAAAGATAATATTTAATATTATCATATATATACTTTAATGCATATTGGATGAAAGTATTTATCAAATTAAATTTTTCAGTAATGAGACTCTAATGTAATTATGTATTTTATTTAAAAACTTAATTTGTCATGATTCATACAGCAAACATCAAAGCTGAATGTCTCTCCAGTTATATCAAAAATTATTCTCATTTTTATGAATATTTGACTTCTTTGAAATTTTACTTCCCCCATTGCAGTGTATGCTGTAGCTAACTTGACTTCGTAACAGTAACAGAGTTAATGTTAGACTCTTTACTCACCTCTATACCAATGCACTAAATATGTTGCATTTCAGATCTTTTGTGTAACATTTTCCTCCTTTCAGTGATTTGCTTCATCTTATTCTAAGTTGTCAGCTTTTTAGTTACTTACCTTGTAAACAAGTGATTTAGGGAATCTGAGGAGCCATGGAATAGGATGCTGCCAGATGGATTCTGGCTGGCACTTTTTAGTGTCAAGGCAGAAATAGCCTGAATTGTGTTGGTCTGAAACACCAGCACCCTCTAGTGACCAACCTAATAACATGCTGTACAGTATATTAAAGAGAATTTCTAAATGACAAATATGTTTTGCTTAAGGAACCTCTGATATCTTTCTTAGGGGTGTACTAATTAATACATAACTATGGTCATTTTGTTTTCCTTGGAGTGCACAAACTATCATGTCTAATCCACAGACCAGTGGAGTATTAGAGTCAGATCATTGAAAAGACCACATATTCAAATGTTTTTTTAAAAATTTAAAAGTATATAATCACCCATTATCTATTTAATTAAAAAAATTAATGTTTATTCATTTTTGGGAGACACAGAGAAACCAAGCGTGAGCGGGGGAAGGGCAGAGAGAGAGGGAGACACAGAATCCGAAGCAGGCTCCAGGCTCTGAGCTGTCAGTGCAGAGCCCAATGCGGGGCTCGAACCCACAAACCCACAAACCATGATTATGACCTGAGAGAAAGTCAGAGGCTTAACTGAGCCACCTAGGCGCCCCTCACCCATTATCTGTTCTTACCTTAAACTATTCTCTAAAAATAATTTACATTTTAATATGTAAATATCTTACCTTTTAAAATTCACAACATATATCAATATTTAGCTAGCATTGATGAATATATTCTGCCACTTCTACTGAACTTGCATTAAGAAATCTTAAAATAGACTTGGTTACAAAACAAGATCAGTAACTATTTTGCATTCCTTCATTATGGATGGAAAATATCTATAATTCTTATTCCATTGATCCAATTGCTAATTTCAGCATATTTTTAAAAATGTTTGTTTTTGAGAGAGAGAGAGAGAGAGAGAGAGAGAGAGAGAGAGAGAGAGAGAGAACGCAAGAGGGGGAGGGACAGAGAGAAGGAGGCACAGAATCCAAAGCAGGCTCCAGGCTTTGAGCTGTCAGAGCCCGACGTAGGGCTCGAACTCACAAACCACAAGATCATGACCTGAGAGGAGCCACCCAGGTGCCCCCAGCATATTTCTTAGTCATCCATCCATTCATTCAAAAAATATTTATTGAGCATCTATTCTGTCAGATACTGTGCTAGTTGTTAGAGATATAAAAGAAACACACAGATATCCCTACATTTATGGAGGTTATGTTTTAGTGCAAAATTCTTGATTTTTAAAATCTGAAATAACAGAAGAAAGGAATGCTAATTTCAGTGGCTTTTGTTATTTGCCATGGAGGTAAGTTCTTATATAAAATCCAATTTAAAAATTCATGTACAATTTTCATGAAAAATGGAAAAATATGTAGTTTTATCACATGGGATTTATTTCAGGAACCCAAAGTAGATTTAAACACCCAAACATCAACCAATATAATTACTATTTCAACGAAATAAAGGAGATGCTTGAAGTTTTTGCTAAATCAAACATCTGGGTATACTGAATCCCTTTGTATTGATTGCATTTTCTTCAAACTTTTCTTCCTGTTTCTTTGCATGCCTGATAGTCTTTAGTTGAAAACTGGACTAGTTAATATACTGTAGTGACTATGGTTTCTATTATTTTCCATGAGGATTATTGATTTGGCCTGGGGCCAGGTGGGGGCTGGGGGTGCAGGTGATGTGGTCATCCACCAGGTAGTTAACTTGCCTGAATTCAGACTGCCAACATTTCCTTTTGTGGTATACAGCTGCTTTTCTATCTCTGCTCTGTTGTCATGATTTCTCATGGCTGCTCTGTGGATTGATCTACCCTATACTGCATAATTTGTTGGTCAGTGATGGGGACCACCATGTCTGTGGTTTTCTTCTGCGGATTCTCCTCTAATTTCCAGCTGCTCTGCCAGCTTTGGGTTGTGCCCTACATTTCAAGCTTGTCAAATTTCAACTATTTGCCACCTAAGGTGCTCAGGGTGGAGAATAAACTCGTTTAAGGAAAGCATCAAAGTCATGGACATAGGTCTTGAGTAGTTTTATCTTCTAAGACTAGGTTCCACTCTGGTCTCTGCTTGCTTTTTCACCAGGCTTCAGGGGGATTCTCTTTCACGCACGGTTTAGCTGTCAAACATATATTTGGGCAGAAATTCTATCTCATTCTTTTTAAGGTTCTTATCACCTGGATTTCCTATTTAAATTTGCAGTGGTCTTTTCAGCCTTGAACTCCAATCTCTGGCACTTTTTGCCAGAGACTGATTTTTCCCATCGCTGATTTCCCACAGATATAGTCATGAGGGTTGGGCATCTCTCTCAGTCCAAAAGGCCAGTAACCCTTAATTCTTACCCCTTTTAGTTGTAGTTTTGAGATTAAACTCTTCGCCAATTTCTGTATGCTTTTGAATGCTTTCCAGTGAGTTTTAGTTGTTTTTTTTTAAATTTTTAACCAGATTTTCATTGTTATCTGTAGGGCAGTGTGATAATAGCATAAAGACAGACACATCTGTTCAATGGAACAGAATACTATATCTACTTATATCTAAATAGGTAGATATTTATGGCTATACACACACACACAGCGGGGGGGGGGGGGGAGGGTTACAGATATACAGATAAAAGATAGGTATACACACACATCCGTCCATACATGTTCAATTAATTTTCAGCAAATGTTAAGATAATAAAGTCTTTTCAACAAAGGCACTGAAAAAAATGGATACCTGTATGAAAATAAAAATGGACATAAACCTTCTCATACCACACAAAATGGACTGTAGATTACATGTAATTATGCTTAATCTTCTAGATTAAAATGGGAGAAAAATTAATGATTTCTTTAGTCTCCCATCATTACTGGAAGTACTCTCCAACTTGTCTTTTAACATTTAACATGATTCTCTGTCAGTATGCATATAAATTCTTCATTCTTCTTAAATACCATGAATAATCCAAATTCTTTCTCTTTGGACTATTTGTAATTTTTGCTGTCAGAAGCAATGGTGCAACAAATATTCTTGTGTATATTGGTGTGCATACTTGTAGGACTTATTTTACATGACAGATCCTCAGAAGTGAACTGCTGTACACTGATGACCCCCAAATTTACATCTGCAGTCTACGTCTTTTTTGAACTCCAGTTTCATATATCCAATTGACTGTCATGCCATTTAGATAGAACTTCATCCCATTTAAATGGAACTTCAAATTTTCTTCCCCACTTCTTGTTCTACTCGTCTTCCCCATCTCAATACAATATACCATCCACTTACTGAAGCCAGAATTCCAATAACCATCCTTGAGTCTTCCCTCTCTACCATGTTTTCCAGCGTATCATCCAGTAACATTCTAATTCAAAATACATTTCATCTACATTCACTTGTCTCCATCTCCACATCTACCACCTGGTTCAGATCACTACCACCTTTTACTCAATCTACCACAATAGTTTTTAAATTGCCTGGATTTTGTAATTAAAAATTTTATTATAACAAATTGAGCTAAAACGACAAGTTTAAAGCCTTTAATTATATTTTAAGATGCTAATAGTATCTTCACTTCTTTCACTCCCAAAACCAGTATTAACAGATTGAGGTATATTTTTTCCAATTTTTTTCTATGCTTACACAAAGATATTTCCACTCAAAGTCCATGAATTTCTGCTTCTGCATTTGCCAGCCCTGAACTAGTATTGCTGTTTAGAATATTTACAATCTGATGGGTAAAATATATTTTAAATTGGATTTCCATAAATACTAGTGAACTTAAATCCAACTTCATTAAGGAAGTTAAATCTATTTCCATGTGTATTAACTTCAATTGCTTTTACATTTTTTATTAGATTAACTTCCTCTTTGTACTTTTATTGGATTGTCATATGCTATTAATTTGTAGGAGCCCTTTGTACTGTTAGAGATACCACCGATTTCTCATTTTCCTACCTTGTCATTTGCCTTTTTTACTTTTTGTGTCTGGATTATCTTACGTAAACCATTTATTCAGAAAAAAATAATAAACTTTTCCTTTTTGGTTTTGGGAATTCTTAAGAAAGTTAAGGTCTCCCCTTGATTCATACACCCAAGTTACATTCTGAAATATTTTCCCTCCAGTATTATCTTTAAAATAGATTACTTTTTAGCAGATGGTAACAAGGTTGAAGTTTAACTTACTTTTTGATGGGCTATCATATGGGGTAGATTTGCTGTAATTTTGTTTCTATGCTTGGGGTTCTTAAGAGCTTCTTGGACTCATCGCAGTCTCCTTTCAAACATATGCTGACCATGACTCACCTGAAGACTTGGAGGACCAAGGATCTCCGCATGCATGCACCTCTCCTGTTACTTGCCATATCTTAGTGGCCTTGTCCTTCCTACTCCATCTCAACTCAGGGAAAATTGCAAATCTCCATCTAGGGAACTCCTGTGATGTATCTCAGAAATCTTCTCAAGGGAGTAAGGTGGCATTCAATAGGGTTAGCCTTGTTTCCCTTTATCAGATTATCACCGTCTTCCTAGTTCAGTGTACTGAAAAACCCTGTTTTAATATATTGTGTGGTTTTGGGTGGAAGGATAAATCTTGTCATGAAGCAAAAGTTCTCTGCTTAGTTTTGTTTTCTCACTTTCTACTTTATGTTTGATCTGTTTTTTATGTTCTTGACATGGAAACGTAGATATTGGTGTAGCTTCTTTCCTAATACATGGTTTCAAAATTACACATTTCCCTCTAAGTAGTGCTTTAGCTGAATCTCGAGGATATTTTCATTACCATTCAGAATATCTTAAATTTCCATCACTTGTTCCTTGCTATATGGGGATGTTAAATCCTAATTATTTTCTGGTTTTGCTATTGAGTCCGTTTAATTCCACTGGTCAATGAATGTATTTTGTACTATAAATCCTTTGAGAACTGTTGTATGGCTCAATAGCCTACGTGTAAATATTCTATGTGCAGTTGTTAGATGTAAGGTTTTACAATTACCAAGTAGGTCTACTTGATCATGTTTATTCATAATACCTTTTTCTTCACAGAAAGGTATTATGATTTTCAAATACACAGATCTACTCACCCTGTCAGTCCTAACATTTTGAAGTTATTAGACGTTGATATGGAAGGCTTTTAGAGAAGCCAGGGCTGAAGTGCACTTCCAAGTTTATGACATTTGTGTTAAATGGACTCTTACCACTATCCAGTTCCTGTTCTAATACTCACTAGCTTAGTCTGTTGTGTTTGTATTAATATTGCCACATACTGGTATTTGCTTGGTAACTTTTTTCCACCTTATTTTCAACCTGTGTTCTTACTCTGAATGCATAACTTATAGCTATAATGGGGTTTTTGTGGATTTTAATCCAGTGTGACAACATATAATTGGGGTGTATAATCCATTTTCAATTAACTACAGGTAGTTTAGCTAGCCTATTGTTGTATTTCATGTTTTTCTCTTTAAGAAAACCTCTTTTAGAATTATTAGTTTTATTATCCTGTTATTAACTTCTTGTACCTTTTGGGGTTATTGTGGAAATTGAAATGCTTTCTTGACTGTGAAAGTTTACCTTAAATTAGTACTTTTACTATTTCTTGAGGAATGAATCTTTTAATGGTTTAAATCACTTACCTTCTTGGGGGCACCTGGATGGTTCAGTTAAGCATCCCGCTTTTGATTTTAGCTCAAGAGATCAAAATGCAGATTAAGCTCCCCACTGATAGCACAGGGCCTGCTTAGGATTCCCTCCCTTTCTTTCTGCCCCTCCCCTACTCATGTGCATGCACAGTCTAATATAAAAAAATAAATAAATCACTTACCGTCTTCCTTTTGTGTTAATGTTGTAATCTTACTTCCATGTTCTAAGCCCAATACATTACTCACATAACTCCAAATTTAGGACTACACTGATTACACAAATGCTGTAATCTGCTTAAGCAAGTCTTCTATTCTTTTCCCATAAAGTAGGTCTTTCTAATCCGTTCTCCAAGAAGTAGCCAAATTTGCTTAAAGCTAACTAGGACTATTTCAAACCTTTCAGTATTTCCCAACCGTTTGTAGAATCTATTTAAATTATTTTCTATGGCCTAGCGGCTTTGCATGATAAGAGTGTCTACCTCTACCACTTCATTTTTTTACTCATTATGCCTTACACCAGCCTTAAGGTTATCATCTTAGCACAGACTTAGCAACTCTGGTATAGATCTTTCAGGAATGATTCTCCCAATTCTCTCTGACCTTTAGGTCTTCTACCCACCACTCATTTACTTTATGGTACTCATCAAAATTTGTAATTATTCTGTTTTCTTAGTTTTGATAGATTCACTAGAATACCTTGCTGTTTTACCAGCTAGTCATTAACTAGTTAGTTCACTGTCAGGCATGCAGCAGACTCAATCAACATATGTAAATAACTGAATAACACAATTCTTTGGCTATATTCTAAATATTGATACTGACAAATTACCCTCTAAAAGGTCTGTGCTAACTCATCCAATGATGAAAAAAAATTAGGGATCTTAAAATGAAGAGATCATATTGATTCAAAAAGTCCCAGCAGATGCAATCAAAATGGCACTAATGACAAAAGTCCAATGGTGTGCCTAAAATTTTCAATGTGTTAAATATCAGTCTTTGTAATCCTTGAACAAGATTTTTTACATGTAAATTCCTTATAAATCCTGACATTTCCTTTTCTTTCCACTTTTGCTCATATAAGACATCAAATCTTTCAAATGCAGAGGAAACAGTTTGCTACTTATTTGCTACCTAATTGGCTTACCAGACTCACAAATGCCAGTATTCGCTGTGTACTCATGTACCAGGCACAATGAACATTCCCAGGGTGATACAGCTACCATAAAGTAAAAATTCAAATCAGGAAGTTTCACTCCAGAAGATAAACATCAAATCTCATTGTCAATTCTACCCCTGGATCACACCCATTCAACTTTACTTCCTATTACATCCAGGTGGGAGATACCCAGCCTTTGTGATGAGATTGATAATAGGCTATGACTGTTTCATCTTTGGGGGTAAATACAAAATCCTTGCTCTCAGTATATCACTGTAACTCACTGTTTTCAGTCAATGTTCAATGTGGTCCAGTTTAATCCTGACAGATCAAGAGGTTCCTTCTCTCCAAGGTTTCTCACAGCCATGGTTACTTTTGGTCCTCTAAAAACATGATCAAAACTTGAGCCTTCACCATTTAGCTCACATTCATCTACAAACCATCTCCTTCCTTCAGGACTACTGAAGTCAATTCCTGTAAAGCATTTTGCTTTCATCCAGGCAAGACTGAGTCTTCCCATTTTTATCACTTTATTTCTACCATAAAATATTTTATAAGTACTCCCCCACTAAATTAAGGTAATGGGAAAACGGCTGTCCTATATCCTTTTAGCTTCAAACCCAGGTATTTTTACATCCTTGAATACTATGTAACTTTCCTCATAAGCTTCCTAGATATATTTTAATCATTCAATTACTTAGGAATTTACCTAGTTATTGTAAATATTTTTCTTACACTAGTACCTTTTATTTTGCTAAATACATACATTTAAGAACTATTACTTATTATAAATGTTTTTTACAAATGTGTGCAAATGTTATGAAAAGAAACCATACTGTTTACTAGTCACTCTCAATGACTACAAATTTGCCTTAATGCTACCTGGATCCATCCCTCCTGATACTATAATTGTCAAAACTCTTTTTTAAGGTCAAGTCCTCCCACCCTCACCCCACCATGATGGATCTAGATCCCATCCCCTCACCTATTTGATGATACCTTTCCAACACTTCTTCCCTCCCTCCTCCATCATTTACTTTCTGTTCTATTGGAGAATGGAAGCATACCAACAAAAACCCAGTCTCAAAGAACTTCCCAAGGCCAAAGCTTGGAACGATTTGAGCAATAAAATAACATAGCATTAGCCTATGACCTAAAGTATAAAAGAAATATGCATGAATCCATACAAATATAAATGAGGTGTTTTTTTTTTTTTACAAACAAATTCCAAGTGAGAGGACAGCCCTCCCCAACAGGATGTGGAGTTCAGTTCCCTGATCCCTACTCTGAAGGTGGGCTGTACCTGGTAACTTGCTTCCAAAGGATGGAGTAGGTAAGGGAAAAATACTAACTACAATGATGAATTTGGGCAAATCTGGATATTATGTACCAGATATTTGATGAGAAAGTAACTTTCCCTGATATTCTTTCCAACTCCCCCATTCTAATCACAAGAAAAAAACCAGACTAATTTAGAATAGGGGAATATTCACCAGGACATCCAGCCAATACTCCTCAAGACTGTCAAGTTAGAATGAAAAGCTGTCAAACCACAGGTGACTGCAGAGATAGGACAACTAAGTGCATTGTGGTACCCTGGACTGAATCCTAAACAGAGTAATGGGAAATGGTGAAATTCACATGAAATCTGGATTGTAATTAATAGTAATAATTCAATATTGGTTTCTTAGTTTTGTCAAAAGTGTGTGGTAATGTGTTAATGATGGTGAAAACTGGGTGGGGGTATATTGGAACTGTACAATTTCTGCAGCTTTTCTGTAAATCTAGTTATAAAATTGGTGTCTATCTGATCTGCCTACCTACAAATAATGACTGAAATTAATACCATCTTACCACATCACTAGATTAAAAAACATCTAACCATTTTGGCTTTGGTTATGAGAGAGAATACTGAAATTTGCCATCAGACTTGAAAGTAAATTCCTATTTAGCAACTTCTGCGGTTCCCATGGGCAAGTTTTAAATGTCCTTAAGTTGTAACCTTCCTTTTTGTAAAATACAAGATACACAACCATGTCTAAAAGTGGCAGGAAGAATCATATAATGCCTGTACATTTATTACATACCCTAAACTGTCTTAACTGAAACCATCCACTCTATTTTCCAGAAATAATAAAATTTCGAGTTCAGGAATGCTAAAAGGTAATGTGAAAACATCTCAGGACTGTATCAAAAAACAGGGCTGAGTGGAGAAATTCCCTGCCTTCTTATCAATATCTATCTACAACAATGGCTGTGGATGCCAGAATACAAAAGATGAGATGTGAAACAAAGACTTTTTTACCTTTATAATTGCACCGAGATGGTTTTTCTTACATTTTAGAGCTTGCCCTGAAGGTAAACATTACCAGATACCATGCACATATTATTTAAATGAAAGGATTCTAAATGAGAACTTAAGAAAACTTACTAATTAAAAGTTACTGAGTGTTATAAAGTCACAGTTTTACAAAGAATTCAAGAAGCACACTATGGAGTGTTATTTTACCACATGAAATGAAGTGTGGGATGTTGTTGATAGGAAACATTCAATTTGGGTATTCTCAATTAAAAAAAGTCACAAGAATTTCGAGTATCCATGGCTATAACTGATCATAGCTTTGGAATGTTTTAAACCAAGAACTCCTAAATATAACGTGATGTTACAGAAAGATAAGTGAATATAAAGAATTTACAATGCATAATCAAATGTAACAAGACTGATCTGCTTAAAAATAAAGATTAACTCAGAGCTTAAAAATTCTAATTTATTTCTCACAAATGCCACTTGATGCTTGATTCACAGCTTTATTTACATTTGTCTACAGCATCATTTCTTCATGAAATGAACTAGTACAGCTTAGTTTAACCAAATGAAATCATAATCATCTGAATTGTCTGTAAACTATCAGCTAAATTTATAACCTTGCATTTGCTTAGTACAGCCAAAGTTTCAAATACAGAAAGCACAAGAATAAACCAATGGTAACATGTAGACTCTAGAAGATCATCTGGGCAAATTTAGAAGGTGGACTTTCAAGAAGTCTGAGGCACAATACAAGAGAGTAAAAGTTCTTGTGCAACCTACAGTAAACGCAGCAAAGAAAATTAAGACATAAAAAAACAAGGGGAAGTTCATTGTAAAAATATTATCAAAATACTTCTACATAAGATATTTTGCTTTCATCTTTAGATCAGCTGAAGAGAAAAATCACTCATTTTAAAGTAAAAAACAAATAATTTTGTTTGGTCTGTCTACTAGATAACCTTAAAACTTTAAAATTTTTAATTGCAGTAGACAATAATTTAAAATTAAGGAAAACAAAAACAAAATGTGGGTACTGATCCCCATGACAAAAAGTCCCCAAGCACAATTTGTCGATTTCCCTTAACATACTTACCTTGCATTGTCACTGAAGATACTGTTAAGAGAAGAAACCTTTTTGTTTTTAAACCAGAGGACAAAATGTAGCTCAAGTGACCAGATTTTGAGAAATAAAACGAACTCTGTATTTTAAGCCATAAGTAATTTCAAGTGAATAGGAACAATAAGTATTTCTGCATGTCATGCAGAAATAAGCATTCATTTGTTACTAAGAAAATTTTATGCAGTGTTTGAACATCTCAAGGCAAATAAATGTTCATTTAAATTCACAATCTCTCTGCTGATCTTTCACCCAAAGAAATATACTTCAATTTGTTCCTCATTAACTACGACTTAACTTTATCGATACTACCATATGTGATAACCGGGTTTTTAAAAGATATCACATGAAGCTTCTTAAAATATTAAGATAAAAACATTTTGAAACGGATGTTTTTCTCATCAATATCAGTAAAGAGAGGAACCTGTTTGACACTTTTGCTCAAAATTATTGTCAGGAAAGGGAAAATGAATAACACCCCTTTCCTTCTGCAATTCACAAGATTTTTTTTCTTCATTAAATGTGGTGGTACAAAAAAGTAAAACTGGATAAAAGAGAGACAAAGATTCTAAGGCACCCTCAGCATAGGGAATTTCAAAATGAGAAAGTTTCCGGTTGGCTGTTTTCAACTAGTTTTACTTTTTGTGATAGGAATCCCTTTGACATAGATTCATAGGAACAGGTTGACTCCTTTTCCCAATTAACATAAACAGATTGTTTCCAACTACTTTACCACAGTCTTGCCTCCATGCCCAAAGTTCAGGCAAGCCTAGGTTATCCTGTCTTCAGTCAATAGACAGTTCATATTCCGAAATGAAAAAATTAGAGTTCAAATTAGGAAACAAAGTACTCTGTCACAGCTGAAATGGTTTTAAATGAAATAGTTGTAAATAATGAATGATAAATAGAGTATCTATTTTAGGACATTATGGCTTAAAATACTATTTACTTTTAATTTCACAAATAAACACAGCTGTATTGTTGTGAAAAGCAATGAAAGGCATGCACCTCTACTAGCAGTTTTAGCACTTCTGACCAAGTAAGACACCAACTCCTTAAAAAATATGCTTCATGCACTGTACTGTTTTTTTTTTTTTAGATGTAAATTTTAATACATTATTTCTTTTTTGAACTTGAACGGGAACCAGAATGGGATGATCCAGAAGATGACCTGTGGTGCCTGTAAGACATAATGGAGAAAGCAGATAATCTAGTAAGCTAGAGCTGTTCAGCATTCATTCATAAGACTGTGAGAATATAAAAAATAAAACCTCATTATGCTGACAGAAAGAATAATTAAAATATAAGATACAAACTTATACACATAAAATTAACTAGTGTTCAGACGTTGGATGTGAGCCCAGTAATAGCATAACTGTAATTTAAAATTCTCTATATTTTACAAGTATCTTCTCCTTTCAAGATATAGCCACCTCTCAATTATTTAAGATAATGAAGGAAAGCCTTGCAAAAATGTGTAAAATTACAGATAATATATAACAAAGGCATATAAACTTGGTAATGGAAGTGTGACTAAAATCAATCCTTGTGATACACTATATAGTGTGGTAAGTCTATATGTAAAACAAATACAGCAAGGCTTCTGTGTATGAGACTATATATTCATAAATAATTACGTTTTGGAAATCTAGGTCACACAAGATGATTGTACAATTAGTTATAGGGTTATATTCATGCAGCTAATATGAATAAGTCAATATATCAACCTGGGTAAAGTAGTGGTGTTCCGAGGGGTTGGCCCTGGGCTCAGGGTTGTTTAGTGTTTTCACCAATCACCTGGCTTATGGAATAGAGAACATGTTCATTAAGTTTAGATGACAACAAACTAGGGGGATTATATGTGGCTAAGATAAAAATTTGCAGAGTGGTAAGAAAGCAACAGAATGAGTTTCACTCAAGTACAGAATAATTGTCTTACAAAAGAACAAACGCACATAAACAACACTAGTTGTGTGTAACCTTAATATCTAAACTTCAAAATGTGGAGAATTAATAATTCTGTACAAGAAGGAATCATGAGGTAATCCTACCACTGAACCCAGCAATAATGAGACTACTTAATCCTTATTTTCACAAGTTGAAAGGATATGGAAAATTGGCAAAGATTACAAAAATAAATCGTTAAAAGTGCCTACATAATTAGATACTGAGAATGTAGAGAAAGTTAAAAACTGAGTAATTAGCCTGTTGCAAAAAAGGCGGACAGGTGACATCTGCACTCTACAAATTTTAAAGATGTCAATACCGATAAAGTGATCTAGTAAAGGTCTTTCTCTTAAAAAAAGGTAGAAAAGATTTGGACTGCCAAGATGAAAAATGTATTAGCTACAAGAACAACTTCCTTATTATCTTTATAAAGGGCATAAAACAATAATTTGCCGTGGAAACGCATTTATACATATTTGAGAATAGATTTCCAATGATCTGAAAAGGTTAATTTTTTTTACTAGAGGCCCCAGATTTCTATTTATATTTAATGGAAAATCAAAATCATAAATACGTTTAAAAGTTAACTTCTAAATTACTTCAACATACAGCCTCTGAATTATAATCTTAAAAGACAGAAATAACCGAGAGTTGGCTATAATAATCATATGCAAAAATAAAAATTTAAACAATAAAATGATCAGATAATGGAAGAGTGGTTTGATCTACAACTTTTCTAAGCAACCTGATCAAAGCACACACGATAAACAAAGTAATCAATGTTTTGAAGTTCAAAGTTGAAAAGTGTAATTTAATATTGGAACAAAGGAGTTAATGAAAATCTAATCCTTGACTAGAAAGTTTAATCTATTAAACACACTTAAGAACACCCATTCTTATTTCTACAGAAACCCAAACCTTTCGGGTGACCGTGATCTTGTTCGTCTTTTTTTGCGATCACCAGGTGAAGAAGATCTAGAACGACTTCTCTTTCTGTTCCTCTCAGGAGAAGATGATGAACTTGAATAAGATCTTTTTCGTGGGGAAGAAGAGCCCCTGTGGGACCTGGAGCTGGATCTTCATTGATTGAGAAACAAATCAAACATTTCATTAAAAGAAGAAATGAGGCAGATCGTTCAGCTAACAGCTCCAAAAATAAACAAATAGGATTTATAACTGAAAATTTTGTAAGAAGGAATACTTACTGCATACTCAACAGAAGACTTCTGGTTCAATCACGAAAACAATTCTACTTAAGTACAATTACTTTAACATCATTTTTTTAACATTCTAAGTGTTTATCACTTACAACTAAAGCAGAATTTTTTTAACTTGAGGCTATCATTTTAAAGTATACATAAATAGCAAAACCAAAAGGTAATTGCATTTGCATGACTTTATGACTAGAAAACACATTCTCCCATTTGGGAAAAAAATATGTAGGTTATATACAAATTCCTGAGGAAAATAAACATTACAATTCCTTGTGGAATTAAGCAACTTATTAAGTTGCTCTAGAAAAGGCAAGGATAGGGGACAGAAATGAGAAAACAGTATTCAATTGCCAAATAATCAAAAAAATAAAATAAAATGAGTAACTTTAAAACTTTGATTTATATTAACAATATTTTTATGAAGAAATACTATTCATGAAGTATGAAGTGTTGACATTCACATGTTTCAGGTAGAAGTAAATGTGCAAATGTTTAAATGCAAATTTTTTTCTTCATTTACATATTTTGGTTGAAGGAATTTAGCTCAAACTTCCCAAAAAATTCACCTTTGGGCTTAAAATAAAATCAGAAAGCCCAAAAGGAGAATTCTTTGGAAAGTTATAAGCAATGAAAAAAATGTTTGGGAAGAATATGAAGGCTGTTCTGTAAATCTTAATTCTAGTACTTCCCAAATGGAACTAGGACTTAAAGATCTTCACCTAAGAAGCACTCAAATAAACGTACTAACACAATGATAATACACAATAACAATAAACTCATTTGCTCTCCATTTTGTACTGGCTTAATACAAGTTTGCATATCATTCTTCCTTTAATGTTAAACTGCAGTTGTGCTCTAATGCTACAGATTTGGCTCTATTAAACAGCATTTTTACCAAAAGAACTACCATTATGATTCAGGGTAAATTTCCACAGAAGTGGAATTTTAGTCATTTTCTTATTCTTGTTAGATGCTTTAAATAATAAATCAAAACTTAAAAAAAAGGCAGCATATTTTTACTAAGTTTAAAAAAAACACTTTTAAGGAAGTAGACTAGTGTCTCATTTGCTTCTTCACAAACTGCTTCCCTCTACCGGTCAAACTAAATGCAACCTGAAGTTAACAGTAACGATTACCTAAGACCACATCCTACCTAACCAACCATACTTCCTTATTTAGTCTGTAGAATTCAAGAGGAGTGCTTGTTCTAGACATAGTGTTTGTGTAAAATTTTATATTTATAATTTTTATAATAGTGTTAGTATTACAAAAAAATAGAAATGGGTACAAGACATTCCAGAAACTTTATCTGATATAAATGACAAAATAGTTTCTGCAAATATTGAAACAACTGCCCTACAAAACAATCTGTTTTGAGGCAAGGTTAATTTTCTTCCTTTCAAAAACACAGTGAACTTTTTCTCTGCATATCTGTAATTTTATTTGAATTACTGCAAACATAACTTTATTAGAGATCTGGTGATAAGACTCTGCTCCATCTTCCTATTTCATCACATTTTAGCTAGTACAAAAATAACAAACCTTGCATAATGCAAAATAGCAGCCTTAATTCAATCATGGGAATGTCTTGGCACACTGCTGGCAATGGAAACATCTCATGGTGAGAAAATTAAGCCGAGGCAAGTGCATTAGTTTCTAATGCTAAAATAAAATTGACAAGTAGAAGCAAAATAAGAGGAAAAAAAGCAGCAACGCCTTCTGCAGCCTTAAATATTTTTTCTCTCTGCTTTACAGAGAGATGCTACCTCATTCACCTTGATTTCGACCCACGAGATCTCGAACGTTCTCTGGAACTGGAACGAGATCTTGACTGCGAACTGGAAGAGCTTCTTGAACGGGACCTGGAACAACATGGAAGGATTTTTTTTTCCAGGACCACTTAAATGAACTTTGTGATATGAACACTGAAAGAAAAATGTATATTAGAGTTCATTTTCATATAAAAAGACAACTATTTGAGATACACATTTTCAGAACAAAATATTTTAAGGTAATATTACTTAAATACTTATGCCAAAACTTAAGCTAACATTTAAAAAGAAAACCATCATTTCCCAAGTTTGACTAAATTGCTCTAAAAATCACTCAAAATTGTACAAATAAAAACACTAAGCATTATCTCACTTCATTAACATTGAATACTTTCTGTTCACAATTTTTAAAGCAACCTAGGACTTACACATCCAGGAATTTTGAATGCTGCTGTTTATAATTTAACTTCTCTGATACATCTCTATCAATTTCCCTTAGAAAATTCCTTGTTTCCTCAGTCTCTAGCTAGTATGATACTGTAAGTATGATGACATGTATATGTTTAACTGTTTTTCTATCTACTCAAAGGTTAAAGAATTAAAGAGAAAATACATTAACAATCCTGTCTTAGGTAATTATATTACCTTTAATTTACCCCTTAAAATAATACTTTGTAGAAAAAGATTACTATTGACATCTTAAAATTACTATCTTTATAATTACTTTTGTAAGCTTTCAGGCTTTATAGTGCTCAAATAAAAAATTATCTAATTTTTCTTTTCTAGAGAATGGGTATGCATGTGCACTCAAGCGGGGGATGGTGCAGGATAGGGGCGGGGGGCAGGGAGATGGGGGGAGGGGGAGATAAGGGAGGAGGGAGGGAGGAGGAGGGAGGGAGGAGGAGGGAGGAGGAGGGAGGAGGAGGGAGGGAGGAGGAGGGAGGGAGGGAGGGAGGGAGGGAGGGAGGAGGAGGGAGGGAGGGAGGGAGGAGGAGGGAGGGAGGGAGGGAGGGAGGAGGAGGGAGGGAGGGAGGGAGGGAGGAGGAGGGAGTGGGGGGGGGGGAGAGAGAGAGAATGAATGAATGAATGAGAATGAGAATATCTTAAGCAGGCTCTAAGTGTAGAGCCCAACGCAGGGCTCGATCCCACAACCCTGGGATTATGACCTGAGCCAAAATCAAGAGTCAGACATTCAGTGGACTAAGACACCCAGGTGTCCCCCAAATTATCCAACTGTTAAGAGCTTAATTAGCTAATATTTTGACCCTTAAAAACCATTAAAATCCACTGCCCATGATTTCACTGGATCATGAACAGGAATTGTTCATGGGAACATTGTTTACACAAGGATACTGCTTTTGCTCACTTGAATTTTCATTGTTGACTACACAACCAGGTAATATGAAAATTTTACATTACTAACAAAATAATATTCAAGTACAACACCAACTAAATCTTCTTTTTCCTGCTGGATATCTCAAGATAATGAGCATTAAGCCAATATAACTAATATGGCTGAATCGGCTCCTTTATTCGGAATACCTCTATTAAATCATTAAAATATTGTATAGCAAGCAATGATTTAATTAGGGTCTAGAAAATTCCTACACTAGCCTTTAACATCATTAGTAAAAATATAAATCTTAAATTTACTTACAAATTTCTAAATGTAAACTACCTATTTAATCAAGTAGCACTATATATAATTTAAATGAATTTTTTAAAATCTATTTTAATAAAAAGCATGGTGATAAAAATGGACCAAGGGAAGGTTCATATTAAAACTCTGCATTTCTGAAAATATTGGACAATAACTTCATGGCACTAAGAAAAAATTATTTTATAAAAGTTGACTTGAATGAAATCTCAAATAAAAAGGAAAGCTTATTCAGTCAAGAAAAACAAAATTTATAAATAAAGAAGTTAGATACTGACATTTTGACTGGTGTTACCCTTGACCTGTACCCGTTTACCTGGACCTAGACCTTGAACTTGAGGGGGAGGATGAGCGTGATGAAGATCGTGAATGTGAAGATCGAGACTTTGAGCGACTTCGTCTGTTAGATTTCTTTTTATTACTATCTTCTTCTTCACTGGCATCAAGATTATACTTTGAGAGATCAGCATCATCTTCATCCTCATCCTAACAAAAATTCAGTCAATTATTTAGACATTTGGATATTAATGCTATCTACGAGGAAGGATAAACAGTCCTGTGTATTGGACACCTCCATATGGATATGTGATGTCATCAACATCTCAGCAAATCCTCAATCCTAAAAATCTGCCTACTATATTCCTCATCTCAACTAAACAGACTGGTTATTTCAGACATTCCAAAGAAGTAATCCTAGAAATCACACTTATTTCCTCTTTTTCTGTCACAATGTATTACCAGGTAAGCAGTCAAGAATTTTCCATTTTAACCCCTTTACCATGTATTACAGTATAACCTTTAGGTGGTCTTCCTAACTCTAGAAATCCATTCTGCCTCCCCTACATCTCAACATATTGACAGTCACCCCCCTGAACCAGGTCAGATAAACATACCTCATTTGTTTCTTACAAGCTTTAAAAATTGTTCCACACTGATTTGTTTAGTTGCATTTGAGGGCCTCTTATGATCAGACCTCAAAGTGTGTACCCTCAATCTGGATCTATACATAAGGCCATAAAACTTTACACTTTGGACTCAGAGAATAAATACCACCTGATGGTGGTGCCCCTTACCATTCTCCCCTCTGCTCTAATCACAATGGCTTATGATTTTTTTTAACATTGTTGGTTTGTTTCCTATTAAGTGACCTGTATTTACGTTCTCTGCCTGAAAGTGTTCTGACCACAGCTCTTGTAGCCAGCAACTAAGATCATTCTATCATTCAAATCTCAGCTCAAATTTCACCTCCTCAAAAATCCCCCATCCACTGAAACCAAAGGAGCTCTTCTCATGATCCGTTACCACGTCTTTATAACATAACTGCTTTCTAAATTATCTTGTTCATTTATGTCTTTCCCCTCTAGAATTTAAGTTCCATTAAAAGAAGGGTGGCTCTTAATTATTACTCTATCTCCAGAGCTAGAATAGTGCTTGGCAGAGTGGATGCTCAAAACCCTTGTGAGAACTAATGAATACACAGAACATAATCTTCACTATGGGACAAAGATCGTCAAAAGGATTCATGTTATAACATAGCTCCAATAAGACTAAGAACAAATAAGACAAGGAAATCATTTACCTCATCTAATTTATATTTAGAAAGATCTTCATCCTCATCCTCTTCTTCTCCCTCAGATTCTTTATCTTCAACTTCCTTTAAAATAGATGCAGGACCAACTGCCTTCCCCCTGTATTTTTTCTTTTTACGTCCAAACTAGAGAAAAAAATTTCATGATATTGCTGTCAGCTGAAAATGTTTAAAATCACTATTTTTTCCTAAGAAATTACTTTTATATGTTTAGGTCAACATGTATTTTTTTAAGTTAATTTTAACAACAATTATATATTTAAGTCAATTATGACTTAAAAAATGGTAAGCTGCTTTAGAAGATTCAAAGTACACTTATAAAAAATAAGACACATTTAGTATTATTCCTTCTCAGTTAAAATATTTTTGAACAGGTTTTCTAATTTGTGTTCAACCTGCACACTAATGTATAGCTTACCTCATCATATTCACCATCAGATTCTTCTCTTTCTATATATTCAACATTTTCTCTTTCATTAAAACCACCACCATAACCTAAAAGGGGAGGGGCATAAACTATTATCCTAGGACAATTCATTAAAATAACGAAAATATATATATCCAACAACATCACCTCCAAGCAACAGAGAAAAAGAAAAATCTCATCAATGACATTTGCCTATCTAATAAATTACTAGTTTAAAAAAAAGCGTATTAAAAAACCTCACTACAAAAAACAGTGTCAAAGTTAGATACCTTAGCTGAAAAAGCCCTATTGCTACACTTCTAGTTCTTCTCATTCTCAATTTCAAAATGTCCTGTATTACTTAGCTTATGCATGGAATACATGGGTGGAAAACATCTATTCGTATCTCTGCCATAACCAAGTTTCACAATGACTTTCTTCTGTAGTTCATCATAATTCTTCCGGGAAGAGTGTGCTAAGAACACAGACTCAAAATTTCACAGATTACCAGTTGCAGATAGTCTGAAATCTTTTGATGTATTGAAATTTTGCTGGGCTAAAATGTAGCTAGGGCTTGGAATATTCCTAATTATACAAATACAATGACATAATAAAGGGCATCCAAATTGGTTTTAATACAATTGTTTTTAATCTATTGTTAAAAGTCACTCAGGTTCTCTGAATTAACCAGTAAACTTTTATTTTTTTATTTTTAAAATTTTTTTTAATGTTTATTTATTTTTGAGACAGAGAGAGACAGAACATGAACGGGGGAGGGTCAGAGAGAGAGGGAGACACAGAATCTGAAACAGGCTCCAGGATCCGAGCAGTCAGCACAGAGCCCGACGCAGGGCTTGAACTCACAGACTGCGAGATCATGACCTGAGCCAAAGTCGGACGCTTAACCGACTGGCCACCCAGGCGCCCCAACCAGTAAACTTTTAAAGTGAAAATATTCTATTAAAAAATAATCAAGTTCAGCAAACCACTATTCTTTCATGTCACAACCAACATCTACAATTAGGATTGCGATTTTTCACATAAGCTTAAGAGAAGGTGAAGTTAATTTTAGAGAAAGTGAGGGAATTTTGAACTAAATCTCCCACTGAAAAAATAGAGAGGTATGTGGGCAAAAGCAACATAATCTAACTATTGCACATACTGCAGAGCAGTACCAGCACATAAAGTCAGTGTTTCTGGGATTTAAGGATTTCATGAACCAGCAAAATGCTAAATACATTTATAAACAAAAAAGTATTCTTAAAGAATTTAGGATGTATGACTTTAAATTTACTGATCACAGGCATTTAAAAAATGATCACTTACCCTATCATCTTTTTCTGACAGTCACAAATAGAAAGTACATTAACTGTCTGGACAAAATAATGTAATAAATTTAACTTAAAAAAAAAATCACATTAATCTTGTTTTCACTATACTTTGTACCAGCGAAAACTGCAATGTGTCGGTATTTATCTCTCAAATAATTGCAATATGACTCCTTGCCTCCTCCTCCTACCTTATTTCAGAGACCATATGGATTTTAATTGTAATATACAAGAATTTTCTTTTGTTTCTGTAAGGATGACATACGAATGAGAAATGTATTAAATACAGTTACAACTTTCTTTAGCAAAATCTTGGCTCCAGTTTTTCAGAAATCAAATATAAAAAACCAAAAACAAGTACAAATGGGTATACGCTGAACCTCAAGAAAACAGCTCACACATTTAACGCTAATTATAGATTACAAACTCTGTGAAAAGTTATTACATCAACATGTCCTGAGATTAAGATATGAATACTCTGATAAACAACAAATTTTAAGAGATAACTAAAGATCTAATAAGCATCAAAATACTTAAAAGTAGGAGAAAAACTTAAAAAAAAATCCACAGGATCTAGATGGAAAATAATTCACATAGCGAAAAAAAAAAAAGCAAAGTGAACAAATACAATGCAACAGCATGATTGTCCTTAGGCCAGTAGTACAGAAAAATGCCTGAATAAACTAGACTGTTAATATGCGGAACATGTGAAAATATTAAAACAACCCTACTTAACACCAACAGACTTTTAAGAGTTCTCTGTTCACATTTAGTAATCTAT
Organism: Panthera pardus; assembly: GCF_024362965.1. Classification (NCBI taxonomy): domain Eukaryota; kingdom Metazoa; phylum Chordata; class Mammalia; order Carnivora; family Felidae; genus Panthera; species Panthera pardus. Next base: position 48,118,942 of record NW_026526666.1, on the reverse strand, counting down.
ACTTGAAAAATGATACAGCAAATAAATTATGGCAAGATTTTGACATTAACTGTTACACATAATTTTGCATAGGTACGTAAGGACAATTATTTTAAAATAAATATCATAGCAAATATAAAGCTATTCTCATCTCATACGGGCTACAGAAAAAAAAAAAACCTAGTAATTTAACAAGGACGTTGCTAATGTATAACTATTCAAAAAATAGGAGAAGAGGTGCACTTGGGTGGCTCAGTTGGTTAAGTGTCCAATTCCTGATTTCGGCTCACGTCAGGATCTCACGGTTCAGTTCACGGGTTTGAGCCCTGCCTGGAGCTCCACGCTCACAGCATGGAGCCTGCTTAGGATTCTCTTTCCCTCTCTCTCTGCCCCTCCCCCATTTGTGCACATGATCTCTCTCAAAATAAACATTAAAAAAAAAAGAATTGTACAAAATTATTTGTACAATATTTAATGTGATAATGCAAAGTCAGCAATCTTTCAGTAGTGCATCAAGTTTTCTTTTATTCACAAACTATCCCACGCCTAGGAAATGTTCTCCAGAACCCTGGACTTCCTTACTAAAAATAGTAGAGACACTAGAGAGCAATGCTATAGGTTATTTCACAACTTCAACTGCGACCAGCAAAGACAACTGGTTATAGCCAGGGAAGTGGGAATGGCTCAAGACAACAGAATCACAGAAGAAAAAAAAAAAAAAAAAAAAAAAAGAATGAGTAAAGAAAAAGTGAGAAGGCATCAAACTTCGAGGACTTTAGTTATTACACTACTGCTCTTACAATAGTGCAACTTTAAAGGAGAAATCACAAAATAGGTCAGAGAATATGAGTAGATAAAAGGCTTTTTGGAAATACAATTTAAAAAACTTAAAGATTCTGGACTTTATCCTAAAAACAAAAGTTTTATTTATTTTTATTTTAGAGAGTGAGCAAGCAAGCAGGGGAGAAGGGCAGAGGGAGAGACAGACAATCTTAAGCAGGGCCCACGCTCAGCATAGAGCGTGATGTGGGGCCAGATGCCAGGACCCTGGGATCATTACCTAAAACGAAATTAAGAGCTGAACACTCAACCGACTAAGCCTCCCAGGCACCCGAAAACTGTTTTAAACATATGGAGCTTTTAGTTTGGAAAACAAAATAAAATACCTCTGGCTGCAACTGGGCAGGAGGGGAATATGTACAGACAGAAACTAAGACAAGATATAGTGGTATCCTTATCTAGGGTAGTCATGGAAAAGAATTTTGAGGGGAGTAGAGGAGAGATAAGGAGTTACTAAGAAGGACATTTACGTTTCTGTCTTATGCAACAAGCATATGGTGCGTGGTACTAATCATGAGAAAGAGATCACTAGAAGAGGGCCAGGTCCTGGGGGAAACTCATGAGTTCGGTTTGGATATAATAAGTTTGACATTTACTTGGTGATGTTGAATAGACAGCTGGATATATGGGTCAAAGAAGTCTCAGCTGAAGACACACATTTGGGTATCATGGTGTGCTGAAGTTACTTAAAGTTAGGACTTAGAAAGAAAACTGAGGGACTGGGTCTTGAAGAACCCCAACATTCTGTGGTCAGGTAGAAGGGGATGGCTCTAAAAAGGACACAAAATAAACTATCAGAAAAAAGATGAAAAAAACATAAGATATATACCTTAAGAGGTGAATGAAAGAAAGGAGACTCTTATCAGAAGGCCTCAACCTGTCCAATAAGTACAAAGGCTCAGAATGAGAAGAGTAGGGTGGGATTTGAGGATTACAAAAGGAAAAATATCTAGGACATTAGGTTATAATGTTCTCACATGTGACAGTATCAAAAAAATTAAAATTAAAAAAAGAACGAGGGGAAGAAAACAAGAATTTGCTAAAGTCTAGAAGGGCCAAGTCCAGATGATTCTTAAAGGGCTAGTGAGTCTTCCCTCTGCCCTTATTAATGTTCACTATTTGTTAGCACAGAGCTCTCTAATGCTATACTCTGTAAACTGTGATACTGTTAAACAGAAAATGACTTTGTGTATGGCAGAAAAACATTAAGGTAAAAAAACCTAAGGGCAGAACAGACAGAATCCTCAATTACTGTACTCTTATAAGAAGGTGACAGAACTGCTAATTCAAATTTTATTTCTTTTAAGATCACTTAGGGGCACCTGAGTAGCTCAGTGTTAAGCATCTGACTCTTGATTTGGCACAGGTTATGATCTCCTGGTTCATGAGATGGAGTACCAGATTGGGCTCTGTGCTGGCAGCACGGAGACTGCTTGGGATTCTTTCTCTTTCTCAAAATAAATAAACATTAAAAATATTAAAGTCACTTCGTTAGAATGTGATTGAATTTTACCTGTTCTTTCTTCTAACTTAGCATACTTTGGAGTATTACACATGTTACACTCTGATCTTCTGGCCCAATTCACGTTACTGCACCTTTGGAAGGGAAAAATACCAAATTAGTAGACTATAACACAAGAAAGAGAGTTAATTTCTAGATAGTTTAGAATTTTAAAATAAAAACTAGGATAAAACCACTACTATAAAGAAATATTTATTAAGGATAATGTAAACAAAGAAAATGTACTAGTGCACATTTTCTAAGAGAAAATATGGATTCCAACAAAAGACAACTATTTAAGCAGAAGCAAAAGCTAAACAGTATGAAGAGTGCCTTTGTCATTTTTTCAATAGGAGACAAATTATATATACACAGATTTTGATGTCTTAGAGGGAAAAATCACCTTTTAAATTAAAGGTTTTACTAATTTCTCAGTCTCCAAATTTACCTCAAAAGACAGCAAAGTTATACCTTCCAAATAACATCAAAAAAAAATATTTTTTTTGAGGAATCAGTTCAAGCACTAAATTTCACAGCATACCAAATCCAGTGACCTAATCTGTTGACAAAAAATTTTCCAGTACAATTTTAATCCATATAGGATCAGAAATTTATTTTATGACCCTCTTCTGATTCAGTCCTTTTTTATATATTTGATTCATCTGCACAACAGAAAAGATGGAAGTTGGAAAAAAATATCTATACAGAACTTGAAAATCAAACATATTAAGAATGCCTGATTACAGATATTTATGACACACAACTTATGATTCTAAAATTACTCTGTAAACAGGTCAAATGAATTTTAAGTGTATTTCACATTAATGATAGAAGCTAAAAGTTTTCATATTTTTTAATAGAAAGAAGTAGGCTTTGGTGATTTTAAATAGCCCTTCATCCTTTTTTTGAAATGCAAGCTCACCTTAAGCATTCATTTACTGGTATACATAATCCATCATAGTATAAACTAATACTACCATTAAAAAAATAGAATTTTTAAAAGTTCTTTATACTTCTATACAGACTAAACTTCTATACTTCAGATACAGACTAAACAGTACACAGATCTTTGACTTAGAAGGTTTCCTCAAGTTTGTCAATGTGACAAAGAATCGGAAATATTAATAAGTAGTGGCTAGATATGTTATTATGGAAGAAAAAGTGGATAATTTAAAACACATACGTTTTGCACTGCCAGTCATTAGCACTAAAAAGGCCCCGGCTCTTTTCTGCAAGTGTCTTTCCTATTTCAGTACCCCCAGCTTTCATCATCTTAGCCTCAGTTGTTTTCTCTGAAAATAGGAAAATGATACATGATTAATCTGGGGAAATTTTAAAAATGATCTGTATACAGTCTTAAAAGAAGCTTCCTTAAATGCTTACCCCGACCACATCTATTACAGCTGGTTCTTCTAGCAAAGTTTACATTTCCACATCTGAAAATAAAGTAAAAAATATTTAGAAAGAGATTTAAAACTGAAGAATTTTTAAAATTCTCTATACACAACTTTTTAATGATTCCTTACTATACACCTACATCCAGAACTTCTCTAACACCATCTCAGTCATGTTATGTCAATGTTAACTACGAAAAAAACAATCATCACAATTTAGGTGGAAAAAATGAAAGATAAATATAAAATTTAAGTCAAAAGTCCAGGATAAGAAACTCCAATCTCTCACTATCTAGTTACGTGATCCTAGTAACGTGATCCTAGTAAGTCGCTTAAGATTTCTGTGTTTCAGTGTTCTATTAGCACATGTGATCGATTACAACAAAATCCCCTTGGCAAAGCTGAAGTGAGATATCCACTTTAGCAATTACTGAGGAGGCACCAGAGAGTTAGAAACAAAACCAAAACAACTTCAAAGTAATTCCTAGTATAGAAAATAAGGAAATACATACAAAAATGTGTTAAGTATGATAAGAAATACATAATCCTAAGGATGGACCAGTGGGGAGAATATAGCTTCATGGGTCTTGATAAAATGCTCTTTTTACAAGCAGAAGATAGAATGGTAAGGAAAGATGATAGGTTATATGGACTAAAAACATACGCAGGTTCAATAACTATAAGGAAATGGGAGTTGTGTAGGGGCATTTACCAAACCTCTGAAACCTAGTTGAAAAAAGTAACAACCACAACCAATAAACCCAACATATGGAGTAACACAGTGTCACTTTATGTTTATATTCAGCAAACTTAAGTAAACAAAAAACTTATCAAGTTCATTTACATGGTCTTGATAGTGTATCTGCATATTGGTAAAACCATGTTAAATGCTGAGTGATATACAAAGCTTAAATTTTAAAAAATTGATTACTTTTCTTTGAAAATACATATCTGAATATACACATTGTAGAAATATTGTATCCATATCTTTGTAATTGAGTTGAATGCACTTAGACACCTACTTCAAATATTTGTGTATGCTGTCATTAATGACACTGTCAAAGGTAAATCATTGTACAAGTAATCAATCAGTAACATTAAAATCAGAAGTTGTGCTATACCTTTTGAATGGTTTCAATAGTATTTACCACTGAGCAATGGTATTCATAGCATATGAATTGGTCTCATTCAATACTGTCAGATACACCTGATCCTTCAGATCATCCTAATCTTTATGCAAACAGGCGATCAATTTGTTATGAAATAAACACAGTATTTCATTTAAACTACTTACAAGGTGGTCAGAAGTCAAATACCCAGGAAATGTGGACTTAATCTCCGTTACAGACATTAGATGATTTAATTCTCTTAAACTAAAACCAATAGCTACCAATTAAGAGTATCTGCTGTATTTCATTGCTCTACACACTATGCTATCCTATATTCATTGAAAGGGAGCTATTCTATACCATTTTTTTTTTTTAACAGTTAAATAACCTACTTAAAGTTACATATCTGTAAGCAAGGGAACTGGAATTAAACCCACATTTGTTTGCTTAAAAGTTTCTCTGTGAATTTTTATCTTTGGCTAGCCTAAGGACAAGAAATCTGAGACTTTTATTTGAACGTGAGTTGTGCATTCAATTTTTGGACAACTACCTTCCATGCATTTCCAAACAGGTACATGTATCTGAGCACCCTCCAAAATAATCTAGCAATTTAATAGAGCACACAGACTTCAGCAGCAATGTCAAAAGGCTGAGCCACTAAACACGTGCTTCTCTGCTGCAGGCATCTCCAGGCAAGCAGAAACACAGGCCTCCTGCCTTTCGGCTCTAAGCAGGCGAAACGTTCGATTCTCGTGGGGAAATTAAAGATTACTAGAGAAAAAAGTCAGAATCTCCTAAATCCAAGAAGGGTAGCGTTTAGGGTCAAGTATAAACAGTACGGGAGAAAGCGGAAATTAAAAAGGAAGCAAACAAACAAACAAAAAAACACAACAAGGCGAATTATGAAAAAACAAAAAACGAGTTCGAGAAAGCAGCTTCCCGCGAACAAAAGTAAAGTTCTGCAGGAAAAAGTCACGTGGGGCAGATCCAATAGCAAGCTGGGCACGACTCTGTAGATTTCCTTATCGCTGAAACCTGGCCGAGGCGGGGGTGGGGTGTGGGGGCAAAAGGTAGGCCATCTCGCTCTCGAAAAAGAGGGGCTGTCTTGGAGAGTTAATGTCGAGGAAACTTGGGAGACATTCTCAAAACAAAGGCTCCCGAAATACCTCATCGAGAAGAGGCTGGAGCCTCCTTCCCGCCTGGGAGCCGGCGGTTCGCCTTCTCAACCCGGCCTGAGGTACTGGAGACCATAAAAACGGAAAACGCCGAAACAACCCGAGAAAGCCTCCACCGTTAAACCCTGCCCCAATTCGGGACCCTTCATGAACTCACTTTTTGTCAGGGCAAATCCAGTCACCGTCACTGACTCGGAAATTCTTAGTCGACATCTTGGACGCCGCCACCACAGCCACCCGCAGCTACGTCTTCGCAGGAGGAAGCGGGCAGGGGACTTTCGGCACTCCGGGGCTGTCTCCAAGACGCCTGATTCTGACGCACCACTGCACCAGGCTTGATAATGAGGACACTCGGCCGGGATTGAGTTTCAACGTTATTGTCTAAAGTAAAATGCTTGTGCGACTGTTTCCTGGCCGAAGGAATTATAGTACAAATGTATTCTCTGGAGCTAAACTAACAGGCGCCGCAGGGACAGCCAAAGCGGGAGGCCTTCGTGGCACTGGAAGCCTCGGAGAGCCCCCTACAGGCGGGAGGACCCGAAAAGAAAATACTTCCGCTCAGATGGGCGGAGCTAGGGAGCCGAGGGGGAAGTGGCGGTAATCAGGTTTGAGTTTGGGATGGCGCGCTGCTTAGGCTAGGTTTAGGGGGTGAGGTATGGTGGACTAGTGAAGTATTTGTAGAAGTTATTTTATTTTATTTTTTTTTAATTTTTTTTAACGTTTATTTATTTTTGAGACACAGGGAGACAGAGCATGAATGGGGGAGAGTCAGAGAGAGGGAGACACAGAATCTGAAACAGGCTCCAGGCTCTGAGCTGTCAGCACAGAGCCCAACGGGGGTCTCGAACTCACAGGCCGCGAAATCATGACCTGAGCCGAAGTCGGCCGCTTAACCGACTGAGCCATCCAGGTGCCCCTGTAGAAGTTATTTTAATAAAGGATTGGGAACTCTGTTCTTTAATTATGCACTTGGTACACGGGTGTCATTTAGAAACGTACTCTTTTTTGATACATACTTAGATGTAACAAATAGGCAATGTACACGTGGGAAACCAGTAATTTTAGAAGTAGGGTATTGCCAATACTGTTAAAAAATTACCTGTGCCTTTTACCCCTTGCGTTCCTCCAGCGGTAACATTCTCCTCTGTTTGAGGTTTAATCTTTTGCTTTTTGAAAATTTAGTTTATGTACGTTTAACTTACAAACTGTTGAGCTTTACAGGGATAGTTGGTTGTTAAGTAATTTGCAGCTTCCCCCCTCCCCCCTCAACAGTATACTTCCAAATTCGTTTTAGGGTGTCACATATATTTGCATGTAGCTGTAGTTCCCTAATTTCACTGCAATATACTGGTGATATTTCTATGTGTGACAGTTTATCCCTTTTATTTAGCAGGTTTGTCATTACAAACAACGTCGGTATGAACCTTCTTAGAATGCACGGATTCAGTTACCAGAATGTAAGGATTTTTCAGAGTACAATATATATCTAGAAAGACCATTTTTCAACTACTTTCTAGTTATGATATCTGTCTTAAAGTCTTTAATAATTATAACATCTTAGTCATCTAGGATTTGGCAGCTGGTGATTTTGTTTTTCCTTGAAAACTGGTTATATTTTCCCACTTCTTTGTATATTGTTATGTTACATAGACTCTGGGTCCTATTCAAAGCCTTTGGGGTAAGTTGATCATTTTGTTTTGTTTCAGGAGTCAGTCAGTCCAGTTTGATTCAGATACACAAGCTCAGTCTCACCTTCTGTGGGTGCTGGTCCCTGTCAGTTCAGTTTTCAAAGGCTTTGTTATTCTGCTTTGAGTCTGTCCTGTACATACAACCCTCAGCGATTACTTTAGAACTTGGGCAGTACAGTAGTCCCCCTTATCTGCAGTTTTGCCTTGTTTCAGTTACCTGTGATCAACTGTGAGAAGCAGATGATCCTCCTTATCCTCAGAAGGTCATTAGCTTAACACTGTGTTATAAATGCTTGTCGTTCACCTCACTTCATCTCGTCCTGTAAGCATTTTGCCATCTCACAACATCACAATACAAAAATATATTTTGAGAGTGAGGGAGAGACCACATTAACAACATTTATTACAGTATATTGTTGTAATTGTTCTATTTCACTATTAGGTCTTGTTGCCTAATTTATAAGTTAAGCTATAAATTATAGGAATGTATGTATAGGAAAAAACAGTATATATTGGGTTTTATCTGTAGTCTCAGGCATCCACTGGAGGTCTTGGTCATATTTCCTATGGATAAGGGGAGAGAGACTACTGTAGTTTAAATTGCAGTTCCGTTCACATGTCTTTTGCCATAGAGCTTGTGTCTTTGCTAAAGATGCTTAGTTCATGTGTGAGAACAGAATTTATGTGGGTTTCTGCATAGAATTAGGGGGATCCCCTTCTACATTCTCCCCTTGTGATATTCCACTCATGCTCTTTTTTGCAGTGTCCCCTTTTATTAATCCTTCTGCCAGAAATATGAGGTTTTTCTTGGGAGTTTTAGCTGCCTTCCATAGTTGCAATAGCTGACTAGGGCCCGCACTGGGGCAAAGAGGTGAGAGAAAAAAATGTGATTCCCTCTGTACTCTTCAGATCACAGAGGCCTCCTTTCCCAGCTCCCTTCTTTAGAAACATAGGTGTTCTCTTGGTCCAAGCCTAGGCCTCAACTCTCAGGTCAAAGCCCAGAGGGAGAAAAGGAGGGGAAAAAAAGCCATGTATTCTCCCACAGAAGCTCCTTTTCTCCATTCATCTTGCTAGAAATATAGGATTTCTCTTAATTTTTAATGCCTGTGCTACCATTAGTTTTACTAGATGTCAGGCCTCACGTCAAAGCTGTGAGAGAAAATAGGAAAGACAAACAGGGCATTTCTCCAACTTTTGATTCTCACCAATCTGCCGTTTTTAATTTACTTTTCAGAGCCCTCAGGTAGTTGCTTTTTGTATTTTGTCCTGAGCTTTTAGTTGTAATCAGTAGGAAAGAGTAGTGTAATCATCTTGACTGGCAGTGCAAATCCAGGGAATGCAAATTACTACTACATATCCATCAGAATGATTAAAATGAAAAGTTCAGACAATTTCAAGTGTTGGACAGGGTGTGGTACAACAAATTCTTATATATTCTTATACATAGTGGAAGTGTCAATTGATGTATCTTCTTTGGAGAACATTTTGTCAGAGTCTATTAAATCTGAACACCTGCATACCTTATGATGCTGAAAATCCACTCCTGAGTATACTCCCAACAGAAATGCACATATGTTCACCAAAGATGTATATAATAATGTTCATCGCTACACATTCCTAATGGCTCCAAACTAGAAATTCCCCATTGCTTATTTATGATAGCCTGGATAAATAAATTGTCATATATTCATACACTGGAATACCATATATAGTAATGAAAATAAATTGCAACCACATTAAACAGTGTGGCTGTCATTCAAAAGTGTAATATTGACTTGAAAAAGCCAGATACAGGATGCCTGGGTGAGTCAGTTGCTTAAGCATCTAACTCTTGATTTTGGCTCAGGTCATGATCTCACAGTTCATTAGATTGAGCCCCATGTTGGGCTCTGTACCGACAGCACAGAGCCTGCTTGGGATTCTCTTTCCCTCTTTCTCTCTATTCCTTCTTAGCTTGCATGCTCTCTCTCTCTCTCTCTCTCTCTCTCTCTCTTTCTCTCTCTCTCTCTCTCTCAAAATAAATAAATAAATAAACATTAAAAAAAAAGAAAAGGCCAGACACAAACTAGTACATTTATTTATTTATTATTATTATTATTTTTTTTTTTTATTTTTTTGGGGACAGAGAGAGACAGAGCATGAACGGGGGAGGGGCAGAGAGAGAGGGAGACACAGAATCGGAAACAGGCTCCAGGCTCCGAGCCATCAGCCCAGAGCCTGACGCGGGGCTCGAACTCACGGACCGCGAGATCGTGACCTGGTTGAAGTCGGACGCTTAACCGACTGCGCCACCCAGGCGCCCCACAAACTAGTACATTTACATGAAGTTCAAAAGCAGGCATAACTAATCTAGGATAATAGTTACCTTAGAACATGGAGAGAAAATAGCAACATGGGGGTCTTTTGGGATCCTGGTAATATTCTTTGTCATGATTTGGGTTCTGGCTACATAGGTGATCTTCATTTTATAAAATTGCATTGAGCTGCACACTTTGATTTGGGCATTTCTTAAAATAAGTTTTAAAAATACTTATATTTATCCATCTCACCATATCCCACCTATCCCCTCATTCAATAGATGCTTGCTAAATATTATACCAACTTCAGGGACAAAGAGAGCGATCACAGACCTGCTTATGACATGGTGAGTATCACTAGTGAATACCTTGTGGCCCTAATGGTGAATGAGCTTTCTTATAGTTGTGATATTGAGTCTACCATAACTCATATTAAGGCATATTACATGGCTATTAAGAAAAAAAATCTTTTGTTGGTTCTAGAGTTAACTGAGAGTTTAAGGTGGCAATGATCCAGTCTCTGAGGTTTATATTTGTAGATTCAAGGAGAAGTTTCTTTTTTTTTTTTTTTAATTTTTTTTTTTTCAACGTTTTTTTATTTATTTGTGGGACAGAGAGAGACAGAGCATGAACGGGGGAGGGACAGAGAGAGAGGGAGACACAGAATCGGAAACAGGCTCCAGGCTCTGAGCCATCAGCCCAGAGCCTGACGCGGGGCTCGAACTCACGGACCATGAGATCGTGACCTGGCTGAAGTCGGACGCTTAACCGACTGCGCCACCCAGGCGCCCCGAGAAGTTTCTTAAAGTACAGATAAATCAAGCACATTTTGTTTTTGCATGTTCAGTCACATTCGGGGAAAAAAAAAGAAACCTCGCTACTCAAAAACAATGAAAAATAACTTTTTATAAAGTTCCAAATCATAAATTCACTGCAAGAGTCATCATTGAGATATAGTAAAGTATTTTTTTTTTTTTTAGTTGATCAGAATTGTTTCCCTAATTATGGTACATAAATCCTTGTATTATAAAATATGTGAAATTGTGACTTAACAAGCAACCATAAAAAAGTTTGCTCTTGAAATAAATAGTTTTAAACAAAAGAACAAGGAATTTAAATAAATAAATAAGGTAGTCAGTGAATTTAACACTCATGCCTAAGAAATTCCCTAGTTTTAATCTAGGAGCTTGTGGAAAGTAAAATTTACTTCTTAGGTCACGAGGACAGTAGTGACCTTAGGCAATGTTGTGGAGTCTGAATTTGTGGCAGTGCTTAGTGCAATATGTGCAGATATTCCAGGATGGAGGGTCAGGGTGGCGATAACCTCCAGAAAGGTACTCGGAATTTGGAAATGGTAATAAAATACCGTCATTTGAGGTTGGAAGGATTAGCATGCAATTAAGTAGATCAGCCATCTGAAAATAGAATTAACTCATGCTAACATCTGATTTGTAAGGTGCACAAAAATCTCCTATATCCAGTCTGTGTTTTTGAGGGAATTCTTGTAACAGGTAATAATAGCTACCATTTATTAATCACTATATATTCAGTAGTGTGCTAAGAGCTTTACATCCATTATCACATTTAGAATCCCATCAATCTTTAGGAAAGATATTGTTAGCTTTGTTTACAGATAAGAAATCAAGGTTTAGAAAGTGTAAGTACCTTGTGAAATGCTATAAAATGTAACATACGGTGACTCTGGAGTCAGATTTCTTGGTTTCCAGTCCCAGTTCTATTGTCTGTCAACTATGTGACCTCAGACAAATTACTTAATCTGTGTTTTGTTTTTTCATGGAGGAAATAAAGATGATGATAATAGTACCTGTACTTTAGAATTGCTCAAAGGATTAAGTGAAATAACTCACTTAAGGTGCTTGATAAACAGAAGTCAATAAATAATGGTTATTATTAAATTAGAGGCTCACAGTAATGGATGTTAGAGCTAGTGAATAATATCCAGTTAATGTACCAAATTCAATCAACTGTAGTTAGTAAAAATTTTCTGGGAGAATCATATGTCGTCAGAAAAATGGTTTGGTAACAGTGGACAAAACATAAGAATATATCTGGTAATGACCAAAAGAGAAGGCTATTTGAGTTCAAGGATTACAACTAATTTTCAAAGAGAAGTAGTTCTAAAATAGAAAAGGAATTTCTATCCAACTTGAAAGAAAACTCCCTTAAGACTACCCATTCTCTTTCTTCTAATTACACACTCACCAGACAACCTCTGACTGATCATTTTCTCTCCTGAGTACATTTAAACCACCACAGCAAAATACCCAGAATGAATTCTCCATACTCAGTATTCTTTTAGATTTAGCTGTCTTTGTAGATTGATAAATTGACATTCTGAGGTGCATATCACTTTCGTATGGGTCCTCTTAACATGTTGATCCCCAAGAGGTTAATTAACACTGGTGGAAATGATAAAGTTGAGTCCCTGAACCTACAAAGCTAAGAATCTGGCTTTGGATATTGTACTACAGCTCTTTATGCTTACAAGTAACAAAAATCACAATAAAATGTCTTAAACAGCAAGAAGGGGAGGGAGTTAATATTATAAAGAGAAGGCGTTTGATGGAATAGCAGGGCAAGAGTGCAAAGCAGATTCGGGAGACTGAAAGAAGCATGCTTGCACTCTTTCGGCAGTCTCTTGCCACTACCTCTCTGCTTACACATCATTCTTTTCTATCTATAGACCGGCTTTCCCTGCCATAGGACATTCATAGGACAAACAGAAGTAGTACATACTGACTTTAGACCTGAGTAAGTGGGGCTCTCGATGAACCCTGTACCCCTGGGAGGCCCGCCCTTTGGAGAAACTTCTTCAAATGTTCTAGGTCCCCTCTGGTGCCCTGGAGCCGGAACTTAGTCCTGTGTGGATCTTGGCAATGGAAGCCCTGGAATGTTCTGTTGTTGCTGGTGGTGGGGTTTGGCCTGGTCAACAGGCCCTTCTGGGTGGGATGCTCTAAACCTGGACCTGGACCTTATTGGCCTCAGTCCCTGTTTCTCCCTTGCAGAGTCCTCTCGACAATAACCCACTCACACTGCCCGGGGTCCACCAGGTGCTGAGGACTGGGACTAACACCAGTGGGTATGGGCTCGGGTTGCATGGCCCTTTGCCTGTTGCTGGTGAGCCAAAGCTCCCACTGGCCAGGGCAGTATTTCTTTCATGAGACTGCACCAAATTTAGCTGCCAGAACAGGGCTGATTCACTGATTTGGGGATGATTTTCAGTAACACCAACAGAGGACAAGTTGAGGACCGTGGCTACCCACTGTCCTCTTTGGGCTGCCTGTGTGAGCTGGTACATGGGCACCTTACCTGTCTGTGTTCAGATCCAGGAGCCTCCTCCTGAGGAGCTACTGAGAGAAGTACGGGTAGCCCACGTGTCTTTTATACTGGTGTCCTCCCCACCACCCTGGCGTTGGTGCCCAGGGCAGTCACACCACCCTTTTGCAAGCTATGTGTTATATGTCAGGTAATTCTGGTCATGGCCATTCTTGTCCCCTCCCAGAACTTTCCAGACTGTAGTACTGCAAAGTCAATGTCCCCTTTCTGTCAGTCATTTTTTGCCTTTTATCAATGTGGTGACATTTTGCTGTCCTGGATTGGTCTCAAGCCCTGTGGAGCATGTGATAGATATGGCTTACCTGAATGGGACTTCTCTTCTTGCTCTGCCCAGGGCCCCTCATCAATCCCCACTACTGGTAACTGGTATGTGGAAGGCAGGGTAGAGATCAACATTAAAAAGGTCATGTTCTAGCAGTGCAGTGTGATCAAGGCTTAGTTCAAGAGAAGACATGGTTGGAAGATGTGTTGTTCTATGTTAATGCTTTAAATTCCATAAATAAACACTATAAACTTCTAAATGATAAATTTAACATGACCATAAAACAGAATAATTGTTTTCATTTTCCTGCATCCTCTGGGTAAGACTTGCATTTGTGGTCATCATCAACAAAGCACATTAACAATATTTGAGAGTCATTGGAAACCATTATTCAAGGACATTACATTGGGTGTTGCCATGAGATGAGTGATGATGTATCAGAATTCAATAAATGACATTAGGAAAGTGCAGAGGCCAGAAGATCTATACTGTTTCAATTTTAAAAGGTTCCAAAGAGCCATAGCATTGTGAATAGTAATAGTGTGGGTACATTTTCCTTACAGTGGGATATATGAAATTAGCCAAGAATGGTATCTTTGACAATAAATAACACAAAGAAGTGGATCCTGCAAACTAGGAAAAGTTTTCATGTGCATTGATTGGACAATAAACATCTGTGTTGGTACCTTTTTCTTGCCCTAAATTTTAATCAATAAACCACTATACCTCACATGAGCCCATGATTTTTGTAATTACTTTTAAAATCAAATTGTTGCTATTGATGGCTTCTACCCTGCACACCCCCACATATTTTCCCAGGGCCTTGTATACCTTAGAGGGAGTACTGGACAGAAGATAGTGTTAAGAAAGCTTCTACCTTTGTATCTCTTTTCCATTCCAGAGATTCTCAACTGGAATCTCTTGGCCCCAACTTCAAATTTTCAGACAAAGGCTCTGGCTGTGCTAACTTGGTCCAATCAGCCATGTCAGGTGGTCAAGGGCATGATGTAATGTACACCCCTGACTGCTAGGATGAAAAGGGAAAAGGATAGCACCCAGAGAAAAGAAAACACAGTTGTTTTTTGTGTTAGTTTTCTAGTGCTATGTAACAAATGACCACAAACCTAGCAGCTTAAAGCAATGTATTTTATTATCTCTCAGTATCTGTTGGTCAGAGGTCTGAGCATGGCTTATTTTCTGCCTAGCATCTCACCAGACAACAATTAAGTTATCCACTGGGGAGACAATTCCATCTGAGCCTCTGAATCATCTTCCAAGCTCATACAGGCTATTGACAGAATTCAGTTCCTTGCAACTCAGAGTCTCATTTTCTTGCCAGATGTCAGCCAGGGCCAGCTCCTAGAGACTGCCCTTAGGTCCTAATCATATGACTCTCTTCTTACAGCATGGAGTTTACTTCTCCAAAGCCTGCAAGAGAATTTCTCTATAGTCTATTCCTGCTGCTGCTGCTGCTGCTGCTATCACCGTTACTTTTATTATTATTTACTACCACCACCACTACCACTACTGTAGGCTTATATAACGTAATGGAATCAAAGGAGAAATTAATCCATCACCTTTGTCATGTAATGGAACCGGATCAAAAGAGTGGCATCCCATCATATTCACAGGTCCTGCCCACACTCAAAGGGAGGGCATAATACATGTACACCAGGAGGAAGAATCTTAGGAGCCATCCTAAAATTCTGTCTACCATGGCTCTTAAAGATGGCCACTACAGTTGCCTCTATCTTAAAGCACTGAGAAATATTTAAACTGTCTGTCCTCCTTATTCTCTTAAGAACAGCAGTTTAGTGGTGCCTGGGTGGCTCAGTCAGTTAAGTGTCCTACTTCACCTCAGGTCATGATCTTGCAGTTTGTGGGTTTGAGTCCTGCATTGGGCTCTGTGCTGACAGCTTGGAGCCTGGGACCTGCTTTGGATTCTGTGTCTGTTTCTCTGCTCCTCCTCAATCACACTCTGTATTTCTCTCCTTCCAGAATAAATAGACATAGAAAGGAAGAAAGAAAGAAAGAAAGAAAGAAAGAAAGAAAGAAAGAAAGAAAGAAAGAAAGAAAGAAAAAGAAAGAAGAACATAGTTTAAGGGGCACCTGGGTGGCTCAGTCAGCTGAGCATCCGACTCTTGATTTCAGCTCAGGTCATGATCTCAGGGTTTATGAGATAGAGCTAGCTCCATGTTAGGCTCTGTGCTGACAGGACAGAGCCTGCCTGGGATTCTCTCTCCCTCACTGTCTACCCCTCCCTGCCTCACACTCTTGCTGTTTCTCAAAATAAATAAACTTAGAAAAAAAAAGAACAACATAGTTTACAATGTATTCATTGTAAACTATGAATATATGAATATTCATAGACATTCAAGTCTCAGGTACCGGAAATATACATCTCTGGGAATATTTTGTCACACAGAATTCTTTTTCTACAATTCAGGGACAAGAAATTATTAAACGTTTATTTAGTACACTTACAGTTTGACATTCTTAGAAATTCAGTGGATTAAATGATGTGAGTATATATACACACATACAGTTCACATATTGCCTACAACTTAAATTCTCCTTTTTTTCAGTGCAAACTATTAATAGGGAATTTTTGTCAGCTGGTGTTTCAGAGTTCTTTATAAATTAATTATTGTATTTACTAGCCCTATGGGAGTGGAGAAGTCTAATTGGGTCAAGGAGGCTGGTTCTGCTGGAGACTGAAAGGTGAAGCATGTATAAGGTGTCAGTTGCAAATCTAATGCAGTGCTTTTTTGAACACGTATGTTAGAAAAGGGAACAATACTGAAATTACCTGCATATTTATGGAAAAATCACATAATTAGCATACACATTTATTGAAATTTGCCATCAATCTATGGCAAAGACAAAATATTTTAGCTGACATGAAACTGCACAGGTGTCCCATGCCACAGGAGGAATGAGATGCTTGATGCTAATAGCACATTCATTCACTCATTCACGCACTCACACAACAGGACCAGGCTAGATATTATAGCTACAAAGAGGACAATATCCTAGCCTAGTGCTCACAGAATGCTGGTGAATATGGATGTGTAAAGAGATAGAAAAAGAAAAATGTCATAAGTGTAGGACAGTCATAATCAGAGAATATTGTGGGCATTTCTAGGTGGAACAGCTCTCCCAGTTCACAGGTAGGGAAGGGAAATCCATCCGGGTTAGTTCATCACAAGTCACAGAAACCAAATATAGTAAAACTTTATCCTTCAGTGCTAGGACCAGAGGGAGGCAAGCCGGTCACATGGGGCATGAAATTTCAAGGGGTGTTGTCACAGTTGCTGGGCCTGGGTGTGTCACCTGAGAGTGTCTCCTTAAATTTTGGGGGTAGGCAGCTGCACACTGAAGCCTTGGTCCTGTTTTTCCCTTTGGTCTTATCCTTAGTCAACACTTTTTTCCCTAGTTTTCTTCCTAATGAAAAACAATTGAGAAACTCATTCACACTGATGTAAATAGCTAAAAATTTAAACTACACATTCTTTAAAAGAATTTTCAGTTTAGCAGAAATCATCAAGCCCTTAAACCATGGCTCAAAACCTCAAATGTTTGCAGGGCCAGAGAGTAGCAGGCCTGCATAAGATGCCAGGCAATGAGGGAGATTGTGATGGGCTATTCAAGGACCTTCAAATTCAACCTAAAAATATATACTGTTTTGGACAAACAGAAAGTACCTGCTGGATTATTAGATCAGTAGAGTAGCTGTTTGTGTCTCCTGCCAAAGGTTAAAGAAATTTAGTTGCTATGTTAGAATTTCTCTAGGCAAATGGTGTAAGGACATAACGAGAATTGGATGGAAAATACCTACTGGGGGGGGGGTATTCTTTCTTCAATTAAACTTTCCTTGTGAGGCTTTATTAAACATTTCTTTGGCTTTCTTTCCCACAGACCCCAAGATCTGGCCTAGTTATCCTACTCTGCTGCCGCAGCTTATTGTCTTACCTGTATTTCATGAGCCACAAGACATAGCTGGAAAGTTTTTCACAGCTAGAAACTAGAGAGAAATAGATAACATTTAGGGAAAAGGAAAGTTACCATATCACTAGAACTCTTAAGAGTCTCTTGTCTAGACCGAAGTGTATAGTAAATAAGAGTAGTCAAATATACCCAGTGTGCTTTCCTTTTACCAGGAAACTGCAGGTGCTTCTGAAGGGACTGTCAGTCATGGTGCTCCCCTTAACTCCAGCACAGTTTGGGATCTTGTCCCAGGCTGTCCAATCAGAATACCCAGTCCCTTGAAAGGGAGGAAGGAGTAAAGCAGCCAGCCTGTGATCCATTCACTTCCTTTATCAGAAGGACACCACTAGGGGAAAGAGAAGAAGAGAAGTGATGTGGTCTAATTCCTTGTCAACTGAACTTCAGGTAAATAGAATAATGATTTTAGACAGGAGGAGGAAGCCTTTCATACAGAATGCCCTTTAGCAGGTGTCCCTTGATAAAAACTGCTTACAGTAAATAAACCTGGAATCTATTGATTTATGGGACATAGCTTCCCAGGAGAATTTCATATAAACTACACAACTCTTGGAGGTATAAAATGAAGATGTTTTATAAATAAAATACTTCCCATTCTGTGAGGTAACTAACAATCGACAAAACCTCACACAGAAACGTCATCTATTGCTCTGAGCTGGTGGATAAAAAGGGCCTTGTAAAAATGTTCCAGACCTTTCTCTGCTTTGTCTTTGTCTCTTGATTTCCTATGCCCTTTTAATTTTTAGTAAAGCTTGATGCTGGGAAAAATCTGATTGTTGTGAGACTGATTTGGTAATAATTCTGTGTGTTATTTCGACTGGCCATGGTAATTGGTTGAAGAATGAATGAATATGCGAACCAGGAAAGACTGATCAGAATGTTCCCTAGGATTCATTTAGGAATTCATTTGGGAGAGAAAAGTTCTCTCTCTATCGGAGTTCTTAAGCTGGTAAATGTGGGAGTGAGACACAACGCAGAGAGAGAGCTCACCCACAAAAGGAAGCCAAACAGACACACTAAGAACTGATGGATGGAGACACTTAAAGAGAGAGGGGGCTCCTGGGTGGTTCAGTCGGTTGGGCATCCGACTTCGGCTCAGGTCATGATCTCGCGGTCCGGGAGTTCGAGCCCCACATCGGGCTCTGTGCTGACAGCTGGGAGCCTGGAGCCTGCTTCCGATTCTGTGTCTCCCTCTCTCTCTGCCCCTCTCTTGCTCATGCTCTGTCTCTGTCTGTCTCTCTCTCAAAAAATAAATAAAGATTAAAAAAAGAAGTAGTAAGAGATAGGAAGAGAGAGTGAATTCTAAATATAGCATTTGAATCTCTGAATTTTTTCTGTTCGAAACTCCTGAATCCCCTGGACTTCCTACATAAGCCAAGTCAACACATTCTTCTTTTACTTAAGCTAGATTATACTGGGCTTCTGCCACTTGCACCCACAAATTCTGACTAATATTCTAGCTGGAATTTGGTATGGACCAGACTAGGAGGAAGAACTGAGAGCTCAGAAACAGATGAGTCTTCCAGGAAAGAGTAGTTCTCAGAGATAAAAATCGGATAAGAAACAAAATACATATCATAAAACTATTGAGAACTTCCACCCCTGGTTCACACATAAACATTATTGAAGGACTAAATAAGATTGCAACTCTCACAACAATATTTTTAACCACTTTATCCTGAGCAGTATGGAGGCACACTCTTCTGCCTTCCTTTTCTTTTCCCAGCTGTTCACCGTAACCAAGTAAGACAGTGTTTTCCAGCTTTGGCTTTGGCTTAGGAAGCAAAGCTCTGTTTTAGAAATTGTCGCTTTATGTTGTAACTACCTATTTGTTTTATATATTCCCAATTCCTTACAGATAGGAGATAAGTCTTATTTATTTCCTCAACCTCAGCACCTGCAACACAGTTAGTGCTCAGTATTTGTAGAACAAAGGAAGAGAGGGGTTTTATTTTTGCCATCATTGAAACTATGCACAGGCGTGACCAAGGGGAAATTGCATGGGCTTGGTTCCTTCCCATTCCCTACCAAATGTGCATAATTATATTACTTGGTATGCACCAAACTGTTAGCTTATGATGAATACTTTCATAGTTAAGGCATGCTGGTGAGCAAGGAGTGACTACCCTAAATTGTTCCACAGTTTAGAGTAGTGGTTAAAATCACAGGCTTTGGAACTAGAATTCCTGCTCTGTTGTCTGCTAGCTTTGTAACCTAGGTCAAAGTGCTGTGTCTCAGTTTCCTCATCTGTGTAATAGGAATAAAAATATATCATAAGGTTGTTGTCAATATTAAATAAGTACTATGTTTAAAACTGTGGAAAAAGAGTGTCTAGCACACAGTAAGTGCCATGTGTTTGCTGTGATTATTCTTATTGTTGTTCTCCAAGCCTCACTTTTATAATGGTAAAATGGGTATAAAATTACATCTGTGGGTAAATTGCAAATAAGATAATGCATGTAAAATTGTTGACAGTAAATGCACAATACAGAGCAAGTATTAATAGCTATTATTAGGATATAGTTAGATTAATTGGAAGTTAGCATGTGCACCAAACATGTGTTACCAACTTTCAAAAACAAAACAATAATAGGACTCATTAAAGTGTACTTGCACACTCTTAAGTAGTGTAATGTTGGAGTTAATGTCATAGGCATGGAAACCAGTTTGCCTGGGTTCAGATATCAGCTCTACTACATATTACTTGTGTGATCTTGGGCAAGTTACTTAACTTCTATGGGTTGCCTCTAATAAAATGAGATTAATGACAGTGTCTGCTTGATAATGTAGCTCTGAGGATTAATTGAGGCGATGCCTCTAAAATAATAAACACGATGCCAGAAAAATAGTAAGCAGGCAATAAACATTAGCTTATTATTGCTGTGAGCCTCAATCACTTTCAATGGTAAAAATGAGGATGTAAGTGTCTACCTGACCAGACTGGTATGTGGATAAAATGTGATAATGCCAGTGAAAATGTCTAGTAAATAGGAGATATTTCATAAATGCCACTTTTCTTTCCCATTTTTATGATTCAGGAGACAACTCAGAACTTTACAATGCCTTAAGGTTATCAGTATAAATATCAATTGGATTTCTACATGTGCGGTTATAGGACAGAGAGGATCAGGTAAAATTTGATCAGTGACACATACTAAGTGTTGTTTATTGAATAAATATCATTTAGACCATTCAGTTGGCATATTAGCTGTTCTTTCTTATTAAAGAAGATTGTGCCAGAAATACCCTGTTTTTGTATATTCGTTTGATTCAGGTCACAGATAAATGGCGATTTGCTCTATCCTTCAGAGAAGGATAGAAAAGTGGGCTGATATCCTTCAGAGAAGGATAGAAAAGTGGGCTGGTATTTCAAGTTTCTTACAGCGAACATGGTGCACAATCTGCTAGAACTGAAGGAGAATGTTATTAATCAAAAGGTGCATGAGGAGGCAAAGGACTTCATTATGCTGTTTTGCTCCCACAACTTGCACCTGGAGCTTTTTAATGAATGTGCCCTTTGGAGACAGGTGGCACTCTGCAAAGCGTAAACCTCTCTAAACCTCTTCTTGTCTCAAACTGACACGTCTTCATGGCACTGTGAATAATCAATCTAAGCCTTAAATGATGTGAAAGGCTTTGGTAGGACTATAATTAGTTGAAACTATTTTTTTTTGGTCTTTAGGAGTACACATGGCTAGAACAAGGGAAAGAAAACGTCGAGAAACAGCTGGAAAAAAGAAATCATGTGTTCATTGAAAAAGGCAAGCCTATAAACAATGATATTGTGTACTGGGTGAACAAGTACAGTAGATGGCAGTTTAGTAACATCCAATATCGTTTTGTCATGTTTAGAAGTCATTTTTTTTAAAGAATATGTAAAAAATATGCATCTTCTGTTTTATATATTTATTGTCATCTTTTCTGGGAAAAGTTCTGTGTGTGATCTCTGTTGGCTTAGAGAAACAGAATTGTTATAAACTTGTCAAATAGTACAGAATATAAAAGGGACATTGGGGTGCTCTGGGATTTTTACACCACATTTTATTAGCATCTCATTCATTTTGAAGCACATAAAGATTTTTTTTTTTATTTGAAGCAATAAAACTTGGGAAATACTCTCAAGTAAAATAACACCACAACCAACAATTGATTCCTCTGAAAACCCGGATGTAATTTTAGCATTTCATGGATGATTCTTTAATTGTTAGTTAAAATATTTAGGAAACTAAGAGAGGTGTGGAAAGGGAGCAGAGACAGAGAAGATATTAGGAAGGGAAGGTAAAATTTCCAAGAATTTTTGAATGTGAAAAGGAGAAGAAATAAGAACCCAACCTTTCCTGAGTTACAAGTTCAAGATTGTATCACTTGTCTGTCACATGGAATTCACCAAAAGTCCAGGCATTTAAAAAATTCTGATCCCAGAATGGAAAGCTGACAGTTCTTCCTACAATGGAATCAGACCATTACACATGCTCTATTGGTTTAATTGAGCATACATTATATCCTTCAGCAAGAAATCTTCTGCCATGGTACCCTATTTTCTTGGGCACCAGGGCTTGACAGATTTCTCACACAACTAAGCAGTTGAGAATGATACGATTTTGACATGAAATGTGCTTATACTTTGAAAGCCATTAAACAAGACTTGTTTGCTTATAATTTTCTAATAAAATAAAGGGCCTTCTGTGGAAAGCAGTTTTAAAAACACATCATAACATTGTAAGTGTGTAGGTCTTGCAACGTTTGTTCTAATTTTCTAGTGACAGACACAGAGTAATAAGATTTCCCTAACAGATGCTTAGTGCTGGGTACTCACATGTCACTCAAGCTGACAAGGTTCTAGGAAAAAACACTTTTGTCACCATGTTACCATTTTGAAAAATGAACTGCACATAATTGCACATAATTCAATTTTGCTTAATTGAAAAGTATAAACTTCACAAAATATAATTTATTAAAGTTAATATGACAGAATTAATTGGAAATATACCCCAAACAACCCACTAGGTCCTGTTCTACAAATTTGTCTGCAGACAAGATTCTAATCCTACGTGCCTGGAGAAAAGCATTAGTTTAGTTTACACTAGGATCATAGAATTTTGAAGTTGGGAGGGAGACTGTGAGTTCTCCTGTTTCACATTAATACCTACTTTTAAGGATTTTCTTTCTATATATATCCCTGTAAGATTTTAATTTAATTAATATTCAAATAATAAATAGCAAGCACCATTCAAATAATAAATAACAAGCAGGTTGTGAATGAAATGAACATGGTTTCTTCACTCATTCATTCTCTCAACAGATATTTATTGAGCATCACACATAACTGGTATGTTCCAGGAATTATGTTAGAGACTGTTAATGCAAGAATAAATATTTTGCTATTTCTGTCCCTGAGGAGGAAGTCAGAGTATAGCTAGGAAGATAGACAAATTAATAACTATATTGTAGTGTGATAAAGTCTATGATAGGTAGACAGTCGTGTGGGAAAACAGATGAGGGAGCAATCTGTGTCACCTGAGGGTTTTTCAAAGACAACAGACAGGAAATCACATTTGAGCTGGAGCAGGAGTTCTCAGAGGAGAAGTGGAGGCTGAGAATCTAAGAAAGGAAATAGGCATGAAGGCAGAGAAGTATGTTTGGAGGGTGAGTGTGTGAAATGTAGGGAATGTTGGGAAGTGATAGTCAGACTTGGAAAGTTAATTAAAGGAAAGACTGCAAATATCAGATTCTAAATAGGACAATTGAAAAAATGTGAAAGTGAAGATAGGGATATGATCTGATTTATATTTTTTAAAAACTAGGTTTGTAATAGATATGTTGAAGTATGTTTTGGTGTTTTACTTGGACAGTGGAAGTGACAATGGACAAAGGTATATATATTAAGATATGTTTTAGAAATTGACTGAACTCAGGGCACTTGGATGGCTCAGTCAATTAAGCTTCAACTCTTGATTTTGGCTCAGGTCTTGATCTCACAGTCCTGGGACTGAGTCTCACATCACACTGCATGCTCATGGAGCCTGCTTAAGATTCCCTCTCTCTCTCTCTCTCTCTCTCTCTCTCTCCCTCTGTCCCTCCCCTGCTCACTCTCAAAAGAAAGGAACGAAGGAAGGAAGGAAGGAAGGAAAAGAAAGAAAGAAAGAAAGAGAAAGAAAGAAAGAAAGAGAGAAAAAGAAAGAAAGACAAAGAGAGAAAGACATTGAACTTGGTGGTCAGTTGCTTGGGAGAGGCAGGTGCTACAGGAAAGGGAAAAGTGGATGACTTTAAGAAGTGTAGCTGGCAGGATTAGGTTTGAGGATTTGGACAGGCACTTATTAATCCTCTTCACAAACTTTTGAAGGTTATAGCAGATGAGAAACACTGAAGTTTTAAAAAGTTAACTAATTTGATAAGGTTACCATATAGGTAGTAATTTATGGAGACCAGATTCGAGCATATTCTGTGCAACTAATCCCAGAAGCCAACTTCTTAACCACCATGCTGACTATTTCTTCCTGTACTTATTGAGTGGGCAGTGATACCATTTACCAGACTGGGAAATAAAAAAGAAAAAGTTGTGAATAGAAGATAATCAGTTTGACCTTTAACACCTTGAGTTTGAAAGGCCAGACAGTGGAGATATTCCCAAGAGTATTGGAAATTACAGTCCTGAAGCTCATGAAAGATGTGGAGTCAGAAAGTTCAGATTTGGGAGATATCAGTGACTAAGAGTGTAAGAGTGACTCAATGGCCCAACGAATAGGCATAGGGAAGAGGATTGAGCAAAAAGCTTACAGTGGCAGTGGAACAAAGAGTCAGGGGAAGGAGACTGAGAAGGAGCACTCAAGTGACCTAAAGGGAAACTAGCATAATACATCTTCCACATAAGTCTGTTAAGTGAAGACCTAACTTTTTTCCTTTGAGTATACATTGGATAGAAGGTTGAACCATTGTCTACTTAATTGTCCATTATTGCATTAAGAGCATCCTTACAACTGAAAAATTGTCACTCGTAGTCTCTTTTTTTTTCTGAAGTTCACAATCTCTTCCGATTCAGGGTCACCATCTTCTACTTCACACAAATTCCCATCATCATACTAGACCATGAATCCATATCTTTGACGATGATGGATGTGCCTGCTCTCACCTCAATTTCTAGACTGTGCTTGAGCCAACCATACCTCCAATATGTTTGCATATTGTTCCAGGGATTGCTCTGCTTGTGAAATATTTAACCATGAAATTCCAATGACTGAGCATAGGGTCTTCCTGTCTCTTTCCCACTAACTGAATTCAGATTCAACTTTGTTCACATCACTTATTGAGTATGTATCATATGTTGTGTGCTAGGATTTAGGATATATATCTATATCTATATCTATATCTATATCTATATCTATATCTATATCTATCTATATCTATGTCTATATCAGGGTATATATCTATATCTATGTCTATATCTATCTTTCTATCTCCATCTGTATCTAGATCTGTATCTGTAGCTATAGATCTTAGCACTGAGACATTGCCCTTAATCTTAAGAATTTCACTAAATAGGAAGGGAGCAGATATGTAAACATTTTTTTGCCATCCGGGTGCGATAACTAAAAAGACAGAGGTGTATTATAGGAACAGTAGCGTGTATGATGGAAAGTTTGAGAAGTTGCACTTGAGTTGGAAATGGGAGACATGTTATTTATCAATAATTGCCTAACTATACTCTTAAACTTAGAGGCTTAAAATGGCCACGATTTATTATTTCTCACAATTCTGTGGGTTGACTGGGCTCCCCCTACATTCAACTCATGGTTGGGGTAGGTAGGAAGAGCCAAGAAGGTTTTACTCACATTATGGGGTATAGGTGCTGTAGGCTAATTCTCACTCCCTGTGGCCTTTCTCTCCACATGATACACTTCAGACACAATAGCTCAAACTTCTTTAGGGCATGGTAGTTGGGTTACATTGGAACTGGCACGGTGCCAATTCTATAGCATTCTGTTGGCTTGCTCTGAATCAAGGCTCTTTTTGCGGGAGTAATGGCATAAGTGTTGTAAGGATGGGATAAAAATTCAGCAGCCAATTTTGTTTTTAACAGACAAATTACCACAGGAGACTTTAAAACGGAAGAGATGCTTGAGATGAGTCTCAAAAGCTGAGAAGTTCATCAGGTTAATGGGGGGTTAGAAGAGGATCTCTTCAGGAAGAACAGCAGTGACATGAAGGCAGGAAGCAACATAGTCATTTGGCTTGCCAGGATATGTGGAATGCCTATGAGCATTTGTGGGAAGGAATGAGAAATACAACCAAGATTATGGAAAGCCTTGTTGTAAGAAGTAAATTGAAATTTACCTTCCAGATAAAGTCTGCAGAATGCCCTTAAAGAGGTTTTATATAGGGGAGCGGCTGCTCTTTACTCTCATTGATTCTTCTACTTTGCAGGCTTTGTGTGTTCTTGATCAATAAGCCTTTGGCTTTCTTTCCTCATTCAATCCAACCTACAACTCATAGTATTCACTTAAACCTCTCTTACCAGCCCAACACTCTCATGACTTTCTTTTCATTCTATTTTCCTAAACTTCAATTTTAGAATAACCTATCCATTTGTTCTGATCTTAGTACCAGGTATTGAATAATACTAGAGCAAATCACATAGCCATGTTGATGGCCTGCCTTATACATTTATGATTTCTAACCTCTGTTGGGCTCTTAATATTGCCTAGCAATTTTTATATACCCTTGCCCATTCCTTATGCTGGTCATTCCTTACCAGTCTTTTTAAGTTTTGCATTTAATGCTGCACTGGCTCCCCTTAGCAGATTACCTTGACTATTTCACAGAGGAAATAGCTGTTATAGCTGTGAAAAACTTTTTTCACGTCATCTCTTTGAAGTTCACTTATTCTTTCTCCTGGATCAGCCCCTTCCTTTCCTTCCAAATTCCTGTCATCTTCCTGGGACTTCTTTTACTTCTCCTACACCTCTGAATTGGTTTACAGTTCTCATCCACTTTTATCTTCCTTCCTTCCTTCCTTCCTTCCTTCCTTCCTTCTACACTCATGTTTCCTCCTTTCCTTCACCTATGCTCATACCCCAAGTCTTCTACCTCTTGCAAGCTCTTGCTCTAATAACTATGTCCTTACTTGCTTTTTCAATCTATCTCTTCCCAAAACTTTCTCCTCAGCCTAACACATGAAAAAAAATGTTCTTAATCCTATCATTTTCTTCAGCCTTGCTGCCTCTGCAATCCATAATCTCTCACTGTACTCCCTGATGATTCTTTCTTATTTCAAATTTACTCCTCAGCAGCCTGCAATTTGACTTATATCTTGATCAAATGCCTAGCAGTTTCTAACACATGGTATGCATGTGTTAGATATGCATGTAACATATGTGTTGATGATCAATTTCTAATTGCCGATATTATGTTCTCTTTTTAGCCCTCATTTTACTTATAGTAAGAGGTGAGGGACAGATTCCATTTTAAGGTTCTGCCCCTGGCATAATGGAACTTGCAAACCACACATGCAAGTGGACATAATGGCTGATTCTGTACTCCACAGATTTCTTACAAAATCAATGTTACTCTATTTGCATTTTAGTTTGTTGGAGCCTGTGTTGTACCAATGGCTAAATATACTGAGTGTTATTAGTATTATTGATATTGCATATATAAAATAGATAAAAAATTATATACTATATTATATTATACCATATAAAATTACTTTTTATTACATCTCTCTTGAATTATGGTGCCCATTTAATACATGATAATCACAGATTTTTAGAACAACAAAACTTTCTCATATACTAGGAAGATAGTATATTTAGGAAGATAGGAATCAGAGTTTCTTGGCCCAGAATAATCAATATATTTTTATGAAATGAATGGATGAATGTTTCTTATATGTAACCCAGCCAGAATTTTATAAATGAACATAGAGTGTATTTCTGATATTTCAAATTAAAAATACCATCCATTGTTAGGGCTCAGAGTGTTTACACATTCTAAATGACTGCTGCGCTATTGTTATTGAAAGAAAAAAAAAAAAACTCCACCAATTAGTACTGCAATTCACAGGTAAATTTTGTTTGTTTTCTCTGGAAATTTCATCTGTTAAAGTGCTGTTTTGGATGTGGTCTTTCCATGGAAACACGCATAAACTCCTGACGAGTTTGAACTTAAACCACTGCTATAAAACTAGGTACTTATTGGCCTTCAATTCATCTGACTTTTATCTTATGGAATGTGAGCTCATTTAATGGCATCAAGCGAAAGAAGCTAGAATAGCATCCCGTGTACTGCATACCTTTGGGACCTTCCTGTATAATGTTGACATTCAGTCTCAACCAGCCTGACAATAAAATGATCCATTTATCCAACACAAGCAGGCAAAGGAGGAGATACTGTATCTTTTCACTCTGCCTCCCACTCCCAGAGCCAGTCCGATGCTTCCTTTGGGCCAAACACACGCACACATAAAGCACTTCATCAACAATTTTTCATGTTTTCCGTTAAATTGGATTTACTCTTCTTACATGAATTTTCCCCTAGATACTTTTTCCAAATAGCACAGAAAGTATTTGAAGTGAACTAAAACTTTTTAATAATAAACTTTGTGGTTATAAAGCCCTAGGACTAGGAAACACTTATAAACAAATAAAAATGAACAGCTTTACCATTGTATAGACAAGACTAGTGAGGAGTTTAGAAAAGATATTAGCCTAAATCTTAAAAATAAAACTTTTCAAAGGGCAGTATCATCTAATTGGGGAATTTTATAATTTATAAATTCGTTACGAATCTACTCCATAAAGTAATTGCTTTAATCACCAAGAGTATTGAGTAAAATTTTCACTTCCTTAATTCCACTCCCTGATAGTTCTGTTTCTTTAAAAAGAGGGAGAGAAAAAAAAGCCTCTAAAGCAATTGTGTTTTTACCTATTCTATGACTATTATGGTTTCTTGATTAGATTTCTATTTTCTCTTACTGAAAACAAACCTTTCCTTGTTAAGCCATGTTTTGTTGCCAATGGAGAATTCTCTTTTTTAAAAAAATGCTTTAGTTTATTTGGGGGTGGGGAGCGGCAGAGTGAGGGTCTGAAGTGGGCTCTGAGCTGACAGCAGCGAGCCCAATGTGGGGCTTGAAACTCACAAATTGTGATCTCTTGATCTGAACCAGTTATGCGCTTAACCGACTGAGCCATTCAGGTGCCCTGATGATGGAGAATTCTAGAATGACCAGGCAGGTTTGATAGCCCCCCAGTTTTGCTGTTGCAAGTGACATAAACCCAACTCAAACTAGCTTAACTCAAAATAAGAAATCTCTAACTCGTAACGGAAAAGTCCACAGGTGAGCCTTAGCTTCACATGCAGCTTACTGTAGAGCTCACATCATTAAGAGACCTCTCTGGGTTGCTTCCATTATCAGGTTGACTTTCCTTGTGAGCATAATGGATAAGGCAATTCCAGTTCATCACATCTTTATTAATTCCACTTGAAAGTCCAAGCTTATCTTCTCCAGGAGCATATGTTCGAATGGGCTACTGTGATGGTTAAGTGCAGTAGTATTTGTTATGTTAGCTATTATTACTATCCCCTTAAGTTTGTGCTACTCGTCCATCTCTGTACCAAGCATTGTGGTCAAACAGAGTATCTGGATAGTTTAAACCCTCTTGTAGAGTTTTAGGGGAAGGTGTTCAATCCCATACAAATCATATATTTGAGAATAAAGATACGTAAATTCTCTAAAGGATCAATAGAGTACTTTTTGCCAGAAATAAAGGTGAAAAGCTGGCAAGTCAGTTGTGGTGGTTCATTTTATGTATTGATCTGAGTGGGCCATGAGGTGCCCAGATATTTGGTCAAACATTATTCTGGGTGTATCTGTGAGGGTAATTTTGGAAGATATTAACATTTCAATCAGTAGACTCTCCCTAATGTGGGTGAGTCTTATTTCATCAGTTGAAGGCCCAAATGAAGACAAATGGGATGACTCTCCATGGATAAGGAGAGTCACGTCCTGCCTGACTGCTGAGATGGGATATCAGTCTTTTCCTGACTTTGGACTTGAACTGAAACATTGGCTCTTTGAAGTAATAAGTACGATTCTAATAAAATTAAAAAAAAAAAATGGAGGAGGGGCACCTGGGTGGCTCAGTCAGTTAAGCATTCTACTTCGGCTCAGGTCACGATCTCACAGTTTGTGAGTTGAAGCCCTGCGATGGGCTCTGTGCTGACAGCTCAGAGTCTGGAGCCTGCTTTGGATTCTCTGTCTCCCTCTCTCTCTCTGCCCCTCCCCTGCTTGTGCTCTCTCTCTCTCAAAAATAAACATTAAAAATATTGTTTTTTAATTAAAAGAGAGAGACATGGACAGAAAGATTTTGGATGGCAAATGTGGCAGACAGGCTGTCAAGGAAGCAAGTGATGCTCAATGAAAGACTTTGCTTAGAGGTGCCTGGGTGGCACAGTAGGTTGAGCATCCAACTTCAGTTCAGGTCGTGATCTCACAGTTTGTGAATTCAAGCCCCACGTTGGGCTCTGTGCTGACAGCTCAGAGCCTGGAGCCTGCTTTGGATTCTCTTTCTCCTTCTCTCTGTCATTCCCCCATTTGTCTGTGCGCTCTCTCCCAAAAATAAAAATAAACATTAAAAAAATTAAAAAACAATACCACTTGCCTACAGATGGTATGTGGGCCAGGTCTTGTATCAGTTAACGATTTTTCAGTTACAACATTCAGAAAATCCAGCAGAAAATATCTAAAACCAGAAGGGAATTTATTGGTTCTCATGACCAGTACTTATAGCTTGTGAGGCATTTGTCAGCTTATTGCCTCTGGGCTCCAAATTCACCCTTCAGTATATGTTCCATGGTAACAGACAATCCGTTTAGTGTTTTTCCTTTGACGTGAGACTTTCACATTAAAGCATTCTTAGTAGAGGCTGCTGGATGGAACTTGGAGGAGGAAGGAGCTTTCCTTACTTGTCTGGCTGCTGCTTGATGGGCCAGCAGTGCAGGTGTAAGGCCATCTGGTGACCTTGTGCCCCGGAACGTGGTCCTTGGGCAACTTTTCAGGCTGGAAGTGACCACTGTGCTATATACTTGACATAGGTTAGCACTCCAGAGTCTTTCTGTCTGCACCAGTGCCCCATTTCCCTTTTGTAGATCCCTGTGCAAGCTGCCTGTGCCCCAGAGAATCCCCACCAAGCCCACTTCCACTACCCCTAAAAGCCTCGCATGCTTTGCCTGCCATCCAGAAGGTTTCTACCTAGTACAGGTTGCTGATTGCCTGCTCCCCACCTGCAGTCCACGGGGTTGCTTCCTAATGGCCTAGCAACTACAGAACAGCCTATGTCTGGGAAACCAATTAAATTAAATTTCTGGACTCTCCAATGGTGGAGATAAACTCCACCTTCTCCAAGGAAGTCTGAACACCAGCATTGGTAAGGGGGTCTCCTTCCAAGTTTGTCCTTCTTAGGGTATCCTTCCTCAGCCCTAGGGTACTATATAAAATTTCCTTATATATCATAGTGCCTCTCTTGTCACAGTTTAATACTCCTTGATATTAAATTTTCCATTGTTTATGTTTCTATGTAGTTTCTATCACCTCATTGGACCAGACTGATATAATTTTTCTCAGGGCTCAAAATTTATTATTGGGAGCAATCTCTTGGCTATGCTTCCCTTGGGGTGTCTCCACCTCAGCCAGGCTTTCTTTTTGTGGATTCACATATTGTATTTTTATACTATCAAATCTATTTGAAGACGCAAAGCTTTTCCCCATAAGCTTTAGCTCTATCTCCTCACATGTCAGTATCTGTATGCACATCCTTAATCCGATTACTGTGTCCTCAGGGGATTCTCAGTTTCCCACTATCTACCTACCTAGAGTCAGTCACTTTTACATTGTAGGATTTGTCACTTATAACACCCTACTTCTGGTATCAATTTCTACATCCGTTATGAATTTTTTCCCTTATAGGGTCTCGAGCTTGCCAGCTTTGGGGCTGGGACTTACACCATCAGCTCTCCTGGGCCTCCAGCTTGCCAACTGCTGATCTTGGGACTTGTTAGCATCCATAATCACACAAGCCAGTTTCTTATAATAAATTCCTCCTGCCCAACACACACACATCTTTTTGGTTCTGTGTCAGTATTGACCTCTGAAAAAAGAAGGGAACAGAGGTAAAAAGACACAGAACATGAGGCTAGGGGATTGAATGGAGACATGAGGATTGGAGGAAAGTTGGGAAAGATCTAACACGACACCTTTCTTTCTCCCTGAAGAAAACTACACTGACTTCTAACACCATGGATTAGTGCTGCCTGTTTTTGCATTCTGTATAAATGTCATTAGATTGCATAAATTACTTTGTGTCTAACCTCTTTCATTAAGTATTATTGATGAGATTTGTACATGCTGTTGAATGCATCTATAGTTTATTAATTTTCATTGCTTTATAAGTACTCCAGTGTATGAATACACCACTATTTATTTTTCAAAGTGACTGTTTATGTGGAATTTGGGGGTTATAGGATGTCCATGTGTTTAGCTCTAGCAAATTCTGAGAATCAACTTCCCAAAATGGTTCTATCCATACACTTCCACCAGCAGAATATAAGAGTTCTCGTTGCTTCATAACCTCTCTAGCACTTGGTTATTTTCAGACTTTTAATCCTTAGCCTAGGACATCTAAACTTAATTTTGTATGCAGGGGTGAGCCACTGAAGGATTTTCAGCTGGAAAGTGGTGTGAAGAGGAGAGCTACACTGGTAGCATTGCATAGATTAGCGAGCAAGAGAAAGACATGAAGAGGGAGGCCAGTTGGAACGCTGTTTTAGTGATTTCATAAAAACAATGTGAAAATAAACTGGAGTATTAATAGAGGGGCTAAATTGGAAGAGACGAGAGATACTACTGTAGTGTGTGCCTATAAACAGTAAGATTTGGCAATTAATAAACAGTGCAGGCAAAGGCAGGGTGGCTGAAGAGGAGCACATGCTTGAGCTTAAGCGACTGACAAAACACTGGTAGAATCTTAACCAACTCAAGAAGGATTGGGAGACAATTATGGTTTGGGGGAAATCATTTTTACTCAAAATCTATCATTTACCTTATTGAGGTCTTTACCAGACTCGTAGTTTAAAGCTATGATGAACTTTTTTCCCAACTCTCATTTCTTATCATTGGAAGATCCCTCTCAGTAGAAGTTGGCTCTGTCGGGCAAGAAAGAACCAGGGCTGTGGTGGGATAGTTAAATTGCCTCCTCTGTGAACTCAGTATCCAGAGGAAGCAACAGAAGGTTTTCTATTATTCAAACCTGACAGCTTTGGTGTAAGGAGTGATAGTAGCTAGGAAAGTGACAGGTCTGGGACTTCTGGGAAGCCTAAGTCCACATAGCTTTTAAAGCAGGAGCTATTCTGTGTGCTCACTTCCATCACTAATTCTTTCTTTCTCTCTAGACATTTGTTTCTATCACTGACATAAGCAATTGCTTCTTCTGTTTTTGCAATACAATTCTCTGTTTAATTGGGTATTCACAGAGATATGGCAAACATGTAAATGCTCCAGGACCAGCACTCCACTACATTCACGTGTACTGGTATTGAGGTAGTAACTCCAATTGATTATTTAAAAGTTTTTAAAGTTTATTTATTTATTTTGAGAGAGAGAGTGTGTGTATGTGGGTGTGTGGGTGTGTGTGTGAGTGGGGGAGAGGCAGAGAGATCTGGAGAGAGAGAAACTCAAACCGGCTCCAGGATGTCAGTTCAGATCCCGATGCAGGGCTTGATCTTATGAACCTCAATATCATGACCTGAGCCACCGAAATCAAGAGCCAGATGCTCAACCAGCTGAGCCACCCAGGTGCTCCAGATTATTTAAAAATTTGAGACAGTTCGCTTGCATAACAGTTCAGGCATTGCTGTGTTGGCCTATCTATATGTATTGCTACTGAATGGATCTCATAGGCTGTATGTGTGTTTGCACACAGCTTCCTTAGCAGAGGTTTTTATTTTATATCTTTGGTAATATTTTACCGGCCATTGTATCCAAAAGCTTAAGATGACTTATTAAGTTTATTTATAGTGTTTCCTCCAATGAAATCACTTCACAAAGGATTTGTCTTAAACGTGTACTTTCCAAGCCTGTTACTGTATCTCAATAGCTTACAGTGTGGCACTAACAGGAAACAGAAGTAATAGTACCTTATATTTCTAGACCACTTTAAAATTTTCAAGGAGCATTTGCATATACTTTATTTTCCTTTACCCACCATCTTGTGAGTGAGGTGTTATTTTCATTTTTCAGATGAAGAAAACTAGGCTCAAGGTCATACATAGTGTCACAGCCAGGACTTTAAATCAGATCAGTGCCTGTGATGGTTAATTAATTTTGTGTGTCAATTTGACTGGACCATAGGATGCCCAGATATCTGCTTAAACATTGCTTCTGGGTGTGCCTGGAAGAGATCAGCCTTTGAATTGGAGGACTGAGTAAAGTAGATTGCCATTCCTAATGTGGGTGGGCATCATCCAATCTGCTGAGGGCCTGAATAGATCAAAAGGATGGAAGAAGGGCAAATTCACTCTCTGCCTGTTGGGGCTGAGTCATCAGTCATCTCCTGCTCTTGGACTGACTGAGACTTACACCATCAGTGCTCCTGGTTCTCAGCAGGCCTTTAGACTCATGTTAGAATTCATACCACTGGCTTTCCTGGGTCTCCAGTTTATAAACTGCAAATGGTGGGGCTTCTTAGCCTCCACTATCATGTGAGCCTATTCCTTGTAATACATCTCATTATCTTCTTGATTTAGCTTCTCTGAAGAACCCTGACCAATACAGTGACCTTTTGCAGTGCCTCTGCCCTGATTACCTTTTGTGTCTAGCTATCGATTTTCCTGTTATCCTTCAACTGTTAGTCATGAAATATATTCTTGCCAGGTGAGGATTATCTGTATATTGCATAAATAGACGTTAGCATTAAAACATCAGCAATTCTCAAAATTACCGGGTTAATTTACTGCCTGGAACTGAGATAGGGGAACTGAAGGGATCCCATGAAGGGACCCTATGAAGACAGCTCTTTTGCTGCCTCTGTTTTTGCTGGGACCTGCACCTCCACCTTACACATGCTTTAATGTGTGTCCTCTTTGTAAAGGTCAAGTAGTTAATGATTTCTTTGGAGTCTTCCAGCACAATAGAAACATTTAATAAACAACCAGGCAGGGTTGTCATGTAGTCATGTATGTTTTCTAATGCCACTGACTCCAGACCCCTGGCTCCAGGGCATAAGTGACTTTTGGAGGACACTCAAGCACTTGTCCTTGCTCTGACCACTTCTTGGATGCCTGAGAGGACATGTACACCAGACCACCATCCTCAATAAAAACTCCAGAACCCAGGCAAAGACAAGACTCACTCTTCTTTCCTTTTCCAAATCTCCAGATGCTCTGTCTGTATCTGCACTCTCTCTACATCTTCAATAAACTCTGCTTTCATTTCCTCTCAGCTCAAGTTTGATTTCTATCCTGCACTGAAGCCAAGAATCCTCATGGCTGGTCCAGTGGGACCCCCTCTGGGTTCTTGGACCCAGCCAGCCTGCATCAGAACCAGCGTACATTCAGGAGTTAATCTTCAGGCATGAGAATTTACCTTTTATCTTTTTTCATTTGCTTTAACCAATATCTTCCTGCTGTGTGAATAGGGTTTAGATGAATAGCCAGTAAACTTTTATCACGGATCTATCTTACATTTGACTTCTTTGGGGTACTAATCAAAGCAGTCAATGATAGCCTGATTATATTGTCAAAAAGTTGGTTTTCATAGTCTAAGAACTGAGTCACTGCGTATATAATATTTTTCTTGATAGAAATAAATTTATTTTCCTGGTTATATTATATAGCTCATCAGAATGTCTGAATTTTTGAACGGATTGGTCATTGGTAAATGTATTAAAGAAAATAATCCAAAATAGACCAAAGAGAGAAAAAACAACTCTTGTATTAACTTAACGTTAAGTATCAGTCTGCACCCAGAGGAAAGACTAAAATGCAGGTGAGAACAGATGTAATGTTTGTTAATTTATTAGCAGCATGCAACTCAATCACGCATTGGAGTCTACTGACTAAGATCAATGTAATGGAAAACACAACTCTCCTGAGTGCTGTTCTTCTAGACTTTTTAGTGAAAAGATATTTTTAGGCAACACTATGAAATTCAGAGAACTGTGAAAGGTAATGAGGTATTCTTCACAGAGCAGTGTACCCTGTCCATTCTATCACTGAGAGAATAATGACATGAGTCAGAAAAGCTGAACACATATACATTTAAATTCCTGAAAAATGATGTGGGTGTGCATTTATTTAATTATTTGGATATTTTGTCAATGCTTACTTCCTGGCTAACCAGTGAGCATCTTTATATTCAGCCGTGTAACAGATTTATGAACATAAACTTCCCTGCTTCTGCAGGCATTGGAGAGTGATCCAGCCAACATGAACAGAGTTGGAGAAGGGAGTTATTAATTAGGTTACAGAATGATGAGAAGTAGGCAGTTCTTACTGAAGACTATAAGGATTCTGTGAGCCAAAGGAATTGGAAGATATAAACTTTAAATCTATAGAGGTCAAGGGAAAGAAAGAACATTAGATTTGCACAGCCAAAAATTCGGCCAAAAGATGTTTAGCCAAAAAATAAGATCGGAAAAAAGCAAAAGCCATTGGTAATGAGCAGGAGGTTCCTTGACAACTTCATTTGTCATAGCTAGGGAATAAGATGATTGAGGTTCTTCTTTATAGAACAGTGGACACATGAGTGGAAGGGGTCAGGATGGCTAAAGGGGCCAGGAGCTAAGCATGATTAGCCTTAGCCAGGAGCTAAGGGTGATTATTGATTATTCTTCCCTACAATTGACTTTACCTAGTATTCTGTCATTAAACACAATTTAAAATATGTAACATCAAAAAGTTACAAAGGTAGTGAGTTATTAATTTTTCTAGAAGATTCTAAACAGTGTTTGATTTTTAAAAGCTGAGTTGGATGATTTTGGAATTCAATTAGTACTACAGAGCCACAAACTCAGAATGGGAAAAAATTTCAAAGTTATCCAATTGCTTGTGATAATAGGAATTATTTCTATAATGTTCAGGTTGAGTGTTAATCTAGTGTTTGGTTCTCCGTTGACATGGTAATGTTACTTTATGAGCCACCCCATTCTATTGTGTAGTACCTTGCATTTGTAAATTTTTTTTGGCTGCCAAAACAACTTTCCCGATTTCTAGCAGTGTTTTGATTTATGTTTATGAAAAACTCTCTTCTCTATTATATGCAGCCTAATGGAACTACTAATCATAGCCCTGACTAACTCCACCCTATATGGGATACCAGCATGACCCAAGGTAGACCTGCAGTCACTCTCTCCCTCAAATTTCAATGTTGAGCACGGTGACAAATGTTTGTTGTTTCATTTCTAGCACTGGTGCCCTGACCAGACCATTTTTTTCCCCCTGAGACTGCCTGTGTTTCCTGCTTTCTTATTCTCTGAATGAATCTACCTGGGTTTTTCTTGTTTCCAAAACTGATTCTCCCACGTCCTGTCAGTTATGTATATGACAATCGACTGGGGAGCCTATTAAAAATGAAGAATCCCAGACCTCACCACCCTCAAGTATGTAATTTAGTAATATGAGTTGGGGGTACAGGAAGTTAAATTTATAACACATCCTCTGGGTGACACTGACGCAGTCAGATTACAGGCTGACTTTTGGGAACAACTCAAATGTAAATTTGCACTTCAATAAAAAATTTCTGAAATTGGAAAAGGCTTGCTGACCAACTCATTAAATGAAGGAATCCCAGTTCTTTCATCCACTCAATAATTCAACAAACAGATATTGAACATCTATACTGTGCCAGGCACCATGATGAGCCTTAGGATATATGATACCATTAAAATTATTTCAGACTTGCTATTGGTGGGTACTGAGGCACTGGAAAAAGAGCAAGGATCACATATCTGGATTTCCACATCCTATATTCAATACATATCACCAATAATCCTCAAAAGAAATGGACAAGCATTTATTTCTGTATTTCTATCTGCTCCATACCTTTCAAAAATGTAACAATGTAGATGTTTAATTCTAGGTATGTTCCTTCATGTAGATAAAAAAAAGTTCTTGGTAAACCAGAAATCTCAGCTCTAATTGATTAGTCTTTGACATAATAATAAAGTTCAACCATACCAATTTAATAAAACAAGATTTTCTTCTTTTGTGTTGCTACAGACTTGCCTCATAGTTACATACATAATGTACAATAAAAACAATGGTGTAGTTGAATAGAATATGAAAATGCTCAGAGGCTCCTTTCAGCTAACAACAAAAATTACTCTGTAAAATACCTGCTGTTAAGTTAGCTTCAGCTTTCATATTATTTTGGAGGCTATTTTAAGATTACAATTAATGAAACATATCCTTCTCACAAATTTTTGTTGACCTCTAAAATTTCTCATCATAAGTTTAAATAGTTGTAAAATATATAGTTTACAGAAAATTGTGAACATTGACATAAAAATTTCATTAGTCTTTGAAATGTATCAGTTTGATTCCTGTCATAATCCACATAAAAATACATGAACAAACTCATTTTAGCAGTCAGAAATTCTTCATTTATTTTTTCCTCTCTGAACTCCTATTTCTATGCCACTTTTCCAATAAAATTTTATCTGCTTTAATACATTTTTCTCTGCCTGAAAGTCTTTTAGTGATCACTTTTTCCTGCCATAAAAACAGTTATATCGATTGAAAAGTAATTAAAAATTTGTGACCATAAGACTCCAAGTGTTAACATTTATTCTGAGTTGATATTTCATTATACAAATAAATGCAAAATTAACCTACACAACATAAACAATTATTTATTTAGATATAGATGAAATTTATTAAAAATATATCAATTATTCAAATGGTTGGGCTATTTTTTGTTCAATAAGTGTATGTATCTGTGGATGCATATTACTTATTGCTGGAATAAGACAAAACTCAGGATCAGTCTGTTCTATTTCTGTTTTTATGGATGTAAGATCTGAGAAAACATATTCCCATAAATAAGTAGATGAGAATGGAAAGAGTTTTGTTTTAGCAATGTCATTCAAATATTTGAACTCCTTCCAAGATATATGCCAAAATCACATAGTTATCTATCATCAAAAATTATTTTTAATGATCTACCAGCTGTCATCTTAATTAGGTCTTCTTTCAGTTTTGTTAAAGGCAAAGAATTGAAACCGATTCCAGATTTTATGACTCAGTTATTAGTCATTTACTTTCTCAATACCAACACCAATATTTTGAATTGTCCTATTGTTTGGAACCCTGGAGATTTTTACACTCAGGGTCAATGTACTATATAGTAAGACGTAAGATGGATGATGGCATGCCTCTCTTTTTTAAAAGGAACAACTAGCATGAATAGTCTCAGGCAGTCAAATTTTGGAAAGAGTACATGTGATGCTTGGTATTTGAAAATTATTTCCTGAAAATTATTCATACCCCCAAAGCACACATGTCCCAGTTAAAAATCTGATGGTGTAAGCATGTCTCCTTTTGAAGACAGTTACTGGTTATTCAATATTATGTGAATGTAGATTTTTCTATATTGGAACAAAGAGACCTATGGTAGATTGTGTATTCTAAAATAGCTGCAAAAAAAAAAAAAATCCCCTTTCCCACAAGATCTTCTTACAATCTGACATTGACACTCCTGTTATTGAGAAGTGGGGATCTATTTTCCATTCCTTTGGATTTTGGGAGGATTGCGACTATTGAGGAAATAATGCTCTGTGATTTCTGAGGCTAGGTCATAAAAGTTGATAAAGTTTCTGTCTGTCACCTTGGAATGTTCACTCTTAAAACCCAGTTTCCATGCTGTGAGGAAGCCTGACGACATGGAAAGGCTGTGAGTAGGTATTTTGGCTGACAGCCTTGTTTGAGGTCCCAGACAACAGCCAGCATCAACAGCCACACGTCTGTGTGTGAGGGAGCCTTTCAGATTACTGTAACTTCAGACACCCTGGTTATCTGAATGTGACCGCATGAAAGACCTCAAGCAAGACCCCCAAAACCAAGAGAGATAATAACAAAATTATTATCATTGCTTTAAGCTACTATGTTTTGGGATGATTAATTATGTGGTAATAATTATCAGAACAAGACCTAAGAGAATACCTTAGTAACAAAAATAATTTGATGTCTAGTCAATTCAAAATTTACAGAAGTGTTCCCTGATATCTAATGAAATTTATTTTTTCATGTGGTGAAAATCGCAAAGTACATTAATAGTGCATAAAGATGGCAGGGAATATATTGAACAGTTAATGTTTAATTTCATTAAAGAAAATATAGCTTGATTCTCATATGTTCCAATTTATCGTTGTTTAGAGTACTGCATGTAAATGACATTACCCAAGCCCTTATCTTTTATTTAACTTTTAAAAATTTAATTATATTCTCAAAGTAATACTTGTGCTTCAATTTGAAATCTCAATAGTACTACAAGGCTAAAAACAAACAAACAAGCAAACAGCTAGAAACAAACCCCTGTCCCCTTCTCATTCGATTTAGGCAAACATTTGTTTTCAATCTTTTTTAGCTGTTTATTCTGGTATTTATATCCCAATCTCTAATACTATACTTTATTGGTAGTTCTGTATTTTCGTTTTTAATTTTAGATAGTATCTATTAGCTTCCTTCTATGAAAGTTTAGGATTATCTCTTTTATACTGCCTCCTCAGCCCTAATATCAATGCATACACCTGTTTTTCTTCCTATTCTTCCACCGTAGATATATCATGCTTTCTGATACATCAGTACTTATAGTTTAAATTTGTATTATACTATGATTACATTTCTCTTCTTTTACAAATTTGTGTTATGTCATTTGCTTTGTTATCTAGGGCCCTATGACTTAGCCCTAAACTTTTTTGCAGAACTATAAAACAGCTTTCAATAAAGCTCACGGCTTTGAACATATAATTTCTAGGTTCCTTTCTCCCTCCCATCCTTCCTTCCTTCTTTCCTTTCTTCCTTCCTCTCCCTCCCCCTCTCCATCTCCCTCTCTCTTTCCTCCTTTTCTCTCTCTCCCCCCACCATCCCCCTCTGTTCTGGAACCCACTATCCTCCTGTGCCAATCTGATTCATTGTTTTCTAGGCCAAGGACCCTAGCTGATATCCTAGGCAATCATTGCTGGGAATTTTCTTTCTTTTTCTTTCCCCCTGAATTAAATTTCTTTTTTCTTAGATTTTGTCTTCCTTTTTCTTGGTCTATTTTTTTTTTTTTTTAATTTTTGTCTTGATGGAGCACATTTTCCAGGACTGACTGACTTTCTTTCTTTCTTTCTTTCTTTCTTTCTTTCTTTCTTTCTTTCTTTCTTTCTTAACAAAGGCTGCATGCAAATAATTTTTTGGAGATCTTACATGTCAAGAATATTTTAATTCTACCTTTACATTTGATTAAATTATAGCTGAAGGTAGAGTTTTAGGTTAGAAATAACTTTCCCTTAGAATTTAGAAAGCATTTCTAAATTTCTGATTTCTGTTGATTCGTTGTTACAATTTTACGTCTAAAGCTACTTGGATTTCTGGTTTTTTATATATTACTGAGACTTTTTGATGATTTGCTACCTGAATCTTTGGTTTCAGCTTTCTGAGTGCTGTTAATCAGGTTCCACTAGTCATGTCTCTTCCATCTTATAAAATGGTGTTTTTCATCTTTGTCTACAGTCCTTGCTGTCTCATTCCCTCCTCTGTTTTTTTTTTTGTCCTTGTGGTTTTATACATTTTTTACTTCCTTACTCTTGTTTTGGTGGTACTTCAGGGCATAATGTATGTGTTTACTCAATCATGTTTAACCTGAATTCTACAACTTTCTAATGTTTTTCACTTCAGAGATACTACTTCTGCCCTCTTAAGTTATTTTTAAATTGTATGATTTTTCAGCGTTCGTCAGATACATTAACAGAAATTAACAGAAATACATGTTTCTGTTTTCTTTTTATTCTTTGGTATTAAGAGAGTTGGAAGTGTATTATTAAGTGTTCATTCAGGAGAACTAGGAAAACATAAAGAATTGGCTATGGGGGCTTCTGGGTGGCTCAGTCAGTTGAGCATCAGACTGTGGGTCAAGTCATGATCTCATGGTTTATGAGTTCCAGCTCCATATCAGGCTTGGGCTTGGGCTCCTTTCTGTCAGTGTGTTGAGCCTGCTTCGGATCCTCTGTTCCCCCTCTCTGCACCCCTCCCCTGCTCACCCTTTCTCTCTCAAAGATGAATAAACATTAAAAAAAAAAGAACTGGTTATGAAATTGTTGGAAAGACAGAAGGAGTGAAAAGGGAAGGGTACAGTTACCCACCTACCACCCACCTGGCTGGAGGAGCGGCAGAGGAAATGGGGTTGCCCAGAGCCCAGGATTCCTGTGCTGAGAAGCATGTTGTGGTACTACTGGTGCTCTGGTGTTACAACCATCAGTCACCACCCTTTGTGGGCAGCTAGGAGCCCACACCGCGCAGATGCTGCAGGAACCCAGGGGCCCACAGTCTCCTGCTTCAGAGGCTGTAGCAGCTGCTGCTACCGGAGCCATAGCTCATGAACACTGCACTGCTGAGGCACGGGCAGCGCCATCACTGCCTGGGCTGAACGATTGCACTGCCTGAGTGGGACTCCACAGCCTGCACTTGCCCTGCCCCTCTCCTTGATGCTTCCTTGCACCATCAGAAACAGAAAAAAAAAAAAAAAAATCAGGCCCCCAACAGTGCCTCCCATTGGCAGAACCCACTAGAAAGCAGCTGGCAAGGAAGTCTGTGAGATGTGGTGTACAGGCTCCCAGCCATCCTGCCATACAGAGGAGATTCCAGAATGCTGAGAGCCAAATGACAAATAGCCAGCCCAGAGGGTTTAAAGGGAAAGTCAATAACTGACTTGTGAACCTTATCATTTTTCTGGGGAGGCATATTATCTATTTGGCATATCCTCTGAGCGTGATGCACGGCTATAAATATATTCTCTATACATA
The DNA here is from genome assembly GCF_024362965.1 of Panthera pardus. NCBI lineage: Eukaryota > Metazoa > Chordata > Mammalia > Carnivora > Felidae > Panthera > Panthera pardus. The sequence continues at coordinate 48,076,286 of NW_026526666.1, read as the reverse complement.
TTTCTAATAGTCAAAGGCCTTTGAGAATAAAGTCAGAACTGCTTGTGGCAAAAAGGTTTGATAATTTTCTAACTGTGAAGAAAACTTTAATGATTATGATATTTCATTGATTATTTTGGCATTTCCAGCGCTTATCTTAGACATTGCTGGTTTTGCTGACATTTTACAGAATTTGGAGCAAGTGCACAAATTTAATAGGTTGTTAATAAGACTTTTCCCATTGTCTCAGATTTCCAGTTTAGGCCAAAAATTGAGCACAAGAGATGTTAAATTCCTCACATTCTAAAGACTGCTGTGAAGGCAGCCAGAATTGGTTCAGAAACCACCCCCAGGGACAGCTAAGATAGAGCTAGACTGGATCTATGACCACCAACCTACCCCTGCTTCTCACTTTTCTTTTTGTCCTGACTAGAATGAATGACTAGACACTTTTCTTTTTCTTTTTTTAGCTTGTATATTAAAGCAAACATGGTCTTTCAGGGGAACCTGGCTATTTTTTTTGCTAAAATTGAAGGTGAAGAAATTCCTGTTTGGCCAATGTGTAATCATTGAAAATAAAAATGTGTCTGTCTGTTGGCTCCTGTGCTCCTCCTATCAGAGAGACTGGGAATTCAACTGGGAATCAACCCCCAACTATTTGCTCATGTTTTGAAAAGTCAAAGAAAAGACACATTTATGACAGAATATAGTATTCCTATTTAGTTGTTTTTATGCCATCTAAGCAGAGCTATTCAAAATAAAGAAATGCGTGCTGTTAAGAATTGATGTCAATATGATATTTGGATGTCATTTGGCCAGGGGATTCATAAAGGTTCAAATTCTTTCCTGCCTTGGCCATCCTTTCCTGAGAAATCCTCAAAGAAAGTGTATGTGCAGGATATACTGACCAATATAGCATAGTGGCATCATACTATAACAGCTGCTAGGACTTTGCTCCCAAACTCCAAAGCAGGACAAGAGGGAACTAACCAGGACTCCACAGAAAATCTCCAATCTATGTGTACTGGGCTGGCTTAATATGGTCTGGAAGCAAAGAAGGCCAAAAAACGTGTTCTGATCATTTCTACCCTAATACCCAATCCATATTTGAATCGTACCATTCTCATGTGGTGAAAATTCCACTTACTAGAGCCAAGGGCAGGACCACAAGGACAGCTGGAGATAGATGGTCTGACCCAATGCCTTAAGTGTGCCCTCCCTGGACCTGCCTGGACTGTCTGTAAGCTGCCTTGTGGAAGACAGAGAGAACAGATAAAGAAAGAAAAGAGAAGGAAGAGAAGAGAGATGGACAAGCTTTCTCCTGGGGAAAGCAGGTCCCAAGCTTAGCCTTATTTCACCACACTCTTGCAAGTGAGAAAGTCCAGAGAGGCAAACATTGAGGGAGAGTTAGCTAACCTTTTCCTTCCCTTACTACCATTAACACATCTTAGAAGAAGAAGTAGAAGGGTAAGATCACACAAGTGGGTAAAATTTACCTCTGTGAATGCTCCATTGTGATCCAGTTTCGAGACCAGTCTGACCATCCAGGTCAGTACTGGGATGAGGTAGGCGGTGGGGGGGGGGGGGGGCGGGGGGAGGGGGAGATAGCAGGAGTGAATGAAACCTTCAACTCCTCCAAGAGGCCCCCAAGATCATTGGACTGATGTCAGTCTTGGAAGTGGTCACTATGGATACTTTAAAAGTCTGAGGTTTTGAATCTTCATGTTTTATACTTGCTGTGTAAAAATTATACTGATGGCCCTGGAATTGTTTTACCTTCTCATCTGCTGAGGCACTTTTTGTCTGTCTTGTTCATTTCATATTTTCTAGACTTTTGGGTATCTTTTCATGCTTAGCCCTGTGTCCTCAATCGGACAATGTACTCCTGTGGAGCAGGTCAATTACCTTTTTGTATTTCCAGAATCCAACAGTGTTTGGCATTGAGTAGGCGTTCAATAAATGTTTGATGATGAGGAAGAAGTTGCATAGTGTATGAAGGATATTATTTAGATTCATTAGGGCTTTACCAGAATACATTTTTTAAAATGAAAACTATCTTCAGATCTGTATTTTGAAAGTTTTTCTCAGTATTTTTCTTTCTTAAAAAATTGATTTAGCATTTTCAATACAGCTTGATGGGCTAAATTTATTTTTTGCCTTTGCACTTATTCTTTTAGAAGAACATATATTTGGAAGAAGATATATATGAAGAACTGCAGAGACAGAGGCCATGTCTTTCGAACTAAAGTGGTACCCAAGGAAGAGTGATAGAAAGCACTTGCTTTGGAGTGACCCAGCCTAGCTGGATGAAATAGGAAACTCGGATCAATCTTAGGACAGGTTGAACTGTTTTCCCATTCTCATTATGCCCCTCTCCAATGCTCTTTCTCAGAGCAAAATGACAATTATAATGAGAAGTACAAATGGGAAAAAATAATGGGAAGGGATTGTACTTTCTTGCCAGTCAACGTGCTAAGTTATGTATATCAGTTCATTTAATCCACACAATTACTGTATATAAAACACAGTATTATTATCTGCAATTTATAAACTAGAAACAAGCTCAGAGGATTTCAGCAATTTGCCTAAGTCCCGCCACCAGTAACTGCAGAGCTGAAATGGGAACAGAACACTCCCTAGTCTAGCCTATGACCTTGACCACTACACTCCATTGTCTCCTGAAGGCTAAGAAATGTTCTTCAGAATAAAAAAGCAGGGAACCTTGGGGACCTGGGATGGCCTACATTACAGACAATTTTTGGGAGGTTACCCAAATGATCTGAAATATGAGCTTAAGATTTTATGAAAGTGGCAGGTCAGTTGAGCATTTACCTAGAGTTTTGGACTGACACCTTTACTGAGGTTTAGAAGTAACTAAGAGACACTCTAGGTTGAACTTTGAGATTGACATATTTTGTTTACTGTTCTGCACGATAGTCATTCTCTGCTGAAAAGAATAATTCACTTGTATAAAAGAATGACCTGGGATTGGCTTATTGTCAGAAACAAAAAAAGTTATAATAAACCAAGACAGGTTATTTGAAGGCAGCAAAAATCTGGGATCAGGTGAAGTATCAGGTTTTTTATATATGCATATAATTTCATTTAACTTGTCCAGAGCATCCATTTTTGTGTTTTGCTTTTTTCTTGTTTTGGAATAATGAATGGAGTTATTTTAACTGAGTGCTAATGTGGTGAGTACCAGGTGAAAAATTCAATTGAAATGCTGTCACAAGATTCTTTTGTTTTACTGACGAGAAGTGTCATGGTCTCTTGATTCCTGATACATGGAGTGTGAACTGATAAATAGTTTGGAGATGAAATTGTCAGTCACCATTATCACACTCAAGCAATTATCTTTTCTGGTGGCTTGCACTGCCCTGAAATTCAGGTTTTTGAGTGGGGAGGCAAAGAGAAAGAGAAAGCAATATGGATGTAACCATAAATTGGAAAAGTGCTTAGGTTAGAAATGTAAGATTCCAAAGGGACTTGAATTGGGATGGGGGGTGGGAGAATCAGCTGCTACTTCTAAGACTGAGAGAGGGAAGGAAACCAGGCAGAAGGGGGTAGATAGGATGTGGATCCACCTGAAGCTAATGATGCTTAAGCTTCAGTGTTCCTTACAGGATGGAGATCATTCCAAGGCCTTGATAGGGACCCTAGCAATATGTTCACACAGCCTGCTTTTGTAAAATTTGTGCATGATATTTAACTGCAGTCAATTAAGTCTGCTGTCTGTTCCTACTCTGACTTCTCTTCCATTAAATTCTTCCTTCTTTTGGTGGTTTTGGAGAGACCCCAGACATTGTTGGAGATCTAGCTAAGAAAATTTGAATGTATAATACATTTTGTTTTAGTTTAGTGAAATATATTTATGTAGTGCATATCATCACTTCCCATATATTTAAGTTAGTACTACTGCCTTGTTCTAGAATAAGAATAGCTTCCAGGAATCTTCCTTTTGTCCATTCTACCAATCTGACTGATGTTATGACTCATGGCTATGTGGCCAAAGCAATATGAATATGTTTTAAGGTGCCTAGCATCTGAAGTGTATGTGTAGTGGAACAAAAACTAGGCTTGAAGTACATGGAGCCAGAAGCTCCATGTATGTAGAAAATTTTTGTAATTGGAAGATTTGGTTTCTATCAATATTCTTACCAGTCAGGAATATATTTAATGATACAGCATGTAAATTAGTCACATTTTTGTCTTTTTTGGGTGGAAATTATATGAAAAAGAATTTGTCAGGATGCTGTATTTGTAGGGCACATGTGTGGTATTTCCACAAATGATGATTATAATAACCATATACAAAAGAAACTTTAGAGGGGGTATATCAGCTATTTACTATCACATATCAAACTTCCCCAAGCTTACTGGCCTAAAACAAAAATCACTATTCCATTGTTGGCAATTTGGCTTGGGCTTTTCTAAGATGGCTTATCTTACTCCACATGGTTTTTGCTGGACGTGCGCGTAAGCCTGAGATCTCAGCTGTGGTGGCTGGTGCTTTTTCTTCTCCCCTCACAATACTGCATCCTCCACAAGGCAAAGGTTTGTTCGATTTCAGAGTGAGAGCATAAGCATGGTCTCTTGAGGCTTAGGCTCATAACTCAGACAATGTGTTTCTATTAATCAAAGAAAGATACAAGGCCAGCCCAGATTCAAGAAGTGGGGAGACGGGGCACCTCAGTCGGTTAAGCATCTGACTTTGGCTCAGGTCATGACCCTGTGGTTTGTCCACTTCAGGCTCTGTGCTTGACAGGTCAGAACCTAGCACCTGCTTCCGATTCTTTGTCTCCCTCTGTCTCTGCCCCTCCACCCCCTGAAAAATAATCATTAAAAAAAAAAGTGAGGAGCTAGGCATCACCTTGAGGTGAGAGTTGCCACAAAGAATTTACGGTCACTTTGCAGTCTACCATGTAAGATTTCCCACTTTGACAAAAATTTCAAACATTAACATAATGATACCAAGTTGTGAATATGAAAGAGATCATTAAGCTATCAATAATAAAAAATTAAGTCAGCTCTGCTGGAGGCAAATCTGAATTACCATTCTATTTTCTTTCTATAAAATAGCATTAGAAAAATCGTTGTTATTTGAAGAAGCATTCAAAGAGTATGGAGCCAAAAATATGGTGGGCATGGAGAGAAGGATCAACAAAATATATCTCTGAGAGCTAGCTGAATTTGCATTTGGTTTATATAACCCAGCTGTCAGAACCATGCTTGGGAGTTTATAAGGCCTGGATTTGGATAAGTTAACATTACTTAACAGTTGAAAAATTTTGGGTAAGTTACCTATTTCTTTGAGAATCAGTTTTTCATCCAAGAAAAGGAGTAGTACTAATTTCTTCATTCTTTTGTGGCTATTAGTGTACTAAATGATGTATTGGAGTGCTTAATACTCTTCTGTTGTGTAGCAGGCAGACAGATACATACACTTTTATTGAACATGCCTACTATATCCCAGCTTCTGTTCTTAGAACTGGGGCTATAATAATGAACAAGACAAAATTCACAAAATTCTTGCCCTCAGGAAGGTTCCATTCTACTGAGGAACTTATGTCTAGTAAGACACTGACATACTCTTGAGGAGTTTATATTCCAGCCCTCAATAAATCTTAGTTCTCTTTCTTAGCATAAAGACATGAATAAAATTATAAGGAAAAATACTTGGAGCAAGTCTATGGAGATTTTGTACATTTCCTACTTAAAAGTGTGCATTAATTGATCAAAAAGAGTTTAAAGGAAAGAGATGCTGGGAGTTCACATGTAATGAACTTGCCCAAACTGTAAATGGAGGCTAAATTATTTAGGATTACTCTAATCCGGTTAGCTAGGAAAATTGGATCTCTCTCTGTCACATTTAAAAGAAAGATTCTTATCGAAGGCAAGCTGTTCCCTTGTTTTCTTAGTATCCTGGAGAATTAAAAGAAAATCTAATTTAGGAAAGCTTTTCTGTCTTAAAAAAAAAAAAAAAAAAAACAACTCAATATGTTGAAAAGGCAACATTAAAAATGCATTCCCTATCTGAATCACAACTACATTGAAAGTATCAAATATTGAGTTTGTAGGCATTTTCTTTTAGCATCTACTTTTCCTATGAAATAACATTACCACATGCATTAAGCCAATTAATTTATTTCTCTCTTAGAGATGAATACATTATCCTTATACAGTTCCTAGCTGAAGGAGGGGGAAACCCTCAATTTTTTATTGAAGTTACAATTTCAAGGGGGAGTTTGTTTATTTATTTATGGGAGGGGGGCTTATTTTAAATCTTATCTATCTTTAAATTTGGGCAATTGGTTTTGTACTTGTGATATAATACAGTATTTTTGAAAACAGTAAGAATACTAGAAAAACATCAGCCTCTCATTTATTTTTAATTTATTTGTAAAGCCTACTAATGTTCTATGGTTTTAGAAATTATATTTCCTTGGATTTTACAACATGAATTAATAGCAATGAAGGACGCAGTTACTTTGCCTACACATGTTTGGGGGTGTTATGCCCGAAGTTCTGAAACCTCCCACAAAAGACCACCAGAGTCGTAAGTCAAAGCCAAGTGGCAAGGGTCGTTTATTGCAGGTTTGAACCTGGACCTCTGCGCACTCGTTGCCGGTGTCGCTAAGAGGCCCCGATCAGGGTTGGTACAGCGTTTTTATAGACAGAGACAAATAGCACAGGGGAGGTTTCAAATTATGAGGGGCCTGATTAGTTGGTTTTAAAGTAAGGACATTTGTTGTTCTCTGATTGGGCGTCCTTTGTCTGTCCTTTGGCGGGAAGGCTTTGTCCCTTACTTGTGGCGGGAAGAAAAAGGGGAAAGGGGGAAGGGGAGGGATGTGTTAAGCAAGCAGGTTTATAGAAGCGAGAAATGCCGGTTAGTTCATGTACAGTCACTTATTCTATTACACACCAGACTACATTTAGGAAGTTTTACAACTTTATTACATAGTGAGTTACGTTCAGGAAAGGTTTCACAATGCTCGTAGCAAACAGCAAGCAAAACAGACTTCTCAGCAATTGTATTTTTTATCAAAGATCCATAATAAGCAGAAAAGAGAACTTAGCTTTAAACTAAGGCAGGGCTGTTCTTTTCATTCCCCCCTTTCTCTTGTGCCTAAAGAGCCAATCTTGGATCTTTAGTTTTCTATTTGTAATGTCTCGAGCGGTTGGTACTGAGTTCGTAAGACCATTAATTGTATAGCATTGAACCTGTCTTGGATAAAATTAATAATTTTGTTTATGATGCAGGGGCCTAATGTGAGAGTGAGAAGCAGGATGGCCAGAGGCCCGAGTAAAGCGGAGAGCAGGGTAGTTAACCATGGGGACGCATTGAACCAGGATTCAAACCACCCTGCCTCCCGTTCTCTTTCTCTTTTTCATTTGGCTAGCCCTTCTCGGACCTTGGCCATAGAATCTCTTACTATTCCTGTGTGGTCAGCATAGAAGCAACACTCTTCTCCTAGTGCTGCACAGAGACCACCTTGCTGTAGGAACAGCAGGTCTAATCCTCTCCTGTTTTGTAAAACTACTTCCGAGAGGGAGGTTAGGGACTTTTCAAGGGAAGTGATGGCAGTCTCTATTCTTTCTATATCTTTATCAACTGCTTCTCTAAGTATACTAAATCCCTTGTTTTGTATTGTTAAGGCTGAGATCCCTGTCCCTGTTCCGATGGCCCTGAGTCCAAATATGGTGGCTAGAGTTAGAGCCCCTGCAGTGATGAGTTCTCTCTTAGTTACTCTTTTGGGTGCTATCCATGTCTGGTCTACATACTCAGTTGTGTGGTATATGATTTCTGGGAACACAATTACCATTATACAGAATTCTGACTGATTGAACATATCTTTATAGAGGCAAGGAGTTAATCCCGCATGAGAACAAAGCCACCATGAGTTATCTGGTGGAATAATCCAATTTTTTGAAGTATTGAATGTATTTCTGTTATCTATGCATAAGTGGCTATATTTTGTTGGCACTGTTCCTATACATGTCCCATTTCCTGAAAGTACAGGTAGTGTGAGGCCGGGTTTCCTCTGTCCCCAATTGCAAGAGTCTGAGTTGTCTGCGGTGCTATAGTTTCCTACTATTGCTACTGACTCGTAAAATGGAGGTTGTATAGAATAGCATAACCAACAAGCTTCTGTCTCCTTAGGGTTAGTATGGTTTAAGGCCTGATAAGTGGAATTTATCATTACCCATAAGGGGTCATCTTTGAAAGGGATTTAGATTTTTTGGGGTTTTCTTGGGGTCCTGGTTACTGTGGTCACCTGAGTGGCCGAAGAGCTAGTACTCTTGCTCGTGGTATTAGTAGGCTTATTTGTGGGCCCTGGAGTAGTAGTAGTAGGCTTACTTGTGGCCCTAGTAGTAGGCTTACTTGTGGCCCTTACTACTGGATTCGGTCCTACTAGCATTGGTGGAACCTTGGGTTTTACTTTTAGTTTTATCTGAATAACAGTTGCATAGTAGCGTGGCCCTCGATATAAATAGATTCCCCAACTAAGTCCAGAGGTCCATCTAGTATCTTTTTTTCCGTCTTCTAGAAATTTAATGCGGACAAGGTTACAGGGACCTGTTCCAAATGTTAGGCCCGCTAGCTTACGTTTGGGGCAGGGGCTAGCAAATTTCATGTCAAAATAATGGGGTTTTACGTTCCATTTCGAGTTTCCGTCATTGGTAGTGATGCAACTCCAGGACTTACAGTAGTAGCTTAAAATTCCTCCACATGTGGTGTCAGCATTTGATCCGAACCCTGGACATGCATAAAATCCCCTCTGGCTTAGAGTTCCTCGTTCCCCAGGTGTATACCCATATACGCGTGTAGGGGCTTGGCTTTGGTGTTTCCCTGGGGGAGGAGGGAGTAATCCCATGGAGACAGCTACATCTTCTAGGTTGAAATATAGGTCGGGCCACCAAGAATTTAAGGGGGTATCTGATTTAGTGGTGGTATTATAGACTTCATGAGTTTCTAAATTAATAATTTCCCACGTTAAGGTATAGGGGATATGAGGGTTGCCCGCAATACTTATCAGTCCGTAGAAAGTGAGTAGGAGTATGCTGATGAGTGTTCTTTTTTTGGTCATTATGGGTCAGGAGCTGGTCTGGGTCTTCGGCACAGAGTTAATTTTAAAGGATGGGTCTTACTCTGGTCAACTGTCCGGGCTGTGTTGGCTTCCGGCACAAAGTCTTCTCGAACTGCAAAGGGATCAGCTGGTTGGGCGTGGGTGTAATGGATCCAGGTAGCAATCCCGTCGACCTTGAGAGCGGTGGGCGTAGTCAGGATCACAATGTAGGGTCCCTTCCACCGTGGCTGGAGGGTCTCTTGCTTATGTCTCCACACGTATACCCAGTCTCCAGGTTGGTAGTGATGGGGCTCAGGGGGGGGGGCGGTCTCATAAATGGCTCTCAGTCTGGGCCAAACTTCCTTATGGGTGTGCTGGAGTTCCCTCAGGGAAATAAGAAGTTTATGATCATCAAATTCAGTTAACACATTAGACTGTAGGTTGGGAATTATAGGGGGGGGGGCACTCCATACATGATTTCAAAGGGGGTTAATCCCAGTTTGTAAGGGGAGTTCTGCACCCTGAACAGAGCGTAGGGGAGTAAGACTACCCAATTAGCGCCAGTCTCCATGGTCAATTTAGTTAAGGTCTCTTTTAGAGTTCTATTCATTCTTTCTACCTGCCCTGAGCTTTGGGGTCTATATGCACAATGTAGTTTCCAATCAGCCCCAATAAACCGAGCTATCCCTTGTATTACCTTTGAAATGAATGCTGGTCCGTTGTCTGATCCTATTAGGGTAGGGAATCCGTACCTGGGCATGATGTCTTCCAACATTTTCTTTGCTACTACCTGCGCAGTTTCATGCTTGGTGGGGAAGGCCTCTGTCCATCCTGAAAAGGTATCTATAAACACTAACAAATATTTATATCCATATTTTCCAGGCTTTACCTCGGTGAAGTCTACTTCCCAATAGGCTCCCGGCCTGGTTCCGTGGGTTCTGGAGCCAGGGTTTTTCCCGTGGTTGGTAGTGTTAGTTAGTTGGCAAGCTTTACAGCTAGCAACTATCTGTTCAATTTTTGTCCTGGAGTCTCTAATGGTGATCCTAGCATGTCTTATTAAGTCCTGCATTTTTTTGGTGCCCATATGAGTGGCTCGGTGCATCTTGGATAAGACTTTATTTCCCATTTCTTCTGGGAGAATTATGCTACAGTCTGCTGCTCTCCACCATCCGTTAAGGCACTGAGTTAAAGGTAATTTTTGGATCCAGTTTAGGTCTTCCTTAGTGTAGGCAGGATTTTCTGGTAAACTAGCTGAACCGGGGTCTGGTAGGGTGGTCATTAAAGCACAGTCCACCTGTAAGGCTGCCTCTCGAGCCACCTGGTCAGCCAAATTATTTCCTATGGCCACCGGTGTGATCAGTTTTTGGTGGCCTGGGCAATGTATATGGCTGTTTAGGCAGCCAGAGTGCCTTTAAAAGAGCCAATATTTCTTCTTTGTTTTTGATAGTTTTCCCCTCTGCAGTTAACAGTCCCCTCTCTCTATATATAGCTCCATGTATGTGGGCCGTAGCAAAAGCATATCTGCTATCGGTATACACGTTTAGTCTCTTGTCTTTTCCCAGAGTCAGTGCTTTGGTTAAGGCCACAAGTTCAGCCCATTGGGCAGAGGTGCCAGCTGGCAAAGGCTCTGCCCAAACAGTCTCAGTTTCAGTTGTGACTGCTGCCCCTGCGTACCTTTGACCCTGATGTACAAAGCTACTACTGTCAGTGAACCAGGTAACCTCGGCGTCTGGTAGAGGGTGATCCTGTAAATCTTCCCGAACTCCATGAACCTGTGCCAATATCTCAGCGCAGTCATGGAGAGGGGTATCTAAGCCCGGGTCTGGTAGCAGGGAGGCAGGGTTCAGTGTTCGGGGTGGGGGGGCATAAATGATTCTGAGGGGATTTAATAATAGTCCCTGGTAGTGAACTAGTCGGGCGTTACTTATCCATAGGTCAGGAGGTTGTTTGAGGACCCCTTCGATGGCATGAGGGGTTGTAACATGTAACTCTTGTCCCATAGTTAACTTATCAGCATCCTTTACCATTAGAGCTGTAGCAGCGATCATACGGAGGCAAGGGGGCCAGCCAGCCGCTACTGGGTCTAGTCTTTTTGAAAGATAGGCAACGGGCCTGGGCCATGGGCCAAGGAGTTGCGTCAGCACTGCTTTGGCTACCCCCTTGTTTTCATCTACGAAGAGATGGAAGGGTTTGGAGACATCGGGGAGTCCTAAGGCTGGTGCTGACAACAGGGCGAGTTTAATTTGTTGGAAAGCCTGCTCAGTTTCCTCGGTCCACTCAAAGGGCGCCTGTTCTCGGGTGACCAGGTAAAGAGGCTTAGCCATCTTGGCGAACCGAGGTATCCACAAGCGGCAGAACCCGGCCGATCCCAGGAATTCTCTCACCTGCCTTCGCGTTGTGGGTCAGGGGATGCGGAGGACGGTTTCCTTCCGTGCATCAGTGAGCCACCGCTGGCCTCCTCTTAACAGATACCCCAAGTAGGTTACCTCGGACCTGCAAATTTGGGCCTTCTTTGCTGAAGCCCGGTACCCCAGGGCACCAAGTGTCCGGAGGAGGTTCCTGGTGCCTTGCAAGCAAGCTTCGGCAGTTTCAGCGGCGGTTAAAAGATCGTCGACGTACTGCAAGAGAGTCACTTCGGGGTTTTGATTCCAGTACTCACCCAGATCCTTGTGAAGTGCCTCATCGAATAAGGTGGGTGAGTTTTTAAATCCTTGGGGGAGCCGGGTCCAGGTGAGTTGTCCATTTATGCCCCTCTCAGGGTCGGACCACTCGAAGGCGAAGAGCTCTTGGCTTTTGGGGGCCAGAGGCAGGCTGGAAAAAGCATCTTTTAAATCAAGGACAGTATACCATTGTCTTTCTGGGCTGAGGGCACTTAGGAGGGTATAGGGGTTGGGTACTGTTGGGTGTATGTCCATGACTCGGCGGTTAACTTCTCTTAGATCTTGTACTGGACGGTAGTCCGCACTGTTAGGTTTTCGTACAGGCAGCAGGGGGGGTGTTCCAGGCTGAATGGCAGGGACGCAAGATGCCTAAGTCTAGGAGGCGACGGATATGTGGCATGATGCCATTTCTGGCCTCCATTGACGTCGGGTATTGTTGGACCCGAACTGGATCTGCCCCCGGTTTCAGCTCTATGAATAGAGCTGGGCGATGTTTAGCCAACCCCATACCCCCGGTTTCAGCCCATGCTTCTGGAAACTGCTGGAGCCAGGGCTCTATGGTTTGACTTTGCGAGGGTGGCTCCTGATGGAGTTGATATTCATCTTCTAATCTTAGAGTAAGTATGGTCATGGGTTGGTTGTGAGGGCTAGTCACTTGGGGGCCCCCTGGCGTAAAATGAATCTGGGCCCCCATTTTAGTGAGTAAGTCTCTTCCTAATAAGGGGCAGGGGCTGTCGGGGATGACTAGGAAGGAATGGGTGACCTTTCCATTTCCTAGGTCCACAGTCCTCTGGGTGGTCCAGGGATATTTTTTTATTCCGGTAGCCCCTTGGACCCAGGAAGATTTTTCAGAAATTTTTCCATGGGGTCTGATCAAGACCGAATGTTGTGCCCCTGTGTCGACTAGGAATTGCACTGGGTTCCCCTCCACTTGTAGCGTTACCCTAGGTTCGGGGAGGGGATCCAAACCCCGTCTTCCCTATTCTGCATCTTGAGTGACGAGGGCGGGTGTGGTTTTTGGCTGCCACAGTTTTTGATTATGATGTGGCTTTTTCTTTTTAGGGCATTCTCGGGCCCAATGGCCTTTTTCTTTGCAATAGGCACATTGGTCTTTATCTAGGGGCTTTTGGACAACAGTGGCCAGGACTTTGGTCATTTTTTCGGTAGCTTTAAGTTGCCTGTCCTCTGGAGTCTCTCTATTATTATAGACACGCTGGGCAATGCGGAGTAAGTCCTGAATCTGTTTTCCCTCCAGGTCCTCTAGTTTCTGGAGTTTCTTTTTAATATCAGTGGCTGCCTGATTTACAAAGGCCATTACAACAGCAGCTTGATTCTCGGGGGCCTCGGGGTTCATGGGGGTATACTGTCTGAAGGTTTCCATTAATCTTTCTAAATAAGCAGCAGGGCTCTCTGTCTTACCTTGTATTACTGAATACACTTTTGCCAAATTAGTGGGCTTGCGTGCAGCAGCCCGGAGACCCGCCATTAGAGTCTGGCGATAAATGCGCAGCCGTCCCCTACCTTCTGCCCCTACCTTCTGCCGTGTTGTAGTCCCAGCCATCTTGTGGGGGTCGGGTCAAGGGAAAAGCTGCATTAATGAGATCAAGGTTAGCAGTGGGTTGGCCGTCATCTCCAGGCACCAGCTTTCTTGCTTCCAATTGAATTCTTTCTCGCTCCTCGGTGGTGAACAGGATTCGGAGGAGTTGCTGACAATCATCTCAGGTGGGTTGGTGGGTGAACATAATGCTATCCAGGAGAGCTATTAAATCTTTAGGGTTATCAGAAAATCGGGCATTCTGGGTTTTCCAGTTATACAGGTCACTGGTAGAGAAGGGCCAGTATTGAAGTCGGGGGTTCCCCGTATCATCAGGAGGCCCTATTTCCCGTAAGGGTAAAGCTACGGTGGAGTCAGGAAGGCAGAGTCCTGGCTCATGTGGGGCCCGCCTACGGGTGCGTCCAGCTGGCCCTTGGATTTCGCCCCCATTAGGCATGAGCGCGGGTTGAGCTTCCCTATTCTCTAGTTCTTCCATCGGCTGGGCTATGGGAGGCTCTGCCGGCGCAGGGGGAGTGGGGTCAGGAGCAGGGATGGGGGCAGCTTGTGGAATAAGGGGGGGAATCTGGTAAGGGGGAGGGTCGAGAGAAAGTAAATCTTGGCTGTCGGGGAGGACAGGGGGTGCAGTTGGAGTTAGCGGCTTGGGAGGGTTGATAGGTTTAGCCGCTAGGATTTGGCATGACCCTGCTGTTAAGAAAGAGGCCATCCAAGGAGGTGGATTTTCCACTAAATCTTGCCACACCAGAATATAGGGAATCTGATCCGGGTGACCTTCTTTCCCTGACAGGAAAATCCTTGATTTTACTTTAAGGACCACAGGGAGGCAGAATGTTCCCTCTGTAGGCCAATTGACCCCAAAGGTGGGCTATTCAGAGTGGCAGTAGGTGATCAATTTTCTTTTGCGAATGTCTAGGCGTAAGCTGTGTCCTCTAGCTCTTACATCCTTGAAGTTGGTGAGGAGGAGGGAAAGAGGGGTGCTCTGCGTTTGGCCCATGTTATGATTCTGAGGAAGAGGAGAAGGGAAGGGGGCACGGGCAGCACGGATGCGGGGGGGGGGGGGGTTGCCGCTGGCCAGGGGTGGCACGGAGGGGGCCCTGAAGCGGCTGAAACTAGCAGTGGAGGAGTTCATGCAGGCGACCTTTGAGGGTGAGACTCCTGGCGGCTTGGCTGGGCCCCGGGGCGGAGGGGTGGGAGGAAAAGCCGCAGGGAGCTGAGGAAGGAGAAGAGAGGAACAAAGGATGGAATAATTAATTCTGATTAGCCGAGAAAACACTTAATTCCAATAAAGCATCCGACCCATGAAAGAAAAACACAAACTAACAAGAATCTTTCGCAGCGGTTCCAACTTTCTGGTGCCGTTTCTGCCAGCCCCACAGAGAAAATTATGATTAGGATGGCGGTAATTACAAGGGCCCAGGGGTGACAATACATTTAGACTGACACAGAAGTACTCGCGTACTCGGCCGTCCGCATCCCTCGCGGGAACTTAGGTGCCTCTTAGCATAGGCGGGCAGGTATAAACCCCCTGCTTGGATCAAAAATTTTGACCGCCTTAAGCCATATGAGGATCACCGCGGAAATCGGGTTAGAGCCCACTCGAATCCCGAAGCTTACGCCGTGGGACTACACATAGGGTAAGTCAGGCGCGTGCCCCTGACTCCCAACAATCATTCCAGTCAATTTAACAGACAGACACACAGACACACATCACATCAGAACATGGGTAACAATGGGCATGCCTACTGGTTTTTCAGGCGCCTAGAGATTTAGCACTCTGGACTAATTTATACAGAGAAACTGGAAGTCCATAGAGAAAGTGAAAGTGGTTAACTCGCAAGCGCGTTGAGCGTGAGTGGCCCACAGAAAAGAGTCCTGATGGGCCAAAAAGGCCCCCCCGATGGGCCAGAAAGGCCCCCTGTGTCAGTGGACGTCTCCAACTGACCCTGGCTGGGTGCCCTATAGCGCGTCCGCCAGGGTCACACCAGCTTCCAGACAGAACCGGTTCTCCAGAGAAGAAACACAGATCAGAGAAAAGGAAGAACGTTAGAGCCGGCTTACTTACCGATCTATCGGAATCAGATACGACCCGTTGACCAGAAGTCTGGTGGGCTCAGGGGAGATCTCGGTGGGACCTCCAGGGGGATGTGGAATGTTGGCTTATTGACTAATACAGGGTATTAAAAGATACAACATAGAAAAACCCATTCTTGAAAGTTGTCTCCCTCTAACAGTAGTTAGGTATTTTTGTTTATTTTACATATAGTCCAAACTTGATTTTGTGTTGGAATTAAATTTGTGTTTTCATTTTAAAAACACATCTTTTTCTATTCTTATCCAGAATATGCCTTAATATTTCAGCTAAGCCATTCTCCAACTTCCACTTCCTATTATTTCCCCTACTTTTTTTTTAGAAATAATTTTTCTCCCATTAGTACTCTTAATTCATTAAAAGCTGATTCCCTGTAGCTTTGGACTTATTTTGAAGGAGGATTTTACCAAAGATAAGCATGTTTGGCTTCACTTCTCTAAACTGAACGTAAACTATCTTAAAATAGTAAATTTTATTATAGAATTGATCTTTTTCTTTCCCCCTATACCTTAAACCAAATACTATTTCAGTCATGCATGACGAGCAAGGTTGTACGACCTTTTTTGTATTCACACTAATTATTCTTCAGCCCATTTCAACCATAGAAATAGATGGTTTAAATCTCTAGATTTGAATTGCTTTAGTTAGACTGATTGATTCTATCTCATTAACCTTTCGGTTATTGTCGGCTCCTTTTTGTATGTGTTTTTTCTATAAGGAGAATGTTGTACAAATGGCACAGATCATTAAAAAAGTGATAAATTGAACTTCACCAAATGAAAACACATTTGCTCATTGAAAGATATCATTAAGAAGCTGAAAAGGCAGGCCACGTATATCTGACGAAGGACTTGTGTCCAAAATATATAAAGATCCATTACATCTTGAGATCCTAATTACTAGTCATTAGGATAATGCAAATGAAAA
This sequence comes from Panthera pardus, assembly GCF_024362965.1. NCBI lineage: Eukaryota > Metazoa > Chordata > Mammalia > Carnivora > Felidae > Panthera > Panthera pardus. Next base: position 48,060,008 of record NW_026526666.1, on the reverse strand, counting down.
TCACAATGAGATACTACTACATACAATGAAAATGACCAATAATACTAACTGTTGGTGAGGAGGCGGAGCACCTGGAGCTCTCACAGGCCTGCTGCTGGGATACGAAAGAGCACAACCATTTGGGAAAGCGTCTGGCAATTTCTTATAAAATTAAACATTTACTTACCATAAAGCTTAGAAATTCCACTCCTAGTTATTTACCCAAGAGAAAGATAAGTGTATGCAAATGCTCTTAGCCACTTTATTCAAAATATCAAAAAGAAAAGAAAAGAAAAGAAAAGAACCCAAATGGCCATTAGCTACTGCATAGATAAACAAATTGTGTCATTTCCATACAATGGGGTCCTACTCAGCAACAGAAGGGGGGGGGGATCTACTGATATACACAATAATATGGCTCCATCTTAAAAACACCACTCCAGCTGAAAAAAGAGAGATGCAATAAACTTCATTTTGTATGAGCTCATTTATATAAAATGTTCAGAAAAGGCAAAGCTATAGTAACAGAAAGCAGACCGGAGATCAGACTGGGATGGACATTTACTTCAAAAGGGTCTTAGGGAACTTTTGGGGAAATGGAAAATATTCCCTATCTTGAGTATGGTGGTAGTTACACAGCTTTATATACATTTGCCAAACTTCACTGAGCTGTACTCTTAAAACAAGTTAATTTTATCTATGTAAGTTATGCTTTAATAAAGCTATTTAAAAAAAAGGAATGCTTATTTATCGTAAATAATTTGGAATATACAAAAAGCTATAAAGATGAAAATTCATTTCTTATCAATGTAACTACGATAAATATTTTGCATAAACTTTTATTTGAAGAATTGAATACTGCAGAAAATGCAAAATCATAGTTGTACAAGACAATGAATTTTCACAAAGTGAATATACCCATACAACTATAACCGAGCTAATGAACCAGAACATTAGTTAGCACTCCAGAAGCAGGTCTTCTGCCCCTTTATAAGCAGTAAGCCTCTCTAGTCAGTAACACCAGCACTTAGTTTGTCTATTTTTGAAATTCATAGATGGAACTATTTACTTTGCATCTAGTTCCTTCAGTTCAAAAATACCTTTGCAAGTTTCATCCATGTTGCATGCAGTTCTAGTTCATTCATCATTATTGTTTTACAGTTTCCTATTGTATGAATATGCCAACATTCATTTGTCTGTTTTACTATGTATGGTTATCGAGTTATTTCTAGCATTGGGTTATTAAAAATAGGATTGCTATAAACATTCTTGTATATGTCTTTTGATGAACAGAATATATATGCCTGTCAGATACATACCTAGGAATGGGATTGCCAGGCTTTAGAACATGGATATGTGCAAATTTATAGATATTTTCAAATAGTTTCCCAGTGTGGTTGTACCAATTAAACTCTCAACAGCAGTGTATGAGCATTCCTGTTGATCCACATACTAATATTGTTCACAGAATTATGCAGCAATATCTCCCATTTTATTTTAAAAATTTTATAATTCTTAATAAAATTTGTCTCATGGTATTCAGAAACTTGAAATTTGCTCTTTGAATTTCTTTTTACTTAACCATATAACATAACCATGTTATTAAATGTTTTCCTGAAAGATTATTGTTAATGGCTGCATAATATTTTCTTATAAGGTTGTTACTATCTCCCTGAACTTCAAGGAGAAGTTGTCTGAACTATTGTCTGAATTTTAGTTTCTTCAACCATCCAAAAGTAATAGTCATATCCAGGTAGAGGGTTTTTTGTAAATGTAAAAGTAATGATCTAAGTAGTGCTTTACATAATATTTGGCATATGATAGATGTTCAAACAATTAGTTCCAGCATTGTATTCATCTTCCTTAATGGAAGAGAATAATTCAAATATAGTAAGCAGACCTTTAATTTCTTTTATTAGAGTTTTACAGTTTTCTGCATACAGATTTGTTAGACTGAGCCTTGAGTACATCATTTTAGGGGGTGTTAGTCTAAGTGCAATGTGTTTTTAACTTTAAATTCCAATTGTTTTTTGCTGGTATGTAGGAAAGCAATTGATTTTTGTGTATTAACCTGTAACCTTGCTGTATGTAACCACCACTTATTAGTTCTAGGAGGCTGTTGTTGTTGCTGATTCTTTGAGATTTTCTTCACAGAAAATTACATCACCCCTGAATAAAGGCAATTTTATTTTTTCTTCTCAATTTGTACACAAGAAAATCTCTTTTCTTGTCTGGTTGCACTAGCTGGGTCTTCAAGTATGATGTTGGTAGGAATGGTGAGAGGGAACATGATTGCCTTTATTCCAGTCTTAGCAGGGAAAACATCCAGTTTCTCACCATTAAGTTGTCAGATGTTAGCTGTGGATGTTCTTTATCAGGTTGAGGAAGTTCTCTTCTATCCCTACTGTGTTGAGGGCTTTACAATGAATTGGTGTTGGATTATGTCAAATACTTTTTCTGCATCAATTGGTATGATCATATAATTTTCTCCTGTAGCCTGTTTATATGATGGATTACATTAACTGATTTTCAAATGTTGAAAAAACCTTTGCATACCTGGAAGAAACCTTTGCAAACCTTGATTATGGTTAAATTTTTTTTTATTCATTGTTGGATTAAATTTGCTAATATTTTGTTGAGGATTTTAGCATCTGTGGGAGATATTGGCATGAAATTTTCCTTTATTGTAATGTCTTTATTTGATTTTGGTATTAGGGAAAGGCTGGCTTCATAGAATAAGTGAGGAAGTGTTCCATCTGCTTCTGTTTTTTTGGAAGAGATTGTAGAGAATTGATATAATTCCTTTATGAAATGCTTGGTAGATTCACCAATGAAACCATCTGGCCTATGTGCTTGCATTTTTGGAAGGATTATTATTGATTCAATTTCTATTAATAGGTGTAGATAGGCCTATTAAGATTATCTATTTTTTCTTATCTGAGTTTTGGTAGCTTGTGTCCTTCAAGGAATTAATGTATTTCACCTAAGTTATCAAATCTGTGGGCATAGAGTTGTTCAAGGTATTCCATTATTATCCTTTAGATGCCCGTGGTATCTGTCATGATGATCTCCCTTTAATTTCTGATATTAGTAATTTGTGATCTCTTTTTTTATCCTAGTATGGCTAGAGGTTTATCAATTTTATTGATCTTTTCAAAGAACCATCTTTTGTCTTTGTTAATTTTCACTATTGTCTTCCTGTTTTAGATTTCATTGCTTTCTGCTCTAATTTTTATTGTTTTCTTTCTTTCTTTCTTTCTTTCTTTCTTTCTTTCTTTCTTTTTTCTTGATATAAGATTAAGTTGAGCTCCTTTTTCTAGTTTTATAAAATGGAAACTTAGATTATTTATACAGACATTGTTTCTCATATATTAATTTAATGCTATAAATTTCCCTTTAAGCCCTGCTTTTGCTGCACCCACAAATTTTTATTAATTGCATTTTTGTTTTCATTTATTTAAATTTAGTTATTTAAATTTCTGTTGAGAATTATTCTTTGATCCATGTGCTACTTGGTAGTATCTTTTTTAGTCTTCAAATATTTTGTGATTCTCCAGCTATTTTTCTGTTATTAATTTGGAGTTATGGTCTGAGAACACACTTTGTATGACTTCTATTTAAAATTTTTATGGCCAAGAATGTGGTCTATCTTGGTGAATGTTTCATGAGAGCTTGAAAAGAATGTGTATTCTATTGCTGTTGGATGAGGATTATATAAACATTAATTAGATATAATTAATGGTGCCATTCAGGTCAAGTATATCCTAAAAGATTTTTTTGCCTTCTTGATCTACTTACTATATGATGAAAGAGGGGTGTTGAAGTCTTCAATTTTAATAGTGGATCTATTTCTACTTGCAGTTTTATTGGTCTTTATGTATTTTGGTGCTCTGTTGTTAGATGCATACAAGATTGTATATACAATTCTTCTTGGAGAATTGACCCCTTACTCATTATGTAATATACCTATTTATTCATGATAATTTTCCTTGTATGAAGTCTGTTTTCATATAGCTATTCCAGCTTTCTTTTATTTAGTGTTAGCGTTTTCTCCATCCTTTTACTTTTAATCTGTTTATACTTAGAGTGGATTTCTTGTAGACAATATAGAGTCGGATCCTGTTATTTTTTTTATCTATTCTGATAACCTGTCTTTTGAATCATATATTAATGATATAAATACATTAATGAGGTAAATATGTTATTCACATTTAAAGTGAATATCAAATTTAAAGTGAATATCATTCACATTTAAAGATTATGATGTAGTTGAATCAGTATCCACTAATGCTTTTAAACTATTTACTACTCATTAAACTTACTCTATGTTTTTTTTTTTTTTAATGTAAATATGTAGTTTAGGAAGGGAAAGTATGAAAGAGTAGGGCATGATGAACTTTTGATTGCTGGGTAGCTACATAATCACCCATGGTATGGAGCAATAGCTGTATTGTGGTCAGTTACTAAAGATAAAAATTACCAATGGTAGAGAACCAATCAATGAGGAGTTGGTTCACTGAATGCATAAGGAAGTGCAAATTAACAAGAAAAAAATGAAATATTGATTATTGTTACCTGTAATAGTTACAGTGAAAGAAAATGCCGGGTTGGACCTTGATGCTAGATGAAGCTCAGATTTGAGTCCTACCTAATTTCTGCCACTAGCTTCAAAGCTGCCCACGAAGGTAAACATTATGCTTGGACAGCAGAAAGCACCTCTAAGACTTTTGGTCACCAAGAAGGTAGTTACCATGGGAGGAGGGCAAAACCAAAAAAACTACTGAATGCTATAGTGTGAAGGGGGTATTTCGTTTTGTAGATTGTTATCATCAGTTCCCTGAGAACTTTTACTAAAATGGATGTGAGAGTAACTAATTTAGGGACCTTGTCTTTGGATGTGAATACTGCAGGGTGGGAGAGGACGTTTGGATCGATACAGGACCCACAGCTCACAGCTGAACAATCACAGATGACTGTTCATAATTCAGATACACAGGAAGTTATTCCTGAGGGAACAATTAGCCTGGTGACCTAGGTAAAAGCCACTGTAAGGTCTGTTTACATTGAGGAGGGGTCTGCCCAATTGCCCCCTAAATGCAAAGTGGAATGCTGCAGATGAAGTAGTTGATATACTTCATATACAAGTCATGGAAGACTGGCTTTGTGATAGTTAGGATATTTACCTACCGAATATCCCTGTTACCCAGGTTATGGTTAATACTGTGATAAAGGGGGCTCTTTTGGATGGGCACCCAATATAACTTTACTGCTGCAAAGTCAAGCAACAGCCTTATAGAATTTACTCAGTTTCCTCTTATGGGTCTTACAGATGCTAAAAAAAAAAAATTAGGTCAATTAACAAGAGAATTCAGGGAGGCAGGAGGGAGAATCAAGGGACTCCTCCCAGGAAAGTGAAAAATTTTAAACCGTTATTAAGAAATGGGGTAGAGAAAATGTTGATAGAAGGGAAAAAAAGAGGGAAAATAAAGGGAGTGAGAGTCACAGGACTTGTCCCAACAGGTGGATGGGTATTAAGAATGGGTGTCTCAGTTGGTTAAGTGTCTGACTCTTGATTTCAGCTCAGGTCATGATCTCAGGGTTGGTGAGATCCAGCCCTGCATCAGGCTCCATGTGGACAGTGTGGAGCCTGCTTGGGATTCTCTTGCTCCATCTCTCTCTGCCCCTCCCCACCCGACCTCTCTTAAAATAAATAAATAAATATACCTTAAAAAAAAAAAAAAAAGAATGCGTTGAATAAAATGGGCCTTGAGGTGTTAAAAGATAAACTGAGACATATCAAAAATTTCAAGTTTATATGAGCAAAACCTGATTTGAATTGACCAGTCCCAAGCCAGAAATGTTAGGAGCATTCCACTGCTCCACTGACAAGAGCTAGGGGAAAGGCTTTTTTTTTTTTTTTTTTTTTTTAGGGGAAAAACTTTTATAGAGAAGGTGCAGAAGCAAAGCAAGGAAATTATTTGATTGGCTACAGCCTAAGTGACTGCCTTATTTGGGAAAGGCTGATGGACTGTTGACGATTAGTTGTCCTCAGGTTTTAATTTCTTAACCTTTGAAGCATTATAGCCTTGGATTTTGGTTTGCTTACTACCAACGCATTAAATCCACCTCAGTCTAATGGCCTCTTTGCTAAATTAATTTTAAAATGTTATTAAAATAAAAGTCTAAATACAACATTCTTAAAGTTGAGTGGGCCAAAGGGACCCCCAGCTAGCCCCACAAAATTTATCACAATTTGGAAAAAGTTAAAAATCCAGAAGACAAAGATTGCAATGAGAAACCTAAACTACAATCCCTTGGGTCAACAGGCTGACAATTTAGTCAACTTAAAGACTGACAAAAGGATTGGGGTTCTTTGACTAGACTCCCTGCTGGGGATCCCAAGCCTTTCTCACACACACAAGTGGACAAAATGGTTGGGGAGGGTAAAGAAGGGAAATTCTTGGGCCTCCTTGATAGAAGAGCCCCCCACTCCCACTGTGACACCAAAACCCACCAGTGAAGCCATGACTCAGGCTACAGTGAGGTTCAGTGAACATAAAAATGTAAAGGTTGACAGGACTTTGAAAGTTGGAACCTTTAAACAGACTTTATGTAAAGTTGTGTCTCCTTTACCTTAATGTTTTATGGGGATGGATATTACATCTAGCTGGGGAATACTTCCGCTGCCTAGTATTGTAAAACCACAATCTGCTGGTGGAATCCTAATGGAGGCTATAGTTTGGAATGCAGAGGTTGATGGAGTCAAGGTAAAAGTTTGTGGAAGAATTGGTATGTTTGAACAGGCTTTGTGAAGTGACTGCATCTACTTGACTTGATCGTATTATGGAGATGGACACTGTATCTGACTGGGAAACTTTCCCCCTACCTAGTACTATAAAACAGAAGCTATGCAAATCTGCCCTTCAAGCAGTATTACTTGGACATGCTAAATGGGAACTAGTAAGATTCCATGAGCCCACACAGTATGGACTAGAAGCTGGAGTACTGGTATGGACAAATACTCTGTGTCATACCCCCATATGGATCATAGATGGGGATTATGGCAAGAGACTGTGAGTGCCCTCCTGTGGTGACAACCGGGGTTTTGGACTAGAGAATTTCCATTTGAGAGCAATGACTAGCTTGCTATTGGGCATTAATTGAAACTGCCACCGTAACTCAAAGACATAAAATAAACTTGAAACCTGAAACACCCATGATGTCTTAAGTGATGTCAGAAGAAACACTCTAATGGGGATGACAGTGGTGGATGCAAGATCATGTTAACCAGGGAATGCAAGGAGGAGACACTTGAAAGCCGGGAACCTCTTTTCCCCTAGGACTGACTGTGAAGAGTTGCTGGATTCTATTGTCATTTGTTTAGTGTCCTATAAACGGCTCTTGACTGACCAACAAAGAACTGCTTGGTTTATGGATGGCAGTTCCAAAGTAAACAGACAACATCTTGCTTGGCAAAGCTGCCACACTGATCAAAGAATTCGGTAAAATGAATTAGCTTGATGGGCTGAATTCCATGCTGTTTTCCTAGCAGTGATGGAAGGATTGAACCGTGGTAAAAATCTCTATGCTTGAGCCAGACTCACTGGTCTGGCCATATGAGCAGACAGGAGGGCAATGGAAACCTAGCCTTTCCAAGGAATTCCCACATGAGTCCCATCCCTATGGAAATCATAATGGGTATCTGAGCGGTGTATTAATGTAGGACATTTTGATGCCCATCAGAACTCCTTTCCAGGGTCAGAAAGTAATTGAAATCATTAAGCAGTATTCTCATGTGCTTGCTTAAGAAGGCTCCCAAGGTACATGGAATGAGTGGATGTGAGAGTATTGCAGCAATGCAAAGACGGGCTGGATCTACACATAGTCCTCTTGTACCCCGTGAGGCACAAAATGCCAATAAGAAGTGTTCTGTCTGCCAGCAGAAGAGATAGAGACTGCAGATGGCTATGTGGCAGATTCCCTGGTAGGAAGACCCTGAACATTCCTGACGAGTCAGATTGATGCTAGTAGTCCTGGGGGCTACAAATGGGTTTTGACAAGAATAGACACTGACTCTGGATGGGGCTTTGCTTACCGGGTGGTAGATGCAAATGCTCAGAGTGCTATAAAAGAACTGGAACAGAAGATACTGCACTGATTTGGACCTCTGAGTCATATTTCTTCAGCCCAAGGAATACACTTTACAGCTTAAAATCTCCAACAATCAGCAGATAAATATTTTCTTCTGAGTAATAGTTTAATAGAGAATTGGGATGGGCAATTAAAACATCAGTCATCTAAGATGGGGTGGGGGAAGATCTAGACATGAAGGGCTAGCTTACACACCTTCCTAGTGTGCCCACAATCAAGAGGAGTGCTCACAATCAACAGAAGGGGGTCTGTAGGAGTGTTGCCACTGGATAGATCCCTCTGTGTTTCTGGTTGATCTGGGGAAGAGTGAGTGGAGGAGGATGCTTGTATGACTATACAATTCTTGCCAAACTCGGAGGATGCTTGTATAATGACTATACTTTTCTTTCTTCCCCACATCATCTCAATTTTGTTTTTTCCTTCATGCAGTAGTCACAGGACCAAGGCTTCAATTAAAAATGTTGGAAGCAGGGGTGATTCCTAAGTGAGAAACTATAACTATATTTTTAAACCTTTATGTCAGAATTCCTAAGAGCCTGGGCCTGATGGGTGGGTTGTGCCTTCACCCCATCTGGTAAAATTAGGGTTAACAATGAGCATGGCTGTATTGCCTCATGGTAAAAATAGCCCTCTAGATCTGCACCTCTGTAAACCTATCTGTGTGGATGAGAGTAGACTGAAGGGGAGATCCTTGCCAGGCTAGTATTGTTGCCTGCATTCAGACCAACACAGGGGCTGAATCTCATGTACCCCCCAAGGGTGGAAACATTTGAGTACAAAATGAAGAGAAGGAGGTATAGCAGCTGAGGATAAAGAAATGAATAAATGAGTTAATTAATGAGGGAAATCAGATATATTAGTGCTTTAGAAGAGGCTCAGAGCAGATGATATTATCTTTTAGCTCAATTATTCCAGATTTCAGAAATGGTGAACTCATATATTGCTGAGACCACTCCTGCTTTTGGAACCTGACAAGATTGAATAGAAGCCTGAAAACCTGAATGTTCTTGTCCTGAGAGACATTTTCGCATAATATGGTGATGGACTGGACTAATTATTAATGACTGAGTGGAGTTCTAGTAATGAGACATTACCTTTTGACTTTTATGATCTTTTTGCCATAAAGGGTCCATGACCAGTGATCAGGGGGTGGACTATGACATAATAACAAATTTATCTTTGGTCTCTGCCCCTGGTCTTGACAAAGACCTTCTAAGACCCTTGGGATCTCTGGAGCGACAAGGGTGTCTTTTTGTATACTAATGAGATGACTGGTAGCTGGGGGCCCATAGGTAGCTTCAGGATGGGGTCTGGTTGCCAAAATGACCAAGGCTTGGTTAGAGGGTTAGAACTTCCAGTTCCACCCCCGTCCTCCAGAGAAGAGAGAGGGGCCAGGGATTGAGTTGATGATCTATCATGCCTATGTGATAAAACGTTCATAAAAAAACCCTAACTGAAGGGGTTTGGAGAGTTTCCAGTTTAGTGGACACATTGCATGTTGGAAGGATGGCATATTTCAACTCCAAGGGGACAGAAGCTTCTACACTCAGGACTTCTTCAAACCTTGTTTTACGTACCTCTTTATCTGGCTGTTTGTATCCTTTATCATATCTTCTATTATAGAATAAACTGGTAAATGTAGCTAAGTGTATTCCTGAGTTCTGCAAGTCATTCTAGCAAATACTGAATGTGAATAGTGGTCCTGGGGAACCTTGGTCAGAAGTATGGAAGGCCTGGTTTTATGAATGAGGTAGGAGCCCTCTTGTGGAACTGAGCCCTTGACTTAAGAGATCCTGGGGCACCTGGGTGGCTCAGTCAGTTAAGTGTCTGACTTCAGCTCAGGTCAGATCTCACAGTTCTGTGAGTTCAAGCCCCACATCAGGCTCTCTGATGTCAGCATAGAGCCTGCTTCAGATCCTCTTTCTCCCTCTCTCTGCCTCTCCCTCACTCATGTGTGTGCATGCTCCTTCTCTCTCTCTCAAAAATAAATAGACATTTAAAAATTTTTTTAAATAAATAAAAAAAAAGAGATTTGATGCTAACTCCAGTTTAATGGTGAGAATTGAATTGAATTGTAGGACACATAGCTGGTGCTGGAGAACTGCTCAACGTAGGCAAAAACCCACAGAGCTGTGATTCCCTCTATTCAACTGTCTCTCCAGATTTTACACTGGTGGTTTGCCCTGAGATCTCAATTCTTTGATAAGAAAATCCAAGAGAAGTTGTTGATTTTTTATTTGTTCACCTTTTTTCTTGTGGTAAGAATGGGAGTGACTTTCAAGTTCTTTACATTTCAGATCTGAAACTGAAGTCCACACAGTAATTTCATCTATTGTGCTAAGTTTTATACTAGAGCTTGCTTGTTAAACTCTAACTTGGATGACCATAGGTTTGCCTGGAATCCTGGTATACCAGCTGTAAATAAGTTAAAGCCTTATTTGACCACCCCCATTCATTATTATATGTTTCTCGATTTGTATGGAAAAAATGCAATCTCCACCTTGCTACAACACCCTTGGGAATAATGAAAGACTTCTCTGACAGAGGCAGTTGTATTTGGCTCCTGCACCCATTCAGTTTTGTTATTGGAAAACCATACACTATTTTTTCATTTTCTTTCCTTTCTCAGTATCTCTCCTTTTTCAGCATATTTTAAAATGTTTGTTGCTTTCTCAGAGACTCCCATTAAGGTGACTAGAATATGTTATATTGTGAAAACTAAGATTCTGTGTGACCATATATGTTAACTATCAGAACCACGATTTGAGAATACCCCTCTTAATATGACTATTTTATTCTATTTGGGCTTCTATAACAGAACTCCATAGCCTGGGTGGCTTATAAACAAAGGAATTTATTTCTCACATTTCTGGAGGCTGGGAATTCCAAGATCAGATGCAAGCAGATTTGTCTGGTAAGAGCCTCCTTCCTAGTTCATAGATGGACTACTTTGCACTCTGTCCTCACATGGTGGAAGGAGCTAGGGAGCTCTCTGGGGTCTCTTTTGTAAGGTCTGTCTTCATGAAAGGGCATTAATCCCATTTATGAAGACTGCTCTCATGAACTCCCAATAGCGCCATCTCCAAATACCACCAAATTTGGGTTAGAATTCAACATATTAATTTGGGGGAACACAAACATTCCATCTATAGCATCGCGTTCCTGCCCCCTCCCCAGTTCATGTCCTTCTTGCATGCAGAATACATGTAGGGGCAAAGGGCAGGCTCCCAAAATGTGCCACCTTGGCATACTGATTATTTTTTTAAAAGCTACTTAAAAGGGGCACCTGGGTGGCTCAGTTGATTGGGCGTCTGACTCTTGATTTTGGCTCAGGTCATTGTCTCACAGTTTGTGAGTTCAGGCCCCTCATCGGGCTCTGTACTGGCAGCGTGGAGCCTGCTTGGGATTCTGTCTCCCTCTTCCTCTGCCCCTCCCCTGCTTCCTCTGTATCTCTTTCTCAAAAATAAAGAAATTTTTTAAAAAAGTTACTTAAGAAACAGCCAGTGCAATCATACTCAAACCCTCCTCTGTATATCTAAAATCAGGAAACAAGTATCCTATATGAAAAATATCCTCCCTATAGTAAGAAGTAAAAGAACATTTTTTATCACCAGAGAGTGACTTTAAAGTCCAAAAAGCTGCAGAAATGAACCTTGTTATTTTTTACTAATCTACTACCTCAGCCCAAATTCTGCTTGGAATTCCCTACTAATTAAAGCTCCCAAACACCTGTTTTCCTTATCCTATAAACTCCTCACAAATTATCTCTTTGCCTAAAATATATAACTGCCTGTCTTGGTCATTTCCTTGGTCTCAATTTTATTATTGTGCCTCTGTGTACACATAATAAAACTTTGTGGGTTTTTTTTCCCTCCTGCTAATCTGTCTCATGTAAACTTAATTCTTAGTCCAGCTGGAGGACCTTGAGGGGGTGAGAGAAGAATTTTTCCTTCCCTTCATACACTTATGTCCCAATAGCCCCAAAAAGTCTTAACTCATTCCAGCACAGCTCTGAAATCTCAAATCCAAAGTCTTTTCTAAATATCATTGACATTAGATATGGATGAAACTCAAGGTACAATTCATCCTTAGGGAAATTCCTCGCTAGCTCTCAACCTGTTACATGCTTCCAAAATATGGCAGTGGGACAGGCATGAGGCAGATATTTCCATTCCAAAGGAGAGAAATACAAAAGAAAGGGGTAATAGGTTCTAAGTAGTCCAAATTTCAAGGCTTAAACTCCATGAGATTTTAAGGCTCTAGAATAATCCTCTTTGGCTCAATGTTCTGCCCTTCTGGCCTCCAAGTCCTATCTTCTAAACCCATTGTGGGAAGTCCTGCCCCTGCAGTTTTGCTAGGCAGGGGTTGGCCCCCCAAGGCTTTTGGTGGCCGTATCCCTACAGTTTTGGACAGAGGTTATCTGTCCTGTTAAAAGCAAGGTGATGGTCCACCCTTTTGAACCTAAGGAGGCAGCCCTGATGATCTTGAGATTGCCTTGAGGGTCTTTACTGGTGTGTGTTCACAGCAGAATAGTTTTACTATCCTATCCTATAAAATCCAAGCTCAATACCTTCTTTCACTCCTTCCTGTCTTTTCCTCTTCAGTTCAAACTAGCAGTTTTACTGCCAGTGTGGCTGATTAAGTTCATTGTTCACAGCTATCCTAATCTATTAAATGTTCATGGTCACTTTGTTACATCCTTAGTTCTCTTTCCAATATGCTTTCTCATTTTTTGTAAAATGGATAGGCTGGGAATTTTCAAAATCTTTCATTTCTAGTTTCTTTTGGTTGATAAAATTCCATCTTCAAATCTTTTCTTTCTTCTCACATTTTTAATATAAGCAGTCAGACCAGGCTGTACCTTTGCTTAGGAATTTCCTTAGGTAAATATCCCATTTCATTGCTCCTAAGTTGTAACTTCCACAATACACTAGAACATGAACACAATTCAGCCAAGTTCTCTGCCACTTTGTAACAAGGATCTCCATTGTCCAATACCATGGTCCTCACTTCTGTCTGAGACCTCAGAATGGCCTTGTTCCTAATTCTACCAAGATTCTGTTCATAGTGATTTACTCTCTAAGATGGAGGTTTTCTATACAGCTCTCCTCTTTTCTTTCTAAACATACCCCAGAATCACCATTAATGATCCATTTATGACAATGTAAGCTTTTTCTAGCATGTACTTCAAAACTCTTCCAGCCTCTGCCCTTACCCAGTTACAAAGCCATTTCCACATTTGAAGGTATTATTATTATTATTATTATTATTATTATTATTATTATTTTTACAGCAGCATCTCCACTTTTTAGAAGCAATTTCTGTGACAATTAAGATCCTCTGTAGCCACAAATCTTAACTATCAGGACCAAGATTTGAGAATGTCTGTCTTAAAATGATTTATCTATTTGTACTAGGAAATGCTTATCTAGGAAGATATGGCTTATAAACTAGTAAGTAACTTCACTGTTTCAGGAAATTCCTAACTGGAAAACTGATGTCCTACCTAGGCAAAGAGCTTGCTTATGCAACAAGAACTTTCTTATGAAGATTTGCTTTAGAACTCTTGTCTTGATATGTTTGTCAATCACGGACTACTATTAGTTAATTTGCCTAATCCTAATCAGTTCCTTACCTTGAAAGCCTTGCTGATTTAAACCTTGACCTCCAAATCATATATATCCTCTATATCTATAATTACATTTAAAATTGTTTCAATGTTTATTCGTTTTTGAGAGACAGAGACAGAGACGGAAATAGTGTGAGTGGGAGAGGGAAGAGAGAGAGGGAGATACAGAATCCTAAGCAGGCTTCAGGCTCTGAGCTGTCAGCACAGAGCCCAACACAGGGCTTGAACTCATAAACCATGAGATCATGACCTGAGCCGAAGTTGGATGCTTAACTGACTGAGTCACCCAGGTGCCCCACATATCTGTAACTATATTTATATTCTCCTCTGACCTTCCCCTTCTGAGCCCTGCTAAAATTCTCAAGGTTATTTTGTTCCTTGTTGTGGTAGGGTTTCATCAACTCAACATTGCTTGATCTACAAGTTATTTGGATGGTCTTGGGCCCCTTGTACTATTAGAATTTCTGAGGCAAGTATATTAATTAGACTCCATTGTAATTTTTAAAAAACTGGATTCTCCTGAAATATTATATCAGATAGAAAAAACTTCTGGTGGGGGTGGGGGGTGTTCTTTGCCGGCTTCTACCTGGCCAGATTCTTATTTCACCAGTTTCCATCATAACAAACCATTAATCCTGACACATTCCTATGAATTAAGAATATTCTTATCTCAACTCTACAGGTGGGGAACTTGGCACAGAGGCTAATTGACTTGCTCAAGATCACTCTGTGAACCAATAGCCTGGCTGAGATACAGTCCAAGTCTCTTGACTCCCAGGCTCACCAGATGTGCAATGCCATTACTCTGCTCTGCTGTCAATAGGCTGCTGACCTCATTTCCTTCTTAGTTGGCAGAAGTCTACCCTGTATGCCAATATCATTTCTGTAGTTCATACCTGAAGTGCTTTTCTGCCTGGCCAAATTTGCAGTGTTACAATTTTTTCAGAGTATGGCAAACGTACCATAAAATAATATATTTTTAAATGACATAAGATAGGGAGGTAGGAGAATTCTTAAAATATGCTGAGTCTTACAATGTATAGTTTTGCAGTAATAGAAAACAATCAAATAGGTGTCAAAACAGCTTTTCTCATAGGTAAGTTCTATGTAGCCAACCACACACTGTACCCTTCAAAAGGAAAATGGGGAAACTAATGTTGCTTTGTACCACCTCAAATAGCTAACAAATCAGAAGTTATACTGTAAATACTGTGTTCTTTATATAAACTTGCTTCATTTAGGCAGAACATCCTTGAATTATAACTTTCTATCCATCTCTATCTTGGCAATGTTGTTTCCAAAAATGTCATGAATTGAAATGGTTTGTCTTGAGATGGATTCCACTTTCTTTCATTTTATATGCCCCCCTTTTTTTCATTCACTAGAATTGTATTTACTATGAAGCCACCATCATGATTTACTTCTTTGTAGGCCAACCCAAATCAAATAGACTGCTATTAAGGTCTACAAAGGGCTTGATCATTTCCACTCACCTCAGAAAGCATGAAGAGGTAATAAGTCTCATTGTAAAGATGTTTTTGAGGCTTTGTGAGGGGTGATTAGACAGAGCTTTCAGGGAGCCAGAAGTGAGTTTACTCACCTGAAAACAGAAGCTCCTAGGAATCCTGATTAACCGCCCCCAGCTAACACAAACACATGATGGCTTCTTTTTTTTTTTTTTTTTTTTTTTTTAATATATGAAATTTATTGTCAAATTGGTTTCCATACAACACCCAGTGCTCATCCCAAAAGGTGCTCTCCTCAATACCCATCACCCACCCTCCCCTCCCTCCCACCCCCCATCAACCCTCAGTTTGTTCTCAGTTTTTAACAGTCTCTTATGCTTTGGCTCTCTCCCGCTCTAACCTCTTTTTTTTTTTTTTTCCTTCCCCTCCCCCATGGGTTTCTGTTAAGTTTCTCAGGATCCACATAAGAGTGAAACCATATGGTATCTGTCTTTCTCTGTATGGCTTATTTCACTTAGCATCACACTCTCCAGTACATGATGGCCTCTTTATCCAGAATTTAATTAGGACATGAACATATGACTTGTTGCAGAATTCCTGGAATTTCAAAAGCCTGACCCCCAATATTAAAAAAAAAATTTTTTAATGTTCATTCATTTTTGAGAGAGAGAGATAGAGAGACACAGAATGCAAGTGGGGGAGGGGCAGAGAGAAAAGGAAACACAGAATCTGAAGCAGGCTCCAGGCTCCGAGCTGTCAGCACAGAGCCCAGTGTGGGGCTTGAACCCATGGACCATGAGATCATGACCTGAGCCAGTCAGATGCTTAACCAACTGAGCCACTCAGGCACCCCATTCTGACCCCCAATATTTTAAAGAGGAACACCACTTTTTTTTCCCGAGGCTCTGTTTCATCATTGCATGAAAAACTTTTGTTTTGAAAAGTATTTACTATTTATTTAAGGAAGATAGATAAAATTCTTGGAGTGTATATATGTGAATCAGAGATAATCTCTGGATGGAGGGACTTGGGTGGCAGCTGTAGGAATAAGGGAGAGATAAGAATTGGTCTTGAAAACAAACGCAGAGAAACAGTAGCAATATTAGGTGCCAAGTAAGAAAGTAAACAAAGTGTGTTGAGCTAGGCACCTATGTGCCTTGTAGGGATGTAAAGATGATGAAGAAATAGTTCCTGCCCGAAACTAGGTGGATGGGGAATACACTTACATAAACAGGCCGCCATAAGAACAGCTAAGTGTAGAAACAGGATTCAAATAAGCTCAGGAGGACTTCCTAGAGGAAATAATGCCTGAGCGTGTAGTTTTAATAACTCACCTCTGATATTTAAAATGTGTATTAGTTTGCTAGGGCTGCCATAACAAAATACAACAGACTGTGTGGCTTAACCAACAGAAATGAATTTCTGCACAGTTCTCAAAACTAGAAGCCGGAGATCAAGATGTCTGGCAGGTTTGGGTTTCTTCTGAGGCCACTTTCCTTGACTTTCAAATGGTTGCCTACTTGCTGTGTCCTCAGGACAGCTTTCCTCCATTCATTCCTGTCCCTGATGTCTGTGCGTCCAATTTCCTCTTCTAAGGACACTAGTCAGATTGGATTAAGGCCCACCCATATGACCTCACTTAACCTTTATTTTTAAAGACCCCATCTCCAAGCACAGTCACATTCTGAGTATTGGGGGCTAGAGCATCCACATACAAATTTTAAGGGAACACAATTTAGTCTATAACAAAATGTTACAGTTCTCCAAAAGGCAGAATAGGCTTTTCCTTTCCATCTTATTTATCTTCATTTTCTCCTTCTTAAGTAAGAAGTAATGTAGCATAACAACCAAGAGCAAGGGCTCTGGAATCAGCCCACTTGAATCCAATCTTTGCTATGCTACTCGCTGGATGTGTAACCAAAGGCAAGTTGCTTTGATTCCTCTGTATCTTGGCTTCCTCGCATGTGAAATGAAGATGTTAATAACTACCCCATTGGGTTTCTGTGAAGTTTAAATGGATGAATAATATAACATACTCAGTAGTGCCTGGCACATAATAAACACTCAATAGGTGTAAAATATAAAGGATAGCAATAATTTCTGGGTATAAAATTGTGCAATATGATACTTACACATACCAGTGCTAATAAATAAAAAATTTGTATTCTTTGGAGCTGAAACTCATTTTTCATCAAATGTCATAATCAGAAAGATGTATAAGCTTAAGGTGACTATCCCAGCTACAATTTGTGTCACTTACTATTCACATATTCATATACAGCATACATCTGTTTGATCATCTGTGTTTCTAAAATAATTCTAGTGAGATTTCAGACACCTAATATTGTTATTAATAAAAACTCCATGTGTCTTTTCCTTTCGTGTGGGTGATAATTCCATACTTTAGTTTGCTGTGCTACATTCACCATTAATCTAGTCTTTGGTATATTTTTGGTGCACATATTAGCCTTTGTATTTGTTCCTATAAAGACATTGGCATCATTTTCTCTCTTATATTCGCAAACTCTAAATAATAGCAAGTAGGAAAAAAAGTTTTAAATGATAATGATTATGTGTTGTGCTTTCATAGACAGCACTTGTCACCAATAACAATGACCAATGAACTGTTTTCAGGCATCAACCAACTTACCCAAAGGGATGTCTCTGTAGAACTTTGTTCTTTTTTTAAACATGAATATAGCATTTGCTCTCTGCCGAGCCCTGCTCTAATCACTTTTCATATATTAAATTATTCGGTCCTAACAACAGCTCTATGAAGTGGATGCTATTATCCCCAATTGACAGGTGAGGAAACTGAGGTACAAAGTGAGTAGTCACACATCAAGGTAGGCAGGCCAAGGTAATCATGGTCAGATTTTCATTCTGAGCACTCTTTTCTCTTTGGACTTAGAGCACACTAGTCCCAAAAAGATGGGAAACTCCTCCTAATCTTTCTGCTCACTCCTTCCTAATATCCTTTCTTAGAGCTTCTTCTTTGCATGGGTTGGTTCTTGAATATTGGTTTCCCAGGGTTTTATTCTTGAAATACTTGTTTTCTCCCTTTAAAATCTCTCTCACTTATTTCTAGGGCTCGTCCTCAATCTAGATAGAAATGGATCTTACATCTGTATCTCCATGGCCACCTTTTCCCTGAGTTGAATACATATTTCCAACCACCTACCGGGCACCTCCAACTCGGATGTTGAGCACAGGCAACATGGAATTCCCCATCTGCCTCACTAATCCCCAGTTGCTCCAGTTGCAATCTCTAAGCCCAGTGGTGGATTCTCCAGGCTTCTTCTTCTCCCATGTCTGATCTGCACGCAGTTCCCCTGATTCTAGCCTTTGATGGCTCTCTACTCTTGTCTCTGATGTCTAATCTCACTTTCACTGCTTTAGTTTAACATCTGTAAGTAGGTGTTCATTTTCTATTGTCTTATCATCCATTAAGGATTTTCACTTGCTAAAAGTTACTCTTTGAACAGGCTGCTGGTAGCTTATACCAGCATTCTCTGCAGTTGGAGATGTTTCAATCATTTCATTACTGTTATTTCACCAATATCCCAGGCCTGAGCCAGGATTTTGTTTCTTGAGCTAGCTTTCTGTCTTCTATTTGCTAGGAAAAAATCCAGTTCCTATTTTATTGCAGTAATATTCTTCTGCAAGAACAAGATGCTTTCAGGATCAAGTCTTTTTCAGAGTTTTAAAAAATAGAGGAGGTTTATTTATTTATTTTTTTGTCTTTTTCTTTTTTTTCTTAGCAATTACCATTGCATAAATAGCATGCAAAGAGATACAGATCTTTTAAGAAAAACGTACTATATTTTTCTCTGGGCTAGTTCCCTGGTCTACAAAATCTCTTTGGGGTGTATATTAATTACATTGTACATTATCTCTCACCTGGACCTTGCAACCTTCAGACTTGTCTCTCTTCCTCTCTGTCTTCACTCTAATTTATCCTCTCTCTACATGACCTTCCAAAAATTGAAAAAAAAAATAGTGGCCACTGGATTAAATTAAAATTGTTTCTGAATGGCTTACAGAGCTTTTGACAAGTTAGCTGAGAACAACCTCTCTGCTTCATCTCCCTCTCTCATCAATTCACCATGTCCTCTCAATTCACATCACAGCAACTTTTTGGTCTCCACACTTCTGCACATGTTTGTGGCTCTTTCCTCAATGTAACTTCCTCCTTCCATATTTACAAACCCATACATTCCATTAAGACCTGACCCTGACATGATTCCTTACACTCTTACACTCTTACAGTGTCTGTAACCGTCTACCATTGTGTCACCCAGGACAACTCTGTCCTGCTCATGATTAAACAGACTAGGACTCTTGTGCCTAATTTTCATCTGGCTCCTGGCCACTGACACGTTTCTTATTTAGCTCCCAATGTTTTCTTTCTAAAAATGGAGTTAGATTCTATGACTTGGTTCTTACTACTAGTTTTTAGATCGGGTTTTACCTCTGACTTTGTCCCTAAGCTTGCCATGCAACTACCACACAGGATGAAGCCTTGACCCCAGACTCAGTCAGCTTTCAGGAAACCCCTATACATCTGATGTCCCTCAAAGGAGGGATCATACATTCTGTTAAATATCTTCCTATTTTTTTCTCAGACAGAATTGGTCACTATCTCTTGAGGCTTCTGTGGTCATTCTGTATGCGTACCTCTATTATAGTATTTCTATATTGCAGTTATAGATACTATAATATTTCAGAGCACATTCTCAGGTGTGAGGAGTATAACCTAGCACTTCTATTACTCCATGTCTATTGGACCTTCTATCAGACACTGTCAGTGTCGCTCCCAGAGCCCTTTCATATCCCTTTTATGACTTTTGTGTATTCTTCACCTGATGTCAGTGTGCCTTTGCTTCCCTCAGGCTACATCTGTGATTCTTCTTTGGGGGACTGCCTTCAGACTATGGAGCTGCTTCTCCCAGAAGGCCAGAGAGCTGGAGGTGCCTGGGAATCATATCCCTCCAGGGTGGCTCTCAGCCAAGGCCTGAATGGCCAGGGAGTGCACCCAAGGACAGGAGCACTCTCCACCCTGAGAGGTAGGCTGAAGTCTGTGGGACTTTGCTTGAACTCTTACTTGCCTTTTTTTTCCCTCCATACTCTGCCTGCCCTTCTCCCTTCTTGGTTTCTCTCAGGAATACTTCCCCAATAATTCACTTGCATAGGACTCCTTGCCTCAGGATCTACTGAGGATCTCAGCCTAAGACTTACTTAATCTCCCTTTCAAGTCCATTTTGTTTGATTACAAAAACATTTGTCTAATTGAATTCTGAGTAAACGTTGAAACTTCAGATTTAATCTCAACCAATTTGGGATTTTTACCATCACATCTCTTCCTTCTTCTCTACAAGTTCTGGTTGAATGGTCCTAGTGGTGGTAATGTTTCTGCAGTGTCCTGAGGGATTGTGTCCATCTGGTCTCAGTTGTCAGAATCTGTCAGGGTGACATATTATCTTACTACTCAATTATCTGTTTCCATGTTTGGTCTCATTCCTATGGGTAAAGGTTAACAATGCCTAGGTTCCTTTTTTTTTTTTTTTTTTTTCATTTCCAGCACTTAGAACACAGACACTAACTGTTGAGTGAAAACAAAAGAAAATAAAACAATACAACACCTTTGTAAGCTAGGCATTAACATCTTAGCTTTATAGGGGATGTAAATGGGGTTTATAGATATTAAGTAATTGAGGCTAAAGAAGATGACTGATTAATAGCACAACTAGAATGCAGGTCTTCTGACTCAATATAAATTTTTCTGCACCACCCATTTTTACTTCCTCCATGTCACATTAAAGATCTCATGGCTGTGTCAATATGCCTGGTGCTCAAAGGAAGGTTCTGTTTATGCTGATCTCAGCCACCAAACAAAACAAGTCACAAACATCCTCCTGGAAGCTTGTTAGAGAAGTCATTCTAAAGCCTTTGCCATTCTTAGAAGTGAAAACCAGAATGTTCCTGACTGGGCTTCCTCCTTGAATATGAATATTAATTAATACCTTTCTTTTCTTCTTAGAGAAACTCTCCACATCTTGAAGTTTTCATTCGAAATCCACCTGTAATAAGATCAAGCATCAGTTTTGATATCATTTTTGTCCATTTGATAAGCCTTCTGTGGGGGCAGGGAAGAGGTCTGCAATGCTGGGGAAGCACTGGGTCTTTAAGGAAGGTGTATGTTTGTAGCTTAAATCAGAAAGAGGACCAATTAATAATGGAAATATTCCATGATGGCGATGAAAGAAATGTACTCTAGGAACGTCTCCTGTAAGGAAAATGCTCTTACGTGATTGATATACAGTGAACAAGAAGTCTGGGCACTGCACTTTTTTCCATTCTCTTCTATTCTCACTCTTAGGAGTTCAATGCAGTAGATCAGGTTGTATCTTAAAGGACTTAAGAGGCATCCCTGATATCTTCAGAGGAGGAGATGCTGTATGACCTTTTGTTCCTGTGTGCATGTGCAGGGCTCTGGCCCCTCCTGTTGTAGCCTCGTACCTGTGCTGAGCTGTGTAGGTATAGGGACTGCATGGATGGCACCTTGATGCTCATCTATGCTGCCTTGAAGGAGGGAGGAACCACATAGTTTGAAAGACCTGACTTAGTTAATATGCTACACTCTGCCTCTCAGGCACTTGGGGGCACATCTTTTGTTATTCCGCTTATTTCTCCTGACAAGGGCATGCTTTGGCAGTTTGTGAAGGAACAACATTACCATTTAGTGGAAGAGCACTTTCCGTTTTAAAACTTTTAACTTGAATTAATGTCACGTAGAGTATATTTGTTTTAACCTATTGACTCTTAGCACTTAAACACCTTAGGCAAGATCCATCTATATGTACAAAACCTGAAATCATTTGCAATTTGGTAATGTGTCTCACTGTAGCATTTTTGAATGTGATTATGAATTAAATACAGTAGTATCGTCTTATATTCCATTTTGGGATCTTAAAGTTGACATTTACTTTTGCAAATAAATTCCATGCAAAAATTGGCATAGTATTCTCTCCAGCTTGCACATTTATGGTATTTTAATCTTTTCATTTAAATCCCTGAATAGTAATTTGGGGATTTTTTTTTAAATTTCTTGAGATATATTGGGAATGAAGAGATGCCTATATTAGGAGGTAGATTAAAAAGCTAAATAATAATTTAGGACTGCCTCCAAATAAAATTTGAAACTTAATGAAATTTGGCCTCAGTTAAAACTTCTTATTTTGTGTGTCCCTCTATTGTGCGCTGTCCTTGGGATGGCCTTTTGCCTTTCCTGTCTTGTACATGTCTTCTATGCCTTGAGGAGTATAGATCTCTACTTCATCATCAAAAATCATGATGACTGTTCCTTCTGAAATGGTTGAGGACTCCTTCTTGCTGGAGCCCGGGAGGGGCCGAGAGCAAGGATGTCCCTGAGCCCTCCAATTCTAGCTCAGCCTTATCAATCATGAGAACTTCAGGCTACCAGTGAACCCTCCAAAACAAAACAAAACAAAAAAGAAAACATTAACTTTAATTCAATACAATGTAGTTTAAACTCAAAGGAAAATTTTTTGCCTTATTAGCGTATCTCTGGCCTTGTCTTTTTAAAAACAATAGATATCCATATTTTTTCTGAAGGCCAATGATTGGTTTCTTGCTTGATAACCTGATAGTAAACTCAACTTTAGTTTTTATAGGCTCTTCTCTCTGTGGTTTGGAAAGTGACTTTGGGAACCAGATTCAGAATTATAGATTCAGTCTTAATTCATGCATCTAATAAATTTAACTGAGTGCCTACTATGTGATAGGAATTCTTTGAGGCACAGGGGAGATGATGATGAACAAGGCAGACAAAGTCCAGACTCTCGTGAAGTGTATATTCTGATGAGGTGGGAAGCACACAAAAATCTTTGCAGGTAAAGAAGAAAAATATCAAGTTAAGTGTTATGCACAGGGTTAAAATGGAATGATGTAATAGGGAGTGACTGGACCTACTTTAGATGATCAGTAAGGCTTCTTCAAGGAGGCAATATTTAAATTCTAGCTGAATAACAAACAGCAGTGAGCAATGTGTGTCGTAGAGGGACAGATTCCTGGCAGGGCAGAGTCCCTAAGGGCTAGAATGAACATGTGTTGTTAGACTAGAGGACCTAAGACGACCAGGATGACTGAAGAGTTCTGGGCAAGAGGAAGAAAGATAAGAGTTGATATGAGAGAGATAGGCAGCAGTCACATCCTCTAAGGCTTTGCAAGGCATGTTAAAGAGCTTGGATTTTATTGTAATTCTATGGGAAGTAATCAGAGCTTTTTTGCAGGGTAGTACTATTTTAAAATGATCACATTGGCTGCTATATGAAAGGTCAAAACTTGCTAAAAACCCACAAGAAGGAGACAGAGGAAGAAGGCTGGCTAATTAGTGGATGCTTTCCCTTGGAGGTCTCCCTTTTCCTCTTTTTCTTGTGCATTCTTACGTTCTTTGGACTTTTTATACCCTCTCATGCTTCTTGAAGCTTTACTTGAAATCTTGCTTCAAAGATATTGCTTGGTTCCCCACATCAATGATTTAACAAATCCATAAATATCATATCCTTTATAGCAACTAAGGGAACCATGAAGGCAAAACATTTTAGGATAGAAGGAGTGCTAGATATAGTCAGGAGACCATGTTTACTAAGTATAAGAACTTGGAGCTGGTGTAGGGTTGTGACATTGCTTTGTCCTGGGAGAAAATAGGTAATAAGTTTTAACTGGAATGATTTGGATGCCAAAATTTTTTGGTGGCTTAAGTAAGAAATTCTAAGTAACTCCCCCTTTGGCCATTCTGATTAAAGTTATTCACAAGGCTGATGATGAGGATCGTAAAACTATCATTTGTGGTGGTTCAAGTTCACATTTCAGTTTGAATTTCCTTTTTTTTTTTTTTTAAGTTCTTCCTGTGTGTCAGTTGCTAGGCTAGACAGAGACACCACTGAGAACAAGGTTATCAGGGTCCCTGGCCCCATGCAACTTACAGTCTAGAAGGAAAAAGCATTTAGACACTTCACTGTCTGTGAGTAAGAGGAGTACTTATCATATCCAACATCAGTTCTAAATCTTTCCCTACATTTGAAACATTACTGATGCCTAAGGCCTAAAGCCAACTAGACTTTCTAGGTAAAGCCATAGGCATTGTATTTTTAGAAACTCTCCAGATCATTCTATTGTGCATGCAGGATTGGGAATCATTGTTCCAAATCAGGTTTTCTCAGTCTCTGCACTATTGACATTCTCGTGGGATAATTTGTTGGAGGGGTGCTGTCCTGTCCGCTGTAGGATATTTAGCAGGATCCCTGGCCTCTAGATGCCAATAGCACTTCCTGCAAGTTTTAACAAACAAAAATATCTCCACACACTGCCAGATGTCCTGAGTTGGGGGGAGAAGAGTGAAGTCTCTCCTTCCCTTTTGTTGGGAATCACTGTTCACAAGAAGTAGGTTCTGGCTACCTCTTTCATCTACTCTCTGACCACTCTCTGCCTTGCCTCTCTGAATCAGCAATGCCATCCTGAATGTCCCTCAGACCCCATGCTCCTGCTTCAGGCTTTTGATGGCTTCCTCCAAATAACCACTTGAACTCCCTCACTGTTTTTCAAGTCTGTTCAGTGCCACCTTCTCAGTGAAACGCTCCCTTATTATCCTATTGAAAATAAGGCATTTCTTATGCTGCTTTATTTTTCTTCACAGAACTGGTTTCTAGTTGACATTTTATTAGATACCTTTTTAAATCTGCCCCTCCCCACAACTTGTAAATATCACAAGAGCCGTTTTAGCTTCTGATATATAGTAAGTGTGCAATATTTGTTGAATGAATGAATGGATATCTGTTATGAAATGAGAAATGCAAGAATGCAAGAATTGTTGTCTTTAGAAAGTAGCCCAAATTCTTCGTTTCATCATCCTCTACAATGATTAATTTTGTTTTTGAACTCTTATATGGACTAAAAGTTGCTTTTAATTAAAGGTCATATGTGCACATACATACATATGCACACAGGTGTTTAACCACTAACAAGCAAATTAATGCGTTAAAATTTTACTCATTAAGAAGAAGCAATTACATGGTAAAACCTTAACTACTTTCTTTTTGAAGTTATTTCTATTTTCAATCTTTGCATTTTTTATCTTACTGATTTATTTTTGCCAATGCAAAATGTTCATTTATCTCTAGATTCTGTAACTGAACAAAGCTGTATGCTCAAAGCCTTAGATTTGGTCACAGTATTGGATTATATACCCCCAATGACCATTTGTAACAAAATTTAGCCAACATTGGTATGTAAAAGTCTAAATTTTAAAAGTGTAGGAAAGATCTTCCATGGTATAAGGAAAGTATTGCTCTGTAAACTTTCAGAAAAAGCTTGACAACAATATTTTAAAGGTAGAATGGTGACTTGACACTGAAGACTATGATCTAAAGCTATTAGAGGAAGCTATGTGAAAATAGGATGGGGTTAATATAGAGTGGTGCCTTTTTTATATGCCCGCTTTTCCACCTATCAGTGGTACAGCCAGACCTTACTTCCAGCCTAGGTTGGAATCTGGCTAACCTCTCAATGAACCCTTTATTCTTGCCATTGTCATGAACGGAAAATTCCCAACAGAATCAAATGCAGTAAATTCCTTTGGAAGGGAAGAGTACGAAGTCAGAAATGTGAGCACGGACTCATCTGGAGCTAAGACACTGCATCAATGGGCACAAGGTGGTCAGGTGCATACTTGCTTAGACCTAGGAACCACAAGCCACTGACAGAGTAGAGTAAGATGGCAGTTAACCAGTGTGTACCTCTTGCCTTTCATTGGCCAAAGACTTTACATGCATTAGGCTATTTAATCTTTACATTTACCCTACTAAGCAGATGTTGTTAACCCTATTTTGTAGGAGAAAAAATCAAAACTTGGAGAGATAAAACAACTTGCTAATGTTTGAAAGTTTATACATCATGAGGACAGGATTTGAACCTTGTTCTAAAAGAGCTCAAAATTCATGCTTTTACTGCTCTACCATATTGCCTAGAAGAGAAAAAGTTGATACAAATTTGGCAACATTACAATTTTTTTTATTAATGCTTGCCCAGCATTATATACTTTTATTAGGCTGAGTATAAGAAGTATTCATAGAATCTAATGTAAAATAAGATGCATTTTGACAAGTACTAGCCCCACCTTTAGAACCCTGGAGGTTATTGGAGTAGGTGTGTACAAATTTTCATGAGAGCCTAAGGTGCTTTTGGGGAGAGAAAACATTTCAAATCCCCAAAACAGATTTCAGCACAAGAATTCAAGTGGATGTGCAAGAGTATTTATTACACTGATGAAATCAATTTCTGGTGTTTATAAACCACCTGGTCTATTACATGCTATTTTAGCAGCCCAAACAGAATATGACAGAGTTCAAAAGAAGAGAGAGTTGGAAATGTAGGGTATTTTCCTACATTTAGGTTATAAAAATTTAAATGATAAATATTAGCAATCATAAAATGAATTATTAGTCATATTTTTCTCAATACTCTGGATAAGACCTGCATTTGGGGTTATCATGAATGAAACACGGCAACAACCTTTGAAACAGCCATCGGAAGCCAATATTCACGGGTGGCACAATGAATGATTACACTATTATATAAATAATGATGCAACCAGCATTAAACAAATGGTGTTAAAGAACCACAGAGGCAAGAATATCTATCATGTTTCATTACAACAGGTTTCAAAGAACCATAGCATTGTGAGTAATAACAGCACTGCTACATTTTTCTCTTAGCAAGAGATATGAAATTAACCAGAAATAGAGCACTTGACAACAAAGAACACAAACAGATGATTTCTGGACCTGAAGAGAAAGAGATGATAGTTGGACACTATAAGGAATCTTGGGGCGCCTGGGTGGCTCAGTTGGTTAAGCATCTGACTTTGGCTCAGGTCATGATCTGGTGGTTTAGAGTTTGAGCCCTGCGTTGGGCTCTGCACTGGCAGCTCAGAGCCTGGAGCCTACTACAGATTCTGTGTCCTGCTCTCTTTCTGCCCCTCTCCTGCTCACGCTCTTTCTCTCTCTCTCTCAAAAATAAACATTAAAAAAAAAAGAATCTTAACATGCACTGATTAGATAGATAATGAAATATATAAATATTTCTTCTCTACTCACTATTCTGAATCTTTATTCAGGTATTTCACTATAGCTAACATGGGCTTGTGAATTTTTAAATACATTCTAGAGTCAAATTGTTTATACTATATATAAAACTTTTTTCTTTAGAGGCCCTGAATAATCTAGGTCTTCCCTGGTGTTAGCATAGGAAACTAAAGGCATCACAGGATATCTCCCTTGCAAGGAACCTAAATGTATCTATCAAATTATGCAGCAAATGCTTCCAGAGAAAATTAATATGTATATCTAATTGGCAGGCTGAAGAAGTGGTCTGAAAAAGGGGAAACTCCCCAAAACATTAATCAAGGAAAAATGAACAGATAACATTTTGTGCCACTAAGAAAGTGTAGCATCAACCTGAGTATTAGATACCTCCAAGTGCTAAGCTTTAATAACAGGGAGGGACACAGTATAATAATAGGCCCAGCTCTTGATTACTTTTCCTAATGAGAGTGAAGCACAGCATGGAAAAGTGACAACTTGAGATAATTCAAAATGTCACATTAGCTTTGAGTTTCAATCTCTTCTATAACCAGTCTTCATAAAAACTGCTAATGAGTAGTAAATTGGACTGATTTGAGTTTAACTTCAATTTGCTTCGTGTGCTAATCTTTTGAGAAAGGGTGTAAGACAGCGAGATGTCATAGATAGCACTAGAGCAGGAGATTAGAGCAGAAGTCAAGTGACCTGAGTTAGAGTCCCTGCTCTGCAATCAACAAGCTGTGTGGCTCTGGGCAAGGAAGGTGAAGAAATCAGCTGTTTGTGAACATCGGGTGCCATGTATGGTGCTAGATCCAGAGGAGACAGGTGCATATTGGTGCAGCTGTGTCCTGTAACCACTCACAGTCTAGTGGCAGAGACTGATGTATAAAAATAGCATTGGGGGGTGCCTGGGTGGCTCAGTTGGTTAAGCATCCAACTTCAGCTCCGGTCATGATCTCACGGTTTGTGAGTTCCAGCCTCACTTCGGTCTCTGTGCTGACAGCTCAGAGCCTGGAGCCTGCTTTGGATTCTGTGTCTCCCTCTCTCTCTGCCACTCCCCTGCTAGCATTCTGTCTCTCTCTCTTTCAAAAATGAATAAACATTAAAAAAAACATTTGAATTCTTATAGCCCTAGCATCTAAAATCTCTAAAGAACTCACCAAACTCCACACCCAAAAAACAAATAATCCAGTGAAGAAATGGGCAGAAGACATGAATAGACACTTTTCTAAAGAAGACATCCAGATGGCCAACAGGCACTTGAAAAGATGCTCGACATCAGTCCTCATCAGGGAAATACAGATCAAAACCATGCTGAGATACCACCTCACAAGGGTCAGAGTGGCTAAAATGAACAAATCAGGAGAGTATAGATGCTGGTAAGGATGTGGAGAAACGGGAACCCTCTTACACTGTTGGTGGGAACGCAAACTGGTGCAGCTGCTTTGGAAAACAGTGTGGAGGTTCCTCAAAAAATTAAAAATAGATCTACCTTATAACCCAGCAATAGCACTGCTAGGAATTTAGCCAAGGGATACAGGAGTGCTGATACATAGGGGCAATTATACTCCAATGTTTATAGCAGCACTTTCAACAATAGCCAGATTATGGAAAGAGCCTAAATGTCCATTAACTGATGAATGGATAAAGAAGATGTGGTTTATACATACAATGGAATACTACTTGGCAATGAGGAAGAATGAAATCTGGTCATTTGTAGCAATGTGGATGGAACTGGAGGGTATTATGCTAAGTGAAATAAGTCAGGCAGAGAAAGACAGATACCATATGTTTTCACTCATATGCGGATCCTGAGAAACTTAACAGAAGACCAGGGGGGAGAGAAAGGGAGGGGAGTTACAGAGAGGGAAGGAGGCAAACCGTAAGAGACTCTTATATATTGAGAACAAACTGAGGGTTGATGGAGGTTGGGGGAGTGGGGAAAGTGGGTGATGGGCATTGCAGAAGGCACCTGTTGGGATGAGCACTGGGTGTTGTATGGAAACCAATTTGACAATAAATTATATAAAAAAATTTCTATTGAAAAAAATGAATTATCACTGCCCTTTGCTTATAACTGTATAAGAGATGTTTCATAAGATATTCCAATCATCTTTTGAAAAAAAAATTTTTTAATGAAGCAGGCTCCAGGCTCTGAGCTGTCAGTACAGAGCCTGAGGCAGGGCTCAGGCTCACAAACCATGAGATCACGGCCTGAGCCCAAGTCAGACACTTAACCAAATGAACCACCCAGGTGCCCCAGGGCTGTGGGAATTCAGAAGGTAGTGTGATTAACAAACAATGAGAAAATCAATAGGGATACATGATAATCAGTGTTATCCAATAATAAATAATGCAAGTAATAATTAAAATATATAATTTTAGCATTTTAGGAAGTGCATAGAAAAGAGTAAAAAGAAACAGGTGAACATAACTTTAATAACATTTTATTTAATCCAATATATGTAAAATATTATTTCAACATTTAATAGATATAAAGCTATTAAAGAGGTTATTAACACTTCTTTTTTTCTACTGAGTTTTGAAGTGTGTGTTTTACACTTACAGCACATACCAGTTTGGACTAGCTACAGTTCAAGGACTTAGTGGCCACAAATTCCTAGTGGCTATCATCCTGAACCATGTAATGATAAATCTGTATTTATGTCCAAAAAGACTTAAAGCATATGTGCACCATTCAACGAGGGATTTACAGCTTAACATAAGGACACATGAAAAAGGCCTGTGGAATCTAATTCTCTACAACAGTGGTCTTAATATATGGCTTTAGAAACTGATACTGACTGGGTACTTAAGTATCTTCTAGGAAACTTGCAAAAAGACAGATTCCTAGATCTCTGAGATTCTGTATCATTAGGTCTGGGCTGAGCTTAGGAATGTATATTTTATAAAAGAACTCTGATTATTTCTAGGTGCATTGCAGGCTGGAAACTACTGGCAATAGGCTCAATAGTTGGCACCTGTGGCAATAGAAAAGGTCATTTGATTTTAGGTAGCATTAGCAAAAGGATCTTCTTCTATGTGAATAATCCATAAATTATGTTTTTTTGAGAAACTACATTCCTTCTATTCTTGGACTGGTGTGGAGTTGGAGCCAGCCCAGCCTTTTCCTCAGCTCTGTCCACTTACTCAGCTCAGAGTTGATGGTGTCTCTACGTGAGGCTTTGGGGAGATATGCAGATTTAATTTCCCCCTTTGATTTACACTTTTTTTTTGTCTGATATCTTTCAAATGAATTGTCTCAAACCTGGCTGTGAAATCATTTTAGGTAACTTTAAAAAAATCTTTCATGGATTCGTCTTTAGATTGACCAAATGAGAAAGCTTAGGAAGTGGGGACTCAAACTCTAATTTTTACAAATTCTCCAGGAAGCATTTGGTGTGTTTAAAGGCATTTGGGATACAGTGACCTAGAGAATCATTTGGGAATGTATTGCTGGGGTTGCTACTTTCATTGCCAGATTTCAGATCTTTCACCACCATCTACATTGTAGTACAATGGCTTTGGGCAGTACTTGTTCCTTATTTGTCTCTGAAGCTTATATGATCTTGTTAGGCTATTTACCATGCCTAAGCCTCTGTTTCCTCAACAGTAAAATTGGGACAATAATTAATTCATAAGGCTGTTGTTAGTGTTTCACATTTTACTTCTTTGTCCTCTTGTATATGTTCCATCACTCTGTTTGTAATGTCAGCTGGTCTCCTGGCTTTAAATAGCTTCTAAGCTGATGACTCTTCAGTTAATATTTCTAACCCACCCTCCTTCTATTGCCCGACCAACTGTGTCTAGCTGCCTATGTAACATCTTTACTTGAATATCCTAGAGGCATCTCAAATATAACATGCCTAAAACATCACTCCCCAGTTTCTAAAATCAGTTTCCACTATAATCTAACTCATCTCAGTAAATGACAACTCTAAACTTCCTGTCGTATAGGTCAAAACCTTGGCCTTATCTTTGATTCTTCTCTTCCTCTCACACTTGACATTAGCAACTCTTGTCAGCTCTGCTTTTAAAACATATCCAGAATTTGATAACTTCTCACCAACTCCACAATTACTGCCCTGGACTATTTCTTGCCTGGATCATTTCAATAGCTTATAAATTATTTTCCTAGCTTCTGTTTTTTCCCCTCCCCCATTGTCTGTTCTCAACACATTCACCAGAGTGACCCTTTAAAAACAGAATTCAAAATCATATTATTGCTCTGCTCTAAATAAGATGGTTTCCCCTCTTAGAGTAAACCCCCAAATCCTTCATGTTGCCAACAAAACAAATTTTGGATCTAGAACTGTTTCTTCTCTAATCTCAGCTTCTCCTCATTTCCTCCTTGCCTACCTTGCTTCATGTATTTCTCACCATTCCTCTAACATAACGAAAACAGTCTTGTTTCTGGGAGACAAAGGGAATGTCATTTACTAGTTAGCCTGTCCAGAGATTCTGGGTGGGCTGTCTTGTGGTGTCCATGGGCAGACTTGCCACTAATGTCCTTGGGCAGATAGACCTGGTACCTGTGTCAGCAAGTGGGCAGCCTGGTGCCTACATCCATAGGGCAGACCTGGTGACTGAGTGGGCCTGAGACCTGGGTCTATTCTGGTGGGCCCTGATCCTGAATCTGTGGGGGCCAGCCAGGTGCCAGGGACCACTGGGGGCCTTGGCTAATGGGTCGGTGGGGCCAGCCTGGTGCTGGGGTGGGCCTGGTACTAGGATCTATGGTGAAGTGGGGTACTCATTTCACTCTGTTTCCCCTACAAAGAGGGTATCTCTCTCTGCACTAGGCTAACCAGACTTGGGAGAAGAGTGACAGGGGTAATGTGAAACTGTCTTTCCTATTGTCTTTTTTTTTTTTTTAATGTTTTATTTATTTTTGAGACAGAGAGAGACAGAGCATGAGCAGGGGAGGGGCAGAGAGAGACACACACACACACACAGAATCCGAAGCAGGCTCCAGGCTCTGAGCTGTCAGCACAGAGCCCAACGCGGGGCTCGAACCCACCAACCGTGAAATCATGACCTGAGCAGAAGTCAGATGCTTAACTGACTGAGCCGCACAGGTACCCCTGTCTTTCCTATTGTCTTTAATGCATCTTTTCTTACTTTTGTGTTCTACTCAGCTTCTGTAAGTTCTCACCTGGAATCCTTAGTGCTTGTGAAGATATTTTCATTCATGGATAGTTGTTGTCGATGTTTCTGTGACGGGACAAGGCTTGGAAATTCCTATGTCGCCATCTTGCTGATGTCACTTTTTCATGTTCTTCTAACACTGCCATTCAAACTTCTGAGCAAACTTCTGAGCAAAGAGTAAAACTCTAATGGCAGAATATAGTTGGATGTGGTTGATATTCTGGGTAAAACATTTTTTATTTTGTGCTACTTTATATCTCACTTATAGATGCCTGTTTAAAATCTGGTGGAGGGGCGCCTGGGTGGCTCAGTCGGTTAAGCGGCCGACTTTGGCTCAGGTCATGATCTCGCGGTCCGTGGGTTCGAGCCCCGCGTCGAGCTCTGTGCTGACAGCTCAGAGCCTGGAGCCTGTTTCGGATTCTGTGTCTCCCTCTTTCTCTGACCCTCCCCTGTTCATGCTTTCTCTCTGTCTCAAAATAAAATAAATGTTAAAATAAATAAATAAAATAAAATAAAAGCTGGTGGAGTAAAAACATTGTCAGCTGAAAAGGACTTCTCAACTCTCCTGAAAGAGGTTGGAGTAAATGTTAACATTTAGTGCATTATGTGCATTTACACTAGGCAGAGATTTCATGGCTTAACAGTGCTCACTCTGAGAGTCCCTAGTGCTAAATAATGGATTAATGCTGCACTAACCTGACCTGTCCTTTGACTATGACATGTGGAAGTCCCTCTTCTCTTGGCTCAGTGTTGACTGTGTTGCTTCTAAGTGATGGACATATTTTGACCATGAAGATGAGGAGCAAAAGACAAAAGGCTGCCAATCGTGAACAGGGCTTTTCCTTTCTCCCTTTGGTTCATCCATTGTGGAAGTTCTCATGTAAGTCCTGCTTTCCCTACCTAATGTCTTTTACTTGTATGCCCTTTGCCCCACTGAATTTTCAATCTAATTCTGAGTAGGTAGTCCAATATGAACAGCCTCAGACTTACTGAAAGGTAGGATCTAGAATTAATTAATCATTGTCTTGGTCCATTTGAGAAGGTACAGGAATTTGAACTCCAGGACATCTGACAACTTTAAATTATGGTATTGGGACAGAGAAGTGTGAATATAGGTGTGCTCAATTTAAGCTCTTGACAAAGAAGAAATCTTAGTAAAGGAACTTTTTCTTGAAGAATTACTAGATTCTCTCCTTAGCCCTTTCTTTCTGAATAGAGGTACAAGCTGGGTGGAATTTTCAAAGAGTTAAGCCTTAATCCTTATGTCCTTTTTAAGTTAACACATTCTTTCCAGGACTATGTAGACAAATTTTCATCTAATGACTAAAATCAAAGTAACCATCTTAACTGCCTCTGAGAGAAAAGGTTTTCCTCAGGTAATGGGTGTTATCATTTGAAAATGCTTCCCTATGTGTTCTTCCTCCTCAATACCATGGCTTCTTCAACTATAGACTTTTAGTTTTAAGACCTTAGGAAAGAAAATAGAAAGGTATGTTATGATATAGAGAAAGTGTCTGCCAGACAGGAATGGGAGACAGAGGGATAGATGGAAGATGAGAGGGAATAGATCAGATATTAATAATTTATCTTTTTAAATGTTTATTTTTGAGAGAGAGCGTGAGAGCATGAGCAGGGGAGGGGCAGAGAGAAAGAGGAAGAGAGACAATCCCAAGCAGACTCTGTGCCATCAGCACAGAGCCTGACATGGGCTCAAACTCACGAACCATGAGGTTATAACCTGAACCGAAATCAAGAGTTAGACACGTAGCCGAGTAGCCACAGGCATCCCCAGATGTTATTCATTTCTATGTATGTGCCCCACCTGCCTCACCCAGCTCATCCTTGAAAGGTGGGGACAAAGTATATAAACACAAAATGTAGAGGAAGAAATGGAAATAAGAAGAGTCTGTGCCCACTTCCTCTTTGAGTTTCTACGAGCTAACAGAATCACCAACATTAGCACTGGTATTTGTATGGGTGCTGGGCTGAAGAGAATGATGGTATGATAAGTTTATGAAGAGAGAACTCTGCTACCAGAAGTTTCCCTTAGCTCCCATATAGGAAAGATGCAGAATGTCCTTGTATAGTCAGAGGAGATGACGCAGAGAGAGCTAAGAGTAGAGAGCCAGAAGGCCTGCTTTGGGCAGGGGCCAAATGGAGAATGTAACTGAGATTTTAGATAATCTGAACTATGAATGGAAGCCAGCATGGGCCAAGTCATCAGAGTGGGCATGGAGATTTACCAATCATGCTAAGAAAATAACCAAGATTCACCAGCCATGAATTTCAGTAGCATATACCAGAGGGATATATATAACCATAAGGGTCAAGGAACATTTTTAAGGAGGCCAACAATGTTCTAGAGGAAGGAACAAGAGACAGCTCTCTGATTTAGGGATCTTTATTCTCTCTGCCATTAGGACATTTAAGATTTTGTGATATTATTTATATCCAGAGGCAATGTTGGCTTGGAGAAAGCAAGATGGAAGAACCCTTGAATGATTTTGCAAGTACCACAGGAGATTAGGTTAGTCAGGTCATTTAATGTAAACATGACTGAGTTATTTAACATGAGAAGCTTAAATTTTCCCACTGCCCAGTAAAATGGGGGACTTGAGAGCAAGATAAGGTCACTCATAAAAAATAAAGAACCCATATTTTTCATGTAGCTGGATTTATAATATGTTAATTATTAGCCCCTATGATGCAATTAAATTGCAAGCTTGTAATACATGGCATGTGACAGGGTGCCTCTCCTTGATGATCCTTCTCCATCAAATTCCTCTAATCACTGGGTCTTGATATGTGTGCTTTGATTATGTGATTTGGAGAAACAGCCCTAATTCTGAGGTTCTTAACTTTATCAAAAAAACCTTTTTTAATGTTTTCTTTTTTATTTTGAGAGAGGAAGAGACAGCACATACATGGGGAGGGGCAGAGAGAGAGGGAGAGAGACAGTCCTAAGTAGGCTCCAAGCTGTTGGCACAGAGACCAACAAGGGGTCAATCTCACAAACTGTGAGATCATGACCTGAGCCAAAATCAAGAGTCAGATGCTTAACCGATTGAGCCACCCAGGCGCCCCAAAGGGTCTTAATTTTATTTTTAAGGCTCAGTTTTACAAATTTTTGCAGGTGTAAAACTTATAAATTTTAGTGTCTAGAACACATATCAGGGCTGAAATGGGAGACGGTCAGTGATTACTGGCAGGAACAACTGTGAATAGGAAACCATGCAGGGCAAAGATCATGAACTGTAAATGTGTTATGTCTTCTAGCGGGCAGTTCTGTGCCTGGATACCAGTTTCTCTGCTCCAGTATGGTAGAAGCTTCCCTGCACCAACCCTCTTGCTATGCAATTGGCTAGGATAATGATACATCAAAATACCACGAGTTTAAGCCCTCCTGCAGTATGATAGAGACAGTGGGTTCTCATCGTATTAGCTCAGGAAATTGACAGTGGTTTTCTGGTTATCCTCTCTCCCAATTTATTACTGTTCCCTGTTTGCGATATTTTTAACTAAGTGTATAGCCACATATTTTAGTCTTGTGCAATCTTTGTGGAATGCAAGGCAAACTTCTAATAAAACTCATTTCAGAAATAGAGCTCAGATTAACAAATATTTATTGAACCTATTTGTGTTCGTTCTATATCAGGTGCAGTGGATACAAATATAAATAAGCCATGGCCCCTGTCTTCAAGGATTTCACATTATAGTGGCATCTCAGTTTGGGATATATTCTATAAGGTTAGTGAAAATAATAACAATAACCACTACTTAACATCTACTTTTCAGACAAGGCTGTGTGTTTTACATATACTGCCATCAATTTTTTTGATAATAGTGCAATAATTTACTTGCATTTTAATAAATTCCCCCAATTGACTCAGATACATATATAAAACACTGAGTCAGAAATTGAGCCCAAGGGTGTGTGACTCCCCATTGTAACAACTTATCTAGCAATTGAATATATCTTGGCAAAAGAAAGATATAATTCATAATAGGCTCATAGATGCCAAGAAAAATCTGCCAAAGAAGCCACACTGGTGTGGAAAAGAACAAAGCAGGATTCGCACAATTCTTCAAGACCAAAGAGGAGAGAGTTGGAGCTACCTTTCCTGTTTACACACAGGGAAAGCACCATTTACTGAAAAGGTAAATCAGGGATTGAGGGACATTATCAGTGGCTGAAAAGCATTATTCCTGAGCTCATCCCCCGTCAGAACATCACAGTTTCTTCCCCCTTCTTCTTAGGTCTCTGAGTCCAGTAGTGTCAACCTCCCAATATTGGCCATTTTGAAATAAAGTGGTATTTTAATTTAGAATATGAACATGAATTTAGAGAGAACCAGTGATATTTTTATTAAGTAAAGCAAAATAAGTTTTTTTGTTTGTTTATTATACTTTTACTTTCTACTTTAAAAGTAGAATATAGGGATTTTTTTTTTTTTATAGTCAAATGCATTCTTTTGTGTATCCAGTAGATGTCAGCATTGGGCTGTTTCTGACTGTTCAATCTGTCTCCATATTATTTTGAAAGGACCATAAATATTCAGTATGAAATATACTGAGATGTAAAATAGCAGGTGCAGCAAATCTGTGGTGAGGATACATTTAATGGGTGAAGGATTCAATATTCCATCTACCGAGCAAACAACTGTATATAAAAACCCCATCTGTAGCTTTTTTATCCATGTCCATTTTTAAAAATCAATTTATTTTAAAATACCAGTATACTATTTTGTAGAAGATAGCTTTATACAATTAAGTGACAAAATGGATTAAAGTCATTGACATAAATGTAAATATTTGAGCAATTTTAGGTTGCATCTGCTTAAAATCAGAAAGGGACACTGAAGGGTTTTTAAAAATCTCATTAGGATATAATTTCAGCCATAAAGTTTTTGGCAAGGTTTTTTGAATTACCCTTTTTTTCTTCCCAATATTAAGATTCCAGATCCTTTGGAACACTTCTGGTAAGATGCACACCAATAAAACCAAATGGATGGTTGATCAACATTAAGTGGAAGATAATATGTATAATTCATGCTTCCAACAGATTCTAAAGTTGACACAAGTATTTGAGATTCCTGGCATATGGAACACAAGTTTCCTAGGAAACTGGTCAGTTCTGTGGCTGAACTAAGTAGATCAGACCTTGTATCAAACAAATGGATTAACAAGTCAAGACATCCTTGTTTCCTTAAGAATAGAGTCTTACTCGTCCAGCCTTTATCAATTCATTATATGTAAATATACAGTACCCAAGGGAATAAACCTGGAAAAAGTGAGAGAAATCCTTTAGCACATCACCTTCAGAAATTGATGACCAAAGAAGTTTTAAAGCTTGAGGTAGAAAAGTTGGCATGTGAACATGAGTCTTATTTCAGTATTCTAGCTCGTTTTAGAATAAAAACAACAAATCTATCATCTATCTGTCTATCTATCTATCTATCTATTATCTATCTATCTATTATATATGCATCTAGAGAACATGTACAAAATTCTGTGGTAGACCCCAAATAAAATTAAAAAATATCCTTATTCTCAAGGATTTTGGAAGATCGTTGAAGAATCAGAAACATTAATAGAATATCATAATGCATTTTAACAAATTTAATGATAGAATTATGCTCAGGGTACAGATAAGGGCCACTTAGCTTAGTTAGGGAGGGTCTTAATGATTTCTTAACAATGAGCTATTTCTTGCTTGAAAATTCTCCCAGGAGCTGTGTTACTAACCTAGGAACAGAAAGCATCATTATTTGATGGGGCAGCACATGGGGTCTGAAGATAGCTTCACTGACTTACTGCACTGTAGTATTTGGGTTTTTCCTCCCACCTAGTTGAGGATCAGTCTAGTCCAACATTTCTCAAGTGTTCATAAATGTCTGTTTTAGAGTCATCTCAGAGATTAAAATTCAGAAGAATAGATGGACTAAAGAACAGAAAAGGAAAAATAAAAATAACAGCAAATTTGAGGCACAACCAGATGAAGGAACCACATATTGAGCCTATACTAAGCCACCTACATTGGTTCATCTTGACATCAACAGCATGAAATTTGTCACTATAATGAATATAGTCTTTGGTCCTGTGAGAAAACTGAGCTATATGGTTCATATAGAAATCAAAACCATAACTGTGGCATCACTTATATTCTGTTCTTACCCACAAAACTCTTAGGTCACTATATGTGATGGCTACATACAAAGTGAGTAAGTGGTTTGAGGCCTTGCTAATATGTATATCTGATCATATCAATATGTTAACATGACATTCAAAGTATGAACTACTTTAAAATAATTTAGGTGAGTTTCAGTGGTCACACAATAGACTGCTATCTGGAGATGATGGTTTAGCAAATCTTTTCCTTGCTTTTTCCTGAATGATGGGAAAGAACACCTCTTTTATGAGCACTATATAATATTTCCAACCATTTTTTCTCATCTCTTTGGGACACTGCAGGGAAACACATTAGGTCATAACTCAGTACTGGAGGAAAATTCTGATGATGAACCTAGGTTGTTCAAAGCATCTTTGACATTAATCTGCCATATGCAATCACTATGTGTGAGATTGAAGACCATATTTCAGTTTTGTGTACCAGAACACAAAACCCTGTCATACACTTAATCCAAATCATTGGAGAGATAGTCCTCTCCAGAGAACAAGTGGAACAGTAGGAGTATGGACTAGGAAATTGTTATTCTAGGAAATAACAATTACCCAGTTTCTCAATTCATAGAATACTTGGTGTCATGATCAGTGACAAAAATCATTATGCATTCCCTGGATTTATTTGAGCCGGAATTATTCACATTCTTGGAAAGAAAATGTGCTTTAATACTCCAATAGCTTTTCATTTGGATTAAGTCACAAACATTCTAAATTATACCTTTGGTGTATATTCAACACTCCCTGTTTCTGTATGTAGAGGAAAAAAGGGGATTAGGAGCAGGGCATGGGGAGATAGTTATGAGAGTGCATTTCTTCAGAGACTGGGCATAGCAGTTCTTACTCTCCGTTGGTGTAAAGGTGTTTGGAAACAAAAGTCAAAGTTTGCATATGAATTCACTCATCTTATGTAGATTTATTCTTTTCACAGATTTAATTTATAGGTTTAAACATTTAAAGCATAGGTTTTCTTTACTAAGATTTTCATTTATCTCTTTCTAAGATGAATTATTGTAGCCTATTCATCAATCTTGGTTCATTACTCTTGATACTTTAGCTTGTTTTATCAATCAGTTGCCATTTGACCTCACTCCTTTCTGCCATGTGAGTAAGGCATTTTCTTTGAAGTTGGAGGCCCAAGAAATGGGGCACAATATTAGAGAGGGAGTATTTTTTTTCCCCATGAGTATCCTAGAAATCTAATCTTTTTTTACTTGAGGCCATGTATTTTGGTTTTAATGACTAGACTTTGATCATTACACCAAATGCCATCTCACTGATGGATATTGACTATGAAGTTAATTAAAATGAATGGGTAAAGAAGATGCCATTTATAGATACAATGGAATATTACTTGGCAATGAGGAAGAATGAAATCCTGCCATTTGTAGCAACGTGGATGGAACTGGAGGGTATTATGCTAAGTGAAGTAAGTCAGCCAGAGAAAGACAGATACCATATGTTTTCACTCATATGTGGATCTTGAGAAACTTAACAGAAGACCGTGGGGGAGGGGAAGGGGAAAAAATTACAGAGAGGGAGGGAGGCAAACCATACGAGACTCTTAAATACAGAGAACAAACTGAGGGTTGATGGGATGTGGGGGAGAGGGGAAAGTGGGTGATGGGCATTGAGGAGGGCGCTTGTTGGGATGAGCCCTGGGTGTTGTATGGAAGCCAATTTGACAATAAATTATATTTAAAAAATAATAGGCTCTAATGGACCATAATCCCATGAGGAGACTGCAAATTTAGGGTTCAACTGACTCTTTGCCAGTCAGAGAAACAAATATTCTGGTGCCATGCTGCTGTTGTATAATCTCCAGGGCCAGTCTATTTATTTTTGCCAGTGTACCAAACTAGTCTCAGAGAGTTTTACTGTACTTTTGCTAGTATTCACTGAAAAACATGTGTGTGAGTGTGTACGTGTGTGTGTGTGTGTGTGTGTGTGTGTGTGTGTGTGTGTGTCTTATTGGTACTTTTGTTTGAATTTTATTTGAATTTTATTCATCATAAAAATGAGAGTGATCTGCATACCTTTTAATTCAGGGTTAGCTCTTTTTACTTGATTTTCCCTGCAGACTGCCTGTCAGTGCTTCAAAAACATCAACAACTGATAGGTTTCTATACAGCTGCCTGGGCAGCTGTGGTAATGAAATGTGAATGTGCTTTCACAATATCTGAAGACTTCTGCTTGGCATTATAAGCAGAAAGAAAGAACTGCGTTTTAAGAAGATGTTGGCATATTCTTCAAATGTTGTTCTGAAAATGATGAAACTTAAAATAATTTATCATTCTAGGGCTGTTTTAGCTTTATTGTTCTAACAACAAGATATCCTCCCATTAAAATCCTTTGTGTGTGTGTGTCTCTCTCTCTCTTTAGGGCTCATTATAACAGAAATCAGGAGATCTGGCTCTCAAAGACAGCACAGTAATAAGCACCAAAGGGTTGTTCTCAAAGAAATGAGATCCAATCCTGCATGGGTGAAACGTTAGAGAATAGAGAAAGACCTTTTCAGTGTTTTCTATGCATATAATCATATGATTTACCATGATTTAGAAATTATTTTCTGTAATTTTAATGAGACAGGTTATGTCTCCACTGAGTATGAGTATTACAGATTATTTTTTGCATCATATTAATCTGACCATGAAATAATTCCTTTCTAGAAAAAAGGATTTAGAGTCTACATAAAATCAATGTGGTCAGACTTTAGTGTTTTTATTATTTTCCTGAAATACACAGAGCAGATGATTTTGTTTCATTTTTTTAAATGAAAATGAACAATTGCTGGTCATCCATAGAAAATCTGTGATAAATAACGTTTAGAGGTACAAACTCAACAAGCCGACTCTGTCTCAGCCTAAGGCATCCCTGTGTGTGGACTGCTCTCAGACCCCAGCCAGGGAACAAGCTAGAGGCCCAATGTCACTGCTGGAAAAATACAATGTATTCCAGAGTCAGTCATTCGGGGTCCTGAGGCTGCCAAGAACACTCCACGTCAGTTGGCATAGAAAATGTTTCAGCACGGAGGAGGGGTAAGGGAAGAGCTTTCCCACCCCATCAGGGACAAAAGGAGATAGCTCTTATAAAATATACAGATTCTAGAGACTCCCAATTGGGTGTCCCATTAATGAAATGTTTGTTAAGAACCATAAAGAGAGGCAGCAAATACTGTTTCACCTCAATTCGCTACAACATTTCGAAATGAACATGTACACATCTTAAAATCTTAAACTTCCACTGGAAAATTTGCCTTCAAATACAACTCAAGGGGAAACGTGGTCAAAAGCACTGTTGAGAAATACACTTCTTTAATCTTTTTCCTTTACAATAAAAATACACAGACTCTCAAACAACATTTAACAGCATTATAGGAGAGTATTATATTTCTGCTTGCCCTAAAATGTAATATATTTCCTCTGTATTTCTGCCTCAACCTTTTAGTCTCAGGTTTTATTCCAGGAAGATAACTATGAAAATACCTGTCTTTTTGAGAGTGAAATTTTATGCAATCATGAATTTGTCCTATTTAGGAATAACAGAAACTATTTTCTTCATTTAATATAGAGGTTTACTAATTTATCTATTTGGTTTATGTGAGTATATGCACAATATTTGAAGGTCCCCAGTCCCAATGGAAGTCACAAGTATTAACTTAAAATAATTTAGTTCATACAGGTGAATTCTATCAACTGTTATTCAAACTCAATACCAAGGGATAAACTTTGGGATAAAGAGTCAGCATAGACAGTAATGCTCTTGCTGAAAGGTCCAAGTATCTCCCTAAGCACAGAGATATAGCTAAGGAAGCTCCAGAATTTTCTTTTTAAAAAATAAAAAAAAATGAATCTTCAAGTGTAATTAACAGTGCTATATTAGTGTCAGGTGTACAGTATAATGATTCAACAATTCTATACATTTCTCAGTGCTCATCAAGATACGTGCACTCTTAATCTCTTTTGTGTATTTCACCCATCATCCCACTCACCTGCCCTCTGGTAATCACCAGTTTTTTCTCTGCATTTAAGAGTCTATTTTTTTGTTTGTCTCCTTTTTTCTTGGTTGGTTGGTTGGTTGGTTTTGTTTCTTAAATTCTACATAGTACTGAAATCATATGGTATTTATCTTCCTCTGACTGATTTATTTCACTTAGCATTATATTCACTAGCTCCATCCATGTTGTTACAAATGGCAAGATTTCATTCTTTTCTTATGGCTGAGTAATATTCCATTATATATATATACACACACACACACACACACACACACACACACACACACACATACACACACACCACCTCTTTATCCATTCATCTATAGATGGGCACTTGGGTTGCTTCTGTATCTTGACTATTGTAAATAATGCTGCAGTGAACATAGGGGTGCATATATCTTTTTGAATTAGTGAATCATATGCTAATTCTATTTTTAATTTTTTGAAAAAACCTCCATACTGTTTTCCACAGTGACTGTACCAATTTGTATTCCTACCAACTGTGCATGAGGGTTCCTTTTTATCCATCTCCTCACCAACACTTGTTATTTCTTGTGTTTTTTATTTTGGCCATTCTGACAGGTATAAAGTAATATCTCATTGTGGTTTTAATTTGCATTTCCCTGGTGATGAGTGATGCTCAGCATCTTTTCATGTGTCTGTTAGTCATCTGTATGTCTTCTTTGGAAAAATGTTTATATAGCTCCTCTGCTCATTTTTTTAATTGGATTGTTTGGTTTTGGTGTTGAGTTGTGTAAGTTCTTTATATATTTTGGATATTAACTCCTTATCAGATATACCATTTGCAAATATCTTCTCCCATTCAGTAGGTTGCCTTTTTTTCTTCATGTGAGTAAATGGTATCAAGTATCCAATTAGAATTGGTTCATTTGGTTCAGATCAAATTTTGTACCAAACACTCTCACATGTACCTATTTTTCTAGGCATAGAGGTTGGGAATGTTGCAAAGATTATGTAAAACTAGGATCTTGTTCCCAAAGAACTGATGATTGGAGCTGTGTAGGAGTGAGATCCATATAAGAAACACATTTCAGGCTGTATTCACTGGAACAGAGACTAGCTCAAGCGGCATGTATAAGATGGCATGAGATGTGTCTTCAGAAATTGGACATTCTTCACCCATATTCATTATGATTATTTTTTAGAGTCTGATGCTGAGGGCAAGGATTTTGGGTGTCATGGTTTGGGCTCCTTCAGAAGTAGACCTTGAGGCTTCAAGGGCAATTAGTTTCTCAGGAGGGATTCCAGGAAACACGTATGTAAGAGTGGGAAA
This sequence comes from Panthera pardus, assembly GCF_024362965.1. Classification (NCBI taxonomy): domain Eukaryota; kingdom Metazoa; phylum Chordata; class Mammalia; order Carnivora; family Felidae; genus Panthera; species Panthera pardus. The sequence continues at coordinate 48,016,006 of NW_026526666.1, read as the reverse complement.
GGACAGGGAATGAGAGACAGTCAATAAATTGCTTCATTCATTAAGCCAGTTACTCCTCTGAGCAACTCTACCTTAATCTAGTTGGTCATCTCTGGGAGACGCTGAAATGGGCACTTCAGAGTTAGGTCTCCCTTGTATACTCTTGTCAGTCATTGGTTATAGGCTGTTTCTAGGGCTTATTAATATCCATACACTTCTGGCCTGCTGAATGCATGTAAAGAACAGGCCTTAGTAGCCAGAGAAAGCTCTCAGTTATTTGCAGCTGCTGACAGTGGTGTTTGGAAGGTGTATACAGAAATGGTGAATGCAGAGAGCTTATGGGAGGACACTAATAGCATCTGCTACAAGAGGTCAGAGATATACGGTTCAAAGATCTTGGATCAATCTTACTTTGGCAGTAGCATGAAATAATATTTTAGACTGAGGTTAACACAGAATATAGGGCAAATGTTACAGAAAGAAGGATTTCCTTTGGAAATACATTAGGACGATGTCATTTTGTACACTGGCATACAGTTTCTCAATAGATCCAACTCCCAGGTTTATGTTAAGCATTGGAAAGAGCTGTCTCTGCAGTTGAGCAGATGAAGTGGTTGGCTTGCATTTGGGGGGCGATGTTGTATGAAAACATGCTGTCTTTAAACATTGGAATCACATTCATTCTTTGAGAAGCACATGAGACCTGAGACTGAGAAAAGAACATAACTCCTGTTTTCACAATTAATTTAGGGCATGTGCTCCTTGAGTGGAATTGTAAGTGGAATTACCTGCACTGGTTAACTTCTCTCTGTCTTTCTCTGTTGGGACTGAAGTTAAGTAAGTGCAACTTAAATATGCATAAGATGTGACTCTATTTGTATGTAAAGACCAAATGTAATGGAGTCATAAATGGTTCCACTTTATGGGCATATATTGGGAGGTGTGGTATGCTTGGGACCTGGAATGGATTACAACCACATTTCCTAGCAATCAGCTAAAGCTTTTTTGATGATTAATATGATAAATTCAGAAACTAAACAGATACAAAGAATTAGCTACCAAACAGACTCTGCTTTCCAAGATAAAACACCAGGGATAAGAATGTAAACAATGCTATTTTACAATAAAATGTGGAAGAAAGCACAGGTCTTAATTCACTTCTTACTTTCTTGAACAGGGATTAGGGGAAAACAAATCAAGAGATGAGGAGTCGGAACAGAGAAAATGAGGAGAGAAAGACAATGCAAATATCCTAATCCACATGATTACACCTCATTGGCCCGTTATCTGGAAATACATTCTAAATGGTGGTTCTCCAGGAGGTGTACTTTTCTCTCCTAACCTCCTAATAACCCCCACTGTTCTTAACTCTGGATTTTTTTTCAATCATACCTCTTTTATCTGAGTCTTTAGCTGGATTAGAGGAGTAGAGCTGAGATACTGAGATGTTGTAATGTATACCCCATAGAGCTTGAAAAGTCCGTTATGCTACTGCTGTGTCCCCAATTCCTAGCTTAATACCTGACACAGATCATGTGATCAATACACAACTATGTATGGAAAGAATAAATAGTGGATCTATTAAGGTGATTTCCTTCCTGATATCTAGTCAAACTCCCTGGTTTCCAAGTTCTATGAGTCCCATGGGAAAGACCTTGATACCTGTCCATAGGAAATGGGTTTCAGAGGTATTTAATGTGGTAGAATAACAGGGGGAGGGAAAGCTAAATGGAAGGTAGTGTCAGGCTCATGGAAAGAAAGGTTTGTCTGAGTTAAGAGGAATGTGCTGTGATGGAAAAGTCAGCAACAGTGCTGAGAGACGGAAGGAGCATTTCTGATTGCCCAGGCATACTTCAAGGCCTCTTTTCTCTATGCTACCACCTTTTGTATATATTTTCACTTTAGCATGTATTAAGTGGTATTATCATTATTTTTTGTGGGTCCAGCTCTCTATTCTTACACTAATAAGTGCTCCAGATCCTAGGCTCTAGTGAGAGAGCTAACAGGACCCTTGAATTGCTTTCTACATTGTATGCAGATACTGTCCATAAACAAGTTATGGCAGTCCTTTCTCACACAGCTTCTATTTTCTCATGTGCTGTGCCTTTACACCTGTTACCTCTGTTTGAGATGCCTTAGATCTGCTAGTCTGCTTGGCCAACTCCTATTCATTGTTAAATCTCAGAAGACTCGCTGCCCTCTATGAAGCATCTGATTAGGGCACTCTCTTCTGGTGTTCGCACTGTATAGAAAGTACTCTGCATTGTATTGTAACACCGTGTTTGTGCCTATTTGCCCTCTGGGCTGTTAATGGGGGCTCTTTTCAGCTCTGCCTCAGCGGTCTCCATCATTCCTGGGGATTCTGTCATGACTCCAAGGTTCTATGGAGAAAGAACTGTCAAGAAAGTGCTTGAGCAATCAGTTACTTGTGCCTCTAAATAGTATGCACAAAGGAGGAAGTGCTTTCAGTACTCCAGAGCTTTGGCCCTGGATTTAGAATCAAGTGTACATGTGGTCTCAGAACTTGTCTTCATTCCCTGCTCAGAAACCCCTTCTCCTGCCACCTTCAGCCCACCCCATTCTCTCTGAATATGATTTCCAAGATAATTATCTTATTTCCTCTTCTTCTACCCATCAGTGGGGGTAGACAGAGGACAGAATATGGGCTGTGGACATCTGATGAAACCAGGATAATTAGTTTGTACTCAGAGATCCATGGTGGTTCTCATGTCTCTTAGTCCTTAGTTGTTAAGTCTCTAAGGACAGGCACTGGGACTTTTTATCCTTGTATCCCTAGCTCCTAGGGATTTATTAGCTGAATAAGTGGAGAAGACTACATAACTGCTTGGAGATTTCCTCCCCCCACCCCTCCAAACCTCTAGAATTTGAATGTGAACCACCTCATGTTGCAAGATGATAAACTTTAGCATCAGTGTTCAGTTTCTGACCCAGCTAACATCTGGAAGTTAGGAAACATTAATTCTATCCCTTTTCAGCCAAGATTTGGATTTATGGCCAGAAAAGAAGTACTTTAGTTCCTTGAAGCATTTACCTCATCTATAAAATAAGAACTATTGCTTCCTATCACTTAAAATTGGAGGGATTTACTGACCTTAACCAAATGGTTATCTAGAATTAGCCACGTATTATACTTTGCATTCCTAGGATGTTTTATGCTTTTTTGAAACATGATCAGCCACCATATGTTATTTGATCCTTTTAGGAACACAATGAAGAAAGTGAGGCAGCTATTATAAGCTCAAGTGGTAGGTATAAAGAAAAAAAAAAAAAAAGAAAAGAAAAGTCCCAGGGAAGCATTGTGACTTTGCATAATCTCACAGCTAGTTAATGACAGAGCTACCTCATTTTTAATATATAGACAGAACATTCAGAACATTTCTTCAGCTCTTAACATATGCCAGGATCTCTTCTATGTATGATACATATATTAATTTATTACATCTTTATGACAACCCTCAGAAGTAGGATGGTAGGCTGAAATTTTGTCCTGATTCTTGTCTCCTCCCTGTCTGCTTCTTCATGTCTTTGCCATGACCTCATCGTGGGAGAAACCTATTCCTCCACTCCTTAGCTTGGCCATGTAACCTATTTGCCCATTTATATGTGGACCAGTGTGCTGTCCCCAAACATAGGCCTTACAAGGCCTTATATGTTTCTATTCTTCCTCCTGCACTTCTGCCATTGTCATAAGAGAAGCTTGTGTGGCAAGGAGGAAGGATGCTCCAGGCATAGCTGCCCCTGTTGATGCAGAGACTTACAGTCAAAAGCAGAGCTGCCCCCATTGATGAAAGAGAAATAAAGAACCACTCTTACCTTCAAGCCGAGCCCAGCACAGATCAGCTAGACCCCAGCCTATATGCAGATCTGTAAGAATGATTTTTCTCTAAGCTACTAAGTTTAAGAGTGGTTCCTTAGGCAGCATTATTGTGACAATGGGCTACTGATATACATAGGTAATATTATGTGTTATTCCTATTTAATGGATAAGGAAATTGAGGCACAGAAAGGCTAGGTAATTTGTTAAGTGTTGCTAAGTAAGCAGAGGATCTAGAATTCAAAGTCAGGCAGTCTATTTCCATAGCGGAAGTTCTTTAATCCCATGCACTGCCTTTCTAATATTCTAATGGGAGTAATTCTCAAAGGATATTTGAATTATTCAGGAATTCTGGTTTGAAAGGGGAAATACAAAAGGCAGTATAAAAAAAATCTGAGAAGATTTTGAAGTTAGACATTCCCAGGTTCAAATCTCAACTCTGCCACTGACTAGCTGTGTAGCTTTGTGTAAATTATCTGATGACCCTGAATTTTAGTTTCCTAAGAAAAATAATAGTAGTGAGTATTCTTCACTTAATTAATCCCATTCATTGAACACCTATTCTGTACTAGATACTATTCTGGATACTCACAATATTGAAATAAGTAATACTTAAATAGCTATAGTCTAGAAGCAAAAACAGCTGGTATACAGTAAGACAAAGGAGATTGTAACTATATGGCACAGGACAGATAAAGACCACAGATAATGGGGTCCTAACCTTGTGTATTAGGGTGCTCCAGAGAAACAAAACCAATAGGATATATGTTACCCTATTTGTTATAAGACTTATTATAATGAACATTGTAATATTTATATATTAGTTATATTAAATATTATATATAATATTTACAATAACTATTATAAGATTTATTATTATAAGGAATTGACTCATCTGATTGTGGAGGATAAGAAGTTCAAGACCTGTAGCCAGTAAGCTGGAAAAGAGCTGACAGTATAGTTCCACTCTGAGTTCAAAGGCCTGAGAAGCAGGAGAGCCAACAGTGTAAGTTGTAGTCTGAGTCTGAGTCTGAAGGCAGGATAAGACAGATGTTCCAGCTCAGCTCAAAAACAGGCAGAGAGAATGAATTCTCCCCTATTCAGCCTTTTCATTCTATTCATGCCTTCACCAGTTTGGATGGGGCCCACCCACATTTGGGAGGGCAAGGTGCTTCATCAGTCTCCCGATATATCTGTTAATCTTACCCAGAAATATTGTGACAGACACACTCAGTACAATGTTTATCAAAAATCTAGGCATCCCTTGGCACAGTCAAGTTGACACATAAAAATTAACCATCATATGCTGATTTTGAAGGTGGTCAAGGAAGGCTTCCCAGAGGAGGTAACACAACATGCATAAAGCATTAGCCTAACATATATTAGGTGCTCATTAAATTCCAGTTTTCTTTCTCGCTCTTTCAAAGGTCATAAAATCAAATATTACTTTCTGGGCCTACCAAGAACGTTCCAGGCCATGAACATGGGGGATTTTTTTTTTCTCCTTATGTGCTGAACTAAAGAAATTCTGAGTCTCTTGCTGATGATGAGGGTCATAGGCATGGTTCATTTGTAATTGCACAACATAATTCTACCCCCCAAAAGAATGCTTTTTGATGGTGTTTTAAAAAATCTCCAATTGCTTTTTACTTATGAGGTGAATTTGTGAGTTATGTTACAAGGTAATTTAACCTGACAAGACAACCATACTAAACATTCACAGACACAGTTTTGTTTCTCCCTCGAGAAGAAGCTGTTAGAGTGGAGTGGTAATCACTGTAACATGATCAGCATGGGGGAGATTGATCACACCTAGGAAAGTGACCTCGTAGAGTTTCTTTGCAAAAGGCACACCTTTCCTGTTGATTGATTACACATCAGGGTGACCATCCCTGGATGGGAAAACCCAGTGTGGTCCTTACCTTCTGCTGGCACATGCACTTTTTTTTTGTTAGGGTTCATGAAAGATTGATGTGCAACAGCTGTGATGTAGGGTCCCAAATATTCTTGCCATGGAAATCCAGCTAATCTTGAAAAGAGAGAGAGAAAAGGATGTGTTATCCATGAATATAAATACAATAAGCTCAATTCAAAATGGTGATTAAATTTGAATGAATCCACAGAGAGCAGTCCTCTTTAGAATTGTAGAGAAGGGGATTGAGAGGTAGTCACAGAAAAGAAGGCCACTGCCCTCTACATCCTGTCCCTGACATGCCTCAGGGTTTCTGGTGCATAGATAGTTCTCACTTCTCAATTTTTATTCCAGAACATTACTCTCACTTTCGGACAAAATCTGTTCACTGAGGCTCACTCCATCCTTTATCCCAAACTGTCAGCATCATCACCTAACAGTTACTTCCCCTCACTCCTTGAAGAAATCAACATTGGCTTTTTAGTCTTTCTCTCCACCTTTCCGAGTAACTTCAATATACTCAAAGATAGTATATCCGTTTCAGCCTCTCTCAACTTCGGGGAACTTTACCTTCATTTCCTCACTCTAGAGCTTGGCAGCACCTGCTGTCATTCACTGCCTCAATTCTGAAATATTAATTTAAAACACTCTAATCTCTGACCACATCTTTCCATCTCTTCCTGTCTTTGTCTCTTCCTCTGTTATCATCATTAGATTTGCCCAAATTCCTAGCACTGTTAATCCGTTGATCCTTTTACTTTTCCTCTGTCAGCTCCCTCCCATGGTCACTTCTGTCCCTAGCTTAAATCCTATTGTCTATTACTTCAAGCATTTTGGGGGCAGAGGGAAGAGGGCTGTGATCTCAAATCCCTTGTCCTGTTTTCTTAGGTCTCAGCCATCTGGAAAATCTTCAATTTTTGATCAATCTAATTTTTCTCTCTTTTCTTTTTTTCTCTTTCTTTCTTTCTTTTTCTTTCTTTCTTTCTTTCTTTCTGTCTGTCTTTCTTTCTTTCTTTCTTTTTTTTTTGCCTCTTCTCCTTATCCAAGATGCTGAGCATTACTAAGAAAAAATATTCATCACACAATTCTGAAAGTTAATGCTATTTAATTGCTATTGATACCAATTAATTTCATGATCTACAAATTCAAATGGATCAATACCACCTAAAATTTCCTCTATGGATGCCTCTTCATTTTTTCTTCCATTCTGAACACCAACTTTTCAAAATGTTTCCACTCTCTTCAAACATCCATATTTCCTGTCTCTTCCTTTCAGCAGATGACTCTGCCTCTGACTTCATAAAAAAAAAAGAGACTCCACTTCAAAGTTCTGCCACCTCACCGACAGACTTCCTGCAGTCAACTAGTTATTCTTTGTTCTTGTATCTTTCAGTGAAAGTAGAAAAGCAAATCCTGTTTTAAAGCCAATCCTCCATGATTCCATGCCCCTTCCCTCTAATCATTTCCTTACCCAATGTATCCAATTTCTTATAATAGAAATTTCATTCTCTGATTTGTCATTTTTCCTCATTTTCCACATTAGACAATCACGAGGACCTGTCAAAACTACCACCTAAATATTTCTCAAATTCATCTCTTTTTTTTCATCCTACTGCCACTGGGTTGTTGCAATAGTCTTTTTATAACCAGCCATTTGGCCTCCAGTTGTACCTCAATCCAATCTGTTCTTTGTATCTCAGCCAGAATGATTTTTCCAAATGCCAACATGACTTCCCAGTTTAAAATCTTTTCGTGCTCCACATTGCCTTTAAAATAAAGCTCAGAGTCTGTAAAGCAGCTTGCAAGTTTTCCATTATCTTGTAAGCTTACCTCTCTTGATTTATTTCTCATCAATTCTCATCATCTCATCTTGAAAACTAAGGTGGGAGTCAATTGAATTTCCACAGATTTGCTACACCTGGTCCTACCTCATAGTCCTTGCACTTGCTATAGCTTTTACCTTTTTAAAACCTGTTCTTTCCTCCATTTCAGGTTTTAATTTAGTTGCTCCTCTATGAACTTGTAACTTGACATTTCCTTCAAGACTCAGTCAGATATCCCTTTTATATTTTTCCATTGCATCTTGGATTTCCATCATTTTAATTCTTACCACACTCTATTGGCATTGTTTGTTTCTGTGCTCTACCACACTAGACAATGAGTTTGTTAAGGACAAGAGTTGTCTTTTTCACTGGGTTATCCCTAGAGGACTTGGTGCAAAGTAGAGTCTCAATAAATAGTTGTTGATGTAAGGCATTTCACTAGCACAGTGACAATTGCTATGGTTTTTCTCTTTACTGATTGTAGAGAGGCATAGATGGTTGGAACCACCAGTTGGCAGATAATTAACTTGAAGAAATAAAGAAGAAATATGGGCAACTCATTTACCATAACATGGAAGAGAATCAAGAAATATAATCATGGCAAATTTTACCTTCATTTGAATATCATCTTTATTTTGAGGAGTTTTAATAGCTTCTGATATTCTATGACATTCATCTTTGTACACCTATCTTTGTTATGAATGGGATGATTCTTTACATGATTGTTTTATGGTATTGGTCTTTTTTTTTTTTTTTTTTTTGGAGGGGGATGGGTAAGGGAAGATAATCTCTTGTTTCTGAAATCATTTTATGCCGGAAAGATATTCAAATATCATGTAGTATTTTGTTTTTGTGCCAGGTGTTTAGGCTTCATTCAACAGTGGTGTTTTATTAGAAATGTACTATCACAGATAATTTCCAGGAGGGCATTTGATATGGATTATTATATGGAAAAGAAATTTTCAGATACTCATTTCTGTACTTAAACTCTTGGATAAAGTAGTAAGAGTATAGTTTGTCTAATGGGGTCATTTACAATTCTGTGCTGCAAATACTGTTGCTAAAGAGAACTTTTAGGTCTCTCATAATTCCGCGTTGTACCCACTAACTACTAGTTTTAGTCAGGTTTCACGGAGGGTATTTGACAATTGAGTAATAATGAGGTTTAGTGTACATTTTATGTAACCTTCTATCAGGTAGGCCAATTAAAATGTTACATCTGAAAAAGCACATATTCTGATTTCTGCCTAAGGATGTAATACATTAACTTACATTTGGACATGCTTTTGCTTTATACCCTTCAATTAATGACATCTCCCAAATTTACTCTCTTGGGCTGGTTAGCTCTCCTCCTTAAGGCCCAATGATAATAAACCCCAAACCATGGATGTGATCCCATAAAAGACAATTGGTATTCACTGAACAGAACATAAAAGATATGTCTTGTCCATGTCCACACTTTGGCTAGCCCTTTTTCAGTTGTGGTAAAAAAAGAAAAGAAAAGAAAAGAAAGAAAGACAAAAAAACAAAAGTGAGCATGGATAGATTTTTTTTTTTTTCTTCCAGGCCATTTTTTTCCTTCTGAAAAAAAAAATAATAATGAAGCAAAGCAGCCTGGCCGAGAGAATTATTACTACTACCAAAACCCTTTCTTAGTTTCCTTAGACCCAGGGTTGGGTAAAGAAAAATGGACCACTCTGGCTCATAGAATCCTAGAGAACTTTATAGTGTTCATGATGACACCAGGATCACAAAAACAAGCAACATAAAACAAATTAAACCCAATTCAAAGGCAAACATTTTTTCCATAAGATATTTTCAATGATTTACTTAAATAGAAAAGAATGCAAAATTAAACAATAACTAAATGTAAAGTACAAGTAGGACAGTTATGGGAGTACTTAGGGACAGAGAAAGAGAGAGGAGGAGGAACATGATATGTCTTCTATATAGCACAGATTCTTATTATTGGAATTCAATGGTGCCATGCATTAAACTATGCCAATCAAAGATCTATAAATTACAGAGCCTAATTCCTTGGTAGGTTTTAGATCTGACCTTCAATTTTGGCCCTGTATTCTGCTTGGACTGTCATTTACACACACACACACACACACACACACACATACATACCACAGAAAACATGTCTTAAACAACAGAAATTTATTTTCACATAGTTCTGAAGGCTGGAAAGTCCACAATCAAGTTTCTGGAAGGGTTTGGTTTCTGGTGAGAGCTTTTTTTCCTGGCTTGTAGATGACAGCTTTGTCCTTACTTGAACTTTCCTTTGAATGTTCTGAGAAAGAAAGAAAGAAAGAGAGAGAGAGAGAGAGAGAGAGAGAGAGAGAGAGAGATCTGTCTCTTTTTCTATAAGTCCACCAGTAGTCCTTTTGGGTTAGAGTCTCACTTTTATGACCTCATTTAATCTTTTTTTTTTATTTATTTTTTTTTCAACGTTTTTTATTTATTTTTGGGACAGAGAGAGACAGAGCATGAACGGGGGAGGGGCAGAGAGAGAGGGAGACACAGAATCGGAAACAGGCTCCAGGCTCCGAGCCATCAGCCCAGAGCCTGACGCGGGGCTCGAACTCACGGACCGCGAGATCGTGACCTGGCTGAAGTCGGACGCTTAACCGACTGCGCCACCCAGGCGCCCCATGACCTCATTTAATCTTAATTACCTCCTTAAGTCTCTATCTCCAAATACAGTCACATTGGGGGGTTAGGGCTTCAACATATGAATTTTGGGGAGACAGACTTCAGTTCAAAGCAGGCCCTAAGAAAGACTAGGAGGTATTATTAGAACTTAAGAATAAATGTACAGCCTGTTGCAATAACGGGGGAATGAATGAAGAGGGTGGAGCTCATATAAACCTACAGATTTTGTTACTGAGTGGTTGAAATTAGAATCCCAAATCCAACTAAACCAAATTTTATTTAATTTTAATTTTAATTGTTTTTTGAGAGAGAGAATGTGTGTGTGTGTGTGTGTGTGTGTGTGTGTGTGTGCACGTGTGCATGCACAAGCAGAGGAGTGGCAGAGGAAAACAGAGGGAGAGACTCTCAAGCCCCATGTGGGGCTTGATCTGACCACAATGGGATTATGAACTGAATGAAAATCAAGAGTTGGTTGCTTAACTGACTGAGCCACCCTGGTGCCCCTAAACCAAATTTTAAAAAAACAAATATATAACTGGTGAAGCCAAAGAAGGTAAGTTGTGTGATGAACATAGAGATGTGCCATCTCTCCTCTTACAAGGAAGAGCTTGTCGCCACGCTGCTGGGAATACTTTTTGCAGGCGAACTTCAGGGGTCTGCCCCTGCAGGTACTGCTTTGGCCGTAGAGAGCCCGATGCCCAAGGTTACATGCTTCCCAAAGCAGGCAATACCCAAAGACTGATTGGGGTAAGGATATTAAGCGATTGCCATTTCAACACAGCATGTGACAGCTCCCATGGGTCATTTTAACTCCAGAGTTCTCTGTGGCATTGGCTGAAGCTGTCTTTGGGTCCACAGTCTGGCTTCCTTCTCCTGTGTTCTATGGGTGTTAATCCGTGGCATACCACCATAAACATCCTGCACCCTATACCTCATCTCCAAATCTGTTTCCTGAAGAACCTGACCTACAACAGGTTATGATCCTGCTACTTCTGACTCATCTGTTTAGAATTTTTATAAAGCATAATCAAAAACAAAGGAATGAGATGCCTTTATGTATATTGACAACTAACTTTACAGCCTGATTCATTTGACCACCACTGTTTTCAAGGATTTCTATTGTTTGTTTTCTTTGTGTGCAAATGTGTGTATGTACAATTTTTGTAAAATTGGATCATTTTATACATATCCATTTGTGTGTGTGTGTGTGTGAGACACACACATATATTTGTTTGGAAGGCTTTTTTTTTTAACTTTATTTCTTTATTTTGAGAGACATAGATAGAGAATGAGCGGGGGTAGAGAGAGAGAGGGAAAGAGAGAATCCCAAGCAGGCTCCATGCTGTCAGTGCAGAGCCCGACATGGGGCTCAATCCCACAACCCTGGGATCATGACTTGAGCTGATATAAAGAGTTGGTTGTTTAACAAACTGAGCCACCCTGGTGTGCCTGTTTGTATGTTTCCACATATATATGTGCATATGTGTGTGTGTGTGTGTGTGTGTGTGTGTGTGTGTGTGTGTGTGTGTATACATTCTCTAGCTTGCTTTTTGTAAGAATGTAGTATATATACAACATACAAAATATGTGTTAACTGTTTATTTTCTTAGTAAGGCTTCTCGTCAACAGCAGGCTGTTAGTAGTTCAGTTTTATATAGTCACAAGTTGTATATGGATTTCTTTTTTTTAATGTTTAGTTTTGAGAGAGAGAAAAAGAGAGAAGGAGAGAGAGAGAGAGAGAACGAGTGGGGGAAGGACAGAGAGAGAAGGGAATAGAGGATCCAAAGCGGGCTCTGTGCTGCCAGCAGCAAGCCTGACGTGGGGCTCAAATTCACAACCTGCGAGTTCATAGCCTGAGCTGACATCAGATACTCAACCGACTGAGCCTCCCAGGTGCCCCTATGTATGGATTTCTATATGAATGCATGGGGTGGTAGGTGGATCAGTGTCCCTAACCCCAGTGTTGTTTACGGGTCAGATGTATATATTTTTAACTCAGCTATTTGAAAGCTAGTTGCAGATCTCCAGATAGCTCACCCTAAAATACTTTACCATGTATTTCCCAAGTACAATTAATTTTCACTTAATAACAGCAAAGCACCACATAATTATGATACTCCAAATATTTAATAGTTATAGTATCTCTAGTATACAATCCACCTTCAAGTTTCCCCAATTGTCTCAAAATATCCTTTTTTAAAAAATTTGAGATCTAATAAAAAATACACTGAATTTTGCTGCTTGTCTCTTTAGTATTCTTTAATTATTTCCCCTGCACCCCTCACCCCCACCCTTTTTGGTCTTTTACGGAATTCCCATTTTCGAAGTGCCAAGTCCAGTTGTTCCATAGAGTGATATTCAATTTAGATTTGCCTAAATGTTTCTTCACAATTAGTTAATATTACATAGATGGTGCATCCTTCAAGGTATATTATATAAGGAGCTATATTATGCCAATTTGTCCCATTGTTGATATTTGTATCTATCAGATTTCTTTATTGTAAAGACCCTTTTTGAAGAAGCAACTTTGAATAGAGATTTATGTACACTAAAACTCCTTACCCAGCTAAATTATTTCTTTATCTTTTACACTTCAGCTTATTTCCCCACACCTTACTAAGTCACATCCCATGACAAATGATAAGAACTTTATCAAAAGATCTGGGGAAAGTGAACTTGTAAATGTGACGTTCATTCTCAACTTGCAAATGTTTGTCCTTAGAAGTAGCATCCAGTAATTTTATCTTCTTATTGTGGCCTTTTGTCATTTTATGACAGTGTCTAACCAAAATACTTGGGAAATTCCCCTCATGGATCTGAGCATTCCTAACCTCTTGTCACTTTCCATATTGTTAGTATCTGTATGTGTCCTTCCCAATGTCCAGTAAATGGAAAGTAGATGAGATGAACAGCAACATTATGTAAATACTATGTATCACATGAGGGAAGAATGAAGATAAACCTTAAAAGATGAGGCACAAATCAATGCAGATTATCGCCAGATGGCCCTCACCAAAGTTAGAAAAATGAACTTTATTAGAGACCATATTGATAAGGGAAAGAATAAGGGCGGGGCACAAATGTAAGCAAATTGACTGCAAATTTCTGTGAATAGCTCGCTGGTTCCTCCCTTTTATCACTGTTTGATCCTGGACAAGTTACTTAACTAATTTCCTTAAACCTCATTTTCCTCATCTATTGAATGGGGAATAAAAACACCTAAAATGCATAATTTTTATAAGCATTAGAAATATTGGATGCTGAATTCCTAACTTTCCAGTAAGTATATGCAAATAGTATCTTTGCTAATAACCATTACTAATGAACCTTTTTGTGGTATTTTGTGGTGGAAAACAGTCACATCAGATATTTGATTAGATTCTTGCAACCTCCCCCTCCACCATTTTACAGATAAGAAGTGGAGAGTCAGCAAGATTAGCAAAATTAACAACTTGTCAAGTTACATGTGAACAAAACATTAAAGCTGGGACCCAAATCCAAGTTTTTTGATTTTTAACTAGTAGTCCTTTCACTAAACCATGTTAAGCTAAGAGCGAAGCAATAGTGCTGTCTTCCTACAAGAAGAGAACATTTATTTTTAATTTCTCTAAAATAGGTGAATAAATAGCAGTCACATAGTTTATGCAGTGTTAATATTAATGAAAGGAAAAATGTCAACTTCAAATTATGGAAAGTAAACCATTAAACAGAATCGCAAGAAACAATGTTTCTTAGAAACAAGACAATTATCTCAACATTTCTTCACAAGATATTATCCCCAAATATGTGTGTAAAGACCAAACCACTGTTTCTTTGTCTTTTTGAAGAGTTATAAGATGAATTTTAGGAACATGATTATTAGATGTTCTAGAACTGTTTGCCCTGAATTTGTGCTTGTTTAGCATAAATTATTCTTTGTAGTTGGCTTTGTGGACATTTTTTTATACTCAGATTAATTAATTATACAACCAATCAATTATACAACTCTTTTAATATGTAAGCTATGCGCAGGTTTATGCATATATAAGTTGGTTTATGTCTACATGATTTTGTAATCTATTGAAGGTAGGTAAATAAATACATATGTAAAAATTAAGGAAATATTTATTGAACTCCTTATATGCCTTGTACTATGTGAGAACCCAGAGATTAATAGCAACAACAAAAAAAAGACACAGTTATTGCCCTCAGAGAGATTACAGTTAGCTGGAGGGAAAAGAAAATGAATACACAATGAAAATATATCGTGTACACAAAAGAATTTCAATAAAATTTAGTTTGTAATATAGGTCACACATATAACAAAAACATATCATTTCAGGATTCCAGAGAATGAATTACCTTTCTTCTTTTTCTGCAAAGATCTGAAGGAAGTCAGTGAGAATTATGCACCTTTAGAACAGCTTTTTGGTTCTCTGCATCAACTACTGGGTTGAGTCATGGCCCTTTGTATGTCCCTGCCTGTAATCATGTCTCCGTAGAACTAAAATTGGTTTCTTGTAGAGTCATCAGAAATAGCTTCTATTCATATCCAAGACCCTTAGTTTTAGCTGAGGATCTTTCCTTCCATATGACTTTTGAAAGAGTTCTGTCAAATTGCATGCCATTAGCATGGTAGGGTGGACTGATTTTTTTTTTTTTTTTTTGCATCAAGTTTTCAGTCTCCATTTGGTTGCTTTTGTCATAGAATAAAGACAGAGTAGGGGTGAAGGTGCTCAGAGAAAGTTAGGCTGATATTCAAAGACCATCAAGATATATTCTCATACTTGGACAAAGGTGGTCCCTTTAGTATGACTTTTTTCTCTGATCATCTGTTTTATTAAACAGTCAGAATCATAGGATTCCTGTATCACAGCTCTTTATGGTTTATGAAGCATTTTCATACATTATTTCATCATACAACAACCCTGCAAAATAGGATGGGCAGCCTTTTGTCCTTCTCTGACAGATGGGGAAGCTGAGAAACAGCATGTTTACTTAGATTGTTCAACATCACATGTAGAATAAAGGCCAAGCTGAGAGTAAAACCCAGTCATTTCAGGCTCCAAAATCTTTGCTGTTTTCACTCCCACCCACCAGCTTCATGCAGGGCCATCTCAAACACTATGGTGCCTTGCTCTCTGCTTTCCCTTTCTTCTATTCTCCTTTCTTTCTCTTTATCCTTTGTCTTCCTGCCCCATCTTTTCCTTCCTCCCTCCACTCTCCATTTCACATTCTTTGCCTGCCCTTCCTTTTTCTTTCATCCTCTTCTGCCTCTTTTTTATCCCTTCTGCTTGAAATTTATCACTAGACTGACACTGGCCAGCTGTGGGAAGACCCCCCTGATCAAGCTGCCCCTCTTTAGTGGCTTAGATCAGCAGGGCTCTTGATCTGAAAGAAGTACACAGAAAAGATTATATTCATTGTAAAATCATAAACCAGGGTATGTAGAATATCTGGGTTGGAATGGAAATTCAATCATTTCTGGGTCTTACACTGGGCAGTTGATTTTCTTACGCCTAATATGCAAACTGTGAGGGGCAGGGGACTGGCAGCCAAGGCAGCAGAGAACACCCTCATTGGGAGAGAGCAGGAGAGAAGTTATGTGTCTTTATAAATTGACAGCTCTTGCAAGCAGTTCCCAATGTTGTTTTCTATCTGCTCCTGACCATTTGTGGGAGAATCAGGTCAAAACAAGGCCAACTGGGAACATCTGTGTAGGAAGAATAACAAAAATTATATGTGTCTCGTATGGGACACAGATGATGTGAGAATGACTTTACTGCTGATGCTCTGTAATTACAGTCTTAGAAGAATAGCTAGGAAGTGGGAGATTGAACAGAAGTCATTCTAAGCACAATATTCCCATTCTTCTTTTCTAAACATGAAGTAATGAACCTTCCACTTCTTCTGCCTATTTTGTTTCTCCCTCTTTAAAATAAAGCACTTGTTGAGAGTTGTATTTGAAACTATTTTTGGAAATAACTGGAGCATACAATCACTTGAGTAACATGCAGAACATTTAGTCCCCATCTCTCCAGAGCTCCCAATCATCCCTTTTGGGGTTTGCAACTCATCTACCCATCTGTGCATTTGGTCCCCAGAGATGAATGCAAAACCAAAAGAGATGAAAGTTTTTGGGAATCTTTAGGCTACTGAACATTAAAACCACTGGATCTGGAGTCAGAAAAATTCTGAATTCTGGGTCTAAGATCTGTCTTTAGTACTCTGTGACCTTGGGAAAAACACTTGCTTCTTCTGCAATTTCCTTATCTTCAAAATGAAGAGACTAGACTAGAACAAAATCCTTTGATTTTAAGATACCATAGGAATAGTCTGTTTCCAAAGCCCTGCAATGTGGTAGGCCACTTGGGTAGATGGAAATCACTTTCTGGTTTATCTTTCATTGGCTTTTACAATAGCATTATAGTAGAACAGATGTTTTTGATGTTTAATGAATGATCGATATAAATTGCCATAATAATATTGCTTTACTGTTTTCATCCTGGTTCATTAACTGTCATTAAAGATACCATGTGACTTGTATTTTGCATGTGCTGTGATGTAATCATCTAGAAGCTGTATTCTTTCCCCCACCAAAAGATTCCCAAGTCTACCATTTGAATCAATGGAGGTGTGAAATTCATTTTCAGATAATCTCTTTAGGAGATCACAAGGTCATTGGCTCTCATCAAGAACATGGATGAAGAAAACAAGATACTGGAATAGAGCAAGAGAGAGAAGCCAATTCCCACTGCTCCCTGAAGTTTAAATAGTTCCCCTGTGGTTTCAAGTTCAGTTCTGTTCTGCTTTTAATTTAAAACCATTCTCTACCAGGCAACTGATTTTTGCTAGTCTCTTGGGTGATTTTCTAAGACAGATTTCACTGTATTCTACCCTTGTGTGTGCACTTAGCTCCCATTAGCAGTAATGGGTGTTATGCATGTATAGCTCCCATTAACAATAATGGAAATTATATGTGTGCATCCATAGGAAAGTATGCTCCCCAATGTTGGAATTTTTTCAGGAGGAAAAGCACTCCTCATGCAGCATTTGGCTTTTGTTTTAGGCTCTCTATTGTGGTGACAATTTGTGCTGCAGAGAATGAACACTGTGTGGAAGACTGCCAGCCTCCCCATGTGCAATCTGTACAGTATTTAAAAAAATCTTCGTTTATAATTTTTTGGGTGACTAAAACAACAGTCAGACAAAACTTGTTAAAGCAGTAAAACAGATCCAGATCATTTAATAAAGGGTCAGGGAGGGAACTAAGTAAGTCCCTTAAAGGCAGGAATTCTGGTAGGTAATGTTACCTCTTTGAGAGTAACAAACATAGATTTGAACAGATGGAGAAAAATAATTCTTCAAAAATAACTGAGTGCTATTTATGCAGACCATAACAACCTTCCTCCACACTTACATGATTTAACCCAGAGAGACCATTTCTATTATAATACAGTGGTGAAAAATGGTAGGCCAGAGGTGATATTATAAAGGATTGTGAATCATCAGCATATTAATTTTGGAACAAATCATGCAAAGATAAGATATTTAACTTTAATACGAAGCCAAGAGTATGATTCATCTGCGCATCAGAATGCACTTAATATTTAAAATGTTTTTGGATTGTCAAAGTGATGGTCTAAGTATTCATCTCTTCTGTGAGTGCCTTTTGCTGAATGTCTGGTATTGTTGTTCATCTGTGACAGAAACTGGTCTGTGTCTAGACTTGGATACCCCCAGCGCTGCTTGGAGACATATAAAGTCAGATTATGTGTAAGGCTTGTGCTTTGGTAGGAAGAAGAAGGAACATAAAAAGCCTTGGACTGTTTAGGAGAACAAACCTTGGGAAAGATACACCTAAGTCCAAATGATGACTCTGTCCCCTGGGAATTTGGTTTACTTCTTGGAGCCCAAGTGTCCTCATTTGTAAAATTAAGATCATAATTCTCATCTTCTGGTTGTTGTGAGGATTAAATGAGTTCTAAAACCGCATTAGCTGAACGATTGTTAACCTATCTAGGGAGATAAGATTTGACAATACTAGAAATCAAAACATTTCATAAGCTAGATAATGTTGACCAGCTTCTAATTATCTCTAACCTATTGTGTACTTTATTTTATTTTTTATTTTTATTTTTTTAATATATGAAATTTATTGTCAAATTGGTTTCCATACAACACCCAGTGCTCATTCCAAAAGATGCCCTCCTCAGTGCCCATCACCTATCCTCCCCTCCCTCCCATCCCCCATCAACCCTCAGTTTGTTCTCAGTTTTTAAGAGTCTCTTATGCTTTGGCTCTCTCCCACTCTAACCTCTTTTTTTTTTTTTTTCTTTCCCCTCCCCCATGGGTTTCTGTTAAGTTTCTCAGGATCCACGTAAGAGTGAAAACATATGGTATCTGTCTTTCTCTGTATGGCTTATTTCACTTAGCATCACACTCTCCAGTTCCATCCACATTGCTACAAAGGGCTATATTTCATTCTTTCTCATTGCCACGTAGTACTCCATTGTGTATATAAACCACAATTTCTTTATCCATTCATCAATTGATGGTCATTTAGTCTCTTTCCATAATTTGGCTATTGTTGAGAGTGCTGCTATAAACATTGGGGTACAAGTGCCCCTATGCATCAGTACTCCTGTATTCCTTGGGTAAATTCCTAGCAGTGCTACTGCTGGGTCATAGGGTAGGTCTATTTTTAATTTTTTGAGGAACCTCCACACTGTTTTCCAGAGTGGCTGCACTAGTTTGCATTCCCACCAACAGTGCAAGAGGATTCCCGTTTCTCCACATCCTCTCTAGCATCTATAGTCTCCTGATTTGTTCATTTTGGCCACTCTGACTGGCGTGAGGTGATATCTGAGTGTGGTTTTGATTTGTATTTCCCTGATGAGGAGCGATGTTGAGCATCTTTTCATGTGCCTGTTGGCCATCTGGATGTCTTCTTTAGAGAAGTGTCTATTCATGTTTTCTGCCCATTTCTTCACTGGATTATTTGTTTTTCGGGTGTGGAGTTTGGTGAGCTCTTTATAGATTTTGGATACTAGCCCTTTGTCCGATATGTCATTTGCAAATATCTTTTCCCATTCCATTGGTTGCCTTTTCGTTTTGTTGATTGTTTCCTTTGCTGTGCAGAAGCTTTTTATCTTCATGAGGTCCCAATAGTTCATTTTTGATTTTAATTCCCTTGCCTTTGGGGATGTGTCAAGTAAGAAATTGCTGCGGTTGAGGTCAGAGAGGTCTTTTCCTGCTTTCTCCTCTAGGGTTTTGATGGTTTCCTGTCTCACATTCAGGTCCTTTATCCATTTTGAGTTTATTTTTGTGAATGGTGTGAGAAAGTGGTCTAGTTTCATTCTTCTGCATGTTGCTGTCCAGTTCTCCCAGCACCATTTGTTAAAGAGACTGTTTTTTTTTCCATTGGATATTCTTTCCTGCTTTGTCAAAGATTAGTTGGCCATACTTTTGGGGGTCTAGTTCTGGGGTTTCTATTCTATTCCATTGGTCTATGTGTCTGTTTTTGTGCCAATACCATGCTGTCTTGATGATTACAGCTTTGTAGTAGAGGCTAAAGTCTGGGATTGTGATGCCTCCTGCTTTGGTCTTCTTCAAAATTACTTTGGCTATTCAGGGCCTTTTGTGGTTCCATATGAATTTTAGGATTGCTTGTTCTAGCTTCTAGAAGAATGCTGGTGCAATTTTGATTGGGATTGCATTGAATGTATAGATAGCTTTGGGTAGTATTGTAACCTATTGTGTATTTTAAACACAAACTATTTTTTTCATCATTTAACCATAAACAAGCTTGTCAGAGCCTGAGTTTCTAATTTTAGGGGAAGGATAAACATAGCAATATTCTCAGGAAAATAATCCCAAGCACACAAACTGACACTTCCATTATTTTTGACACTAACCAAAGTTTAAAAATTATAAACTCTAAATTTTTAAGGATTTTACAGCTACAAAGAAACCTATTTTTTTTTTTGAGGATGATGAAGACTCATGTTTTCTTTACCTTGTTGACTCATCACTGTGATATTGAATGTGCAAGGAATTTGTAAACAATGAAGTTCTTTGCAATGTTCATACATAATTCTATTATTGTCTTTAAGATATTGAAATATGGTAAAAATATAGATCTTACCCATTCACCTACTAGATTAGCTGGTCACTTAGTATGTTACATTAGGAGAAAGAGACTGTGTGTGACCACAGGCATGATACTTCATCTCCATAAACATCAGTTTCTTCATATGCAAAATGAAAATAGCTGTGTTTACTTCATCAGGTTGTTTTGAGGAGTAAATAATACAACATATGTAAAGAACCTTCTGTGGTGTTTAATTGTTGTTTCTCTAAGGAAGCTCTTGCGAATGAAGAGAACAGCCTCAGGAAGGTTACCACAGTTGTGGGTTGTGGGCAGCCAGAACCCCATGGGGTACTTGAAATATTGGGACAGGAAGGGCACTCATGTGGATTGGAAAGGCTTTAGAAGGTGATAAAGGATACATATTTTAGTGATTACTCAGGTTTACCCAGAGCCAACATACAAACGGCAATAAGGACATGCCTAGAGTCTTTCCGGAGCAGTCTGCCCTAATGCTGAGAAGGCAAAACTTGTTTCTGAGAGATACTAGGGCAAAAATTCCCTCTGCTTTGTCCTAAGATGAATGCTGAATTACAGCCTTATCATGGACAAGGACTGCTTTGTATAATTTCTAATTTTTTGGAAGGATTCATTTTCTTTCTACTAGGCAAATTGTATTTATTAAGTAATGATTGGAGCCCCCATCTTTATGACATGTATATCTGTCACTCAGGATTTAAAATTCAGTCTAGTCTGTGCTTCCACAGACTTGTTTTAATCTGTCTTAAAAGTTTTAAAAAAATAGCCTCTAGAGTCTTTAGTAAATATTCAACTTATGCTTTTATTTTTTTTTTCCCCCAGAACACTGAATATAGCTGTGGACTACTAAGGATCTATAAACTTGGATTTGTTACTATTGCTTACAGATCATTGTATATACAATCTGAACTATATACTGATGTCTACTAGAAGGGAGGTAAGCAGGGGGATGGATGAAATAGGTGATGGGGATTAAGGAGTGCACTTGTTGTGAAGAGCACTGGGTGTTCAATGGAAGTGTTGAATCACTAAGTTGTATGCCTGAAACTAATATTAGTCTGTATGTTAACTAACTGGAATTTAAAGAAAAACTTAAAAAAAAGAAGATCTGTGTGCTGCTGATTTGCTCAGGTTGGAATAGGGCCACTGGGTGACGGGTAATCACTGTCTAAATTCTTTTTTTTTTTTTTAATGTTTATTTAGTTTTGAGAGAGAGAGAGACAGAGCATGAGTGGGGGAGGGGCAAAGAGAGAGGGAGACACAGAATCCGAAGCAGGCTTCAGGCTCTGAGCTGTCAGCACAGTGCCCCATGGGGGGCTTGAACTCATGAGCTATGAGATCACGACCTGAGCCAAAGTTGGATGCTTACCCGACTGAGTCACCCAGGCGCCCCTCTCTATATTCTTATCATACTTTATTTTTCTTTTATAGAACTTATTTCCATCCCCCATATGCTTTTGGTATAGTATCTATCTCCATGAAAGTGGTGACCTTGTCCAATATTCTTACTGCTATATCTCTGTGACGTAGACCATTGCCTGATATGTAGAAGGTACTCAGTACCAGCTTGTTGAATAAAATGATGAAAAACTGCCTCCTTTAATAGGTACGGTCTCTTGCATAGGTTCAATGGAGACATAGAGAGGAGATGTCTATGGAATTCCGTCTGCTAGACAGACAGCATGTTCTGACTCAGTATCTTGGGCAAAGGATGCTGGTATGATCCCCACCTTTTCCATGAGCTCTTCGGACAGGTCAGCTGATTTTCCTGAGCCTTGGGTTTTGGATCTGTGTAAAAGGGATAATTACACTACTCTCATAGGGTTGCAGTAAAGATCAAACATAATAATATATGTCCTACTGTTTTGTGGACTAAAAATCTTTATTGTTTTAGCATGGCGTTATTGGAAAAAGGTGAGCTATTTGGGACATCATCCAAAAAGCTGTGCTCTGCTTCTGAATGCCGTATGAGCTTGGGTCAAATCTCGTAACTTATCTAAGTCTTAATTTCTTCACCTGGAAAGGAAGTTGTTATTAATGATCCTGAACATCTCACCCAAGTATAAAAGTCCATGTCACTAAGGACTATATTTTTCTCTTCATGTTCCTTTCTGAGGCTTAGGATTATGTAGGTGTTCCTCCAATTTCTATGAAAATATCATAAAAGAGATTTAATGTCAGGTATTTGCTTCATTTTCTTTATCACCATTAGGCATTGTCCTACTTAGAGTGACAAATTCACCATCTAACAGTGCTCAGGTTTTCAGTTATCTTTTACTATGACAGCCTACAGTGGCTTCAAGGAACACCATTTCCCACATAATTACTACTGTTGATGTGCAACTCAGCACATTTGACAGAGGTGGCTTGCTGTTATGGCAGGAAGGGTGCCAAGTTATAGTGGAGTCCAGCCTTTCAAGTTCACATTATTCTATCTTTGGAAAACATGTCCTTCATCCCACCACTAAATGTGAGAGAGAAAACTGCTTTGCTTGTACAGAACACTCTATTTACAGAGACTCTCTGTGGAGATCATGACAGCCATGGGCTGGATTTATGGGTGAGCTATGCTTACCAGGTTACATCTTACATCTTAGGCTGATGAAACCCACAGTTCACATTCATGTGTCTGGACTCTACAGAGTGGAGTCCACAAATTCCTCTAGGAGGCAGGCCCTGAGATCAAGGCAAGCTGCTGCAAGCGTGGGGTGTGCCATAGTATGAGGGGATGCTGTTATTATGGAAGACGTCTCCTTCAGGGCATCACTTTTCATCCACAAAGAGAGGGGGAACTGCCTCTGCACCTGTCTCAGTCCTAATTGGGGTTGTTAAGCAGCCTTGGACATGAAGCTATTGGGAGCTAGCAGTGAATATAGATAGAAAGCTATGAGGTCAGTGTCTGGGTGGGATTTAGGTGAGATAGAGTGACAGAGAGATTGCAAAGATTATCTGGAGTTCATGTTCCTTAGATTTTAATCCATTAAAGTGTTTTAGGGCTTGCCATAATAATATTTCAGTTTATAGGTCTCTTTTTCATTTCTCCCCAAATGTCACCCTAAATCCCAATTAGGCAAATTTTACAGCTTGTAGTAAGTCACATTGAACTTCCTCTGTGTTGTTTTGCTCATGTGATGCCTTTGGTCTAAAGGTCTCTCCTTTGCCACCATCCATCTGATTCTTATTCTTCTAAGATACAGATCAAGTCCTGCCTGGCCCATTTGGTCCTAAAAACCATACAAGTTTATCCTTTTACTGAACTATTACTATATTTTATGTTCATCAGATTTAATTGCTTCATAGATTATATGGCCCTCTGATGTCAGAGTATCCTTTTTTATTTTAGCTTCTCATAACCTCTCATGAAATATTAGAAATACAGTAAGTCCACACAAATTTATTGGTGGTAAAGGTCTAAATTATTTTTAACAATATTTTTTCTTTGTAATTTAAGTGAAAGCATCTTTGATACCCAAAACTGTGTCTTTCATTTATTTTGAACTCTCTCCCTTTTAAATATGTAGACAACCATGTAAAGAGCCTAGTATAGACCCTGGCATATACTAAATGCTCAATAAATATAGCTTTATCAACCTTACTTTCACTGGCTTTGTTTCTCATGGCACAGGTTGTATGTCAGCATAGACTAGATTTCAAACTTAGCCCTCCCTAACCTCATGTGCCCCACATTTTTCTCAGTGGTCTCAAGGAAGAAAGGTAACCCTATTTAACCTTTCTTGGGGTCAGTATCTCTTCTGTCTTCCCATGGCCACCATAATACTTCTTTCCACTAGTCAGTATTATTGCCAGCCTCTTCTAAATTTATTTTCCCCTTCAACCAATATGCTGACCTCTCTCCCCGTGGAATCTTACATAGTTCATGAGCTCTTTATCCCTAACCATAGTATTACCAATTCATTAACAAAACCATTATGAATAATAATAATTTGGAAAATTTTAAATGTATTTATTTCTAAAATAATGGAAAGATCTTTCAGTGATTCTTTTTCATATACTTTATAGAATGAATTCAAAGTCATGTGCTTAGACTTTTTTTTCTGAATGCTTCCTAGTCATTTTAATTTAATTTAATTAATTTATTTTTTAAAGTAAGCTCTACGTCCAATTTGGGGCTGGAACTCACGACCCAAGATTAAGAGTTGAATACTCCACCAACTGAACCAGCCAAGCGCCCCTCTTAATGAATTTTAGATGTAAACAGAATAAGACAATATTTTTCTGTTTAAAGAAATGTTATTTACACCAAAAGTAGAGCATGCAAGGGCTAGTTGAAAAGAACCCAAAATAAAGAATTATATTTCCTTATTAACTCATTTTGATTGTTGAAACCAGCTTGTTTACTGGAATTGTTAGATCCATTTGGAATTCTGGCTTTGCCATTCCCTAACTAGGTGATCTTGGACAATTTGTTTAACTTTCCTGGGCCTCACCTTTCTCATAAATAGAATGGGTATAATATAGTTGCATCTACCTTATAAGGATTTCATGTTTTCTAAATTAAAAAATTTTTGCAAAAGACAACACAATGTCCTGGAATATAGTAAGCAAGCTTATTGCAACTCTGGAGTGATTATGTCAGCCAGGAGAAAACTGCTTATTCCATACTCCATCAATAATTTCTTAGGCAGCTATCTCAGCCTGATATTGTCTGTAGCTTTGAATTCACTTGAGCTACCCTATCCACAGTCCTTTGGGAGTTGTAGAGCTGAGACTTCATTAACTAAACTATTTTCCTGATGTCTGGGGAGTTCCCTATGAAAACTGGGGAGATATGTGAGGAGCTTTGGTCAGAAACAAAATTATGAAGACAATTCATGGTGTTTGGTTTCTTAGCATTTACTTTTTCTATACCCATTGTTTAAAACTGTCATGTGCCTGGGTATATGTGTGGTAGCAGCTGTAGTTAATTCTAGATCAGTCATTAATTCAGTTCATAGACACAGCCTCGAGCAGAATATGGTAACTGGACACCATTGTGATAAATGACAAGGGCAGTTCAGGCAAGGAATCAGGGAACTGTACCATAGAGTACTCTTGTACTCATGTATTTATTCATTCATGTATTCATCTAATATTTATTGAGGGTCTTCTATATTTTAGGCACTGGTCTAGGTGTTTGGGATATGTAAGCTAACAAAACAAAGAATGTCCTTCTTCAGTAGTTCAAGGTCTAGAAGAATAGATACACAATAAAGTGATAACTGTGGGAAGATAGAAAGTATAGAGACCTATCTCAGGCTGTGATTCATGGAATGCCCCCTTAAAGAAGTGCTATTTAAGCTGTGTAGGGAATAGCTTGAGGGAATGAGGCTTGTTGCAGAGAGAGTTAAACACAGGGACTTGCAGCAGAGTGCTGAGAATCAGAGCCTGTTAGGCAGGCCAACATCTTGTCACCTCTTAAAATGGATATTTAAAAACTATTTGTTCGATATTTATTTCTTGAGGCCAGGAAGACATTGATTTTTCTATTACAAAAAATTATATGCAAAACACATTCACTTAGTTATTCACTTCAGCTGGGTCAAAGTAGAGTCAATATTGTGGGATTATTCAGTGAAATGTTCCCCATTCTCTTTCTTTTCTTTGGTTGGTGTGTGTTTTGGACCGGAGAACTTCTTGGGAGGTGTTACTAAAAATGTAGAATTTAGATAATAAAATAAATTGCTCATCCCTGATAAATATCACCTTGTCACATATTATTTGGTGTTAGAAATTTAACTTACTGCCAACTTTCAACTGTTACTCTATGTTTTGCAGAAATACTTATTAAGTCAATATGTCTGGGGGACAAGGAGAATATTTTTATTTACATTTGGGAATGCTGATTCCTTTTTCCAAGAACAACAGCAGTGTCAATTTCACCAGTTAAACAAAACTTGGGGGACCAAGTTAATAAGCCCAATATTTTTAATATGCTCCAGTTGGGTAAGCACCCCAGCTGGTCCAGCTCCTAATCCAGCTCTTAAACAAGTTAAGGGTGACTGGAGCATAAAGTCCAAAGGGGGGAGTGTGTGAGACAGAACTGAAAATGTAAGTAGAGTCCAGTTCTGAAGGGCCTGATACAACAGGTGAGGAGTTTGCAGTTTGTAAGAAATGTGAAACCATTGAAGGACCGTAGGGAGGGAGATGACACAGCCACATCTTTGTCTTAGAAAGTGTGAGCCAAGGCACTGGTGGGAAGCAAGACTGATAGAGGGAGATGTTGGGATAAATGAAGTAAGAAATGAAAGTAGATCTAATGAAGAAGGAGTCAGTAGGGATAGCGAGACATAGAGTTTAGGGAGTGTCTTAAAGCATGAAGCAGGGTAACCAGCACTGCTACAGAAGGTATTCTGAGGTGAATCTGTTGGCAGATAACAAAGCTCCACGCCCTAGACTGGAGTTCAGGGGCAGGACTCCAGTCCGTGGTCATAGGGCACGAGTGGTAAGAGAGATGAGGCTTAAACAGGCAGGGTGTGAGAGTTTACAAACTTCCCTGATTAAAACAGGGATCTGGGAGATGGAGCTGACATAACAGGCAGAGACTTTGTTATAAAAGAAAAAGGCAAGAGAAAAAGGGAGGAGACAGGGAAAGGGAAGGTAGAGTTTGGTAAGCATGTGGCTAGATGAGGGACTCAGTCTTAGGGCTTTAACTGTCACACTCCTATATCAACAGCTACCTGGAAAGAATTTGAGAGACTAGGATACTAATAGCTGATAATGGCATAATGTTTTACGTATTCAATCTTTGCCTCCCTCCCATTCATTCTCTGCACGGCAGCCAGAATTCTTAAATAGCAGCCTGATCATTCATTGCTCTGAGTAAAACACTTCAGGGGTTTTTTGGATAAAGACCAAAAGCTTTGTTACAATTTTCACAGCCCTACATACTGTAGCCCCTGCTCACCTTCTGGACTCTCTTGGAGGTACCCTCTCCTACCTCTAGGATTCAGCTGTCAGAGTCTTTTTTCAGTTTCAAAAAAAAATCTAAACAACATTTTGCTTATTTGCTCCAGACATGCTGTGTGCTGTAGTTGAGAGTATTCTTCTCGTCACTTCCTTTTTAAGTTTTTGCCTAAATGTTGCTTCATCAGGAAAGTTCCTCGTTTACATACTTTCACAGATACCTGCATTTTCCTTTCATAGTCCTTATAGCTGTAATTAATAATCATTTAGAAATGGTTTCTCATGTCTCTGGTCATGAGTAGACTGTAAACTCCATGACAGAGAAACCATATTTGCTTTTCTATTATGGTACATCTTGGCGTTCAGCAGAGTGTCTGGCATATATCAGTTGTCAGCAATTATGTGCTAAATTACTAGTTGAATCTATGGACTATTTTCAAGCACCCAGTAGCTATGCCTTAATCTGAAGCACTGGGTTTTCTAATGGCAGCACCAGTAGTTGCTCATCAGTAACAGAGCAGTAAGCATCCTCAAATGGGACTGGACCTTCCTAATACCCCTTAAACTATATTGCTTAGGCAGTTGCCTACTTTACTTCAGAAGAATGTTATCGTTGTTGGGAAAAGAGCAAGTAGATAGGAAGGACAGAAATATAACTAAACTAGCATTCTGAGAGAGAGAATGGAGGGTAGGAAATTTGGTCATCTTCTTTGAAACAGTGAAATCCCTAAATATAGATATTCCTAAGCAGAAGGAAAATGTTTAATAGGTATTTGGCCAGTGTGGACTTTTTTTTTTAATTTTTTGATCTATTAATTGAAATTTTGAGAAGTTTGTTT
Organism: Panthera pardus; assembly: GCF_024362965.1. Taxonomy (NCBI): domain Eukaryota; kingdom Metazoa; phylum Chordata; class Mammalia; order Carnivora; family Felidae; genus Panthera; species Panthera pardus. The sequence goes on along the minus strand of NW_026526666.1, from coordinate 47,987,949 downwards.
TTCTCCTTGAATTTTTCCCCTTCTCTGTCCTCCATCCAATCAGATAACCAGTTCCATACTTTCTTGCCACATAAAAGGTTTTTGGCAGGGTTTCTTGGCTTCTATTTGCCCACCGAGGATAATAGAATTTGAAAACAGAGGAAATTGGGATCGCTGTGTGAAACCAGGAGAGACAGAAAGTTCTCCAAGGAAAAAAGAGTTTTCTCTGGATCTGAGGGAGATCTGCCAGTCCTTGAACAGAGGGGATGTTCATTTCCTCCCTGGAAGCACCCGAGGGTATAGTAGGACTTCAAAGGAAATCTCCAAGTGATAAACCAGGTAGATTAGAATCATAGCCCTGTTAAAGAGTCCCCTGCCCTGTGCACGCCATGGAAAAGACACAGTGGTATACTTGATAAGGTCATGTGGTTGTAGAAAAATCTAGCTGTTACCAATGTGGACAGATATTTAGTGATTGACGTTCTAATACCTGGTCCTGGAGACCTTAGAACCTCAGTGCAAACCTGGGTATGGGAGAAAGCCTGGATAATTGGGGTTGAATCTCTCACCAGCTCAGTAGGACTGGGTACTCAAAATAGAAATTAGATGATTTACAGACAACAGTGAAATGTGATTTTACTTGTTCATCCAATTAAGATTCATACCTGCCACTTTAAACAAGTGAACAATACTGAAGAAGGTATACTAGTCTTCTTTTCCTATTTTGAAAGAATAGTTCATTTTTATTTAACAATTTTAAAATTTCTAAGTTGAGTTAAATGTGCACAGTATTTTAAAGAGTTCAGTACCGGAACTATCTGCACTTAACTAACTGATATCGTCATGAGTAGACAGCGCTCAATGGTACCTTGATGATAAGAGTAATAAATAAAACCTAATTTTAATTCATTCTGATAGTCATGTCTTGCTGCACATCATGGGGGGTGGGGATGGGGCTGGGAGGGCTGCCCTCTTTATCTGAAAGAAAAAAAACTAACACTGAGCACCAGTCTTCCAACAAATAGTTGACCTATTATCAGTAAAGAGTGATTATCTCAGTGAAGCACACAAACATTACCTTAAACAGAATAAGGCAATCAGGTATGTGTTCCCCATTACCGAAGGAAGATGCAAAGGCAATAGGTCTACAGTAAGAGTATGTTGATGATGGCAATACCAACTTGACATGGGTGGAGAATTGATGGCAAACAATTTGGAAATTTGGAAATCAGAATGTTGACTACTTATTTAGGCAATTTGTTATTGAAACAAGCGTTTCTTTTTTAATGATTTTTATTTGTGAATTATTTTACTCATTCATTCCTTTTTTTTCCAACAATTATGAAATCTCATCGTGAGCTAGCCATTGAGCTGGGTGCCATAGGAGGTACAGAAATGAATGAGATACAGGTTAAGTCCTTGAGGTATTTTTTATTTGGGAAAGTGATAATTTGTGTGCAAGAATGACTGTAACATGGGGTGCCTGGGTGGCTGAGTCGGTAAATCATCTAACTTCAGCTCAGGTCATGATCTCGAGGTCCGTGGGTTAGAGCCCTGCATCAGACTCTATGCTCACAATTTGGACCCTGGATTCGGATTCTGTCCTCTTCTCTCTCTGCCCCTCCCCCACTCATGCTCTGTTTCTCTGTCTCTCAAAAATAAACAATAAAACATTAAAAAAAAAGAATGTAACACAAGGCAAGTAATAAGTTTGTAAAAGATAGGGGAGAATGATACACTTTCCTTCTTTTATCTCTTTCTCTCTTCTTTCCTTTTTCTTCTTTCCCATTCCTTTCCCTTCCCTTTCTTTACCTTTCCATCAATACTTGCATACATCATGAGTACAAGTTTTGTAAATAAGTAGGAAATACCCGGTCTCTACTGCCAACTCTGGGTGTGGACAGGGACAATAGAATTTAGGGAGAAGCAAAGAGTGGGATCTGTGAATTTATAGGAAATAATGTTTCCCAATGTAACCAGATGTGACTTTTTTCTTTTCTTTTTTTGAAGGCAAAACCACAGAGAAAAGCTGAGATAAGGCAAAATGAATAAAGGCAGGGGCAGTAGTATGTTAGAGACAGCTCACATACATGAGGTATGCTTGTCAAGTATTTAGGAATTTTGTGAGCAAGATGTTAAGCTCTTAGTAGCTTGAAATCAGTATGGTGGAAATACATCTCAGAAAGAGGTGAATGCCACAGATCATGACTTAAAATGAAACAAAACAAAACCAATAAACTGCCTTACTGACTCACCAATGGAAATGACAACTCTAAAAGTTTTTTACTTTCCTAGTGGGCAAAAATATGGGTATTGTGTGTGTGAGCTTTAAGAGCATCTAAGGGAAGCAATAACATAACTGAAGATATACCAGAGACTGCAAAACTCTCTGTGGGTGTCCAAGGAGCAGGAAGCTTATAGAGCTGAGAAGAACAGAAAGGAGGCCCTCCACTTCTTTGATCATCAGGAGTAGGCCAAAGAACAACTAGATGAGTGGATGATGGACATTTGCATAAGGAGAATGTTCACTCCACAGGCCATGCACTGGTAGTATTTGCCATGGTGTTTCCTATCAGGTAAGTTTCTTACTGCAGGTTTGAGAGAACCCATGGTGCATCCAATGGCCTATTTCTACCTTATTATTATATAATGTGGACCTGAAATATTGTAAGCAATACTTTTATTTACTTATTTAGAACTTTACACTTGTACAGACACAGTAATAAATACCTACATGATACAGGAAGGCACAAAAACAAAAATAAAAGTTCTTGCTTTCTAGCTTCAATAAGATGCTTCGGTCTCATCCTTGTTTCTACAACTTTTAAAATGCAATCAGCCACACACCCCAGGGAACTCTAGCTCTTTTTGTGAAAAAAAAAATTAGCAATAAAGATCAAATCTAGGGGCTAGAAGTAAAGATTTTAGTATTTTGTATGAGGGTTGGGGGATGCAGCACATTGATGAAGCCACTTGAGTTACAGAGCAGAGAATATAATTTCTTTTTAAGGAAAAGATAATAATTTTATGAGGATTTTGAATTTAACAAAGTTCCTTTTTAGCCCTAATATGAGACTTTTAAATCTAATTTTTCTTTCTCCAGTAGTTTTAATGTAACTTATTGCCAAAAACACATTTTGTCTCATATTTAGAAGTCTTTTCTTATTCTATTTATATCCCATGCCTTAAGCACCCTAGAATTGGCTACTTAAAGCAGCCCCTCTTATCATCATTTTAGAGGAAAAACAATATGAGAAGTAAAAGAAATTCTACCCCATTTCCTGAAAAATTATAAAGAATATATAGGCAGAAGACATCTAGTATTTCATGTGGAATTTGAAATTTTACCTAAAACTAGCCTTTAATTTCTTATTTTCATGAGTACTTTAGTCAATATGTGTATATATTTTTTTATCTCAGCTGAGGTAATGAATTTCAACGAATATATACAAGTACTATTAGCTCAATATTATTGTATGAGTCGAATTTTTCAATGAAAGAATGTCAGATTTCATATCTAAATGAATGCCAAGAATCTGCAGAATGTTTTCAAATCTGAAAAATTCAAGTGGAAAAATTTCTGCAGGTAACACTACATGGTTTCACAGGACTCAATTCAAAATAGACAACAGCATATTGTATTCTAACGAATTTCATATTCAATATTATGCTTAAATTATATTTAAATATTCTATAATTCTTTTACTAATAATTCCAGAAAATTTTGGCCCATTCTTAATCGTTTTATTTTCACATAAAATAAAAACAGAGTTTATCAAATTTTAATCACCAGAAGTTTCAATTCAAATATCCTTTCCAATACATACATACATATATACATATACATGTATATATACATAAACATATGTACACACCGTGGGGCCATGCACACATATACATACATGTTCCAAATTGGTAATTTGTATTAATTGAATAATCCTTCCAAGATAAAACCCCGATGTCCTTATTCTGGTAAGTTGATAAATTTAGCTTTAAAAGATCCACAAGTGTAGAATACGGCTTTCCTAAAATCTTGACAGGCTGACCAGGCATTGGGCTTCTTGCTTTTGGCTTTGATTAGAAATTTGTTCTTAAGATTCTGTGATTTATTCTAAATGCTTCACCACCACAGAGATTCTCAGGAAATTAAACACTTTCAGGTTGATCTCCTCATTTTGCATGTCCAGTTAGCATCAGAACTCATTTAGGAGAGATGTTGCCATTTGAGGGCCCTATATGGTCCTACAAGTTCGTTCAAGGTCACTTTCGCAAAACACTGTGGACCTTACTTTCAGGGTTCTGGGGCAACTTGTGTTGTGTCATACCAGTATTCAACATGTGGCCGCTCCCCTGCTCATTCTTCTCCCATGTTCTTAATACTAGACTTATTGATATTTTCTTAATATGATCCATTTTTAAATTGCCTTGTATATTATCCCTGTGCTCAGTATTATCCATTTGATAACCCCTCCTGAAATTGACATCTATAAGCTCATTTACAGGATGATACATGATTCCTAACAATACTGAATTGTAATGTTAACATAAGTCATCAAAAGAGGATAATTTATTCTCATAGACATAATTGTATTTAGAAGAGATGATTCTCTTGGACTGGGCCCAACTGAGATAAGGAGGAGTCTAGCAATGTGCTTGTTTTCTCTAACTCTACAAATCTGAGGGAAATAATTTTATCTTTTTTTGAATTTTTTGAATTTTTTTTTTTTCAGTGTCTATTCTTGAGAGAGAGAGGGACAGAGCATGAGAGGGGGAGGGGCAGAGAGACAGACTGGGAACACAGGATCTGAAGCAGACTCCAGCCTCTGAGCTGTCAGCACAGAGCCCGACGTGGGGCTCGAACCCATGAACTGCGAGATCATGTCCTAAGCCTAAGACGATGCTTAACCGATTGAGCCACCCAGGTACCCCTTCTTTTATCTTTTCATTCATTTTTTTAATAGGTGATTTTTGAATCTCAATGAAAGGCTGACATTTTTAAATAGAAAAGGGGTGGATATTCCTTCTTTTAACAGAAGGTGAAAGAATCTTTTAAAACAGGAGCTGGCAAATTGCAGACAGTTAGGCCAGATATGGCCTGCAGCCTATTTTTGTATGGCTTGTGAGCTAAACATGGTTATTACATTTTTAAAGAGTTACACACACATGCGCACGTGCACACACACAAACACACACACAAGGATCATGTTCGGCCTGTAAAACCTAAAATATTTAATATCTGGTCTTTTATAGAAAATGTTTAATGACTCCTGTTTTAAACTAGCTGTAATAAAATGATAATTTAAAATACTTTCTATGTTATAGGTACATGGGATTTTACATGGTTTAACTCACTGAAATCTCATAGGATCTTTAAGTGTATCGAGAGTTGAAATATTGTCCCCATTTTGGAGATGAGAAAACTGAGGTATAAAAGGTTAATATCACATATCTTGTAAGGGCCAGAGATAATATTACACAAAGGCAGCTGGGGGCTAGAGCTTGTATTTATAACCATTATACTTCCTCTGAGTCGGATTTGATATTCATTGTTTATTATATGTTTACTTTTTGCTTTGAGGGGTGTGCATGTGTGTGTGTGCACATGGGTATCCCACTCCTGATACCACTCTGCAGTTAGTCAAGATAGAATGGTGTTGTAATTGGAAGAACATTGTTCACACACAAGGCACAGTATACAAGTTCCTTTAAGTATATAAAAGGCGTAGCTACTGCACACAAACTGACTATACGGTGCAGCAAACACAGCAATGCTATCGGTTGGTTGAGACGATCCTCTTGCTCTTAAATCCCTGTGAAGTTGCCCGACTACTGATAATACTACTTGATCTGGGTGATGACTCTTCAGGGCACTAAGCTTGACATACAGTGGTTTTATACCTTCTTGGTCCCTTATGCCTGCTCTCTCAAGAGATTTGTGCTATGTGCCTGTCTGCCCAACATTTGAAATTACTGTAATTGGTAACACTCCCAAAGCATTCCTCAGTGCTATTGCAAGACTAGAGAGATTAAAGATAAATTTGAGGCTTGCCGCCCTACTGGCAGGTTAGGCTTCAGGCCTGCCTGAAGCATATCTCAGCGATAGCCAGTTTGCCTTTCTTTCTAGTAGCTTTTCTTCTCTTCCTCTTGGTCTCTCTACCTATCAACTCAGGGAGAGGTTTTGATTTCTTATGAGAAGAGCTCCTATCTCTATTGCACCTTTCTCCTGTGCATATCCTGAGTTCTGGATCCCTCAATTATAATTTCTTTATTGATTTGATTTTACTTGCCTTTGGTTTTGAAGGTATGTGTTAAAATCTTTAGCTTGCCATTATATTCTCGTCGCCTTCATAAATTTATTCCTTTTATAGTTTTATAGCATTATTTTAAGAGGACTTTGGGAGGACAGGGGAAGTACGTATGCACTGGCTCCACCATTCTGAACTAGAACTTATCAAAATTTATGTGGCAAGAAAATGCATTTGGGGATATATTGATAGATTTCCTTCCACTTTATGCTTTATTGCATTTCTTCTATATTTCGGGAACTTCCCCATCAGTCCTGAAATGATAAAAATAAGAGAATCCAAGAAGCAATTTTTGATTTTAAGTTCAAAAATCCATGTTGTAAAACAGAAAAAAAATTGGACAGTTATATTATTTTCCCATCTCTAGACTAGACAGGGGATGGTAATGCAATGGGAAAGGAAAGAAAAGGGGGCCATGTGAACTGGGATCAAAAGATCCCCAAACTCTGTCCAAGCCAGAACTTTCTGTGGCTTTTTCCTGGGAGATGTCAGGGACTGGGGCTATTTCTGGATGTCATCCAGTCTCCATTCCAATGAATGGCATACATTGCCTGGATTGAACAGCTGCTAAAAGTTCTCTTTGTTCCTGCTGGTGAGGCTTACCCACTGACAGCAGTCACCAAAGTGCTTGTTTATCTTCCAGAAGGGTTGAAGCCCTGAGATCTTGTGTAGCCTTTAAATGATCCCAGTCAGTGTGAATAGTCTCACTTTCATGGCCTCAGATGATTTTAAGCCAAAATAGAGAAGAGTGTGAGGCAATGGTGGAGATGGTGTTTATCAGGCAGGGGCCTGGCAGGAAATAGTTAATACACTTAAATGAGTAATTTTAGAAGAGTTTAGTGACATTATGAAGGTTTGGACAGGTTTAGGAACATCAGCAAAGGTAGCACAATATCCCGCAGCCAGCAGCTACAGCACGTTTACCTTCCTAAGACCTGAAGGGTCAATGGGAGAAAGTGGCTCCCAGAACCTAGAGAGGGTCTCTGCTTAAAGCGGGTTTAAAAAAAATTTTTTTTTTCAAGCCTTTTCAAGCTTATTGGACTAATCCCTTTTTTCATGTAATATCTGTTGCCATCTTGTGGAACTTTGGGAAATGCTGGTATGGATGTACTCTCGTCTAATGAGGTAAACTAAATGATTCCTCTTGACAGTATTCCTAATTTTATGGTTCTATGAAATTTCTAGAATTGGACCTGTCATCCAAAAAGGCCAATTTAAAAAACAGCCTTAGCTAAACTTTCAGTTTCAGGGTTGTTATTCTATGCTTTATAGCTGCTCTTTATTGGAGAGTAAGGAACTGTGTCAAAGATTCATTCTTAATGAAGCAATTTTCTAATTTTATATTATCTTTTGCTTTTCATATTTACCTATGGTTTTCTGAAAACTTGTGATTTAGACGAAAACTTAGAATATATTACTAAATACTTGGCTGTTGCGGTGCTTCATATATGCCAAGATCTGAAAATATATAGTAGTTTCATAAATATCTTTGAATAACAGTACTGTATAGCATTAACAGAGGAAGATAATTTAGCTTTTATTTCACTGGGCATACAAAGCATGTGACTTCATGCAAAATAAATTGTGTTAAGTTCAAGTGGGAATTGAGGGTAAAGGTTTTGGCTCCTTTTGGCTTTTGTGATTAGATTCAAAATAATAATTGGTGGGAAGAGGAGAATCAAAGGCTCTTTCGACCAAATTCTGCTAGTTATTCTTAAATATCTGAATTTTCTGCAGGCAGAGTTGATTTTAAAATCCTTCAATATATCTGTTTTGCTGTCTGTAGTCTTAACAAGAAGTTCTGCCTTTTGTAATTTTTAATTTTGTTTTCTAAATATTAAATTCCTTCCTTGCTCAGAAAGTTCATTTAAGAGGGACAATAGTCTATTACTTCACTGATACTTGTTAAGTAAGTGATATATATTTAATGTGTTGGGCATCTGGAACTCTGAGGAGAGTGGACTTTATTCTTTTTCTATTACTGTAGGAAGTAGAACATTTACTCACCTACCCTACCTAGCCCATGTGACATCTATAGGTCAAAGGGTGGAGGATTACATGGTAGTGATGAGACCAATTCTCTGACACATGGATTGCGTCTTTCATAGAGAGGAATGATCACTGTTTAAGGGTAGGACAGTATAACAGTTATGAGAAATAGTGTAAAGGTAAATATTTAAAAAACCAGCCCTGGTCAGGGAGGAGGTGCTACAAATTTTCATGATGTAACTATTTCCCTCACAACCACCTTCAAGTTACAAACATGACATCATTGAATATGGACTTGGAAAAAGATGTGCGGTCGCCACCATTACACAGGGTTTTGCTATGCAGATACAGAAAGACATACATAAACTCAAGAGCACTGATAATAGTCAAGTACAGTTAAATAATGAGGAAGTAATATGTTTTGACTACTTATCACCTTTGTTTTCAAATCATTCATTTAATTGTAAATTAACATAATTTGATTTTTACTAATGGCTATGTTTAACAACTAATTCAAATAAGCCCTAAGAGCTTAATAATTGGCTTTTGTGAGCTAGCACCAGGTGTCTTCCATACATCATTGGATAAGAATAGAAGATTTAAAGTCAGATAGTTTTGAATTTGATTCCTTGCTCTGTCACTTACAAGCTGTGTGGCCATGTGAAATTTGTATTTCTTCCTTAAGCCTTAGTTTCCACAAATGAAACTCTTAAGAGTAAAAATTATAACTACTTTGAATAGTTGTGAGAATTAAATAAAATTATAGCTCCTCCTCTCTTGGAAAGTAAGGGCCTCATGGCTAAAAATTTCACAAAGTCCAGAACTATAATCACAAAGCATTTTTTTTTCTTTTTTAAGAGAGAAAGCTATTAAGAGGAGTATGCTCAGCTCCACCTAATGATGTAATTTGCATAATTCAATGGAAGATAGGCAGACTTCTTTAAGGATTCAGACTGTACTGTCACTGAGAATGAACATTTTTCCTTGGGTTATGTGTAGCTTTGTTCCAACAGACATTCCTTCTCCACTAAGTGGTAAGATTGCAAAGAAGATCCTACTTCTTAGAGAGTTCGCACATGAACTGCAGTGTTTTGTGAGACCTGTAGACTAAAGCTTCTTTTTTGATTTCTCCTTTACAGATTCTGTACAGGAGAAGGAAGATTCCTCCTTTACCAGATGGTAGAAGTGGGTGGAGAGTTAATAGGTGAACCTAGAAAAGGAAGGGGGTGATTTAGGAGACAGGCATAAATCTGAGGGTGGGGAACAAGACTAAAAACTAAAACAAAGGTTAGCAGCAGCTTTATATTGATGAAGTCCCTGAGGTTCAGTAAGTATTGCGATCTTTCATTATGGTCTGTTTCACTAAGACATAATTTCTTTTAATACTGTTTAACCAAAAATGTGTGTGTATTTTTTAATTGTTTCCAATAACTTCACAGAGAATCCAACAGAAAATGAAATAGAAAGAATGTGACTCAAACAGATATTCTGAAAATAAGCTAAAATGATCAAACTACTGTAGATTGTGGCTTATCTATTCCCAAACTAAAAACTTGCATCTATTGTTTTGTTTAAGCCATTTTTAACAAGACAGTCATTACTTACAACAGACGAGTTTCCAGACCAGATGTGTATAATGAGAACCCTTGAAAGTCACAAAGACTCCATAGAGCACAAGAAATCTATATTTACGTACTTGAATTAGAAAAAGTAAATCAATTACAAATGCCTCTACACTAATGTCTTGAATAACAGATAAGAAAGAACATTCAGTATTATTTTAAAGAGCTTAACGAAAGTAATTAGGATTATTAAATTTTTAAGTGAAAGACATTTGCCCTTCAGAGTTCACAATAAAGGCTGGCTTCTTTCAAACTATTCAATTTGATCCATTTTTACGTGAACAGTTGGGAAATGTTAAGATTAAAAAAAGTAAGAGTGACATATCTGAAACAGTTTAAAAAGAATTAACTGTAATAATGGGAAAACATGTAAAAAAATGAAATGGTAAACAAAATTGAAGAAAAGGACACCAAATATTAATTCATCTTTCTAGCTTCTAAACTGGATACAAGACACTGATTGATTAGTAATTATTAGGCCTTACTGTTTTAACAACAACAAAAACCTGATGAGTGTTTTCTAACTTTTTTGCTCACTGAAAGCCAACTAGATGTTGTGGCTTTAAAAAAAAATGAAGTGAGTTCTGGAAAATGGTAACTAACTGCTGAAAAACATTAGCCATAAATTGTATGACATTGCAGCTGTTAGGAAAGGTGGGGACAAAGGGCTGCAAACACTCTTTAAAAACTTTAATAAGTAAGCAGAATATGTGCCATGCCAGCTCATTTCCTTAATCTTGTCAGAGAAAAAGCTGCTGTGACAGTAACTGAAATTGTTGACTACCCTAGTATTTTGCAACAGCTTTGTTTTCAGATTCATCTCATAGATAAGAGTATTTTACATAATAGGGTATTTTAAACACACATGCAACTTAGAGTTTCATGAAAAAATCTCATTGTAGGGATGCCTGGGTGGCTCAGTCGTTTAACCGTCTGACTTCAGCTCAGGTCATGATCTTGCGGGTTTGTGAGTTCAAGCCCTGCATCGGGTTCTGTGCTGACAGCCCGGAGCCTGGAGCCTGCTTCGATTCTGTGTCTCCCTCTCTCTCTGCCCCTTCTCTGGTCACGCCTCTCTCTCTCTCAAAAATAAATAAGCATTAAAAAATTTTAATAAAAAAAGAATCTCAGGAAGATCATTCTATTACAAAGTTGGTTGAGCCTTATGTGATAGATATGATATCTTAAGGATCTGAAGAATTTTTTTCTAAGAGTTAGAGCATGTAAAAAGTTTGTTGAAAAAGTTGAGGAATTTAATTGTGCCATTTTAACTGCTCTTCTGAAGGTATTTTGGAATGTTTCAAAGAAACAAATGGGAAATTATAGCTTCCTGGTTGGGAGCTATATAAAAAGTATCATATTTTATCATCTTTAAGTTTTATTTAAGAATTGAGAGAAAATACAGATACAAGGTAATAGAACCTGACTCAAATGCAGTGAAGTTGAGTGATGACATTAATAGAAATTATTCTGACATTGAGAAGCATATAGTAACAATTTGTCAGGTGACACCAAAATTCAGTAAGAGGAAGAGATAAAGTTCAAATAAAAGTACTGAATAGGTTCTTTCATTGTTTGATATCCAATTAATGAAGAAGGATAAACTATGTGAACATACTGGGAAAGATGTTTGAGATGAAATACTGGTAATCATGAAAAAGACAGCATTTATAATACTCCATTACATCAACAGTAACTGGGAAATGATCTGTGGATTCAAAGAAAAGTAGAAATGCTTTGAAATCCTACAGCTCATAGGGAAAATAAACTGGATAGAATATTTCCAAATTTTACAGTAATCCTAAAAACTTAAATAACATGACCACTTTCATTGACAGTTTTCAAAAGATTCTTTTTCATAGATGAAGCCAAAAGAATTTGTCTAGCATTAAAAACAATGCAATCAGTCATGCTAGAGGAAATACTGAATTATCTCCCTATTCTCTCCAGAAGAAACACTAATTTAAAATTTTTCATTATACAAAGAAGTGATAAAAATATGCAGCCAAAAAACATAAATGAAATCCATTACTACAGAGGTGTGTCAGGCAGGTGATCAATGATGTGTGTTAATTTTTATGGACTTTGTGGTATTTGCCAGTCTTTTAAATTTTTTAAATTTATTGTGATTTCTTATTTACAATAAGATTACATACTAAACTTCATGCTTAATAATGTATCTATAATTTTGTATTCGTTTTTTTCTTTTTCTTTTTTTTTTAATGTTTTTTTTTTTTTTTTTTTTTAACGTTTATTTATTTTTGAGACAGAGAGAGATAGTGCATGAACGGGGGAGGGTCAGAGAGAGAGGGAGCCACAGAATCTGAAACAGGCTCCAGGCTCTGAGCTGTCCGCACAGAGCCCGACGCGGGGCTTGAACCCACGAACTGTGAGATCGTGACCTGAGCTGAAGTTGGACGCTTAGCCGACTGAGCCACCCAGGCGCCCCTGTATTAGTTTTTTTCAAAAGGGCTCCCCAAGTTATGCAAGTTCGAAGCTTGGAAAACCTGTCTCTGACCTTGCTTGTATGGCGGTGCTGAGGAAACCAAAGGAACAGGGAAGAGGCGGAAGTTGTTTGCTTTACATGGACCTCTTTGCTGGTGCTGAAGGAGAGGAGAGGCACTGATCCAACTATCCATTGTAGTGATTTGCAGCAACCCTCTGTGCTGAAAGCTTGGCTTCTGGAATCAGATTGGGTTTGTGGCTCTATCACCTAATGTCTGTGCAAACTTGAGCAACTCAGCTTTGTCTTTTTCTTCTGCAAATGAGGATAGTAATTTATCTCCTTATTCAGTTGTGAGGATCAAATACACCATGGAGCTCAATATATGTTAAGTGAAAGACAAACAATACATACAAACACCAGAATGCAGGATAGGTGAAAATTCAGCAAGGTGGAACTCTAGGAGAAACATGAACCAAAGAGAAAGGCATGATAAGAGGGCAGTGAGAAAAGATTTGGAGGAAGAATTGTTCTTAAATGAAGTCCCATATTTATGGAATTCTTCACTTCAAACTGAACTGCAGAACACTGACTTCTACTCTCTTGAAGCCTCTGAGATGAGGATGGGTGGTGAGTATGTAATTTATAAATTTCTGAGTCTGAGTCAAAATAAGTTTTGGTTCTTGAGTTCTTCACAACATAGCTATCCCCTTCATATGAATTCTCTCCTTGGGTGCCAGAATGACCACACAGTTATAATAAACCTCCTTCATCCCCAGAGGAAAAAGAGCCTTTCCTCCATATTCCCTCAGGCATTGGAGAGAACACTGGAAACCAGCCAGCAGTCTGGGGGCTACCCTGGGACCTTTTTAGAAATGGGATATAATTGCTTCAAAGTACACGACACTGGGAGCATATAGGGAGGGCACATGACTAGCCCAGTTATGGAGTGAATGTTTGTGTTTCACCATATTCATATGTTGAAATTGGAATCCTCAATGTGATGATATTTGGAGATGGGGCCTTTGGGAAGTAATTAAGTCATGAACGTAGAACCCTCACAATGGGATTGGTGCCCTGTAAGAAGAGACGGGAGAAAGCTTGCTTCCTCTGTCTACTCTTTGCTATGAGAGGGTATAGTGAGAAGGTAGTCATCTGCAAACCAGTAAGTGGCGTTCACTAGATACTTGATCTGCTGGCATTCTGGTCTTGGACTTCTCAGCCTCTCAAAACTGTGGGAAATATATTTGTGTTGTTCAAGAACCTGGTCTATGGTATCTTGTTACTGCAGCCTGGACTGACAAAAGTCTCTTTCTTGTCCAGAGCCTATATTAGGAAAGCAGTCCCCCCTACCTCCACCCCCACCCAAGGAGTGACCTGTCCTCAAACTACTCCCACCAACAATAATAACAAAATGACAACTAATGTGATCAAGACATGATTATGTGCCAACCCCAGGGTTAACTATTTTAGATTCGTCTTCTGGCTCCACAGATACTGCTCCCTCCTTTTCTCTGGGCAGCCTCCTCTGGCACAGAGTGAGAAAGTGGAAGGTTTATATGCCTTCCTGAGTTTTCCACTTGGACGATTTTCCTCAGCAGCGTATGCTCCTCTCAAAATGCCTACATCTCCTGAGCCGCTATCACCATTTTTGTTGGTGAATTTTTTGAACACTTACTATGTGCCAGGCACTGTTCTAAGTGTTTGAAGCACATGGGTGAACAACGACAACAACAACAAAACATTGCAAGTAAAGTTTTGATTTGGTATATATTTGGTAGATACTTTCTATGTATTTTTTTTTATCTTTGCCAAATTTATAACCTCCCACATTCACATCTGTTCTGGCTCGGTATTAAATTATACATTCATGTTATTTCTCATATTGCCTTTTAATGGAAACATGTCTAATCAGAATAAATACAGTTATAACTACTAGTAGCTTCTGTGTATAAGACATCAGATTTCAGGTATGAATATGCTTTAAATATTTCTTAGATTATATAACCATGTTACACAGACATGACATACTCTATGGTTCACTGGAGACTTGCTCTATTTAAGGTTCAACTAATGCTACTTGGAAGCATGCAATGATTCTGAATGTTATATTCTGTCTAATGCTCTGTTCTTACCAGTGACCATTACTTTCAGGTTAGTGGACTCTTGCCCTCCAGGCAAAAGTTAAAAAAAAAAAAAACTGTTGGTTTATACATTGCTCCAGGCTCATCCCAGAGAACTCTGGAAAATTGTAATTTTCTTAATCAGGTTAAAAAAAAAAACACGTAAGCAGAAATAGCATGGCGATGGTTAATTATAAAACCTATATTGCTATTAAAAATGTCTCCATCAGAGTTTCAGAAAGCAGGGCAAATAACTGAGAGAAAGAAAAACAGGACCATGAAATTAGCCAAGTGGACCTAACTTTGCAGTTGAGATAATCCTGCTAAGTTCCTTGCATTGTGGCTGTACTCGGTATAAGAAATAATTAGGATCTCACATGTGAAAACCTTTGCAGACTTTTGGAATCCACAGGGGACGTGGGCTGCAGAGCTATAGATCAGGGAAATGTGTACACATCTCATGTCTTGAACTCAGCAAAAGATTTGATAAAGTGCTTCCAGATTGTTGTCACTAAGCTGGAAAGCTGGAAAAATGTGAGTGGAATGGGGCGTAGTTAAGTGACTGCACAACCACACTTGCATAGACTATGTGACTATGGATGTTCAGTAAGTGTCTGTGGAGCTAAACTGAAATGAACTGATCTGTGCTCATCTGTGTGGAGCGCCACAGCGATGTATGCTGCGTCACGCTAACCCCCGTTCTGTTCCAGGTGTTGATCGCGGATGCGTGAGGGCTTCAGGGGCCACCTTGTAGACCACCTATCTTCAGTCATGTTGTTTTATCAAGGGCTTCTTAAATAGTTTCTGATAATTGAAAAAGCATTGGCATTGGACACAGAACTGTGTTTGATTATTTGTGCCCATTAATGACTAGTTTATAAATTGGGGCAAATTACTTAACCTATTTGTATTAGTTTTCCATTGCTGCATAACAGATGACCACAAACTTAGTGGCTTCCAACAACACATATTTATTATCACTTAGTTTTTGTGGGTCAGGAATGTGGGCATGGCATAGTTGATCCCCGGGTTAGGTGCCTTATTAGGCTGTAATAAAGGATTCAGCAAGGGCTGGGTTCTTATCAGATGCTTACCTGGAGAAGGGTTCATTGCCATGCTCCCTCAGGTTGTCATAAACTGTGTACAAATTATTTGTATCTATTTGTAGAAAGGGGCTCGGTATAAACCTCAGATAATTATAAGTGGGTGTTTTACCTACATGAATATTTGACATGACATTCAGAAGTCCTGTGGGATGTGGGTCAGTACTACATTACACAAGATTGTCCTGTGCATTTTTTGTCTCCACTCAAGAACAACAACAACAACAACAAAACATTGCAAGTGAAGTTAAATACCATTAAATACCATTAATTACCATTAGTGTCTCCTGTGCATTATGATAACCAGAAACACTCCACAATTTTGAAAACACCTCTTGTGGGTGATGCTGCCCTCTTGCAAGTCACTGGGTGAGAGGTTTGAAATATCATTTCTAACAAAAAAATGTGAATTTTGTGACAGAGATCCATATAAACACATTCACTAATTTATTTAACAAATTCTTATTGAGTACCTCCATGTGGAAGGCACTCTTCTAGATGTTGTCTGATTCATGCAGGGAACAAGACAGCATCTTTCCTTCTCTCATGGAACTAATGTAAAACAATAGAAGGGATCTTGAGAATGGGTATTGATCACTTTTCAAGTTTTATATTCTTGAAAATATAGAACTTATCAGTTACCTGAACTCTGTTTCTTTTTTTAATTTTAAATTAAAAAAAATTTTTTTTGAGAGAGAAAAAGCACACAAGGGTGGAGAGGGGCAGGGAGGGAGGAAGGGAGAGAGACAGAGAGAAAGAGAGAGAGAGAGAGAGAGAGAGAGAGAGAGAGAATCTTAAGCAGGCTCCAAACTCAATGCAGAGCCCAATGTGGGGCCAACCCCATGACACTGGGATCATGACCTGAGCTGAAATCAGGAGTTGGATGTTCAACCAGCTGAGTCACCCAGGTGCCTCTGAACTTTCTATTCTTTTACTCCTTGTTCAAAGTTCAATTAAGTTTATCAAACAATGTTCTATGCAGAACTGTTATGCCTACTATACAATATATTTCTTCAAAATATAGCCACACACTTCCTTTCCATGATCTTTTTCCTGTCTTTTGCCACATGAATTTTCTTTTCCAATCACTTGAACCACTGACTAGTCTGTGAACCACTCTTCAACTCTTCCACTTCTGTGGCCCCCTTTACACTATTATCATGGTCTGGAATGCTCTGTACTGTCTTCACATTTTCATCTGTCAAAATTGTATTCTTTTTTAGAGACCTTCCATGAAGTCTTTTTGATTCACCAAAACAAAGGTGATGGATAATGTATCCCACTTTTAAGTTACTATATTACCACTTTTAACAAGCCTTTGTTCTCTTGGGCTTGGATAGGGCCAGAGACATAAGGGAAGTGAATGCATATTTGCTTAAATAAAGGAAAGAAGAAAAGAAAAGAAAAGAAAAGAAAAGAAAAGAAAAGAAAAGAAAAGAAAAGAAAAGAAAAGAAAAAAGAAAAAAGAATTCTGACCTGTAGTATGGTTATTTGTACATTTGACTAATCAGATGTAATCCAACTTCATCCCATTTTTGGATCTCTCTTAGTTTTTTGATCTCTCTTAGTTTTTAGTTTCCCTCAGAGCCAAGTACAGTGTTGTATACTTATAGTTTATTCATTTCTCAGGAAACAACTGAATGCCTATAGTCTACTAGAAACTGTATAGGTGCTGGGGTTGAGCGCCTTGGTTCTGGAATTAGAGAAGCTGGGTTTAAGTGCTACACCTTCCACTTATTGACTGACAATAGGTAAGTTCCCGAGAATCTAAAGCTTTTTACTTCTTCATCTGTAAAATAATAACAGTGGTGACTGTGGTGGTGATGATGATGTTGATGATGACGGCTGATGTACTGTGTACTGGGCACTCTATCAGGAATTAGCATCAAAAACTAACATCTGGCATCAGACTGATCAGGGTTCACATCCCAGCTCCATTGCTTACTATTTGGGTGACCCTAAACAAATTAATTACTATCACTAAGCCTGAGTTTCTTCAATTGTCACTTGATTAAATGGAGATAAACATGCTAGTGCCTTCCATTGTTCACAGAATAAAATTCAAATTTTAAAAAATGTCCTAAAGCCCAGACCTACATGATCTGACTCCTATCTACCCATATAAACTCATTCTAACCTCTCATTTGCTTACTTTAAAGTGGTCTGTTTTCTATTTTTCAAAAAATCCAAGCACCTTTCCACTTGAGTCCTTTGCGGTGCCATATGACAGGCACATTGCCATGTTTATTCAAATTCACCTCTTCACAAAAGTCTTTACTGCCCACCTTATCTAAAGTAACCCTCTGTTCTGCATCTCCCTCATCATGTACTCATTCTCTCTGACTTATTTGTCAAAAACAATACATTATTTGTTATAATTACCTTATTAGCTTTTTTTTTTGGGGGGGGGGGTCCCATTGTTTGCTTGTTTATAGCTGATTTCCTCTACCAGAAAATAAGCTTCATCGAGGTGGGCCAGAGTGTGTGTTGTTTGCTAATCTAATTCTAGTGGCTGGCACAGTACTCAACCCAATTGGGTGCTCCGAAAATAGAGCTGTATGCATAAGTGAAAAAATAAGTACTTCATAGGTTGTTAAGAAGGTTAAATGTGCAGTGCCTGGAAGAAAATAAGTGATGAATTGGTATTGGTAGCATTATTGTTACCAAAGATACTGATATACAGATGGGCTTTT
Source organism: Panthera pardus (assembly GCF_024362965.1). NCBI lineage: Eukaryota > Metazoa > Chordata > Mammalia > Carnivora > Felidae > Panthera > Panthera pardus. Next base: position 47,969,695 of record NW_026526666.1, on the reverse strand, counting down.
GTAAAGATTGCAAGCTAGATAAGAAGACATAGGTGAATAATAAGCCAAGTACTATAGACCAAGTACTGCACGAATGGGGCTTTTTGTGATATAGGCACATGCAGATATGCTCGGGAAATATTTGCTGAACTGTTGCTTTAATGTGAATGTTCTTAAAGAGCATGGCCTAAGAATAAGTGCAGCATGAGAATAGAGGGTGGAGTGAATACCAATCCTTCTAGTTAGTTTTAACATTTTGTAACTTTGGAGGTAACGGCCACCTATCCAAGGTAGAGTGATCCAGTATAGGCAAGGGCTGTGTTCTCTATGTGTTGACTTTATCAACTGCTCTGTCCTAGTTACTTAATATTTATCATATCCTGGTGTAGATTATGTTTATACTTTCACGACCTTTTCACTCCTCCTGCTGGCTATCGAACAGGTATTTATGAGGATTTATTTATGCCCATAATCTCCCCAAGGCATCTCTAACATTGCACATTAAATTCATTCAGGTGAAGTCATGTCCCTGCTATACAACTATAGCTTCAAGAAGTCCTCCAGCTTCCCCTTCTAACCTGTTTGCTGCTCCTACTTTTCTCCTATGTAGACATTTTGGGACTGCTACCTCCCTCTTTACTCTGCTTATGCCCTAAAATCACTCTCCCCAATTCTATAGATTATACATTTATCTTCAGAGAATGTTCTATATCTGCATAACTTCTCCCCTCATCAGCTGTTAGTAATTACAGGTTTATTCTTAGGAAACACATTTCCTCCCATTAGAAATTCTTCAGAGCACAGTTGTGGAGATAAGACTGACCTCTCCAATTTTATGATTAGAACCACAATGTTTCCATGTTGATAAATTATAGATAAAGCAAGGCAGTTTCTTTTCCCACCAGGATTTCTGCTAGGGAATACTAAAACTGCCAAACAGTAAGAGACAGACAACACGATCGTTTTTTCTTGGTTGATTTTTCACATCAGGGATATGCACTAGCAGAAGTTGAAATAAGAGCATTAATTTTATTTTAAATTAAGGAAATACAAAAAGCAAGATCTTAGTGTTATGTAGAAAAGATATCATTGTTAAGGATGGCTCTGATGGGTCATCTCTGAGTAATTTCAGTTTGTTGATTTTGTAGACACACAAGTTCAAAGATCAGATAACGCCCATCAAGTTTGATGAGACACTAATGATAGTAACCCTTCCGGCAATACTATCACTGAACTTATTAAGAGTAGCAAAGAGTCTGTCACTGAGCCTCTCTGAGGGCAGAGCAGACCCCTGGTAGGAAAACAGGGAGAGAAGGGACTGTGACTGGGTAGATGGATAATGATTACAGTTGGCTAACTTTTAGAAGGAACAAGATCAACAACAACACTTTGCCTCTTCAGATTATAAGGCAATAGATTTCCTGTGAGTAACATTTGCAGAGAATCTCTCTGCCCTAGAACTATAAAAAGAAGCTTAAAATGAAATGCCACAAAAATTAATGTGTGCTGCTAGAAGATATTTCAGGGTGGTAGTGGTCATTGTTATAAACAACAACAATAATAATAATTACAACAGTGTATGGGACAGAGAACATGTATATAATAGCAACATAAAAATAGACAATGTCAGAGAAAGTAAAGAGCTAATGATGATAGCTAAGAATTATTTAGCACCTAATGAATATTTTTATGCTTATTGTATCTATTCATACAATAAACTAAGAAGATAATAAGCAAATAGCAGAGTTGAAGTTTGAAATAAGAGCAGTTTGGCTTCAGGGCCTGTGTTCTTAACTTCTGTACTATATCATTCTGTTCCATTCTATATTACATAATATAACATGACATAACATAACATAACAACATAACAACGACATAACAACACAACATAACATAACATGGCTTCTCTTGCACCTTGTATTGTAGTTGTCTGTGGTCCTATTCATATGTGTATTTTTACCAGTAAACTCCATAAAAATGGGGACTGGGTCTGTGTAGTTTACCAGAGTTCCCAGAAGCTAGCCTAGTGCTAAGTACGTAAGTGCCAAAAAATATTTATTGAATGACCAGTGTCAACCAGCAAAACTGGGACAAATTAGGCACTTTTAGACTTAAATACTGAAGGAGGAAATGCATATTTACTTTGAGAAACTCAAATCCCCCTCATTTTCTACTATTGTGTGCCATAACATTAGAAAGTAAGATTAACAAGGACATTGCCAACGGCAGGCAGAAAGCGGTGGACTCAGATGAGAAAAAAGAGCGAAGAGTTTTCTCAAAGGCTTTTACTATGTGCCCATCAATTTCTGAAAAGGCTTGGGATATAGCTCTGCATGACAGAAGTTAAATTTAGGGGAAGGCTCCTTAAATCCTGAAAATGTGTTCCATTTTAATTACAATTTTATTTATAAGAGTATAATCAACTACACAGAGACATGAAGTAAAAATTCCTCTTGGATCTTAGTCCCCCATACTCTTCTGCTAAAGAAAAAGTTGTTCAGTCTAGATTAGAACAACAAACTTATTTATAGGCTTTCTGTCTAGGACACCACTGGAAGAAGCACATTATCACCCAAACATTCCAAAATCTCACCAATCTATAGGTATGAATGAGGTCAATTATATCAATACTTAGGCTTTTCCTTTCTAAGCTGATGTAGGAGTGTCAGTGCCTTTCAAAGTTCCACCATCACACAAATATTTTTGGAAATTCAAAAGAGTTTTTTATATAATTTTATAAATTAGTATATGTGTCTATTATGCCATTTCATTTTCATTTCTACTATAGTCACAAAGGGCCCTGCTGATTCATTCCAGTTCTGATGCTCTGAATCTTCATGGCACTATTAAATTTAGCAGTCTCCTATGAAGGCAAAATATTCATATACAAGGTTATTAGGGTTTGGTTCTGAAATGTTGAACTACTTAGGGAGAGATCCCCTCTCTTTTCACACTGATGATTCTTTGTCTCCTTGGAGTGTATATAGCCACTGGGGCAGCCAGATTAGGGTGAAATTTTATTATCTGCCACCTCATCGAATCCTCAAACCCTGTTGTGAAATTGCCATTCTAGATTCCTTTTTCCCTTGGTATGAATTCTTTCTCAGGGGCTTTGCCATATTTCTGTGCCATCTGGCAACATTACTTTCTCCCTCTCCCAAAAAAAAAATATGTCTGTGTGTATAAATCTGAATTACTCTCACCATGTTGTGAATCAACCCCCATGTAAATCAGTGAATACAAATAATGTGTAGGATGCCATCTAACTCCATATGACAGTTATGTCTGACTGTGAGCCTTGGCTCAGCTGTGACCTCATCATGTAAGATGCTGTAATAAATTTTGTTCGTAAGTCCCAAGATATGTCTATCAATAGCAAGAACTTCCCTAGAGATCATACTCACTTATTCATTGCAATCCTCTTTTTTTTTTGAAGAGAAAAGTATTTGGGGACTGTATTAGTCATGGTTCTTTATATATATAAGTATATATATATATATACATATATATGGATCTATATATATACATATATAATATATGTAAATATATAAATATATATACAAATATATACACAAATACACATACAATATATATACAATATATATACATATATATACATATATATGTATATATATATATATATATAAAAAAAAATATATATATATATATAATAAATTGGCTCATGCAGTATGAAGGCTGAGAAGTCCCAAGATATGCAGTTGGCAAACTGGAGACTCAGGAGAGCCAATGGTACACTTCTAGTCCAAATGCCAGCAGATTTGAGGCCCAGAAAGAGCCAATGTTTCAATTTGAGTTTGGAGGCAGGAAAAAACAGATATTACAGCTTGAAGACAGTCAGTCAGGAGGAGTTTCTTCCTACTAAAAGGAAGGTCAGCCTTTTTGTTATATTCAACTCTTCAACTAATTAGGTCAGGCTCACCTCTTTTAGGGAGGGCAATCTGTTTTATTCAGTATACAGATTCAAATGTATATCTCATCTAAAAACACTCTCACAGACACACTCAAAATAATGTTTGACCAAGTATCTGGGAACCCATGGCCCAGTCAAGTTGATAAATATAGTGAACCATCACAGGGATCTTATTCTCTGATTCCCATCTTCATAAGATGTGTTTACCTACTAAATTGCTCTAGGCCTAGATAGAAGGTAATCAAGTCCCCAAACAGCTAGGAAAATGGAATCTTAGGCTTTGGAAAAAATGTAGAATGGAGCTATAGCATAGAATCTTTTATATATAATTATCAAAAAACTCAGCTAAAAAATAGTCTCTACCAACTACCAACAAGAAAAGGGAAATAGTATAATATCAAACATTTCAGAAAGGCAGCAGCTATAGAAGGAAACAGAAGATTCTGGAGTGGAACAGTCCTGTCCCCATCACCAAGAAGACATTTGGGAATGTTAACAGAATTCTGAGAATTCTCATTAGTTCTTCTAAATCTAGAGAGAATAAAATTAGGAGTATATACTTATGTTTTTCTTTCTCAAACTGGTTGACGGTATGAAACCATAGAAATGAACAAGTGCTGATTTTCTCTAAAAGAAGTTGCATTTTTTAGGTCAAAATTAGGTTACAAATGACAGAAAACTGAACATAGTACCTAATTAAGATATACATGCAGTTCCTTCTTCCATAAATGTCTGAGTAGGTGACCCTGGGCTGGGTTATGCTGCTGTCAACTCTGGGCAACCGGAGGCTTCTTTTGTGATCCACTACGTGTTGTTTTTGACCATGTAAAAGAAGATGACACTCACATTCCAAGCAGTGGGATGGAGAAAAGTACAAGTATGCTGTCTCTTATGGAAGGTCCCTGAAAGCTTTTACACACTTTACTTGCATCCTATCAGCCAGAAATTGGTGACTACACTCAACTGCAAGGGAGATACAAATATGTAGTTTTTATTCTGATAAGCAGTGAGTACACCTTATGAGTAGGAGTTCTATTATGAAAAACTGAATGGATATTGGAGAGAAGCAATCCTAATACTGATTTTAAGGACCAACTTGAAGTCTGAGATTATCCCCTTGGGAGTGGCATATTTTCGCACAATTAGAGGAATTTAGCTCCATTATAGGGCATTTAACAAATTCAAGAAGAATAGAAACCCTGAATTATAGAAGAGACTGCAGATTAGTTTATGCCAATTTTGATCTCTTTACCTTACCCTTTCTGCCATGTTGTCAGGTCCAGAAAATGTGCATGGAACATAAACACTATAACACCTCAAAGAGTAAACAAATTGATATTAAAAAAGGGAATCAGAAATTTATTTATACTATAGAAAAGAAAATAAAATTAGAGAATTGGGATAAAACTGCTCAAGGATGAATAAATGGGAAAAAAATGGCTTGGCACACCTATCTAAGTAAGCAACCTTTAAAAACTTTTTTTTTTTTTTTAAATTTACAATGCTAAAGACAAAACCCAGCTTTGAAGAAACAAATCCCTAAGGAACAGATGAAATTCTGAAATCACAAAAGCTTTATGCTATGAGAAAATTTAAGAACATAACTAAATAAAACAAGAAATTAAAGAGGAGAAGACAGAACAGCAGAATGAGATTAGAAGGGAGGTTTCAGGGGCACCTGGGTAGCTGTTGGTTAAGTGTCCAACTCTTGATTTAGGCTCAGGTCATGATCTCACGGTTCATGAGATTGAGCCCTGCATTGGGCTTCACACTGACAGTGCAGAGCCTGCTTAGGATTCTCTCTCTCCTTCTGTATCTGTTCCTCCTCCTCTTGTTCTCTCTCTCTCCCTCAAAATAAATAAATAAATTTAAAAAAAAAAAAGGGGGAGGTTGCATCTAAAGGAGACAAAGTAAAGGTCAAAATAATATTATTTGGAACGATCAAAGATGTTAGACAAAAACTTAGAAGATATCAGTTATTAATGATATATATGTATTACAATAAATGAATGCAAATAATTCAAGGTTAGATGCCCAATTGCATTTCCATCTCAAACATGACCAAAAAAGTTTTGGGGGCTGTGCATCATATATATCATCAGATTGTGGAGATTATTCCAGCTCTCCAAACAAAAATGTTTATTTTTCACAGTAAATTTAATTCCTTTCTTTTTCTTTTTCTTTTTCTTTTTCTTTTTCTTTTTCTTTTTCTTTTTCTTTTTTTTTTTCTCAAATCATCCAAGACTGAAGAAACAAGTGTGGAGTGTGAAAATAGCATGCAGCATTTGACATTTTAAAATTTGTTTTCTACTAGTTCCCTACAAAGAATAGCCTGCTCCAGTGCTGGCCTGAGATTTGGACCACAACAAATGCTCAGCGTGGCAAGGTGAATACCTCGCAGCCTAGACAGTTGGCAATTTACTCAAGTCTTCTCGTTAGCATTTGTTCCACCCACTCCCTCCTCTGCCGGTTTCCTTGAGAATGCTATGAAAGTCAGGGAAGACACACATGTATGTATGGCTTTGAGAAGCGGTTTACATTTTTCTAACTTGCATGAGCTATATTTATCTAAACGAAAACTTGGCTTGGAAAGGTATTTGTATTATGGCTAGGTCTGTTTGTCTACATGTCTTTAATTTATGCAGTATATGTTAATTACTTTTTTAATGTGAAAATATTTTGACATTGCTTTTTCTCATTTCTTTGACTTCTTGAATAATTTTATCGTGAGGCTGCCTCTGAAGCACATCTGCTCTCTGGGCTCCTAGCCTTTTATTCAGTGCGCACACCCTTCAGCACTGGTGCTCAAGCCTCTTGTTCACGAAATCTTAAAACATTTTTAGCAAATTGGAATATTATTACAGAGGTGACTGTAGGCAATCTCATTTTTGAAGGTTAATTCTGGATAATCACCCCATCTAGACATTCAAAAAAAGTAAAGATACACATTTAGACTAATCAAATTTGGACTCTTCATGTCCCAAGAACAAAACAAGGTACTTAGTTCTGAGCCGAGGCAGGTCATTCAACAAAATTGGATCTACCTGACCCTCTCAGAAGCTATATAATGTGTTTTATCTGTTGCCAAAGGATGATCAAAAAGATGCAATTGTTCTTTACATGAAGGGAAGCACCATGTGAATTCAGATATAACACTTCTTACCTGCTCTACTCTTAAAACCTAAGAAATGTCCATGAGGAAGGAGACATGTATTTGTGAACTTGGGGAATAGATTCGGGAAGGTCTCATCTCTTCCACTTAAACACATTTACAAGCTTTCTAAAATCAAACGCCACAACCTAGAGAGTGCCAACCCCAGAGATGAGTCCCCTCCCCTGTCACTGTGCAGTGCACACATCACGTTCCTTATCATTATCCTCTTCTGACAAAGCATCTTTCTAATGGGTCATTTAAGTAACTGAAGAGAAGACAAACACATAGTTCAGAAAGGCTCTTGTTGACTAATCACTTTTCCACACAGGCGATAAAATTTTATGGTTTTTTAAGCTGGTATTTCTGAAACATCTTGTTAAAAGTTACTATTAGGAAGTGTTCACAGGTACAATAGGAATATTCCTTGCTGTTGCTAGCTTGATATCTGGCCTATCAAAGAATTTAGAAAAAAAGAAAAAAAAAAGAACTGCAGTGCAGATTTTTCTCAGGGTATGTTGAAGCAGCCTTTGCTATAGCTGTGAGATTTTAAAAAGTATTTTCCAAGACATCTATCTTATACAGACAAGACTATTTTAAATTGGACTCATTAAATCATTTGTTGTCACAGCCAACAGCCGTGTGGAGGCTAGTTAACAAATGAAAAATGAGCCTTTCTAACTTGTTTACTTTATATGGATGCTTTCTTTATTTCATTTCCCCCCCTCTGGTAGCACATTGACTTAGGGGATCTTGTTACAGTACTGCCTGACAAAAATTAAAAATGTGAAGGCTGAAAATACTATAGACATTACGCCCCAGTTCACATAAAATACTGGTGAAGGGCTTCCCTCTGATAGTGGTACCCAGGCCTATCTACTATTTCAAGGAAGGGAACCAATTAAAATCTCATTTACTTTGTTGAAAGGTAACACAGAATTACTTGAGAAACACAAAATTCTTGGCGCAGAAAGAAAAAAAAAATAAAGATCCTAAGTTCATCTCTGAGTTTTTCCTTGGCGCTCCTATTCTGCCAGCTCAAGATTGTTTCAAAAATATAGGTTAAAGTATCTTTGTTAATTTATCCACTCATTCATTCACACCTTCACTCCTTCAGTCATTCATTCATTCAATTGCTCATCCATCTGCTTCTAAATGCCGCAGTGGATGGAAGACATCCCTTACAAGTTGGTTAGCAAGCAATGTTTTTCATTGCTGTTTGTATAAATTAATCTTAATTTAATTTCAGTTTATAAATATTCTCTTCTTGGCCATTAGTTAAAAAATTTTTTTTCATGCTATTGCTTTTTTAGTGATGGCCTTAAAAATATGTTTATTTGTATATTCTTTTGGTTTCATTTTTCATTGAGGAGCTGTTTTTAAGGTTTCCTTATTTTTGTTTATTTCCTAGTAGCTTTTACTGGATGTGTTGTCAAGTAGTAAGTGAAGTAGAATGGTATTTTCTGATCAGTTCTGTGCAATACTCTGTGTCTCAGAGCTTACAATAGGAAAATGTTGATGATGAAAAAGAACTTTGGGAATAGGTGAGTCAACGTTTGAACCGTCAATTTCACTTCCATCAATTTTCTTACTTGTAACATGGAGAGGACAGGCCCATTAGGAGTTACACTGAAGAGAAAATGAAATATAGAGTTCCTTGCACCAACTAGACACTCAATAAATGAAAACTTAAACAAACAAACAACAAACAAATCAAAATTCTTTTGAATGATCAAGTGGTATCCAATTTTCTGCCCGGTATCTACCCTGGGTCCCTTTAACTTCTTCAGCTTTCTCCTACGTGAAGAATGACTAGATTCAACTGTATCTTATGCATATATTTGTATTTTTTTGTGTATATATACTTTTTAATGTTTATTTATTATTGAGAGAGACAGAATGTGAGCGGGGGAGGGGCAGAGTGAGAGGGAGACAACAGAATCTGAAGCAGGCTCCAGGCTCTGAGCTGTCACCACAGAACCGGACATGGGGATCGAACCCAAGAGCCATGAGATCATGACCTGAGCCAAAGTCGGACGCATACACGACTGAGCCACTCAGGTGCCCCTGCAAATATTTGTATTTTAAAAAGAGTTCAAATCAGTTTAGGTTTTTGAGGTAATTGGTATTACTTGAGAATTGGGTTCTTACTGATATTTGCAATAAAACCCAATTTAGGATTATCTACATTTCCATACACATGTTTTTTCCAGGTCATGAATAACAATGTTAAATAAGCACAAACCTCACAACAACCCTAGAGATAGCAATTTAAAATACTCCTACAGGGGCGCCTGGGTGGCGCAGTCGGTTAAGCGTCCGACTTCAGCCAGGTCACGATCTCGCGGTCCGTGAGTTCGAGCCCTGCGTCAGGCTCTGGGCTGATGGCTCGGAGCCTGGAGCCTGTTTCCGATTCTGTGTCTCCCTCTCTCTCTGCCCCTCCCCCGTTCATGCTCTGTCTCTCTCTGTCCCAAAAATAAATAAAAAAAACGTTGAAAATAAAATAAAATTCTCCTACAATTTAATTTATTCGTATTTGTCATTCCTCTGCTCTGTGGTCCTGTGGCCAGTTTGCTTCATAGAATATTACAGAAAGCACGTGTGAACTAATTCCTCAAGTTATTGTATTTCCTTCATATTTCCCATTAACTCATATATTCTATACTTTATTCATTTGGTAGTTCCCCCATTTTTGCAAAATGTTATCTTCCTTAACTTCCTTTCCTATTTCTCTGGTTTCCAAGTTTGAGTTAGATATAACTCATCCGTAGTCTTGTATTCACTCCCTCAGTAAATTGGTACTGAACGCCTACCATGTGCCAGGCCTTCCTGGTGCTGAGCAAGCAATAAATAAAACATAGTCCCTAACTTCTTGGAAGTTACATTTTAGTGGCATGCAGAGAAAGGCCAATGATTATTGTATAAGCAGATAAACAATCTGAATTGAAATAGTGAAGAGTGCTGTAAAGAAAATAAAGGATGGCAATGAGAAAAGGACTTGGCAGAGTAGTAGTAGTAGAAGGGCAATTATTTCAGCCAAGATGATCAGGAAAGGATTGCCAGAAGTGGGACCTAACAATGAGATAGGAACAGTATTACAGGCATAAGAGTATCAAGTTGAAAGGCCCCGAGATGGGAACAGGTTTGGCATTGGAAGCATTAAATGAAGGTTAGTGTTGCTGGGGGGAGTTGGATAAGGGAGAGCATGGCAGGAGTGATGTTGAAGAGGTAGGTAAGAGTCAGGTCATGTAGGGCCTGTCATGTGGCAAGGTGTTTAGATTTTTCTTTTTCTAAAGGCAATGAAAAGACATTGTGGTGTTTTAAGCAGCAAAATGGATTGATTTGATTTGTGCTTTCGGAAGATCATTTTGGCTGTTGTGTGGAGAATAGACTGGGGATTGTGAGGTTATAAGTGTTGAGGCAGGGAGACTAGTTTGGAGCCTACTGCAGTAGTACAGGTGAGAAGTAATGGTGGCTTGGACTAGGGTTTTAGGAACGAAGTTATAAGAAATTGTCAGGCCTGGGAAAGATTTGGGCGGCAGTACCAAGAAGACTTGCCGATATGTTGGATGTGAGAAGTGATGAAGAGAGTGCCGTCTTGTTGGATTTAGCACCTGAGAGATTGAAACCTACAGAGCAATTGTCACGCGGTACTGTCATCCCTGTATATCACTTGATGCTCTCCTGAAGAGCCTGGAACATCCTTGAAAAACAGTAACCCTTACTATTTATCTTTGGACTACCGATACCATTACATAGGTCCTGTTGAGTAAGTATTTGTGGAATGAATGGAAGACATAGAGGTAAATCTAAAATTATTCGACCTGACAGAATAATTGCTGCTGTGTTAAAAACCACAGGGCATGTGGTGCAGTATCAGAGTAAAGGATACAGGGGTGCCTGAGTGTCTCAGTCGGTTAAGCGTCTGACTTCAGCTCAGGTGATGATCTCCTGGTCTGTGAGTTCGAGCCCCAGGTCAGGCTCTATGCTGACACCTCAGAGCCTGGAGCTTGTTTCAGATTCTGTGTTTCCCTCTCTCTCTGCCCCTCCCCTTCTCACACTCTGTCTCTCTCTTGAAAATAAACAATAAAAAAATTATTCAAAAAAAGAATAAAGGATATGACTTCTTGGCAATACACTTTATAGAATATGATTCACGCAAGCAAATTTGTAGTCCAGAAAGAAACTGGAAGTATTTACAGGTGAGAAGCGAGTATAAAATACATTTATGGATAGAAAAATATATACCTTCCTATCTGAATGATAAAAGTTCACAAATAGATAAGTTGCAGGTCCTTCTTTAATTGCTTAAAAGAAAATATAACTACCTTAAACTTTAAGGTGTTGTTTGTGATATCAGAGAGATATCTGTATCAATGAGAACACTTTTGGACACAACTGACCTAAGCCCAAACCCCAATAGTTCAGGTAGAGAGAATACTTACTGGCTCATAAAACATAAAAAACAGGATAAGGTCTATCTTGGAAAATGGATTCAACAGAGTTTGTTTGTTTGTTTATTTATTTCAACAGAGTTTAAATGAGGTTACCAGGGGTTCTTTTTCCTTATTTTATAGCTGTGTTCTTTACTTTTGCTTTAGTTTCATTCTCAAATGGGTACAAGAAGGCAACATCTATTCACATCTTCCGATTTTCAGTGAGACAAAGAGACTTTCAACAGTGGAACAAATGTCTTGAGCCTGGCTCTCATTGGTTCACTTTATTTTATTTATTTATTTTTAATTTGAGGGAGAGAGAGAGAGAGAGAGAGAGAGAGAGAGAGAGAATGCATGCAAGCAGGGGAGAGGGACATAAGGAGAGACAGAATCATAAGCAGGTTGCATGCTCAGTGCAGAACCCAATATGGGGCTCGATCCCACAATCCTGGGATCATGACCTGGGCTGAAATCAAGAGGCTGATGCTCATCTGACTGGGTCACCCAGGTGCCCCTCATTGGTTCACTTTTGATCATATGCCCAGCCCTAAACCAATCTGTGTGGCAGAGGAGAAGCGGTTCCTCAAAGGATCTTGGGATACTATTGGGAACAAGAAATGGAAAATGGCAGAATGAATAAGAATGTTTTCTGTCAATTTTTAAGTATGTGTGTGTGGCTTCATTATTTTTTTTAAAGTAGATGATATTTAGAGGTACATTAGGCTTTCAGCTTCAAGAATGTAAAAACCTTCCATTATTTTTGTGTCCCTGGGACTTAATATGTCCACTCTAAAGTAGGCACTCAATAATACTTGTTGAATGAATGAGTAAAAATGAGATGTTCCTTAGCTTTATAGAAATCTTTGCTGGACTTTGCTATAGACTTGTGTGATGAAACAAAATAAGAATTTCTGTGCATGTGTATAAATAGTTGGGAAAAATTATCCATAGATCATCAAAATAATGCAAAGAAGAAATTGTTAGATTCAATTACAGTATCCTGAAAAGGTTTTACAAGTTGAGATTTTGGCCTGCATTTTAAAATTTGGATTCTTTTTTGATCTCTTTCACCTTTTAGGTATAAAATAAACACCATATTTCCTATGGCATTTCAGAGAACTGAACTTGATAATTCTGGCAGTGCTATTTTGCTCTTTCAAGACATTCAACAGCAAGCACATATGTGTCTGACTAAATGTCACTGTGCTTAAGATTTCTATAATTTGGATTTGGAAGCTGGTGAAGGGAGAAGGAAGATAGAACTTTTTAGTTCCTTATTACTCTGTCCCATGATGTTTCTTTGTTCATTTGATTCTAATGATTCCAACAGGAGTTGAAACAAAAACAAGGATTGGCCTACCATGGGTTAATTACTTAGTAGAAGGGCTATTTCTTGAGTCTGACAGTGGGGAATGGGTCAGAAAAGACTAATTAGACAAGCTTCAAGTTCTAGAGAAATGCTAGTGGAACAGGTGAAAATAAACTGGTGATAATTGAGGGGCTAATTATCCTCCACCTAGCAATTGGCCACCAGGTGTTCTGTAGCACATAAAAGAGGGACTGACAGAGCAACAGAGGCTGTTTGTTTTTTTTTTTTTTCTTTTTCCTAGAGAAATGAGGAGAGTGGGGGAAAAACACACACACAAAAAAAACCCCAAGGACTTTGAAATCTATAAAATGGTGTTTCTTATATTTTTTCACTTGTTCTTTCCTGCTGCATTGGGTAGAAAACTGGACCAAGGATATGTGCTTGTGTTTTGTTTTATTTGCTTTTTAAAGAACTAGTGTCCCTTCTAGACTGTATACCTATGAGGAATTTCAGTGTTCAGTATACATAGACATATATCCTTATCATTAAGTTTATGGTAACAATCCATATGGCACATTTATTAGATGGAAAGTTTACTGGAATTTAGAAAGGCCATTATTAATAACAGAATGGAAACCCAAAAGTCTGAAAGAAAAAAATAAAGTAGCTTTATTTCTCCTTGCAGCTTTCTTTCTCCTCTCTTTCTTCCTTACCCCAATCTTTTAAAGGTCCCTAGAATCAAAATCACAATGAGATACCACCTCACACATGTCAGAATAGCTAAAATGAACAACTCAGGAAACAACAGATGTTGGTGAGGATGCTGAGAAAGGAGAACACTTTTGCACTGCTAGTGGGAGTGCAAACTGGTGCAGCCACTGTGGAAAACAGTATGGAGGTTCCTAAAAAAATTAAAAATAGAGCTACTCAATGACTTAGCAATTGCACTATTAGGTATGTATCCAAAGGATATAAAAGTGCTGATTCAAAGGGGCATATGCACCCCAATGTTTATAGCAGTCAACAATAGCCAAATTATGGAAAGAGCCCAAATGTCCATTGACTGATGAGCGGATAAAGAAGATGTGGTGTGTATATATACATACATACATACATACATACACACACACACACACACACACACACACACACACACTTGAATATTACTCGGTGATCAAAAAGAATGAAATCTTGCGATTTGCAACAACATGGATGGAATTAGAATTTACTATGCTAAGTGAAAAAAGAGAAAGATAAATATAATATGATTTCACTCAATGTGGAATTTAAGAAACAAAACAGATAAACATAGGGAAAGGGAAGGAAAAATAAGATAAAAACAGAGAGGGAGGCAAACCATAAGAGACTCTTAAATACAGAGAACAAACTGAGGGTTGCTGGAGGGGTGTTGGGTAGGAGGATGTGCTAAATGGGCGATGGGCATTAAGGAGGGCACTTGTTGGGATGAGCACTGGGTGTTATATATAAATATAACTAAATTCTACTCCTGAAATCATTATTACACTATATTTTAACTAACTTGGATTTAAATTTTAAAATGTAGAAAGAAAAAATAAATTAAAAAAAAAAGAATTTGCAAATAAATAAATAAATAACCCTAGAGCCTAGGAAAGGTCAGGGAAGAAACTTCAACCTCTGCCTAGGGCCTATATTCTCTCTCTAATATTTCTCTATTCCTACACAACTGAACTCCTTGGAATTGATTTCTTTCCCTCCATTTTTTTTCTAAGAGAAAATAATTTATTTTTTAGATGAATGTAGGGAATAAGGATTTTCTTTTTTAAATGTTTATTTATTTTTGAGAGAGAGAGAGAGAGCACAAGCAGGGGAAGGGCAGAGAGAGAGGGAGACACAGAATCTAAAGCAGGCTCCAGGTTTCAAGCTGTTAGCACATAGCCCGACGTCGGCCAGAACTCATGAACCGTAAGATCATGACCTGAGCCAAAATCAGATGCTTAACTGACTGAACCACCCAGGTGCCCTGGGAATGAGGATTTTCTTAAGGCCTCTCACCTCTTTCTCTCAAGGGGAAACTTCCAGATTCCAATTTGTCATCCTAAATCCAGAGAACTTAATTTACTTTAAAAACTCACATTCATTTTAGGTGCTAGAAAACCCTACCATAACTGACTTTGATGAATGTAACTTTTCAGAACAATGGCCATGCCTGATTAAAGGAAGACCCATTCTTAAATAAGTCCTGAAAAATCAAGAAACTTTATTCTTGACCTCTGGCCACATTGATTAGAGAGTTCTTAACAGACCTGTGTATCTGATTTCCCTACCCTCAGCAGGTCCTCAAAACTGAGAGCATTATACAGGGAGGAGGAGAATAGAAATAATACAAAAATACATATGTCTTCACAAGTAAGCCTGAATTTGACGGAGAAACAGCAAGGAAGGAAGATGGAGAGCCAAAATGAATGAGACTATATTCCCTTCATGGTCTGGATGTTGTGAATAATTACCCTGAATAAAGGAATACTGAATTGTTTTCAGCAGCTTCTGATTAAGGAAGCCATATACCTCCTAAAAGATTTTGAACCAAAAAAAAAGAAACGTTAAAGATTTGACTTATTAAGAAGTAAGCTTCAGTTATGTGGGTAATTATCTACTCTGGGCTATTTTGGCCTTGTTTTACACCATTCAAACGAGGCACTACTGTAGAGCAAAGCCTTTTTCTTTTTTCTTTTTAAAGTAAGTTGCCCCATATAGAATCATCAAAGGTTTATCACTTTCTAAAAGCTGAATGAAGGATCAGATAACATTTGTATTATAAAATAGATTACTTTTTCATTTTTCTGTGTTTAATATGTATGTAGAAATTAGACATTAAAGATCAGAGAAAGACTACAATCGCCTTTTTCTTTTATTGTGCAAGTACCTGTCTAAGAAGTCCCCACACTTAGAACTAGGCATTAGGAGAAACATCTGTGGAGCAGGGAGTCATGGGGATGAAAGGTTATAGATAAGAGAACTCTGAGTGTGGATTTTAATCCACTTGGGAAACTGTCAGCAGCATAATTAGAAGAATAACCTGCATGGGGACCATGCCGAATGCAGCTGCTATAACCACAACCTATGACAATTTAGAAAATCCATCTTTTTTAGCCTTAAAATAAAAGCTTTTCCCACCTCCAGGACTGTCTGGAGAGTATGTCCTCTGTAAACTCTGCATGAAGACTGATTTGAGATTACTGAAAGAAGCATACAGCATATTTCATTGGGGATACATTTCCAAATTAGAACAGCTTTTCTCTTAAAGTGTTTTATCTTGTTAACTCTTCAGTGGTTCGAAGTTCTTGGTTTTGTATGGCGTGTGTGTTCCTATTTTTTTTTTTGAAAGCATACTTAGCCAAAGTCTAAATTCTTTGGGAAGAAAACTCAGGATGGCCTGATTTAGTCACTGCCAATAGCCATCAATTTCCAGGAGAAAAGATAGGGGAATAAATAAATCAGCCGAGTACCACGCTAAAACAGCTAGACAGGCCAAACCATCTATTACCCAGAAAACCAACACATACAGAATAGAAGGAATGGAGAGAAAGAGGGGACTATAGATTCTAAGCCAAAGTAGTAAATTTTATAAACACTGTAAGCTTTCAGGAGAACACCTGATGTTTTCATTAGGTAAGTGTTGTTATTGTTTGCAAGTAACAAAAATTCACTGAAGCTAGTAAGGCAAAATAATTGAGATATTCATTTGTGACTTTGGATGTTCTTCAACTTCTTCCTTCATTTACAATTGATAGCCAGGCTCTTTTTTTTTTTTTTTAATGTAGTTATTTCCCTCTCTCCTTTATTTACTTTTCAGTTTTATTGAGATATAATTGACATACGTCACTGCATGAATTTCAGGTGTATAACATAAAGGTGTGACTTACATCTATTGTGAACTGCTTACCACAATAAGTTTAGTTAACATTCATCATCTCATATAGACACAATAAAAAGAAATGGGGGAAAAAAGTTATTTTCTCCTTGTGATGAGAACTCTTAGGATTTATTCTCTGAATGACTTCCCTATAAATCAAACTATGGCGGTAGCTATACCCATCATGCTGCACATTGCGTCTCTAGGACTTATTTATCTTGTAACTGGAAGCTTGTACCTTTTGGCCACCTTCTGCCAGTTTCCCCTCCCCCCACCCCACAACCTCTGGTTACGACAAATCTGATTTCTCTTTCTATGAATTTGGGTTTTTTTTCCCCTGTATTGTTTTGTTTTTTAGATTCTACATGTAAGTGGGATCATATACTATTTGTCTTTCTCTGACTTATTTCACTTAGCACAAAGCCCTCAAGGTCCATCCATGTCATCACAAATGGCACAATATCCTCATTTTTTATGGCTGAATAATATTCCATTGTATCTGTGTATATACATATACATACCACAACTTCTTTATTCATTCATCTACCAATGGACACTAAGTTTGTTTCCTTGTCTTGGCTACTGTAAATATTGCTGGATAGCTGGGCTCTTTATATTTCATATCTTCGGAGTCATTTGCAGGTTCTAGATTAGAAGTTGCTTGAATGCACTAGCTCTTTCTATCCTTTATGAAAGCCTAAACTTCTTGAACAGATTAGGATAGAAAAAGAAATGCTCTAATGAGACTTTAGAAGGGAGAGGGTGAAGGCAAGGGCAGGGCTTTGTTACTCTCTCAGTTCAGTGAAAGGATGGCCTTTGTAGGTCCTGTTGGTAGCCGGGTATTGCTCAGTGCTTATGACAGTGACATCAGAAGGGGTATAACCTCAGAGGGGATGGAACCGTAGCCACTGCTAAAGCCTAGACCGAAGGCACAAGATCCTCCAGCAGCACTAAATTTTCATACACACTAAGTCCAGGAAGATAGCAGTGAGCCTTCAGATCCCAAGAGACCTTGAGGACTGAGATGATGTGTATCAAGCACGAATTCCTGCTGACTAATGGCCCCTTGCTGGAGGAGGATTCCTGAGACATTGGTGTTGCCCAAGACCCTTGAACCTTTACAGAGCACTTTGGGTGGGTGTGAGAGTAGAAGTAATAACCAATGAGGTACAGTTCCAGCCAGTATGGTAGGATGAGGACTGGGAGATGAATTTAAGCAGACTTAGAAAAGTGAATAAAATTTGATATTTTTCATAGTTTACGGACCAAGATTTAGACCCACTGTACTTAGGAAGAAGTGAAAATTTTATCTTAAGTGTAAAATTATCTTGTGATCCTTGCTTATATCCGCATACCTACCTCCTTCTACCACCCTCCTTGCTTACTGTACTCTAGCCAGGCTGATTAGTCCCCAGTCTGCCTGCTCCTTTATACCTGAGGATCTTTCTGTTTAAACCTCCTTTTGCCTGAAAGATGCTCCTTCAAATATTTGCATGACTGGCTTCTCCTCACCCTTCAGATCTTACCTTAAATGTCATTTCCTAGCAGAGGTTATCCCTGATCGTGCTAAATAAAAAGATCCTTCTCTCAAACACACTTCTATGGCAAAACAGTTATTCTCAATTATCCTGCTTTATATTCCTTCTTAGGAAATATCATAAACCAGATAAATAGATATATAGAAAAATAGATAGGCAGACAAACAGATAATGTATTATTTTTCTTGACCTGCCATACCAAACACCACAGACCGACTGGCTTAACAACAGAAATGTATTTTCTCATATTTCTGGAGGCCAGAAGCCCAAAGTCAAGGCATTGGCAGGCTTAGTTTCTTCTGAAGCTTCTCTTCTTGGCTTCCAGATGGCTCTCTCTTGCTATGTCACATAGTCTTTTCTCTGTGTGTCTTAATTTCATCTTCTTATAAGGACACATATCACTGGATTAGACATCTTGGCCTACCCATTCAGCCTACTTTTCCTTAATTACTTTTTTAAAGGCCTCTAAATATAGGCACATTCTGAGGTACTAGGGATTAGAACTTCAACACATGAGTTTTGAGGGGATACAATTCAGCCTGTGATAGATAGATAGATAGATAGATAGATAGATAGATAGATAGATAGATAGATTATAGAATCTTAGTAACTTATTTTGCTGGAGAGAGATACTCATCTGGCTGTGGGCCTAAGAGAAGAGGCCTGGGGCCCTCCTACTTGCCCTAATCCTTACTTTCCTACCTTCAGAGACACCTGGCATCTTTAATTCCTAAGACATATGATGCAAATAGCATGAATCAGTTTGCTTCTTTTGATTTTCTATAGCCCACCTTTACTTCTTTCCTCTACCAGTCACTTAAGAAACCATAAAAAACCTCAAATCATATTCAGTTATTAGCCATACAGCTGTTTCTCGTGTTCTGAAATATTGTTCACATTTCTTACTGGCTGTTCTTTTTTCCCTTATTCACTTTGTTATTTTGATTTTATACATTTTTTTTCTTCCTTTATAATCATTCTAGTAGGGTTTCATGATGGTGTGGAGATAATCTGCAGATTTAATGCTTCATGGTTAATTTAATCTAGAATCTGCTGTATCACTTTTAGCTTTGTTTAACATGACTTTAAGGTCCTGGGGCACCTGGGGGGCTCAGTCAGTTAGTTAAGCGTCCAAACTCTTGATTTCGGGTTAGGCCATGATCCTGTGGTTCAGGAGTTTAAGCTCCACATTGAGCTCTGGGCTTACAGTGTGGAACTGCTTGGGACTCTCTCTCTTTCCCTCTCTCTACCCCTCCCCTGTTCATGTGCACTTTCTCTCTCTCAAAATAAATAAATAAACTTAAAAAAAATGACTTTAAGGTCCTAAAACCTGGTTCCAAATCCTGGTGAGATCCTTATTATTAATTGTGAAAAGTTCTATTCTTGGTGATCAACATGTTTATTTTTATAGAATTACATAAGAGGGAATATTATCTAGGAAATTACAAACATTATATCTAACATTGGTTCTAGTTACTATGGATTTGGTGAAATTTTTATGTATAAACCTGGGTCAATATATAACAAAATGATACCACATCACACAGTAACATTTAGATCATTTAAAAAAAGATAATCTGGCCCAATGTAGCTTTTGATTTCAGTTCTCATTACTTGCCTAGACAAACCTTACATATAGTCCAATCAGATCGTCTGCTTATTCTCCCACCATGGCTCAGATATTTCAGCTTGGGTGCTTTTGTTTAGTGTATTTGTTCCTTCTAGATAATTTTAAATGATGATTCATCTTCATTTGTTAAAGTCCTTTCCATTTTTCAATGCCCACTTCAAAAGTCATCTTTCTTGATGCTCTTACGTAGATGTTCTGTCTCTCCTTTGAATTTAATATTCCTACTTCTCTTCTGACCCTTACTTGACTCTAGTCAACTTGTGAGTGAACTTGGCATATCATTCTTACTACTCTAAAAGCATCTAGAAAGCAAAGTTCTGGCCAATTCTTCATGAGTGCCTATGTCACTACTTTGCATTTAGTAAGAGCTCAATAAAATCCGTTGATTTGAACAGAACTCCCAGGTCGCAGTAACTTTAGTTGAAAATTAATGGGAAATATAAACTTATTTAAATAGTAATCTCTATGAAATAATTAAAAAGCAAAATCTGCTTTTAATACTATCATGTATCCTCCTGCCAAATTAAAACCCAACCAAAGCATAAATCCAAAATCACACTTAATTTTCACGTTACGTAGGTAATGTGGGGATTTTTGTTTTTGTTTTTGTTTTGTTTTGTATTTATAGAAATTAGGGCAGTGTCTTGAAAACTGATTACATAGAGTTATAAGAAAGGGTTTTAGGATAAATTTAATACGGGCTTAAAGATCTGTCAGTCTGTTAGGTACAAAAGACGTAAGGAGTATCTTTGGCTATTATTAGAATAACAGAAACGAAGAAGACATGAGTTTAAAAGATATTCCTGCTAAAGCAGAAATGGGAGCAGAGATCAGTAGTTTAAGAAGGGAAAGGAGCACAACTAAGCAGATGATACATCTAGTAGTTTTTCCCCAAAAGGTTTTGAGTATAAAGAAGTGGCTCTACCAATGTACTAAAAGCCCTTCAGGGAATCATGAAGCTTCGGTGCATTGATCTGTGCCACGGAATGGGAAATTCAGAGGAGTGAAGATAGGTCGGCCTCAATAATTTCAGAAAACTTTGACTCCTCGAAACCAACACACATTTCAATATAACAAATAGTATAATTTTTCAATGTTGTACAGCATTATTAGTGAGTTACAACCAAGGGTTTTCTCATCTTGCTTGTTCCACGGTTATGTCATCAGGGACAGAAACAGGGCAAATTTTCTTTTTCCACATTCTGTACACATGACCAAGCAATGGCATGTCACGAGGAAGATGAAAATACAGGAAGATATAGGAATAGGCGTTTTTAAATATTAAGCAAAAGGAGTACCCGGTACTGTGTCATAGATAGTACAACTATCTGCTCAGCAAATGAGTTCAAGTTTAATTCCTCAATCTAGTCAGGGGTGCTTATTAAATGTTAATTGGTAGTTCTAAGCTGATATGAAAGAAGTTATAAGTAATCAAAATACCTTTTCCTGTATTGTTGAAGTTAGCAAATCGTGCTGCCAACATAGCTCCACAGCATGTTAGAACAGGTTATGACATCAAATAACTCATAGTTGCTCATTATGCATAGGAGGCCTAGTGCACAGATTTTTGAAGTCTTTTTGTCCAGTTCCCAAAGCTAATTAGTGGAAAAACCAGGACTAAAATTCTAGTCACCCCTGTTTTGGGTTCACTTGGTCTTTTTCTACTCATCACACTGCAGGGGTGTGATGAGTAGAGAAAACAAGGCAGGGTTATTGAGCAATAGATGTAGAAACTATTCTGATCATTTACCATAAAGCACTTTGAAGCCTCATTTCTTTTTTTAATCAGGAGAATCTATAAAATTCTTTAATCATCTTTAGGTGTGGTGCCATGTATTTATATTCAGCTAAAAAGAACGAGTCATAACTGTATGCCTTCATTCATTCACTTGACCAGCATTTACTATGTTCCTACTATGTGCTAGTCTCAGCAAAATCTATTGTTGCAGTTCATTGAGAATATCCTTAACGGTGGTGGGTTTTTATAATAACTTATTTTTTTAGAGAGACAGAGAAGAAGGGCAGAAGTAGAGGGAAAGAGAGAATCTTAAGCACGCTGCACATCCAGCACAGAAATCGATGCAGGGCTCTGTAAGGGGCTCCATGAGATCATGACCTGAGCTGAAATCAAGAGTCCTATGCTTTTTCGACTGAGCCACCCAGGCACCCCAACAGAGGTGGGTTTTTGATACAAACAAGTGCATTCAGAGAGTTTAAGGGGAAATAAATAGGGTTTATAAAGTACATGTCCCTGTTTTGCTTAAGACCTTTACATGTGGTACCCAAACTATTTTCTTTGATAGCTATAAAGAGTTCCTTTAACTTCAGTCGGTCATTTGAACACCAATCCCTTAATTCCAGAACTGTTGAAAATATAGATAAATCACCTCACATTTCAGTCTTTCACCTGGTAAGTATGTAGCGCAGTCATATTGTTATGAACAAAGATATGGGGAAACAGGACTGGTCCATCATTACAGATGAGATATTCTGGTTTTTAAGGAATAATGTTCGAAACATAATGTTATATAAAAGTGAAGTAATCTTAATAGCTGTTTAACTCTCTTGCTGGAACTTGGTTATTGGGCACCAGTAAGGAGTTTTGGGGGGCATTTGTAGTGGATTTCTTTTTATAGCTTTCATGATTATTAGGCAAAAGCATGTCATGAGAATAGTAAAGCCATGCCTTTTGCTTTCTGAGCAGGTTTCTGTAAGCAATTTAATATGGTTCACCGAGAGAGGGTATGGTAGCTAGTCCATGTTAAGCCTAAACAAACTGCAGTAGAAATTGAAATGGTTGTTCCTGGCTCAATTCATGCCCCTGGATTAAACTGAAATATTACCCATGTCATGTAGGGATATTGAAGAGAGTTGTAATTCTGTTGGTTTCAACTAGGTACTGCCAGCAGTAACTGCCATATGAAAAACAGTGAAAATACATTTCCCGAAGAATTATTAGTAAAAGGTGAAACTCCAACAAGGAGTGCAATTCAAAATAGTAATAAAATAAAGAATAAGGAAAATTATTTGCTATCTAGAAGAGTAAAATTATGGAAAGCTGTCATCAGTGAAATTACCCTCCTCATAGAATTACAGAATTGTTTAGATTTCTCTTACCGCTGCTGTTGAGTAAGCTAAGTTTACATTGTTTCCAGAGATACACACATTATATTATTTATTTCCATAACTGGTAAAATTCCAGCATCATAAATAACTTTCCCACAGCCTGTGTGGTTTTATTTAGTGTGTACATATTAATGCCTTAAATTACATTTCTATAGCACATTCAATGAGCATACTAATAAAATCACAGCCGCTTCAGTGACCTTGAGACTGAACCTCAGTCCTTCACCTACAGAATTTTAAAAATACAGACATAGAGGAGGCACAGGGAAGATGCATAAGTAATTGTGGATTCAAAGCATATGTTTATCTCTGGGAGTATTTGCTCCTCAAATGTTGTTAATATTTAAATATACATTTTCGAAAGCAGCCATTCTCTAATAATAACTCTTGCAACCAGCCTAAAATTTTGCAGCCTGCCAATCTTCCAGTTAGACCCCTTAACTGTGCTGGTCTCTATAATAGTAATTGTCAATTTGACAATCCCTCTAATCACCACAGCACTTTGCAGGTATTAGCCAGGAAATTTCCTGTAACTCCTCTGAGCTGTAGCTCTCTGCCTTCTTAAAGGAGGGACAAATGAGCATAAATGACTTGTTCTAGAACTGCAAAGAAGAGTGAAAGACAGGTCTGGGATTAAAATTCTGGGATCAGCAACTACTAAAATCAACCTTCTGGTATCAGCAAAGCCATTTGTGGATTTTGGTTCCCTCATGAAAAGTGAAGCATAGAGATATGAACATATTCAAGACTCTCTAGTCAAGCGTATTCATACTTTGCTTCTGCCCACATAAGTCTAGGTTTCCTAATTTGTAAGGTTGAGATTACAGTGAAAAGTAAAATGGGACGAACAAAAACTCTAAAGTAACAAGAAGTTTTTGAAATACTATTACAACCTGGAGTGATCCCAAAGCTCACTACTGCTCAGCCCTCAGAAAATACTTGAGAAAAATCTCGTCTCTAAGAATGCTACTACTGAGGACGTTTCAGGAAGGACAGTATAGACTTTGTGGTTATCAAACAACTAAGCATTATGCCTGTTATCCCTTACCTTTTTTTTAGCTGTAATGTTACCATCATATTTAAAAAAGTAAGCAGACAAGGGGTACCTTGGCAGCTCAGTCGGTTAAGCACCTGACTTTGGCTCAGGTCATGATCTTGTGGTTCATGAGTTCGAGCCCTGTGTCAGACTCTGTGTTGATAGCTCAGAGCCTGGAGCGTGTTTCAGATTCTGTGTTTCTCTCTCTCTCTGCCCCTCTCCCGCTTGCACTCTGTTTCTCTCTCTCTCTCTCTCAAAAATAAAAAGCATTAAAAATTTTTTTTAAAAAAGTAAGCAGACAAAAAGTACTTTTTGGATGGTTGGTTTTATACTATCTGCCATTTTGAGGAAAAATTAAAATGAGAAAGTATATTTTTAGAAATTATTTACATTCTACAGAATATCTTTACATTCTACAATAAAATATTTTTATTAAAATTAGATCAATATGTTTTTCTCATAATGGTAGTATATACTTATAAAACAGTTCAAACCAGTATCATTGAACACTATGAAAATCAGAAAATTAAGATTTGGTTACAATTTACTTAAAGTAGAGGAGAGGATAGAAATCTAAAAACAAAACAAATCAAAACAGAAAATCTATCTATTAGGATAAAACCAGAGGAAGTGGAAGAAAAAGGAGACATGACTAATTAACATTCTAGGCAATTATTAGTGTGCTCTACTTCCTGGAATATTCTAAACCATAAGCTCACTGAATATTTCAGACCTACAAAGGTAGTGAGAGAGATTATCTTTTAATATGATGTCTTCATTTAATACTGCATTTCCTTGATTCTAAGACCCACATTTTTTCCCACATTTTAACATCACTGAAATTGAAATGCATCCTACAATCAAAAGTATCTCATTATTGCTGTTGGCTAATGTTTCCAAATTTCTATTACGTATTCATGTTTGGGATTCATTAATGAAAAATCAGAATTTAAGAGAATTTTCAGGAATTCCCTGAACTATGTTATTCTGCATTTTTCACAACACACTATTTATGTGTTTTAAATAATGAGTGACCATGGTAATAAACAGTGGATTGTTTTTCTATGATAGGGTTATACTTAGAATTTCAGAGGTTTACTATTTAAAAACAGTGAGAAAATGCACAGTTTGTAGATAACCCATAAATCTGCCTGATATAAACATCATAATAAGACACATTTATGAAGTTAAATAAAAGTTATTTAAAGAAAGAGTTTGCTAACCATTTAATATTTAAAAGTTCTTATTCTTAAAATGAAAATTTTAAATATAAAAGATGAATTGACCCATCTGATAATTTTGATCTTTGTTTTCTAACAAATATTCCAGATGTTAAAAACATTTCTTCCATTTCAATCAAATCAATATCAGTTGATGAGTTGCTGTTGATTTGATTGAATTAAGAGTGTATTCGAAGCAACCTCAACTTCTTCAAGTTTGTTAAGGTACGTGCTGCTTCATATTAACAACCACAAAAATGAAGGAGTACTATTTTTTCAACTTGCCTTGATTTTGATGTTGATATCAATATTGCTTTTGATATTTCATATCTTAGATCCGTTTCCAATTTCATTTCGTAGTATTCCACAACAATATTCTCAGCTTCCTTTTGTTGTATCTCTTTTGTTAAAATATTTACAAAGAAGTGTACTGATACCAGATATCCAAACACTACAAAATGCCAGTGAACATTGCTGGGAAGTATTAGAATAACATAACATTTGAATTTCCCAGCAGGGAAAACAGTACTACACAGAGTCATAGTCGAAATTGCTGCTTTAAGGACTCAAATTTGTTAATTCATGGAATACTGCTCATCAAATTTTTGTGACTATACAATGTTATAAACTTAATAGTTATTTTATTTGCAAGATTTTTTTCACTATTAGCTGCAGAAGCGGCTATAAATTCACATACAACATAGCAACAACTGCAAGCAAGAAAGATTGATTAGTAATGTCTCTCCATTGATTGTTAAGCTTTAGTTTTCACAGGAAAATTATAATATTTTTCCTGTTTTCTCTATTGATTTTTGTGACAAGATTTTTGATTCAGAAACATGTATAAATTTCCTGAGGATTTTCCATGTGGAAATGCTACTGCCAACCAGACAGCAGTTAGGATACAGTTGTTACTTGTACATTTGTAAATGTCAGTATATTGAGAATCAAAATTTACAGAATGAGTGTCAGCAGCTTAGAAGAAAACCTCAGAGATACTATAGAACACTTTTTAAAATCTTTAATGGGTTTCAAGGGAAAGGTAGAAGAGGGGATGTATCAAAAATGTTTAACACTGTTTCTTGAGTTTCAAAAGCAAACTAGTTCTGCATAATTGCAAAGCCTATTTAAAAGCCCAGTGATAAAGCCTTTAGTTCTCTGAGCATTTTTTTTCTTTGAGCTGCTATATCAACAATAATTTTAATGGCATACAAGATGTTATAGTGAAGGGAAAAATGGACATCAAATAACTCAGAGTCAAAAAGTGATTCCAAAGAATTGGAGTCTGTAAGTGAAGGTATTTTAGGGCTCTAACCAATTTAGTTAGCTTAAATTTTCCTTTTTACATAGGCATATAATAAGTGATTAAGTTGTATATAATTAAGTCTAAGGTCTCCTCATAAGTATTAAGTAGGATTTCAAAGTGTGAGAAAGTATTTCTTAATAGTTTAATTTGTAGTGTTTTTTATTGGTACATAACATAATAATACATGTTATAATCAGTGATATCTCAGATTGGATAAAACAATATAGATGCAGGAACTGAGGCTGAGAGATTACATGACTTCTCAAACACATCTGATGTTTTGCCAAATGTGCATACAGGATTTAAAACTGTATATATATATTTACATATATTTATATATATTTAAAGGGGTGCCTGGGTGGCTCAGTTGGTTGAGTATCTGACTTCGGCTCAGGTCATGATCTTGCAATTTGTGGGTTCGAGCCCTGCGTCGGGCTTTGTGCTGATAGCTCAGAGCCTGGAGCCTGCTTCAGATTCTGTGTCTCCTTCTCTCTCTGCCCCTCCCCTGCTCGTGCTCTCTCTCTCTCTCTCTCTCTCTCTCTCTCTCAAAAATAAATAAATGTAAAAAAAACTTAAAAAAATTAATTCTAACATTTTTTAGGCCTAACTATATTGATACACATAGATTAAGTACCATAATTTTAACTCTTGGATAGTATTACATCCAATGAATATCCCACAATTTACCAAATTCCGTACTGATGAGCTTTTCCAATGTTTATTACTAACGATGCTGCAGTAAGCATCTATATTAGTTAAGGCAAACTTAGGTGCTCTAATTACAAATCCCCAAATATATGATGGCTCAAACATCATAGGACTTTATTCCTAGCTCCCAGACAGACCAAAATGCACATTCTTGATTGGTGAAGGTCCTCCTCCAAGGAGGAGGGCCCAGGTTCTTCCATCTTAAGAGTCCACTCTTTTTTATCTTATGGCTTTCCAAGTCTCGGCTTGTTTGCTTCAAGCCAGTGGAAGAAGAAAAAGCATGGGGATTATTATTTGGCTGTTTTTTATGGGACAGATCTGGATGTATTGCACATTAATTCTACTCACCTCTTGCTAGAATTCAGTTACAGGGCCACAACTAATGATAATGAGGTTAGAAAATGTAGTCTAACTGTATGGCCAGGAAAAGGAGGATATAGGTTTGGTGAAGTGCTATCACTTCCTGCCACAAAATCCGTTATGTATGTCTCCTTGTGCCCACTTATGAGAGTCCATCAAGGACATATGCCTATATGTGGAACTGTTGTGGGTCTTAGTGAATAAATCTGACACTTGATTAAACATCAGTCACTATAAGTGTTTTACTATTCTCACATCTTAATCAATTCTTGAGATTATCAGTTTAAAACAATATTTGCAAGGTGATAACTGCCAAGGAGTATCTAAGAATTGCTTTAATTTGCATTCTCTTAATTAATAGTAATATCGAGAATCTTTTCATGATTATTGGTCACTCAAGTGGCTTTCTTCTATAAATTCCCTACTTCTATCTTTTGCTCACTTTTCTATTATCTTTTACTTTTGAGTAGTATTTGTTCTTCATATATTGTATAACTAATTTTTTTAATGTTTATTTCTGAGAGAGAGAGAGAGAGAGCGCATGAGTGGGGGAGAGGCAGAGAGAGAGAGAGAGAGAGAGAGAGAGAGAGAGAGACAGAACCTGAAGTAGGCTCCAGGCCCTGAGCTGTCAGCACAGAGCCTGATGTGGGGCTCGAACTCATGAACCATGAGACCATGACCTGAGCTGAAGTCGGACACTTAACTGACTGAGCCACCCAGACACCCCTGTCCTTTCTATATTCTAGATAATAATTCTTTGATGGTTATTTTCATTGCAAACATATTCTCCCGGTTGTGGCTTATATTTCCATTGTGTTTATGCCTCTTGACATACAGAAGTTAATTTTAATGTACTTAAATTTATCCTTTCCTTTATCTTTTATCATTTTCTGTGTTTTTTTTTAAGTTTATTTATTTTGGGACAGAGAGAGTGAGAGAGAGAGAGACAAGCAGAGAGAGAGCGGGAAAGAGAGAGAATCCCAAGCAGGTTCCTCATGGTCAGTGCAGAGCCCGATGTGGGGCTCGAACTCCCAAATCTGAGATGAGCCACACAGGTGCCCCATTTTCTGTGTCTTATTTTAAAAAATTCTTTCTTCCCCTGATATTATTAACATATTTGTCTACATGTTTTTATCTAAATATAAGTGTTATATTGCATTTAACGCTTTGGTTTTTTTTTTTTTTTATTTAGCTTTAAATGCAATATAACATTTATTTGTAGATAAGTACAAGATAATGATCTAACTTTATTCCATCTGGATGGCCAATTGTCTCAGCACCACTTTTGAGTTTTCCTTTCTTTCTCATTTGTAATTATATTTGTATGATATATGATCTCCCATATATATCGTAGTCTATTTCTATGTTCTATTCCATTGCAACCAAACTTTAATTTTCTGATTTTTATAGTGTTCAATGATATTAAGCTGTTTTATAAGTATATATTACATTCATAATAAAAAACACATTAATCTAATTTTTAGTCTAAAAATTTTAAGGTAGAACATAAATATATTCTGTAGAATGTAAATAACTTGGAAAATAAACTGTTTTCTTATCTTCAGCTTCTAGAGTCAGCAAGAGATCCTCAAATTAAGATGGGGTTCCAAGGCAAAGATTAAATGTGTATCACCTGGTAACATAGGCTAAACTGAGGAAGCCGAGTCAAACCTATGTGAAGACCCTTCTAGAAAGCATAAACTTGTAGTCTCATGGAAGCCTGATGGGCCCAAAGAATCTGATTACATAAAGAGGCAGGTCTAAAAAGGAGTCATGAGTGCGGCTTTGACCAGTGGAGTTGACTCGCTTCAAATTTATAGATAATCCATAAAGTTCTGAAGAAAGAACCAGTCTGAACTAAAAGAAACAGAGGCTGTTGGGGATTTGAAAAGGACTTTAGGCCTTCAAATTTCTACAATCAAGAAGCAGGCTGCGAAGACGGCCCAGCAATCAAAAGAGAACATATTTTCCAAAGGCTTCATCAGGAGTGGACAATGAGGATGATGGATAGTGGTGTAGCTCATAGCAGATGCAACCAAAGTCTGGGTAATAACCAACTAGAGATGCACTTCTGAAGCATCGGGTGGATCAGAACAAGTGCTTGATCAACAGATATTCCCTGTCCCAAAGTATGGTGGGTTGGCAGCATTTGATCAGTTGGATTTTCAGAATTGCTATTGGAGCAACGGCCGCTGTGTGATTAGCCTGTTCTACCATTTGTATACTGGGTACACTGGGTGGGACGGAGGGGAAGAGGTTCAGGGTTACTTTTTTTTTTTCCTAATTGACCTACTGTACTCTTTTATTGTCTTTATTTTTTTAAGTTTTATTTTTGAGAGGGACAGAGAGCACAAGTAGGGAAGGGGCAAAGAGAGAGCAGGACAGAGGATCTGAAGTGGGCTCCACACTGATAGCAGAGAGCCTGATGCAGGGTTCGAACCCACAAACCATGAGACCGTGACCTGAGCTGAAGTCAGACACTCAATCAACCAAGCCACCCAGGCTCCCTAACTTTTTTTTTTTTTTTTAAGTTCATAGGTCTCTGGATTAAGAGAAATTGCACTTGGACTTTATATAGAACATAAGAATCTCAACCTTGAGCCTGGCACCATGATTACATTAGACATTTTAGAGTCCTAAAGTAAGAGTGCTTGTGGTAGTTTGAATCATCGGCCCCTGTTCTTCATTTCTGGTAACATGCCTCATCATGGGTAAAGCACATTTCCTTACTTTGACTCTGTGCTTGGCCATGTGACATTTCCACTTGACCATTTTTTCTTCCATTTTCATTTTATCCTTCATCTCTAATAAGCAAAACCCAAATGCTTTCTTTGAGACCTGCCCTCTTAGAAGGTCAGGTACTTGGGGAAATGTGCATATTTAATCATCTACCCAGGCACACATAATTTACTCACGCCAAAAATATTACCATTTGATGCTATAAGAAAATTCTTAAAGGCAATATTGTGCAGTAAAATTAAATGTAATATTTCAAAATGTAGTATTTCATACAGAGAAGAACCAACAGAAGGCTGGACTGTGTCCCCTGCTATCATGGAGCAAGAAGAAATGGCTTGCTACCTGATGAATCAGAGTTAAATGCAACCACAAACCCAGAAATTTTTAAAGTGTGATTCAGGACTACAAGTATTTTCAACTCCATTTCAGTGGATACTAATATTTAAACTGGGAGTTCACTGTGACAACTACAGCAAAGCACTATTAGGTTACACACATCTGTACTTGTTCAGATAAATGCACTCACCAAACTCCCTAATTCCCTTTAGAAGGATAAAGAAGCCCATTAATGGAAACTCATCACTGACCAGGATGAAACTGGTTATCATTTGTCAAGGACAGTTTATAACATATCCCGTGGTACCTACAGCTATTTGACATGCTTGTGGTATTTCAGACTGTGGAATATATTTTCTAGTCTGAAATCCAAGTAAAATGAAGGGCAAAATCAGGCTTTCCTTTCATTATTTCATTTTTTCTCCAAATTTTCCCTGTAATTTCCTGTAACTTCCCTGTAATCATAGTCTGGAACTATTTTTGCAGAATATTTTCTAGGACAAAGATGTGGATAAGGACATCAGCCCTACAAGGGTCAAGTTTAATTAATTTTGACCAAAAGTTCAGAGGGAGAGAGAAGAAAAGAAAGAGGAGAAATCAGAGGAAGAGGGAAGGAGGCCTTAAGGCCTGGGAGAGGGCAAGATAGGGGAGGGGTCGGGGCTAGGGGAAATCAGCTCAGGGAGGAGGGAGAGGGACAGAGTGAGCAAAGGGAGACTAGAACCACATTAGAAAATGAGGGCTAATTTCTCCTGAAATCTCCTGGAAAGAGCAAAGAAGGAGCTGTCTCAGTCTCTGCCTGATGGAAAAGACTTAATTAAAAATTTTAAAGCCACTGAAAGTGCTGTTTTGTTGGCATATTAGCTGTTTCAATGTTAATAGCGCTTTTGAATTTTAAATACAGACATTTTGTCCCTAGTTCAGAAACTCTGGAAAAGGGATACGTTTTTGAAAGTTCAAACAGGAAATACCTCAGAGATTGGGGTCTAAAATTTTGAGCGTGTGTGGGGAACAGCATAATAATTTCATCTTACCTGCCAGTGCTCACCAACTGATCTATTCAGAGTGCCATGCAGAGAGGACCACTTCCACTGCTGGGTTTGGTAGGCTTGACATGTGCCATTCAGATCACTCTTCAAAGAAGGACTTTTTGCCCCAGCTGTTGGGAGAGCAGTCAGCAGATGTCCTCCATCATTTAAGTGCTTCAGGGTCCGCCTCAGCTGCAGAGAATCATTTCTATTTTTTTTTAATTATTTTTTTAATGTTTATTATTTATTTTTGAGAGAGAGAACGCGTCCACACGCGCGAGACAGAGTGCAAGCAGGGGAGGGGCAGAGAGAGAGGGAGACACAGAATGCGAGGCAGGCTCTAGGCTCTGAGCTGTCAGCACAGAGCCCGAGGACTCAGGGCCTGAACTCACGAACCGAGAGATCATGACCTGAGCCAAAGCTGGACGCTTAACCAGCAGAGCCACTCAGGTGCCCAGAGAATCATTTCAATCAAGGTCATGCCCCTGCCAAGGTGGCCTGCATCCAGTGATTAATCATGGTGAAGATGTGAAGATCCAGCCATTTTGGGCCCACAGCAGAACAACTCTGATGGGTGTATGCTCCAGAGATTGCAAGAGCTTTGTCTGAGGGTTTATCAGGCCTGCATCACACTCCATTTTTCCCTCTGCCTGATCCTGTTTCCCCCCCCCCCCATCTTCCACAGTGCTGGTCCCTAATCACTATCCTGTACCCACACTCCATCTTTGTCAGTGTCTGCTTGCAGAGAACCCAGACTACAACCCTTGGTTCAGGGAAATGCATGTTGTAATTGATGTGTGATGTCTGCCGTGGGTGAGGATAAACACACTTTTGCCAGGCTGTTCATCAAGTCTCAAACCATCAGGGCAGAAGAATCAGTAACTTTCTGGGCCTGAGAGTCAACATCAAAGGGAACATTGGAATCTGGTGGGGAAAACCCCAGAAAGATTCAACCATTAATTCATAAAGCACTTATTGATATTAGCTCTATACCGGGGAGAACTAGTAGTACATAGAAAAAAATTAAAACATAATTTAATAGAGACTACTCGAAACTCCTTGAAGAAGTCGTGGAAGTCCAGAAAACAAAGAGAAAAGCTTGCTGAGAGAAGTTGGAAAGAAGAAACGATGTGTATTTTCCTATTGCAGAGAGAATATGACAGGCCTCTTCAAGTATGGAAGGTGGAAAGTACCGGGGCAGCGAGTCAGGGAGCATGGCCTGCTTGGGGAAGGGCAGTGGGGTAGCATGATGAAGTGGCGGGTGAGTGAAGGTTGGAGAGGGTCAGGTGGGGAGGCAGAATATGAGACTAGAACATCTGGTTATTGCCAGTTGGGGAAGGTCTTTTCTGCCTCGCTCAGGAGTTTGGACTTTATTCAACAGCCAGTGGGCACTTTTGGAAAAGAAACTGTGTTTCTGTTATGGGTGTGTTAATGTCTTGGACAGATGTTAGGCTTTTCTTGTGTTGTTCTGGATTCTAATACTGTTTGTCCTTTGGATTAGTTTACACCTCCGTGGGCCCTTTATCCCCTCAAGAGAGTGAGTGTTTCAGGTGTTCCTCATTTAGGAAAGGCATTCCTCAGAACAATTGGAGAAGGAATTTCTATTTCTCTCTGGGTTTTTCTTAGTCTTGGGCCTGAATCTGAATGAGGCTTACTGTGCTTGGGGCCACTGCAGAATCCTGGGGTGTTAGGCAGGGCTGGGAGAAGTTCTCTGACATGGAGAAGCAGTCTAGGAAAAAGCAGAGGGGTGCCACAAACTACGGATGAGTCAAATATGACTTGTGAAATCAGATTTCTCAATCAACTTCCTTTTTGCTGTCCTGGAGATTTAAAGCAATTGTGTGTAACAGTGTGTGTCTGGGCTGGACTGGAGGTATCTCCCTGGTGTGCCAGCAAGTGGAATTAGGAAACACCCTCCTGGAAGTCCTCCAACCACTCTGGGCAGGCTGTCTCCTTAACTGTGATAGCATGCTTAGGGACACAAACAGATGTCCAGCCACATTCCCTGATTTGTCTAGGTCTCAGGAGCCTCATAAGAAAGCCCATAAACTCATCCACAATTAAGAGTTTATTACAGATACAGCTGACAGACCCAGTAAGGGGGTGAGAGGGAGAAGGGATGGCTCAGAGAAGGGGGAGCACTCTCCAAGAGTATGAATGCAGGAAAATCACCAGGATCCTTGGCAGAAACAACTCATAAGTGTAAGCTGAGGGGTAGGTTCAACAGCAGGGCTAAATGTGGCAAAGGAGCAGTCATTCTGATGGAGCATGAGGCCGTACTCTGTTCACACCACTTCTCCCTAGGGGAGCATAAGTCTCCCTGGGAGGGAGGGTGCTAGGTGATAAGACTGATAGGATTATTACCCAAGCAGTTATGCCAGAAAACCTCATCAAAAAGACCTGGACTAGAGAAGTAATAAATACACCCAGCCAGAGAGACAAATGTCGTCCAGAGACAGAGAGGCAAAGGGTGGAGGAGCTCAATGGTTTCATCCAGGAGAAGATGCTAATCTATGACAGAGACTTGACAGTGAAGAGTGAGGGAGAAGTAGGTGGTAATATTAATAGGACCCTGTGGCATTAAACTTGAGGAGTGAATGAGACAGGATCTAATGGCGCTTCTGTGACTCTTTAGGTAGACAATGATATGACAATTTAGTGAGGGATGCAGGTAAAAGGACTGGAATAAGGAAAAATAAGAAGAAGAATGAGTTTGATCTGGAAAGTTTTCATGTGTTGGAGTATGTTGTTTGTCTGGTAAAGCGGGTGGGAAAAACAGCAGGCAGTTGAGTAACTTGGATTAGGAACACTTAAGAGATGTGGCAGATGAAGAATTAATATTGAAGGTGGTTAAGAATAGAAGCCTGGAAAATACCATATGTAAGGAACAATTAGCAGCAGTGGGATGGAGAGGATGCAGAGAATGTGTGGCAAAAAATATAGGGGGAAGCGGGGGAGCTCCAGGAATGGGTATTTCATGGAGTTTTGTGGGGCTTGATGCCATCCTGGAGACATATCACATTGGAAAGAGGAAATAGTAAGGATGAGGTCACCACTGTGAGATCAGGTGTTCAATTCAGAAAGACCAAAAGAAGATGTGCCCATGAAACTGTTAACCTGTGGTCCTATAGCTGGGGAAAGCCACTCAGAATATCAAGTATCACATGTGAGGATACTAACTCGGTAGCCATGTGACCTAACGTAGTGTACCACAGAGACAAGATGCTAAGAGTCTGCTCTCAGAGGACATGGACCGAAGGGAAGTCTAATGCTAACAAGCAAATGTAATTATTAACAGAGAGGGAGTAAAATCAGTGTCACTCAGTTACCTCCCCCACTGTCTCCCCTTGTTCATTCTCTGTATTTGGCTCTTATCTGTGCCCAAGGGAGCTGCCTCAGAATCTGGAGCGAGTAGACCTGGCACCACGCAGGTATGTGTAGTTTGGAAAACCATTTCCCACAAGATTTTATCATGTATCCTCATGGTTGAGAAACTCCTGCTTTAGATCTGTGATTCAACCATTTCTAAGATACCAGGTTTAAGAAGTTTTATAACAGTTGAGGAACCCAAGTGGCCACCTAGTAAAGGCTGTAGTGTCTAGGTAGGAACTACCTTGACATGGTCATCAGCGCTCCAACTATCCAGCACCATTTAGGAAGGGCTGTGCAACTGATGGGCACGCCGTCTATCCAAGATTATTCTTTGATTCAAATGTATTTGTAGCTGAAGAGAAGTATCAGCTACCTCTCCAAACCTGCCTTAGATATGCCACACTTGGGGGGAATACTTGGAAGTCTTGCTTCATGCTTGTGTCCACTCCACACCCCCTGCCCTGCCCCACTGCCCCTTTCCTGGGTGGGCTCCAGGAACTCTGGTTACTCCACAAAAATGCCACAACTGAGTATAGCACTGAAGAATCACATTCTGCCTCCCTTCACAGGGTAGATTTTTCATCTTTCCTTAAAATTCAGGAAATAAATCAATGCCATATTTTTCTGGTTTTATCATGCAAGTGATAAGGAGGAAAACAGGATTTACTGAGGAAGAACCTGCAAATATTTGTTGTTTATAATGTGGAAAACTAAAGTAAGCCAGCAGAGACGAGCTTGGCTCTAATAGTCCCTGAATAACATTCAGTTTTCTTGGAAATGATGTTTAACTGATCTGGTTTTCAAACTGCACAAAAGCAGAATTAATTAATATTTTCCTCATTTTTTAAATTATGGCTTTGTTTTCCAACACGAATGAGACATTTGAATCTATTAATAAGTAAAACTATAAATGTTATTCTTAGCATAAACTAGGCAAAACTGAAGCTCTTTTATAAAAGATGCTACTTGAAGATGCAAGAGAGCTGCCTGATAAAATCAATCAAAATAAGTCCAGAAGTGTTTCTTCTTGAGAAAAAAAAATAATATAATTGGTAATTATAGAGCCAGAATAGAAGAGAATAGCTACTCTTTAAATAGTTGATTAAGGCTCAGTGAGTTTCTCTATGGTGTTTTGAAAAAAAAGGGACTATTTAGTAGGTAAAGGCAGAAGACCTTCTGAGATAAACAAATGGAATTACGTAAAGACGTTTTCTCATTTATATCCAGGGTGGAAAAGTTTCATCCTTTCTGCCACTCACATTACAAATTAGTTTCATTAAAGAACTGAAATAAATGTACTATTTGCAAAGATTTCATGTTTCAGATAAGTGTTTTTTTCCCAAAGATCACATTTTTTTCTTTTGGTTTGTTTGAAGTTACAATAAATGAATTCTTGGAAATTCTCTGTTATAATTTCTTACGATGTTTCTTTTATTCATTTATTCTGCAAATATTTACTGAGCATCCACAATGTTCTAGGCACTATGTTCAACACTCTAAGCAAGCGACCCCCCCATTTTAATTTTGTGTTGTGCAAAGAGTTGAGTGAAAACATGTTTTCTCTCATAATAATACAAGGATACAACTTCCTTTTATCTCTTTTCATGCTGAAATTTTTTGGCATAAACATATTTTCACTTTTGACAAAAGAAAATTAGTTTAATTCTCACCACTGACAACAAATCTAAAGGCAGCTTTTTAAGTTCTTGTCTTAAGTTTGATTATTATTTGCTTTGCTATGCAGGGTGCACAGCACTAAAAGGGAACATACCGATCTTCCTTTCTTCTTACTACCCTTTACACTATTCTTACCGCTCTTCTTCCTGGAACCTTTGCTCAGAACTCTTATCTGACTAAAGACAAGCAAATAACTTTACTGACAGACATAGACAGGGTCTAGTTAAATATGTTAACTTCTGCTGACAGCAGCTATGGCAGAGTTCACTTTAACTGTGGCCTTCTTGGACCACTGGAGACCACAAAATACTGATTTCAGTCTTACTTAACTGAGAGAAAAACTAAATTTCCCAATCAACCAAGCAAACCAACAAATGAACTAACCAATAAAGGGGTCCTGAGACCCACCTGGGGATGGCATAGCTGATGAGTGGAAGAAGCCTGAATAGGGAGTGGGTTGGAGAAGATAGCAAGTCCCTTGTTAGAATCAGATTTTTCAGATCAGTAGTGGGAACATGTTGATAATTTCTTAATATGGTTGCAACTGATAAGGCTGAAATATGAATGGAGGGGTGTGGAAGAGTGCACTTTCAGTGGTCTTTGTAATGAGCTTCTGACCTCAACTTCTTATATTCACTTTCTTCCCTCCCTGTTTGTCTCCCTCCCTTCCTTATTCTCATTTACTGACAAAACAATATTATTCCTACTTCATGAATATGAGAAGCTTCTCTGTAGGATTGTCTCAAGGTTTTAGACAGTTGTTAATAAACTTGCCCTCAAAGGAGTCAGAGTGAGTTTAGTGGTTAAAAGCATGCCCACAATAGTGGGCATTCAGTGTTTGCTTAATAAATGAGTAAATGGATGAATGAATGAATGATCTAGAAGTTCAAATAAATTTCTTCTTCTGTGCCAAGTCTGATTGGTAGGATTCAGGAAGAATTATTAGGGCACATATATACTTGGCTGCAACAATCAATCTGCTATGTCTGTCTAGCCAGGGCATAGGCACAGGGTGTGGCAGCATGAGGGCTACTGATGCATTGACGTAGGCCTTGGCCCTTAATCTATCAACGGAAGAAATCAGAAGTTGGAATTATGATGATGGCATTTCCTTCTGGTCCTCTTGCTCTTCCTTAGAAGGGACAAGTAATCTTATCACATTCACCTTGGAAGGACTGGCATCAGAGAAAGTTGTGTTCGTCACACTTTAAAGCCCAATTATGCAGACCATGAGCACTACTTTTCTCCTCTCTATTTCTTTCAGGCTCAGTAAAACAAATGTTCCTCTTTAACTCTCCCCATTATTTTTTAGCTCCCATTTTATTCAGATACAGAAACAACTTACTTTCGATTTGCTATTTGACAGGTTTTATTCTATTAAACTAGATCGGATTTACCAGTAGACATTTTAGAAAATAAAATTGGAGATTCCATTACAGAAACTGATTCACAGTCCTCAGCATGGTACCAAGTATTTGTATTTGGAAAAGTCCATAAATGTTTCTGAGACATAGCTTTAGTTGAGAACTATTAGTATACAAAAGGATTTTTTATTAGCTGTATTGTGGCTTCAGATATTGTCACTCGTGGATCCTTAGTTTTTTCATCTTTAAAATGAGAATAACATACTGTGGTAATCAGAGATAATACCAAATATTAATCATTAATATTTGTGTCCCTAAAGAGATGTTGTAAGGAAGACATCATTCTAAATCTGAAGGGATTAGAGGGATTGGGGAAAATATAATATTATTAACAATATTAACACTTAAATTTATAAAGTGCGACTGGGTTTACTCAGAATGATCATGGAATTAGATATTGTAATTAACTTACTTTTCTGGGCTAGCCAGAAAATAAATTTTGATTGAATTCTGCTTGCTGAAAATATTCCTAAAATCTAATAGTCTTTTCTGCCTTAAAAAATCAAGTATGGTGCACATAATTGAGTCAATTTTGATAATTCCAGTACCACCGTGTTAGCATTCAGAACTGAAACATTTCATTGTATAGCAGTATTCAGATATTCGGGATCTGTCTGGGAGGTTGTTTTACTGCTTTTCATTTGGTTCTTGTTTTCAATATAAACCATTGTTTAACCCATTCCTGGTTGCCTCAGTCATCGTGAGGCTGCAGTGTTGTGCAAGAATAGTCCTGTGCAAGAACATCTGTTATCAACCTTAGATAACTCCCTCCTTGATTTGGAGCTTTTAAATTCTATCCCCAGCCAAAAAGTGAAAACAAATAGGACTGGTCCTTTGATATGTGTTAGCACTTTGGGCTTTGTTCTAGGGAGGACGGGAGTAAAGAGACTGATTTCCTTGCTATTCTAACCATGTGCTTTCAACACTACTGGGAGACCATTATTTATGCTCCAAACACTAAAACAGTCACCCTCTTAGAAGGATACTTGCCTCTCTGAGTTCTCACGAAGACAAAGTGTGTTAACATTTCTAAAAGCACAGAAGGGCTTGGTCACTGTCTATCTTGTTTACCAATCTATCCCTAATGCCTAGAAGAGTCCTTAAAATATTTGCTGAGTGAATGAATAAATGTTATTCTTTCTTCCTCATCATTGGGATCACCACAGCACTTTCACTCTATTTGTCTAAAGGCATTTATCATATTCTACACTATGGTCTTTGTGTATTAGCATAGGACTCGTATATCACAACTTTGCTCCTCCACAGAACATAACGTAGTATGTGACACAGTAACTCAATGGATGCATGATGAATGAATGCATGTTGTAAGTAGACCCATGTACTTAAATAATATATGTAGTAAATGTTCATGTTAGTTTTCTAAGCTCTGTTGACTAGTAACAGAAATGCCCCATCCAAAATCTTCTGAGTGTATTTAGCAGAAAGAGAATTACTGACAGTATCTTATATATTTTTTGTTGGATAACACTGCTTGGTGTTTAAACTCTTAACACATCTGGTGACTGTTTTAAACATACATACACACACACACACACACACACACACTGTATATATATACACACATATATGTATATATATATCAATTATATATATTTGTTTTAATGATATTTAAAGTCATACAAATATGTAAGACCTATTGTAATAGAATATTTTTGAGAATTTAAAGTTAAACAGTGTAGTTCTTTCTTTTTGCAGAATGCCGCCAGCATTAGGCTCAATGGGAAAGAAGGGGACCTTGGGTTGATTCCTTATTTTTAGCCTCCGTTAGATGATTGTAATTCATTGTTTGTTAGGTTACCAGAGGGTATACTTCATCAAGTCTAATGCATTTAGCAT
Source organism: Panthera pardus (assembly GCF_024362965.1). Lineage (NCBI taxonomy): Eukaryota > Metazoa > Chordata > Mammalia > Carnivora > Felidae > Panthera > Panthera pardus. Next base: position 47,929,640 of record NW_026526666.1, on the reverse strand, counting down.
GCAGCTGCTTTGTGTCTCATGAGATCCAGGCTGTCTCAACCTACCACTCCTCCTGAAATCTCCCCACTGCCTCCCAAAGAAGTAGTATGTCAATATTATGCTTTTATTGATAGCCACACAATTCACGTTCCACTTCTTTCCTTAAACTTTTTTCATTATGTGATTTTATCTGCTGGCTTAGACCTTTCATGCTAGCCATTTGTTTTGCCCCCAAGTATCTGGCCTTTAAAAATATAATGCAGCTTACTGGCTTATTGAATAAGAGATATATGGCTGTGCTTATAGTCAAGCATGAATGTGCTTACACACTAAGTCTTACTGAAATGCCTCAGCTTCCTCAATACTGTGCTAATTCTCATAATGAATTCCCATTGTTATGTGATCATTAACTGTATACTGCATTAAACCAGTAGGTTAAGCTTGGGGAACCTGGGTGCCTCAGTCGGTAGAGCATGTGACTCTTGATCTTGGGGTCATGAGTTCGAGCCCCATGTTGGGTGTAGAGATTACTTAAAAAAATAAGATACCTTCACCCCCCATACTATAACCTAATACTCAGACCATTAATTTTCAGATGCAGAGTTATTTTGAAGTGATAATTATTGTAAATAAAGAAGAAACAATACATGTAAAATATCTAGTTTTCAGGAAGATTTGATCCTACCTCATATCATATTTTTATTCACAAACTAAAGATTAATGGCTTAGAAAGCATTCTTCTAAAATGTGAGTTCACTATTGATGAGGCGATTGTAAAGAAAAGGCAATTAGTTTTAGCCAATCTAGAGAACATGCTTTAAACGCAGTCAATGAGTAGAAAATGGGTAATGTTTGATACTTACCAAGGTATGCTTTTACATTATTTTACCTGAGTATTAGGGAAAAGTTTTCAGGTGATTAAAAATTTAGGGAAAAGTTGCTGTTCTTCAAAGGTATAAATGGAACTCATAAGTTTGATATTTTTAAAATACTGACTATAAATTTTTCATCAAAAACAATATCAGACTATATAGTTATAATATGGTGAGATAGGCATAACTACAAGAATTTTTTAAAGGAGCTAGAAGTCAGAATGAGAGGACTACAGGTTAATCAGCTTTTACTAGGATATAATCTTCCAATTAGGACTTTAGTGCCATTAATAATAGTGTGTTGTAGTACTTATTACAATGAATGATAAAGGTTTCTCTGCCCATTTCCTCCCCATTAAACCTTGGGCTCCTTTGGTAGATTGGACTATCATATTCATCATTGTATCTGCAGCACCTAACCCAGTACCTAGTATAGGGAAGGTTTGCAATAATTTTTAATTAATTAATTAGGTACTGAATATTTAATTAATCAAATATAACGAGAGCTAAACTATAATTATGAAAATTAACTTATAACTGTATTAAGAGGGAAGTAAAATTAAGAGTTAAAGCTGATCTGTGCACCATAGTTAACATTAGACAGGGTCTTTTAAATTATGGATTCAATTTTGGAATAGAATTTGTAAGAATACTATTGAAAAACTTGATGGGTTAGAAAGAAGATAACGTCACTCACTATTTGGAGAGATGTGAGGCTTGTATTCTGATCAAGTTATCCAAAAGATTAAGCAAATTCCCATGGCATTTTGCTGTATGGATTTATAAAAGGGCAAGACTCATAATCCCAAGACTTCAGATATTTGTCTATTTAGTTGTCTTCAAGGTTAGTTTTTAAGGAGATTTAAAAATAATGATACTACTTTCCATATTGGTTAGGATAGGGTTAGCCTTCCAGTAATGAAGACCTGACCTCCCACCCCCAATCTGAGCCCAAAAAATGGCTTAAATAAGACAGACCTTTATTTTTCTCTCACGTACATGTGTTTACATAACAAAAGCTTAGCTTCCATTTTCAGTAGAGATCTAGGTTCTTTCTCTTTTGCTGTTTTAACATCGTTAACATGTTGATTATGATTTAAAGTGGCTGATCAAGTCAGTTATTATATTTACATTCCAGGAAATAAGAAGAGAAAGACAAGAAGAGCCCCCAATTTTTTTTCTTTAAGCAGGCTTTTTGGAATTTGCACATAGAAGTTCTGCACATATTTTATTGCTTGGGTTCTCTTTCCGTTAATGAGGAAGATGTTCAGCTACATATTGAAAGGCAACCTGTCATTTCTGTGACATGATTTAAACAAAAACAAAAACAAAAAAACCCAAAAACATATGCTCATGGTAAAAACAAAAGAAAACAAGCAAAAAAACCACAAGAAACAAAACATGCAAACAGTGTAAGATACAGGTGCAAAGTTGAAATTTCCCTGCCTCTCACTTTAATGGAATTTGTTATTGTAGTCTGCTTACACATTTTCAATACCCACTCTTCCTAAGTGTTCCTCACTATCATCCTCATTATTCTAAAGAAGAAAAGAATAAGCCCTATATTTTGTAGTTTTTCTTTTAGCCGGGGAACAGATGTATGGATTTAGTCTACACCAACTGAAAGCATCTATGTGAAACTTTGATTTAGAATTGAATTATGTGGGGAAAGAGGTAGGCGTCAGATTACCCATTTGCTGGAGCAGATTGTGGCAAGGCTTCATGGTTCTGGAGTGAAGATCTGTGGTGTATTCCCTGATGCAGTACTGGAAATACCCACAAGTGTATTTTACATGTGTTTCTGGCAGTGAGGTTCTGGAGCTGGCAGCCATGGGTGTAGCTTTTTGATTTGGCTGGTCCTTGGTTGTGGCAGAAGCAGTGGCTTTATTAGTTGGCCATTCCTATGAGGTGTGTCTTTTATGGTGAGAGTCTTTTATGGATCTTCTGCCTAGGGACTCTATCTTCAGCTTCTGCAGTGCTCCTACAGATTTGAAACTTGCTATCTAGTCTTTCCTGATCAGATTCTCCATCTTCTTTATGACCTACCTCTTCCCCCACCAAGATGATCACTATCCTGAATAAGGTGTTTATCATTCCGATGCATTTACATTTTTTAACCTTATATCTCCTTAAATACATTGTAAATATATTATTGTTTTTATTTTTAAAAAATTACATCCAAATTAGTTAGCATATAGTGTAAAAATGATTTCAGGAGTAGATTGCTTAGTTCCCCTTATCCATTTAGCCCATCCCCCTTCCCACAACCCCTCCCGTAACCCTCAGTTTGTTCTCCATGAGTCTCTTCTGTTTTGTCCCCCTCCCTGTTTTTATATTATTTTTGTTTCACTTCCCTTATGTTCATCTGTTTTGTCTCTTATGATTTTTGTCTTTCTCGGACTGACTAATTTCACCTAGCAGAATACCCTCCAGTTCTATCCACATAGTTGCAAATGGCAAGATTTCATTCTTTTTGATTGCTGAGTAATACTCCATTGTATATATGTACCACATTTTCTTTATCCATTCATCCATCGATGGACATTTGGGCTCTTTCCATACCTTGGCTATTGTTGATAGTCCTGCTATAAATATGGGGGTGCATGTGTCCCTTCGAAACAGCACACCTATATCCTGTGGGTAAATGCCTAGTAGTGTAATTGCTGCATCATAGGGTAGTTCCATTTTTAGTTTTTTGAGGAACCTCCATACTGGTTTCCAGAGTGGCTGCACCAGCTTGCGTTCCCACCAACAATGCAAAAGAGATCCTCTTTCTCCGCATCCTTGCCAACATCTGTTGTTGCCTGAGTTGTTAATGTTAACCATTCTGATAGGTGTCAGGTGGTATCTCATTGTGGTTTTGATTTGTGTTTGCCTGATGATGAGTGATGTTGAGCATTTTTTCATGTGTTGGTTGGGCATCTGGATGTCTTCTTTGGAGAAGTGTCTATTCATGTCTTTTGCCCATTTCTTCACTGGATAATTTGTTTTTTGGGTGTTGAGTTTGATAAGTTCTTTATAGATTTTGGATACTAACCCTTTATCTGATACGTCGTTTGCAAATATCTTCTCCCATTCTGTCAGTTGCGTTTTAGTTTTGCTGATTGTTTCCTTCACTGTGTAGAAGATTTTTTTATTTTGATGATGTCCCAGTAGTTCATTTTTGCTTTTGTTTCCCTTGCCACCAGAAGGGAGTTGAGTTGAGTAAGAAATTGTTGCGGGCAAGATCAAAGAGGTTTTTGCCTGCTTTCCCCTGGAGGATTTTGATAGCTTCCTGTCTTACATTTAGGTATTTCATCCACTTTGAGTTTATTTTTGTGTGTGGTGTAAGACAGTGGTCCAGGTTCATTCTTCTGCATGTCGCTGTCCAGTTTTCCCAGCACCACTTGCTGAAGAGACTGTCTTTATTCCATTGCATATTCTTTCCTGCTTTGTCAAAGATTAGTTGGCCATACATTTTTGGGTCCATTTCTGGGTTCTCTATTCTGTTCCGTTGATCTGAGTGTCTGTTGTTGTGCCAATACCATAATGTCTTGATGATTACAGCTTTGTAGTATAGCTTGAAGTCTGGGATTGTGATGCCTCCTGCTTTGGTTTTCTTTTTCAAGATCGCTTTGGCTATTCGGGTTTTTTTCTGGTTCCATAAAAATTTTAGGATTATTTTTTCTAGTTCTGAGAAGAATGTTGGTGTTACTTTGATAAGGATTGCATTGAATATGTAGATTGTTTTGGGTAGTATCGACATTTTGACAATATTTGTTGTTCTTATCCAGGCGCATGGAATCTTTTTTCCATTTTTTTGTGTCTTCTTCAATTTCTTTCATAAGCTAAGTTTTCAGTGTAGAGATTTTTCACCTCTTTGCTTAGATTTATTCCTAGGTATTTTATGGTTTATTGTGCAACTGTAAATGGGACTGATTCCTTGATTTCTCTTACATTGTCTATCCTATACATTGTTGGTGCATAGGAATGCAACCGATTTCTGTGCATTGATTTTATATCCTGAAACTGTGCTTAATTCGTGGATAAGTTCTAGCAGTTTTTTGGTGGAATCTTTTGGGTTTTCCATATAGAGTATCATGTCATCTGCGAAGAGTGAAAGTTTGACCTCCTCCTGGCCGATTTGAATGCCTTTTATTTCTTTGTGTTGTCTGAATGCAGAGGCTAAGACTTCCAATACTATGTTGAATAACAGTGGTGAGAGTGGACATCCCTGTCTTCTTCCTGACCTTAGGGGGAAAGCTCTTAGTTTTTCCCCATTGAGTATGATATTAGCGTTGGGTCATTCACATATGGCTTTTATGATCTCGAGGTATGCTCCTTCTATCCCTACTTTCTTGAGGGTTTTTATCAAGAAAGGATGCTGTATTTTGTCAAATGATTTCTCTGCATCTATTGAGAGGATCATATGGTTCTTGTCCTTTCTTTTATTGATGTGATAAATCACATTAATTGTTTTGCGGATATTGAACCAGCCCTGCATCCCAGATATAAATCCCACTTGGTCGTGGCGAATAATTTTTTTAATGTATTGTTGGAGCCGGTTGGCTAATATCTTGTTGAGGATTTTTGCATCCATGTTTATCATGGAAATTGATCTATAGTTCTCCTTTTTAGTGGGGTCTCTGTCTGGTTTTGGAATCAAGGTAATGCTGGCTTCCTAGAAAGAGTTTGGAAGTTTTCCTTCTGTTTCTATTTTTTGAAACAGCTTCAAGAGAATAGGTGTTAACTCTTCCTTAAATGTTTGGTAGAATTCCCATGGAAAGCCATCTGGCCCTGGACTCCTGTTTTTTGGCAGATTTTTGATTACTAATTTGATTTCCTTACTGGTTATGGGTCTGTTCAAATTTTCTATTTCTTCTTGTTTCAGTTTTGGTAGTGTATATATTTCTAGGAATTTGTCCATCTCTTCCAGATTGCCCATTTTATTGGCATATAATTTCTCATAATGTTCTCTTATTGTTTTTATTTCTGCTGTGTTGGTTGTGATCTCTCCTCTTTCGTTCTTGATTTTATTTATTTGGGTCCTTTCGTTTTTCTTTTTGATCAGACTGGCTAGTGGTTTATCAATTTTGTTAACTCTTTCAAAAAACCAGCTTCTGTTCTACTCTTTTGGTTTTGGGTTTGGTTTTTTTCATTTTGTTTTTTGTGTTTTTGGTTTCGATAGCATTAATTTCTGCTCTTATCTTTATTATTTCCTGTCTTCTGCTGGTTTGGGATTTTATTTGCTGTTCTTTTTCCAGCTCCTTAAGGCATAAGGTTAGGTTGTGTATCTGAGATCTTTCTTCCTTCTTTAGGAAGGCCTGGATTGCTATATACTTTCCTCTTAGGACTGCCTTTGCTGTGTCCAAGAGGTTTTGGGTTGTGGTGTTATAATTTTCATTGACTTCCATATACTTTTTAATTTCCTTTTTAACTGCTTCGTTAGCCCATTCATTCTTTAGTAGGATGTTCTGCAGTCTCCAAGTATTTGTTACCTTTCCAAATTTTTTCTCGTGGTTGATTTCGAGTTTCATAATGTTGTGGTCTGAAAATATGCACAGTATGGTCTCAATCTTTTTGTACTTACTTAGGGCTGATTTGTGTCCCAGTATATGGTCTATTCTGGAGAACGTTCCATGTGCACTGGAGAAAAACATATATTCTGCTGCTTTAGGATGAAATGTTCTGAATATATCTGTTAAGTCCATCTGGCTCAGTGTATCATTCAAAGCCATTGTTTCCTTGTTGATGATTTGATTAGGTGATCTGTCCATTGCTGTGAGTGGGGTGTTGAAGTCTCCTACTATTATGGCATTACTATCGATGAGTTTCTTTATGTTTGTGATTAATTGATTTATATATTTTTGTGCTTCCACATTTGGCGCATAAATATTTACAATTGTTAGTTCTTCTTGGTGGATAGACCTCTTGATTATGATATAATGCCCTTCTGCATCTCTTGATACAGTCTTTATTTTAAAGTCTAAATTGTCTGATATAAGTATGGCTACTCCAGCTTTCTTTTCTTGACCATTAGCCAGATAGATGGTTCTCCATACCCTTATTTTCAATCTCAAGGTGTCTTTAGGTCTAAAGTGGGTCTCTTGTAAACAGCAGATAGTTGGATCTTGTTTTCTTATCCATTCTGTTTCCCTATGTCTTTTGATTGGAGCATTGAGTCCATTGACGTTTAGAGGGAGTACTAAAAGATATGAATTTATTGCCATTATGATGCTTGTAGAGTTGGCGTTTCTGGTGGTGTTCTCTGGTCCTTTCTAATCTTTGTTGCTTTTGGTATTTATATATATATATATATATATATATATATATATATATATATTTTTTTTTTTTTTTTTTTTTTTTTTTTCATCTTTTCTCCCATCAGAAAGTCCCCCTTAAGATTTCTTGCAGGGCTGGTTTAGTGGTCACAGACTCCTTTAATTTGTGTTTGTCTGGGAAACTTTTTATCTCTCCTTCTATTTTGAATGACAGTGTGCTGGATAAAGAATTATTGGCTGCATATTTTTCTGATTCAGCACACTGAATATATCCTGCCACTCCTTTCTGACCTGCCAAGTTTCTGTGGATAGGTCTGCTGCAAACCTGATCTGTCTTCCCTTGTAGGTTAGGGACTTTTTTCCCTTTGCTGCTTTCATGATTCTCTCCTTGCCTGAGTATTTTGTGAATTTGACTATGATATATGTTGTTGATGGTCGGTTTTTATTGAATCTAATGGGGGTCCTTTGTGCTTCCTGGATTTTGATGTCTGTGTCTTTCCCCAGGTTACGAAAGTTTTCCCCTATGATTTGCTCACATAACCCTTCTACCCCTATTTCTCTCTCTTCCTCCTTTGGGATCCCTATGATTCTGATGTTGTTCCTTTTTAATGAGTCACTGATTTCTCTAGTTCTTAAATCGTGCTCTTTTGCCTTAATCTTCCTCTTTTATCCTGCTTCATTATTCTCTATAAGTTTGTCCTCTATATCATTGATTCTCTGTTCTGCCTCATCCATCCTTGCCACCACTGCATCCATCCATGATTGCAGCTGAGTTATAACATTTTAAATTTCATTCTGGCTACTTTTTACTTCTTTTATCTCTGCAGAATGGGATTCTAATCTATTTTCGACTCCAGCTAGTATTCTTATTATTGTGATTCTAAATTCTGGTTCAGACATCTTGCTTGTATCTGTGTTGGCTAAATCCCTGGCTGTCGTTTCTTTGTGCTCTTTCTTTTGGGGTGAATTCCTTTGTTTTGTCATTTTGAAGGGAGAAGAGCAATTAATGAGGTAGAAAAATTGAAATTAAAAAAAGTTAAAATTTAAAAAATATTAAAATTAAGAATTAAACACACACACACACACATACAAATCGAATAGATGATGCTAGATCCTAGGTGTGTTTTCGTTGGGTGTTGAAAGTAGTTTGACAGATTAGAGAAAAAAAGGGGGGGGAAAGCAAATCGTCTGAGAATTTGAAAAAATGAATACACTGAAGTAGACTAAAATGAGATGATAGGGTAAAATGGAATTTGAAAAAATATACACAAAAGTAAAGAATATAGTAGAAAAAAATTAAAGAAAAATATTTTTAATAAAAATTAAAAATAAATATGAACTTTTTCTTTTTCTATATTCAAGAAAAAAGAAAATAAATGAAAAAGAGAAAAAAGAAAAGAAAAAAAAGAAAGAAAAAAAAGGAAATCGTTTGAAAATTTGAAAAAGTGAATACCCTGTAGTAAACTAAAATAAAATGATGGAAGTAAAATAAAATTTGAAAAAATTTACATAAAAGCAAAAATATAGTAAAAAATTTAAATAAAAATATGTTAGTAGAAATTGCAAATAAAAATGAAGTTTTTCTTTCTGCATTCAAGAAAAAGAAAAGAAACAAAAAAGAGAAAAAAAAAGATAATGAAATAAAAAGAAAATTGTTTGAAAATTTGAAAAGGTGAATACACTGAAGTAGACTAAAATAAAATGATGGAAGTAAAATAGAATTTGAAAAAATTTACACAAAAGTAAAAAATATAGTAATAAAAATTAAAGAAAAATATTGTTAATAAAAATTGAAAATAAAAATGAATTTTTTCTCTTTCTGCATTCAAGAAAAAGAAAAGAAGTGTAAAAGAGAAAAAGAAAAAAAAAAGAAGGAAAGAAATATGAATAGATGAACCTGGTAACAGATTGAAGTAGGACTGGAATTACTTCATTTTCCCCTATATGTCAGTCTAGGTAGTGCTTTATGGTCCATAAGCTAAATAGGCGGTGAGACTTGTGTTCTTGAACAGCGAAGTTGGCCCAGTTGGGCAGGGCTCCGTGTGACGGCTCCGCTCTCCACTAGATGGTGCTGCTAGCCTACTGGGGTGGAGTTTTGCGGGGCTCCTAGGTGCGCATGTGCATGCGTGGGAATGGTGAAAATGGCGCCCCCAGCTACCCAGTCTGTTCTCCCGATCAGCAATCGTGTACCCATCCTCTGTCTTCAGCTTTCATCCACTCCCTGCTTTTTCACTCTCTGTGACCAGGCCCCAGGTCTCCTGAGTTTTGTCTCAGATGCGGCTGCTTTTCCCGGCCCCTTACTTCTGAAGGACTGCGGCTTTGACCCGTTCTGCCCCTCTGCGGGAGGGTCTCACCAAGCAATGGCTGAATGAGCAATGGCTGAATGTCGGCTGCACCCAGGAACGCTTGCTGGACCCTGCTGCTGCCAGTGCCCTGAGACTGCGGCCAGGTGCCAGCCCGCCCCAGAAAAAGTTCGCCAGACAGTGTAACAGCAGCGTTTCAGGGATTATGGAAGATCACAACACACATTTGGCACCAGGCTTCACCCTTAACGACCTTGTTCCAGCACCAGTGAATGTGGCTGTTTTCTGGGGTCTGCTGGGACCAGGTGGCTTCAAGAGTCTCTACCAAATGTCCTTCCAGCAGTGGAACCGCTTTCCCCGTGTGGCCCAAGAACCTCCTAGATCCCACTCTGTTCCTGGGGATTCGCCCTTCCCATCAGAGCACCGCCAGGTATGGAGCTGCGGAGTTGCAGACTTTGCTCCCCTTGTTTACAGCCTTAATGGAATTTAAACCCTCTCCTTTCTCCTTTCTCCCTTTTTAGTTTAGTCCCTGCGGCTGTTCCCAATTTTCCACTTTCACTCCAGCTGCTTTTGGGGAGGGGTGGTTTTCCCGTATTCTCCCCTCTCCCCCCCCCCCATCTCTGTTCCCTACCCTCAGTGGCTTCTCCCTCCCCAAATTCACCTCTCTGCACCGTGTACCTGCTGAATTCTGTGGCTCAGGTTGTGCAGATTGTTGTGTTAATCCTCCAGTCAGTTTTTTAGCTGTGTAGGATGGTTTAGTGTTGGTCTGGCTGTATTTCATGGACGCGAAACACACAAAAAACTTCCATGCTGTTCCATCTTGTCTCCTCATGTAGCTCATTATTGTTTTATATGGATTTATTTATATATGGATGACATCATTCTTTAAGTATTCTTCTGTAGCTTTATCCACCTCATAGTATGTTCATGAGATTCCTCCTTATTGATTTATGTAACTTTGGTTCATTCAGTTGCACTCTTGCATAGCATTATGTAAATTTATCACAATACATCTATCTAACTCCTTTTAATGGAAAATTTAGTTTTGCCTTTATAAATAGTCCTGCTGAGAATTCACTTTTGTTTTTTTAAATATATGTCCACTTATGTTTACAAGCAAGAGTTTATTCAGGGTGTATATCTAGGAATAAAGTTGCTGGATTAGGGAGTTACACCTTCACGTTTATTAGTTATTGCCAAAGTTTTCTTCAAGATGGTCTTATGGATTTGCATTCTTACCAACAATATGCAGGTGTTAGCTTTTATCCACATCTTTGCCAGCACTCAATATTGTTAGAATTCTTAGTTTTTACCAATACAACAGTTGTGAAAAGTATTTTATTGTACTTTTAATTGGCATTTTCCTATCACTGAGATAAATCATCTTTTAATAGGCTTATTGGCCATTTGAGATAAACCTTTGGGAAATTCCTCATTTATATCCTTTTCCTATTTTTTATTGGATTGATGCGTAAGAGTGTATATATATGTATATATATAATCTGGATAATGTATATATATATGTGTGTGTGTGTATATATATATATACACATATGTATATATATGTATATATATATTCTGGATACTAATCCTTTCTCAGTTAAATGTGTTGCAAATATTTTGTACCAAGTCTGGGACTTGCCTTTTTATTTTTAAATGATCTTTTCTGACTAACAAAAATTTTTAAATGATTGTGTTATCAAATTTGTCTTTTTTTATGATATTGTGTCTAGGTTTTTAAAAGTTTCTCTTTTGAAGTCACAAAAATATCTCCCTTATCACCCCCTAAAATTTTAGAATTTTGCCTCTCACATTGAGGTGGTGTATTGGTACAATCAGGAAAGAAGGACCACTAGGAATGATGTAGAATAGGTATTTATTTAGAGACTTGACCTTCTGTCACTGTGGAATCTGGTAAAAAGTCTTGTTTGTGTTGTTGTTTTCTGCATTTGGTACTGATCCTACTGATCCTGCATTTGCTACTGATCCTCCCAGAGTACGCAGTAGGGAAGGAGTGACAGATGTGAACTTTGGAGAGGTGGCATAACCAGAACTATGCAGAACAAGCCGTAGCCTGCCTTTTTTCTCATTGGGCATCATTAGCCTCTCCCCATTTTCAAGCCACCAACTTGCAACTGAGGAGGCCCTGCACCTGGCTGCCACTGTTGTCACAGCTACAATGGCACCTGATCCAGGATATGGAAAATTTTAAGGAAGATATCCTATTGGAGCTCAAGAATATGTGGAATTCTGTTACTGCCTATGCCAACAAGGTCAGCCACCAAATTGCAAAAATGTGTAGTAGCCATGGTAGGGCCTGGCCTACCTTGACTTTCTGAGAGTAAACATGGCTCCTACTCTCTTCCTCCTCTCAAATCTCAAGCAAGTTTCTCTGGTGACCAAACTTAACCACTAAAGTGCAGAGAAAGTAATTCCAGGAAACACAGTTCAGTTCAGCCAAGTTGACTTGTTACAAAGATTGGTACAATCAGGGAACAGAACCACTAGGGATGACATAGAATAGGAGTATATTTAGGGACTTGACTTTCGGTCACTGTGGCATCTAGTAAAAAGTCCATTTTTGGTTGTATTTTCTTCATCTGCTGATCCTAAACTCATAGAATTTATTTTGTGTATTCTATGGAGTGGCAATTCAAGTCTAATTTTTTCCATGTGGATAACCCCAGCCCCGTGTGTTGAATACTCCATTTTATCCCCCATTGATTTGCAACACTGATTTTGTAATACATTAAATTTCATTATATATTTTGTTCTGGAATATTTATTTTGTTTCATTACTATTTGTTGATTTCTGTGTTACTGCCTCACAGTTGTAATTACTGTGGCTTTATGATAAGTCTTAATATCTATGGTAAAATAAGCCACCATCTTATTCATTTTCATTAGGAGTATTTAGTTTGACCTTTTGCTGTTACATACAAATTTTAGAATCACTTTGGGATTTTCATTGTAATTATTTTAAGTTTATATATTAATTTGACATCTTCATGATATTGAGCCATTTGGTATATAAACATGATGTAGCACTACAAATATTTAGTCTTTCTTTAATGCTTTCAATAGTTTTGTAATTTTCTCCTTTAAATTCATGCACATATTTATTCCTAAATGCTTTTATTTATTTTTTTAAGTTTGTTTATTTATTTTGAGGGAAAGAGAACATGGGAGGGGCAGAGAGAGAGGGAGAGACAGAATCCCAAGCACTCTTCACACTGCCAGCACAGAGCCCAATGTGGGGCTTGAACTCATGAAGCATGAGATCATGACCTGAGCTGAAACCAAGAGTCAAAAGCTTAACCAACTCGGCCACCCAGGCACCCCTATTCCCAAATACCTTTAAAATGCTGTTGTTGTTGGAATAATATCTTTTAAAATGATATTTTAAAAGTTTTGTTCATAATCTATGGAAATGCAATTGATTTATGTATATTGATCTCGTATCTAGGAGTTTTCTGAACTTTTTATTAATTCTAATAATTTATCTACAGACCCTCTTGGGCTTCCTATATATATCACTAACACGTCTGTAAATAAAGGCTGTCTTAGTTCTTCCGTAAATTATTATTCTTAAGTGCAAATGAATTATGATAAATATATTTATATCATAAAATATATATCACATATCACATATAAGCATAAATAAAGATAAATATTATTCTTACATCTTTATATATCCCAGACTTCAGTATAATGTTAAATAGAAGTTTTGGTGATTACATCAATGTTTGATAAGAACTGGCTTTGCTTTAATCATGGTTATGATTAAAAAATCCTACCTGTAATCTATTTGCACAATTGCTTAATGTTTTTAAAGGGTAATATTTGAAACCAAAACAGCTACAATATTTTTGTGTGAAAGGCACTGATATTTATACTTGGATAGTTGCCATTTTTTGCAGCTACAAAGCTTTACATTTACAAAATATATTTTCTCTCATAATAAATATAATCCTTTTTTGATGTATTTTATATCACATATGTCTCTGAGATAATAAACATTTTGCAAACAATTTACAATAGAGTCCATCTCTACTGCACCTACTGAAAGTATTACATTGATATGAAAATCAGTAATATTTTGCTAGTTTGCAAATGTCACAGTATTTGCAACTAAAAATACTACATGTTTTATATAAAACTATATGATGCTTGAAGTTTGGGCTTGTTAAATTGTTCATGGTTCACACAGTACTTCCTTTTAAGTTTTAAGCATCCCTTTGAAAATATGGCATGCTGACCCTCTTTGTATCTAGAGATGCAATTAAAAATAATGGCCTAAATATTCAAGTAGTAGAGAATGTTGGCAATTTGACACTGAGACTATTCATTTGACCTTCTTTTGTGGCTTGCAGGCATGCAGTTTGTTTTTAAATGGATGGCATGTTAAAGATCTGTAGTCATGTCATTTTTTTCCCTGACAATTAGTAAGATATAGAAGGAGAAAACTTTTATAAAGAGAGATTCCAACTAGGCTACTACCCACAGATCAATAACATCAAGTGTTTCCATAATATAAATATGCTCCCAGCCTATCTCTAGGGATTGAAGAGAGATCAGCTTTGTATAAACAGGTTTTTCATTTGATGAGTAGACAATAGATGAAGAAAAAAAAAGTGTGCTGTGGTTCTTCATGGAGTGTCTCTGGGGTTTGAAAATGATTTACAGATACAACCAATTAAAAGACAAGCTAGTTAAATATCCCATAATCTGTATCTCTGGAAAATTCTGTATTGCATCTCAATTTTTAAAGAATCAGGGAGGTCTTCTCTGACTATCCATATGAAGTTAAATACCCCATTTTTATTCTCATAATATTTTTCTTTGGTAAAGTGTATCATGTTTTTTAATTGAAAATAAATATGATTTGTTTAATTTCTGATCATCTGGATAATTGTTAGCTCTATGAGGTCAGAAACATATCTATCTTTTAAACTAATGTAACCCCAGAAACTAGCACAGTGGCTATTTAATAAATATAATGACTTAATGAATAAATGGTGAAAAACTAACTACTGTTATTTCTTGGGAAGGAAATATTATCTAACTGCCTTTAATTGCAACAACACAAAATTTTGGACTAACCTAGGCATGAAAAGGATATCTTGGATGAATATTGGGCAGATCATAGAATTAAAAGAAATAGTGAGGCAACAATCAGAAAAGTTTTAGGAGTCTAGGATGCGGAAACCCATGGACAGTCTCCAAAAGGCACTGCAGTCAAAGTCAATCAAACATTTTTAGTTTTAATGTCATTTTAAGAGGATTAAAATTCTAGGGAAAGAATAGGAAAAAAAATGTATTTCTTTGAGAAACTGAGAGAATCAAAGAGAAATTCAGTCTCTGTCTCTCTGTTTCTCACCCCTCACTTTCCCCCCCGACCCCACTGTGTGTGTGTGCATGTGTCTCCCTCCTTCTCTTTCCTTTATTTTATATGTACTCACATACTTAAGGTTTTCCCTGCTTTTTATTGTTTCTTTTTTGTTTTAAAGTTTATTTAATTAGAGAGAGAGAGAGGATGAGTGGGGGTAGGGCAGAGAGGGAGGGAGAGGGGGAATCCCAAGCAGCCTCCGCACTGTCAGAGCAGAGCCCCATATGGACATGAACTCACAAACCGCAAGATCATAACCTGATCTGAAATCATGACCTGAGCTGAAACCAGGAGTCAGATGCTTAACTGACTGAGCCACCCAGGCACCCCATTATTCCTTCTTTTTGATTTAAGTTATTATCCGTTGAAATTTCCTTTCAGTCTGAAGGACTTCTTTAGTTTTGCTTTGTTTTGGTTTGGTTTAGATCAAATTTGTCAGTAATGAATTCTCTCAGTTTTATTTATATGGGAATGGTCATTATTTTAGTTACATTTGTAACAACAGTTTTGCCTAGGATAGTTTTGATCTAGAATTCTTGATTAACTGTTTTTTCCCCAGTACTTTAAATTACACCACTGTCTTCCAGTCTCCTTTGTTTCTGAGGAAGAATGAGCTTTTAATTATGTTGCTGCTCCCTTGTATATAATATTTTATTTGTCTTTGTTTTTCAGCAGTTTAAATATGATATGTCTAGGTGTATACCTCTTTGTGTTTATTAAACTTGGGATTCAGAGGACTACTAAAACTAATAAGCATTTATAACAAGATTGAAGGATACAAAGGTAACATACAAAGGTCAATTACTTTCCAATATACTAACAATGAACAAATGGAATTTGAAATTAAAAATACAGTATCATTGGGGTGCCCACATGGCTCAGTTGGTTGAGTGTCTGACTGTTGATTTTGGCTCAGGTCATGATCTCATGATGTGGGTTCGAGCCCAGAGTTGGGCTCTGTGCTGACAGCATGGAACCTGCTTAGGATTCTCTCTCTCTCTCTCTCTCTCTCTCTCTCTCTCTCTCTCAAAATAAATAAATAAACATTAAAAATGCAATATCGGGGCGCCTGGGTGGCTCAGTCGGTTAAGCGGCCGACTTCGGCTCAGGTCATGATCTCGCGGTCTGTGAGTTCGAGCCCCGCGTCGGGCTCTGTGCTGACAGCTCAGAGCCTGGAGCCTGTTTCAGATTATGTGTCTCCCTCTCTCTGACCCTCCCCTGTTCATGCTCTGTCTCTCTCTGTCTCAAAAATAAATAAACGTTAAAAAAAATTTTAAAAAAATGCAATATCATTTATATTCGCACCACCAAAAATGAAATAGGTATAAGTCTAACAAAATATGTACAAGATCTATATACAGAAAACTACAAAACATGATAAAAGAAATCAAAGAAGAACTTAAATAAATTAAATGTATGATGTTCATGGATAGGAAGACTCAATATTATAAAGATGTTAGCTCTTTCTGACTTGATCTAGAGACTCAACACAATCTCAATCAAAATTCCAGCAGGTGATTTCATGGATATCAACAAGTAGATCTTAAATGTTATATGGAAAGGCAAAAGATCCAGATAGCCAACACAATATTTAAGGGGAAGAACAAAATTGGAGAACTGACACTATCCAACTCTACGACTGTAAGGAAAAACTGTTTCTCCCTATTCATGACTCATCAGCCCTTCTGATACCACATGTGTGGGTATCTCAATTCTTTGCTGACACAAACTGAATGTCCTACAATTCAATTCAAATCTAACATTGTCCACCTGGAATAAGCATCATATCCCACTGTTTAAGTGCTCAGTCCCATAAGACAGCCCCTCTCTCAACTTCAGATGCCCATCACAAGTCCAGGTTATCACCTGTGCTTCTGATTGACCAGCTATAAATTGGAAGTTCCCATGACCCCCTCTTCAGGTTTGATAATATGCTAGAATGGCTCATGGAACTCAGGAAACAGCTTACTTACTAATTATTGGTTTATTGCAAAAGGATACAACTCAGGAACAGTGGCTAGAAAAGATGCACAGGGCAGGATGTGGGCAGGGGCATGAAGCTTCCATGCCCTCGTCAGGCATGCTATCCTTTCAGTACCTCCACATGTTCATGAACTTGGAAGCTCTCTGAACCCTGTGGTTCAGGGATTTTTATAGAGGCTTTATACATAGGCCTCATTGCTTTCAAGCATACCTCAGAGACATTGAGGGTTTGGTTACAGACCACCAAGTAAAGCGAATACTTCAATAAAGTGAATCAAATGAATTTTTTGGTTTCCCAGTACATACAAAAGTTATCCGTACACTATACTGTAGTCTATCAAGTGTGTAGCAGCCTTATGTCTTAAAGATGTATATAATTTAAAAATTGTCTCTTGCTAACAAATGTTAACCATAACCAGGGCTTTCAGCAAGTCATAATCACTGATCATAAATCACCATAACAAATATAATGTTAACGAAAAAAATTGGACTATTGTGAGAATTACCAAAATGTAACACAGAGACATGAAATGAGCAAATAATGTTGGAAAGAGGATGCTGATAGACTTGCCACAAATCTTTAATTTATGGAAAATGCAGTATCTGTACAATGAGATAAAACAAAGCCCAATAAAATGAGATATTCCTGTAAATCACTGGCCATTGATGATTAATTCAATCTCCAGCCTCTTCTCTCCCACTTTCTAAGCTGGGAGTTGGGGCTGGAAGTCCCAACCTTCTAATCACAGGTATTGTTCCTTGGGAACCGGCTCCTTATCCTTATGGGCTTTCCAAAAGTCATCTCATTAACGTAAACTCAGGTAAGGTTGAAAGAGACTTCTTACAAATAACATTCCTTTCACCTTACTGCTCATTAAAAAAAAATTTTTTTAATGTTTATTTTTGAGAGAAACAGAGCATGAGTGCGAGAGGGGCAGAGAGAGGGAGACACAGAATCCAAAGCAAATTCCAGGCTTTAAGCTGTCAGCAGAGAGCCCAATGTGGGGATCCAACCCATGAACCATGAAATCATGACCTGGGCTGAAATCAGACACTTAACCGACTGAGCCACCCAGGTTCTCCCTACCTTACTCTTCTTATCACTTAGGAAATGCTAAAGATTTTAGAAGCTCTGGGTCAGGAATGGGGATGAGGACCAAATATACACTTCTTATTATAAATCACACTATCACAAAGATTTACCATAAAACTATATTAATAAAGACAGTATGGTATTTGTGAAAGAATAGACAAGGTATCGATGGAACAGAATAGAGAGCCAAGCAATTGACCGACATAAATCTAGTCAACTGGCTTTTGACAAAGGAACAAGACAACAAATTGGAGACCAGATATTCTCTTCAACAAATGGTGCTGGAATAACTCAACATCACATACAGAAAATGAATTTAGACACCTTTCACGAAAATTAACTCAAAATTGATCATAGACCTGAATGTGAAATATAAAACTAAATAACTCCTAGAAGATAGTGTAAGAGAATATCTAGATAACCTTGGGCATGGTGATGACTTTTTAGCACAACACCAAAGTCATGAAATAATTGATAATCTGGAATTGTGCTTTGCAAAAGACATTCTTAAGAGAATGAGAAGACAAACCATGGACTGGGAGAAAAGTCATCACACCTCCACAAATTATTCTTCAGATACTTTACATATTTACTAAAATTCTTCTCAAAGTCCACTCTCTACTGTACCAAGTACTAAAATCAGAATTTAGTTCCCTAGTACCACATAACAAGATGCTCCGTAATTTAGCAGCTTAAAAACAATACTGATGTTGCATTTTTCAGCCAACATGTGCACAGAGATGCACATTGGGTCCCTCAGATAGTGTTGTCCTATGGCTGAAAGATAATATTTAAATAGCCTCTGAAGCAGCTGGATAAACATTAGTCACAGAAATATATGTACAATGTATTATTTCTAGATCTATTTTGTCCAACTGTATTCATAGGAAGCAAGTCAGAGAAATGTACAAAGTATAATGTGTGTATTTTTTTTTTAAACCCAGAAGCTATAGAGAAATGAAGGATTATTCATCACTGCAATTCATAACTGCAAATGGACATTTTTAAACTGGTGAATTCTCTATTCTGTTAGCATGGATATTAAGTGATTTGTTGATTGAGTCCTATTTATATTTGCTGGACAGCTCAAAGGAAAGTAAGACTATTTTATTAAAAATCTTCTGTTGTTTACTAAAAGGAATAACAAAGGTTCAACAAAGCTATTGTCATTTTGAATTTGGGTGTGATGGATGAGGGCAATGGTGGGACAGGAGGGGGAAGGAATCTCTTAGAAATTGCTGGAGATTTTTAGTAATATAAATGATGTGCAACTAATCTAATTTAATTAAATTTAGAATCATAACAGACCCCTTTGAAGAGCTAGTGAAATGCATTTCTTTTGTATATCTCCTGACTGTTGAAATGCAGTACATTAAAATGAATAAGAACAATAGACAGTTTCAACTAATCTCATCTGCAACTCCATCTGATCCAATGAGAAGATTTTAATTAGAGCTGGACTTCATTCAAAAAGAGGAACTATTGTAACAAGCCATAATTAAGTTGATTTCTTCCCATAGAGCATAGGTCGTACATTCACTTTTTAAAACATTGTGTTTGGTTCTCTAATGTCTTTAATATTTCTGTTTATATTCATAATAAATTATGGATTTTCTTTTTTTCTATGCAGGCATTATTCACTCACCTCAGTGATGGTCTGCCCAGTAATATTTCATCTTTAGAAACTTTTGGAGACCTTCCCTTCCTGAATCATTCTCATTTTTAATCATATGAATAGATAAGAAACCATGTTGCAAAAGTCCTATTATACAATTTCACCATTGATATACAACAAATATGCACTACGTTTCTGTTTTCTTTCACCAAAAATAAAAATAATTAACCATGAATGTAACTTATTAGCCTAATTTACTTGAGAATGTACAGTCCACACACACACATACACAAAGCATCATATATGCTGCAGTGGTAGCTGTTTGAAGGCCTGAAGTATAAATACAGAGAAGAAAACCTGATATATATTTATACATGGTATGCATTTATGCCTGAGATGTTCTAGCAAATTCTTATAGAATAACAAAGCAATTTGTTCAAACGATGACTGCTAATTAAAACAGTTTTGTCCAAAGACACAAATAAATGATGTAATAATAGCTCCTAGATTGAAATGACAGTGCTTTTCATAATTACTTGGCTAGGTAGGGGGTCAGTACTCCATGGTCTCACAAAGGAAATTGTTGGTTGTTTACCCTTTTCTTTCTTCTATTCTCATGTTCTTTTTAAAAGCCTCAAGCCAAAAAACTTTTTATGACAATTGTTTTTATTTCAAGAACTCTGAGGCATTTTTTTTTCTTTCTTAGATTTGATTTTCAAGTAATCTCTACACACAATGTGGGGCTCAAACCCACAACCCCGAGATCAAGAGTCACATGCTCTAAACTGAGCCAGCCAGGGACCCTTATTTCAAGAACACTGATTTTTTAAAAATATTTTTTGTTATTTATTTTTGAGAAGGAGAGACAGAATGCAAGTGAGGGAGGTGCAAAGAGAGAGGGAGACCGAGTCTAAAACAGGTCCAGGCTCTGAGCTGTCAGCACAGAGTCTGATGCAGGGCTTAGACTCACCGAACTGTGAGATCATGACCTGAGCCAAAGTCGAGTGCTTAACTACTGAGCCACCTGACTGCCCCAAGAATTGTTTTTAATTATTTAAATTAAATTTTGAGTCTATAAAATAATATTTATAAAATATATGTATAAAAGACAATACATATGTACCCATCAAATAGTTTTCAGAAAAATTATTTTGCCATTTACTTGGCAGTCTCCTGTATGTTCTCTCAAATCTTAATCTTTTTCCTCTACCACTGTTCTGAATTTTGCATTTGCAATACCCTTCCTTTCCTTTAGTTTTATTCTCTACTTTTACCCCTATACAATATACAATGTTTACTTTTGAATGTCTTTTATAACTTAGTCATACTTTGTATATTTGCTTTTAATTGACTTTTTTTCTGGTCAATCTTGTGTTTCTAAAACTTATCTATGTTTTTGCATGTAGCTGCAATTTATTATTTTTTACTTATTATTTCAATTGCTACATAATCTTGTAACATATGAATATCCTAACATTTATTTATTCATTTTACTTCAGTGGATATTTTGTTTGTTTACAATTTTCTGCTACTACAATGTTGCTATTATATTCTTGAACAGTTGCCTGGGGCATATGTGTATAAGTTTGTTTAAGATATAAAACAAAGTGAAATTGCTGTATCACAGTTTAGGAATATTGCCTTTATAAAATGATGTTAAATTATTTTCTAAAGTGGCTGTACTTTTTAACTTTGGCCAATTTTTCTGGTATGAAATGGGAATTCATTGGAGATTTAATTTCTAGTTCCCTAATTCTTAATAAGATTGAGCATGTTTTATGTTTATTGAATGTTCAGGTTTCTTCTGCTTCATGTTCTTCAAGTCTTTTTTCTTTATGCCCTTCCTTTTTTTTCCCTCCATGATTTAAAAATGACATATTCTGTATAAAAATTTTTTGTCAGTTAGAGTTTTCAATTAACAGCTCATATTAATAGTTTTAATTTTCATTCTGTTTATACTAACTTTATTAAATAGAAGTTTTTATTTTAATTTAGTTAAATCTATCAATTCCTTTCCTTTCAAATTGAACTTGATGTCTTATTTAAGAGGTCCACCTCTACCCAAAGGATTTTATATATTGTTTTCCCGAAATTTTATTTTTACTTTTACTATTTAGGGCTTTAATTATATGAAATTGATTTTCATTATGGTGTAGGGTAGGAAAACAACCTATTTTTTTTTTCATTGATGCAGATTTGCCACAACACTATTAAATGAGTAAACCATTCTTTCCTTCTGATATAGAGGGACAATTCCGTCTCACTCAAGTGTATATAATTATGACTTGATTTCTTGGCTCTTTATTTTGTTCTATTGGTAATTTTCTATTCCTAAACAGTACTACAATGTTTTAATTACAATAAATTCATAAGTCTTAGCATATGGAAAGAGGAATATCCTTTTATCTTTACTTTCAAAGTGTCTGGACTATTCTTGGCTATTTGTCTTTCATATACAAAATAGCTAGTTAAAATCCCATAAACTAAGCATAATACAATTCTGATTAGAATAGCAGTGATTCCTTGGGTCAATATGTAGAGAATTAACATCTGTGTAATATTGAATCTACCCATTTATGAAGAGGCATATTTACCATTTATTTTATATTTTTCAATATAGGCATAATAGTCCTAAATGCTTATGCATGTAACAGAACTTCAAAATACATGAAGCAGAAATTGATAGAGGTGAATGAAGAAATAGGCAAGTTGAAAGCAGTGGTTGAAGATATCAGTGCCTCTCTCTCAATAATTGATATAGCAAGTTGATAGAAAATCAGTAAGGACAGAGAAGATTTGAACAAAGCTATCAACTAAACTGACCTAATTTTTATCTTTAGACTATTACATTCTACATGAGCAGACTATAGACCCTTTTCAACTGTACAAAGAACACTTATTAAGTCACATCACAATCTGGACCACAAAACAAGGGTCAATGAGTTTTTAACATATTCAAGTCACTCAAAATATGCTTTCTGACAACAATGAAATTAAACTTAAAATATTCAATAGAAAGATTTCTGGAAAATTCCCAAGTATTTGAAATTGAAAAACACACATCTAAATAAGCAATGGATCAATGAAGAAATAAAAATAGAAATTAGAAATTATTTTGATCTGAATAAAAATAAAAACAATATATCTTACTTGGTGAGATGTCATTAAACTGTACTTAAGGGCAAGTTTATAGCATTAAGACTAAATTTATAACACTTCTAGAGAAAACATAGGAGAAAACATTTTTGTCTTTGCCTTAGGCCAAGATTTCTTAGGTATGACAACAAAAATGTAAATCATAATCTATAAAAGAACAAATTAATAACTTGGGCTTTATCCAAATTGAAATCTGAAAATTCGAAAGTCACTGCTAAGAATGAAAAGAAAAGCCATAGACTGGGAGGAAATCATGCATTTCCTGAAGGACTGCATCTAGAATTTATGATAATCTCTCAAAACTCCTTCATAAGGAAAAAAAAAAGCCACATGTGGGCAAAAGATTTGAACAGGCACTTCATCAAAGGACAAGCAGGTGTACTTTTTTTGTCTTCTGTTTTTTACTGAATGCATACTTATTTTATTTATTTTTCCTTATTTTTTTAAATTCAAGTTAGTTAACATAGAGTGGAGTATTGGTTTCTGGAATAGAACCCAGTGATTCACCACTTACATATAATGCCCAACAAGTGCCTTCCTTAATGCCCATCACCCATTTAGCCCATCCCCCCACTTCCATCCCCTCCAACAACCCTCAGTTTGTTCTTTTCTTTAAGAGTCTCTTATTATTTGGCCCCATCTCTGTTTTTATCTTATTTTTTCTCCCTTTCCCTATGTTCATCTGTTTTGTTTCTTAAATTCCATACATGAGTGAAATCATATGATATTTGTCTTTCTCTGACTGACTTATTTCACTTAGTGTAATACCCGCTAGTTCCATCCATGTTGTTGCAAATGGCAATATTTCATTTTTTTTTATTGCTGAGTAATAATCCATTGTGTGTGTGTGTGTGTGTGTGTGTGTGTGTGTGTGTGTGTATCTTTAACCATTCATCTTCTTTAACCATTCATCAGTCGGTGGACATTTGTGCTCTTTCACAATTTGGCTATTTCACAATTTGATAGTTGATAGCACTACTATACACATTGGAGTACATGTGTCCCTTTGAATCAGCACTTTTGTACCCTTTGGATAAATACCTAAAAGTTGCTGAAAGATCAGATGCTGTTTTGCATTTGTTAGCAATAAAATATTTAAAAACATTTTTTTGATGTTTATTTTTGAGAGACAGGGAGAGACACAGTGTGAGTGGTGGAGGGGCAAAGAGAGAGGGAGACACAGAACCTGAAGCAGGCACCAGGCACTATGATGCTAACACAGAGACCAACATGGGGCTCAAACTCATGAGTCCTGAGATCATGACCTGAGCCTAAATTGGACGCTTAACCAACCAAGCCACCCAGGCATCCCAGCAATAAAGTATTTTTAAATTAAGATTTATACATTGTTTTTTTTTAGAGAAGATACTATTGCACATTTAATAGATGACAGCATAGTGTAAACATCACTTTTATATGTACTAGGAAATAAAAGCATTTATTGATTTATTGTTGTATTGTGATATTCACTTTATTGTGGTGCTTTGGAACTGAACCTGCAATATCTCTGATGTATGCCTGTATATAAATGGGAAATACAAGGAAATATCACAATGAGATGTTATATCACTATGTATATTTTAGAGTAAATTTAAAAAGACTGATTATGCCAGTTCTTGTCAAAATTCTAGAGCATCTAGGACACTCAACTTTTGCTGCTTGGACAATCATTTACTGAAATGATATCTCCCATTTTAATTGAGGGTTTTTCTTGTAATATTCTGCTTTACATTTGTTAGGTTATGTTATTGGGTGCATAATATTTAAGTTTTTTATCATGTAATGTTCTCTTTTTACTAATTTTTGTCTTAAGGACTACCTTATCTGATATTAATTGCTGCATCAGCTTTTTAAACTTGGCATTTCCTTTGTTTTTATTTTATCCTTTTATGTTGAGCAGGCATGTATTCCTATATTTGGAATGTACTTGTAGATAGTATAGAGCAGAATTTTAAAATACAGCTTGAAAATTCTTATATTTTTATGGGACCATTTAGTCAATTTGCATTTTTTCCTAATAAATCATAATTTAATATCTAACATAGTATAGTATGCTTTTCATTGTTCCTTTTATCATCTTTTTCTCCATTCTTGCCTTATAGCAAATAGATCTTTTTCTCATCTCAATTTCTTTTGTTAGTTTAGAAATTTTTACATATCGAATTAACTTACCAAAATTGGAGAATAAATATTTCTTTTTATTTTAAATAGTACCAGGTCCATAGAACACTTATTTTTAATAAATTTAACTTATTTTAAAATTAATTTTTATTTGATTTTTCAAAAATTAAGATGATATTTCAAGTCACTTATTAGAGATGTGACAGATGTTCCCACCCATAATTTGATTTATTTTCAAATTTTCAAACATTGTCCTCTTTTTTCTTTTCTTATCTTTCCCTTTTTTCTCTAATCTATCAAGCTCCTTTCAACCACAAGACCAGAACACACCTAAAATCTAGCATCTTTTATTTGATTTTTTGTGTTGTCTTTAATTTTTTAAATTTAATTTTTTTTTACCTTATTAATTCCTTTTCTTTCTTCAAAATAATGACACAAGGAATTCACCCAAAAAGAAAGAACAGGAAGAAATGACAGCCAGGGACTTAATTAACACAGATACAAGCAAGATGTCTGAACCAGAATTTAGAATCACAATAATAAGAATACTAGCTGGGGGTGAAAACAGATTAGAATCCCTTTCTGTGGAGTAAAACCTAGTCAGGATGAAATAAAAAATGCTATATCTGAGCTACAATCTCGAATGGATGCCGCAGTGGCAAGGATGGATGAGGTAGAGCCGCGGATCAGCAATGTAGAGGACAAACTTATAGAGAATAATGAAGCAGAAAAAAAGAGGGACACTAAGGCAAAAGAGCATGATTTAAGAATTAGAGAAATCAGTGACTCATAAAAAGAAACAACATCAGAATCATAGGGGTCCCAGAAGATGAAGAGAGAGAAATAGGGGTAGAAGGGTTATGTGAGCAAATCATAGTGGAAAACTTTGCTAACCTGGGGGAAAGACAGACATCAAAATTCAGGAAGCACAGAGGACTCCCATTAGATTCAACAAAAACCGACCATTAACAAGGCATATCATAGTCAAATTCACAAAATACTCAGGCAAAGAGAGAATCATGAAAGCAGCAAGGGAAAAAAAGTCCTTCACCTACAAGGAAAGACAGATCAAGTTTACAGCAGACCTATCCACAGAAATTTGGCAGGCCAGAAAGGAGTGGCAATTCAATGTGCTGAATCGGAAAAATATGCAGCCAACAACTCTATCCAGCAAGGCTGTCATTCAAAATGGAAGGCAAGATAAAAAGTTTCCCAGACAAACAAAATTAAAGGAGTTCATGACCACTAAACGAGCCCTACAAGAAATTTTAAGGGGGCTCTCTGAGGGGAGAAAAAACAAAACAAACAAAAAAAAGACCACAAACAACAAAGACTAGAAAGGACCAGAGATCACCACCAGAAAGTCCAACTCTACAGACAACATAATGGCAATAAATTCGTGTCTTCCAGTACTTACTCTAAATGTCAATGGACTAAATGTTCCAATCAAAAGACATAGGGTAACAGAATGGATAAGAAAACAGGATCCATCTATATACTGTTTACAAGATACCCACTTTAGACCTAAAGACACCTTCAGATTGAAAAGTAAGGGGATGGAGAACCATCTATCAAGATAATGGCACCAAAAGAAAGCTGGAGTAGCCATACTTATATCAGACAATCTAAACTTTAAAATAAAGACTTTAACAAGAGATGAAGAAGGGCATTATATCATAATTAAGGGGTCTATCCACAAAGAAGATCTAACAATTCTAATTGTTAGATTAGAATGTAGGACCCCCAAATATATAAATCAATTAATCACAAACATAAAGAAACTCATTGATAATAATACCATAATAGTAGGGAACTTCAACACCCCACTTACAACAATGGACAGATCATCTAACAGAAAATCAACAAGGAAACAATGGCTTTGAATGACACCCTGGACCAGATGGACTTAACAGATATATTCAGAACATTTCATCCTAAAGCAGCAGAATACACATTCTTCTCCAGTGCACATGGAATGTTGTCCAGAATAGATCACATACTGGGACACAAATCAGCCCTTACAAGTACAAAAAGACTGAGATCATACAGTGCATATTTTCAGACCACAATGCTATGAAATTCAAAATCAACCACAAGAAAAAATGTGGAAAGATAACAAATACTTGGAGACTAAAGACCATCCTACTAAACAATGAATGGACTAACCAAGAAATTAAAGGGAAATTAAAAAGTACATCCGAGCCAATGAAAATGATAATAGCACAGTCCAAAACCCCTGGGACGCAGCAAAGGCCATCATAAGAGGGAAGTATATAGCAATCCAGGCCTTCCTAAAGAAGGAAGAAAGGTCACGGATACACAACCTAACCTTACACTTTATAGAGCCAGAAAAAGACAGGAAATAATAAAGATTAGAGCAGAAATTAATGCTATCAAAACAACAACAATAACAACAATAAAAACAGTAGAACAGATCAATGAAACTAGAAGCTGATTCTTTGAAAGAATTTACAAAATTGATAAACACTAGCCAGTTTGATCAAAAAGAAAAAGGTAAGTACCCAAATAAATGAAATCAAGAATGAAAGAGGAGAGATCACAACCAACACAGCAGAAATGCAAACAATAATAAGAGAACATTACAAGCAATTATATGCCAATAAAGGGGACAATCTGGAAGAAATGGAAAAATTCCTAGAAACATATAAACTACCAAAACTGAAACAGAAAAAAATAGAAAATTTGAACAGACTCACAACCAAAAAAGAAATAGAATTAGTAATCAAAAATTTCCCAGAAAACAAGAGTCCAGGGCCAGATGGCTTCCCAAAGAAATTCTACCAAACATTTAAAGAAGAATTAACACCTATTCTCTTGAAGCTGTTTCAAAAAATAGAAATGGAAGGAAAACTTCCAAACTCTTTCTATGAAGAGTTGATTCCAAAACCAGTCAAAGACCCCAGTAAAAAGGAGAACTATAGACCAATTTCCCTGATGAACATGGATGCAAAAATCCTCAACAAGATACTAGTCAACCAGATCCAGCAATACATTAAAAAATTATTCACCACGACCAAGCGGGATTTATACCTGGGATGCAGGGCTGGTTCAGTATCTGCAAAACAATCAATGTGATACATCACATCAATAAAATAAAGGACAAGAACCACATGATCCTCTCAATAGATGCAGAGAAAGCATTTGACAAAATATAGCATCCTTTCTTGATAAAAACCCTCAAGTAAGTAGGGATAAAAGGATCATACCTCAAAATCATGAAAGTTATATATGAAAGACCCAATGCTAATATCATACTCAATGGGGAAAAACTGAGAGTTTTCCCCTGAGGTCAGGAACAAGACAGGGATGTCCACTCTTGCCACTGTTATTGAACATAGTATTGGAAGTCTTAGCCTTAGCAATCAGATAACACAAAGAAATAAAAGGCATCCAAATTGGCCAGAAGGGGGCCAAACTTTCACTCTTCACAGATGACATATTACTTTACATGAAAAACCCAAAACATTCCACCAAAAAAAACTGCTAGAACTTATCCATGAATTCAGCACAGTTTCAGGATATAAAATCAATGCACAGAAATCGGTTGCATTCCTATACACCAATCATGAAGCAACAGAAAGAGAAATCAAGGAATGATACCATTTACAATTGCACCAAAACCATAACATAGGAATAAATCTAAGCAAAGAGGTGAAAAATCTATACACTGAAAACTTAGAAAGCTTATGAAAGAAATTGAAGAAGACACAAAAAATGGGAAAAGATTCCATGCTCCTGGATAGGAAGAACAAATACTGTTAAAATGTCGATACTACCCAAAACAATCTACATATTCAATGCAATACCTATCAAAATAACACCAACATTTCACAGAGTTAGAACAAACAATCCTAAAATTTGTATGGAACCAGAAAAGACGCCGAATAGCCAAAACAATCTTAAAAAAGAAAACCAAAGCAGAGGCATCACAATCCCAGAATTCAAGCTATACTACAAAGCTGTAATCATCAGGACAGTATGATACTGGCACAAGAACAGACAGATCAATGGAACAGAATAGAGAACCCAGAAATGGACCCACAAACATATGGCCAAGTAATCTTTGACAAAGCAGGAAAAAATATCCAATGGAATAAAGACAGTCTCTTCAGCAAATGGTGCTGGGAAAACTGGACAGTGACATACAGAAAAATGAACCTGGATCACTTTCTTATACCATACACAAAAATAAACTCAAAATGGATGAAAGACCTAAATGTAGGACAGGAAGCCATCAAAATCCTAGAGGAGAAAGCAGGCAAAACCTCTTTTATCTTGCCCGCAGCAACTTCTTACTCAACACATCTCTGGAGGCAAGGGAAACAAAAGCAAAAATGAACTACTGAGACATCATCAAAATAAAAAGCTTCTGCCCAGCAAAGGAAACAATCTGCAAAACTAAAAGGCAACCGACAAAATGGGAGAAGTTATTTGCAAATGACATATAAGATGAAGGGTTGGTATCCAAAATTTATAGAGAACTTACCAAACTCAACACCCAAAAAATAAATAATCCAGTGAAGAAATGGGCAAAAGACATGAATAGACACTTCTCCAAAGAAGACATCCAGATGGCCAACCGACACGTGAAAAAATGCTCAACTTTACTCATCATCAGGGAAATACAAATCAAAACCACAATGAGATACCAGCTTACACCTGTCAGAATGGCTAACATTAACAACTCAGGCAACAACAGATGTTGGTGAGGATGTGGAGAAAGAGGATCTCTTTTGCATTGTTGGTGGGAATGCAAGCTGGTACAGCCACTATGGAAAACAGTATGGAGGTTCCTCAAAAAACTAAAAATAGAACTATCCTACGACCCAGCAATTACACTACTAGGCATTTACCCATGGGATACAGGTGTGCTGTTTCGAAGGGGCACATGCACCCCCATGTTTATAGCAGCACTATCAACAATAGCTGAAGTATGGAAAGAGCCCAAATGTCCATCGATGAATGAATGGATAAAGAAGATGTGGTATATGCATAAAATGGAGTATTATTCGGCAATCAAAAAGAATGAAATCTTGCCATTTGCAATTCTGTGGTTGGAACTAGAGGGTATTATGCTAAATGAAATTAGTCAGTCAGAGAAAGACAAATATATCACTTCACTCATATGATGATTTAAGGTACAATACAGATGAACATAAGGAAGGGAAACAAAAATAATATAAAAACAGGGAGGGGGACAAAACATAAGAGACTCTTAAATATAGAGAACAAACAGAGGGCTACTGGAGAGATTGTAGGAGGGGGGATGGGCTAAATGGGTAAGGGGCACTAAGGAATGTACTCCTGAAATTATTATTGCACCATGTGCTAACTAACTTGGATATAAATTTAAAAAAATAATAAATTATAGAAAGTAAAAAAAAAATAATAATTGTCAATATTGGTGACACTGCACATAAGTCAAGAGGGTGTGTAAAAGTTTGTTACTCATTTAATGAGGTTTTGTGGAGAGAGTAGGACAAAGCTCCTAAGCTGGTTCCCAAATGTCTTGAGAGTTCAGGTGAGGGAAACCAAGTAGGCTTTTCTTTGCAGTTTTGGACTGGGGTAAGGGTTTTTGTGTACTGGCCAGGGTTCATGTGATTTGAATATTTTGCCAGTTCCAAAGGAAGAAACAAACGTACTTTCTTATCAGACTGCCTGATACAGGTAGGAAAAAGGAGAAAAGAGAAAAGAGAAAGGGGCTTGAAAGATGTGAGCAGTGAAGCATCAAAAATGGAATCAGACTCTTTGTTACAATTTATCTTTGATATTTGACTGATGACTAAAATGTGCCATGTTTCATTTAATTGAATTTGATCTCATTTAAGTAAGACATTACAGTGCTTTATGAGGCCTGTAGCCTGAAACTAGTAAGAATGTTGAAAGTTCTATTGAATTCTTTGTTGAAGAGCCCCGCATCATATATTTTGGGAAAAGAAATACGTGCCTTGGTCACTATCAATATTGTCTGGAACTCCACAGGAGATAAGGAGTGAAGCCTTATCTGAGAGAAGCCTTGTACTGTGGCTTTAGCATGTGCAGAGATATGTGTAACCTTAATTTATATTTTGAATATCTGTGAAGCAAGAGATACCCAGATTTCTTTATTCCAAATGGAAAATCTTGAATAAGGAATTGTTGCTTCCATTAGACTTAACCAGACCCAGGAGTCAGTAAAAATGTACTGATGAGGATCACTGTTGGCCAAGGCATCCCATGTTAAGATTGCTGAATAAGTTTAGCCAGTTTTGCTAATTCCTGAGTTCCATTCTCAGTCTGGAACATGCAGTTAAAGGATAAGAGGCAGTAACTCTCCATAGAACTCCATCTTGTGTAACAGTGGCTCTACGAATGTTATATAAACTCCCTTAGATGCTATCCAAAGGATACCAAGGGGCTTGTCAGGAAGCTAAGGAGAGCAGAAGAGGGATGACCTCTGCCATCACTGTGGCATTTGGCAAGGGAATAAGAAGAAGACAATACCCCTCCCCACCAGCCCCCCACATGTGACACAAGCAAGAGTCCAGATTTGGTTCCATCTCATAAGAAGGAGACTTTAATGATCATGCTGAGCTCGTGGGGTACTGCTCCCACCATCCAAAGCATCATCCACATATGGAAAGTCATAGGCTCATGTCCTGTAAAGTCTCTGTTTTCAGGAAAACTCAGTGTGTAGCCAGCAATTGCCACTTTAATGGATGTACAATGAGGCCACAGAGGGCAGTTTCTTGCACTGGAAGCCCATGTGCACCTTATGGCCATCATGGGTAGACCAGGGACTACAGGAGGATTGAAAGGAGGTTGCCAAAGCTCCTAGAGTGCAGAAGGCTTTAGGGTACACTAATGGATGTGCCTATTGTATTGCAGTTTGGACAGATTCTAGAAACTTTTGTTGTAGAAGTTACCATTCATAGTGGACTATGTATAACATAGTATTAAGTAATATTTGTAAACTGGGAGTATGTTGTCTCCAGAACCCAAAGAAAAGACTTGGACTTGTTTTGGTTATCCTAGTTAGAAGCTATTCCTTCTTTACTTCCCTTCGCTATTGTCTGCTCAGCTCAGGACACCTTGCCACTGCAGCTGCCCATGTTCCCCATATGTCTGGGCTCACTGTGAGGCAAGATGCTGCTCATTGAGAATGTGGTCTCACTCTGAGGAACAACAGTCTGGGACTACAGCCATGAAAGAGTTGCAGTAGCACTCTGGTCTGGGCCCTCATTTTGCTTGGCTCCATACAACCAGTCAGGCATCAGGAAAACACCAAGAACAAAGGGATCCTGAATTTTCTCAAGTACGTCTCATCAGGCAGGTGAGTTTGAACCCAACTTCAGGGTCTTTGATAACTGCCAGACAAATGTGCACAGATGCACCAGATCTTTCCCTTCCTTCAGAAGGCCCGGCTGAGCCAGTGAACACGGGGCTCCTGACTGACCCTGACTTCATCACCTGATCTCCAGTGAGCAGAAACAATGTCCTCTGGAACTTTAAGAAGTTCCTGGTTGGACCAGACAGTGTGTCTGTGCAAAGGTATAGCCACCACTTTCCAACCAGCAACGCGGAACTGGATATTGAAGCCCTGGTTTACCAGGCTCCCCACTGTGCTTAGGGTTTCCCTCCTAACCCTGCTGGTTTGCAGGCACAGCACCGCTGTGAGGAGTGTGGGTGAAGGGGAGGGTTCATCCAAGGGGATGAAACATCCAATGTTTCCTCTAGTCTGAGTGGAGAAATGCTTGATGTCCAGGAAAATCCTCCAACACAAGCACTGTTCCTGTCTATCCCAGTCTCCTCCGGGCAGACCAAGTAAACAGACCCTAGTGTCACAGACACAAACGAACAAAACATCATGGGTACTGAGATAGTCAATAGCTATTTTTTGACAGAGTAAGAGATGGAGCAATTTTCAGGAATTTATCTGAAGTGGTGGGGCTTTGTACTAAGTATGGGACAACAACCTGTTTCCTGTTCATGAACCTGTTTATGAGTATATATATGTCCTGAATGAGTGTAAGAAATGAATCACCTTGGAGAAGGATGTCATCAGTGTCATGGCATACCTGTACTCCTGAAGAAACTTAGATGCCTTTAGGATGGTACCTGCAAAGATTTTGTATGATCCTGGGGATGCTGAGATAGCCTGTGGGTAGCCAGGAAAGCATGTATCCTTGTGTCTCCTAGAAGATGAAGGCAACTGCATCTGAAAGGCTATTGAAATAGACACAGAATAGACACAGAATTGACGCAGAATTGTCTATTGAATAGACACAGAACATATTAGCCAAATCTATGACTACAAAGTATTTACCACTTGCTGATTGAGTAGAGTAAGTAATTTTAATAACATAGTGTATGGGGTGCTGCTTAACTGGTGGAATGATAACATTAACATTATGCAATCCACTATTAAGTGCCATTCATTCTTTCTAGGTTTAAAAGCAGGCCAAATTGGGCTGTTAATTAGAGAAGCAGTGGAGACAATCACCCCTTCTCTAATAGGTCTTATACAATAGGTTTCGATCTAGAAGACTCGTTTTAATTTATACTGGACCATACAAACTATTTTATCTGGGCAGAAGATCCATAGGGTCTCATTTTATTGAGCCAATTGTGAGTGCCAAAGACTTAATTTAATTTTAATTTATTGCTCATTGGGTTAGAGCAGCCATGACCACTATGGGATACTTTAGAACATTGGACACTATGACTACAGGGAATTTAAACAAGGCAATGGTTCCTATGGATAAGGTAAGGCATTCCTATTTATCCTCTATTTTTATGTTTAGAAACTCCCCTGACATGACAGAGATGCCTTGTTTAAATTTAGTGGGATCTCCAGGAATAAGTATAATTACAGCCCCCATAATGATTAAGGCCATGATGTTTTGCTAATTGGTAATTTCAGCAGATGTTAAAGTTAATTCAGAAACTATATTGTAGAAACAAAATGCCAAGCAGCAAGCAACCTTTTATCATTTTGTTGTATAAATCTTTTTAGTGAATTTTGGATTTTCAACTGGGTCAAATTTTGGACCTCTGTTTCCATTTTTTTTATTTCCTCCTCCTATATTCAGGTTTCTGGGGGATTTGGGGGGTCCTTTTTGGTTGATTACTAGACATATTTTGACAGAGGACTGTGTCCTCTCTGCCCTGCTCATATTTGTAGGTTTCTCTTTCCAGAAAACCTCAAATCAGTATTTGTTAGCTTTTTTTTTTTTAAGATTTTCACAGATAAATTCACATTTTCTCAAAACTCTAAGAGGAATGGTTCCTCTAGAATGTATTAGGTTTGCTTCTTCCAGGAACCTGGGACCCCAGTCTAGCTTACTAATTTAGTCTAGTTACTAAATTAATTTATTCACATGGAGTTTGTTTGCACTCCCCACATAGTATGCATTTTCATTCCAAAGCTTCTTTGAGATTTTGGGGTTAGGAATTCTTGAGGAAGATATTTTCCCATTTCTGTTCCGTGTGAAAATTTGAGGCAAGCAACTTTGTTTGTAGTATTCTTGGTTTATCTTTAAATTCACTCCTATAATGAGGTTGTAGACCCACAGGCTTTGTATACTGTGCTCAATGTCCCTTGCGGCCTTGAAAATCAAAGCTGAAGTTCACCTCATTCATCAAATGATTTTGAGAAAAGTCAAATAAAGTGCTCAGTAATGCATCTTGGATTCTTCCTTCTCTTAATTTTTGGTCTCATTATATTTAATGCTCTTTTAAGCTTATCAGTGCATTTAGACAAATTGATGGTTGATGCAAATGTTTTCAGTCACTATGCTTAGTTTACTTTTTATTTTTTATATATATCATTATTATTTGCAATTCTCATAGTCAACAGTAAGAAGCCTTTTTGAGTGAATGAGGTTTTTCATGTATGTACATCTGGGCCTTCCTTTTGTTTAAGAACTACTCTTAGAAAAGAAAAGATGGAATTCTAAGTGTCTGGAAAAATGATCCTACATAATGCACATATAGTAATTGCTTTTGTTACTTTCGAAAATCCACATTACCAGTTGAATTTAGATACACTCTTCTGAATTTATTAAAAAGTGACAGTGGTTTCTTTAAAAATGAAACCATTAAATGGTTTCTTTACATGGTTTCTTTACTCTTCACCTGCAGTATTTCTTATTTATGGAATTGTTTTTGTTTGAGATATATGTGGATAACAGAATATTTTCTTCTTATCACAGAGCGATAAGAAATTTGATCTCAGAGACTTTATGTGCACATAAGAAGTGTGTGGCAGTATTATACTGAGAAAGGGCAATGAATTTGCTCCCCTGCCCCCGGATTTGTGTCTTTTATAGTGCTTTCACACAATAATGCTGGGCTTTGGCATATGAGAGTTTTGGTCAATGAGACATCAGCAGAAGTGATACAAACAGAAATTTAAGAGTACTTCCTACTCCCTACTGAGGCCTACTCTCAGAATTGTTTCTGGAGGAATTCAGTAGCCATGCTGTGAGCTGATCCTAGCTTTTCAGACAAAGGGAGGTCATGTGGAGGGGCTCTCCAGGGTACAAACTCACAGGGAGCTAGCAACAATGAGGATAACAGGCCTCCAAGCAGCAGTCAACTCCAAGACCCAGGTATTGTGAGAGAGCCTTTCAGACCTTCCAGCCCTGCCTATTGGGGATACAGGCAGCCTTAAAGTGACCTTAGTGGGTACTGTATGGAGCAGAAAAAGAGCTCAGTCAACTCCAGAAACATGAAAAGTAACACATGCTTGTTGTTTCAAGCCATTCAGTTTTGGAATATTTGATCATGCAGGGATTCATAAGAAACATGTAAGAGGTTTAATTCAGCCCTGTGTACTGGGAAATTTTGCTTTCTCACATTAAAAAGCCAAAACAAATATGCATTTCCTTCATTCTCTAGTATGCTTTTCATTTCCAAAGTACTGTGAAATCTTTATTAAAGTACAAATTTGAGACCTTTTCCACAGCATCTCTCTTTCACCAAGATATCTTTTTTAAATGTTTATCTTTGAGAGAGAGGGAGAGACAGAGGGTGAATAGGGGAGGGGCAGAGAGAGAGGGAGACACAGAATCTGGAGAAGGCTCCAGGCTCCAGGCTCTGAGCTGTCAAAACAGAGCCTGACATGGAGCTTGAACTCACGAGCCATGAGATCAGGACCTGAGCAGAAGTTGGATGCTTAACCGACTGAGCCACCCAGGTGCCCCTCACCAAGATATCTTATTTGTACAAAGCTCAAATAATTCTTTCTATTATTATTTTGATTTATTTTAAGTAAAATGTTATGCAAATGCTTGCTTTAACTGCTAAGAGCTGTCACTAAAGGATTTGTATTCTATACTAATAATGCCAGGCTGTGTTTCATGCCCCTTAATGAAATTTTGACCTTATTTGCTCTAAAAAAAAATCTGTGCTCGCAAAAGCTATAATTCTGTTGAATGGTTTCTCAAATGCTTGAGGAGTCATACTGTGTAATATTGGTTATACTTCACAGTGTGCAACATTATATTGCATGTGTGTTTTACTAGTGAGTAATTTTATTTTGTAGTCCTGCAAGTACCATCATATAATTAAACTGTAAACTCATGTGGTGTAAAGGTCAGACACTTTAAATGTATGAAAACAAATGATATGTGTATTTAGGGTTCTACTTTTTGCACACTGAGATCAGCAAAGGGATGAAAAGATCATGTATGCTGCAATTGAAATTTCTAATCTTTGGAACAAAGTTTTGCAGCATCTTGTTATTGTAAACAGAATCTTACACACATCATTTAAAAGTGTACCTCCATTTTCTTGGAATATTCACGGAGGAAACATTCCTGTTAGAGATTTTTAACCTAGTCATGAATAAGTCAATCACTGTAGTTAGTGCCTACTTTCTTCTTCTTAATTGTATCTTCTGTAAATACACCTTGATTTTGGCTTTGTGGAAGCTTTCACAGTAGAAATATATCATGCCTTTCTTTACGATGACCAAAAATACAGAAGATTGTAGCTAATTTATTCTTTGTATTTTAGGTTTTTAAAATGGACACAATAATTTCAAACTAGTTTTAAAAGTGTCTCTTTAGAGACACCTCAAGTCATGATCTCACAGTTCGTGGACTCAAGCCCCATGTCAGTCTTTGTGCTCACAGCGCAGAGCCTGCTTCCAATTCTCTGTCCCCCTCTCTCTCTTTGCCCCTGCCCCCGCTCATGCTCTCTCTCTCTCCCTCTCTTTCTCAAAAATAAACATTGAAAACGTTTTTTAAATTGTTTCTTTAAGGTCAAGGGAACATGTTTGTGTATACCAACTATATTTATTCCATCTTACCCTTGTACATGGAGATTCCAGAGAAATCAAGGCTTACTTAATCTTGGACAGTATTGCTATTAGATAGATCACCAAGAGATGAATATAAGTAGTTTTTAGTAAAAAAAATATTCCAGTTATTCTTTGGGAATATTCGGAAACAAATTTAAATGGGCCAGGTGCTGATATAAGATAGCCTTATTATTCCTATCACATGACTTTTCAACAATGTAGAGGAGCATTTAGACACTATGTATCCATTTATTTAGAATATGTGAATTCTTATAGAGCAGAAATGTGTCTTAAAACTCCATTTCTTCACCCAGTAATCTTCTACCACAGATCTTCCAAACTAATGAGTCAATGAAGAGGCTTACTGGTGTTAAATTCTATGTATGAATCCATATGTGTCTTCATCTGGAAAGAAGGTCTAAAGCTTTCATTATATTCTCAAAGATTCATAAATGCAAAAATGCTTTGAACCTGATTGTCTGTCTCTGGCTTTTCAACCTAGATGTGCATGCTTTCTTTGATGAAGTGTATGCAATTTCTTTACATTCTTAGAGTGAGCTTAAATATATTTCCGTAATGTTTCCTTTCACCATTCTTAATTCTATCCCTTGGTGTCAAAGAGAAAAAATCCAATTATAATATTTCAGTCCATCAAATAATTAAAAATAACTATATTGATTATTCTCATTTACATATCTTAGAAAATTTTGTTTTTCATAATTTATAAATGATAAAACAGAGTGGTATAAATTTGTTCATAACATTAGTTTATGGTTTTAATGTCTACAGGATTTGTAGTGATGTCCTTATTTGGTTTTATTCCTAATGTTGGTTACTAGTGATTTTTTTTAAATCATCCTCATCAAAGTTTAATCAATTTTATTAGAGTTTTCTACAAATAAAAATTTGGCTTTATTGATTTTTTTCTATTGTATGTTAATTTTCTGTTGTACTAATTTCTGTTATCTTTATTATTTGTTT
Organism: Panthera pardus; assembly: GCF_024362965.1. Lineage (NCBI taxonomy): Eukaryota > Metazoa > Chordata > Mammalia > Carnivora > Felidae > Panthera > Panthera pardus. The sequence continues at coordinate 47,891,581 of NW_026526666.1, read as the reverse complement.
TTCTATTTTTGCGTGTGTGTGTTTAATTTGCTCTTATTTTTCCAACTTGTCGAGCCAGAGACTTAGATTATTGATTTTTTAGCTCTTTTAAAAATGCGTTTTTGGGCGCCTGGGTGGCTCAAGCCTGTTAAGTGTCTGTCTCTTGATTTGGGCTCAGGTCGTGATCTCACAGTTTGTGGGATTGAGCCCCACCTCCGGCTCTTCACTGACTGTGGAGCTTGCTTGGGATTCTCTCTCTCCTTCTCTCTCTCTCTGCCCCTCCCCACTTCCTCTCCCTTGCTCTTTCACTCTCTCTCCCTCAAAATAAATAAACTCAAAAAAGGCATTTTAAGGCTACAGATTTTCCTTTAGGCATAGTTTAGCTGAATGCTACAAGCTTTGATCTGTCATATTTTCATTTTTTATCAATTATCATACTGTATGCTTCAGTGTATATGCTGTTCAAAAACTGGCAGGAGTAATCTATGTTATAGAAGTCAAGATGATTGCTTACCTTTGGGCAGGATGACGTGGTAGTAATGAGGAGTGGTTTGTGAGATTCTCCTGGGGTTCTGGTAATGTTCTATTTCATGACCTGACTTGTGATTCTATGGGTATAAATACTTTGTAACAATTTATTTAGATGTTTGTGATTTGCTTACTTTAAAAAATCCCTGTATTATTTGAATAAGATTCTTTTAATGTTAACAATAAACTACCATAAATAAAAATTGGATGTTGATGAGAGTTTGAAATACATTTTAAAAATGTTAGGTTTCATTGCAGAAGTAATTGCTACGTAAATGTACAATCTTAAAAAGGTTAAATTCAACATAAATAAAAAGCTAGCTCTCCAGTTTCAATAAAGATCCAGTTGAAAAGACCAGAATAAATTCCAGTTTTTTTTTTCTTTAATGCTTATGCAGGTACTTTAGTTTTTTTTCCCACTCAAAAGATTATCAATTTTTCCATTTATTAGTTTTCATTTTATTAATTTCCAGATTAAGAAATACTAGAAGAGTGCCTGGGTGGCTCAGTCGGTTGAGCGTGTCACTTGATGTTGGCTCAGATCATGATCCCAGGGTTGTGGGATCCAGCCCTGCATCTGGCTTGTTGCTGAGCATGGAGCCTGCTAGAGATTCTCTCTTTCTCTCCCTTCGCCCCTCTACTCTGCTTGCTCTCTCTCTCTCTCTCTCTCTTTCTGTATATGTGTGTGTGTGTGTGTATACATATATACATGTATATATATGTATATATACATATATATTATGAAATAAAAATAAAAATAAGAAATACTAGAATGCCAGGGCACCTGAATGGCTGAGTTGGGTAAGCCCCTCGTCATGATCTCATGGTTCATGAGACAAAGCCCAGTGTTGGCACTGTGCTGGCAGTGTGGAACTTGCTTAGTTTTTCTGTCTCCCTTTCTCTCTCTCCCTCCCCCACGCTCTTTCTCCCTCTCTTTCAAAATAAACAAACACCTATTAAAAAGAAAAAAGAAATACTAGAAAGCCAAGTAATTAAGCTTAACCTATTTAGGTAGAGCAAAGTTCATAATTAAGCATCCTTAAAATTGTCATAATTGTAACTATTCTGACATTATACAGGATATTAGTAAATTAGAAGTTGGTAGTTGTAGAAATATATCAATACCATATTATCATCAGCCGACTGCATTTTCCCTCTTTTACCTGAGTTAGGTCTTAAAAATACAAGGTTGAACCTGATCTTTATAGTTGTCATATTTCAATGAAAATATGTTTTAATGGACTACTTCGTGCCCAAAGTCTAATAAAAGAGGTTTTGTTTATTGTATAAATGATAAAAGATCATCTTAACTTTAGCTTTGTTTCCTGACATCTCTAGTGTTAATTATAATCTCTATATTTTATTTACAGTCCTTACCTCTTCCTCTGTCCTCCTGTCTTTCCTTGAAGTCTCACTTCTTCAGGCAACCCCCAGCTCTGCATACAGATTATATTAATCCCCCTGTGTATACACTTTCCTAACAACCTTCACCTACAATGTGCTTCTCATTTGTACTTATTTGTTCAGTGTGAACTCTCTTCATAGACTTTAAACTTCCCAAGGACCAAGCCCTTGGCTGTGTTTTGCACCAGTACATATTTTAGCACCTAGTAGAGTGTGTGGCTTATAGTGAATTTCAATAAAATATTAATGGAATAGGCGGATGAAATGTGCATGTTCTAAGTAATATAGGATTATCTTAGATACTTTGTTTACTGATTCTTGAAGGACTGTCAAATTTTGGTTCTTCTGGAGAATCTGAGAGAATTTGGACTTTAATTTTTTTAATTTATTAATTTTTGTTTTAATCTTGAGAAGTTTTGATGCAGTTGCCATAAGCCCACCATTTTGGGAGGCATGAGAGCACACAATGGTTCTCACCACATTTTTAATTCCTCTAAGGTATTCAAAGCTGGAAAATAAATTACTTTCTAGCCTTGATCCATAGAAGGCTAGGAGTGGGAAACAAAAGGGAAAAGGAAACTGACAGCAGAGATTTTTCTCATGTGTATGAAAACTCTTCAGGAGGAGAATCTCAAGCCTTTTCATGAAACCCAATGTCTTCCTTCTGCAAGATTAAGGTCATCATTTGATTGGAGATTATTTGAAACCTTACTCAACACACATTTCCTGTACCCCATTTACTTTGAATTACAATTGTAAACTTGATAGATTGTTTGATATATTAAAGCAAGGTGGATGCAAACATATGCTAAACATTATTCAAAAAATTCAAGTACATGTTACTTTAAAACTGTATTAAATATGAAACCGGTTTTTTCTTCTTTTTAAGTTTTTATTTAAATTCTAGGTAGATAACATATAGTATTATATTGGTTTCAGGAGTAGAATTTAGTGATTCATCACTTACATATAATAACCCAGTGCTCATCACAAGTGCCCTCCTTAATGCCCATCACCCATTCAGCCCATTGCCACCCACCTCCTCTCCAGCAATCCTGAATGTATTCTCTATTATTAAGAGTCTCTTATGGTTTGCCTCCTTCTCTTTTTTTCCCCCCGTCCCTCAGGATCATCTGTTTTTTCCTTAAATTCCACATATGAGTGAAATCATATGGTATTTGTCTTTCTCTGACTGACTTATTTCACTTAACATAATACACTCTAGCTCTATCTACAGAGTTGTAAATGGCAAGATTTCATTATTTTTTTTAAAGTTTATTTTTTGAGAGAAAGAGAGAGAGACTGCATAAGTGGGGGTGGGGCAGCAAGAGAGGGCAACAGAAGAACTGAAGCAAACTCCTCACTGCAGCAGAAAACCTGATGTGGGTCTCGAACTAACAAACTGCAAGATCATGACTGAGCTGAAGTCAGACACTTAACTGACTGAGCCACCTAGGCGCCCCAAGATTTCATATTTTTGATAGCTGAGTAATATTCCATTGTATATGTATATATACCACATCTTTATTCATAGATAGCTGATGGATGTTTGGGTTCTTTACATAATTTGGTTATTGTTGATAATGCTGCTATAAACATCAGGGTGTATATGCCCCTTCAAATCAGTATTTTTGTATCCTTTGAATAAATACTTAGTTGTACAATTGCTGAGTTGTAGAATAGTTCCATATTTAGCTTTTTAAGAAACCTCTATACTGTTTTCCAGAGTGGCTGCACCAATTAAAACAAGCAAACAAACAAACAAATAAAAAGAAACCAATATTTGAATAGTATTTGTGTCATTTAAAAAAACGCAAAACTAGAATTGTTCTTGTTTCGATGTATCTTCTTGGACATAAGAAGCTCTTCTCAGTTAGAAGTACTAACAGGAATGTATTTGTGAGTTGTGAAGCAGATGGCTTTATAACTAAAGCTTTTTTTTTTTTTCTTTCAGTGTAGCATTGTTTAGGTAAAAATCCAAACCACACCAGTTTTTAACATTTAATGACTAAGAGTATTCTACAAAATTATTTATCTGAATGATTATTTAAGGTAATTCCTTTATAGGATTATTTGTAGATGACAGGTAATACAAAATGGCTCTTTAGAGTTACTAGTAGTTTGATATCAACAAGATCTTGATTAAATGGAAAAATAGATGGAAATTTTGGCAGAGCTGTTGCCAAAGAGAATTATACAAATTATCACATTTGTTTTTAGAATAGGCATAGCACTTACATTTAAATATTGGATCTAGTCATGATCTTTCCAAAAAATTAATTACTCTAGACTGTATCTCAGGAAATATCTGAGTAATCACCAGTGTATGAACAAAACTTACACATAATTAAATTTTTAAAAATTTGATGGGAAATATTGAAAGTGTAGAAACATAATCTGCCAAAACTTGACTTATATGTTCTGACATTGTATGTCTTTCTCGTTAGATGCCTTCACTTTTCTTATTGATTTTTGTTTTCTTTTTATAGATAGATATTTTAAAATGTCTCTTGTATCTCAGCTGGGTGTACAAAGAACACAAGAATGTCTTTTCCACTGTGTGTCATTGTTCCAACTACAGGTTAGGAACAGATGGAAATATCAACTGAAGAAAGTAAGGTGTGCAAAGAGTTGATGAAAATCTTGTTTTATAAGGGCTATATTTCCTATAAAGTTGAAATCTAAACCTGAACATAGATATTACTCTCTCAAAATTCTTTTTTTTTAAATTTCTTAAATGTTTGTTTATTTTTGAGAGACACAGACAGAGCACGAGCAGGGGAAGGGCAGAGAGAGAGGGAGACACAGAATCCGAAGCAGGCTCCAGGCTCTGAGCTGTCAGCACAGAACCTGATGCAGGGCTGGAACCCAGGAATCATGAGGTCATGACCTGAGCCCAAGTCAGACACTTAACCCACTGAGCCACCTAGGCACCCCATCAAAATTCTTTATACAACAGTTTATAATTCAGTCCATGATTTGAAAGAAGTTATATTCAGTTTCAGCACTATTGAAATATATTAAATATTTCTGAGGGACTGAAAAAATCTTTCCCATTGTATTACATTTTTATCGAATTTTGGAACAGATGTTTTCATTCTGTATATGGTTAAGTATGAAGAGCTTTGTTATATTATGAACACTATATTTTTTAGAAAGAAAAAAATTAGCTTAACAATTTGCCATGATAACGCAGCATAACTGGACATGCCTGATTTGACTTCAGAAAGAGTATATTTAAAGAGACATAAAAATAGTATGATAAAGTCCATCTTCTGATAATAACCTTGATTCCAACAATTCAACATCAACGGAATGCTACCCTAGAACTAGAATATTTCTTACATGAGAAAAGGTATCATTCACAATTACAGAAGTGTGACTTCCTCATTTTCAAAATGCATGCCCTTAAGTTTAAAGACTTTCAGCATCTTTTATTCTTTCCATGAATCTGGAAGACAGTCAGAAGTTGCCCGGAGGTTATCTTTAAATACATTTCTTGGGGTGCCTAGGTGGCTCAATCAGTTGAGCATTCAACCTTGGCTCAGGTCATGATCTCCCAGTCGGTGAGTTCAAGCCTTGCGTTGGGCTTTGTGTTGACAGCTGAGTCTGGAAATTGCTTTGGATTCTGTCTCCCTCTCTCTCTGCCCCTGCCCTGGTCATGATCTGTCTCCCTCTCTCAAAAATAAATAAACATTAAAAAAAATTAAATAAATTTCTAAACAATACCAGAAAATGTTATTTTATGTACTTGTCAATATTTGACTCTAAACTTTTATTTGCATATCAAAAATTGTGTCCAAAATTGCTTTAGAAGCTATGGTTTAAAATGGCAAAAAGGTGAAACATTGTTTTGACGAGCCATCCAGAAAGCTAAATTTTAAATAGAATAACCACCTCCCCTTGTGCACTCACCATCCAACTTCAGCAATTTTGTCAATTCTGTTTTATTTACCATCACATATTTGTTTTTAAACTGAAATATTTTAAAGAAAATCTCAAAAGACATTGTGTTCAGTCAGCATGCTTCTTAAACTGATAAAAAAACTTATTTTTAACTTAGCTGCCATTCAATTTTCATACTTTATGTAAATAAAAATAATTATTTTCTCAATGTTTAGATGTTGAAAAATATAAAATATTCTGAAAAGTTGTTAGACTAGTTCGATGAACACCTGCATATCTTTGCTTTATTTAGATTCAGCAACTGTCAAAATTGGCCATATTTTCCTTTTCTTTTATGTCACTTTTTCTTGCTCAGGATGTGCGTGGGCTCTCTCTCTCACACATGGTGATCACTTTGTAATATACATACATGTCGAATCACTGTGTTACACACTTGGAACCAGTATAATATTGTATGTAAACTACACCTCAGTAAACAAAGTGTGTTGCCTCATGGGTTTATTTAGCTCTTTATTTCCTCGCCATTCCTCCCCTCCCCCGCAGGAATATTACATGGATGCAACACATCATAAAATATATATTGACAATTGTGATGAACATAGCATAATGTGTAGATTTATTGAACCACTATGTTATACACCTGAAACTAATGTAGTATTATGTGTCAACTGTGCTTCAATTAAAAAAAAAAAGATATGTTGATGTAAATTTGTTTCATTATCGGTGATGTTACATTTTCTCATTTGGTTAAGATTGTGTTCACCAGATTTCTCCATTGTAATTTTTCCCTTTATAATTATAAGTATTATGTGGAGTGAAACTTCAAGAATATGTGAATATCTTTTTCCCCAACAAATTTTACTCAATAGTAAACGATCTTTATTATATTATCTCATGTCCAATCAGTGTTCAAAATTTCCCACTTGCCTCATAAATATTTTGAGTTATTTTGTTTGAATTATGATCCAGACAAGGTTTAGACATTCTGTTTCATTTTGATGTATCTTAAATTTCTTTTAGTCTCTAGAGTCTCTCTTCCCATTTTCCACACACTATCTCTCTTTTCATGTCTTCCATTGCTTTGTTAGAGAAATTGAGTCAGTTGCCTTATAGAGTGATCATTTTTTTTGTGTGTATTGTATTCAAATTGATTTTCTGTTTCCATATAAACTGGTAAACTGTAAACTGGTATTGAGATCTAGACATTTGATTAAATTCCATTTAAGTTTTTAATGGCACTTACTTTAATTTCTTTTAACGTTTATTTATTTTTGAGAGAGAGAGACAGGGCGCGAATAGGGGAAGGGCAGAGAGAAAGGGAGACAGAATCTGAAGCAGGCTCCATGCTCCGAGCTGTCAGCATAAAGCCCGCTGCGGGGCTCGAACCCATGAACCGTGAGATCATGACCTGAACTGAGGTCAGATGCTCAACTGACTAAGCCACCCAGGTGCCCTTAATGGCACTTACTTTAAAAGTGGTGCTGAGAACTTTCAATATGTCTCTTAAAGGAAGAATCTTAATTGATTTTATTCTGCAATGGTCTGACCAAAACCAACACAATTCAAAGCAGTGACTATGTATTCACTGCTTGTGTGGAAAATGCCACCACTCTCAGTCTTACTTCACTGCTTAAGTAGTGGGACAAGTTTTCAAATCAACATTTCCTTGCCCATAAGCATTTTACCATAGTTTATGACCAAAAATTGAGAGGAGAGTAACAGAAAATGTATCTGTGCATGCAAGTTTAAGATTGAAAGTGGGGAATTCTGGGCAACAGCTACTTTGTCCTGTAAAAGTCCTATTTCTCCTGTCTACATAGCACGTGAAGAAATGGAGAGGACTTTGAGAGCAGGGCAAGAGAAATCTTCCAGTTGAGCAGTTATATAACAACTAAAACTGTACTACTTCATTTACATAGATATAATGCAATGGGTTTTAAAAAAAAATGATAGACTCATTAATTTTCAGGACTAAGGGGACAATACTATTGGCCACTCAGCTTTTGCCTGAGTATTTCCAATCGAAGTGTGCCTACCCCTTTCTGAGAAAAAGACACCTCTATTGTTAGTTTATCTCAAAGAATACCATTTTTTTCTTATGTTGTCATGAAACCAGTCATCCTATAAACTCCACATTTATGTCTTACTTATGCTTTCTGTGAAAACTCAGAGTTCCCTTTCTCATCTATGTGACAATCTGTTAATAATTGAAAAGCACAGCTATGGTTCCCCCTGTTTTTTTAGAATACATGTAACCAGACCCTTACCCAGAGATCTGTCATGTCACAAACTCAGATACCTGTAGAGGCCAGGCTATAGCAGGAATGTGTGATGTTGGCTAGACTAAGATGGAAAATTCATAATGTAAAGAAGGTAGGTGTCAGCTTATGGCGTTCGTGGATTGTCACCAAGGTGAAAATGTGGGACTTAATGCTACCAGATCTTTGAATTCCCAATAAAAGTTGGAAACATGGTTTGTATGAGAAATCTCCTGATTTCTAAACATTAGTATACATTCTAAACTTCAAAGCACTGTGTAGTTTAGCACTGTGCAAGCCAAATAAAATACATTGGAATGGTCAGATTCTGTTTGTCAATTGACAGTTGTGACTTGTGTTGTAATCATTCTAAAAGTGACAGGTATCCAGACTCCTGGGCTGCTTCCTTTGGAGGTACTGTAATTCACCCATCACCTTCTTAAAATAGGGTTCATGGAGTTGAAACCAGTCATGTTCTGGTGCCGAGCAGAAGACTGTCACTTCTATGAACTCAGTCTAGATTTTGCTCTCTTTTTACCACTTCTTTTTATCCTTACCTTATTTCAGTATGGTCTGCTAGAACATCCAGATCCTTTTCACATTATCTGGTACGAAGCCATCTGATGCTTCTGCGCATAGTTTTCTTCCCAATAGCCCAACCTTCTATCTGTTTTTAAAATTTACCAGTTTGTTATTTTAAAACTTTCACATGGCAGCTGTATGTTTTTCTTTAAGTAAGTTCACTTACCTTTGAAGAAATAAGAGCTCATAATGGGTAAAATCTAAACTATTTTTCTACGTGTGACTTAAAGAAAAAAAGGTTGGGTGGATCATAGCAATATGACAAAGATTTGTTACCTAAACGTGTCATTGGATAAGCAATGCTTTTTTGTTTCAGCTATTTAAGGAAGTGGAATAAACATTTTTGTAAGTTAGAAACATGTTGTTGAATTTTGTATTTGGCAGGATAGACTGAATCTCAGTCTGATTATCTTATATAAGCTATTGAAATACCCATTAAAAAGTCATTCTGGTAATGGCAACAAATGTGCAAATCTTGCTTCTTTTACAAACGATGAAATACTACTATAATAGTTGTTATTATCTCATTAGCTAAGATCCCAAGCAATTTTTGTTTGTGTTTAAAAAAAAAATGTTTCTAATTTAAGATCACTCTTTCCTGGATGCCAATACAAATTTTGATAAAATGAGTGGCTTTATTTTCTATACAGTTACAATTAATCAGCTTGTTTAATGTCTTAATACAAGTTTGATTTTTAAGATGGAATAAAAAATAACTTATTTATTTATTTATTACTTATTTATTTAAAACTTTACATTTTTAAGCAATCACTATACCTAACATGGGGCTTGAACTCATGAACCCTAATCAAGGGTTGTGTGCTTTTCTGACTGAGCCAGCCAGGCAGGTGCTCCAACATCATACATTTAAATGTCAAAATATGATTGACACCAACACCAATTTTTAGAGTTTTCAGTAGCAATTATTCTTTAGCAACAACTACATTAAAAAAAAAAAAAGAAGCTAGAGTCTTACATTTTTATTTCATGTTGCAAAGTTCAATTTTATTTCTAATTTTTGTTAGTACATATTTCATTATGTATCTTATTGCAAAGTAAAATTGCAACATTATTTCACATTCTTTCTCTTCAATGTTTGATATCAGGACTTTAAAGGATGAAAATCTGATTGTCTAGAATAATGAAATGTGTGATAATGAAACTAGGCATCTGAAATTCAATTTAGGTTCTGAAATTTAAATTTTACTCCCAGTTGTTGATATATTCTTCCACTTCTCTAGAAACACAACCAAAGCATATTCCTCTTAAAGAAGCATAATCATCAACTCTAACAATGTTCACTCAAGGGAGAAAAAGTCACATAGAAGTTGAATGCTATTTTATTTTTGTCCCTTTAAGTGTCCTACATTTTTCATAAAAATGAGACTATGATTATAAAGACATTTTTATGTAAATCTAAATTTTATGTCAATCAGCAGTCAGGCTTATAAAAAGATGACTGTGGGTCTTAAAATAATGTATGTAATGTTATAATTGGTGTGATATTTATTCATGTCACCTAGTTCATTATGTTTTTTTTTTTTTTTAAAGTGCTAATAGTAAACTACTCACAAGAATGGACTTGGCCAGCATATGGACAGAAAGGGGTCTGCATGTGTGCACTGATGGGAAACATATATTACCTTCCTACACAGCATTTACTGTTGGTATTTTTGCCCAAGTATGTTAAAGTACTCTGTTTATGATTAAACGCAAAAAACATTAAAGGTATAATGAGGCCAGATGCCAACTTCAAAGTAACAAGAGTATAGGACACATTGGAAAATCTTGAGTTTTAAAGGTTAAATTAAAAAAAAAATAATGTTTATTTATTTTTGAGAGAGAGAGAGACAGAGTGTGAGTGGGGGAGGGGCAGAGAGAGAGGGAGACACAGAATCCGAAGCAGGCCCCAGGCTCTGAGCCATCAGCACAGACCCTGACGTGGGGACCCACAAACTGTGAGATCATGACCTGAGCTGAAGTAGGACGCTTAACCAACTGAGCCACCCAGGCACACTTAAAGGTTAATTTTAAGACAAAGAATTATTCAGTGGTTTCATTTAAAAGTAAAAACATAAAGGGGCGCCTGGGTGGCTCAGTCTGTTGGGCGGCTGACTTCAGCTCAGGTCATGATCTCATGGTTCATGGGTTCAAGCCCCGCGTTGGGCTCTGTGCTGACAGCTCCGAGCCTGAAGCCTGCTTCGGAATCTGTGACTCCCCCCTCTCTCTGTCCCCTTCCTAGCTCATTCTCTGTCTCTATCTCTCAAAAAATAAATGAAAAAAGTTAAAAAAATTTTAAAGTAAAAACATAAGGAGTAGATTGTCCACTGTTCAAATCAGTATGAGAAAGTTTTCCTGAGGGCAGTGTAATGACTTTTTCGGGGAGGGGGTACAAAACCCAGAGTATGTTTGTCATTCCAACACATTGGTCTGTGTTATCATGAAATGACTAAAAAGGGTAGAATGTTTCCCTTTACTTTCAATCAGCAGCATTTGAGCAAATTGGTAAATTTCCCTACGTTTCCAAGCATAATTGCCCAGAATTTGGGAAGCCCTGAAATTTGGGCACTGGCTGAGTGTGCTTGCAGACAGAGGAGAAACAAATGATAGGGCCTCAGCCAAGTTCAGTCTACTCATTGGGTGGTCTGTGGGCCAGTCCACGATAAGAACAGAAGTTGAGAGTAGGCACTGAAAAAGTTTCATGCCACTTTAACATTGCTGCTATTTCTAAGCATGTGACCAGTGGGCTGATTTGTTAAATCTAATCATAAAGTAATTGAGCTTATTTTCTGTATATCTTGCTTCTCATTTTTACTTCGTTTTTATAATTCATCCTCATTGCCTTTCACAAAGTAGTGGTATGCAACACATTGGAAATTAAAACAAAACAACAAAGATTCTTCACCACAGTTTGAGAAGCACTGATCTAAATGCTAACCACCTGGAGCCAGAATCCACCATGGAAGTTTCAGGACTGTCCCACACTGAACTACTAGTGGCCTGGCTTCACAGAGGCCAACACTGTGTAAAAATGCTAGTGATTAACTTCTTAATTCACTGCTCCTTCCCAATTTAATTAGGGTGATCATTTTAGGGATGAGGATGGAAAGTGCCAAGTGGAATCTGGAACAAAATGGATCTAGGTTCAATCAGGTTTGTATTTTTATAGCAGAGGCTCAACTTTCTTATCTCTGTGATGTCAGCAGTCTCCCTTGCAGGGTCGTTGTTGAGGACCAAAGGAGGTAAGTTATGCAGAGTACCTGGCACATAGTAGGTGCTCAACAAGGGGAGAAAGGTTGGCCTTCTACTATCCTTTCTCCCTGAACACAACATACAAAGTTCAAGGTTGTTTAAATAAATGGCTGAAATTGACCCAAAATGTCCTGATCAATAGTTTTTACAAATGTGTGTTCATCTTTTAATAGCATCTTTTGGGGGAGTCTTATGTTTTCTTGCTTTTATAAAACTTTTTATGAGTGCAGATTGCTATGAATATACAACCAAAGGAAAGATATAAATCTGTTAGATTTTTTCTCTACCTGCTGAGCCCTATAGGAAAGTTGTGACAGTGGACAAGGGGATAATATCATAAGCCATTATTATTATCTCTATCAATGAAATGATTTATAATGATCACGGAGCAAGCTGTGTGATAATAATGAAGTCATTCCGTACAATTTGTAAAAGCCACATATGGTGATATACCACTTCCTACTGTTTTACATCTATTTATAACTCAATTATCTGGTGCTATTGTTAAGGGAGTTGTTTTGAGATTGAACAGTAACTGAGCCAAGCTATGGCCAAAAAAAAAATCTGTAAAAATGCTTTTAGTTCATTCTGTTGCTCTGCAACCCAGTGTACAAATCTCTTTGATTTGAGCAAGTAGTTTGTGTTTAGCTTATAGATTAAATACAGTGTTTACTTTCATTTTCTACTTGCATGTAGAAAAGTTTTTATATCTGGTGCCATTAGTAGCATGATTGCATTGTTAGATCCAGTGAAGGAATAAATTAGGCTCATTTGAGAAGAACATTTCTTGTCTGCTGCTAGGATACTGTTTCAGAAATTATCATTATGTTGGGTAATGACCACAAAAGTGTTAATGCCCTCAGCAATGTACCTCACTTACTTCCTCAATGACTCATTGGAAATCTAGGTAGCCATATTTTCAATTTATTTTTCTGGATTTTTTTTTTTTTTTAGTTTAAGCACTACAAGTACTAGTTTTCCTCTCTATTGTGTTTGTGCGTGCATGTGTGTTGCACAATTAAGTTGCATACTTTTTAATTGTAGTTTAATGATAGTTACTTTGACAGTTTGAGAATTGATTTTGTTTTTTCTAATTTGCCTTTGTTTATAGTTATGCGATATCCTATCAAATTATTTGGCTTTGAAGCAAAAACAATTAACAATACAGTGTTTGAATGATGTGGGAGTGTGCCGGATAAATATTTCTTCGAAGAACATTGTAGCAGACTGAAAATGAATCAAACTAATCATTGGTGTCCTACATTCAGAATGCTATCAGGAAATTGTTCCTCATACTAATACATTGTGTTGTGTTGGCTTCTATACAAGTTGACTTGAAGGAATTAACCAACTTTGTTATAAAAGGACAAATCCCTGAAAATACTATCTTCCAAAGCAGAAAAGAAAAAATGCCTTAGTGGAACCCTTGTGGTATTAACAATACTAGCTAGATAATGACAAAATTACCATTCTTTAAATTAGAATACTTGTACTAATGTTGTACTGTGGGAATGTTTAATATATTAAGCAAATTGTCTTCAACACCCTCAAAATGTGTGTAGGATTCCCCCAAGAAACAAGGGTGTTTAATAGGGGACAATGTCAGTCATTGACACCCATTATTAAAATAAGTAAACAAGGGGCGCCTGGGTGGCGCAGTCGGTTAAGCGTCCGACTTCAGCCAGGTCACGATCTCGCGGCCCGTGAGTTCGAGCCCCGCGTCAGGCTCTGGGCTGATGGCTCGGAGCCTGGAGCCTGTTTCCGATTCTGTGTCTCCCTCTCTCTCTGCCCCTCCCCCGTTCATGCTCTGTCTCTCTCTGTCCCAAAAATAAATAAAAAACGTTGAAAAAAAAAAAATAAATAAAATAAAATAAGTAAACAAATTAAACTTTGTAAGATATATGTATATGTATATATATATACATATATACGTATATACGTATATATATATATACATATATATACACATGTATATATGTGTATATATATGTATATATATATACACACACACACACATACATATATACACATATACATACATACATACATATATAAATATTTTATTTATTTAAGCTATTTCCTACCCCAGCAAAGGGATGGTCATCATTTGATACAAATAAAGGATACTTAAAGTCCCATATATTTTTCTGGTCTAAGAGCAGAGTTATGGTCCAAACCAGAGCTGTGGTCTGTGGTGCCTACATAGTGGTTCAGGTTTTCCTTAGTCATCTTCATAGTCAGTTGGAAGCTTATTCACACAAGGGTTCTGGAATAGAACAGGGAAAGAAAGGGCTTGGGCCTGATGTAGAGATAGGAGTAGGCAATGAACTTGGGTCTCTCATGTTCTCCTTAGTGAAACTTCAGGAAGGTGTTCATCATGCTCACTCCCACCAGGGGGTGCTTGACCAAATAGGTGAGAACTTCCCACCTGCAAGATCAACCCCCTTCTACATAGGTACTAGTCAACATAGGCCTCCCCAGCTATGGCTCAGACCAGGCAAGCAGCCCAGGAAATCAGGCCTGCTGTTGTAAGTTTTGACCCGGACAGCCACACACCCCCAATCTCTTTCATTGTCAATATCCTTCACCATCATGGTACATTTATTACACTGATGAACCTACATTGACACATTATTATTACCCTATATCCATAGTTTACATTAAGTTTCACTCTTGATGTACATTCAGTGGATTTGAACAAATGGATAATGACATGTATCCTTCATTGTAGTATCATATAGAATAGTTTCACTGCTGTAAAGATCCTATGTATTCTGCCTATTCATCCCTATCTCCATCCTAACCTTTGGTAACCACTGATCCTTTTACTATCCCCATAGTTTTGCCTTTTCCAGGACATCATATTTGGAAAAATACAGTATGTAGTCTATTCAGATTGGCTTCTTTCACTTAGCAATGTGCACTTAAGATTCTCCCATGTCTTTTCATGCTTGGTAGCTTATTTCTTTTTAGTGCTGAATAATATCCCATTGTCTGAATGTACCACAGTTTATTTAACCATTCACCTACTGAAGGACACCTTAGTTGCTTCTAAGTTTTGGCAAGGATAAATAAAGTTCCATGTGCAGGCTTTTGTGTGGATATAAGTTTTCAATTTCTCCAAAAATACCAATGAGGACAATTGCTGGATCATATGTTAAAAGTATGTTCGATTTTGCCAAATAGTCTTCCAAGGTGGCTATACCATTTTGCATTCCCATCAGCAATGACTGAAAGTCACTATGGCTCCACATTCTTGCTAGCATTTGATGTTGTTAATATTTTGGATTTTGGCCATTTTAATAGGCATATAGTGGTATCCCATTGTTTTAATATTTAAGACATTTTTAAAAGGTTAATAATCTCAAAAGTTAATACTCAGAATAGAATGAACATCTGTCAAAAGATTTCCATGTCTAGAAAAGAAAGCCTTTTATTACAGTAAAATTTAATTATTTTACAGGAAATTGCTCTAAATATACAGTCATTGGAAAAGTTACTAGAAGAAAAGAAAAAAAATTGTAGACTAAAGAGACTAAAATAGACTAAAATTTATTATTATCAACCTGACTTCTTTTCAAATGCTTGGTCCTAGAAATAAAGGCACTTTTGGCTTTCATTTATATGATTATGAACACTGGTACCTGATGTAAATTCAAATTTAGTACTGAGATAAAAAAAATAAGATAGCTTCTTAATCGGGCAATACATAATTTTTTATTGGCTAGTCCTTTGGCCAGAAGCAAAATAAGGAAACTAGCATTCTGAACTCATTTTTTCATTTGAGAAAAAAGTTCATATTGGGTTAACAAATGCAATTACATTTTATAGCTATAAAATTATTTCAACAGGACCATTAATTGCCCTCATGATATAACAAGTAAAGTTTACTGCTAGCAACAGCTTATTTTGTAATTATCACATGGGAGCATTTTTCCTAAACTCTAATTTCAATAGATATTGGTTTAATTTATCAGAATTTTCCATTATTGTGTTTTTAGGTAATGTATTAAGTTATTACTCAAACACAATGGTGTCTGAGTTCTTATATATTACAGACTGAGTGACAGAAACAGAAACAGAATTATATCTCATTCTAGTGAAAATGACAGCAACATTTTTTTTCTCTAATAGCATCCTACAGGAGGCCCAAACTGATTTGCACTCTGCTCTCTATTTGTACAGTTAATTAATCCAAAAGAAGCATTTATTAACTTGAATTTTTAAAGTCGTCTTTTAAGATTATGTATCACTTAACAAACAAAAGTGAAAGAAGTCGATGTAGGAACCTGAAATATACTTAATAAGGATAGATATTAACATATGCCCAACTATGAAAACTCATAGTTTCTCTTATTCTCTCTCTCTTTCCCCTCTTTCTCTTTCTCTTTATTTATAGATATATAAGGGTGAGGACAATAGAAAGGGAATGAAATCGGATGTTGTAGTAGTCTCCTATAATGGCTGTATCAAATTACCACAAGTGTAATAGCTTAAAACAATGCAAATTTAGGGGCTGCTGGGTGGCTCAGTTGGTTGGGCTTCCGACTTTGGCTCAGGTCATGATCCTGCAGTCTGTGATTTTGAGCCCTGTGTCTGGCTCTGTGCTCAGCCTGGAGCCTGCTTCAGATTCTCTCTCTGCCCCTCCCCCGAACACACTCTGTCTCTCTCTCTCTGTCTTTCAAAAATATGTAAACATGAAAAAAATGTTTTTTTAAAAATGCAAGTTTATTTTCTTACAGTTCTGGAGGTCAGATGTCCAAAACGGGTCCCACTGGGCTAACATCAACGGGTTGGCAGAGCTGCCTTCTTTTCTGGAGCCTCTAGGGAAAAAAATCTCATTCTTCCCTTTTTACATAACATTAAAATGAGACTACAAAAAGGAATGAACTATTTGGATGATATTTTGATACAATATCTTGCCTTAAAATTATGCTTTTACCAAAGGTCATGATTAGACAAGATTAATGAGATTCAGAGGTTGGACATTTGTACTATGGCTTCAAATTTAGAATCATTTTAGATTTGTTCCCTGAATAAAGATCGAAATACAATTTCTCCCATATCAAGTTATTGATACTAGAATAGAAACTCAGTGGTTCTACTGGACCATATTCTTCCTGCAACCTAACATCTTGTAAGCGGAAGTTCCTTGTTTGTATTCTCGGTAGGTGCTGACCTGAAAAGTCACACATAATGAGAGCATTGCTGAAGTAGTAAGCCTGTCATTTTTATAAAACTTCAGCCAATAGTTTCCTGATATCAGCAATAGATTCAAAAGATAGAAGAACAAGTGACTGTCCCGAAATCCTATGACCTCAATAGAGTGTGAAATTAATGAATGCAATCCTCAAGAGGGATGGGGTGGTAGAGGCATAGATATTTGCAATTTGACCGCTTTCAGTAACAGGAAGTTACATCGATTCGATAACGAAATGAAATTAATTGATGTCGGTTTGTCAAATATAGTAAATAGCGTTTTATATAAGTGGCAATTTGTACACAGATATGACACAGACAGTTCATGCTCTCATATATTTTAGTGAATCATATCAGTTATTGTAATGTCCCAGATTTTTGAGACTTGCAAACATGTCGTTTTAAAAATAAGTGCAGAAAGGTAGTATACAGTGATGGTAGAAAGTACTGACTTTGAAATCTGGCCACCATGTTTTAAATCTAGTTTGACCTATCACTCATGGATAGGTTATTTCACCTGCCTGTGTCTCAGATTCCCCATCTACAAAATGGGCAAAATAATAGCCTTTATATCAATGGGCTACTATCAAGAATATATGAGAATTATGTGTGAAATATGTAGCAAATGGACTACATTCGATAAACAAACAAAAATATTAACTATTACTCTATAGAAGTTGACCTTATTGTAGATGTTTAATCTAGATCATATGATACTCAAATTCATGTTCAAGAAAAAAAATCATGAATTTTTCTTGCAATTAAGGAAGTCCAAGAAAAAGAAGTAGATTTTGTTATATCCTTGTTTTAAGCCAACATCAACTTTTAGTCTTCAAACTTTAAGAAACAAACAGTCATGGTTTTGTTAATTGGAAATCTTGTGTACAAATATTCAAAGAAGTCAGCAAAAAGACATGAGATGTTCTAAAATTTTAATAACCAAGTATGTTTGTTAATAGACTTTGAAAAGTTCATTTTATTAAATTTGACTTTTATGCTAAATTTAACTTTTGTTTAAGAACATATTTGCTTATATATATTGACTTTAAGTAGTGCCATCAGTATATTCCTTCTAATGCCAGGGATAAATATTTTTAATACCTAAAACTGGATCACGAGCCTGGGTGAGTCAGTCAGTTAAGCGTCCAACTTAAGCTCAGATCATGATGTTGCGGTTCGTGAGTAGGAGCCCCACGTTGGGCTCTGTGCTGACAGCTCAGAACCTGGAGCCTGTTTCAAATTCTGTCTCTCTCTCTCTCTCTCTCTCTCTGTGTCCCTCCCCAACCCATGCTCTGTCTGTCTCTCTCTCTCTTTCTCAAAAATAAATAAACATTAAAAAAAAAAAACAAAAAAAAAACTAAAACTGGATCAAAATCGGAAGTAGGAATTACTAAGACCAGCTTCTAGTGTGAATGTTTTTTTAAGTACATGTCCCCTGCCTATTCATCACATCAGGAAGCCAGTGAAAGGAGACATTTGTTGGTTGGGATTAAACACCAGTATCTGGGCACTTCAGCAGATTGTACTGGAAGATTTGAAGGGGAGGAAATGGTCACTTTAGTGCAAATCATTCTTGGCTATGGAATCAAAAGTGATTAGGCTGTAAATCTTATTCTCTCTTCTATCATGGAGATTTTCTTCTACTTCTGTCATTGATTTTCTTTTATTGGTTGTCAGTTTATGTTTTTAAATGTCTTTTCTTCATAATATAATTCTATGAAGCTATATATGATTAATTCCA
This sequence comes from Panthera pardus, assembly GCF_024362965.1. NCBI lineage: Eukaryota > Metazoa > Chordata > Mammalia > Carnivora > Felidae > Panthera > Panthera pardus. The sequence continues at coordinate 47,872,732 of NW_026526666.1, read as the reverse complement.
TTGCTGTTAAAGAAAGGCTTCCTTAAAACATGTTGTAAATTTACAATCAGGAAAGAATAAAGTCATACAACTAGTGGTATGCAGTTTGTACAGGGAGCTCTGGTTTTTACTCCTCTTGGTCTATGATGACCTTAAATTATACTGAGCTCCTCAGACTCTGTTCCCTGTATGATAGGTAGCAATGAAGCCCAATCTTTACATGAAGAAAAATAAATAAATAGAAGAATGTGGGAGAGAAGTTATGGCAGAAATTTTTTCCTTATTATAAGCAAACCGCTTTATAGAGTTGTGCTGGTGTAAACACCAGAGAGAAAGGGTATGTTATAGAGTTATCATGATACTTCATGGGTTGTTGATGAGTTTTCACCATAGGTTGCAATACCACATAGCATGCTTTTCCCTAAACATGACTATTATTTCCTGTTTTCATGGGGTATAAAATGTTGTTTTTATCTGGCATGGTACATCTTAACCTATGAGCTGGAAGAGGAAAATATGTTCTTTGAATTGTGCATCCTCCTGATGAAATTGTGGCTGTCAATCTAAACTTTGTGTTGTCATTATTGGTCATTTTTAGTGACAAATGAAACCTTTCTAAAAGAAACTTAATAGTACCTTGGGTCTAACCGGCAAATGTGATTGCAGAACACTGAGACTGGAAGAAGTATCTTGTACATTAGGTTGATATTGTAAAATCACAGTTGAATTAATTTTGCACTCTTAGGATGAAAATACTCTTGATGTGTGAGACTTCCAAAAAGACTTGCTTTCTGTTATTTATCTGTTATGTTCCAATACTCCAGTTTTTAATTCACTTAACTCATGAAAAACAATTCCAGGCCTATTTGTGACAACATGGGTGGACCTTGTGGGTATAATGCTAAGTGAAATAAGTGAGAGAAAGACAAATACCATAGGCGTTCACTTATATGTGGAATCAACAAAACAAAACAAAACAAAACACTCGAACAAATAAACAATACCAGTACAGACTCTTTTTTTTTCAATATATGAAGTTTATTGTCAAATTGGTTTCCATACAACACCCAGTGCTCATCCCAAAAGGTGCCCTCCTCAATACCCATCACCCACCCTCCCCTCGCTCCCACCCCCCATCAACCCTCAGTTTGTTCTCAGTTTTTAAGAGTCTCTTATGATTTGGCTGTCTCCCACTCTAACCTCTTTTTTCTTTTCCTTCCCCTCCCCCATGGGTTTCTGTTAAGTTTCTCAGGATCCACATAAGAGTGAAACCGTATGGTATCTGTCTTTCTCTGTATGACTTATTTCACTTAGCATAACACTCTCCAGTTCCATCCATGTTGCTACAAAGGGCCACATTTCATTCTTTCTCATTGCCACATAGTACTCCATTGTGTATATAAACCACAATTTTTTTTATCCGTTCATCAGTTGATGGACATTTAGGCTCTTTCCATAATTTGGCTATTGTTGACAGTACAGACTCTTAAACACAGAGAACAATTGATGGTTGCCAGAGGGAAGCAGGTAGGGGATGGGCAAATAGATAAAGGGGATTAAGAAGTGCAAACTTCCAGTTATAAAATAAGTCATGGAGATGAAAAGTACAGCATAGGAATATTGGCTATAATATTGTATAATGTCGTATTGTGACAGATGGTGACTATGCTTATTATGGTGAGCACTGAGTAAGTAATGTATAGAATTGTTGAATCAATACGTTGTACACTTGAAACTAATAAAACATTGTATGCCAACTATACTTTAATAATGATAATAAAACAATTTCAGGCCAAACTCATTTTCCTTACTTACCGTGTCAAGTTTAACTTTATCTTCAGTAATGTTTTCAGATATTAAATGGGACTGCTTGACCTCTGTCAGAACATGGCATTTCATGAATACTATTCTATCAACAACAAAATAGTGGGCTGGAGGTACCTGGGTGGCTCAGCCTGTTAAGTGTCTGATTCTTGATTTTGGCTGAGGTCATGATCTCACAGTTTGTGGGACTGAGACCCACATCAAGCTCTGAGCTGACAGCGTGACAGTGTGGAGCCTGCTTGAGATTCTCTTACCCTCTCTCTCTACCCTGCCCTGGTTGTGTGCTGGCACACACGTGCGCGTGTAGTCTCTCTCTCTCTCAAAATAAATAAACTTAAAAATAATAAGAGCCTGGCTCAACTTAGTCTCATTTCTCCTTATTCTTCTGAATACCTCTTCAGTTCATTTCAGAAAAACCTAATTATTATCTATTGTATGCAGTTTTCTAAAACTGAGGGTTCTTTCCTTAGCTGCTGAATACTTTCCTTCGTTGATTTAATTATGCTTTCAAAGGTACGTGGTGTCAGGTAAGAAATAACACATTCAATAATGCTAATTTATTGACATTTATACATAAGTACAATATTTTTTATAATGTACTTCTGTTGTAAACCTGAGTATGTCACATGTTTTTTTGTTTTTTTGTTTCAATACATTTTCACCTTAGCTAGGGTGGCCATATAATTTATTGTCCATAACAGAACACTTTGAGTTTGAAAGAGGAAGTTACTAATAATTATGCCAGGTCAATAGATACAAACTGAGCCGGTCCTGGGAAAACTATGTTCCTTGGAGCAAATCCAGGTCACCACCTGTTTTTGAATAGCCCAGAGACTAAGAGTAATGTTTTTCATTTTTTGATGGCTGGAAAAAATCAAGAGAAGAATAATATTTCATGACATATTAAAGTTATACAAAATAATTTGTGTCCATAAATAGAGTTTTATTGGAACACAGTCACATCAAATCATTTATATATGGTGTATGGCTGCTATCATGCTACAATGGCAGAAACACAGCATATTGCCTAGAATATTTACTGTTTTAATCTTTAGAGAAAAAGCGCACTGACCCCTGAGGCAGAATAATCCCAACCATAGCCCAACTGAGACCATTCATTTCAATTGGACAGGATCTTTCTTTTCGAATAGTGCCAGTTAAGTGGCATGTCTGCAAAGAATGCTTGCATGTATTATGATAATACGTATTATGATAATACGCACGATAGTACTGATGCCAATGCCAATGATGATGTTTCTGGTAATATATTTACCTACCCTGTAGTTTCCTATGGACGAGAAACTCTTCCAGGTCATATTTTTGGATCTGCTAGTCTTTTAGTCCTTCAACAGTATACTTTTGCACATAATTTTTCAAGCTGTTAATTTGTTTTATGTATAAAAAATAGGTTTCTCTTCAAGAACCAGACTGCTTCCATTTTCTCTGACAAAAAAATTGTCAGGCAACCTTGAAAACAATTTTGAGTTTTTGTCTGAATGCTTTTAAAAGTGTGGGGTAGAGCAATATTTTAAAGTAACCTCATTCTGTCTCTTTGGTATTGAATTAAAGGAGTTACAGGAATTCTAGCTCGTTGTCCAATAGGCCAGATAAATTTCCTCTTTAAAGTGAGTCATTTATTTGTTGGCTAATTAACAAGTCACGTGCTCTCATAAAAGTTAACACAATTGGCTCATTTGCAGCATCGTTGTCTATTAAGTTTAACTGAAACTGTGAGCTTATTGAGCCTACTTACCATCTTCTAGATTAAGTTGGAGTTGCCAGTAGGCACATGTAGAATATTTTTAGGAACTACACAAAATACAAAAATCTGTATATATAGAAATTAAATTAACTGGAACTTAAATTACCATCAGAATAACAACAGATACGTTGTTCTTGTACATTTGTTTACTGATTAGATGGTTCAGTGTTGTCTCCTGTGAAACGCAATACAGTTAGCAAACGGCAGCCAGTGTGAGCTGGAGGCTGGTGAGGAATGAGGTCTGAATTAGTATTCTCCTGGCACCAAAAATGTGCCATTCATATCTTTTCACTTAAAACACTAATTGCATATAATAATTCTAGGTTTTAGTTTTAAAAAGAACCCTTCATGTATAGGGTACTGTAGAACTATTCAGTTCATATGTCAACCCTAATTAAAACCTATCTCAGAATTCATTAAAATCAGGCTCAACTGTTTAACATCTCTTACAGCAGTGCACCTTTAGATGAAAAAACACTGCACTCTCCATTTTGTCCCTTTTCAGTCTTTGTTGTGTAATTAATAGAAACCATTAATTTGGAAGGATGGATTAAAAATGGAATAAATAGTATAGGCTTTGTGTAATTCTCTAAAGGTTTTCTATGTCATAATCAAGGTGAAGAAAAAATGCTTATTGCAAATGTCCTGAGCTGTCAGAACTATATATTTAGAATCATTAAGTCTTTGGTAACCTGTGAAAATAAAATACATAATGAGGATAAAATTAAATGGATGATAGAATCTGAGCTTCAATGACTTGAAGGAAAAAAAAAAAAAAAAAACCACAAAACTCCTAACTTCAGTTCTTACATGCTAGTCAAAGGGAAATAAAACTCTTCACTTTTTTTTCTTTTTCTTTTCACATTTTAGCACAGAAAATTACTGTTAGTCATCTCAATTGATGATTTAATATTTTATCCAATTTGTAGTGTGGTGACGGAAATTTACTGAAATGGTTCTAGTAGAACTTGTAAGTATATATGATGAAGAATGCTGAGTCTTTTGTTATTCAGAGAAAACCAAAAGAAAATATGATTGGCTGAGTAACTGAGAAATAAAATATATGCTTCCCATGAGGGCAGAAGTGTGAGAAGTTCTGTGTCTTCACATCAATACCAAAGTGGGTCCTCTTACATTCCAGAAGAAAACCTTGAGGAAACATCCACAAACAAAAGCCTAACTCCTGTGGATGTATCTTAGTCAACGCAGGCATTTGCCATAAACTCATAGCTTAAACAAAGAACACTTATTTCCCACATTTCTCGAGCTCAGAAGTCCAGCATCAAGGTGCTGACAGATTCAAGGTGGGCTTAGAGCTGCTTCCCGGTTCATGGACTGCAGTCTTCTTGCTATGTGCTCACACGTTGAAAGAGCCAACAGAGTTCTGCGAGGTCTCTGTTATAGGGCACTAATCTCATTCATAAGGGCTCCTTTCTCATGACCTTCACCTCCCAAAGGCCTCACTTTTTAATACCATCATATTGGGTGTCACTATTTCAGCATATGAATTTGGGGGGGGACACAAACTCTCAGCCCATAACAAGGTGATGATAACCCTGAGAGTGGCTCACAATGAAGCCATTGTGTTAGGTCACCTATTATATATCAAAACTAATAATGAAGAGGTTAAAACAAGAGGTTTAATCACAGGTTAAAATGAGGAAATTCCCTAAGTTATTCTTTAAAGATATAGGAACAAATCTTTCTACTTGTTGTTTTGTCCTGGGAAAGCTCCATCAAGGAAGTGTAGAGACAGACTTGTAATATTTTGATTCCTGCTCCTGGCTCTATCTTCGGCCATAAGGAATAAACTATTTGTATGTGGGGCCTCCCAGTAAGCTCACATTTTATCCCTGTCCTGAATCACCTTTTCAGCTAAAGGTTACTAGGAGCTGCAATCTGTGGTGCTTAAATGGGAAAACCTATCTTGGACCATCATAAAATTGACACCAACACCCTGCAGACTCTGTCTTCATCCTCAGATTGTTCCTGGAATTTCTGCATAAAAAAATTTCATGCACTAAAAATTCATACACAAATTAAAAAGATAATTTAACTCAATAATTTTGGACTTTCAACAAAGAAAAACTCATATTGTCACAGGAAACGTTTCTTCGAATGCCTAAACATCTCATTAAGGGCACGTAGTTGATCCCAGTGATGTTATGAATTATTAGTTAATTTCTTAAAAATTCATAAAACTTTATTTATATCCTCGTCTATTTCCCTGAGTCTGGAACATTTACCAAGATTGATGTCGGTCTAGAACAGCGAAAACTGCCTTTCATGAGCTAAGAGTGTAGTGGGAAAGATGGACAAGAAGCATGTTCAAGGTGCGGGACTTTACACCTATGCCAAAAAAAAAAAAAAAATAGGGCAGAATGAATTTTTAATTTTTCAAAATTACACTATTTGTTATTTTTCACTTTTGGAAATCAAGTTATTAATTTTAGAGCAAGAGTTCTCAGGACATAGTATTCTCCTAACCATTATATATTTCACAGAAGTTCTGAGACTTTCTCATCATCATTGCCATCTCTATCTTGAAATCTTTTTTTTAAATTTTTTAACATTTATTCATTTTTTGAGAGACAGAGCATGAGTGGGGGAGGGGCAGAGAGAGAGGGAGACACAGAATCCAAAGCAAGCTCCAGGCTCTGAACTGACAGCACAGAGCCCAACATGGGGCTCAAACTCACACACCATGAGATCATGACCTGAGCTGAAGTAGGACGCTTAACCAACTGAGCCACCTAGGTGCCCCCCTATCTTGAAATCTTAAAACAAAAATCCACTCCCCAAATCATAGCAATCCTTCAGACTTAATAGTTATGACAGAAATTGGCTAGCTACTAACCAAACCGGTTTTCCTTTCTGCATTATGTCCACAGCTAGACTTCATTTCTAAGCTTTTCTTGAAGTTGGGTGGTACCACCAGGTTGATGTCTGGTTTCACTGGCCCACAGATTGTGAATGGAAGTGATGTTATCCTACTGTGAGGCCTGGCTCAGGAAATCAAAAAGAATGAAGAAAGTCCAGAAATTTGGGAGTTGAAAGGGATGAAAAAGTGGATGCCTGCCACTGTGCTTCTAAAAGTAAGAAATAAAATTGAAGTAGCTTTGGAGGTCCAAGGGTCCATGACAAAGATCAGATTAAGAGTATGGCTTTTTTACTGAAATAGGAATTAGATTTCCAAATCTTCTACAAAGGAAGTCCTAAACTCCCGCAGCAACTTCAGGTATGGTGATAGTGATCAAGAAAGAAGTTTCCATAGGGTGCAGGAAGGGCCGGGGAGAAAACCAGAGAAGGGAGATGTTAAAAAAAAAATTAAACTCAGAGTCTAATCAAGAAATGTCCCAATCCTCCTGGGTAGGGCCCCTTCAAAATATTTGCTCTGCAGAATTTCATCAATTCTTGCCACTGTCACTTTTTTTCTTTTCTGAATGGAAGATTTTATTGTGGTTATCTTATTTTTCACTACCTTTGTACTTGGCTCTATGTATGGTTTGGAAGTAGGGAATGGAAGTATGTTGTTTTATATTCACAAGGGTTATCAACTTTTAAGAGCCATATTTGGACTTAATGGAGAGGTTTTGCATGACCAGAAGATACTGGACTTCTTGCTGGATGCAATGGCTGAGCAAAACTTTGAGGGAGTGGAAGAATGAGTTCTGTATATGGGAGGAAAAGGAATATAAACTTTTAGTGACTAAAAGAGAAGATGAGGAGAGACTAGCTAAATTTAACAAAAATCCATTTCCTCTTTCTCCTTGGCACACATTTTCCAGCTTTTCTTGACTTAGGTTAAAGCCGGAAGTCTGAGTGCTAATTGATGGAATGTAGATATGATATATTCCATGTCTAAGTCTAGCCTATAAGAATTTCTTGCATGTTCCTACTCTTTCTCTTCTTTTGCCTTGCCATTAAATACATAATGACTGGGTTGACTATTGAAGCTATGTTTAAAGATGGCAGAGGATTCATCAACATGGGTCCTGATTATCTGCAAGGAGAATATCCCCACTCATCCATGCTGCTATTTGGTTAGTGCATAAATGAGAAATAAATCTCAACTGAGATAAGTCATTGAGATTTCAGCATTTATCTGTTACATAAAAGTTAGGGTGCCTAAAAATATATACTAGTAAAAATAGACAGCTTTTAAAAGTCCCACTGAAAATAGCATTTTTTAAGATTAAGAAATTCAGCATAGTTTATTGCTGAATTCAATTGAGATTGTGTTTGAAATGGTAAAATTTTGGATTATGTTACCATCTCAACAACTAAACAACTATTCTGTTTTCAATAACACTGCTGTTATTGGCATGGGAAGCCAATAGAGTTAATTTTCTAATATTCCAATGGAGACATTTTGTATGGGTTTCTGGAAAGAAATAGAACATTTGGTTGCAAAAATTACGATATTACACACAAGGTTGACCATTTGTACATTAACAAATTCTTCAGCAGAATGAATAATTCCAGTTAGAAACATTAGGACAAACAAAATGAGTGTTTGACCAGTGTTAAAACTGGGTAAGTCTTTAGAGAAAATAGAAAAGAAATTGCAAGAATGATGGCATTCATTAAGGTTCAGCTTCAAAACTGCCCCTACCTTAACTTTCTGGCTGGAATTCTGTCCTGGAAAGAAATCAGTAGTGACTTTGGGATAAGGATCCATGCCTTGATGTATTGCTCCCCTTCTCCCCTTCTGCTCCCCTTCAAAAGGTCCTCTGATTTGGCAAGAAATATACATATTCACAACTCTTTTTAAATAACTTCCTCAGAACACAGGTGAACCAATAGTGCTGGTACTGATTTTTGTAATCCTGAATCCTTATGTGGTAGATCATTTATTTATTTAACAAATATTTACTGAGCATCTATGATGTGTCAGGCACTGCTTCTGAATATTAGAGACACAGTAGTGTTCAAAACATGACAATCTCTGCCATCATGGCATGTAGTCTGAGGGGAAAGGCAGAACACTGAAAAGATAAATGGGTAAATTACACGGTGCTAGTGACAAGTGCTAAAGAGAAAAATAAAATGAAGTAGAAGAATACGTATAATTGGGATGGAAACTACAATTTTAGAAAGAGTAAGATTTCACTGAAATGGTGTCACTTGAGGAAGCCTAAAGGAAGGTATGGTCTAACCCGTGTTGGTACACAGGAAAGTTATTCCAAACAGAAGGAAGAGCAGGGGTGAATACCTGACATGGGAACATGCCTGACATGTGTGAGGAACCCTAAGGAGGCTAATGAGATCAAAGCCAAATAAATACAAGGGAAGAGTTGGAGGGGATGATGACTTAAAGATCATGAGATACTGGGTGACATAAGACTTTATGATTCATAACAAAAATTTTGGTTCTGGGGTACCTGGTTGGCTCAGTTGGTTAAGTGTCAGACTTCAGCTCAGGTCACGATCTCATGGTTCAGTTTGTGAGTTCAAGCCCTGCATCGAGCTCTCTGCTGACAGCGCAGATCCCGCTTAGGATCCTCTGTCCCTCTTTCTCTTCCGTTTCTCCACTTGCACTCTCTCTGTCTCAAAAATAAATAAATAAACTTAAAAAAAATATTTTGGTTCCACTCTGAGTGACCTGGAGAAATTGAGATCTGCCGATCTTATGGAATTACTGTGGCTCCAGTGTTGAAAACAGAGTGAAGAAGCCCAGATCAGAATCCAGGTGAGCCTTCTGAAGGTTATTACACAAATCCAGGCAGGAGATGATGTGGCTCAGACCAGGGCCATGATTGGGAGGAGTCATCACAGTCTAGGTGTGTTTTGCAGCTAGAGCTGACAGGATTTAATGAGGGACCAGATGTGGAGTCTCAGAGAAAGGGAAGAGGCAAAACTTTTGGCCCTGAAAGAATGGAATTACCATTTCCTGAGATGGGGCTGATAGCAGGAGGGGCTAGTTTAGAGGGAAATAGGAAGAGACCAGATTTAACATATTTAAGCTTGGGATGTTTACTGGATATTTCAAGTGGAACTACTGAGTATGTGCTTGGGTATATGCCTTGAGTTCACCGCAGCCTTTTGGGCTGGAGATGCAGATATGGAGCGGCATAGACACTGCTTAGGACTCAGAGATTGAATGATATCACTTCGGGATTAAGTGTAGCAAGACAAAAGAAACAGTCTGAGGACTACACTCTTATGTTTAGGTATTTAGAAGAAAAGGAGGAACCATCAAAGGCTCTGAAAAGGAATAGCTAGAATTATAGGAGAAAAATGAAGCAAACATGGTCTCATGGAAGCCAAGTACTGAAAATGTTTCAAGATGGAGCAAGATATCCATTAACCAGGTTGAGTAAAACGAGCGCTGAGAAATTATATTTGGATTTAGAATGTGGAGATCATCGATGACACAGTTACAGCAAAGCATGGGGACAGAAACCTGATGGGAATAGATTCGACAGAGGAAAGAAATAGTTGGAGGCAGTATCCCCTTTGCATTTGATGGATACAAGTGATAAGGTTGTGGCCATAAATTAAAGTAGACTTCAGTATTTTGACATACATTGCTCCAAATGAGGACTCCAGCTCACACTTATCAAATATTTATTGGAATTTACAATTAGCATGAAACTGTCGTGTTGGGAGATCAAGCTTCAATGTTACCTTTTCTGTGAAGTCTTTTCTGCCTCCCTCATACAGTTCATTGCTGTGGTTTTTGTGCTCCTGAGCATTTCATTAATGTATTTGCAAAATTCGTGTTGTAGTATTGTGTTGCAGCATTTGCAAAATTTGTGTTTAATCATTTATTTCTATGTTTGTCTCTCCCATTACATTGGGAGTCCCTCAACTTTATATAAAAATACAGTGTTTTGGTAAAAGTATGCACTCAATAAATGTGTGCTGACTGAATATTATTTTAAGTTAGTCTAAATTATGTAGGGCAATACAAAAAGGAGATTTATTGGGTGTTGAGGACTATAAGAGTCCTCATTCACTTTTCCCAAGATGTAAAGCCTGGCACTTTCAGGAAATAATGGCACCCACTTCTTGGAATGTAGTTGTGCATTGTCCCTTTTATTATGAAATAAAGGCCTTACAAAATAATCATGAATGTGCCATTCAACTAATTATTATGCTTTTATATTTTTTGTTTCTTTTTCCCCTCAGATTACCAAAATTGTTTCTTTTTCTCATTATAACATTATTCAAATGATGAATTTAATACTTTTATATATAACAGAATCTAGGTAAAGTTTTTTTTCTGTGGGACAGAAATCTGGAATTCAGTTGACAGACTTTTTGAAAATTTCCATGTCCTTGGAGTTTATGAGTGCTCAAATTAACATTACTATAATTTCAATTTAAAAGAGAGACAGTTGATCTGATTTGGAATACTGGGTGCTTCTGTGAAGCTGCTTTCCCAAGGATGATTAGTTTTGATATTAATTTTTAATAGGGCTCTTTTACAGCTTGCTCGCACATAAGATCCTATTTGAGGCATTGAATTTGAGTATAAGAAAAATGCCTATTAAGACTAAGATATTAAATATGTATATAAAATCTTTTATGCTTCTCTACACTTTAAACAAATAATTGTCATGGATGCCAAACTATCTTTAAGAAACCCCTTACTTGAACTACGCACTGAAAAAAGTGTATAGGTTCAAATTCATATTTTAATTCTGTTGTAAATAACATCAGACAAATATTTTGTGACTGAGACTTTTTGTTTCTTTTGATTGTTGTTTTTAAAGAGGAAACTTTAGGCAAAGAAATTGCTTGCACATGTTTTATCTATCATTTATCTATCTATCTATCTATCTATCTATCATCTATCTACTTAATCTATCTAAAATCTATCTTCCCAAATTGAATTCCAGTCCTTATGAAAATCACCTTTAGAATTTATAGCAACTTCACTATACTTTTCAAGACTATATCAAATAAAATATAATTCTGATGAATTGTTCATTATATTTGTTTTAATGAGCAGCTGAATAATTTTGATGTAGAAGATCCTACACCAAATATGCAGGCATAATGGAAATATTTTCTCAGATTATAGTTAAAATAGATCATCTTTTTTTTAATGTTTATTTTTGAAAGAGAGAGAGAGACAAGAACATGAGCAGAGGAGGGGCAGAAAGAGAAGGAAACACAGAGTCCAAAGCAGGCTCCAGGCTCTGAGCTGTCAGCATAGAGCCTGACACGGGGCTTGAATTCATGATCTGTGAGATCATGACCTGAGCTGAAGTTGGATGCTTAACAGACTGAGCCACCCAGGCACCCCCGAGAATCTTTACTAAATTAGCATAACAGCAAATGTATAATGACTTTCCATGTGTGACTTTTTACAAACTTACCTGCTTACAGGTATGTGTCATGGACAATTTTCACTTGGTTAAATAGTATCTGAATGCTCTACCTCTTTGGAAAGGTCTCCTGTGAATAGATCTTAGTAGAAGAAAGGACCCTATCTGCTGTTTCTAAAACTCAGGCAGGGTAGATTGTCCTGCATTTGGCAGCTTAGTTCTTGAGCATATAAACTTAGGTTTGGCCAACTGCTCAGGACTTTGGATCTTGAGCAAGTGAAACAGATATGGGAACAGTTAGATATTACCTACAGTAGCAGTAGTAGAGCTGAGATCCAATAGAAGTGACAGATGTCTATAGATGTGGTGTCCTTACCTGTGGCATGACCATAGTGGTGTGCTTGATTGCCTATTGGCTGCATTTGCAGTTACATTTCCTGTCTTGGTGTCGTTCTGTTTTCCAGATTTTCCATCATTCTGAAAGCTACCCACAATTCTTCCAATGAATTCCTTTTCTGCTCAAGTTAGCCAGTCTGTTTCTGCTGTTTGCAACCAAGACTGATAGAGTATGACATATGAATATACTGATATCACAGATGTAGGAAACACTGAGACCCCTTAAAATACATTTTTATTTGCATTTGAAAAACATTCTGCAATGTTTCTGGTAACCTGAAATCAAGAGTTAAATTCGCAAAGATTTTGGGATGTGTGTGTGTGTGTGTGTGTGTGTGTGTGCAAACATCACCAAAAGCTTATACCTGACAATCACAGATGGTCTGAGTCTTTATTTTATTGTGCATATTCATAAAATGATGACCTATTCAAATTCAGATTTTCTTTTCTTTCTAAGCAATTTCAGCAATTGCCTGGGAGAATTCATTGTTAACTATCACATAGCAATGGAAGTTTTCTCTTTTATTATGTTATGTAATGAAATGGAATATTCTTTTTTTTTTTGAGAAAAGGGCATGATATACCACTTTCAAAATCTAATTTTAGATGAACAAAAATTAAACTTTTAAAGAAACAAGAGGAATGACAACTTGGAAAATACAGAATAGTAACCTTTATTCACATCACTGTATTTACTAATTATAAATGGAAAAAGTTGAAGTCACATTGCAGAGATTTTTCTATTTCATGGTAGATCCAGGTAGCAGGAAATAAACACACACACACACACACACACACACACACACACACACACCAGAAGTCTCTGGCGACATATTCCTACTATTTTTCCTGTTAATCTCTGTCTCTCTCTGTCTCTCTCTCTCTCTGTGTCTCTCTCTCATCTCTCTCTCACCCCCTCTTCCCTCCTCCCTCCCTCTCCTCTCCCCTCTCTTCTTTTCCTTCTCCCTTTTTTTCAGATTTAAGGCCAGGTTGACTTCTTTAAAAAAAAATTTTTTTTTAATGTTTATTTATTATTGAGAGACAGAGAGAGACAGAGCATGAGCATGGGAGGGGCAGAGAGAGGAAGAGACACAGAATCTGAAGGAGGCTCCAGGCTCTGAGCTGTTAGCACAGAGCCTGAAGTGGGGCTTGAACTCATCAACCGAGTGAGATCATACCTAAGCCGAAGTCAGACACTTAACTGACTCTGCCACCAAGGCGCCCCCAGACCAGGTTGGCTTCTTAGAGAAAGGCTTCAAGAAACAGATGCCTTCTTCTCTAGTTTAGTTATAGTCGTCTAAGCATCCAGATTAACTGTCCCAGACAATTCCTTTTAGATGGCTGTTTGAAGGTTGCCTAATCACACTTTCCTATGAGTGAATGAATGAATGGATGGATGCCGAATGAACATTTCAAGTTATCTGACAAAGGTAACTGTCTTGTCAGTCTAAACTAAATTTGATTTGTAAAATATCCGAAATCAACAGATGGCAGATTCTTCTTGAAGTGATAACTATCTTGAGAATATACCTCAAAAAAGAAAATGAAGACCACTGTTTATATTCTTGTGTTACTTGACAAAAAATATATATTTGTGTAGGGACCAAGGGCTAGCCACCTCAAGATGTGCCACTTTGGCATGCAGATTATGGCAAACTGATCAAGGCACAAAAGACTCAGGGAGAAACTTGACCTTCCCTCTAAATGCCTAAAAGATTTTAGTTAGAGGACTTGCTCCAGGCAGAGAGCTACCACCATAGATAACTACATTATAATATGAACTAGGTGTGATTGACTGGGAGGATCCTAGCAAGGCTTTACTTGATCAAGGTCTAAGTTCCTTTGCTTCTGAAAGGCCAGTAAACATTTGTTTACCAAACATTTAACTCCATTCTTCCTATGAATTGCTTTCTTTCCCTTTAAAGTCCCAGACCTCCACCCCTTTCTCCTGAGTCCAGTTTGACCTAAATAACCTCATTTTGCCTGACTGTCTTTGGATTTTCATGTCTCTGTGGATTCCCTGTACATCCAAAATTAAATTTTAATTCTTTTGTTCATCTGTCTCATGTCAATTTAATTTTTGGTTCAGTTAGAAGAACCTTGATTGACAGAGGAAATATTTTCTCTCCTACATTTGCCATATGTTAAGCCATAGAATCTTTCTAATATATTGTTAACATTGAATTGTGAGAGAATAGAAATTTCTGAACACACATGCTAGTTGGTCTATCTATAAACTAGAAATATACATTTCTAGGAAAAAAATGTTTTTCCAAATTAAAAAAAAAAAAGTCTTTCTCCTTGTCAACATTTAAAGTTATTAGACAGTAAGACTTCCCAAAGCATAAACTAGTTATCTATCTGTCCACAGGAAAGACATATCCCCAGAAATAAATTTGATTCCAAATCTTTAAAAAAAATCTGCTTTTCTCCATGTCAGCATTTAAAGCAGGTGCCATCTTCTGATTAATTAAACACAAGATGTTACTTATTCTAAAATCTTAGCAAATAAAACTTAAACAGAAACTGTTGGCTGCACTGTTGTCATTTCTTCTTCTTTTTGAATCATCCCGAACACCACATGGCTGGCTTGCAGGCTTATTTTCCAGATGACTGATAGCTATGTGATTTTGTGTTTGTGGATGTGAGTGTGTGAACTATTTTGAAAGACATGAGCTTGAAGCAGTTCAAATCTCTGGCAACAATTTCTTAAGCAGTATGTCATATATGAGCTATTGACCACATTTTTGCCAGGTCACTTGTCAAATGAGTGGTAGGGAGATGTCAAGTTCAAAGCAACCACACTCTACATCTGTTTAGAAAACCATGTAAGAGTTCTGATAGGTACTTTAGAACACTGAAGAAACCCTTGCTCTTTACTATTAGCATATTATAGTCTCCAAAGACTATTTTATAAATCCCTTTAAAAAAATACGGTCCCCAAATTTTCTCAGGAAATTCCATGTGCTTGGAGTACTTGTTTAAGCACAATTCAAAACTGCAGGAGGTAGAAGTCTGCTGTAGTTTAGTGTAAAGTTAACTTTTTTGAATGTAAAAAAGGTCAAAATTAATGAAGAAACTAGCAAATTCAAAGTTCCACTGAGGAACATCCCAGTGCTTTTAGCAATTCACTTGAATTGCAGGAGGAAAACCACCCCCTTTAACATTTTAAAGCTTTGAAAGCCTAATGAACCATGCTACCTCCTGTAGTTTCCACCAAACCAAAATTTGTGCGAGGAGCAGGCTCATTAGCATTAAGTGGAAGCAGACCATTCAGCTCTTGCAATAGCTTCTTATAACGTTTTCACCATTATCATTGTATTTGGTTGATAAAATATTGCTATCTCAACTGTTACTTTGTTTTTCTTATTGTTGTTGATATAAAATTCCTGTTATCCCAAGAATTAAATGCTCTCCTTCCAAATGACAAATGACTTTACTTTTAACAGTATCCAAAATATATTCATTGTTCAACGAGGTAGATTCTTGCACCAAGGTGGTTCTTGTTATGTTTAATCATTTACTTCACCTTCTCTATGTCCCAAGCTGTTAGGTAATGACTTGGGGGATAGGAAGAAAACAAGCAATTAGAGGATATTAGATGTAGAGATAATATTTGTGTGTGTGTGTGTGTGTGTGTGTGTGTGTGTGTGTGTGTGTGTGATTACAATGGAGATATGTTGTCAAACCTCGAAATATTAGCAATTCATTTAATTCAACTGTTTTAAAGATTTTTACATCTCAGCATTTTAGGGAAAAATTTGTGTTGCAGTGAGAAACCCATGCATTATTTACAGCACACCCTTCCAGATGACCTGATTCTGATTCTGTGGGAGTCTACCTTTCATTGCATTTGAACTTGCATTTTACAAGTTGTAGATAAGTGATACGAAGGCAAAATATTTCTTGTCTGTAGACATGTAAATAAATTCTGTTGGTTAAAGATTCAATTGGATGAATTGAATTACTCTTTCCTTCTCTGGAAGAAGTCAGTTTTGCTTCTATTAGCATATTAATTTCAATATTCTTGATCTATAAATGTGTCTGTTTTTTGGATTGTCCTTTTATCTGGTTGTAACATCTTATTCAGTGACTCATTAATAATTAATGTGTTCATTTTATATGTGCATCGAAAGTCGTGCTTTTTTCCCAACTAGATTGAACTCCACAGGATTTGCATTATGTTTATATTTTGCTAACAAAATACAAATGTATTCCTTATGTTATATATAGTTCAATTTGTAAAATTAGCATCTCCTTTTTGTTGTACTGCCCCGTAACAAACAGATGTGCATATAATTAGTATTTTGATCTAAACTGGCTCAAACAACATCATTCAAGATTAAAATCAGTATTCTATTTTACATTTAAAAAAATGTGTATATATATATTTGGCCTCCATTTTCCTAAGAATTCTGGAAAACAATCTTAATGGATTATCCAAAATTTGACATGTCTTTTGCAAAATGTTATATAAAAAAGATACATATAGTTACAGGAATATCCTCCATGGGTGTGATGGATCTAATGTTAATAAAGGCTCATGTGTCAAAGGCAATTGCATTCTATGTTCCACACCCAAAAGTTTTCGATGAGATACAAATTGTGATTTGCCTTTAAATCATGTACACACCGGAAGCATTGGAAAATAAAGGGATGACATTAAAGAAAAAAAAAGTATAAACAAAGTTACTTATTTATAAATATAGATATACATATAGTTGTTTACAAAGCTAGTAATATGATCACCTCCTTTTCTTCTTCCTAAGAAAATTAATGGAAATAGAAACAACTTGGGACTATGTTGCACAGCTTATTTGATTCAGATCTGCCACTTAGTAGAAGTGTAATCTTCAGCAAGTGATTTAAGATTTCTGAATCTTGTTTTCATCATCAATGCATGACAATAATAACATTTTAAAGTATTGTGAAAGTCAAAGTAGCAATGTCTGCTAAAGTGCTTTGCCATTGTAAAATGCATGGTAGAGATCTTCGTGACCTTTCAGGAGTAATTCTAGCTGCCACTAGTAATTCTAGCTGTCTCTGAGATGGAGTGCATTTCTTAGATTGAAGCATTGGGTGAGTTATGCTAACTTTAGGATGATTGTGGGTGGAGATTTCAGGAAGAAAACTAAAAACCTTTTTCCTTTTTCCTCTCCAGGAAGACTGGAAGTATTTATGTGATGCATTTGCCAATTTTATTCCTTCCACTAGAGATGTCAATTCTTAAGTATTTTCAGTGAATTTAGAATTATTAGAAGTGCGTGTGAACGTGACGGTGTATGCTTCTTGGGAAGTTCAGAAAGAGTACATCGATTCTCTGGTGGTTGGATCAGACTCCATTATCATGAATGAATTGTTCTTAGAAAATTTCCTCTTAAAATTCTTAAATTTCTGCCTACCAGGCTGAAGCAAGTGATTATTTTCCAAATACCTGGATGTCATTTTGAAGTATTTTGGCCCATCCTGTTCAGAGACAAAGTAGCTCTGCTTTACATGTTACCTTTCAAGGTCTGAGACTTGATGCTTCTGTTTCCATGTAATTAAGTGCAGGATAGAAATTACACAGGGAGAAGTGATGAACCGGTGGGAAAATCAGATGTTTATTAATGTGTATTTATTGGGGGGGGGGGGTAGATATAGTTTTCCCAGAATAGCAATCACACCCACATTTCAAAAGAGCTTATTACTCCAAGCATGGATCTTTTTCATGGTTTGTTGTTTTGTTTATCTACCATACTGTTCCTTTTTATTTGATTCCTTTTTATTTGGATGGATGTGGAGAACAAGGCTTAAATCACTCATCTGGGATGTCTTTTATTTGGATAGTATAGCAGCCGCAAACGAAGGGCTCTCAGCCAAATTGTGTTCTGTTTGGAAAACAAGGTGTTTTAAGGAAATTGTATGTGCATGCCTTGAGGTGGAATATATACTCCCTGTTTTATACCCGGCTGTTTATGAAATTATACTATATGCCTGACTCCTGTAGGTATTTGAGTTTTGGGATTCTTGGCTTATAAAACTAGTAAGATTTTATCAGCAGTCTCTGTTTCTAACTTTGCTGCATTTCGGCAGGTGAAAGTTCTAAATAATAAATAATAAAATCTCTCTGGAAAGTTGCTTCTTTAGGCTAGATGTAGTTCAACTTGCGAAAGCTTTTGGGATTCAGCAACAGAAAGAAAGGCTATACGTGCAGCCCTTTGAAATTGTAGCATCTAATGTTTTCACCCTGTGTTGCTTTGGAGTTCCTGAAAGATGTGACTATGGTACAGTGAATGCAGCAGAAAATAAAGAAGGGAATAGCAGAAGTATGTTAAATTATTATTTCTTCCTTTTTTCTCTTAAACGAATAGAGTTTTAAATGAGTCAAATACATATTTTAATTGATAAACTGACTTTATATTCACCTATTGGAAACAGTACAACATATTTTACATCAGATTATGAAATATGGATGTTTTACTAAAAGACAGGAAGGGCTTTTTCCAGTCTTTAAAGTAAATACATATTCAAAGGATCTTAAGGCATACCATTTATTCATATTCATATCTATTGAAATACTGTACATCCACATACTTCAATAAATAGTTAAAAACCTGACCTCTTTTTAAATCATTTCTGAATTTCAAAAAACAATTTTTATTGAAAAGATTAAATAGGTAACTTTTGGCTGTCACAAAGCTAAGTACAATGGATAAATTAACAATTACTCAGTAAATTTGATCAATATAGATGATTGGCTTTGATAAATTTCTCAGACTTCTCTGAGTTCACACATTGGGGTATATATATATATATACATATATATATATATATATAGCTGTGTTTTTTTTTTTTTTTGTCCTGAATTACCTGGGTAATTTTCTCAGTTCTCCAGTCTACTTTCTAGATATAGCTTAAATGTTATGATGAAGCATTAATTTTTCAGTTAAGTTTTAAACATCCCCAAAAGTGGTTTTAAGTTTGACATTCTCTTTTGAATCTTTTAGTGTTTCCAAAAAAACACAATCCTATAATTTGGGCAGTACTTTTCATTATATAATTGCTGCATAATAGAAACTTAATGGTGTCACAGGACTTATGTTTCGAATGGGATCATTGTAAAACATAATTACAGCACTTGCAGTTAAACCAAAAATGCAAATGAATTAAGTCAACTACCCTAATATTCTTCTTCCCTCTCTCCCTTATTTTCTCCCTTCCTTCCTTCATTTCCTCCTTCCTTCCTCCTTTTATTTCTTCCCTCTCTCCTTACCTCCACTCTTTTCTTTGCAGTCTCTTTTCTCAACTGCTCTTTATTTTTCTTTCCTTAAAAAAAAAAAAAAATTTAGGGGCAACAAAAGGAGTCCCACAAATGTAACTTGTGGAAATATAACGCTGAAATGAATAGCTAGAAAAATTGTTATAGATCAAAAGATAAATCAATTTCATAAAACCGCTATTCTGAAATTGCAACAATCTTGTACAGTCAGGACTGATAAAATGGAGTAATCAGACATTTCATATGTCTATAAATGTAAAATCATCTACTTGAACATTATATGCAATACATTCACACAAAAAAGCAAATACTGTAGCCTTATTTGAACAATATTGAACTCATAAATACTCATGGTTTCACTCTGTTCAGGGGCCTAAAGACTAGGAATGCTGCTGTGATACAGAAAAACATAGTGAATACCTCCTCTATTTAAAATGTCACTCAAGAAATTCTCTTCTAACATAAAGGCAAATACATATAGCTACTGAGCTATGACTGTACTTCTGTCACATTCTATGGGAAAAACACCAGACTCCACAAATTCGGAATCATGACAACACTTTGAACTAATTATTTGGTTCATCCATAGTTTATACCTCGATTTACCTCACATTTACCCTACAAACCTTACAAAGAGGAGGTATTTTTAACTCTAGGAAAGCGGTCACTGTATAATATGCATTCTTGATCTGTTTCTTTCTCCCAAACAATGGTACTGATGGTCAACACTTTTGTGGTAGCACCACTATTTCTAGTAAGTAGATTTTTATGGAGTGTGCCACTTTAAAGCTGCAATACAAAAAAAAAATTGTAGTTTACTCACCAATTTCACAAAGAATATTTTTATAAAGCAAATAAATAATAATCAAAATTAAAATGCCATGTGTGTTAAAAAAGTTTTTAATACATCAGTCAAAATAATGTAATGAATAATTACAGTGAGTAAATTTAATAGCATAATGCCATGTTATTGCCATTTTGTGGAAACACTGTATATTTATGCCTCCTCATGTAGGATTCATTTTTCTAATTAAAATAGATTTATGGCGTACTTTGGGGCTAAGCTTTACTCAAAAAAAAATCATGATTTTCAAGCCACTTCTTTTGGGGCAAAATATTAGGTATGTTAAGTATGTACAACCTCCATGAAATATCTCGTATCTAACTATTAGTGAGTTTTTTTTTTTAATTGTTAATATGACTTGCAAAAGGAGACTATTTGCAGAAATCCCCCTATGTAGTGAAATTGGTAAGTTCATCAAACTTGTAAAATGGCTTTCAAGGCTATGGTCTTTCTTTAGTAAAGAGTAAAACCATGGAAATACTCTTGTAATATAATATTTCTTAAAATAACACCATTTTCCTTAAAAAATGTAGTTTTCATTCCTTATGGTGGAAACAATGAACTATTCATGATAACTTAATAACTAATATATCTTAAGATATTCTAATCACGGGTGTCTTGTCTTCATTTGATCATGTCTTACACATATCACGTAAGAAGACATAAAGCACGGTCATTTTGTCGTCGTTTGTGTTTTGACCTTATGTTTTTGAACTGACATTGCTACAGAGAAAGATTTTATTGCAGAACTAGTTATTTCAGGGATTGATCTGCTGCATGCCAGCATGGAATACTTGTTATTATATATTTTGGAACATTTTCTTTTATATAACATGCATTCCAAACTCTCAGCTGAGTGATGTTTTCAGGTGGAAGATGTGCGAAATGCCCGGGTGCGGGAGCACGCATCTCTCACACCAACTTACCTGCCACAGAACCAAATGACTTTGGCGTGTTCACCAACTCATGTCATGTTAGGTGATCGGACTTTGTGTTCTTTCTGACAACCGTCTTGAAGATTTTGGCTTGGAGTAGTGAAAGAAAAAGATGCTGTATTGCTGAGCAATCCCTTGGATGGACTTTGCTGTCATTTTAAAGGGAATTATTTCCCAGAGTAGATTCAACATTCAACTATAACCAAAGGATTCACACGGTAATAGATTGACCTGTACTACGTTAATGAAATTGTTTTTCATCGCAAAACTGAGTTTAGGTGGGGCAAAATTCTCACACCCCACTGGTAAGGAGGGAAGAGATTTTTACAGTCTGACAGCTCCTTCATTCTTTAGAGATAGGATATAGTTTAACTTTATCATTATGGTTTATTTTTGCTTTCAAATTATAGGATGTGGCAAAACATTTTTATTAGGTGGAGACAAAGAGCAAATTATTATTTTATGAAGGCACACCCATGCTGAACTTACAGGGAAGAGAAGCAGAGCTGCACAGCCAGTTATATTACAAGGCTCATTCCTGAAACCTGAATATCATGCGAGCAGAAAAATCTAGATATGTGTTAGTTATATTTTGAAGAAATGATCTGAAGGCAATATTATTTGCTTTTTTATCAAAAAAGGAAAAAAATGCATCTTTGTCAATGTGGATTGACTCCTATTGAAACAGGGAAATGAATGCTTGTATTGCAGCCTTAAAGAATCACATAGTCACTGCAATATTCGTTTTTGTAAACTACAGCCTGCAGCCTAGCAGACCATGACTGAATGCTTTTGAAAAGTTGTAGATTACAAACATGAAATCACAATTAATATCCTCTAAAAGTAATTTCAGAGCTTTCACGTCTTAAAAAAAGGACAATGTGTACTGCTTCACAAGGTAATGTAGCTAATCAAAAAAAGAGTAGAATTAAAGTATTTACATAATGAGCAATTCTACAGAAGGCGATCATCCCCATGTAAGCACTGCTGATTATATCCCACGCTGCTTTTAACAAACTGTACCAGATTGGATCCAGCCATCAGCACTTTCAGAGAATCCTTAAAAGCCTTTTATGGGTCTTTAAATTTATTGTAGAATGGCATTCTTCAGGTAGAATATGCTGGTGAAAGAGGACAGTGTCAACACAAGGTACCAGCAGGAGAAAAGAACGTCAGCGCTCCCGGTAATTCCATACTGGGCTGTACTTGGAGCTGGAAAGAAATGGAAAAGATTAAATCAAAATCTAATTTGTGTCTTTTAGGATCTTAACAATAATCAAAAGGCAGCTGGGTGTACTGGGGAGAGCACTGGCATTGGAGTAGATAGACTTAAGTTCACATCTGGTTCTGCTATATGACAATGTGTGGCCTATGCAACTAACTTCTCTGAGCTTGAGTTTTCTCAAGGGCAAGAGACAAATAATATAATCCACCTGGCAGGGCTGCCATGAGAATTGGAGATGAAGAACATACAGCACATTGCACTGGGCTGGACACAGGCTAAGTACATAATAAACAGTGGCTAGCATTATTATTCCAGTTTTTGTACTGTAAATATTTGTATTGGTGGATAATATGTAGTTCATGCGTATATATATATTTTTTATTTTTTTTTAACATTTGTTTATTATTGAGAGACAGAGAGAGACAGAGCAGGGGAGGAGCCAAGAGACGGGGAGACACAGAATCCAAAGCAGGCTCCAGGCTCTGAGCTGTCAGCACAGAGTCTGACGCAAGGCTCAAACTCACAAACTGTGAGATCATGACCTGAGCCGAAGTTGGACGCTCAACTGACTGAACCATCCAGGTGCCCCATGCATATATTTTTAACATTTATTTTTATTGAGATCTATAATTGGCATTGTGTAAGTTTAAGGTGCACAATAGTGTTGATTTGATACATTTATGAATTGCAATATGATCACCACCACAACATCAGCTAACAACTCTATCATATCACATAATTATCATTTCTCTTTTGTAATGGAAACAATTAAAATCTAGTCTCTTAGCAACTTTGAAGATTATAATACAGTAATGTTGTTTATAATCACTATGCTGTGCATTAGTTCTCCAGGAGTCCATTTATCTACTAGTTCTAAGTCTGTACCTTTAGACAACATATCCCCGATTCCCCTACCCCAGCCTCTGGTCACCATTCTGCTCTGTTTTTACAAGTTTAGCTTTTTAGATTTCACATATAAATGATACTATATATATATATATATATATATATATATATATATATACATATATATATATATATTTTTTTTTTTTTGTGGATCTTTTTTATTGGTCAAATACTTGTACTAAAAGCTGGGAAAAATTTTTTTTGGGGGGATAGGTGAAAAAAATATTCAAACAATCATAATATATTCCAAGGAATATTGGATTTGCATGTATACACTGGAGCAACACAGAAAATTTTGTATCTAAATCTTCCCAGGCAAGGGAGGGATGATTTAACAGAGTTTTACCAAAGGGGACAGTCATTTGGGTAGAGGAAACAACTTATTCAAAGCTATGAGTAAAGGGGAGAGCAGGACATATATTCTAGTAGATTAGTCTTGCTGGACCATGAAGTTTGAGGCTTGGAGTAGAGGGAATTGAAACTGGAACTCTAGGCAGATAGAGCATAACCTTAACTGTAAGAAAAATAACAGGTTTTTTTTTAAGTTTATTTATTTATTTTGAGGGAGGGAGAGAGAGAGAGAGAGAGAGAGAGAGAGAGAAAGAGAGATAGAATGCACAAGTGGGGAAGGGGCAGAGAGAAGGAGAGAGAAAGAGAGAGGAGAGACAGATCCCAAGCAGCCTCCGCGCCATCAGCACAGTGCCTGATGCGGGCCTCGAACTCACAAACTGCAAGGTCATGACCTGAGCCTAGATCAAGAGTCAGATACTTAACCAACTATGCCACCCAGGCGCCCGATTTAGTTTTTTTATAGTGAAGGAGATTTTAAAGAATTTGGAGCTGTTGAATCGTGTGATTACTTTTATACATTGGAAAGATCACAGTTTCATACTCAGGAAGCTTATGTAGTACTTGGCTAACAGTCATGTTGAATTCTCACTGAGAGATTTCACCTAGAGAGTCACTGAAGCTTAGAATATGGTGGGAGTCTACTGAATGAATTTCACTGCATTTCACAAGAGAACTGTAGCCTCTTTGAATGTGAATTATACTGTGTTCCAGAAATGGAATGTTGTAGGCATGCTCAGCTTTGCTTGAGACCGATCCTCATTTGTCATAATAAAAATAATAGTAATAATAAAAAACCCCACCAACATACTTTTAACTACCCTCTCTTAATGAAACCTGGATTTCAAGCAATGTTTCCTAGTAGAAAGTGAACCATGTAATAAAAAAAAAATATACTATTTCATCCCCAAAACCATAACTCAAATCCAGAAGCAGTTTTAGTCACAATGAGTTTGAATTAACAGCAGGTTGTTTTTAATAGAACTTTCACCAGTGACTATATTTCCATATTACAAGAAGAATAAATTGTTTTGTTTGTATCTCTAAGAAATTAAAAGGGGATGAGAGCTGCATTGACCTTTGCAGGGGGAAGTTTTCATGACAGTACAATTGTTGATTCCAGGTGAATAAAGTTCAAGGTCTAAGATTACTCCTCTTTAGTAAACATGGAGCAAAATCCACTATTTAATGCTTCTATTTGCATCATAAGTGAGTTTTAAAAAAATGAGAAGATGATGAAGAAAATAAGTCTATTGTTGACCACACAGCTTTTGAAGTTTTGATATATAAGAAGTCTAATTTAAAACCATGAAACTCCTTAAATTATTTTCTCTTGTTCAAGACCTGGAAAGGTGTTTTGTTTTTTAAAACATAAATAAATATTTAATTGGTCTGTTACCTTCTCAATGACAGCTATTTAAGAGTTATTTTGCTGTTGTTTTTAAAGAATCTCAAGTGCAATAAAACCGGTATTATAGTAAAGGACTAATAATAAGCAAAGCATATAAAATGATTTCATAAATAAGAAATAGATCTTAAAAGCCAAGCATACAAAACAAAGATAAAATTTTTATTGTCATGACAAATTAAATAGTACATCAAAGGGGTAAAGTAGAAAGAATCCTGAAAACTCCTTATCCATCCTTTAAAGTGCATTTTGGGAGCAATCTTTCCTGAATCCCCTCTCCTTTACCAGCAGCTGAACAGATTACCTTACTGTGCCATCATGCCACCATAATATCCCTTTTTATACAGCTATCATACTACATTGTCAATATTCACATACATATCTATTTTTCTAACCAGACTGTGAACTCTCCTAGGTCATGTTTTATTTATCTTTTTGTTTCCATGTACAGAGAGTGGCAAAGTAGATGCTGAAGAGATGTCTTTTGAATGAATGATTCAATTTAATAAATGAATGGGCCGGAATTAAAAGGAGTAGTTGTCTCCTACAAAACGGAATCTCTTCTGAAGCAAGCCACTTGCTTATAGGCCAGAGAATCTACAATATATCATCTTTCATTCATTCAGCCCAAATTTATTGGATTAGGTACCGGGCACTGGGAATACAATAGCTAATAAGATAGGATGGTCCTTTTGCTGCTTAATTCCATATACCCTATCTTTTCCCCCAGTGTGCCTTTATCTTCCACTCAGCCTCCTACTGCCTTAGACATGACAAAAGTATGTCAATAATATATTTAAAATTAAATATTATAACAGAGTATGTATTTTTCCATTGTACTCTTTAGTTGTCCTATTAGTCCTTCTATTAGTCCTAAAATAAAGGAGGAGCCTTTTGCTGCATCATTAGCCTGCAATTATTACAGGAAATGGACTGTAGACTAGCTATTGATAATCAGTAAGCCAAAAAACAAAGAGTAAAGTTAGTCAAGGGAATTTTTGATTACATACCTAATGCTAAGTCATGTACATAATTCGTACCCCTTAAGTATATATTGAGCATCTTTCATGTGCTAGGGATTGAACACAGGCAAAGGCAAACTCAATCTCCTCTCTTAGGAAAAGTTTTATTACAGTTGGAGGTATAAATAAAAAGGCACATATAGAACATTAGGATATACATACTTATAAGGATAATAAACAAACATGGGAAGGCTCCACAAGGAGTCATGGCAGGTAAGTAGTCTGAGCAGATACAAATACAGTGGTTTTTTTTTTTTTACAAAATGCAATGATATGCACATGTTAGTGTATCTCACTTTTAAAAATGGTGGCATATAGTCCTTTTACTTGGGGTATCCTATTATTGTATAACCTTAGTCCCATTAACTATTTATTATGTATTTGTGTGTGTGTGTGTGTGTATGTGTGACTTGTTGAGTGATTCAGAGTACCAGGCTAATGGTGCTAAAGTTAGGAGTCTCAGTATTATTGGGGCCAATTAGATTTGTTTGGCATGTTAAATATCAACCATCTACTTGAGAAATTATAGAAAATGTTAAGAAATTAAAGAAAACAACTTCACTATTAGAAATCAGCTTGAAGAGTCAGTTCAAATATCATATGCTTTAAAAAGAGGAAAGTTTGGGGCGCCTGGGTGGCTCAGTCTGTTAAATGCCCCACTTTGGCTCAGGTCATGATCTCATGGCTCGTGAGTTCAAGCCTGGTGTCAGGCTCTGTGCTGACAGCTCAGAGCCTGGAACCTGCTTTGGATTCTGTGTCTCCTTCTTTCTCTCTGCCCCACCCTGCCACTCATGCGGTCTCTCTCTCTCTCTCTCTCTCAAAAATAAATAAAATTAAAAAAATAATAACAAAAACAGAAAGAGGAAAGTTTTTATAAAGTCCCACATGCCAAATCAATTTGACATCATATTTGATATCGTATTTACATATCTATCACAACATGTTTACATATCTATCTTTCCCCATTAGACTAAGAATGTCTTCAAGCCAAGATTTATTATATGTAATTTTTTTCATTGGTACAGAACAGAGTCTGATATTTAGTAGGTGTTCAATAAATATTTGTTGAATGATGATAAGGTTTGTATCCATTTCCCATACTTTTACCATAAGCACATAAAGAACACAAGATCTTGACTTCTTTTTTCAGAAGAATATTGTCTTTCATCATTTGTGTTTAACTGCCTTTCTTCTCTCCCTACTTTTAGACTTATTACTTTCTAAGACCTGTACAGAGTCAGAATACCTCTCTTCAGCATTTGAGCAGAAGATAGATCATGAGGCTGATTATAAGGGGGAGGAGCATCCATCCAACTTTCTAGCACTATCCTTTTGCAGCAAACAGGAAGTGTAGATGAACCCATGTCCCCCAAATGTAGTCCTGAATTTTTTAGTTAGGAGACATCTAGTGGTGTCTCTGACATGGTCAGATCTGTTGTATATTCTCTGCCATGTTTTTAGTTTCCTGTGAATATCAAACTGCTACTCATCCTAAATAAAATTAGGAGGGCTAGGGCATATGATCAGAGGTGTAGTTGGGCTACGCTGAGAATTTTGATTTCATTCTGAGTGATATGGGAATCCACATGAGAGTTTTGAGCAGAGGAGGCTAGCTGACATTTTTAAATAATCGCTTGGCTATTGTGTGGAAAATAGATGATACTAGTGGAGGCAAGAGTAGAGGTCTATGTTAATCCCAGACCATCAGGGGTCTCCATTGCCTCCTGAGGAAAGCCAAAACTCTGTAGCTCAGCATTCAGGGACCTCTGTTACCTGGTTCTAGTCAACTTATCCAGACTCGTATATACTCCTAGCTCCAGTCACACGAACCATTTCTGAACACACAGAGTATTTTCATTTCTTGTCACTTGCATATGCCATATCATTAAGCTTAAATGGTCTTCCTTCCTGTCCCCTTCTCCCCCTACCTTAAAAGTCCTACTCATCCTTAAATACCTAAAATACCATTTACTCCATGAGGCCCCCTGAATCTCCCTATGAATTTTTAGTAACCCATTTATACCTGATTTCAGAAATAGTTCCTTTTTAACTGATAGTACATAAATATATTATATATAGTATATATATGTATAGTATACTATATATATATATGTATACTATATATGGTATATAGTATACAGTATGAATATTTTACTTCATTTTTAATCTACACTTGCTTAAATTAATGTTTCTCTGATCTTACAAAGCTGTCCTCCACTTTATCCTACAAAAACATTTATTCTCTTCATTATTTTGGTTTCTTTTGAAGGACTTTTATTTAATGCTATTTACTGCTAGGTAATTGTTCAGTTTCCTCTGGTTTGCCAGCTCCTTGAAGACAGGGAGTACGAGCTCTTCCCACCTCTCCCCCCAATATGATGCATGGCCTTTACAGAGTGGTTTCCTGGCTGATCTAACACCCAGTTGGGTTTTGCTGGGGCTCTCAGGTAGGGAGCAGAAGTGCCTGGGCTAGGTGTACAGTCCAAGCCTCTGGGATTTCTCCCAGTTGTCAACAGGAAGATCCAATCTGGGTTTTAACACACATCTTACATCTTGTCTAATTATGATTATCATTCCCAATTACTTACAGCTGCTGCATATTATTTTCAGTCTTGGCAGTTTTCCCTTGTATTGCTCCAGTTTTTATTTTTAGGCAAAAGCAAATGTAACTGTGAAATATTTAGTTTTGGTATAATACCAATTACTTGCCTAGGCAATTTCCTTAAATTACTCAAGCTTTAACTAAACTAACTTTGAGTCGTATTTTTAAGATTCTTGCTGAAATCTTAGGTACAGTTACTTCAGCTACATTAACTCTGCTTCCATAAAAAAGCTGGCCTCAACTTACATTTTACTGAGGAAGCCTATACCTGGGAAGTGAATGATTTACACCTAAATTAGATTTCATAGAAAAGAGAGTGATTAATGTGGATTCAAAATAGATTGCACATTAGTTTACTGAGAAATTATGCATCATTGATTCTCTCCAAAAAAGCAGGGTACCTCTGTTTCATTGCATACTGTGGGAGGCATTAGCTCAAAAGACATTTTAATCCTCTCATTAGCAATATCCACCCCTGAACACTATCAGCAGGTGGAGAGGGTATCCAGATTCAGATCATACCCCAATTTCTTCAATCGCTTAACTCTGCCTGAACACTGGGTGGAGATGGGGGAGGAAAAGAGAACTATAATGGAATATGTTTTACCATAGAATGTACAACTTTGGACTGTAGTGTCTGGAAGAAGCAGGCAAGTCTCAGTACAGGTGACATCATCTCATTATTCCTTTCTGCACTATTTCTTGTGCAGTCAAGTGGTCCAGGCCTTAAGATTGAATGTGTTGTGTTAAAGACACAGCAAAGAGAAGCCCTGTCTTCTCATGCACTATCTCACACACATGGCACACTGATTTCCACAGGTAGGCTTTCTTTGTGTGGCTATTCCGTGCTCCTGTACTGTAGATCCTCCAAAATCTTCCCTGAGGCTCTAGAGTTAAGGGATACCTGAGTAGCATAGTGATGATGTATGTAGTAGAGCTAACAATGTACAGATTTTTGGATTCTTTTTTACTCAACACACCTTTATTTTGCCATAGACTGTTTCCAAGAGTAAAGAGAGGTAAACATAACATACCCCACTTTTCACGCAGCTTTCGGGATGGTAGAGTAAGGTTTAATTTATGAGCCTCTAGCACAGTGAGCTTCACTTTTATTTAGGGAGAGAAAGTAGGAGTTGGTAAACGGCTTCGAATTGCTGCCTATCAGACTTCTTTTTTATCTTCCTTAGAAAGAATTGGTCTAACAAGTTCACATTGGTGCATTTTTTTTTTTCAAAATCAAAACCTAAGGGTACAGAAAATCTATATTTACATATTTATTCTCACATTTTAGACTTTTATTTTTCATTTGGTCAAAAACTGAATGCCTATCTTCAGGAAGTTCAAACATCTTTTACAGATAGAGCCTTCACAAACATAAAAATGTAAAATAATTATTTTCACAGAGAGTATCTTTATTTTAGCGGCCCCTGGGTGGTTCAGTCAGTCGAGCATCTGACTCTTGATTTCAGCTCAGGCCATGATCTCATGGTTTGTGAGTTTGAGTCCCACATCAGGCTCTGCAATGACAGTGCAGAGCCTGCTTGGGATTCTCTCCCTCTCTCTCTGCCCCTCCCTCTCTCTCTCAAAATAAATTAAGGAAAATTTAAAAAAAGTATCTTTATTTTATGTTATGAACAATGAGGAGACTGGCTAGAGAAATCACATGATTCCTTTCTCTTTCTGACTCATGGTATTTCCCTGCCAGCTTGTTCTCAGCAACTACTAAGCTATTTCTCTGGCAGACCACCATCCCTGAATCCTTTCCTGCTTGCTGAATAGCCATTTTGCCAAAGTTCACAGTATACAATCCTATTTACTCAGCATCAACTGCATTAGGAATTTTAAACATATGTTTGTCTCTGTTATTACCCATATTCAGAAATCTGCCTATTTGTAGATAAATACTTTTATCTGCAAATAGCCAGATGAAACTATCCAAGACTATTACCTCTAATTTGAGCTAAGGAGAATAAGTAAGCAATCACCCAAATAAAAACAAATTCCACAGTCTTTTTTCTGTCCTTCAGAGTCATTGAAAAAAAGTTTCAAAGCCTGAATTATTCATCAATATCTCCTAAATGTGTGGATGTTTTAGTTTACTCTATTTTTAGCAGATCAGAAGTGATTTACATGAATCTATAGTAACTCTGTTTTGAAGTATGTTGTCAATAGAGGTAATTTTGTATAGCCCTAAATGCTTCTTTGAGCTTGGGCAAAGTCCAGTCATTCATTCCAGGTTGGTTTGAAAACAGGTTTCTATAGAAGTATCATCACAGATTTTGGAGTATGTGTGCATATGTGTGTGGGAGTGTATACACGTGTTTCAAAAGCTGGCTTTGTTGTGTGAAATATATACACAAACATACAATACAAATTGCCTTGACTACATAGATTTTAGTTTAGGCCTTTAAGGCATCATTTAGTTGAAGAAAAGGGTTTTACAGAAATAAAAATAGAAACCCAGCTGTGTTCTTAAGGTCACTAATAGTCACTGCCATCAGCTGTATCATCAATGTGCTAATGCGGGAAAAAATGGGAGGAATTGCAAACTGTTAAACATTTTTGCAAGTTGAATGAGCTTTTAAGATTTTATACGTGTGGTTGTGTGGGTGTAACTTTGTTTAAGTTTTTATATAAGTGTTAAAACTTGGAACTATAATGATCAAATTGTCTTATTTATTAAGTTTTATTTTATCTTTTATGTTAGGAACGTTATCCTAAAGCAGCTTCTCTTCTGTTACTCTACAATTGTTCTTTCAGCATTAAAGATCAAGAATTTCATAAAGTTTGATTATCTTTTTCATTTTTTGGAATATTACATTTACCTTCCAATTTTTTTTCTTAGCTTTTCAAGTGCAATAAAGGCCAGAGATTATCTGGCCCTGTAGTTCTGATTTACTTAAATTGTTCCACTTGTTATGCTCCAGATTGATTTTCAATTATTCTCAATGATTCTCTAATCATTGCCTTTATATTTCGGCTATTTAAAAAACCTTATTAAATCCAAATGGCTTTGTATAGAATTCAAGACCCTCTGTAAACTTTCCCAAAGCTACCTTTCTGGTCCTACCCTGGCTGCTGTCTGACATGGACTGCACTAGTCACACTAGGCGGGAAGGGCCCTTCGTGCAGGATATGCCCAGGCCTGTGTTGCATTTGTGTATTTGCTCATGCTCTGCCTTCATCTGGAATGGGTTTTGCATTTCTTTGTGTTAAAACAGTACCCAGCTTTCAGTGCCCATCTCACACGCATTCTGCTCATAGGTTAGAACTGCCAGAACTCTAAGGGGCATGGAGAGTGGTATAGGTTAGAACCTGCCAGAACTCTAAGGGGCATGGAGAGTGGTGTGCACGAGGAGATGAGGCTGGTGGAAATGAATGATGTGGTTAAGTTAGAGGTAAAAATAGGACTAGAACTGCGGTATGCTGATTCTCTGCGCTTCCATTTCCATGTAGCCTCCCTGAATTGCTACCTAACTCTACTTGGAATTAATCTGCCAATTCCTCTTTTCTTCAATAGCCAATTTGCTTTTACCTCTACTTTATCAGTCTCCTGTTCATCATCTTCAACAGAGCCTCAATCTCTTGAAAACAAGGATCATATTTAAATTACTTTTGTATTACAGCATTTGATTAAATGATTGGCACTGTCAAAATATTTATTGCAGGTAACTATAGATGAATTGTTTTAATTTCTGCAGTTTAATGAGGTTTTGCAGCAAAGCTCAAGAGAAAGAAAGAAGGACTATAGGGAAGGAATTATCAGCAGTCAAGAATTCAGGATTTGGAAACATCGACTACCACTGTGGAGGAAGATTGGTTCTATTTTATTGAAGCGAAGAAGCTCCTATCCTCAGATGTCCCTGAAGACACTATTCCATAAACATATGGAGTTATACACTCCAAGAGAACTGTTGAAGAACTGCTCTTGTCTATGACTTCTAGTTAAATGTGCTAGTTATAGACGGAGACAGTATTGGTAACAATCAAGCACACCGTGTATTAGCTTCGCACCTCTATGCCTCGGTTTTGTCTTCCTGGTAAGGTTGCAATAAGTAAATGAGCTAAGTAAAATGCTTAGCACAGTGCTCATTTAAGTGTTCATTGAACAGCAGCTTTTAAGATGTATTAGTATATGTATAAGAAGGGCCAATGTAAGTCCTTTACTTTGGCCCAAGAAGAAATATCCAGTTGGTGGAATAAGGCTATGTGTACCTCAAAATCCTATCCACTTGAAACAATCACAACCATGCCAACAATATGCTCCTTGAAAGGACAGCTCTAAGAACGTGGATCAGAAAATTTATTCATTAAGCAAGTAATGCTTGAGTACCTATAAATACATAGTGAGCCCTGATTATGCATGATAAACTATTTTGTGTGCTGGGATACAGTCTTATTATCTAATTGCTCTAAGTAGATCACAGTGTTCTGAATAAACCACACCCTAACCCCCTGGCTTACAGACAATATTTCTTCTACTTGGAATCATCTTCTTCCACTTCCTCCCAAGTTTTCAGCCTCCATATGACATACTTCTCCACTGCAGTTCAAACTCCTCTGTCATGGCCTTACTTACTGACTTGCCTCCTTGTCTAAACTATGAATTCCTAAAGAACAGGGACCTTGAATTTTTCATCTTTCTATACTTCTCTTTTCCTCTTCCCCAGTGGCTAGCACAATGACTGCATATAATAAGGGCTTAATAAATAACTGCTCTTTTTATCTCCACATGAGATAAATTTGCAAAATACATTTGTTTCCCACACCTTTTATATCTTGCCTTCCATACTCTCATTGCCTTTTTACTTTAGCTGCTGCTATGACAACCAGCTGCATGCAGGGCAAACAATTGTGAGATATATTCCACGTGGTTCCTCGCAAGGGTCCCAGTGGGATGGAGCTTAGTGACCCATAGCAGGGACCAGCTCAATAACACATTCTTGGACTGGCTTTCCCTCTTTCTCTGTTTAACTTGTTCCAATCTCCTACCAGCGTGCTTAAAATTCCTTTCCAAAATAATCACCTATTAGTGAGCAGCTCATTTGGGAGGACCCACACAAAGATGGCACTCTTGTATGAAGAAGAGAAGAACAACAGGTTATAAATACTGTGCCTAGGGCAATTTAATATCCTCCCACAGTGTATAGTGCTTTGCACTTAGTAGGTGTACAATAAATTAGTTTTAGATAAATAAATTGATTGAAAGTAAATAATCATCCTATCTGTTTGCCTACACTCTTCTTGGCTCTTGATAACTCAGTTGCATCACTTTTATGAGGTCTGCATTAATTATATTGTCAGCAGGCACATACCCTTCATAATGTAAAAGGGGTCTTAAAATCTTAATTAAATCTGATTTTTTTTCCTCATAGATTTTATCCCAGGAATATTACCCACTGTTTTGCATTATTATCATTCTGGTTTCTGCTATACCAGCAACATTGCCTAATGAAAGTCCTGTCTCCTATTGTATTTTTTAAATATTTAAAAGCACTCATGGTTCTTATATTTTTATTATGATTTCAACTGTAAAATACTCCTCTCCCTACAACCTTGAAACAGTCTTTTCTCAAAGCTCCAGCCTGCCTTTTCTGCCTACATTTTCTGCCTAAGGTGATCCAACTTGTAGGGTGGGAAAATGAGAAATACAATTATTATGAAAGGAACTTGGATGTGTGCATGCAAAAGTCAGATGTTGGGGAATTTTAGTCCAAAAATGGTCCCACGAAGGATGAAAAGAAAAAAGATCAAAACATTTGCATAGTGATCCTGGCACTGAACACATTTTGCAATCAGGATTCATACTGATTTTTAAGGATGTTTAGTAACTTTCTTCTCCCCAAATACAGAGACTACATTGTTCTTAATTTTTCTGGACACCAGTGAAGGTATTTTAAAAGGAGAGGTGGGGATGTTTTAAACTATTACATCAAAATACCTAACATGTGCCTCCTTTTAGGGATGTTGTACATTTAGCCACTTATATTATTACTTGAAAATTTTTTTAGGTTTATTTATTTCTTTTGCGGGGGGGGATGATAGGGCAGAGAGAGAGGGAGAGAGAGAATCCCAAGCGGGCTCTGAGCTGTCAGTGCAGAGCCTGATGCAGGGCTTGAACTCACAAACCACGAGATGATGACCTGAGCCCAAATCAAGAGACAGATGCTTAACCAGCTTAGCAACTCAGGTGCACTTGTTCAAAAGAGTTTTTGACTGTAATTGAAATAATGCTTCCTGGGACTGCATTAATAAGTTTTTCAGTCTATCAACTGATAAATTTGTATCCACAGTTCTTTTGATCACAAGTCATGAGGAGAAGCCTTGTTATTTCATTAGCCAAAATTTTAGTTTTTTAGAGTTGCCTCTACTTTAGCATTATTGTCAATTATCCATAACCAAAACATATACATTTAACCCTCAAACTGGAAAATTAATCTTAGTGAGTCAAAAAAGAATAATTCAGGAGTAACTGGTTTTTATAACAGTAATCACATTCTTCACATAAAAAATTCTTACTGAGCACCTACTATGTGTTAGGCATTGTGCTTAGTGCTGAATATACAAAGATGAACAAGATTTAATCCAGGGCTTTCAGGAACTCAATGTCAAGTAAATCAAAACTATCTACTTTAGAATAAAAGGGTTGATTTTCACCAAATCATATATTATTAGAATTCCAGGATTAAAAGAAACTTTGAGAGACTCTATTCTCTTTTGTCAAAGTATAATCAAATCAGAAATCTAGTTAGAGAAAGGCATTTCAGGTTTATGCCATTGGATTTTTTTAAATGTTTATTTATTTTTGAGAGAGAGACAGAGCAGGAGCAGGGGAGGGGCAGAGAGAGAGAGGGAAACACAAAACCCAAACGGGCTCCAGGCTCTGAGATGTCAGCACAGAGCCCAAAGGGGGGTTCAAACTCATGAACCAGGAGATCATGACCTGAGCTGAAGTCAGATGCTTAACCTACTGAGCCACCTAGGCACTCCAAGGTCTATGCCATTTTAAATCTAGAAGGGACCGAAGTCTAGAGAGGGAAGAGTTACACAGAGAATTAATTCAATTCTCTAGACTTGCAGTTTGGTGTTCTTTCTGGCACACAGCACTTCTCACATTAACCAATTTAGTACCTTGTTTCAGATTTTTATAACTCCCACTGCTCATATAATCTTAAAATATTTCTTTTGTTTTTAATTTTTTTAATGTTTATTTTTGAGAGAGAGAACAGGTGTGGAGGGGCAGAGAGAGAGAGAGAGAGAGAGAGAGAGACAGAGAATCTGAAACAGGCTGGCCTTGTCAATGCAAAGCCCAATATGGGGCTGGAGCCCATGAACCGGAAGATCATGACCTGAACTGAAGTCAGATGCTCAACTGACTGAGCCACCCAGGTGCTCTTTAAAATATTTCTAAATATAATATGATCAAACTAATTTCATAGTCTAGTAAATTATCCACACCACTTTGATTAATCATTTCAACCAATAAAATACAAAATGAGTTTTTCTGTATACGTGCTAGAAGTGATATAATTATTTTTTTAAATAACAAATGTTTGAAGTGATTCCCAAATTTTATAGTCAATGTATGCTGTATTTGCATCTCATAATATATTTACTTGGATGTTTTTAATGCATTAAGCATATAAAGCCCATAATATTTGTTGATCAAATATTAGTGATATTTGAACAATTATCATATTAGAATCTATCATGAATGGTTAATTTTAATTTGTATCAAAAAGAATGAGATTGTTGCCTAGTACCTAGAATCAAAACAATAGGTACCTATAAAATTCTACATGTATGTTTAAACTGTCTTGATTCATCAGTTTCTCAAAGGTACACATGAATTCTGTAAGTTAGAAAAATTAGCATCTTTGCGTAAAATGTGGTTTATTTATTTATTTTTTTTCACATGAAGGACTGACTTCAGTTTATTATTCATGCTTGCAGTCAGGACTTGAAAACTTGAAAAGTGAAAAAGGGATTAAGGAATCCATAGATTCTTAGAGCAGAGCGTAGTTTAAAAACAAATGTGTCAATTTGGTTTTATTGCAGTAACTTCCTCTACCTTCCTATTACACCAATACATAAGAGCAATTGCTAGTGAAATCAGACAGCCACATTTAAATACCTGTGGTTTAATATGCATTTTCCACTTCACACTAAACTGAATTATAATCACAATTAATAAGAAAATGTAGTATCATTCTAATAGTCAAAAGTGAATTTCTAAAATTCTCTGTAACTTTATGTGCAAGATTTGAGAAAAGCAACCATGAAGTCATTTCCTTTCCTGTGTATTCTTAGAAACATATCTTATAAAAAAACTTTGGGCTATATAATTGCACTTGGGTGTACTTCTTTTAATCTTAAAATTAGAAAAGACAGATGATTATTTTCTCCCCTCATTGAAAACAGAAAAGATATTAAACGTTAATATCCCATTGTTACACTTTTTTTTCCTGAAGATAAAGGGATATAAAAAGGAAGCAATAAGCGCTGTGCATGTTCTTGCTAATCTTACCAGAATCTCCTCCTATATTAAACTATTTCTTGTCTATCCTATTTAAACTGTTCTCCTGATATTCTTCACATATGAACAAGATGATCCTTTGCTGAGTTTAGGCATCATGGCAGCTACCAGCTTATAAAGAGTGAAAGAGCAGCTTTATCCACATGTCTGAATTAGGAACAAGAAACTCACCAATAATACAAATAGAGTTTTTCATTAAGCAGCATTCCTGTTTATTACAGAGCAACAATAATTTTTTTGGAATTCAATTTAACAATGAAAACAAATCCCAATTCCCCCATCTTTTTGATGCAGCTGGTTGCACTATGCATAATGTCTGATATACAATGGCAGTGTCTATTGTTACAGAACTGGCTTATTTGTGTATTGAAAGCTTCATTCAAATTTGTATGGTTCAGAATGTTCAATGAAATGCACAAATTGACTAGTTCAATATTCCTCAATTTGTCATAATGGTTTTTGTGCGCATTTTTTTCCTTTAAGACAGCCATAATGCCATTTTTGTTTCATAAAAAACAAGGCAAAGATTCCTGTGAAATCTCACAGTTCAATGCTAGAGATAGGGTTCTTGGTCAAGTTCAAAGTCACTTATAGAATTATGAAAACCATCTCAGACTAAATCTGGGTTGAGCAGCTACAGAAAATCCACGGGAAGTCTTACTTTATTGTTTGCTGACAATGAAGTGAAATACAAGGTGGACATATTATGAAAAGGATGTTGTAAGTGAAAGGGAGTGCCTGAGAAGAAGAAAAGTGAGTGTTGGAAAAGACATTGAAACTTAAATAATGTTTAGGCAGAAAGAGGGGTCTAGGGAAACCCCATGATTAAAAATATCAGCAAAAACACAAACATACTAATTTTGGAGTCTTGCAAATACATCTCTTCATATTGTGCATTTTGGGTCCTTTTCTATTCCTAGGTATGTTTACTAAATTACATGAATCTAGTAATTCCAATACCCTTTGAGTATGCATCCTAAAATACATGCTCAGTTAATTCATTTTCAACTCACTCACTCATTCATTCGTTCAATCATGCATTCAACTTTACACCATTGAATTGCCCTTTTTTTTTAAAGTTTATTTATTTATTGAGAGAGATTGTGTGTGCACAGCAGGGGAGGGGCAGAGAAACAGAGAGAGAATCTCAAGCAGAATCTCTGTGCTGACGGTGCAGAGCCTGACAGAGCTCAATCTCATCAACTGTGAGATCATGACCTGAGCAGAAGTCAAGAGTTGGACACTTAACTGAGTTGCCCAGGCATCCCCCTTTTGGGTTTAAATTATGGAAAAGAAACCTTGAGTCAGAAAATATGGTTTGATCTCCAGGTCACTGAATCATGAGAAGAATAGATACAAAAAGCTGTTTTTAAATAAGGAAAAACTACAAAACCCTGGAAGGAAAATCAAATGTCACTATTTCTTAGGTGTCAGTCAGAGGCATTTAATTGCCTGTTGTTCATTTGAAGATATTACCTTTTCATCATTTCACTGGCAGGTAAAGAATAGAGGTTCTTTTCCAGCTGGAAAAACTAGACTCTTCTACTTGACATAGATGACTTATTATTTTACTTCCTGAGAAGATGTATTTTCAGTGTTAAATATAGAGTAGAATAACAATAGCATTATAATTATCAAACATGTGGGCATTATGACTCCTCCCCCATTTTTTTTCTGATGCTAATTGTGATTAGAATTTTTTTAGTATAAAGAATTAAAGATCTTCAACAGAATACTGAAGTACTGTGGGTTTCAGATTTTCTATCTCTAGGACAGGGTTATTAATACCCGTGGGTTATTGTGAGCATGAGAGGAGATAATGTTGGTGACCATGCTTTGTGATGCATAGATCAGTTTATAAAAGGAATGTGGGTCCAGGGCATAATTCTCAGGTGCTGATAATTGAGTCTTTAAAGAAAAAAATTCCAGGGTGCCTGGGTTGCTCAGTTGGTTGAGCGTCTGACTTTTGATTTTAGCTCAGGTCACAATTTCACAGTTGTGACATAAAGCCTCTCGTGTGGCTCTGCATTAAGTGTGGAACCTCCTTGGGATTCTCTCTCTCTCTCTCTCTCTCTCTCTCTCTCTGTCCTTTCTCCCCTCTCGTGCTCTCTCTCTCTCCCTCCCTCTAAAATAATAATAAGAAAAGTCTCTCTTAAATTTGTTGTCATTTGTTGGGGCGCCTGGGTGGCGCAGTCGGTTAAGCGTCCGACTTCAGCCAGGTCACGATCTCGCGGTCCGTGAGTTCGAGCCCCGCGTCAGGCTCTGGGCTGATGGCTCGGAGCCTGGAGCCTGTTTCCGATTCTGTGTCTCCCTCTCTCTCTGCCCCTCCCCCGTTCATGCTCTGTCTCTCTCTGTCCCAAAAATAAATAAAAAACGTTGAAAAAAAAATTTGTTGTCATTTGTTAAAGAATGGAATATCTTCAGGTGATCCATCAACTCAATCATGATTATAAGGTGAAGTGTAATGACCACAAATAACTTGCTTTGGTGAAAAAAAAAATTCTGTTCACTCAGAGGCTCAGCTTTACCTATTAGTAATTGGCAGGGTGAGGTATCTGACTTGTAAAAGTATCTCTTTTATCATTTATTCATTCAGTGTTTGTAGATTCATTTGTGAAATATTTTTGTAGCACCTACTCTGCACAGAACTGCCTGGGTGTCACAGGTGTTCCTCCATCTCCCAAGACTCCCATCCCCTGGTTGGTTAATCAAACACTAATCTAGGCACTGCTGTGAACGAATTTTGCAGATGGAATTAAAGTCAATTGACCTTAAAATATGGAGATGATCCAGTGGGCTGACCTAGTCTCATGAGCCCCTCTAAAAGTAGGCGGTTTTCTGCACTGGTAGCAGAAGAGGATGTCAGAGATTCGGACCCAGAGGGGGAACAGCTGGCTTGAGGGCAGAAGGGCCCCTGTGTTGAGGAACGCAAATGACCTTTAGAAACAGTAAGTAGCCTCTGTCCGACATCCAGCAAGGACATGAAGACCTCAGTCTCACAACCACAAGGAACTAAATCCTGACAATAGTCTGCATGAAACTAAAAGTGGATTCCTCCTTAGAGCTTCTAGACACCTTGATTTCAGCCTCGTGAGATCACACGTAAAGAATCCAATTGAGCCACATGGCCGTTCAGACCTATAGAACTGTGAGCTAATGAATGTTGCTTTAAACCACAACATTTGAGGCAATTGTTTCATAGCAATAGAAACTAATTTCCTTTCATACTGGCACACATCACATAAAGTGTGGAAGACAATGCCAGGGTTACAGAGACAAAATTAGAAATGGAAGACCAAAAGATATGTCAAGGTGAAATGGCTAGGCATCAAATGAGCAGCACATGTAAGTGCTCTTAGCTGCAAGAAGGCATTTCATAGTATTTTGACTTCTTCCTGGAAGGTTTGTCAGGGCAGAATTCCTCTTATAATTTTAAATAAATCTTTTCCTGAACCTACATGTCTATCTTTAATTCAGGTTTTTGTTTAGATGACATTCTACAATCCTATGCTATGTCTGTTCTCCGTGTTTTATACAAACCTTTCCTCACCTTTGCAAACAATAAAAAACAAAGCCTCCAATCAGAGACTCCAGGGGGTCAGTACCATTGTTCCTGTCAGTTGAAAGGAAATAATCATGAGCTACTTATAAATCCAGGATTACTCCAATTCACGCTGCGCCCTGAATGAGATAATATGTACATACATGTAATCTCTATCCAGAGTACAGAAAAAAAGCTTGACCGGAACCCTGTGTGCACTTCCCCCCTCCCACTTTTTAAATGTAAAATGCTAAATCTGAACACTGATCAATGAATAACTAATCCTAGTAAGCACATAGCCATGCTTATTTTCTAACTCCTTTGTGGTCAAATAATGAATACAGATGATACAGAAAATAGGCACCATGGCAAATTTAGACAAATAGAATTTAGAGACAGTGACAGAAAGCTTAGTCAAGCATAATGCTCACAAAACATAAAGCAAAAATCAGGATGAAAAACATCAAACATTCCCCAGAGGCTCCTGATTGCATAAGAGGGTCTGACTTTAGAGTCCTTTGGTTTGGTGTAATCTCCTCTTTTTCTAGCATTCATACTCCTACAGCTGAAAGATATTTGGACTCTAACACTCATTATTTACAGTAACTGTGGAAGCTGCCAGAATACCTAAGTAAATAAACGAATGGATAAATAAAAGTGAATACATGTGTAGAAGATAAAGAGGAAAGCCCCGGGCTCCTCTTAATTTCCTCAGGTTTGCAATCTGACTGTGTTTCCAGTAGGGAAAAAGGCATATGCTCACTCCTCTAAAAAACACTTTTTTATGTACAAAAGGTAAAGCCAACATAGTTTTTTACTTGTGCTATTTCTCCATTTAAGCTGCTATTTGCTACTTATCATGTATGCATAGAGGAATGGATGGAATGAACAAAGCATGGATTTTTGTTGTTCCTGCCATGTAAAGTTACAGGAAATAAATTGCAGGGAGGATAGAATAGGTGTAGAAATAACCTAAATCTTTTTATGTAGATGAAGTGAAAAAGCAGTCTCCTTTAGAATTGCTTCTTTAGATTATAATAGCAATTTATGTTAAAAGTCACTATGACAAATCAGCCCATAATTTATTTTAAGAAGTCAAACTAGCAAGATCAAGTGTTCTGTAGGTGGTATTTCATCTTATCATATTAAAACAGTCTTCCCAAATGTAAAAGATAATCTCAACTGCTGTGTTCTGTAAGCAAGCAGAAAATTATGTAAATCTGATTTCCTTACTATGCGTTTGCTATCTCTTTAAAGCTTACTAAATCATATCCAGATTTGTAAACACAAAAGCACTGGATCCAAGATACATTTGCTTTTCAAACACTCAGAATGAAAAAAGGTATTTTGCAAGATGTAATTGAAAAATTCCTATCTGTTTTCAAAAGCTAACAAATCAACAGTTGTGTGAGATTAAAAAAAAATACAAAACATCACCTCTTAACTTATTATGGG
Organism: Panthera pardus; assembly: GCF_024362965.1. NCBI lineage: Eukaryota > Metazoa > Chordata > Mammalia > Carnivora > Felidae > Panthera > Panthera pardus. The sequence goes on along the minus strand of NW_026526666.1, from coordinate 47,830,409 downwards.
CTTAATTGCTTCCTCATAATAGAGTGTGACAATGTGATTGCAGTAAGAACACCTGCTTTGAAAATCGCTTATCAAAGAAATGCCAGTGAGGAGCAGGGAGTCCAAATGGAGGCCATGTTGAAGTTCTTCATCTATTTCTTAGTTTGCATCACTTCTTACCCCCTCTCCTTTAAGCCTATCAGGTTCAGTGCCTGAATAATTGGTGTTTACTTTGTTAGCTCACCCAAAAATATCTGCACCTGCATGCCCAGCTTTGAGGCTACAAAGGCAAAGAGTTTGCATATGCAAGTAGTTGGGCATTTTTCTGGGCCCAAACTCAGAGATTATCTTCCCTACAGACACAGAAGCCCCCTGAACTACAATCTAACTATATTAGATTGCCAGTGTGTGAGAAGACAAAGCCCAGGAGCTAGACTGCATAAATCTCTCAAGTCAATAGCCAATAGAATGGACTGTCCTCATTCTTTCTTTGTTCTGAAGAAGAAAATCCTTTGATGTCAAGGTTAACTGGTTAAGTTCATTGGTATTGTGGATTTGCATTTAGTTGCATTTACATAGCTTAATCTTTTTGTAAACATATGTCTAATCATATATGTTCTTTCACCAATAATTTCTTACTTTGTCTTTGGAAAAGGGAGGAAATCCTTTCCATTTTCTATGAAGAGTTGGACAAGGGCAATAAATCAATAGGTTAAAAGATACTTAAATTGCTATGTTTTAGTTAACAGAAATGTATTTTATGCCCTTTTTAAAAATGAGGATTATGAAAACAAACTCTATTTCTAGTTCCTAGCATGGCTAAATGTTTAGTAAATGAGATAGGTTCAATAACTTCAGTGAACAATAAAATGTAAATTTTGGTTTTATAAGGAATTGTATTAACTGTAAAATAAGTCAATATTCCATTTGAATTCAAACATTCTAGAATTTTAAGTGGTAGACTGAAACAATGACATGTAGAGAGTAAAGAACAGAGAATGCTCCACTTAGATGTGGTAGGAGCCATAGAAAGAGAATGGCACACAAAGAAGGTAGGACAAATAATGAATGAGAGATGTGCTCAAGCAGAACTATGCAGTCATGCATAAGAACACAGAGACAACACCCACACAGACATATACATACACAGACACACACACATACACTCCTCAAGCATACCAATCGCTCAGAGAATCATCTAGACATTTACTGAAAGGGCAAAAGGAAACTGAGAATGATAATTATGGGTGAGGAGAGGAACAGCCCCAGCATAAGCATTTGTAGGATAATGCTCCAAGGGACAAAAAATGCCCTCTTGTATTTTCACAACTCTTGGTGCTGGCTCTTCTGCCAGGATGACATAAAGCAGAGGTGCATGTTTAGCCTATGAGCTGAAAGTTTTCACACTTGCTGTTAAGGAAGTCTGTGTTAGGTCCCATCTGAGAGAGCACACATGCAGTAACAACGTTCAAACCAAAATTTCACAAAAGCAAAAGGACTGTGTCTATAGTCTTTAGTATCTAGAGGTATATCTATACCTATATCACCGTATGTTAAGATACTGAGCATAAGCCCTGATAATTTCAAATGCTGGGGACATAATGTCAATGTGCTATCAGGGAACTACATAGCTAAAGGAGAAGAAATAATTTGTATGTTTAGGAACCTGTGGGACTTAGAACAAAATAATAAGAATAGCTGATTATTACCTAGACCTCGTATGTTGAAGTATTATTCTAAAAACTTTGTATATATACATTTATTTACTCCTCATAATAGTCTATATTATTTTCCCCATTTTATATATGGGGGAAAACTGATAAATGTAAGTATTAGAGATCTATTTTAATCCAATCTCTGTAGTTTTAAGATCTTTGCTCTTAGCCACTTTACTATGGTGCCTTCAGCGATAAGCAAATATTACAAAGGTTAAACAATTTTAGAAGATCTGCCATTAAAAAGAAACAAACAATCAAACAAACAAAACTACATTAGGAGTTTCTCTAATAAGACAAGAAAGGAAAAGAGTGCTTAAAAATCTTTGTCACCTACAGGTGATAAAACCTTTTTAAGACTTCCCTTTCACAAACAAACCAGAATGAAGTAAGGAGAAATCTTGGCATGCTCAACACATCTTTGGTTTTACGATTGAGATGTTATGTTTTAGAATTTTTTTTTACAAACCACATAGACTAGATGGCTGATACTGGCGAGCATGGCCATGTTATTTTCAAGGAACTTAGATTCAGTGAAAAATCTATTTCTAAAGAAGGAACAAAAGACTACCCAATATTTAAATTATTTTACAGGTCAATAATAAGTATTGCTATGTACCATACCAGTTTTTACTATTTTTAAGGTAAAATTAAAGCAAAAAAGTCCAAAAGATGAAGAAAACTCTACATTGCATTTCATTTTTAATTTGAATGCTCAGTAGATTGCACACACACAAAAAGTCCTTATTGATGACAGACTGCCCAAGAAAAAATTCTCTTTAATAGCCTGAGCCAAATCACCCAGAGCCGGTGTTCTCTGAGGCATTTTGTCCAGAGAGCCATCCACTGAAGGCTTTTTTCCATCTGTTAGGTCCACTGTACTATGCATACCATTTTGTTCTCGCTCTGGGAGCTGTCTAGCCAGTCCTAGACCCATCCATACCTCATTATTCTGCAGCCAGACAAATGGTGGCAATTATAACATCGCGGTAGGGATGACATACTATGGTATGGTTGAGAAGGCTCTTTCATTTTAAAAACCACTGTTTTGTAATGCTTAAAACTTTCTCTAAATATTTTTCATATGGAAACTTTGTGTTTGCTTTCAGTTTGAAGTGATTTTGTAAGAGAAATATTTAAGAGATGTATTTTGTTTTAAAGTGAAAATATACCTGTGGGTTACCCTGGCTTATTTATGAAGCATTCACTGGGAGGTGAGGGTGGAGAGAAGGATAGTTTACACTGACTATCCAGCAAAGTGCGTTGAGTGCCTATTGTATGTTCCAGGCTCTTTGTCAGCCTGGTCTCCCTTCTTAGAGTGCTAATTGTCTGGTAGAACAGGTAAAGCAAATGCACAAGTGAATGTCACACAAGTGTCCCGTTCCCCTATTCACGGTCTCCTACTTCAATACCTAAAGGAGACAATGTCCTTCTAAACTACTTGGGCAATTCATCTCTGAACTTTTGGGTTTTTTTGGCACCTTTGACGAACTTTGGCCACCGTAGCTTCTGATTCCAGGTTTGAAGGTACTTTTTCTCGTTGCTTTTGGCTCTTTGGTCTCATTTGGACCTTAGCTCCTTTTCTGACCTAACTCAGAAAACTTAGGGGTTTTCCCTAATATGCCCTTTCTCTATAGCTCTCTGTTCTTTTGTCTGGGGGATCAGCTAGGTGACTGGGAAATATAACATTCCTTTTTTTCTTGTTTATTTAAAATTAAGTTTCATGTTTTAGATTTTTAAAAAGTGGAATTGAATTTCTTGTAGTTAAAGCAGTCATACTGTCTTTTCACTCTAAAAGTCTTAGATTATCCAGATGTGCCAAAGTACTTATAGCACAGAGTTGCTTATAAAACATCAAAATTTTAGCTTGGTAATGCACAAAGTGTATAATTCACACATTTTACAGAATTTTCAGAAATGGTGTATATTACAGTTTTTTATAGTTTTGACTCCATAGAAGAATAAAAATAGGAATGATTATTTTTTTGAGATCAAGCAATAAATACATATTCCGTGGCATTGTTTAGATGTATTCAAAACCCACAAGTACTGATTTGAAAGAAAGCAAATTAAAAAATGCATACGAAAATATGATGCAGCTCTAAATCATGAATTCAGCTTATTTAATGTTAAAATATACAAAAAGTACAGTTTGGATTAAGTAAAAAATGACTATAAGCCCCCAACTTTTCCAGTAAAACACTAATGGAAAAAGAGGAGATGAAAAATGTCTGTTTACACAAGATCCTACTGCAGAACATTGGTGATCAAGCCTCTTCATTTCTTCGAATATTTCACCTAGTGACTATATAATGTCAGTTGTAAAACCGGGTTTATAGTTAGTTTGTCTGAATAGAAAACTCCCTTATATTTTGAGTCTTTCGAAGTCTTTTTTAGGTCAAAATCAAGTCAGGCATTCTTTTTACCTGACTGAATTCACCCAGGATTCTACTCATATTATACAATGTCTGTAATAATGTCAGGGCTAAAGGCTAATTGGTAGCCCTAAAAACAGAGTTAATCATTTTGAACTGCACTTAGAAACAAATAAAACAGTCTAGAGAAAGTCCACACTTCTTTTTTGGAGGTATTTGTTCTGAAGGGAAGAGGATCAATATTTCTTTTCTTTCATTCATTCACCCATTTGTCCAATTATTCATCTCTTCATTCATTCATCAGACATTAAATACCTACTATTACCCAAGTGCTACTTAGGATCTACAGAAACAGCAGTGAACAAACAAGTTTCTTCCTATCAGGGAACTTACATTGGGGCAGAGAAATGGAGAAAAAACAACCCATTAACTAATTGTCAGATAAGTGTTAAGAAGATAAAACAGGATAAGGGAATAGAAAGTGAATGGAAGAGTAGGTATGTATGGTTTTTTATGTATGGTTAAGGATTTGGAGACTTTTGTCTAGAGATGTGAATACAGTAATAACATGAGCCATAAAAATATCTGAGGGAAAACTGTATTAAGCAGAGGGGCCAGTTAGCACTGAGGCCCCAAGGCAGGAGCACACCTGGCATGTTTAAAAACAGCAATAAAATCAGAATGGCTGGAGTCCAGTGGGAGAGCCCAGTAAGAGAGGGATTGTAAGAGATGAGGTTATAGGATGGGGGGAGATATCATACAAGCCACCATGAGAACTTTGGATTTATTTTTAGTGAGATAGCAAGCTATTGGATGGTTTTGAGTAGAGAAGTGACAAGTTTTAAATATATCACTGATGCCATTTGTGGTACAGAGTAGATTAAGATGAGGCAGTGTGGGAGGCTGGGGAGACAAATTGGGAATCCATTGCAATAGTCTAACTGGAACATATGTTTTAGCAGTTGCTTTTGAGGAATCTTCAAGGTGGACACCGATCACTGTAGTCCACACTGCCTAAAAACTTCCCTGGGAAATACAGAAGTATGACTCCTGGAGCCCCGTGTGCATGTGAGACAGAGAGACTGTCTTTCTCTACAACTTTAAAGGTTTGTTGTTACTGGTAATTAACATGATGGTTCTCTATATTCTAAAACAACTTCATAAGCAAACAGAAACTATGAGAAATATATTGCACTAAAAATGTGTTATTTAATAAAATCTGTTTTTTAAAAGTTGAAGTCATATTGAGGTTATCCTATAAGTAATGAGCCGGTAAGGTAGAAATACATCTGTTTCAATGGCTGGTCAAAGTGTATTTGTATATATTCTTAACTATGTGTTCATTTACAGAACTTCCGCACATGCTGTAATGGTAATACTACCAAACTGTAGGTACATGACATTGTAAATATATGGCTCAATAAGACAAAATAATTTTTTAGAATATGAAATATATTTACCTACATAAAGTTAATCGGTGCAAATAACTGTAAAACCTTATGATTCCATTTATATGAAATGTTCACAAGAGGAAAATATATAGATACAGAAAGAGTAGTGGTTGCTCAGGGCTGAGAGGATGAGGAGGTTTGTGGGGGGTGATAGCTGGAGGGTACATGATTTCTTTTATAGATGATAAAAATGTTCTAAAATTGTTTGAGTCGATGGTTGCATAACTCTGAATACACTGAAAACCACTAAATTTTATACTTTCAATGGGTAAATTGTACGGTATGTGAATTATATCTCAATAAAGCTGTTATCCAAAAATGATGATAAAACTGATGGATGAAGTCTTACCCATATAAAGCAATGTTAATAAATGTTAATTTAAAAAAAGCTAACGTACCAGTGACTCAAGAAATTAAATTGCTTCTGTGTTAAATTTCTTATGAGAATAATCACAAGCTTTCTATGCACTTTGTCCATTTATGAATGGTTGTGGTGTGTTCTATATTCTCTATTTGGAAAATCTGGGAAGGGGGTGGCCAGATTGAACAAGAACTCCTTAGAAAGAAAAAAAAAAGATTCCTTAGAAAGAAAAAGCATCATCAATTATCAATTATAATTAATTAACTGTTCCATGTATATTAAGTGCCTGAATTTGTGTTTGTCCAAGATAGGTCTAGAAGATTTGTTTGAAGTATCTTTAATGCCCATGACAAATTTCAGGCAAAGAGAGCTCTCTAGGTCAGACAGATGTATGATCTTCTTTAAATCAAAAGAACACCTATATTAAACATGTACTTCTTAAAGCAACATTGCCTTTCAAAGGCTTCTTAGAATTCTTATTAGTAATATTTTTTTTTTTTGTCTGGGCCATTTTGTCACAGGGGCTGTCTGCCCTGATGGACATGGTTCTTATATCTATTTCTATTAGTCATGGCTGCCAATCTGTGGTTCACACCAGCTATCTACCAGATTATAATGCTCACTGAAAGTTACAATAGTAATTCGATCAATCTATTTTTTTGTAAACTGTTTGGATAGATTTGAGGTTGCATGGATATTCTTTATGAAGTCTGAGTCATTTGTGTACACATGACAAAATAACAGGTGCTCTGATAACCTGGATTATGCCTCAATTTTGCACCAAGAATTAATGATCTTATACAGAGGTACGTAGAACTGCTTCTTGTGAAAAATATATCCATACTTATGTCCAAACTCCTAGAATATTTCTGTATTGTGAAGCATTTTTATCAGATTATAATGATACTTTAAATGTAATGAATCCTAGCTCTTGTGTGTGTGTGTGTGTGTGTGTGTATGTGTGTGTGTATGTGGTGCTGAAAAATTACTCTGTATAATAATAAACTTTCTAAACAAATTTAATTGCCTTCTCATCCCACTGGAAAAAAGAATGAAAAGCTACTTTCAGGACAATAATGAAAAGGTTGGTATTGTTTTGTTTTGTTTTTACGTTTAAAAAGCACCTAGGTATAATAGTATTTTGTAGCAGCTTGGGGCACCAGACAAAAGATGGCCCTGAATTAGGGTTCTGTGATGAACTGGTTTCAATCCAAGCTCATAATTTTGGTTGTCAGAGGAGCCTTGACATTTCATACAGACTATCACAAATGAAATGGGGCCAGGCACTCTTGAGAGAGCACCTGGCCCCATTTGATGCTATTATGCCCAGAACCTGAATATGCTGATGTAGAAGACTGGCAAGTGTCACTGGCCAGTGGTGGAGCAGTGGAAACCTAGCTGGTTCTTGCTCACGGGAATAGCACGCTGCAAGGGCCAGCAACACATGTGGACAGGTGCTCACTTATGTGTCTGGCTGGAGTATATTTCTTTTTGTCCTGCTCTGACCAGCAAATAGTTGTACACTATCCTTAGTCTCAAATTCACACTAAAGTCAAAGTACCCCTAGAGACTTTTCCAAGGGAACACATCCCTAAGTACCACTCTCTCTAATGTTTACTCCTGATTCCATTTCCTATCACTGCTTTGACAGACACTACTTCAATTAATCATTTTTTCAAACACTATTCAGGGGTGTAATCGGTCCTGAATAGGGCTCTGTGTATTAGAAGATCAACTCTTTATACAGAAGCAAAAACTGAGAAAGGTAAGTGGGAAAATTAAATGTTCAGGTAGGTACAAAAGTGTGTCTACAATTCATTGGTTGAGTTCCAAGGGTTCGAATGGAATTTCACCATATTACCTTTTCTTTGGCAAATTAAAAAATAAACTGAATACATCCACTGAAGACTGATGCTTCATTAGAGGTTCTCAACAGGAGTCTGGAGGGGCACCTGGGTGGCTTAGTCGGTTAAACCTCTGGCTCTTGATTTTGGGTCAGGTCATGATCTCATGGCTCATCAGACTGAACACCACTTCTGACTCTGGACAGCTCTGAGCCTTCTTGGGATTCTCTCTCTCCCTCCCCCCACCCACCCCGTGTGCGTGCTCTCTCTCTCTCTCTCTCTCTCTTTCTCTCAAAATAAATAAACTAAAAAAAGTAGTAAACAGGAGTCTGGCTGAGAGATTCTCATTTTTCCCTTTATCAACTTCTTTAGCACTTCTGTTCATTTCTTAAGGAAATTTGTGCTTCCTGCATTGTTGTACTGTTATCTGATTATCCATATCTGTTCCCTGATGTGTAAGCCCATTGAGAAAAGGTGTCTTGTGTCATCCACCACTATTTCACATACAGTGCCCATCACCATGTCATGTCCTAGTGAGTACTAAATATTTTTGAGTAATTAAGTATCTTCATCCAAAACATACTGCACCTTATTCTATAAGTAAAGCAATACATTTTGTTAGTTGATTAACACAACAACTGAGGATTTATTATGAAGTGAGAAATAATTATCAGTAAATTCTCATGGGCATTAGTCCAATTTACTTGTCCAGGTGTAATTGTGAATTCATTGCCAACAACCAGAGCCTGTGATAGAGCAGTAAAGTAGCTGCTGTACGATGAATATAATTTTATTTTGATTACAGATATGTCTCCAAAATAAACTGTTTTTATTCATTTTAGCATACTTAGAAGTATAGCTGGTCTCTGATGTATGAGAAAAATCTTAACATTAATTTACATGTTGGGGTCACTTTTTATAGCTTTTTAAAAAATGCAGTTGCTATGACCCGTGGATAAGGATTTTATTCAGAAAAGGACACTACTGAATCCTTTAGACCCTTGCCATTTCAGTGTGGTTTGGCCACCAATAATATCAACATTAGCTGAAACTTGTTAGAAATGTAGAATATTAAACCTTCCCCAAGAATATTGAATCAGAACGTGCATTTTAACAAGATACCTGGGTGATTCAAATGCACATTAAAGTTTGAGAGGCCCTATCTTAGGTCTTTTTTTCCTGTCATTGGAATTAGAAATGTCTTATTTATAGAATTGAAAGAATAAAGTCTTGTTGTGTCTGTTTTTGATTGATCCTACAACCTCAGTCAGCTTGGCTGATGCAGGTGAGCGGCTTAGTAAGGTTCTGAATATTAATGCTTCTATATAATCAAAATCATGGAAACATATTGGTCATACGTATCTTGAAATGGTATAAAGCAGTCAGTTAAAAGGTAACATTTATAGGGGCTCACTGTGTGCAGAAATTTAGGTGAGGCTATCTGGCTCATTACAAATGAATATATTTCTTGGAAGACATGTTTGAAGATACCTACAGCTGAATATAGGAGACATACCCAGAGTTATTATCGTACACATGAGGCCAGAATATTCTTCCAGGCAAAACGCATGACCACGTCTGGAAATGTGGCCAACCACATAAGCGATGTGCCGTGTGACCAATAATTATTCAGAAGGGAAGTGAGGATATCAAATCAGTGTGGATAGAAATACAAAAGAATTAAGAATCAGAAAGACACAAAATCATAAATTTTCACATAACCTAGTGTGGTAGATTGTGCTATTAGCCCTCCCTGTATACATACCCTTTGTTACGTACTTTCCAGAGCCCCCTCACTTCTCTGCTTCATGACTTCAGTTCAGCCATGAGATTTACTTTACCAACTGACTTGAGATAGAACAGATACTGTGCCAGTTTTGACCCTATGCATTAAAAGAACTTGATGAACCATGGTAAGCAAAAGTGCGTAAAGTGAGGCCAATAAATGAGCAGAGATCCACAGCATTCAGAGTCCTGCAGACAACAGTAATAAAAACTGGATTTATTTTTAGCGATTATAGATTTTTAAGGAAATTATGGATTTTTAGGAGATATGTGTTATTGCCTTTAGTATATTTTTAGCTCCTTGAAGATGGGAATCTATATTATCTATCATTGAATACTTCCATGTAAGCACAAGATGGGCATTTGGTAAGTATGTCAAGTGGTAACTGAAATGGGTACATGCAATTTGTAAGTCAGTATTTTGAAAAATGCCGATGACTACATTCTATGAAAGAAACTCAATCATAAAAAGTATAGTATAGTATAATTCATTCACCAAGTTAAGAAACACATTTCCATGATTTATTTTGAAAGAAATTACCTCTATATAAATACATTAGCAAATAGTAACCCCACATGTTACATGAACATTCAAATATGAAGCATTTGGAAGTGCTTCTAATAGTTTAAAATTACTTTTTTTTAAACCTGTATATTTTATGCTTATCTTCAATAAACAAAAGAAAAAATCTACCATTATTAAATAGGCATTTTAACCTTACATAGCACAATCCTAGCAACCCTTTAAAATTGGAATGGCAATAGGCCAGGGTAATGGGAATTAGTCATGGTTGGAAAAGCTTAAGACTAAAAGTGGGATAGTTCTGACACAACACTAGGATCCCTCTACTAGGCCTTCTTCTGGTAGAAGGTTATAGTCTGACTCTGACCTTTCCTTAGAAAAAGTGCCATATTACTATGGAGAATCATCTTCCAAATGTGAAAGACTTTGAGTTTCCAGGGAAAATTCTATGTTCCTTTTTCTCCTCTTTCAAGACCCTGCTGTGTTCAGGTTAATCTGTTACTTGGTACACTCTAATGCTCCACCAGCCATGGGAGATGGGGGATGAAGACAGGGCAGAATTGATGAGCCGCACCACCGAGTTCTTCCTGAATCTCCGGGTGAATCTAGGAGCAGGGTCCAGAAAGTTGTCAATTTTATCTACTAGTGTCCTTCTTTCTCTTCGGCTATGTATATCTTGGACTGATTTATTTATGCATCGAATATTTACTGGGTGTTTATTCACTCCTAGAACTCCATTTTCCGTCTCTCCTCTATCAAAAAACCTCCACTGAACACTCTAGATCTCAATGATCCATTCCTCCCCACAGCAGCTCAAGCCTTTATTTCCCGTATTGCTTATTTGGCACATAAAAAGGCATTTCCATAGAATGCCTTTTATTTAAAATTTATATTTGTATTAAAATATTTTATTATGTCCACTTTTATTAGTTATATGTGATTCCCCCAATTAAAGTATTGCTGAGAGGCAGAGACAGTTTCTCGTATAACTTCATGTCCCCCCAGCACTCAGTGCAGAATAGCCAGCAATGCACATTTGTTGATCAAATGCACATTTGTTGATCAAATGCACATGTGAATGAATAAGCAGCTTTGTGAGCATCACTCATTAATTCTTTCAATTTATATAATGCCTATTCTTGTGAAACTCCTATTCCAATTGGAAATGGCTCACATCCTTGTATGTTTTCCATTGGATAAATTTCATCTGATGTTAACAGTTTTTTTTATAATTTGTGAGAAACATACATTAACCTACTTTTTTCTAATGGATTTAAGTAATACTCACTTGATGTTTACAATTTATAGAACATGGTAATCTACAGTCAACTCTTGATTAATTGATGTACAGGTTTTCTAAATTTTTCATTAGCATCTTCAACTGTGTTGGAGAATAAAAATGAGAAGTTAATTTCACTTTTTTTCTTTTTTGCAAAGAATTGTTGTAAAGTTGATAGAGAGATGAGATGCCTAGCTGTATTGATTTGTGTGACCCTTTAACATCACCTGTGGGCACCATTTATGCATTTGATTCTTGAATCGATAATTATTGGTAACAGAATTGTGTACTAGATTCACAGATACTCACCAGCAGGTGTGGAATGACATCGTATTCTTTCTCTTGTATCATTACTACATTTCAATTATAGGAAGTCTGGCTCCCCAAAATTAAAGTTTTAAACTTTTTACATGTCTTGAAGATGTGGAAATCGTTATAATCAGAGAATGTAAGGACAAATTCCCTATCATTTCCAGCCTCTCTTTTCAAAAACGTTCTACTGCTTAATTTAACAGTTGCAACAACTCAGCACTGCCATTAGAACACACATGCATTTATAGGCAGAATGTAAATCCAGGTGCATGGCTATATTCCAGTAAAACTTTATTTCTAAACACGGAAATTTTAAATCTGTATAGTTTTCACGTCTCAGGGGACTTTTGATACTTAAAAATAATTTAAAAAATTAAAAACCATTTTTTAGCTCAGGAGCCTTATAAAACAGGAGGTGGCTGCCTGTTTATCATTTATGCATTGTCGGTGTGCCTCTACTGCAGAGTTAAATTCCTATAGTGGAGTTGAATACTTGTAAGAAAAACCATAGGTTCCACAAAGCCAAAACTATGTCTGATTTAGCTCTTCAAAAAAAGTTTGCCGGGGCGCCTGGGTGGCTCGTCGGTTGAGCGTTCGACTTCGGCTCAGGTCATGATCTCACGGTCAGTGAGTTCGAGCCCCGCGTCAGGCTCTGTGCTGACAGCTCAGAGCCTGGAGCCTGTTTCAGATTCTGTGTCTCCCTCTCTCTCTGCTCCTCCCCTGTTCATGCTCTCTCTCTGTCTCAAAAATAAATAAACGTTAAAAAAAAAATTAAAAAAAAAAAAGTTTGCCAATCCCTGGTTTAGAGGGTATTATAATTCTATTAAAAAGCAGGATGTATTCAAATGACACGCTGTATGGGGTACAATAGAAGACACAGTCTTTCTCAAAAGACAACAGACATCTTAACCTAATATTAATGAACTCAAATGCCATGTTTTGAGCAACTATGTGTGGCACAGTATTCTGGGCATCAGATATACTGCATCTCAGGCATACCTATGGATGGGCATAATCTCTGCCCTCGTGGAGTTTACATTTTTGGATTAGAACCACATAATAAAACATAAATAGGCACATATGCACTGCATAAATATAATGCACGGTCAAATGACTCTCACAGAGACTTCCGGCTTGAGTCAGATCGGAAATGGCAGAAGCAATACCAAAACCCTCTTTTAGGTTTTTCTAAAGCTTGATGCTACCAGCCTGCACGTTTAAACTCTAGTTGGGGTTAATGACATGAGGAAAAGCTTAAACTTTGTCTTCTCAGAAACTGCAATAAATCAAGGAGAAAATACACGCTCAAGGTTAAGACAGCCTCAATGTACTTTTTAAACTAGCTTAGGCTATCAAAACTGTCTTTACGCAAAGATTATAGATAATGGGACAATATAATTACAGAAATTTGGAATTCTCTATGGAGCCCTAGAGATAAAAATCTCTAAATATTGTTGCACTTGAAGTTAGTTGAGGATTTATAGCTTTAGAGGAGGAGGTTGATGGACTATAAAAAACTGAATTAGAAATGATGACTGGACATAGCATAAGTGATCTGACACACTGACTCCTGAATGCTCTGACTCTAGCAAAGTTCTCAAAGTAAGAAACTTCGATCTAAACTGCAGACACCTGAGAGGAATTCAATTTATGATAGTGGAAGGTTAATACCTGGGAAATAGATATGCCTTTAAATAAAAATAGAAAGCCCCAATATGCTTATCCCGATGTTCCAGTAAGCAGTTGGCTTCCTGATGGGAACCTGCACAGGAGAAGTCTGATGGTCAGGTCCAATGTTGCAGTCACGGTTGTGTGATCTACTTGGCATTCCCAAGGGCATTTAGGAAATGCTGTATCCAATGTGATGCTGTGGTGTGAAAGTTCTGTCACAGAATTTTCTAGCTTCCTGCTATGAGAGTTGAGAAGGAAAGTAAAAAAGGAAAAGAGATCATATCTTTAACTCTCCTTTATATTTTTACATTACTTATTAGATTATCCTTTTGTAAGGAATTGTCACAAAGCACTAAAATAAACACTAATGTTTTTAAAATAGTCAAGACAAAGAATATCAAATGTGAGTCATGTTGCTGTAAAGTTATAAGTACAGATGACTTTGTGTGGTCTTTAGAGCATCTGTGACCACATTAGAAGATATTTTTCTCTTTGCTAGAAGCCAAGTTGCCTCATTTGAGATGAACTCATTGGAAATCATTTCACGGAAAACCGTGAGGAAGAGGAAATAGGAGGCATTTCAAATCGGTTGTGTACCAAATAGATTTCTGTTTAGTTTATTCTGAGACAACTGTCTCAGAAAACAAAGCGGGGGTGGTTTCATGTTGTTTCAGAAGGAGGAAAAAAACTATATTTTCTTAAATGTCATCAAATGGTGAATTGTTTCATAAAATCAGGAGGCAAACCTTTACAATGTGCTCATTATTTTGAGAAGGTAAGATGAATTATTTTTGACAAGATTGACTTTTAAGAATTGCACACAATACTATTGTGAAGGGGAAATAATTCAAAACTGACATGTTTTACATGGATTATGTCCCTATGACCAATTTAAGTGACTACAAATTTAGTTGGCATGTTTAGATTTTAATTAAAGATGATTATATTAGCCTGTTATATGTTCATAATAGAATCTGGTTACTTACATTCGTTTATTCTGTCTTTCTCTTTACTTGAAATGTAACAGAAATGTACATAAATTGTAACTGTACAGCTTGATGAATTTCACAAAAGAAATATATCCACGAAACTGGCATGCTTATCAAGAAGCACCCTGAAGAACCCTTTTGCACTGTTGGTGGGAATGCAAACTGGTGCAGCCACTCTGGAAAACAGTGGGGAGGTTCCTCAAAAAATTCAAAATAGATCTACCCTATCACTCAGCAATAGCACTGCTAGGAATTTACCCAAGGGATATAAGAGTGCTGATGCATAGGGGCACTTGTACCCCAATGTTTCTAGCAGCACTTTCAACAATAGACAAATTATGGAAACAGCCTAAATGTCCATCAACTGATGAATGGATAAAGAAGTTGGGGTTTATATATACAATGGAATATTACTTGGCAATGAGATAGAATGAAATATGGCCTTTTGTAGCAACGTGGATGGAACTGGAGAGTGTTATGCTAAATGAAATAAGTCATACAGAGAAATACAGATACCATATGTTTTCACTTTTATGTGGATCCCGAGAAACTTAACAGAAGACCATGGGGGAGAGGAAGGGGAAAAAAAAAAGTTAGAGAGGGAGGGAGCCAAACCATAAAAGACTCTTGAAAAATAATAAACTGAGGGTTGATGGGGGGTGGGAGGGAGGGGAAAGTGGGTGATGGGCATTGAGGAGGGCACCTGCTGGGATGAGCACTGGGTGTTGTATGGAAACCAATTTGACAATAAATTTCATATTAAAAATAAATAAATAATTAAATAAACATTAAAAAATAAAAAGATGCACCCTGAAGCTACTATGTCTCCTTTTAGTAAATATCCCAATTCGTAAGAGTAATCAGTATCTTGACCTCCAATCCTGGCAATGTTCTAACTTTAAATAAATGGAATCAAACAATATATACTTTGTTATGTTTGGCTTATTTCATTCAATGTTATGTTTGTGAAAATCCTTCATGATGTTGTATATAACTGTATTCATCCATTCTTGTTGCTATATAAGATTCCATTGTGTAGATATACCACAACTTGTTTATCCATTCTGCTGATGGACACTTAGTTTGCTTCTAGATATGTATTAGTAATAACTAGTATGGTAGTTATTACTAGCATAATATTGCTAGCATAATATAGCTATATTACACTAGTAATATGATATAATACTAGCATATATAGTATATATATATATATATATATATATATATATACTAGCATATATAATATAATACATAATACTAGCATATATTACTAGCATAATATAGAATGTATATAACTTTGTATATAACTTGTATATATTGTTGTACATAACTTTTGTATATAACTTGTATATAAATTTTGGTGAACATATGCCTTCATTTCTGCAGGTGTACCTAAAAGTGCAATTGATTTCTCATAGGGTAGGAATATATTCAGTTTATACTGATATTGTCTAATAATTTTCTCAAATGGTTAAGTCAATTTACACTCTCACCCAAGCGTATGAGTGATCCTAGCCAACCATTTTTGTCTTTTCCATTTTAGCCCTTCTGATGGCTGTAGAGAGCTTTCAAATTATGTTTATAATTTTCATTTGTTTGATGACTAATGACCTTGAGTGTCTTTTCATATATTTATTCACAATTTGTATGCACTCTTTTGTGAAGTAGCTATTCAATTTTTTTTAACTTATTGCCCTATTGTATGTTCTTCCTAATCTTATTTTTTACAGGAATTTTTTAATGTATTGAAAATACAAGTTGGATATATGTATTACAAATTTCTTCTCGAAAACTGTGGTTTACTTTTTTGCTTTTTATGATGTTTTGTGTCATATTATTTAATAAAGTCATTGTCACTTTTTAATATTATTTTAAGTTATTTTTTTTTTACTTACCCATCAGAATAAAATACATTGTGTGTTGTGTCTCATGAAGCCCCAAATAGGAGGATCTATTTAATCAGCAACCTTGAGCTTTTAGTGCATATTTCAAAATTCCATTTACGAATTTTGTTCCAAAGTCATGATTTTAAAAATCAGGCTATATAACACGTGCCCTACTTTCTTAAATTCTTTAATTAAAAAAAATTTTTTTAGAGAGGGAGAGCATGAGTGGGAGAGAGGGACAGATGATGAGAGAGAGAATGTTAAGCAGGCTCCACACTCAGTGTAGAGCCCGACATGGGGCTTGATCCCACAAGCCCAGGATCATGACTTGAGCTGAAATCAAGACTTGGATGCTCAACTGACTGAACCACCCAGACACCGCAGTGTGCTCTCCCTTTTTAATCATCAAATTAATTTGATACTAGTGTTTCAGTTTATAATTAATTATTTAAATTCATATATTTAAAATACCACCTTTAAACATTTTAAATGCAATTAAATGCACAAAAGTCTTGAAGATCATTGAAAATAAAAATAATGAAATATTACTGGCTTTGTGGGTATGTGTGTCTCATACATAGTATTTCTACGCCACAACTGTTTTATTCACTATATGTGACTTCACGGAGCTTACATTTATTTTGCATTATTCTCCAAACTAATACCCTTGCAGTGTCTGCCCCACTGCCATGCAATCTACCCTCTTTCTTGTTACTAGAGATATCTTTACAAATGTACACTGACATAAATCACTTCCTGGGCCAAAATATTCCAATACCTTTGGATAAAGTTCAAGACCATGGGGCAGCGTATGAAGCCATGAATAAGATGGTTGATGTTTCCCCCCTAGTCACCTGGCTTTCCTCGCAGTTCCTTAACAACCAGGGAGTACTGACTGCCCCTCTGCTCTTCTGCCTGCTGAACTCTGACTCCTCCTTTAAATCTCTGTTCATACTTTACTCTCTCTGAAAAGCCTTCCTGACCTTCCTAAATTTGGTTAATTCCACCATCTGTTTCCCAAACGTCTGAGCATAACATATTTATCTCCCTGTTTATAGATTTTTTTTTCCCCGAAGAGACTGTGAAGCTTCAGGAAGAGACCAATGTCTTACTCCTCTTTGAGTTCACAATGCCTAGAATGGACCTAAAATGTGTCTGGCATAAGTTTATTGAGTAAATTAATGAATGATTCTTTTCTGTAAGTTTTTTTCTTTCCAAAATACTTTTATAAATGTCAATAAAATTTGATCATAGAAATTATGTCTTTTATACTAGGGAATAATTTTTTTGAAAAAGAATAAAGGCATGTATTTGCTATGGGGACTGAAAGAGAAAACATCAATACACTTGCATTTTTTTTGATACTTTCACAGTTCTGAACGATAACCCTATAACCCTATGGAAAGAACAGAATGACCCAAGAGAAGGACAGTATTTTTTTTTTTTTTCCTTTTGTCTGCCTGGCCAAGAAAAGCTCTGTTTACTGGTCATTGAAAGGTTATTTAGAAATTTTAGTATTTAGTGTCTTTGGTCAGTGTTGAAAGAAAAGGATAGAAGTGAAGCTTAACAGAGCTTAGAAGAAAGAGAGGGCTTGCAGTACCTGCTGAGAGAGAGAAAAAGCCATTATTCCTTGTGCCCTGTCAGATAAGAGGAGTCCTTGGTAAGAACAGGCTGAGAGAGATTAGAGAAGATGATGTAACATTCCAGAAGCAGAAAACTCTGAAAGCAGGCGGTAGGGCAAGGTCTCCCAGTAGACGCAGGGCAGGGTTACGACAAACACAGTCTGACAAAAACACAAAGAAGGTTAAGGTGATCCCCAACTTAGATGTCGTTTATACAATCGGCTCCAACTGTATGGTAGTAAACATTGTAAGTGACATCACGAAAAGCTTTCTGGCATCTTTGATTACAGTGACAACTGCACAATATAAGGGCAAAGGATAAAAATCTCATTACTTTTCATTTTTTTCCCCTTTCAAGGGGCTTATAATATGGTTCGATGCTATGTCTTTGTCAAGTTTATTTGAGTTGTCAAAGAGTAACGTGAGACTGTCACTGTGATAGTCTGAAAGCTTAATGCTCTCAAACTTTGTCCATGTACTATTCACACAGAAGTGTCACGCCATAATCCACACTATCCATGAGATGTAGATGTTAGATACTTCATACACTCAGTGGCTCCCCTCAACTCTGCAAACTCTCACCGGATCACAACAGGATTCATATTCACTATTGCAACATCAAGGCTGGCAAAGGTATGAGAATTCATGCAAAAAATCCATCATCCATATGGAGATTTTATTGTTAGAAATTGCTATCATCAGTTTCTCTGACACCATTTACACTAAGTGTTTATTCAGTGGTATCTATATTTAGAATTTTACAAAGTTTGGACAATCACTTTTATGGGAAAAATAAAACAAAACTGCATTCGAGACTGTTATTTGGGTTAATAGGATCACCTTACTGGTATTCAAATCTCAGCATCAAAATCACCTCTGAATTTTTTTTTTTTTTTTACCTTGGAAGACAGTCTTTGTTGGTAGTATTAATTCTCAGGTTCGGTGAGCCATTATGTGATGACAGATAAAGAGAACTACAATTTTTACAACTCTTAAATTTAAGAGCTACAGTTTAAGTTCAACTTACTATTTTTATTTTATTTTTAAAGTTTAATTTTGAGAGAGAGCACGTGCTTGTGGGAGAGGCAGAGAGAGAAGGGGGCGGGATCTGAAGTGGGCTCCATGCTGACAGCAGAGACCCCAATGTGGGGCTCAAATTCACAAACTGTGAGATCATGACCCGAAGCTAATTCAGACGCTTAACTGACTGAGCCACCCAGGCACCCCTGAGTTCAACTTTCTAAATTAGGTGCTAGCATCATCTGAGTAGCAACTTTAACTTCATAACACAATTCCATGTACATTATATCACTTAATTCTCACAACACGTGTTTAGGCAAGCTTTATTATTTCCCCCATTTTATAGGTGGTAGAACTGAGGCTCAGGGAGATTTACTGGTGTGCTCAGGATTCTACAATCATTAAGTGAACTGAGGACTCAAGCTGTGTCTGAACTCTAAATCCTCAACCACATTGCTGAATACCATTATCTCAGTCTGGATTGTCTTTCCTTTTTCTTGTTATTCCCATTGATCAATATCAGTCTGGAATATAATTTTTTTAATGAATAAATTTATTTCTTAATATTTTATTTTTTAATATTTATTTTGCTTATTTTGAGAGAAAGAGAGTGTGAGAGCATACGCACATGCATGCAAGTGGCAGGGCAGGGCAGGGCAGAGAGAGGGAGAGGGAGAGAGAGAATCCTAAGCAGGCTCTGCCCTGCCAGTACAGAGCCCAATATGGGGCTTTACCCACGAACCCTGAGATCACGACCTGAGCCAAAATCAAGAGTCGGACGCTTAACCGACTAAGTCACCCAGGTGTCCCATGAATAAATTTATTTTTATATGTGCTGTTTATTTTCAAAACTTTTAGAAATTTATGGAAATTTTATACACAATATTTTTTTACCAGCAAGATATCCTTTGTTATTAATTTAGTGAACAAACAAAATCTGTGGCATATCAAGGTTGGATGTGATATATCATTTAAACTGTAAATACTAAAAAAAAATAATAAATTGTAAATACTGCATGCAACCAAAAATATGAGAAACATTTTAAGAGGAATTATTAATATATCATACAAAATGTGAATTTAGTGTCATTAGTGGTTCTTTTTGGGTATTGAAAAATGGGTAACTTTTTTCCTTTTATGTTTCTGTACTTTCTAGATAATCTTTAATGACAATGTAATACTTAGAGCATTGAAAAACATATGTTTGAAAAGAAAGCTTGTGGCCTTCTTATGGTCTTCAATGTTTTAAAATCTTTGATCTGATCTAACCTCTAGTGTAGTCAGAGAAAAGTCCAATTCTTATCTCCTCTTCTCCAGACCAGGAATTACCTTCATTTCTTAATAATTACATCCATTGGATACTTAGAAGATGCCTCTCCCCACCCCAGAGTACTTCAGAGCTTCCTCAGATAGGTTAGATCTGCCTGTTTATGATTGGAGCTTTAAGAGCAGATGTTTTAAAACTGTTCCAGAACTGTTCTAACAAAAGCCTAAGTTTCTTTTCTTTAGCCAATTATACAGAGGAAACATGGTCCGGGAAAGAACCAGTGGAATCAAGAGGCACCCAGTAAGTGCTACAGATTTCATAGTAGCTGATACCACTATTCATTCTACAGCCTGACTATTGATCTTGCGGTCAATATTATACCCATGTCTGTATCCTTGAAGAGATTGTATGAAAACTATGCTACTGGTCTATAAAAGCCATTATTTAAAGTTCCTTTGAAAAAAGGATATTATTAATTTGATTATGTCCATTAAAATATTCAACAATCCTATTCAATATTCTAGTACATAATTCTGAAAAAATGTGTCCAGGTGTGATTTTATTTTTGAACACGTAGGTTTTCACCAGATTGTGAATTCTCTTAGGGAAGGGACCATATCCTACCACACACATACACCCACACTCTATCCCCCAGCATCAGTAGGGGCTCAAAATTACCAGCTGAATTGGATGAATAAATTCCATTCAAACATCATGAAGCAGCCTTCCATGTTACACTGCAAATAGTTATAATTTTACTATGGGGGGAAGAGCATTTCCTGATACCCAATAAATTGTCAAATTTATTAACCATCCCAAACACACACACACACACACACACACACACTCACTTAAAATAGCATGCACCTCCTTTTCTTTTCTTTTATTCTTTTCAGTATCTATCAGGATGGCTAATTCTCATTCTCATACCATTAGATTTTCCTAGTGTAGAAATGCAAAGTTTATCATCAGTGATATCACCACACATAAAACTCCACAAAGTGTCTTACTTTTTTTATGACATTAACAAGCTTTCTTGTTAAAGTAGCAATCTACATTGCTATAAGGTTTAAAATAATTTCTGACTTTTATAATTAAAGTGTTGAAGTTTTTCATTTAATGTTCCAGATACATCAGGAACTTTCACAGGGACTAGATAAAAGGTCTGCTTCTAGATAATTGTCAGAGTAGGGGAAAAAACTTTGTGAAGACACAATTCATGGGGGAAATCACGGACTTGAGTAGTCATTAAATTCATGTCCCTGTCTCAAAGCCATATAGGATCCACACTGTCACTTCAATAGTGATTTTGAAACCTATCTTGATTAACGCCTCCCCCGCGCTGTGGCTTTTTCCTGGCATCAGATCACAATAACACTCCCTACCATCTATGAATTCTGCAGCTTCAGAAAAATAAAAGTAGCTATCAATGAGGAAAAATTAGAGCCTATTCACTTAAAAAAAAGCTAAGAAAAATATATAAAAATAACTGCGAGGGAAATACAACAGATAATAGTGCTAGCTCCAACAATGTCACTTGTACTAACAACCTTTATAAAAATACCCATAGCAGATTTATTTCAGTAGCATAAACACTGGAAGAGTCCTTTGACTTCCAAGAAGATGAAATAATATGTAGGTCATGAATACATAAGTTTTATTTCTATAACCGAAAGTATTTCACCACTTCAAGATGTATTTATGAGGCAAATTACTGGAATAGTACAGAATTAAATTTGGTTTTATATAGCATCTTTCATACCCCAAGTATCTCAATAGCTTTCTGAAAGTACAGAAATGCAGTGGCAATTGGAAGCTGAAGAAGCTATTATGCATTTAAGGGCAGATGATATAGGTTTGGATTCAGAGACGTGCTTTATGGATTCAGGGAACAGGATATTTTCCCACTCATCCTTTATACGTTCTGTGTCATCTTTATGCTCTACCTGCGCTGCAACCAAGGACATGCAGCGGGGCCTTAGTGCAAGAGCTTCTTTAATCATTTTGTAACCTGTCTGTAGGTGTGGGCACAGGGTTGCAATGTTAGATAAGCTTTGGTTATGGTATTTGAAATCCGCTTGTCTCTGGCCCTGTGGTAAGTGAGGCATCGTACTCGGTATAGCATATTCAGTGTAAAATGCCATTCAATGCCCAGGATAGAAATAAACTTGTTCTTAATTTAGGGGGAAGACAACAGCGACTAGACCAAGTTTTATGCCAAGATGGTCAAAAAATGGGAAAACCAGACACAAATCAGTGTATCATGTGGCGGAATTACAACTCTCACCATGCTGGAGAAAGATCTGAAATGACACCAGCAGCTCTTTCCATACGATGTGGGGAAAAGAAGTACAAACAAGGGCTATTGCCCTTCATGATATTTTATGTGGCAGAACTGTTTGTAGCTGGAAAGTATTGTTCATGTCAGAGAGAAACTCCCAGGGAAATGAAAAGCTAATAAGGATCAGCATGAAATCTGGAATGGCTCTGAGCAGATTGTTCACTGACGGGGAACAGTACTAAATGGAGAAAGCCCCACACTCAGTAGTCGAAAGGCTAGAAATCAGAATTGCACACAAAAGAAATAACCTCTGCCCTTTTCCTTTACTCTAAACTAAGCCATGATTATGCTGCAAATGTTAGTCTCACATTTACCCACAAAAACTGGTGGCTGAGTGCTCCACAATTTTCTTTTTTCCCTTCTCTTCAGCCTTAATTCATGAACTTGCTTTCTTATTTTGAACTTAAATCTTATTCTATAGACTTGATTCCTCCATTTCCCAAGAATATCCATGGTCAATTTATTCTCTACCTCCTTTAGCAGCAAGTCTCTGTCCATCAGCACTAAATGACCATTTAAATTACTCATAGTTTTCACTACATTTAAGTGTTTCCCGCGCACTTTTGGGTTTAAGAAATTTTTATTGGAGTGGATTTGCTGCTTTCTATTTTTTCAGAGCTTATTATGCTCTTCTGTTGTCATTAATTCTGGATTCATCCTTTTTTTCTATCTGACCAGACCCAGTCTCAGGTTTCAGTTCTGCCACTTACTAGGTAAGCTTGGACAAATCACTTCTTTCTACTGCTTTGTCTAGAAAATGAAGAGATTGTAACAACTGGTGAACATCTGCCCTACCTATGCCACAGAGGAAAATGGGGAATCAGATGTGATAACAAATGCAAAAAGGCTTTATAAACCACTGTAGTGGACACTGGATGTTTTATTTTGCTCAGCATCCCTTCTTAAGATACCATCGCTTGCCTCTCATAACTCGTAGTTAGAGTGAGGTTGGCTCTAGCCTCCTTTAGCCCTACCTTGGGGATAGCCATGCTATCAAAGCTTGGTCAATCAGATCCCAGATCAGTTGCTTTAGGAAAAGGCACCGGTGCAAGTGAGGCAATAAGACTGTCTGCCAGGGACTTAAATATTGAATAGTAGTTGGCAGTGACTTATGGAGCCCAATAAGGGCATTCTGAAGAAACTTTCCATTATTTTCTACAATGCAGATTCCAAGAATTGATTTTGGTCCTTTTGCAAAGACAAGTTTTTCAATATTTCCTACAATTCCAGGAGAAAGCCAGTATTCAACACAAAGTATCAATGGTGCTGAGGCTGAGAAACCTTGCTCGAGAGCCTACTATAGTGCTTGGCATATAATATATTCATTCAGTCCTTACTAACTCTGTCAATAGTAGTAGTGGAATGATTAAATGACTGAATAAATGAATGTAGGTGCTTAGATGGAAGTGTAATATTATTAAATAGCTTTTTCAAGTTCATCCAGTTAGCCTTCAGCAAGGGTGGGACGAGTTAAGATCTCTTGACCATCAAGCTGGTGTTTTGTTTGTTTTGTTACCTTTTCACATCTCCAAAGTACAGTTCTTAACTTATAATTTACCACTGTCTAATCGTAAATTTATTTTCTTATCTTCTTTTCACCTTCTGTGACTCATAAACCCAAAGACATGAAACTTCAGGTTATCGTATATGCATGTTTTACCACTGGATGAACTATTGCGTATTGCTGCCAGTTGATTTACAATTTCAAAAATAAGGAGAAAGTCTCCTAAATTATAATAAGCATTTTTTCAACCAAGGCATGTAATTTTGTAAATAGTTCTCAATAAACAGGAATAAAAAAGCGATCATGTAGAGCAACAGAACCAAAATTCAAAACCGGAGTCAAACGAGACAACTTCCAAGATTTCTCAAAGGTGTGAAGATATAGTTATATGTTTGCTCAAGTACAATACAATACAGAAGGACATGTTTTAAGCCACTCTAGGCAAAGAAGCACTCTGAAAAATCTGACCCACAAAAGGGAATCACTGCTGGGTTTCAGGAAGGGTAGTAGAGTAGAGGATTTGACAGCTCGGGCCCTTCTTTGTTCGTAACGCAGGCAGAGAGCACGCTGCCCCGCGTAATGAGGCACGCACCGATCTGCCCAGACGACTAGGGCCTTGACTATTTTGGAAGGTGGTAGATGTGCTTTAATCATTTTTTATTCCCCACAATGGTTGACTCATGGCAAACCTTTCTCATATATTTGTAGGACAGGTCCTAGGCTGCCATTCCACAAAACTGTGGAAAGTTGAGAGGCAAAGGGAATTCTGAAAAGCCCCCAGATTTTTTTGTAAGACACACAATGATAATGAGCACCAACGAACATGTCGTGACAATTTTACCACGAGCTTTTGAACTGATAAATCTCGTTTCTTTCTTCTTTTTCTACATTTCTCCATTTTCCTATGCTGACTTTTTCCAATTTTTGAAATGTTTTATTTTTTGGCATGCCAGCAATTTGAATCCACCTGGGTGAAATGGAAGAGGTGACTGACCAACTTGGCCCAATTTGCCTGGGATTTTTGTGGTTTTAGCACAAAAGTCACTTTTTTTAAATGTTTACTCATTTATTTTGAGAGAAGGAGAGGGAGAGAACACAGAGGCCTAACACACGGCTCGATCCCATGAACTGCAAGATCATGACCTGAGCCAAAATCAAGGGTCGGATACTTTACTGAATGAACCACCCAGGAGCCCCTAATGTTGCCTGTCCTTAGAAGCTCTTCAGACCTAGGCAAACCAGGACACTTGGTCACCCTATCTTGCTTCTTGAGGGGTGTCTATCAGAAACCTCCCTTTCAGTGCTCTCCCATCTGTTCCCTTAGTCACTCGGTCCTGAGATTCTTCCTTCACAAAGCCTTACCTTTACCCTTTTTCCTCCTTCCACTCTCTTGGTCTAAGTCCTCCTCTCTTGTCCCCATTGTCTGGATGCCAGAAGAGTATTTGTAATGTGCCACCTGGTTGCATAACTCCTCAGCTTAAGGGTTTTTGATGATACTTCACTGCATAAAAGATAAAGCTAAGAGCTGAAGAACAGAATCAGCCTCCTATTTCAATTTCCAGTATTTTCTCTCAGTTCCTTCTGATGTGAATTCTGCCACACAAATAAGTCTACTTATGACCCAAATCGACTTTTAATTTTATCAGTCATTCATTGCACGGTTATAGTCCCTGTGTGGTCCAGGGATTGTGGTCCACAGTTATAGTCCCTGTGTGGTCCAGGGTCCTAGGTAAAGAGGAAACAAGACAGACAGGGTCTCCATCCTTAAATAAATTTCTGTCTACTAATATTAAGTTTTCCTTATTACAGATTCAGTGAGGAAGCTGAAATTTATGCATGCATACTTGAACCTGACTTTACATACATTATTTCTTTTAGTTCTCACAACTATGTGAACTAGAACTTCTTACTGTGTTTCCTACAAAGGTAACTAACATAACACTCAGAGAAACTACACCATATATCACACAGATATATAATTATCCTAGGTATATTTGACTGCAAAGTTTGTGTCTTTTTCCTTGTTCTGTATTGTTACTCTGAGGACCTCATTAATTTATTTCCGGATCATGTGAGTCTCTTGGCTAGGCTGGATATAAACCCAACTGATCTCTCAAGGTGCAGCTAATGGCCTGCCTGCTCTATAAATTCTTCCCTTATTGTCATTGTAGTCTCTAAACTCCTATAAACTCATATTATCTGTACCAGTCCTTTGTTATTAGATTAGACATTGTTTTCCCTCAATTGTTCAATGCCAGCAGTATTTGTGAATTGGACAGTGTTTGTTGATTAGGTCAAGCACAACTATTAGGGTTGGAAGGCTTAAATTCTCCCAAATACTATTTGTGGGTCTATGGGCACAAGGGCCTGGGCTAAGGTGAGGCAAGCAAGGCACCCAAGGCTAAGATTCCAAATTTAGGTAGGTTTTTACTCATGGCACAGAGAGTGAATAATACTACCCTACATTTTGGATCCTAAATAACTTGCTTTCTTCACCCCAGTCTCTAAGCCCTGATGGCAATTTCCTTAACCTTGTAAGCCCTGGTTTTCTGAATTATAAAGTGAAGATTAAAAAAAAAATTGCATCTAAGAGAAAGGAGAACACTTTTGTACTGTTGGGGGTGGGGGGATGCAAACTGGTGCACCACTCTGGAAAAAGTATGGAGCTTCCTCAAAAAATTAAAAATAGAATTACCCTATGACCCAGAGATTGAACTACTAGGTGTTTAGCAAAAAAATTAAAAAATGCTGATTCCAAGGGGCACATGCATTCAAATGTTGAGAGCAGTGCTATCAACTATGGAACTAATCAAATTATGGAACTATCAAATATCAAATATAATATCAAATAACTATCAAATTATGGAAAGACCCCAAATGTCCATTGAATGATGAATGGAAAAAGAAGGTGTTTTATATATATATATATATATATATATATATATATATATATACATACATACATAATAGAATATTACTTGGTGATCAAAACGAATGAAATCTTGCCATTTGCAACAATGTAGATAGAACTAGAGTGTATTTTGCTAAGTGAAATCAGTCAGAGAAAGATAAATATGTTATTTCACTCATGTGGAGTTTAAGAAACAAAACAGATGAACATAGGGGAAGGGAAGTAAAAATAAAATAAGATAAAAACAGAGGGGGAGGCAAACCATAAGAGACTCTTAAATATAGAGAACAAACTGAGGGTTAATGGAGGGGAGAGGGGCTGGGGGGATGGGCTAAATGGGTGATGGGCATTAAGGAGGGGACTTGTGATGAGAACTGGATGTTATATGTAAGTGATGAATTATTAAATTGTATCCCTAAAACCAATACTACACTATGTGTTAACTAAATCTAAATTTAAAAAAAAAAAAAAGAAAAAATCCATCTACAGTATAAGGTTGTTTTAAATATTACATGTAATATGATAGAGTACCCAGTACATAGGAGTACTCAACAGGTTTTAGCTTTACTACTCATGGTCACACAGCCTAGTAGAGTCTTGAGGTGATAGATCCAGAGTAGATTTGGATGGCACGACAAAGCAGGAAAAATTCTGAAGTTCTCTGGAGCAAGAAATCAGATAGTTGGAAGAGACGTGTACAGACCAGGTATAAGGGAAAGGGGTAGAAAAATGCCGGACACAGATGCATTTGCTTACTTCACAATTTGCCTAGGCCTGGATAATTTCATGCCACTAATAAAAACAAGTAATTGTATAATTAACAAAAAAAACCCCCTTATTCTACATCATTGCCAAATAAATTTTTTTTGAGGCTGACTGGTATCTGAACGTGGAGCAAACCTATTCTGTCCTTCTCATGGATGAAGAACTTTCCACTTAGGGCTTATCTTCTTTATGATTAAAAAACACTGCTGCTTGGTTTTCGATGAATGGGTGTTCATCCAACATTACCTATTTATAATATCACATGTAAAACTCCTTAGTATACAAAAAACATCATTGTCTATTGCTGTTCTCACAATAAAGGGCAGCTGTTCCAGGTCTTTGGCTAAATTAACAAAAATATCATAAAAAAATGTTTGCCGATCTATCATGTCTCAAAGCTTTTTCCCCTCTCAAATCATATATTATCCTAATGCATACTTTTTAAAATAAGACAGATCACTTCTAAATGATTGTCTTTAAGATTTGCATAATTAGCTAAACTAAATTAACATCCTGAACTTGGTCATGATTGCCAAATTTGAAGGTCTTACTTTCATTTTTGTTGAAGAAGCTTGAATTAATTTATTCTCTTATAAAGCTTGAATGCATAATCAGTTTTTAATTTGAATAAGCAAACTGGCCCAGAAAATTTTGCAAATTACTCTAATAAGTTCTCTTGGTATTTCCCACAGAAGGCTGAGCAAATGTTGATAGAAGGACACACTGTTTGCTTATGTTTAATCTTCCCATCTGACTTATATAAATGTCACAAATGAATCTTGGACACATGTCCAATGTCAAATATCGATAAGATGGCCCTGGGAAGAAGTAATCTACATTTAGGACTGGTTAGAGAAGATGGGTTTTTAGCTTCAAAGAAACTGATCGTTGGGAAACAGGGGGTGAAGAAAGCATAAAAGTATGAGGGAAGTTTTAAAAAAAGGGTGTGTATTCAGAAATACTTTAAGTGAAGCTACTGTTGAGAAAAAAGAGCCAATGCCATTTTTTTTCCTGAATGCCATGTACTAGCCATTCTTATAAAGTCTTTATATAACTCTTTTTATTTAATCTTCATTGCCACCTTAGCCAGTGAGGAAATGGGATCTTAAAGGGGATCATATACCAGCCCAAGTTGCCACAGTGGCAGAACAAATGGCAGAAAGGGTTTAGAATTCTGGTCTGTTTTCATTTTGGGGTTTATGATTTTAACCACCATACATGGGTTTGGCTACGTTAACCTATTAACCTGCATCTTTTTAAACCTAGGCATTACAGAATCATTAGCATTATTGGAGTAGTAAACAATTGCATATAAAACCTTTACATACAGTCTACTTACAATAAAATCAATGATGTAATCTAATGTACTGGGCGGGGGGAGGGGGGGATACTCAGCAGCATTCGCCTGAAACCCATAATTGTTCCTTAAGTAAGAATGGCCTGAGTTTGTTAGGGGTGCCTTTTATCCTTCTTTCCGGATAGGACAACTCTTTTAAGATCAAGCAAAGATTTAATAGCTGGTATTTGGGAAATTCAACAGACCTTTTTTAGAAGAAGAGCCCTTTCATGATGTGTGCGGTTAGAGAGCAATGGAGATGCAAAGAAGAAAATCAAGCACTAATAGTGCTCTCAAGGTAATTCCCTTTTGTAGTGCAAAGCAGGCCTTAGAACGCTGGGTCTTGCCCAGCAGGATGGCCCCCTACCTGTGTGGTGACTGTGCTCGCTGCAGGCCAATCATAGAAGAGGATACTTCAAATGATTTTTCCATGGGTGTGTAGCCAGAGGCTTTTGTATTAAAAACCAGAGATTATACTAGAAGTGCAGTTAGGGGAGACGTCCAGCCACGATAAAAACAATAACCCCAATGACTCTTTTACAAGAGAATATAAAGTGAACTTTGTCTTTGGGGAACAGCTTATTTAAAAGCAGTCTATCAGTCAGTTAACTGATCAACAAGTTTTGGTACCAAATTTCATTTATCATTGTGATTTTCAAAAGGAATAATTCGTTCATGTTAGGAAAATTGAGAAGACTTACAAACGTGTGTGTTTCCGTGTATGTGTGTGTGCATATATGGGTATATGTGTTTGTAGCCACATTAGATAATACTTAAGCATATGAGGAGATTAGAGGGAAGCCATGGCAAGGAAATGAGATGAAGCTCAGTGTATGGACGCTATAAGGACTTGTGCAGTTCATTTATTCTATTAGATCATTCATTTATTTAACAAATATTCATTGAGTGCCTCTTAGGTACTTGACACTCCTCTAGATGCTGGAGTGTTTGCAGTGAAGAAAAAAGATAAAAATTCCTGTCCTGGTGTAAATTATAGTGCAGGTTGGATGGGGTTGAGAGGGATGGAAAAAAATAATACCTTAGGAAATACATTGCATATGCTGTATGCAAAAAAGGTGACAAAAGCTGTAGAACTAAATCAGGCAGTGAAAAGGAGACTGGGGAATGCTGGGGGAGAGGCATAACATTTGCAACAGAGCAGTGTTTCAGTCACTAAGGAGATTCATTATATACTTGTTCATGTCCTTCTAGGTACATGATAGGGCTGCACTACTCTACCTTGTCGAGGGTGGGTGTGTCATGTGATTCACTGCGTCCAGTGGAATGTGCACAGAAATTACGTGTGCCACATTTGACCAGAAATCTTTAAGAAAAGTTCATAATTCTCCAAGTTTCCTATCCCTTATTGTGGCAATCACTGGCTAGATGATAGAGGTTATTGTGGTAAGGACACAGGAAACAGTGCCCTCTGCTTATGCTGATGATCATGCAATATGATCAAGAAACAAACAGACCTTGAGGTGCCTGGCTGGCTCAGTCAGTAGAGCATTCAACCCTTAATCTCAGGGTCGTGAGTTTAAACCTCACATTGGGTGTGGAGCTTCTTACAATAAAATTAAAAAAAAAAAAAAAAAGAAACAGACTTGATGGCCATTTGTTACTGCACTATTACTGCCTATCCTGAGATATAGATGGTCAGAGTCAATTTTCAGTAGTTGCTCAAATCAGGCTGCCACTTTTTCCCCTCAGGTCCTGGCAGACAATGTTAAACAATGGGATCCTTTATAACAGGAGTCAGTAAATTACAGGCCAGATATGATCCACTACGTGTTTTGTATAGTCTGCAAGTTAAGAAGAATTTTTAGGGGAGCCTGGGTGGCTCAGTCAGCTAAGCGTCAGACTCTTGGTTTCACCTCAGGTCATGATCTTGCAGTTCGTGATTTTGAGTCCCACATTGAGCTCTGCACTGGCAGTGTGGAGCCTGCTGGGGATTCTCTCCCTCTCCCACTCTCTCTCTCTGCCCTTCCCCCACTCATGTGCTTTCTCTTTCAAAAATAAATAAACTTTAAAAAACAATAATTTTTATATTTTTAAATGATTACAAAAATCAAAAGATAAATCCTATTTTGTGATCCATGAAAATCATACAGAATTCAAATGTTAGTGCTTATAAATAAAATTTTATTGGAACTTGGTCACAAGCATTCATAATGTGTTGTTTATGGCTGCCTTCCTGCTATAACAGCAGAGTTGAATAGTTGTGATAAAGTTGAGTAGTTGAAATTCCAAAGCCTAAAATATAATTTGGCCCTTTATAGATAAACTCTGCTGAACCCTGTTTTATAGTGGTCACATGGCTCATATCATTGCTCAGAAAATGTACAGTAACTTTTCCCAGGCATGAGACTTCTAGCATACAAATCTCTTTCTAAATATCCTCTAACGGAAGAACCTGGGAAATGGAGGGAACAAGTTCACTGGGAGAGTTTCTTACCTGCATTTCTCATTGTGGCATATTCGAAGTAAATTTATAGTTCATTAAAAGCAATTCTACACTGGGACAAAATGATGCAACTATATGTTTTGTAAAAGTCTCTGTGCTAGACTCTTGCCTTAACCCTCAAGGCATTTATAATCTAATAGAGAGAAAAGGCCCAAACGAATAAAAAAAAAAAAAATAGATGGAGCTTATGCTAGATGAATGGTTACAGCCAGGAATCCAAAGGAAAACTGATTGCTCAGAAGTGGGGCATGTCTGCAGGACAAGGTCAGAGTTAGACACATCTCATTCCTGGGCTGCTGCTGTTGTTTTAAACCTCAGTTGGGTTTCAAGACATCTGCAAAGGCTCCATGTAGTTAATAAAAGTGGATTAGAGTCAAGTTTTCATATTCTTTCAATAGCTTGCTTATTTAATCTCTTCATTAAAGAAACAAAACAAAACAGAATCTCAGGTCAAAGTTGACCCAATACTGTATCATTGAGTCAGAGTTACAAAACTACCACATACTATTTCTAGGCCACATACGTCTCTGATTTTAAGTATGCCTCACAGTGATTAAGGAATATGACAAATCTATTGAATTGAGAAAGAGTGCAATGATTTTTTTTCTTTTTCAATACATGAAGTTTATTGTCCAATTGGTTTCCATACAACACCCAGTGCTCATCCCAAAAGGTGCCCTCCTCAATACCCATCACCCACCCTCCCCTCCCTCCCACCCCCCATCAACCCTCAGTTTGTTCTCAGTTTTTAAGAGTCTCTTATGCTTTGGCTCTCTCTCCCACTCTAACCTCTTTTTTTTTCCCTTCCCCTCCCCCATGGGTTTCTGTTAAGTTTCTCAGGATCCACCTAAGAGTGAAAATATATGGTATCTGTCTTTCTCTGTATGGCTTATTTCACTTAGCATAACACTCTCCAGTTCCATCCATGTTGCTACAAAGGGCCATATTGCATTCTTTCTCAAGAGTGCAATGATTTTTGTCATCACTAGCAACATGGTACGTTTAAAGGGGAAAGCAAAATGAACTAATAAAAATAACTAAAGAGCATGAACCAAAGGAAAGGGTTAAGGAAAAGAATAAGAAAAAGTGATGAATAATATCTAATCAAATTATAGCTTCATCCATATTAGTGCCATCTTCATTTTGATTTAACTTTGCCAAATTAACTAAACCAATATTTAAAAAAAATCTGTCAGAAATGAAAAATGAAAGATTCAGTTTTTCATTGCAAAGTACCATATCCTCCCAAGGATACAACTGTGTTGCAGAAGTAAGCTCACACGAAACCTGGATGTATATAAATTAAAGAGCTTTCTCCACAGTAGAGCGCAGAAAATGAAGAAGAGCACCTGTGAGCCAATTCGTGTGGGAAAATATGCTTTCCGTAATTAAATAAAAACATGCTGCCTCCATCTTATGTATATTGTTGATTAGACAGAGGAATTCACACTGTGAACTGCAGGATCATGGTGTTGAGGGAAGTCTACCCAATGGAGTGTAATATAATAACAAACTGAAACTTTGTCTCTAATGGTTGAAACACCAACAAAAGCAGTGGTATACAGTTCTGCAGGAGAAAATGAAGCTTGGCTATTCACTCACTCTTAAGAAAATCCAAGTCCCTTATCTTCAAAGACAATTAGGGATTCAAGACAGAGAAAAGCACTTCAGATCTGTCCTTTACTGGGAAAGGACCAGTGGGGAAATGTTTGGATTCCTTAGAATTTGTACCATTTATTTCATTAAAGATCTCAAATTCCTGTGTTTCCTGCAATGTTACTGAAATTATAGCACACATAATGGACCAAAAAAAAAAAAAAGAAATAATTAAAAATTAGAGTTTCAATGAGAACAATTAGCTACAAAGATAAAAGTACTTACTGAATTTTACTCTGTGCTAGCTACTGCAATAGATGCTGAGGATATAGCAGTGAAAAGGACAGTCTCTATCTACCCTCATGGAGTTTGCAGCTTTTCTTGAGTGGCTACCAGCAGAATCCCTAAATTATCTACCGAATTATTTCAGGAGCAGAATGGTAAACAACCTGCTGACAAGTGGTCCCTTGTCTTCGTGGTCGCTATTGAGGTGGTTATGATCGGGGCACTGTATCTAGCCCTAGTCTTCTGTAACTCAGAGGACGACATGCACACATGCTGATTTGGAGACAATGACTAATAATCTTGTTGAAGACAATGATGATACTAGGGTTACTTAAAACTTGTAAATCCAAGTTAAGTTCACCTTTGTAGACCTTTGGCACTCATTTCTGTACTAGTTTCTACAAGGCTAGCTTTCTTCCTGGAGTGGGTACTGGGGAGAGAAAGCTGCAACGGTAACAAATAAACTTAAGTCATATAATGAGTATATACTAAATGGAAACACATCGGAGGACTCTGATCAGATTAATGGCATGATTATAGCTGTAAATTGGGTAGATTAAACCAGCAGTGTATATAGATCGGACTGGAGTAGAAAAAGAGGAATGTTAGTTGAGAAATCTTTATCTGCATTCATGTGGCAAACAATAGGTCCTTGAATAAGAGGGTATATATAAAAGATATTAAGAAAAACTCATTATGATGAGCAACTTTTACCAAATTAATATTAGAGATGAGCATTTTGTGTGCTGTCTAATGATTAATAGTAAAATCTTTGGAGATTGATATGTTCTACTCCTAACTGCATTTCCTAGCTGTGGGACCACTTAAACTCTTTGAATCTCAGCCTTCTCACAGGTAAAATGGTGATGATAAAATATGCAAGTAACAGGAGCATTGAAGAGAACTACGATGATTCATGTGAAACATTTAATGCTGTCTGATACACCTTATGTAGGCACTGAATTGATAACCTTTGGTTGAAGAATTAATAGCAGCAGTTATAGTAATAGCACTACTAAAATTCTATATTCTTGTGTAGAATCAATGTTCAGGACTTGAAATCTATGTTTACAACTTTCAAATCATTTGTTCAACAGATATTCACCGATCCCTTACTTTCTGGCCCTTCTTGCTCTGGGGACAAAGACACAGTTGCTTAACAAACACCACCTTGGAGCCCTCTTGGAGGTTACATTCTATGGGAGTAGACAGATTACAAAGTATAAACATAATGAATGAATTCGAAACAGAATGTGATATGTACTATGAAAAAATAGAGCATGGTAAGGGCGATGGAGAATCTCTGAAGAGCAGCCAGTAGACATATGCATGGTCAGAGTTGATCTCAGTGAGAGGGTCATAACTGAAGAAAGTTTTGAAAGGAAAGGGTAAGAGAGTCATGTGGTATTTGGGGAAGAATGTGGCAAGCAGAGGGAATATAAAGCCCAGGTGGAGCATGCCTGGTGTGTACATGGAGGCCAGTGTACATGGAGTGGAGTGAGCAAGGGACGAGAGGTGGGAGAAAATTATGGAGATAACAGCATGGGCGGAACCCACAGGAATTGACAGGCCACACTTGAACAACTGTTGATCTAGCTTAATAAGGCTGGAAGAGCGGAGAGCCTAAATCCGGTTCTGTGGAGTGGTATCAAGATTCATACAGCCTTTTTGCACAGGATTGTCCAACCTGCAGTACAAATTGTGGGTTGTCTGTGAGCCAAGTTTTAAACAAATCTGGAAAGCTTTTTCTTGTAACTTTAATGGATTTTTGTTTTACATGTCATGGCCGGAAGATTTAGTCCCTATCCATATTGCCACCATTTAAGTAATAATGCTAAAATCATGTATTCATAAAGTATACCTTACAAAATTAATATATGAAAGGAAAGTAAGACAAAATTGGCATGTGGCTTCTCAGAAGTTACACATCGTGGCACAAAGCTTGAGGCTGGATTATTTCATTAGGTTAATTTGTGGGCTAAATTTAGGACTGGAACTATGTGAATGGATTCTGAGGCTGTGTTGGTGTTTCAGGTATGAGAGAAGCATGCCTGCGGTCTGTTAGTTTGCTAAAGTAGGTGTCATGGTGTAAAAATGGAAAACAAGGTAATAAATGAATGCCCGGAGAATTATATCATTTGTATTGCTCTTGTTATGTCATTTATGCTGGTATTTCAGAGTCAAATTTCAATAATGCTTCAGTAACAGTATGCTAAAGGACTCCTTCATTTTTCACTGTCATATTTTAGAAAGTCAGAGGTTTGAATATGAGAGGAAATTTTAACTAGTGAACTAATTATTTTAATTTGATAGAATTTTTGTCATGTGCATGTTTGACAATTATTTATGACCACTATAGATAATTAGGGGTTATATATTTTTCAGAATACTGTTAACAGCATTATAAACATTAGCTGAACCATAAATTCCAATAGAGTATAAAACACTTTATGCTTTTGACCTTTTATAAAATATTCTCCTGTTTGAAAAAAATTGTCAAAATTATAGCTATCTTTCCAACCAATACCTGGTATTGTAAACAAGCTCTTGACTTCATATAGCACATTTAAATCTAAGTATTTGGTGGTAACCATTGATAACTGTCCTCATAAATCAAAATCTATTGGCTTTGTATATTTTAAATGGAGAAATATGGCATATTGTAAATAATAAATTATTTTCTAGTGAAAATCTTGTGTTTTTCAGCATTTTAATTATCTTTCCTCTTAACATATCTATAGGTGAAAAATTTAAGTTTCTGCACCACAGATAAGAAAACAAAATAGATTCTATATATACACATATAATATTAACCACTTAAAATGATCTAGCAGTATCATTTGCCTTTTCCTTGTCAAACTGAATGATTTGGGGGACAGAAATTGTATATATATTTCAGATTATTATTTTGACGTTTCACTGACCATTTCTATCTATTATGTTAGCTTAGACAGTGGCACTCACTATAGGCTATGTCTAACAATGACTACTGATGAATTCATAGATGAGTCTTTCACATCTGATGACTCCATCAATGTTAAAAGTCCTACTACTAAAATTGAGCAAATACATTTCCCAAGACCTTATCAACCTTGGTATGGAACAGATGAGCAAAGAGCTGAACTGAATTGATGAAAAGTATCCTAAGTCGTTCACAACTAATGATGGAGCTTGTAAAGTACAGAATCTCTGGAGAAAGGAACTGACTTGCCTTATATGCATCGTATTTTTATCTGCATTTCAATACTGCTTGAATATGTACTTCATTACAGGGCACAACTAAAATAGAAGGGCACCTGCTAAGTCAGAGCCATAAAACAGATCTACAGCCTGCTGGCATGTGAAATTTCTCTAATTTATATTTTTTATGAAACTACCCTCACATTATGTGGTTGGAAGCATAAATAATAAAGCATGTTACTTAAGCAATTTTACATTTACTGTATTAGTAAGTAAATGCAATGGCCACCCTTATTCTCAAACAATAAAAACTACCCAGCCTTTTCATGAAAGATGATTGCAATTTCCATTGGCCTGTATATGCAATAAAAAACCATAACTCATCAAAATTTTAGCTATTTTCTCTTAAGAAAGAAGAGCGATTTGCTTGAACACTGAACGTGATATTAAATATTCATGAAACTGAAAAGAGTTTAAGTACTAAGTAAAACTCAAATTCTTTTCAACTAGGTTGAAATTCTTTTTGAACCAGGTAAAAACTGCTACTAACTTGAAGAGGTGTTCAAAAACACTGTAAAAAGATGCTACAATATGTCCAAAGTGCTAGAGTTATTTGGAATTGATTTTTCTAAAAGGCCTGTTCCTCCTCTGAAATTGATTCATGATAACAGCCTCCATTTGGGTCAAACAGTATTTAACCGCTTGTAAATTTTAATTAAATGATTTGTCACTTTGAGCACATAGTTTGTCATCTTGCAACTAAACGATGTGTCTTTATCAGAAAATGACTCAGGGGGAAGGCATTCATCTAATTTGTCACTTGGACACCCATTAAGATAATTTGGTTGTTGCATAGGGATAAAGTTGAAGATTTGCAAAATGGAGTACACCACTTTTAGTAAGCAGGATCACATTGTAAACTATTAAAAAAAAACATAATTTGCTCTGTAATTAAATTCTAATAAGTACTTTACTTCTGGTCATTTTTCATTAGCAGATGTTGAACTTTCTGAGAAGAGAAAATCTTCTAGCTGAATTTAGTATCTACAGCAAAATCGGGGGCTTCAAGTGAAAAGCAATAAGCTTTAAATAAAATTATCTGGGAGAAAAACCCTTTCATCAGAAGAACTTACATCGCTGCAGACCCAGCTGAGACCCTGTCTGCAGCTTGGCTGATACGATCAGAGCTAGCCTGGAACAGAGTGAAAGGGACAACTGATGAATTATTGTAGAAAGAGCAGAGATCATAAAACCCTTCTCTACAGAAAGGTACATCTGGAAGAAGGAAGGTGTTAAATATATTAATTTTAGTGCCCCAAAGTTCTTAGAGAGTTAGTGTGTGTATGGTTGAGTGCTCAAGTCAAACAGTATAATTACAATGCTCTGGATCCTTTTCTACACTGATACAGGGGTGATGTTGCTCAACAAGGAACAGATTTGTTAACCAGAATTACAAGATAGGTTCAAATGTAAATTTCTTTTGAAACTGAAGAATAAAATCTTGTTAATCCAACTACTCTCAGGCTGTCCTGAAGGGTTCAGCGAAATCACCAACTGGTGTGTAGTGAAGGGAATTGAATCTGACCTGTGAGATCTTTTTACAACTAAATTCTAAGTCCTTGGAAGTCAAGGATGAAGTATTAGATGTCAACATTCCCCTCAGGGTTTATATACTCACAGGGCACCAAAATCAGCTGGGGCCTTTTGAAAATTTTTGCTGCCTAGACTCTATTGCATATATGCAGGTTCACTTGCTCTGAAGTAGGGCCCAAGCACTGGTATTTTTACATTCCAGTTTGTAACCAGAGTTAAGAAGCACTGGGTTGACATAGGCAGTGCTCATATAATATGCAGGGAATGGGGAAGATCTGTTTCTAATAGTAGAAGTATCAATCCCATAGTCATTCAGATTCCAGATTTAGCACCGTCTTGAATTTCTATCTCTTCCTAACATCCTTTAACGTTGCCTCATCCCACCACTACCAACCTACACAACTGTTTGTTCTTCTTTGATTTATTTTTTCTTTCTCCTTATGTTGTTGTCTAAATCCAGACACATTTACTAATTTCTGTAGAAAAAACTTTCCCAGCTAATGCTGTTTTCTGTCTCTCACATATCTTTTTATTCTGTTGATAAATGCTAGAAAAGTTCTCATCAAGTTATGCCTCCACTCAATAACTTCCAAAGGCCTTGAGACCTGGAACCATCTATCCCTACACAGTCTACTAGTTACTTAAGGTGACATTACTATTGCATTGTTTTTGTCAGCAAACTAGATTCCTGCCCAATAAATTAGTGAAATTTATTGTTCATTACAGAGACTTTCTGAAAGACCCATTAACTCTTCAATAGAAAGCATCAACAGGGGCACTTGGGTGGCTCAGTTGGTTAAGTGTCTGATTCTTGATTTCGACTCAGGTCATGATCAAGCCCTGAGATCAAGCCCTGCATTGTGATCGAGCCCCACATGGTCGGGTTCTGTGCTTACAGTGTGGCGCTTGCTTGGGATTATCTCTCTCCTCTCTCTGCCCCTCGCTCCCTTGCACTCTATCTCCTCTCAAAATAAATAACCATTTTTAAAAAAGCATCAACAGTTTATACCTAAAGACTTTTTTAAACCTCTCAGCTCAAAATCCTCAAAGTCTTCTCCTTGCAGTGCCCACTAATTCTAAGCTACTGTATTGCCCTTACCCAATCCTAAGTAAGTTCCACACTGAAAGACTTATTTAAACCAAAAATCAAGTTCTCAATAAAATCTAACCTTCCTTGTCTTCACACTCTGAGACACCAACAAATTTCTTGAGGAAGTCTTCTTAGTTATCTACCTGAAAAACAAACTCAACACTGTTTTATCAATGTGTTGAGTTAGTGACATTTCAGAAGGCATTATTCTACATTTCTTCAATTCCAACAGAACAGGGTCCCAGCATTCTTTCTCAGTCTGACATTCCAGATCTTGTAGTAGCTGAACCCCAGATATCTTTCTTACCTTATCTCTTGCTGTTCTATTTTACCTACCCTATGTTCCAGACCATCTGGGTGAACTTCTACTCTTTGCAGACATCATGACTTTTCTTATTACATGCTATTCCCTCATACTGAAATCCCCCATTCATTTTGATTTTCACCAGAACTAACATTTGTGGGAAACTTAAAATTAAACAACTGGGATTGGATGACCTCTATGGTCCCTTTGACTCTTTTATGATCTATTATGGAGTCTGTACTAGCAGTGACAGAAGGAGTGAGAGATGGAAGAAGAATTGGCTGGAAGAATGGAGTGGTGTTGATTAATTATATATGCACCACAAGACAACCGGACTGGCTACTATTTTTTCCTAATTTAGAGATATTTACATACCCTGTGAGTTCACTTTACCTTTCTCCCACTGTTTGTTAGGTTCACCCTAATATAGCTTTTCTGAAATCTCGGTATATGAACTTTTGATTCTTTATTCTCCAGGATCGTGAATGTGGTGTGAGAAATGAAATTCAATTGGCCTAGTGAGATGTGTGCTTCATTAAGACAGATTGATTCATTCTTAGTATTCCAAGATCTTTTAGGGACTTCAACATTGGAAGCAACTTCATTTATCTGCAAGCCCATTATCTTCCTAGGCAGTAGAGCCAAGCTGACTGATCCGTAGCTGGCTGGTCTCTCTTTGGAAGCCTCTCCTTAGACTGTTTGGGAATTGGTGATGAGAAAAAGTATTTTTGTTTCACTCTGATTCATGAAAGAGAGAGCACATTTATATTCTCTAAGTGAGAATTCAGACCCAGGTGTCATTTCTATATCTATTCAAAGGAAGGAGAAGGAGGAGGGGGAGCACGAGGAGGAGGGGGAGTGGGAGGGGGGGAAGAATGAGCAAGAGGAGAAATTACAAAACAAAAACAAGCTGAAAATGAAATAAAAGGTATAAATATGGAAAAAATACATTAGGTGTTCTAAAAATGAAGAATTGAAGTAAAAGACTGAAGATGTGGTAAACTTTACTTTGGGACAGTGGCACAGAGAAAAAGTGAACCATAAAAGAAATTCATAGCCAGAGTGATAAAGTGATTGCAAAATGTGTATTTGAATATATGTGTAGTTAAGAAAAACAGAAAGTAGATTGAAGGGCTCCAACAACTGTCTGAAGTGAATTTCTGCAGAAGAAAACAGAATGATATAGAAGAAATCCTTGATAAGAAAACAGGTAACACTTTTTCAGAATTAAATAAACATATGAGTGCTAAGATTGAAAGTGCTCATTGAATACTAGTCAAGATAAATGAAATTCTGTATATACTCAGACATGTTATAAAGATAAATGAAATTCAGTACATACTCAGACATGTTATGACATTACATTGAACCTGCAAAGGGCAGTACTATGAAGAATATCTTAAAAGCTAACAGAAATAGAGGATAGATTACCTCTATTACCAAGGAGCAACAATTAGCAAATTTCCCATTAGTACTTAGCAGATATCAGAAGATAATGAATAACAGCTTCAAAGTACTGACGGAAGAGATAAAATCAAAAATAAAAAGCCTGAAGCCAGAATTAGACATTTCGTAAGACAATTGGGAGGAAATGGTTAATACCAGGCCTGCGACTCATTCATTTCCTACTGGGGACCTGGTTTGGTGGAGGGGAGAGGAGTAGTGAATGACTTTCATCTAACTTCCTTATAAACACATCGATGACTTTGAACAGGCCTCTTTGCAGTATGATAATGGTATTTACTACAGATAGGGAGTCTTTATCTAGAAAATGTTTTTTTTGTAGGATATACATGGTGTAACTAGATAGCTTCTTGTAAATGAGCCTGGACTTTATGGATGTATATGCTGGGGGATGGGGGCTGGTCATCTAGACATTCCCCTATCTCTGCAATTATCAGAGTATAAAATGAAAGAGCTCCAAATCCCTAATGGCTTCTCTTGCGAACAGTTTAGCATATACAGCTCAACACTGTTCTGTCTATCTGAAATGAAAACACATCTTAAAGTGGGGAAAGAAACATTTTTGGAAGCTGCATATGCTGGTTTTGAGTTCCTACAGGAAATGAATGTTTTGCCTGAGCCTCTTGCTTGCCTATATCCTTCAAATCATTAATAAAGTTTGGTGCTGGGTAAGATCTATAATGTGTGGCAATGTTCTTTGACTATTCAACCCTTTGAGTTAACACAGCTATCATTCAAAAATCCTGAACAAATTTGCAAGCATACCTAGGGTAAGAAAGCTTGTCACCAATAGACTCACACTGAATAAACTAAAAACATATTTTAACAAAAGGAAAAATCACTCCAAAGGGAAGGACGATATGAAAGAAAAATGATGAACACAGAAAGTTGTATTTTTTGGCAAAGTTAATTAACTGTTGAAAAAAAGAAAGAAAACATAACAAAACCAGTGAATATGTATAGGTGCTCGTGTGTGACTAAATAGCAAAATAAAAATTCAAAACGGTGCAAGAACACTGTGTGTGCTCCTGAGAGGAGGGTATTCAGTAAATAACTAAACCATACTGTTTCTTGTCTTTTGGGGAAGAGGGTACTGAACAAATTTAAACACACTAGAAAAATTTGTATTTAACTCTGCATGTTAAAATGTATGAAAAATCACTAAAAGAATTGCAATATGTAACATCGGCATTTAACTTCCAAATCAATACAGGAAAATATGAAAAAAAGAAATAGAAGGTAGGTAGGGAGGAAAACAGAACATGTAAAATTTAAAAACACAATATCCCAAAATATATATTAATTATAGATAAATAGAAACATCTTACAAATAATATTCTTAATTGAGTTAGGCAAATAAATCCTAGACTAAAATTTAAAATACAAAGTGTT
The DNA here is from genome assembly GCF_024362965.1 of Panthera pardus. NCBI lineage: Eukaryota > Metazoa > Chordata > Mammalia > Carnivora > Felidae > Panthera > Panthera pardus. Next base: position 47,788,105 of record NW_026526666.1, on the reverse strand, counting down.
ATCAAAAAGTTCAATTAATGATTTATATCCTCCTTTCCCATCTGATAAAATTTTGATATTATCTGATTTATTCAATTTGTAGTCTAATAATTTAGTGTTATATTTTATTCCGTAGTGTTTTCCTCTAGTGAATATAATATCTTCAATTATACTTTATTTCATTCATGTTCACTTGTTCAAGTATTTAGCTTTTAATTTGCAAGATATCATGTAGAATCATGTCATAGTGCCATCCATTTGGTGTTTATAAAACTCAATTTCTCCTTTGAGAGTTCTGTCTGGAGGTTGTAGTAAGATGATTTTTCTATTTTTTTTCCAATCCTGTTTAAAGTACGATTTTCTTTAAAGAATATTTAAAACTGTTAGAATATGTGTCATATTTTATATATTCTCATGAATTTTTCTTTATGTCTACCTGATCTATCTAGAGACAATATGGGTTACGTGATTGGTTTATAATTAAATGACAGGAAAGAAAAAAACAAAAAGGAAAACTATACGGATCTTTAACAGCTTTAATAGACTGTAGAGTCAAACCTCGACTCGCATCTCTTTTTTCTACCAGTCGATTGTCATTTTTGACAATACAAACCAAAAGAAAATGAAATTAGAAAAATAATATATGGCCACTCATATTTCATCAGGTTGTGTAGTAAGGAATTTAACATTGCCGAAGCAATCTCTAAGCCCTTGAAATGTCATGCTTGATAGGAAGGTCTTTGTTTGCTTGGGGGTGTGGGCCTAGCCAGATAGAAACAGTGTGGTGTAGAAGCTGTGAGCCACATCAACAAAGTGATTTAGGGTAGGGGCTTCGGGTCACATGATATCAGCTCTATCTTCTGAAAGCTTGGCAGCAGATCCATTACGTGGGCAATCAACTGTGTCCGCATGATAGAGCCCCAATAAAGGCTGCAGACGCAAAGGTTCAGGTGAGTCTCCCTGACTGGTGCTCCTCTGTACATGTTGTTACATATCAACACCAGGATAGTAACTTGGTCTTGACACCAAGGGAAGAGGACAATGGAAGTTCCATGGTTGGGGTTTTTCCTGGACTTGGTTCTAGGTTTTTCCCTTGGCTGATTTTAATACGTATCCTCTAGTTGTAACAAATAGTAATCACAGGTTTAGAGTTCAGTGATTTCTGTGAGTCCTCCTAGAGAATTATCAAAACCGAGGGAGGTTTTGCGAATACCCTTAACTAGTAACTAGGTAAAATAAAAATAGTGAATGCGTGCTCAGGTGTGCAATTATAAGTTTATTTCCTTCACCATGACTTGCAAATAATGAGCAAGTATTGTTGAGTATCAGCTTAATATGTACATGGAGAGTTGTCTAGGAATCAATTTTAATTTTAACCAAGACTATTGGTGAACATTCCCTATACGAACAAACTGCTTAATCCGTGCAGTTTTAAAGTGTTTAAAAAAACAGGCAGCCTTACTTAATATCAACAATACGAAGTAACTGGCAGGTATTTCAAAGTCTGCTTTTGTGTGTGTTTTAGCAGCAAATTTTGTTGACATTCACTGGAAACCCATCTTTAGGGCAGAAAATTTGGCAGATACTTTGTTCAGCAGGTTTCTTGACAACTGTGTATGAAAAGCTATTTTTTGCCTTTCACAGGGACTGGTCAAAGGCTGAGGTTTGCTTTTGGTGACATTGCGTTAATTGTCTCCCTTGAGGCTGCCAGAGCGCTAAAGGCAGGTTAGCATTTCCTGACTCTTGCTTTCTCTTGAGTCCATGCTTCTTGCCTTCTAATAGCACTGTTTATGCCTGCAGCATGGCTGGCTGCCACCTTCCCTGCTTTGCTGGGACTTCCTCTTTCACCTTTACTTACGCCTGTCTACTGAATTTATGGGAGAAAGTGTCCAGTTACTTTAGTCTAGTTAGCTGCAGTTGATGCTAGATGGGCAGGGTGGTTAGTTTTGAGGAGAAGCAGGGTTAGTAGAAGGTGAAGCTCTTGCTCAAAACTCTATGACCCTTCTGCTTAAGGTATTTTGTTCCCTTAGTAGATTATGGTGCTTTGTTATATTTATTTTCAGTATACATTTTTGGTGTAGAACTCAGATGTCTCAGAGAGACTGAGGAGATAATCCTAACAGACAACAATATTTCACTTTGGGAATTTTTTTTTCTTCTTCTTTTGATACACAAGGTCAAAGGTCAAAACCAGTAGGGAGCCAGAGGGCATGAGAAATGAAAAAAAAATCATGATGATCTTATGCTTTTCTTGTATCATTTTAACAGTGTTTTCAAATAAACCCCAAACTGTCTCTGTTGAATTAGGGTGTTTTTTCATAGGTTTTCATAAGACAAAAGTATGCGTTAATCTTTTGTTCCACTTTACTTTGTTCTCCAGGGACTGACCCTCATACTGTTGATTTCTTTTGCTAGTAAAAGACCCACTCACTGTGGCAAACTCAAGATGTGTGTGCATATGCACATGTGTGTACGGTATGAAAATACTCTGATCATTGTATTTTTTCTGACCATTCTAAAGAAGATAAAGGCTGAATATTTTATTCCTATTTAATTCTACTCATTTATTTAGTCTTCCCAGTGTCTATTTCCTTCTCCTCAGTCTGCAGTAACTTCATATTTATTTGGAAACCATATTTTTCTTTTATTCTCAGTTTGGAAAGGATTGATCCCCTAGCTGACTTAACACATCACCATGTCCTATTCCTCTGGACATAGGAAACAGTTAATGAAGCACTTTGGGCCATGAAGCAAAAGCACATCCTGGAGTATGTGTAGGAGCAACCGGAATAAATCCCTTTTAGGGTCCCCGGATGATATTGTGTGAGGATGAGAGGTCAGTAATTTACATATCATTTTGCTACTACAGAGAGATAATTAAAGTTGTTGATTGTTAGTGGAGGCACTTAAAGATGAAGATGATATTATAGATGCTGGACAGATAGACAAAGGGAAAATATACGTCAGTGACGCTCTCTAGCAGCTAGATCAAACCTTACATAAAGCCTACATCTTATCCTTTTCTTCTAGAGTCACTGGGACGTAATTGACATATAACATTGTATAAGTTTAAGGTGTACAGCCTGTTGATTTGATACACGTATATGTTGCCAAATGATTACCACCAAAGATCAATGTACCTGAAGCCAATCCCTCCTATATTTTCAGTTACATGAACCAATATATTTTTTATTAAGCTATTTTAAGTTTTTGTCTGGCACTTTAAAACATTAAAGTCCTACAAGACAGTCCTACAAATATATAGAAAATATATAATATATATAGAAGTATATATATATAGAAAAATATATAAATATATATGATATATATATAGAAAATATATAATCTAAGTATAAAAGTTTCTTTATTAATAACTTTTTTCATCAGAACTAGGCAGAAATAATTATTTTACTTTACTAACATAAAAATAATATAGAAGAACCTGGTTGAGATTTACAAGTTTCCAAATCTTAACTCTACTTATCCTTGGGCTGAGTAGCTGTGCTAGTCAGTTGAATCTGCTCTAATGATTTTCATTGCGCTTCTTTAGCTGGCCTGGATCAGCTTCCTACTGTCTTATTCTTGCCTGCTCTTCTCTCTACCTGCTGCATCTCTACTTATGCACGCCAGCAGTACCCTGACATGGGATGGAAAAAAAACAATCAGAAAACCAGCATCCCATTTTAGCTGGTTGGATGCAATCCAGATAAATTCACTATCCAGTAGAATCAATCAGTAGAAGAAAGTCATTATGAAAGTATGTCTCACTTGCTTGTTTTCTCTTCCCGACAGGCTAAATATTTAATAAGAATCCAGGTGTTATTTATTCATTTTTATTAGGTCCTTCTGACACCCAATCCTACATTGTGATGGGCAATTAAGGTAAATATACGCTTAAGGGAGAAAACTTTGCTTCTGGGAAACTATTTTCACACCAATCCCAGTCCAATTGAGTTATAGCTTAAATATCTCTTGCTTAAAATATTTATTTATAGGTTGTAGATATACTTTTAACTATTTGTATTCTCTTATTCATGAGAAAATTAGAGACTCTGATTGGTAGAGAATCTTTTTCTCTGCCAATATGCAATTAATATTGTCATTGATTTTGTTATCTACAGTGGTGTTGTTGCTTATTAAAGTTTCTTAGAAGCTCTGCGATTGCTTGCATGTAAATAAATTACAACTACAGAGTTGTTTACTATGCTTTGAATATTTGTACTTCTTTACATGGTTTAATCTAAATGTTACTTGGTTATGAAATTTTCAAGGATGGCTCACTTAACATTTTCAGGCTTTTTTGAAAGAGTGAAAATTGATTAAATAGAATGCCCTGAAAACAATGAATTCGATAGACTACATTTCAGTCAACCCATATAATTACAGTAGCCATATTTCCCTAACTCCTATTAACAACAACAACAACAACAACAGTCAATATGTACTGAGTGTTTACTATGTGCCAGGCATTGTTCTAAATTCTTTACAGAAAACAATTCATTAAGCCAACCATATTATTTGCAATATTATTTCCCCCATTTTACAGACAAAGAAACTGAGGCCAGAGAGGTTATCTGCTTAAGGTTTTAGGAAAATAAGTAACTACTGAGTAAAATTGCAAATTCCCATCTCCCTTACCTTGTTCTACCTATTAGAACCTACCTAATAGGTTCTTACCTATTACCTTTGAAAGAATAAATCTTTGTTTATTTACTGCTGTATCCCAGGCTTAGACCAGTGATAGAACAGTGGGTAGGTAATGCAGACTGAATGAATGAAGTTTAGCACCAGTGTTAAAAAACAGGGAATGTAGCATCAGATCCTTGCTTTTACCCTGATGCTATGCTGCTTCAGAACCAATGAGCAGCAAATAGAACTCTGCACTATGGAAAAATAAGAAGAGATATTTAGTTTTTTTTTATATGTTTACTTATTTTTGAGAGAAAGACAGAGACAGAGTGTGAGAGGCAGAGGAGCAGAGAGAGAAGGAGACACAGAATCTGAAGCAGGCTCCAGGCTCTGAGCTGTCAGCACAGAGCCGGAAGTGGGGCTCGAACTCACAGACTGCGAGATCATGACCTGAGCCGAAGTCAGATGCTTAACTGACTTGGGCCACCCAGCCACCCCAAGAAGAGATATTTAAAGTACTAACTTAGAGGGGCACCTGGGTGGCTCAGTTGGTTGAGCGTCTGACTTCCGCTCAGGTCATGATCTCACAATTCGTGGGTTCGAGCCCCGCGTTGGGCTCTGTGCTGACAGCTGAGAGCCTGGAGCTTGATTTGGATTCTGTGTCTCCCTCTCTTTCTGCCCCTGCCCTGCTTGCTTGCTTGCTCTCTCTCAAAAGTAAATAAAAACATTAAAAAAGATAAAATAGTAACTTAGGAATGTTGGCCACATCTGGAACTGTGATTAGCATCTTACATCCCCAATCTCTAATTCTTCCAAAGAATCCTGAAGGGTAGGAATACTTATTTCTCGTTTAGAATTGATTAAACAGGGACTCAGGTCAAATGACTTACCTTAAAGCCTTATGATTAATAAAGATTGGCGCCTGAGTCTGATTTTCCCTTTTCACATAAATTCTTAGGCTTCTTCTCTTAAACTCTAATTCCTTTATTATATATGATAACAATAGCCAATAGCCTATTAAAAGAGATGCATCATTGTCACTGTTTTACATGCTTATATCATGTAATAAATTTCACTTTAGAACTCCGTGAGGTAGGCACTATTATTAAGACTTTGCCAGGCAAGAAAATGGATGTGGCACATGCTTGAGCTCATATAGTTCGTCACGAAGAAAAGAAAGACCAAACCCAGGCCTTTCCACACTGTCCCGAGCTGCCTTCCTTCCAGAAGTCCCGCCCAGAGCTTGGCACAGTGGGTGCTCAGTCAGGGCTTGCCGGCTTGAAAGCATCAGAAAAAATATGTGATAAATTTAGCTTCTGTACACAAATATTTTTGCAAACTCTAATCCTTTCTCTTTACTGTAAGGATCCTTCTTTAAGCAATGACTGCTGGATACCTACACCATTTGGATAACTGCAACCCTTCCCTTGATTTTGTCCGCATATAATGAGTATAAATAGGTGAGTCATGCTGCTTCCTTTGGTGTTTCCATGTCCAAAAAGGCAAAAATGGTAAAAATTAACTGTCTATCGACTATGAAGATAGAACACAACTTTTGAGCTGACTGGTATTCCTTGGAGCACAGTTTTGTGTGAATAGTTTTGAGATATTTCTACCAATAAAGACTATACTAATTCTTGCAATTATTCATGGTATGTTCTTTCAAAATAAAATCACTTTGTAAATTTTATTAGTAAGAGATGATACAGAACCTTAGGCACTGATTATCATCATCCTCACCACCTTGTTATTGTTGTTATTATTGTTGTTTTTTGCCTTTTATGAAAGCATTTCTTTTTTTTTTTTTTTCAGTGGAAAACAGAGATGATCCTTTATTTAGAGCGGCTATTTGAGTCTCTGAGGTCATTCGTACTGGATGGTGCTCATTCTGAAGAATGACTGCACAGGAATGATCACTTGGGGACAAGGCCACTCGTTGTACTCTCCTGAAAGTATTTCTTTAAGAGATCATTTTTTTTTAAGTATAGACTTTTATTTAATTACTGCCTGATGAATAAATGTTTTCAGTCTTTGGAGGTAAATGTTGCATTCATACTTCTGGTTTCACATTTATTAATTATTGGGGCACCTGGGTGGCTCAGTTGGTTAAGCATCAGACGTCAGCTCAGGTCATGAACTCATGGTTCGTGATTTTGAGCCCCGCATGGGGGTCTGTGCTGACAGCTCAGAGCCTGGAGCCTGCTTTGGATTCTGCGTCTCCCTCTCTCTCTCTCAAAAATAAACAAACATTAAAAAAATTTAAAAATTAACATTTATTAATTTTCCTTTTGTTCCTCTCCTCCCCCACACCAGCTCAGATTTGTTTTCCTCATTCTCCCTGTCCCTTTATTTTCTGGATACTATGGACACTAGCCTAATCCTGAAGACCAGAAGCCCAATTTCTGTAGCAAATTACAAACCATTGAGCTTTAGGACTAATATACCGTTTCATTTCCAGACCTAGGTCTTTTGATATCGATTCAACACTGAATCATGAGCAATAAAGTTGCTTAATTTTTAAAGTGCCATTAACTCTTCATACTCATACCTTTATACACTAAATAGGCAAAAGATGGAAACAGAATCCACACCACAAATAGCTGTATATCTTCATTGTTGCCAAAGCAGAAACACACTAATATGAAATAACTAGTTTTGGAAACAGTAGCAAAAAGGTATTTTGGGCTGAGTCATTGAGAAACTTCTTTCATATATAGAATTTTTTTTCAACATGAAAGGAAAAAAATGCCACAGATCATCTTTCAAAATAAAAATAAAATAAAATAAAATAAAATAAAATAAAATAAAGGTATTGGGAAACACTGAACAAATTCACAAAATAATTTTTAAAAAATTTTTAATGTTTATTTATTTTTGAGAGAGACAGAGAAACAGTGTGTGAGAGGGGGAGGGGCAGAAAGAGAGGGAGACACAGAATCTGAAGCAGGCTCCAGGCTCTGAGCTGTCAGCACAGAGTCCGATGTGGAGCTTGAACTCATGAACTACAAGATCATGACCTGAGCCAAAGTCGGACGCTTAACTGACTGAGCCACCCACGCATCCCAACAAAATATTTTCTGATTAAAAAATGCTTATACTTGTCAAGAAAGCAATCATTAATTTAAACAAATCCAAGATCAAATGACTAAGAAATTTTTATGTTCTGTCTTTCCATTTTTAATTCTCGTTTTTTTGTTTTTCACAGGAATTTGTGCCATTACAGGACTTTCAGTTTGTTTATAAATAAAATGTTTTAATACTATCATTCTTAAGCCACACACAGTAAGTCTCCAAACTGGACATGGCAAATAGAAGTTGTGTTTATCAGGATTATCTTAATACCTACTTCACATCTGTATTTCCCTGAGTCCTTTGTGGACATAACTGTTACTAATTCATTAAGTCATGGAGGCATTAATTCAACAATAATTAACAGCTAACTTTGTACCATCTGCCCTAATTTCTGGGGATAAAATTGTGAATAAAGCACTGCCCTGATGAAATTTACATTCTAATTGATGAGGGAAAGGGCAATTAAAAAACACAAAAGTTATTTAATATAAATGAGATAAATAAATGAGTCAGTGGAGGTTAATGGAGAATGCCGGGGTGGAATGCAATTAGCAAAATGGTGGTCAGGGTAGGGCCCAACAAGAGTGGGCATCTGAGCAAAGACTTGAAGAAGTCAATAAGAGGCCATGTGGGTATCTGGAAGAAGCATATTCCAGGTAGAAGAACAGCCAGTGTAAAGGCCACGAGGCAGGGTCCATCTGGCAAGACATGTTCTAGAACTAGCACAGAGGTCAGTCTGATTGAAGCAGATTGGCCAAAAGAAAGAGAATAGGAAATGAAATCTGAGTAAAGGCAGTGTGTCAGATCATGCAGGGTTATATAGACTAATATAAGGTCTTGGGCTTTTTACTCCAAGTGAAAGGGAAACAGATCTATGAAGAGCTTTGAGGAAGAAAATGAGATGATATGACTTACATTTTAAAAGTTGGGAATGGGGCAAGAACATAGCATGGGTCCCGATGGGAAGTTTTGCAATAATCCATAATAGAGAGGATGGTATCAGCATTACATCTTAACCTCAAAGATGATTGGATTCTATTAAGATATTGGTGTGTGTGTGTGTGTGTGTGTGTGTGTATGTGTGTGTGTAAAACCATTATGGTGGGCATGACATAGAGGTTTTATCTTCAGTTCCAACTCTCGTCCATTGGTAGTGACTGCCAGGTGTGTTAGAGTGAAAAGCGTCTAGGGCCATGTTCATGCTCAGAGGGAGAGTCCCAAAATTGTGAGAGGTGGCATGGCAGCAAGATGTCAGGGATGTTCTCTCTCTGTTCAAAGGCAACTGTCAGTAGTGGATTGTAAACAGGTGAAGACTTTCTTTTGGCTTAAAACACATACAATAAATGAAAGTGCCTAGCATTTAACAGTAATTTCTACAATAGCAGTATCTAAAAAGGTTTTAAAGGGGTGCCTGGGGGGCTCAGTCGGTTAAGCGTCCGACTTCGGCTCAGGTCATGATCTCACGGTCCGTGAGTTCGAGCCCCGCGTCGGGCTCTGTGCTGACGGCTCAGAGCCTGGAGCCTGTTTCAGATTCTGTGTCTCCCTCTCTCTCTGACCCTCCCCCATTCATGCTCTGTCTCTCTCTGTCTCAAAAATAAATAAACATTAAAAAAAAAATTAAAAAGGTTTTAAAAGTGGCACTTTTACTAAGAATTTCCTTCACCTACGTTTCTATTCCTCAGGACTAAAGAGCAAAAATGCCTAGATCATTTTCTATATTCTCTGGAAAATAATTGGTTTACTCTTGAGGAATATAAACTTGAAAGCCATATAGAGATTTTAGGTAAACTAATCAACTATTACCATATTCTCCTTAATATGACTATGGACTTTGAACCTTGACGGAGAACTAGCTTTGCAGATATCAGCCTCCCATCCTATTTCAGCTTTTCAAATAGGCTTTTTTTTTTTTTAACGTACAACAATTTTTGTGGTTATTTAAACATTCTTAGAGTAACTCCATTTGGGCACATGGATGAAATACCAGCTGGATGTTACCCTCTAGTATGATTGGGATACTATTCTCCTTCTCCACATGATATTATATTTTTCATTCCCAGGGTCAACTAATTTTATTTATTGCCACTGCCGGTAGCCCTTAAATATATAAGAATCTCCATATACATCTGTATAAAATAAAGCCTTGAAATTATTTCTTCAAAACAGCAATCATTTGCATTTAGCAGGCAGAGCAAATTTTTCTTTCTGTATAATGCTGCTACATCTTAAAAAGGCAATATCATAAATGAGATTATCCCTTCAGAAAGCAATCCCAGACTAAAATAAATCAAGATATGGAAACCTTACAAGTGGCCTTTAATATATTGGATATTACCAGAAAGTATGTGCAACTCAAATGTTCTAAGACAACAATTTATTGTTGAATTCTCAATGTAGGTTTTCCTTTTAACAATACATTATCAATCTCTATCCAATAGAGTTAATAATCTCCCATCCTTTTGTAGCTGTGAAAATCAGCCTAGAATCATTCCAGTTGAAGTCTTCTAGTCCAGTTCCTTTTTTATAGTGATGGGGAAACTGAGGCCCAGAGAGCGAACAGTGAATAACAAAGATAAGAAACTACTCCATCTAAGTCACTAAGGATTTTTCTCGTGACACTATACTGATTGCATCTAAGTTTTCCTTATATAAAACTCTATCTCCAACTGCCATGTAAGCAAAAGGAATACAATAAACCTTTAATATGTGGAGTGCTTTAATATGTGGACTGTTTTTACATTTTTTTTGACCAATGAAAATATTCCACAGAGTTTTTTCTAAGAGCAGATAAAAAATACCCTGATAATTAAATAACTGTCCCCAAGATTGAGGTTATTCCAATGAGATGAAGGACAGGATTCCAACCCTGAAAATTTTTGTCTTTTCTTGGTTCGTAGATAAATGGGGGAGCAGATGGAGAAAGGAGAAAAGGCACAGCCGGGGGAACAGCAAATTCATGCCATTCTCTATCCTCCTCCTGACCATATCCATTAGCATATAATCTTCATGGTAAAAGAAAAGAAGGCAAAATTCAAAGTATTTCGTTAGTCTCAAAGAGACTATGAAAGGATTGGGAGGTACTTTTCTAATAATCCAGCTGATACTTTAAATATCTTTAGCATGTCCCCAATCAATGCAACATTCAGGCTCAAACATAGCCCTTGAAGCACAAAGTAGGTCTCGTCTTTTTAGTACCTGAAACTTTTCTATTGCTAGTTAAGCTTCTACTGTTGGAAACTTGGTTTTAATAGAATATTGTTCTGATGGTATATGAGTCACACATAGACATTTCAGAGTCCCTTTTATTTCCACTCTGAATGAAAACCAAGTGAGAACTAGAATAAAAACATATAAGCTAATTTAAATATTTAGCATGGTTCCTGGCAATAGTAAGAAGTCAGTAAATGCCATTAGTAATAATATAGACAACACTTTAAATTATAATTAACAGTGTTAGTGTTCCTATTTTTATTATGTAAAATCATATAGTTTCTAACATGTTTAGGTATTTTTTCCCCATAATGCTCCAGTACATCAGTCTTGAGACATTAGTCAGGTGAAGAACTGTGTTTACTTAATTGCCCAAAACAGCAAGGTGATACAGCAGCTGGAAAGGTCTTGACCATTTCTACTCCATATAGGGAACTCTTCTTCTTCCATATAAGAGGAAGAGACAGAATACACAGAAGTTTTTTCACCTCTTAACTTGTTTGAAGAGGAAAAAAAGATCTATCTTAAAAACATCCAGTCTTTCCTTTTAAGACCACACCACAATTTTAGGAAGTAATCCCTAAGTTACCATAATGAGAGGCCAGCAGAGTAGAATCAGGAATGTTCTTGATGAAACAGTCCTACATACTAATGGCTTTGTCTAATGCTGAAATAACATCTAAAGATTCACAATCCTCTCCATCTACTGGGGGACTACTTTCTTCCCTCTCTTCCTCACTGCTGTCTCCCAGGAAGATGATTTTAGTATAATACCTGTAACTACTCAAGAGCTCTCTCCTGACGTGTACTTTGTTCTCTGAACCCTTTTAAGTTGTAGCTTCTCTGATTATTTTGGTCCCAGAGTTTCATGCCTTTTACACACTGTTATTCTAAATTCCATGAGTCACTTATTGGCTCATAATACAGGTCTTTCAAACCCCTCTGAGTTTGCACATTTTGTTCTATACTATTTGCCCCCATTTTTGTGACATTAGCCAAATTCACTAATATGAAAGCTGCCTAGGATGGTTCAAAATGAAAATAATGGGCTAGCTGAGGAGTAAATAATACTTATTTATGAATGACAAAGTTTTGCTCACAAACTTGGTTTATGGTATAAGTAGTTTTTTATAACTATATACCTTATTATGCAGCAAAAACAAAAGAAAACAGAAGCCTAAATAAAAAAAATGGTTAAAAATGAGCAGAAGTTTCCTTTTGTAAGCAAATGTGCTTTTCCTTGAAATGTAAAAAGTCATATTTGCTCATTAACTTTCTTTATAATATAGTACATTTGCAGCAACCAAGTTTCTATTTGAAATACACATTTTCCAAAACATATTAAGGATGTGTTAAGTAGAACAAATAAGCTGACTTGGCATTTTTTCTAACATCCTTCTGATATGTTTTCTTACACTGAAGAGGCTGGGAAGCTAAAAATGACTTTCTAGCTCCTTTGGAGTTAGCTTTCCATACCTAATTTTTATTCTTTTTTTTTTTTTAATGTTTATTTATTTGAGAGAGAGAGAGAGAGAGAGAGAGAGAACACACACAAGGGAGGGACAGAGGGAGGGGCAGAGAGAGAATTCCAAGCAGACTCCATGCTGTCAGCACAGAGATCGATATGACGCTCAGTGCCACGAACCTGGGATCATGATCTGAGTCAAAATCAAGAGTCAGACGCTTAACCGACTGAGCCACCCAGGCACTCCCAGATGTAATTTATTTTCTAAAGATCCGATGAATATGCTCAAGACTTAAAATTCAGAACTTCAACAGTTTAACAGGGAGCAGTGGTATGTGGGTCCCTTTTGCTCATGGGAAACTTACAGAAATGGTGTTCTCTTGGAGTTCACAGTGCCAGCTACTAAGGTTCTACTTAAGGCAGGAATTTTCTAGAAGCAATAGTTTTGGGATGGACTTCCTGAATTCTTCAGCCTCCTGGTTTGGGTAACATAGCAGTTTCCTTGGTGGTGGTGTTCTGGTAGCCAACCCTTGAGACCAGCCTACAGCCTGTTTTTATTGCATCCCTCTCAAACAATTTTGTCAGCCTAATTCCCTCTAAAAAGTCACTTTCTGGTTATGAGTCTAGAGTGGTTTTTGCAACATAACTCTTGCTGATTCAAGTTTGAGGTCCTGAAATTCAACTTTAAGGCACGGAATATTTTTTAATATTCTTCAAAGTTACCATCCTATTCCTCAGAGTCCACTCTTTTCCTAAGCAGTGCCATAATTTTCTACCCACCTGTTGTTATTCAGTAACTCACAGAGGCAGATTCTTCATTCAAAATTTGGCTAAATTAACCAAATATCTTTGCCACTTTTACTACCATGTACCATGATTTATTTGTATCCTTTCTTCTGTTATGAACAGCTTTCCCCTGACTTACTCACAAACCATTCAGAAAACCCACCTCAGATTCCTATATTGGAGTGTGTGTTGCCTCCAGTCAGAAAGATTATACTATTCAAGATTCAATAATATAGAGGTTCTGGTTTTTTTTTTTTTTTTTTTTTTTCACAAAGATGAGGTGGCATAGTACAAATTTGAAAACAAGTAGATCTAGACTTGAAAACAGGCTCCACCATTTTACTTATCATTGGTGTGACTCTGGAATAATTATTCAACTTTTTTGAATCTGTTCCTTGAGATTCAAATACCTCATAGAGTCCTTGTGAAGATTAAAGGTGAACTATATACATATAAACATAGCCCATGTTTTACCAATTGGAGAATTACATCTTCCTTATTTTATGTAGTGTGTAGATGGAAGTATTAAAAGTAAACAAGCTTTATAATATAAACCAAAGGAAGTAAGTATTTCCTTTGTCTGTCTCAGGCTATATAAGGAACAGGAAGCTCTTTCCTGAGATTTAAAGTCTCCCAGGTAGATTGGAGATTACTCATTAAAAAGACCAAGGTAGTAGCAGTGGAGTCTTGCCCAGACAGTTTCACACCGTGTTTCCAGTTTTCTGTCTTGGCCCTCAAGCATTCTACTGTTCCTGATTCATTCTCAGGCCAGGTTCCCCAGTATCTTGTTGATATTGGAAGTTCCTTAGTTATCCTTCCAATAAATTATTTTTTATCTAAGTTCTTCATAGTTGGTTTCTGTTGTTTCCTATAAAGAACACTGATTGATAGAGTATTACTTTTCTACTCCGTGAAAGATGAAACTAAGCCCACAGAAAGGTTGTGTTACTACTCCAAGGTCACATAGCTAGTAAGTAATAAAGCCATGATTCAACTCGGGTCTTTCACATTGCAAAACTCCAATAAAAGCTGTTTTTCTGCTTAAACAGAGCTGTGTCTTCTAAGCCCAAATATGTCTAACTGGTCTTATTTCCCTGGAGTATACCCAGGAAGCTTCCATTCAAGCCAATCTGAGTTACTTTAAAATAGGAAGGGGAGAAAACAAAAGCCCATACAGTTGTAAAGGAGGAGGATTTGCTACATTGCTTTCAATTCCTTACATCTTGGCACCAAATGGGATAAAACGGAAATTATTGCGCTTCTGGGGAGAAAAAAATAGCCCATCACCCCCAAATAAAGCAATAACTTTATTTTAATCCATGAATTAAATTGAATCACATTATCACTTATGTACCAATCTATATAACACACTTAAAATTTAAATGTATGACTCAGAATTTGAATAGACTGTGTATTGTTCTTTACATTATAAAATCATCTCGGGACTGCCAATGTGATGTCTGTTACAGACTCTTACACATTTCTTATTCTTAAATAAAGAAGTATGATTTTCTGAATTATTCTTTTGTAAGACTGTATTCTTTTCTGTTTATACCAAGATTGTATGAAATCCAAGCCAAAGGTAGCTATAAATATCATATATTTATTTCAATTTTGAAATATAAATTTAGAACTAATATATATTTATTACAAACCTAACTGAATATGAAACTGCATTATTTTTATTCAAAAAGTGTTTATGACACTAGGATATAATGTACATGGCCAACGATATTCTCTAAAAATCATCACGGAAAGCACAGTGTGACCTACGTAAGCATTGTTTCTCCAGCTTTTCACTGATGTGTTTTATCTTCTCACACAACATTTATAGATATATAATGTTATAGCTATAACAAGTATATTCTTATTGCAACCAGTCTAGGTAATGTTGTTCCTCTCACCTATGATTGGGTTAAGAAGGGAATGTGACCCAGTATTGGCAAGGATTGAGTCACATATTAACATGTGAAGGGAATGTTGCTAAAGGATTCTGGGAACGTTTCTTCACTGATGAAAAGAAACAGAGAAGGAAAAAAAAAAGGCTCCTTTTCTTCCATTGGACATTGATGTGTCTGCATGGAAAGCCTGGAACTGCAGCAGTGATTTGTAAATAAATCTTGTGATTTCAAGAGCCGTTTCCAGAACACAGAGCTGATAAATGGGGAGAGAAATGACTGCTTGAGTGGCTGAATTAACTAACTCTGGAGCTGCTCTCTTATTATGTGAAATAATCATGTTTCTTTATTGTTTAGGCAACCTTACCTTGGGGTTTTCTGTTATGAGAAACCCAAGGCATCTTATCTGATATACATAGCAAGTGAGTATTTCAGAGAAGATCTTTGCACAATCACTGGCCCATAGAGATTGTTCAAGTAGTATTTATTAAATAAGTGGTGAATGCAAGGAGGATAACATTATCTTACAGACCCAAGGAAACACTGAGGAACTGAAATTTATTTGGACTAAGGATGGTAATAATGGAGGGTGACTACAAGCAAACGATGGTTATTATGGAAGTGGTGTGATATGGGGAAAGGCACATTTTAGAACCTCTAGTGAAGAACTTCAGGGCTTGACCCTTTTTTCTTGAAGTGAAAATATGAAGTCACGACAGAGTGTTTTTCTCATTCTTCATCCTAGTGTGAATGTCACTCAACTCTGTTATGTTAAAGGCTGGCCCCTCCACATTTCTAGCCTATAGGCACCACACTAGCGAACATTCTCTCATTCCCATAGGGAATCTAGCATATTTTCAACATGGAAAAATACCATAGCTACCCAATGTGCAAAATACAAAACAAAACAAGGAGAGAGAAACTTGTCTTTTGAAGACATTTACTTGGGCAAGGGGAAAATACAAACTAAAACGCAAGAAAGACTTTCAGATAAGGGAGATAGGTAGAGACAACACGGGAGAGAGTACCACTCACAGGGAGGAGCCTGTCTACTTGTGTTAAGTGTCTCTTAGGTACAGGATAAATTTTCCTTCTAATGAGAAGTTCTAAACCATTTACAATAGTGTCAGTACCTCTTGAAAATGATCAATTAAACCTTTATTGAAAAAAAAAAACATAAAGGCCTTTTCTCCATTCTCATTATCAAGATCTCACAACCAAGCCTTTGAGCTTGAAGCTCTCACCTTCAAGTATCCATAACAATGCACGACCCTGATCTTTTTCCAGCTAGGTGGCTCCTAGTTCAGCAATTTTCCCCTCCCTTCTCCAAGCAGTCAGTACGCCCTTTCCATTTTTTCTCTGTATTCACTTAGAGTTTTTATATTTTTGGATTTCTCTCTGATTTGTATCTCTAAGCAATTTGATACAGAAAAATTTACTGGAAGTGTGCAAGACCCAAAACTGGTTTGATAAAAATAAAAGGATGCATGACACTTTGACCCCACTCTTAAGGATCCCAGGATCAAGTTTAGGAGACAGGCACTTAAGTAGGTGTGTCATATAAGACACACTGTGATAAATGCCACAACAAAAATCTTTAGGCAATGGAAACAGGAGTAACTGGCTTCCCACTGGAGTCTAAATGTAAACTGTGTCCTGCCTCTGGCTGATTGAGTCTCTCCCTTCAATTCAAACTCACCATGTGTAAGAAAGAATTCACCATCTTTCTTCCAAAAATTGTTCTCCATCGTGATGACTACTTCTACTAGCAGTTTGACAGTTAGCCTAGTTGCTCACGCTTGAAAGATGGGCATTCTTTGCATTTTCCTCAGATTCATGCTCCCCATCTAGCCATTCACCAAATTCTGTTCATTTTTCTTTTGAAACATCTCTTTTATCCTTCTGTTCTATGGTCATTACAACCTCCCTAGTCCTAAAGTGGATCACTTTACACCTATATTCCGGCAATTTCCTAGCAGATGTCTTTGGATCCAGGCCTTCCCTCACCTAAATCATCCTGTGTACTTCAAAAAACCACAGAATTCTAAAATAGGAAGAGGCATTGCCCTCCAGTGCAAAAACCTGTACAAATTAATTTGGAACTGTAGGTGAATCGCCATCTATTACCTGAACACTTACTGATGGAAACCCAACTCCTCAAAACATTTCCTATTTAAATTATAGATTATTTTAATTGATAGAAAAATTCTCCTTGTGTTGCTAAGTCTATCTATCTATCTATATATATATATTTTGCTATGTTCCTCTATTGAATTCTAGTTTTGCAAATCTGAATTATGAATTCCATCAAAATTTAAAGGAAGTTATTTTGTCTCTTCAAGCCTTATCTTTAAAAACCTGGGTAAATATACACTGTTCCTGTAATATGAATTTTAGGTCTCACCATTTTGATGATCCTCCTGTTGGTACTTCATAATTGTCAGCAGTATTTAAAATGTGGTGTCCAGAACTAAAAAGGGTACTTTGAAATTTCTCTACATTGAATTTTCATTGTTCTACTCATCCCACAAATTCAAGAATCTTAAATATTCCTGAGAAACTTAACAGAAACCCATGGGGGAGGGGAAGGAAAAAAAAAGAGGTTAGAGGGGAGAGAGCCAAAGCATAAGAGACTCTTAAAAACTGAGAACAAACTGAGGGCTGATGGAGGGTGGAAGGGAGGGAAGGGTGGGTGATGGGTATTGAGGAGGGCACCTTTTGGGATGAGCACTGGGTGTTGTATGGAAACCAATTTGACAATAAATTTAATATATTGAAAAAAAATATTCCCAGTTTTTATCACTGCAAAGCACAACTCTTGAGCTGTACTTGACTTTTATTTTTTTATTTTATTTTTTTAATTTTTTTTAACGTTTATTTATTTTTGAGACAGAGAGAGACAGAGCATGAACGGGGGAGGGTCACAGAGAGAGGGAGACACAGAATCTGAAACAGGCTCCAGGCTCTGAGCTGTCAGCACAGAGCCCAACGCGGGGCTTGAATCCACGGACCGTGAGATCATGACCTGAGCCAAAGTCGGATGCTTAACCGACTGAGCCACCCAGGCGCCCCTGTACTTGACTTTTAAAACCATCCAATATCTATGTCTTCAGTTCTAGCCCAACTTATTTATCTTCAGTTTCTTTTTTTATTTTTTATTTAAATTAAATTTTTTTTTAAATTTATTTTTGAGAGGAAGAGAGAGAGAGAGAGAGAGAGAATGAGTAGGGGAGGGGCAGAGAGAGAGTGAGACACAGAATCCTACAGAAGCTCCAGGCTCTGAGCTGTCAGCACAGAGCCTGACATGTGACTCGAATCCACGAACCACAAGATCATGACCTGAGCTGAAGTCAGATGCTTAACCGACTGAGCCACCCAAGCACCCCTATTTATCTTTAGTTTCTTAAAGCATCTCCTGCTTTAGCTGGACTGGGATCTTCATATCAGCATTCCCTTTCATTCATTCACTTACACTTCCAAGCCTTTCCCTATATTCATTCTTTTGATTGAAATTATTTACCTCTTTTCTACCTGTCTTAATATATCTTGATATTAAGACTATGTAGTAAGAAATCAGACTATGTAGTTCCAGACTATGTAGTAGAAATCTGGTCTTCAGACTGTAGACTAAGAAGTCTTAACTTTGTTCTTGGCACCTGGGAGGAGACCTCTAGGCTCCTGGAATATCCTGTCTGCTAAGAGTGTCTATGTTTGCTTGAGGGCTTTGGCCATCACCAAGTGTCTACTAATGTGGTGATGTATGTCAGGGGCTTATGTTCTGACCTCTGGAGGAACTGATGACTAAGGGTAGCCTGACCTTTGTGAGAGGCTGGTGATGAAAAGGAAGCTACATAAGCACTATGTGATTAAGCCCTAATAAAAACTCTGGACACTAAAGGCTCAAAGGAACTTCCCTGATTGACAGTACTCTGTGTGTACTGCCCCACATTGTAGCCAGGAGGAGGTCACACCATCCATGATTCCACATGGAGAGGACAGCCAGAAGCTGTGCAATTGAACTTCTCCCAGACTCTGCGCTGTGTCTCTTTCTTTGGCTGATTTTTCTATATCTTTTCTCTGTAATGAACCATGAGTAGAATAGTTTTCAGTGTGTTCTTGAGTTCTGTGAATGATCAAACCCAAGGATGATTGTGGGGGTGTCTGAATACGTAGCCAGGTGGTTTGAAGTGAAAGTGGTCCTGGGGACTCATGAATTTATGGCTTATATCTGAAATGAGGGCAGTCTTGCAGGGACTGTTCCCTTAAACTGCACAATTGGTTAAACTCCTTGCACAGACCCACTTCCTTCTTGAAGCATCCTCTGGGCACTATCAACCTCATGATGTCTTCTCCTAAATATCTATAGTTTTTTTTATTGAGTATCACAAAATCTGTCACTAACATACATCATTGGAGGTTGGTTATTAAGTAGACATTATGATAATTATCATAAAAGGTTTGGATTTTTGTAACCATGAAAATTTAGTGATCTGGTAACTTCTGACATCAGGAAGAAGTAAAAGAAGGAGAGAAAAGACTATGTATATAATGCTGTGAAAAGGTGGAAGACAGAGAAGAGAGTAGTGATACTGGAAGGATGATATTAAGCATTTTCCTAAGGAACCATTGCATTAAAGAAATAGTTCAACAGTTCTGTCAACTGCATTGAGCACATTTTAGGTGTTGAAAATGTGAAAATGTGAAAAATTTCCAGGAGGAATCCTTGATGAAGTTACCTGATAATTGTGGTATTTTTCTTTGATAGAAAATTATCCCAGAGATTTCAGGCTTTAGGAGTCAATTTCTGCCTTTCCCACATCTTATAATTTCAGCTGAGTAAGACTGTCTATGTGCTCACTGCCTATGACTGATCATTGATCTCTTAATTATAACTTTTTCCTATTTCTTGGTCATATAAAAGATACCAATGGTCAGTGGGGGGCTCCTGCCCAGTTTAACAGAAAGGGTTAATTCTACGTAATGTAAGATACTCCAAAATAGAAAGAGCAGACATAGGCAGCAAGTAAGTAGAGCAATATGGAAGCAGCCTAAGAAACCAAAAGGAATGGAGGAATTAAGGGCCAGAAATGAGCTCACACTGGCACCTGCAACTAATTTGGGGAAGATATCCACGGAAACTTAGAAAAGTCTTCAAATCAGAAATGGTGATGAATTGATTCTTGGTTTGAGTGCTGCAGCAGGTGGTGGAAGAGGGGATGGGAAGAGTAAAGTATACATTAGTCAGAACTTTGATATCCTTTCCTTGTATAATCCATCTTGCTTTCCCGGTTTTATTTTTTACTTCTTTGAAAACTTATGTAAGGGGACAAGAATTCACATTTCCTTGAGCTGGGATTATGACAGACTACATTTTTTTTTATCCCAAGATAATGCTTTTCAGAAAGGAAAACATCTCAAATAGGCATCCTGGAGGGTCCTGAAGGACCTTAAATTGGGACAATTCTACACAAACACAATGTTTGATTATCTGCTTGTTCTGTTCAAATAACACTACGGATCCTGGCTGAGCTACAGAGATGTGCAATAGATCAATAACACGACAAAAATTCATTATTTACCTGCTAGAATCCTATGATAACCGATCAACGGAATACATGTGTAAATCCTTACTTTATAAGCAATCTCCACATTCCCCTAGACTCTTTCCTAGAGTTAATCCACCTGCAATTTTGCTAACATCCACCCTCAATACTGGAAAATTGATCAATCAAAATAATGCGCTAGGTTTTGATGTGCTTAATCTGGTTTCTGTTGGGAACGTTAGCATTTATGAATTAGAGAAGTAAAGAGCAGTGTGTCTGTTCCCTTAATTGCTATCTGATTCCAGTATACTAAAAAATATTGGGAGAAGAGTTTATTAATATTGAAATTTCCAATAAGAAATGCATGTTTAATTGAAGTGATATTAGCTAGTACTTTACATACTGGGCTGATAAGTGCTGATCAATTGACAAATGAGGTTGTTATTAAGTAAAGAGAAACTACTACTCCTGATTGAAACAGATGCATTTATTAGCCAACAACATACATCTTTATAATTTTATATGTGCGAATAATTTTCTGAAATAATACTAAATGTATACGTGTATTTTAAATATATTTGGAACTATCAGCAGGTACCGAGTGAATTGTTTGAAATATGTGTTTCTCTTTTAAACAGAAACATTTACTCTTGTTCCATAGTTTAAAAAAATCCAAATATGCTTTTCTCAAGACAATTTGAGAATGTTTTTGAAACTGAGGGTTTTCAATCTCTTTTATGAGATCAGATGAATAAATTACTTTCAAGGTACCTGACTCCCCAGGGTAGAATTGGCTTGTTGCTTCTCTAAATTGTGGTGGTTTAAGAACTCATTTTTTTCAATATACATCCTTTATTTCTTTAAAAAGCTATATAGAGAGGATGAAGAAAAATATGCAATTGCAAAATATACAGATGTAAATACATGCAGCATAGGGAAAGATAAATAAATATTCATTAAACATATCCATATATATCGTATGCTTGTTATTTACATATCAAACAAACTGTCTCAGGTAAAATAAAACCTAACATTAATGATTCTTATGATTAGAACCTCCTTTTCCATTTGTACATATCTATTTTTATTCAGGATAGTATATTAAATTATGTAACTTCTGTATTTCAGTCAGGATATGATGCTATACCTTTTCCCATTACAGAAACAAATGTATGCTGATTAAAATTTATGAGCTAATTGCCCCCATGGTCCCTAGAACAGCACTAAAAACTCAACATGAGTTCATTAATAATTATTGAAATGGATATCGTTTCTGTAAGTCTGGTCCTAGGCCTGTCTAATAAAATATACAAACAGAAAAACATGAGCTGCTTTAAAAACTGAGAGGTAGTTGCCATCAAGTACTCCCCCTTTTTTGGAATGGTTACACAATTCTCTGCATGTGTTAAAATGAAGTTTGTTGCATTCAAAATCACAACATTGTAAAATATGCCTTTATCTCTCTCAAAAACTTCCTTCTGGGTTGGGAAGTATGCTGCAAGAAGACAGTGTGATGCACTAGTTGACTTTCCGAGGTCTATTAATCTATGAAGTGAAAATTAATATCCTTTCATCAGATGAGGCTGGTACCCAATTATCGGTAGAGCAGATGTTGTGCTTTTCTGCTGGGTATAAAGAAAAGGGATGTACATATCGTGTTTCAAGAGGTGTACCAGTGTAAGTAGGACATTCCCACTGCCTTACTGCTACTCTGAAGGTAAATTGCTTGAGCGTGCAGCAACCTCCTGCAGTCCCTCCAATACCAGAAATGAAAAGCACCACTCTGAAATGTCCAGGCTTGGCTCTTTTCATCAGTAAATTATGGGAATGTAACTCATACAGCTGCTATGGGTACCTGCTGTCTGCCAGATCCCTTTGCTTCTATTTCTTCTGCCCACTGGGTATAGCCAGTCATTTCCAAAAGCTAATTTGCAGTTGATTATGCAATCTGCCAAACCCAATCAATGTGCATACTCATGACCACTCATAAGATTATTTGCCTTAATCATAGGAGACCTCTGGGTCATTACTCCACCATGGGGAATATATTCAGTGGAGACGGTTATGGGTTGCCCACTATGCAGCTGCCTGCCAGGTCTCTTGGCTTTTATTATTTTCATCTCTCGGATGCAGCCAGTTCTATCCAAAGACGCTTGAAAGGCAAATCCATTCCCTATCAGTGAGAAACCCTCTGTTGACTACTGACTTCTGAGGCAGTAGGATAAATACAAAAACCTTGAGGATACTTCAGGATTAAGGTTTCTTTTCTTTTCTTCTTCTTTTTAAAATAGTAATGTTAGTTTTCGGTAAGAGTTCATTCTCTTCCATATAGCAGAATAGACTTTCTTTAGATGTCAAAAAAAAAAAAATGGTCTTCTAAATATCACACCTCTTGTTGGGATTTCTTAGGTGCTAACTCTCCATAGCCATGAATTGCTTTCTGATTTTTTATACTCATAAGTTTCTTTTTAAAAATGGACTGGATCATCATGTTTCAACACATACATAGGGAATGTGACTTACAGAGCCTGGCATATACAACCACCTAATGCAGAGAAGACAAAGATACACCCTGCAGGCTGCTATTCTCCTTCATCTCCTTCACATATAAAAGGTGTCTGTTATATGTTGGGCACTATTATAGGTAGTCAGGATGCAACAGAACACAAAGGAGACAATCTTCCCACCCTTATGGTGTTTATATTCTAGTGGGGACAGAAACATCAGTATCCTTATCACAGAGTCATTTCTTCCTGAGCCCTGACACAGCCATGGCCTACTTTCTCAACCTTCGCTCCAGACAGTCACTACCTATCTATATGAGTGGGCATGTCAAGTGAGACCTATTGGTCGTCCCTGATCTAGTACAGTCTAACAGTGATAGAGAAATAGTCACACAAAAAGTGCACACTACTTTACATTGAAACACCTGAATCAAAACCTCCAAGCCATAATAAATGCCAGATCAACGTATGGGCCGTTAACTATTTAATCTACATTTCTCAGTAGTAAGTCTTATTGGACTGCCAAATAATATGATTTTTTTCCAAATTTTTATTTAAATTCCAGTTAGTTAACATACAGTGTAATATTAGTTTCAGGAGTAGAATTTAGTGATTCATCACTTACATGCAACACCCAGTGCTCAATCCAACAAGCGTCCTCCTTAATCCCCACCACCTGTGTCATCCACCCCCTCCCCACCCCTCCCAATAACCATCAGTTTGTTCTCTATATTTAAAAGTCTGTTTCTTGGTTTGCCTACCTTTCCCCCCACCATGTTCATTTGTTTTGTTTCTTAAATTCCACATATGAGGGAACTCATATGGTCTTTGTCTTTCTCTGACTGACTTATTTCACTTAGCATAATACTCTGCTTAATGAATTAAACTTGAATTGTAGAAATACATCTTAAGAGGTTAATTGCTAACAGATTAACGGGCAGATTCTTACTAATCACAAAATGGAACATAATACCAAAAAATCAGCTGTACAATTTCTTCATGGTTCTTCTGTGTAAATAAACATATTTCAAGAACATGAAATATGGTTAAATTTTTTTTAACTCATCACTTTATAAGTTTAATATGTCTAAAATTGTGTTAAACATATTATTGTTAATGACATCTTGATTTAAGCAAGTTTTAGCTCCAGCTATCAGGGTCAAGTCAGACTGAGAATGAATAAAGCCATGTATGGCCAAATTGCTGACTTACAGGATTAATCTAAATGAGGAAGTGACAATAGTCACTTTCTTATTTTATCTTAGTCTGAACTCCCCAATAGGACCCTAGCTTTTTTTTTTTAAACTGGATTTTTAAGGTGAAAACTCAGTTTTGATAAAGGTAATGTCTTATTTCTCAAGTGGGTCAATTTCTTCATGTCTGTTACATAAAGAGGCCCCATCTTCTTTGCCTGTGTAAATGTTTTGGAACTTCCAAAGACCAGATGAACTGCCACCTTATCCTCAAAGTTCTCCTCATCTGCAGTAGAGTCTTCTCTAAGATCTATCAGCAATTAATGTTTAAAATAATAACGGTGCATTTAAATATGCTTATTTAAAATAGGGTATTATAACTGTTACATGGTATTTTTAAATTGTCACAAAAAATTTTATGTCTGACTCCATAGTAAGACTGGCAGTAGTATGTGAATGATATCAACGAGTGAATACCAGCTTTTCCATGTATTTATTATTGGCCCCCATATTTATTATTATCTATTTATTCTATACGCACATGCCCTAGTATGTGCACACACATTCTTTTGTACTAGAATCCTTATAAAAATAAGTTGTGATCCAATAAAGATGTGACTTTTTAATCACTTGGCTTGTCTACATAATTGACTTATATCTTTAAAACAATGATGGCGTATTTTCTTTAAAATTAAGATATCATTTGTGACACATTCATGGTGATTCAATGAATATAATGAATTTTAACTTTACCACAAAGTAAATATTTTCAATATGATTTTTACCATCATTTGAGGCATAAACGATCCCCAAATCTGGAATATTGCTGAAAGTCTCAACCCTCAGTTTTCTGCATTATGAAATAGATTTACCCTGAATTGAGAAACATTAATCCTAGGTTTTATCACCTGACTCTGCTTCTAAGAGCTGTGTAACTTTAGAAAATTCTTTTAGCCTGACAAATCTTAGTTTATCTGTCTATAAAATGAAGAGTAGGTTATCTCCATGGACCTTATAAAACACACACACACACACACACACACACACACACACACAACACCAATGATTCTGTATTGATACAAAAATGTCCACTCCCTGGTGACATGTCAAAGAAAGTCAAACTATACAATGTGATAGTGAAAAGACCAGGTTTATGAAAATATAAATAATAAGAAATGGCATGAGAAGAAGGAAAAAAATATAAGGACTATTTATATATCTGCCTTCAGTAGAGTTTATTATAGTTATTGTAAATTGCACAAAAATCTTTTGTTAAAATAAAACATTAATTACTTATTTATATATTCAAAAGGTAAACATTGATCAGCATTGTGCTATGTGTATAGGGTTCTATTGACTGCTAAGAAGGCAAAATGCACTGAAATAATCAACAATGAATTAGAAGTTATTCTATTTAACCTTCAGGTTTATTGTAAATTTGAAAATATAATTAGATATGCCTTATGATTATTTGGCCAGATGCCAAATCTTTTGGAAAATAAAGACACACTCAGACCTGAAGGCAGTAATATTGAGTGTACATATAATTCTCTCAGGCTGTGAAATGTCTCCTAAGGCATAATTTAGTCAGTTAAACTCCCGTGGCCTAAAACAATGTTAAAATGCTCACAAGTCGAGGGCTGACTTCTAGAATTGGCTTGATGACTTTGCAGATCCAGGCTACAGAGAGCTTTTGGAGTGTGACTTGAGAAGAAGGAACAAAATGAAGACAGAGCCTTTTGACTGCTTTTCAGGCATCTTAACTGCAATTGACAGCATGCTCTGCATAATATGCTCTGCAAAGCTGAGTGTTGGTTAATAAAAAAGGAGTGGTATTTCATGCTTAGGTAAGTTTAGGAAATCCTGAATTAAACAATTTACCAGGTTTCTTCATTGCAGAATCTCTATTGTGTTTAATGTTTAACTTGAATCTTCAAGACAATGGTGTAGTATGCAGAATCATCAAATCTATTTGACCAACAGAACTATTTTGTCTCAAAGTATGGCATAAGACTAGCATTTGTGGTCAAGTATACAAAGCCCCCTTTTTCCCCAAAAGCCTTTGTTTCACTATTACACATCATATTACATTTAATTGTTCATCAGAGTCTCGACTAAACAGAATGGAAAGAGTTTAGCTTCCAAGAGCCCAGAGACTTCCACAGAAGTTCCACAGAGTTGAAGCATTATTTTTATTTATTGATTCCATGTAGATCAATGCCAGGATGTTGTAAAATAAATCATCTGATAGGAATACTTTTCTGGCTGTGTTGAGATAAGCTGAATCAAAGAGAGATACATCCTTTCATTAATATTCTTAGGGTCACAAAGTATCAGCGTTTGTGTTTGTGCTGAGATGATCGGTCAAAGATACACAGAGCCAATATTAAATCTAACTGATGTGAATGGCCTTGTAGTGTGAACACATAATAAAGCATATTTTTCTTCCTTTATATCCAAACTTAAATTGGCTAAATTCTAAGTCAGGATTATAGAAAAAAAAGACAAAACCAAAAACCTCAAAGAATGCATCCAGTGTAGGTTTCATGTTATAATATCTATAGTATAATTATATTCTGCAAACAGGTGGATTCATTGGAAATGTGTTAAAAGCGGGAATAACTGGAATTCTAGATACAAGTAAATGATAAGGTCTGATGCATGAAGAACTCCATAATATCTTGCTTAATTGAAGTACTACTATTGTTTATTTTCAAACCAAAACCAACATTATCCTTTCAAAATAGAAGTATTTCTTCTGTTTTATAGAATCGAGTGTTATGTTTTTAAAATAACTGTCAACTACATTAAAAGAAATCTTTAATGAGATGAAATGTTTTCTCTTCGAAATATTAAATGTAAAAACACTTCTCACTGCCCCTCTCCTGCACACAATATAAATTATATTGATAGAAACATATTTAACATAATGCTTTACTAAATAAAAGTCAAAATGAAAACATTATTTGTGATAACTGGATTGTATTTAAGGAAAAATAACCTGTACTTTTTAATATTCTGTTTTCCAATGTTTTAAATGTTGTGGTATTTTGTTTGAGTGCACTATATGCAACCATGAAAACCTAATTTGTGTAATATCTGATCCCAGAAAAACTATGTATGGTATATCCTAAATTAAGCAGTATTTGGAAAGTAACAAATACTAAGAACATTTTAAAAACTGTGTTACTAAAAAATGCTCTAAGAATAAGATGCATTGGAGACTATGATTATGAAGAAACTAATAGTTTTGCTATATAACACATGGGCAAAAAATACCATATAATACACTAATAAAGATGACAGATTAAATAATTTCTCTTATAGAAGAGTTATGGATACAATTGTACATATAACTTAGAAAGGCTGAATTCAGGTGAATCTTGTAGAAATCAGTTTTATTACCTTGTAAGTAATAAGACTTCATATAATAACTCAAAAAGTTAAAGTCTGGGACATTTCTTTGTGTTACCTAGACATATTTAGTTTACCTATGCTCTGTCTGACTGATACAGAAACCTGTCCCCACCTTCACCTCCCCCAAAAAATGAGCTATGAGGAAAAGCACACAGAGTGATTATTATCTTGGCAAATCTGCCAATACTTAGATCCTGGCTCTCTCACTCTTCTGAAACAAGAAACTTATTTTCCCTGTTTTCAGTTGATAAGATTAGGAGAGGGACTCTTGCTACATAAATTCAGAATAAGCTAAAGAAGATATGCCAGTTCCTAAATGTATAATAAAAACTCTCATTCATCAGCATTTTTCTCCTGAAGGCAAGCCAAAATTAACACTCTATCTACCTTTATTTGTTTATTTTTTAAAATATATATATATTTAATGTTTTTAATGCTTATTTTTGAGAGACAGAGACAGAATGTGAGCAGGGAAGGGTCAAAGAGAGAGGGAGACACAGAATCCAAAGCAGGCTCCAGGCTCTGAAGTATCAGCACAGAGCCCGACTCGGGGCTCGAACTCACAGACTGGGAGATCATGACCTGAGCCAAAGTCGATGCTTAACTGACTGAGACACCCAGGTGGCCCCCGCTCTATCTACCTTTATTAAGTACAATGGAGTTTATAGATATCTTCCTAAAATATCCCAAAGTCCTAATTGGTATGTGTTTTTGCCTTCATTAAATAGAAGAAACTGAGGCTCAGGGAAGTTAAGTAACCTGTTGAAGATCACACAGCTGGTAAATCATAAAGTCCAATTCAAATTAGGGTCTTAGGCAGTTTATTTTGATACAGTGTTTTCAAACTGAGATCTGTCTGAATTCCTTCTAAAGAGATCTTACGATCTAGTGAACCTAAGACTATGTGCATGAACCAGGTTTTTAAAAAGCTTGTTCATCCACGTTGCTACAAAGGGCCATATTTCATTCTTTCTCATTGCCATGAAGTACTCCATTGTGTATATAAACCACAATTTCTTTATCCATTCATCAGTTATGCTAAGTGAAATAAGCCATACAGAGAAAGACAGATACCATATGTTTTCACTCTTATGTGGATCCTGAGAAACTTAACAGAAACCCATGGGGAGGGGTAGGAAAAAAAAAAAAAAGAGGTTAGAGTGGGAGAGAGCCAAAGCATAAGAGACTCTTAAAAACTGAGAACAAACTGCAGGTTGATGGAGGATGGGAGGGAGAGAAGGGTGGGTGATGGTATTGAGGAGGGTACCTTTTGGGATGAGCACTGGGTGTTGTATGGAAACAATTTGACAATAAATTTCATATATTGAAAAAAATCAATCAATCATTAAAAAATAAAATAAAATAAAATAAAATAAAAAATAAAAAGCTTGTTCATTATTCACTGCATAAAGAAATATCTTTTTAAAACATATTTGGTAAAAATGATTCTTTAAGGATTATCATAAAAAATGAAAAGACAAAATTTCAAAATTCTCATAGAATTTGTGGGCCTTTAACAGGATGGGTGAGAATCTCAGCTGAGAAACTGGCTTAATATTTAAGGTCACAGGATTTGGAGTCAGATAAATCCTGACTGCAGTCACTCACTCATTAGCTCTCAGGGCTTCAGTTTCTTCTGTAGCTTGGGATGAAAATATCCACTCTTAGGATTGCCATGCAAGTTAAGCAAGATAAAGTATTTAAAATTATCTAACGCAGTGTCCACAGTGCTCAATAAAGGGTAGTGACTGTGATTTGTATTTCCAGCACAATGTTGTCCACTCAGACATGCGCCCTTCTTCCTAGCTATCATTGCTATCTCCTTAAGCCTGGAATCAGATTTGGCCCCAAGCATTCATGGCTTCCTGGTAGGCAGATCCAGTTTGCATATGTCTGCCAGAGAAATCTCTCCTGATCAGGGCTGAGAGGGACAAAAAATGGTTTGTCTCAATGACTCCTTTGGCAGGCTACCAATTTCGCACCCTGCATTCTTTAATTAGATATGTTAAGATCTATAAGCAGTTTACAAGGAAGTCAAACGCCTACTACATGTTTTGTTTGTTTATTTATTCAAGGTAATGTTTAAGACTTAGCTCTTTATTCTTGGAAGGCAGATCTATTTCTAAGTTCTTGAAGTAGCACTTCATTTGGCTCCTGTGTACTGCCTACTATGAAAGATACCTTGTGTGAAAAATATGAAGTTAACTACTCCATATCTCCTCTTTAGTATAACAGGCATATGTGGGACAGGGAAAGGCAACTAGGGAGAGCGGGTGGAGAAAATGAGAAGGTGCTATCAAATATGCTTAGGAAAGGACACGATAACCTGCTGTTACTTGCCACCAAAAGCTTTCTGTCACCGTATCCCAAAGTAGCAGGCTTTGAAGGGTTCATTGATGGTTAGATGAGCCCACTGGGAATTTTTGCATATGCACAAGACCCATTGTGTTTGGAACTTTGGCCACAGTGAAGGGCAAGTTAGTTGTGATTTGTCCTTCTTGGAAATTTTAATTAATAGCCTGATAATATGGGAATTTTTAGAGTTGTTTTCTCATTGAGCTTAGTTCGAGGGTCTCTGACCTGGGGTAGAGATTTGTCTGAGTTGAATCATGCTCATTCTAAATTCCTGGATTCAATGCAGATATTTCAGAACAAGCTATATTCACAAGTGCTATGTACCCATCTGACTGGGAAACAGTCAATTTAACTAAGCTTATAAGGAACACCAAAGCAATTTCACAGCTGATGTAGACCCATAGACCTTTTATATCTTTTTTATAGGAAAGTCATAGAATTTAAGAGTTGGAAGCAAACTTTAGGATGATCTACCCCAACCACTCCATTTTATAGAATCTATATTCCCAGGATAATGAGAGATTCATTGAGGACAGGGGCCACATCTTAATCATCAGTATTCTCAAATGAGTTGAGATATGCCTACAACCCTAAACTAGTCATTGACTTGATTTCAGGAATTTTTTGATAACTAACAGTGGCCTCCTAATCACTGTACTATATTGTTTAAGTAGATTATCTTATACCACTCAGTCCCTAACAAATGAAATATTAAATACAAATAGATGGGGTGGCAGCAAGGCAGCAAGGCAGCAAGACTGAATTTTTTGTATTTTAATGGTTAGGAGTATGTACAATTTCAATATATTACTATTAAGTATACAGAAGCAACCTTTGTTCAAGGGGTTAGAGCAAACCATAGTTTGGTGAATACTACTGTGGGAGGGAAAAATGTGTAAAATTCCAACACAAATCAATACAGATATTTCTTGACTTACAATGGGTTTCCATCCTGAATAACATAAGTTGAAAATATCCTAAGTCAAAAATACACTTAATGCCCTTAATTTATTGAACATCATAGCTTAGCCTAGCCAATGTTAAATGTGCTCAGAACACTTACATTAGCCTATAGTTGGGCAAAATCATTAACACAAAGCTTATTTTATAATAAAGTGTTGAATATTTCATGTAATTTATTGAATATTGTACTGATGGAGAAAAACAGAATAGTTGTAAGTTTTTCAGTTGTTTACCCTCGTGATCATGTAGCTGACTGGGAGCTGTGGCTGGCTGCTTCTGCCCAGCATCACAAACGAGTACTGCACTGCATATTGCTGACCCAGGAAAAGATCAAAATTCAAAATTCAAAGTACAGTTTCTATTGAATGCATGTTGTTTTCACACCAGTCTGAAGTTGAAAAATTGTTAAGTCAATGAAGGCTTCAAAGCCTGCTACGTTGGGATAGAGTGACATAAAGCTCTTGGTGGCAAGTAAAAGCAGGGTTCCTTGTCCCTTCCTAAGTATATTTGAAAGCACCTTCTCATTTTTCATCCTAAATCAGGAACCCTCTGTATGTGGAAAGGACGTGTAAGTCTTCAGCAGAGGATATGGCACAGAGGTGCCACCTAGTGACTGTGAAAAGCATAGATTTGTTAGCGTGGACAGTGGGATTTGTTTGTATTTCAGGTCATCTGTAAACATATTCTAATACAAAATATCTATTCATAATTTGCTCTGCTCTATCAAGTTCTGAAGAAAAGCTGAATAATTCTCTGCAAGCCTTTAAAAAACATGAAGGCAAAACAGTGTAAGATGTTTATCAAAGTGCTTTGCTCCTTATAGGTACACACCCCACTAGTTCTAAGTAAATCCAATAAGCAAAATTTCTAATAGATGATGTGATAAGAAGAGTAGAACACATTCCTGTTTCCAATATTATACCTTAAGGTTAGCCCTAAGATTTTTTTTTATTTAGCAGTGTATTGCACATAATAGATACTTGATAAAGGATGTTGAATGAGTGCATGCATTAATGAATGGATAGCTACATGAATCCTTGAATTTCAGGAATGTCAAGAGAGATGATGTTACCTTGGAAAGTGGACAGGTCTGATTTTTCCCCACTACCTAGATGATCAGTAGTAAGACAGCCAGCTTATATCTGTGTATAATCTCATTTTGAAATCGAAGAGAAATCCTGAAATCAAAGGACTTTGGTAGTTCAAATTGAGAAGAATGGTAGAGGAAGAGGTAAAGCCAGAAAAGAGCCAAAAAAAGTGCTATAAATGAAATATGAGGATTGGTGAGATGCACCATAATTTCTACTTGGCAACAGGAATCGCTTCTAATACGACAGACTTATTGATGGTATGGATCTAGGTAAGTTCCCGTTATCAATTATAAAATGAGTATACAAGATGCCCCTGTCCCTTTCAGTCTTTCTTTTTCTCTGTCTTCCCCCAACCCCCACCCCAATGCTTTTCTGAAATCAAGCCTAATGGTAAGGGCACAGGCTCCTATGTTCACATGTGTGGTTGCCTAACAATTGTAATGTCCTGCTAAATCGATGGGTGTTACCTTTATACAATAAAAAGCAATAAGTAAATGTTGTGGACAGTTTATGAATTGAAAAGAGTTTGATCACCTGGCTGCATGATTAGAGGCTCAAACTCCATACGTGCATGAACCATTAAATGGATTCTTAAAAACTACAAAAATCATCTCTTTTCAAAACTTCTAAGACATAAGATGTGATAGTAAAGGATGGCATTTTGTTTATTTTTGTGTGTTTAGATGAGCAAAAGAGTGTTGGGGAAGAAAATTAGTTGGTATACTCTTAGCAGAAAAATGCCCAAACAGGGACCTCCCAATCTGTGATGGCTCAGATTTGTGATCATTATGAAGAAGTCAATCAGCAGACAAGGTTGCGTTGTTAGGTTGTTGTGGCAATGGCATGAGAATATAAATAAAGCCCCTAACGTAATGCAGGAAAATACAAAAACTATTTGCTGATTTTGTGGGTCATTGGGTAAATTGTTTGACCTTTCTGAACTTCACATTCCTAACCTATGAAATGTTGATACAAATATTTTATATATCACAAGACTATTTTGAGAAGTCGATGTCTATTGAAAACACTTTTTACAACAGTAACTCCCTTTGAAACACGAGTTATAACATCGCCATTTGCAAGCAAAGCACAAAATAGCCTTGTCTAGTTGCATTTGCAGTCTCTATTTAGTCTACCTAAGGTAAACAATGGGAGAAAGATGCAAAATTGGCTACTACACCTGACCAGATGATCAGCAAAGGCCTAAGATTTGGAGCTCTGGATTTAGTGATTTATACAGCAAACAGAAAGGCTCTTCTGCCTAGTAATGCCCTTTTGATGTGCATGATCAACTGTGAAATTTCCACCATTAGAAATAAATTATTTAGGGTTAAATAGGCAGCTCCTTTCAAAACATAAATACTCCTAGGAAGGTGTATATTTGACATTATTTGTCATTAAGACTATCACACAAACATAAATTGGTTTAACAACTGATTTATTAATAAAAACTGGCTGAAATTCATTCATTTCCGGCCATAATTATTCTCAGTACAGTGAAAGTCTCTGGACTGGGAGCAGTAAGGATAAGGGTGTTCTACAGGAGGCAAGGAGCACTAAAGTGAAAATTATGTTCTCCCAATGTGGTCAAGAAAAGCAAAAATCAGAGGGTTCGCCTTCCCAGCAGCTTTACCCTATTCTCCTAAATGCAAAATCTCCATGGAAAAACATTTTTTCCCTTTTTTAAAGTTTTATTTACTTATTTTGAGAGAGAGAGAGAGAGAGAGAGAGAGACAGAACCCAAGCAAGCTCCATGCTGCCAGCACAGTGCCTGATATAGGGCTTGAACTCACAAACCGTGAGACCATGACCTGAGCTGAGATCATGAGTCAGATGCTTAACCAACTGAGCCACCCAGGCACCCCCACATTTTACCCTTTTTAAAAAATGTTTATTTATTTTGAGAGAGACAGAAAGAGTGAGCATGAACAGGGGAGGAGCAGAGACAGAGAAAAGAGGGAGAAAGAGAGAATCCCAGGCACGCTCTGTGCTGTCAGTGAAGACATGGGGCTTGATCCCAAGAATGGTGAGATTATGACCTGATCTGAAATCAAGTTAGATGCTTAACCAACTGAGCCACGAGGAACCCTCATGTTTTTCCTTTTAGTTTTCTTTTTAGTATTTCAAAATTAAAGCCAAATTAAAATATATGCATTCTTACTGGGAACAACTACAAAAAAGCATTTACTTGTTGGCTTTTACAGAACTATGTGTCCAAGAACAAAGAAACTGTTTCCTACATGTATTATTGAAAGAGTAATCACTTATTACACCAAAAGTCATTAACTCCAATTGTTTCAAGATTTACTAGCATTTCTGATTCTTTCCTGTATGGATTCCTTCTCTAATTGACCATTGGGCAATTGGGATTCATCTCCTACATTAAGATCTTTTAGTCTTCTGTGTGTGTATGTGTGTGTGTGTGTGTGTGTGTGTGTGTGTGTGTGTGTGTATCAGCTCATTTGTTTTCTAAAATATTGTAATATTGTTGGTAATAATGTGGTCTAACAAACAGGACTTATTTAATGATATTTTTTACTTCTTATACAATGAAATATGGGATTATAAACATTTAATGTAAAATTCAATGTTTAAGTAGTTAGTATTCTCAAAAATTCATGACCCAAACATTCGAGAATCCAAGGAGGTTTGGTAGGTTTTGAGGGAAAATATTGATGTAGAGAAAAGAAATTATTTCATCATCTGATGTGACTGGCAGAATAATGATCTTCCACTGGTGTCCACATCCTTATTCCTAGAATCTATAAATTTATTAGAATTGCATGGCAAAGGGGAATTAAGGTAGCAGACAGAATTATGGTTCCTAACCAAGCAACTATAAAATAGGGAGGTTGTCTAGATTATCTGGGTGGGTCCAATGATATCACAGAGTACTTAAATGTGGAAGAGTGAGACAACAGTCAGTGATGTGATATGAGAAAGACATGAATGGCCATAGCTGGCTTTGACTTTGGAAGAAGAATATATATGAAGGAATGTGGACAACCTCTAGAATCTGGAAAAGACAAGAAAACAGACTTTCCCCTAGAGCCTCTGAAAAAAGAATGCAGTCCTGTTGACACCTTGATGTAAGTCAGTAAGATTCATTTTAGACTTCTGACCTCCAGAACTATAAGATAATAAATCCGTGTTGTTTTAAAACACTGTGTTTGTGGCAATCTGTTAAAGCAGCAATAAGAAACTAACATGCTTAGGAAATCATTCATTCATCCATCTATTCATGCATTCAATAAATCTTGCATGTCTCCTAAATGCAAGACACTGCCATGTTCATGTAATCAGTGTTCAACTAATAGAGCTGCTTTTTGTTAACTTCTATTTTCTTCCTTTCCACTGGTAACCCAGGAATGATTAGACAAGTAGTAAACTTTCCCCTTTCCATGAGGATTTTGGACAGAAACTTTACTTTCCATCAGCTTTCGATTCTCTCCCTTTTTGAGTGGATATATTATGAAAACTCCATCCCTATGTAAATCTTAGCTTTATGTTGGATGTGAGAAAACTCATGTTTATTTCTTTTAAAATATAAAAGATAAAGGTGTGTATTTCAATTCTAGTTTTCCAAGCTGCTGAAAAATTCCTCATGTCAATTTGCTCAATTTTTTATGTATCCATGGATATTCCAGTCACTTAAAAATTTTTTTTTAATATCTATTTATTTATTTTGAGAGACACAGAGACAGTATGAGTACGGCAGGGGTAGAGAGAGAGAGAATCTCAAGCAGACTCTGCACCATCAGTGCAGATCCCAACATAGAGCTCGAACTCATGAAACTATGAGATCATGACCTGAGCAGAAACTGAAAGTCAGACACTTAACAGACTGAACCACCCAGGTGCCCCTGTAGTCACTCTTTAAGACACTATGGATAGATTTAAAAAGATTAAAAATAAAAGGAAGGATCAAAAACCTTGCCTCTTTCTGTAAATGATCTTGCCATTTAGAGCTGTGACAGGCACATACCTCCAAACATAATGCAAGGCATTAAGGGCTTTGATGATTGTGGTATGACTCCATAACTTCTTATATGGTATAATGTACTAGTATGTACCTGGCAAATACTTATTAGAAGCTTACATTCAGGGGCGCCTGGGGGGCTCAGTCGGTTAAGCATCCGACTTCGGCTCAGGTCATGATCTTGCGGTCTGTGAGTTCAAGCCTCGCGTTGGGCTCTGTGCTGACCGCTCAGAGCCTGGAGCCTGTTTCAGATTCTGTGTCTCCCTCTCTCTCTGCCCCTCCCCTGTTCATGCTCTGTCTCTCTCTGTCTCAAAAATAAATAAACGTTAAAAAAACTTAAAAAAAAGCTTACATTCATAAGTGTATGTTATTTTATGTATGTGAAGTAGAGAGATGGTAATCATTAAAATCTAATACTTCAGCTACATATTAATCATTTAACTTAACACATTAAGGCTTTGTTATTAGTACATGTGGTTTTTGACTTTGAGCCATTGATCTATATCTTTGGTGGTGTTTTACTTTGAGCCCAGAGTAAAGCAAAAGACCAATAGCTTAAAACGATATTTCAAGATAAAGTTGAAGATACGTCAAGGAGGAAAGGACTGAATGAATAGTGAGAATATAGAGAACCCCACTTTCTTCATCTCTAAAAAAAAGAGCATCTTATTCGAAATTGCATCATAGATTTTCTGCTATATTTTATCTGGAAATTAATCAACTAATTATGGATTATTATAATTAATATCTGAATTCATTATATTCAGGCATATTAATTAGAATTTGAAATATATTCTGAGCAGTCTTAAACTCCTTACACTCTAACAATCAGAGAATAATGGAAGCTTGATTGTTTTAAATTAGAAAAAAAAACCCACGCCCCTTAAAATAAATTTTGAAATAATACCACAAGTTTGACACTTATTTTGCTGGAACTCATCACCAGCTTGCAGAGAGACTTTTGTACTCAGGTAGCCATTTTCTTATGGCAAGAAACTTGTAGCGAGGGATTGGGATTTCACAGACTTCACTTGATGCCTCCTTACCTCCATTCTTATTTTTCTGCTCTTACATAATTATATCTGCAAAATACACAGTAATATTATTCCCCTTGTTACAAAAGAACAAAACACTGAATCCTTTCCCCAACAACAGGATAAAATCCAAACCAGTTGATGAGACATTTGGGTTATTTTCTTGGTTTGTGTCCCACCTATCTTGGTTGGTGTCCCAACCTATCTTGGTTGGTGTCCCACCATCTGCAGAAAGAGGTGGGAGTCATCCTTGTTTGATCCTCTCCTTGTCCTTCAAATCTAATCAGTAACCAAGCACTGATACATTTTTCTTCTAAATAATTTTTGAACAGATTCTATTCTCTCCTTGCTACAACCACTGTCTTATATCAGGCTCTCATCATCTCTTCTGGATATTATATAATAACATTTTCTGATGCTAATCCTGTTCAAACCAATTATTTCTGCACCTCGAACCTCAGAGTTACATAAGAAGCCTAATAATCAGCCTATGTCTAGGGTTAAATAGACAAAACTTCCAAGTAGTGTACACAACACCCTTAATGATCTTGCTATGTTCATCCATAGACCTACTGAACTCTCTGCTCAATTTACACTCTAGACATTATTTGGAATCTCTCTCAAACACACTGCGCTATTTTATGTCTCTGCATTTTTGCACATGCTGAGATCTCTGTTGGATTTCCCCCTTTATCTTTATGTTTAAACTATTCAGAAATCACCTTCTCTAGAAAGCCTTTTCTGACATTCCTCAGGTGGGATCAGAGTTCCCAGAGTACATTACACATACCTCTCTTATAACACATACTGCATTATATTAATTTCTTCTGTTTCTGTGTTTCTCTCCCACACTGGAATGTGACATTCTTAAAAGACAAGCAGTGGGCCAATCACTTTGCATCTCCAATAGATAATGCAGTGTTTGACACATTTAGGTGCTCATTAAGCGGTTCTTGGGAACTGACAGAAACTTCACAAGCTGACTTAACTTCTGCCATTTCCTTGCTATTCTGATGCTGTAGTCTAATGGAACACATATGTTTGTTATCCATTCATACACCCATCCATTCACCCATTCATTCACTGATCCATCCACCCATTCACTCCTTCACCCATCCATCCATCCATCCTTCCATCCATTCATCCATGCATCTATGGGTAGTTAGGTATATTCCTTGATCCAGGCATTAAGATTTTTAAATTTTCTATTTAGTAAACAAGTGGATAAATTGCCCAATCTTTTCTTGCTATCACATAATTACTTGATTTTTGATGGAGTATTTTCATCCCTCTCTATTCATGAATGACTTTTACTGAAGCACACTACTGTTACTTAGGATATTCTTCTTATGCTCTAACCCTGTGGACTATATATGGGTTTCTAAACCATTCATTCATTCATTCAGAAAAGATAATCCCTTGAAAAATAGACATTTTTGTTTTTTAGTATAAAACTTGATAATGCAATTTAAAAAACTGGTTTAATGCCCTTTCTCAATTACCATAAGAAATGCTAGAATAAAAAAGTATTTTTAGGAACTGTTAATATCTATAAACTGATGCAAGAGAGTGAATTTTGGTTCATTTAGTGGTAAATTTGTGGTTTTTATTTTATCATCTTCCCTTTGCATGAGTTTACAACATGCTGGAAGAGATAGGTATGACCTAATATAAGCCAAAAGCCGTGATATAGTTAGTTGTCAGAAAACCTCCTAAGTCTTGTGTTTAATTTTCAGTTCAAATGCTTTATTAGGAGGTTCAGTATTTTCACTAAAACCGTTTGGCATACATGGAGGACCTATTAAGTAGCAGCACAGTAGAAGATAGTAAAGATACAGGAATGAAATCAGATTCTTCCTCATTTTCTGTACTTTGTACTTCTTTGGCTTTTTAAGCATTTCCTTTGTTTATGATGGTACTTGCATTCCTTGCCAACTACATCTAATCTATGATCCTGTCCGTATATATGAAGATTTCCTCCAGGCAGAATTGTCTGATTTTTCTCTAGACAGAAATTATAGAATGTATTATCTTGAATAATGGTTAGTTACACATATGCCTGTCTACTTAATAGATTATGAACTCCTTTAAAATAATAAACGTATGCTCCCAGCACTCAGTGTCTGATACAGTTGTTCCTCAATAAAGGTTTGCTAAATGATGAACACTATCCTCCAAATAGAAAATGGGGCTTCCTGGGGTAAGCTTAAAGAAAGCATTTTCCTTTGTAAGAAAACCCAGGAAACCAGAGAAATGAAAAATTGTTTGCAAAGTAGATGAATCAGGAAGTATTCAATTTAAAGTGGGATTTCTTTACATAATGTGGTGTCTTCTGGTGAATATAAATGATTCACTCTACAAACATATTTTGTTTTGTTTTTTTCAAAAATGACTTCTGTTCTTTAAAGTGAGGCACGTATATTTGATGATCAAGTATTGGGCATTTTAATTTTGGTTTTTCCATATACTTGCTGAGTGACCTTGAGTGAAACATTTGTTTTGTCTCTTTATTTGGCTGTAAAATGGGACTATGTTTGTTGCATGGACTTAGATATGTTCTTAAAACATCAATAAATACAATGTGTTTAACAGTAGCCACTTTTAAATAGTGTTTTTTCCAAGCCCAACTTGAGAGTCTACACTGACTTTTTTGTTTGTTTTCAGAAATGGAAAAATTATTATTATTATTATTTTTATTTTAGAGAGAGAGAGGTAAATGGGGAGAGACAGAGAGAGAGAGAGAGAGAATCTTAAGCGGGCTCCATGCTCAGCACCGAGCCCCACATGGGGCTTGACCTCATGAGCATGGGATCATGACCCGAGCCAAAATGAAGAGTCAGATGCTTAACCGACTAAGCCACCCAAGCACTGCTGGAAAAAATCATTTTTAAACCACATTTCCAGCTGTCTAAAGATTTATAAAATGAAACCTTTTTTTTATGACAAATAACAGGGATATGCAGTTAAAATTAAATTATTTACAAAATAGTAATTTTCAATTGATGACTAGTAGAGATTATTTCTAGGGACAAAGTAAGGACAAATGTTGTGTGCAGGCATCTGCAGTACTTCAGCAAAGCCCAAATTTTAATCTTCTGCCTACAGACTACACAAGGTTGGCGGAATTAATGTTTATTAAACTATTTTGAGTCTATAGGAAGCCAAATAAATGCTGGTTTGGTTGGACTTTTCACTTTTTTGTATGGTCACTTTGGTGCTATGTAGATAGCTATAACCCAGGAATATAAAACCAGAATCAAAGCATCATCATGAATTTGTTTCTAGACTAGGAACTTCAGTCTTCACTTGATGGGCTCAAGGTCACAGAAGAGAGTACTTGTGTATATGGTATTCAGACAGACAGGTTGTGCTAGCAAACCAACAGATAATTTTAGGTAGATTAGTTTGCATTGAATAAGGCAGACAGAATCAGCCTTAACCTCTTTTCCATCCTTCAACAAATAAAAGTCAAATATTAATATCATAATACACTTCAAAAGTGATCACAAAATGTAATTTAAAAAAATGAAGGTAAATATTTAAGTTGCTTTAATAGGATCATGTTGTTATTGGCCTAATGGTGGTCATTTTTAAGCCAAGTGACCACTGGCCAGAATAGCATAAGGTCTATCACGGCAATTACAATAACAGTAGTCCAAATTTTCAAATTCACTGCATATATCATTCACCATGAAAAATGCCCCTTACCTTTCAAACTTTGAAACTCTGAGACTGATCAAAGAAGAGTTTGCTTTTGTTCTTATTACTTACTATATTTCATGGCCTTTTCTTGAATAATGATGTTAATAATTCAATTTTCATTCCCTTCAGTTGAAACAGAATCTGACTTGTCAAGAATATATAAAAAAATATAAGTTATGACTCCACGACCTTCATTTCTTTAGTACTTATGGACATAAATGATATAAATCCACTTTCTTCAATATATTTTCAAAGTGTCCAATATTTTCATAACTATATCCACTTTATCTCTGCTTTAACTCTCTGACAGTAATATTACAAAATATGAAATCTGTCTTAAGTTATTTTACATTCTCTTTTTCCACTTCTGTAGAAGCAGTAAATGGACCAGTTTGAAAATCTGATATTTCTTACCCCTTGAATACGTTTGTGAGAATATTCATTTACTATTTTTTATTGAATAAAATATTTTTTAAAGCTTTGTTTGAAATGACTGGGGCTTTTAAAGGTTTGGCTTTATTCATAGGGTAAATTATTTTCCCATCTACTTTTAATGATCTTTTGCTTAGAGTTATATATTGCCAAATTCTTCTTTTTCGTATCTTGCACAGCAGACTGCACATACTTTTAAAAGCTTTTGTTTATCATTTATACCACTGTTTAAATCCTGCTATAACCACATGCTCTTCAAATCCCTCACTAACCAAACCATTCTCTGGAGGCCTTTAACAAATTCACAATTAATGAAGGATGAGTTTCACTGAAAGCTGTGTTTGTTTTTCTACCCTTCAGTTCCATTCAGTTCAACATATATTTATTAATCTTTCTATAATAATCCTTCTTATAAAAAAAGCTTACATCACTTTTTTCCCTAAGATTGAAGTGCTAAGAAATTCAATTTTAAAATATTTTTTCATGTGTTCATTGTTTTGAAATATTGAATCCCAGCAAGGAACTGACCAATTTGGGGTTAATGACAATTTGAATAACGGTTGCTTTAGGCATTCTATAGACAGGGCCAAAAGTATAAGGTCTCAGAGTACTTGAAAAACCACATAGTCCAAATGATACATAGTCCCATGTATCTATATTTATATATGGTATATATATGTATATTTTATACACCTGTATGTTATATATGTGTATATTTTCCCTCAAATTGTAACCTATACTTTTATCATAGTTACCCTGTAGCACACACTTTTATAGGTACTTTACCAATTTTTACTTACTCAACTTTCATAATAACTCTATGTGTTAGGTACTATTATTATTCCACCCTCATCCCATTTACCAAATGCATACGCTGAGGCAGAGAGAGTTTAAGTAACTTGAATAAGTTTACACAGCTAACAGGAAGCAGAGCTAGGCTTCAAATCCAGACAGTTGGCCATAGACCCTTATGCTCTACATGGTTTAAAGATATATGAATCTATTTATTTGCTTTATGACTTGTGATTTTTTTGTAAGAGTCCCTTCCATTGAAAGAATGTTTGCTACAAATAGCCTACTGAAAAAGCATCTTTTATGCTTATCTTTAATAAAGCTTTCTCCCAAAACACAAAGTCAGCAGTAGTATTACTGAATTCCACAAGATGCCACCTCTTAAAATATTTTGCATTCCATTTTTTGTTTGAATAGATAAAGAAGGTAATCCATCCTTTTAATTTATGAAAACTTCATCCAATAATTAGGGCATGGCCTAGGAAGTAAAGTAAGTACTTATCTAATCTTTACTTCAATCTACTAGGTGACATAGCAACATAGAAATTACTTAATATCCTCTTTAAAATTGATGAAAAAAGAGATCAAAAAGTTTACTAACAAGATTAATAACTCTAAGATCTCATATGAACCTGAGATTATGTATCTCTGTGGAGGTCTTAGGTATTCATAGGAATCAGATTTAGGAGGTCTTTTTATAAGTTAAGAGAAAAATCAGATTCAAATGATTAATTGCTCTAATTATATTGGCATGGCAGTCAAACTTGGGAGGCTATTAATGCTATCTATAAAATGGAGAAAGTTATTAATTATATAACTTAAACCTTGTATGCATCTACTGTGAAATAATTTAAATTAGACTACTCCAATATGCTTTGGTTTGAGAGGTTATGAAAAAGTATTCTATAATTTGACCAGAAAGTGTTATAATATGAGATTCTTTAAATACATAATCATAGACTTGCTCAAACTTGTTTCATTCAGGGGGTGGGGATAATTCATAATCATCTAAAGTAATTTTAAGCATTTTTGATTGATTACAATTTGAGATAGGATTTTTTTTTTCACTTCTAAAACACTCAGTTTCTCAGATCAGCAAATCCTCTTTTAGACTAAAATTTAGAGCCATTTCTGGAATGAGAGGAGAAACAACTATTTAACCAACTTATACCTCTTTATGGGTCGGCAGCATCAACAAATCCTTTAACTCAGCAGTTGCAAGAAATCCCTATGAACTTTTCAAAGCTAAATAACTTTAGCAGTTCCACTTTCTTCTTTAAATAGCCAGCAGCCAACATTCAAAATGAACTGCTAAATTCCTATAGAACAAGATAAAGGTTGTTTCTAATATCAATAGCTTTTATCTCAATTTCATGTCACCCAGAAATGCTCACAGTTAAAAACAACACTTAAAAACACACTTATAGCAACGGGCTATCTTTTCAGACTGAGTGTCTGTGGCTGAATTAGGAACAATCTGGAAATAAAACACA
The DNA here is from genome assembly GCF_024362965.1 of Panthera pardus. Taxonomy (NCBI): domain Eukaryota; kingdom Metazoa; phylum Chordata; class Mammalia; order Carnivora; family Felidae; genus Panthera; species Panthera pardus. Next base: position 47,744,568 of record NW_026526666.1, on the reverse strand, counting down.
ACTGAAATAAGTCCTTTGATTTGACAGTTTCAAGAGACCAAAATCTCCCACTATCATATTCCAAGAGTGGAAGTATAGGTTTTCCCTCAGCTATTCCCTTTAGAAGCACTAAGTGCTGTCCTGTTTCGTAATGATTTTATAATAATGAAATACCAAAGTACATAGTTTTTTTTTAAAGCTATTCAGAAAATCTTGTAAACTCTCTACAGCTCTGTTTGCAAAGATATCGCAGAAGCTAATCACCTTGCAGCTACTACACAATGTGACACAGATTTACTGCATCAGGCCTGAAGAATGAAGTAGAAGATACCGGCCTCAAATCAGGGTCAGATCACAAAATCCAAAGAGAGGACAAATCACAGATAGACGAGGACAAGTAACAGACATTAGAGTGGTACCGCAAGCATGCGGCCCATATTCAAGTCAGTTTGTTTCTATGACAGTGCAGAGGTCTTGTTTAATGGAGAAAGTACCCAAACATACTTTGCGAATGTATGTGGATACTGACCTGGACTTGTGACAGGACTAGAGGTAGTAGGCTCAATAATTTCTACAAAAAGGGAAAAGGAAAGAAAAGAAAAACATTTTGTGTATTAATCATACATAAAGACAAACACTCATGAGACAATCAACAGTCATGCAACATATACACAGGTGGTCTTTTATTTGAAGGCTTCCCTGACCATGGAAACCACTGAACAAAATCCAGTCTCTGAGGTTTACATAACTCCCCATCACTGTCTTTGACAGTAAGTAATCTTTCATTCTGAGCCAACATTTAGGAGTCCTTTCCACATTCTGGTCTAGAGCATCAGGTTATGCTGTGTGAAGGTTAAGCCACCAGCCTTAGAGTTGTGAAGCAAGTTTTTCAAGCCTTCCTTCTAGGAAAAGTACTGAAACCTACATGTAGAATGACTTTTCTAAGAGAGCTGATGCCATAAGTGGAATTTAAGAAACAAAACAGATGAACATAGGGGAAGGGAAGGCAAAATGAGATAAAGCCAGAATGAGAGCCAAACCATAAGAGACTCTTAAAGACAGAAAACAAACTGAGGGTTGCTGGACAGGTGTTGGTTGGAGAGATGGGCTAAGTGTGTGATGGGTATTAAGGAAGGTACTTGCTGGGATGAGCACTGGGTGTCATATATAAGAGATGAATCACCAGGTTCTACTCATGCAACCAATACTACAGTGTATGTCAGCTAACTTGAATTTAGATAGATAAATAAAAAATCAAGAGAGAGAGCTGACGCCAGTTCCTACAAAGTCATTCAATCAGTTATTGTTTATTAATATGTATTAAAAATAAAAATCATGGGTAAAATTCATATATCTCAAAATGCCTTTCTGAAGATAAGTTTCCTATTTTACAAGCATGTCTACACAATTTGGCCATTCAAAGGACCAGTTTTGTCTGCCCTTATGCCTCTAGGTAAAAAGTAAACACACATACACACACACATACCACATATACACAAACATGTACACATTTTGAATTACCTGAAATATATTTGCATATCTACAAGGCACCGCTGGCTATAGTGTAAGCATAATTAAAGGATAACTATGTCATTGGTGTATCAGTATAATTTTCCAGCAAGTATCTAACAAAACATAAGCTCTATAGCATTTTAAATAATGTATGCATTTTATTTAAGATTTCCATTTTAACTTATCTTTTAATAGGATAATTTCTTTCCAAGTATTAAATAGTGGTGATCATAAAAATAATAGTAATACGAACATTAAACGCCATCATTGGCAATCCTAAAGTATATGAATAATTTTTAATGAGGAAGAATGCAAATCATGAAAACATGGCATTTTGGAGAAACTCTAATTACATAGTGGTCTGAGAGACTTATTTCAGTACCAAGTACACACAGGTAACCTATTCCTTTTTAACCTAGTTAATAAACATGCCTTATAATCTTAAAAAAAAAAAGTCCAGATTGTTATAACCAAACAGTGAGTGTGGCTGTGAGAGGTAAAAGCAGAGACCCTCATAGAAAGTCATATTTCTGAGCAAGAGATTGCCACCTTGCTAGCTACATTCACCAAAACTACAAAAGATATTGTAGATCCCCCCAAATTATTTTGTTAGTTTACCGACCTCATTGGGGCTTTTGCTGTCTTTCACCGATTCTGGCACAGACAAGGCTCTGGCAATTCCCAATCCCATGCAATAATGAACCCACTAACAGTCTAGCTCAGCTACTGGTTTGAATAAAAAAAACCCTCTTTAACAAGAGTTATGCAATGGAACTTCCAAAAATGTTTTGGGGGGTCAATTATTTGGGGAACTAATGTCTGTGTGTCTTAGTCTGCAAGGCTGATTACCTGGGTCCTTCCTGAGTGTTCTGAACTAATGGATCAGGCAAGATGTTTAGGACAGTTGACAAGGATTATGGCTCAGGTTACAAAAGATCTGGGATGGGGGAATGTAACTTTTGAAGAGAGACAATCTCAAATGGTCAAATAATTATTCAGATAACGAGCTACAATTCGAAATTCAAAAATCTGTTCTGTAATTTGGTATTGCTGAGAAGTAGAAACTTATAATGGCAATTCTGAATTAGATTATTTAAAAATGTAGAGATTTTCCTATTTTCCTTCTCCAAGAAAAGTTATATATATTCACCATTAATGTTTCAATTCTTTCTATGTGTTAAGCAATATTCTAGGTACTGGGATTAGAGCAGGTAATAGAATTGTTAAAAATGCCTGGTCTCAGGAAGCTTATGGATTATATAATGTGGAACTTAAAAATATTAAAGCATTTTATCCTTGTGTCAGAATGACATTATTTATAGAAAATTAAAATTTGAAATAAAATATCATAGAGAAACACTGCTCTAATTTAAAAACTTTTCTTTTGTTAGGCTGGCATAAACCTTCAAACGTTTAAATGCTATTATGCTTTAAAAATTACCAAAAAAAGCTCCTTTAAAACTAGTGAAAATTTATGTTAAACTTAGTTTAATGCTATATAGCAAATCTCATTGATATATACTAGTAGTGTGTACTCAAATAAAAGGATTTTATAATTCAAAAGAGAAATGAAAGCATAAAATGGCTTGTGAGGTAGAAGCTTAATCAGAAAATTTATTCACAGGAAAACTAAATTCAGTAGGACAGTGAACAGAGTTTTCTATGTTCAGTAGTTTGGACAATTGAACTTCAATTTCTTCAAGTGTTTGGCTTCCATTGTTTTGGATTTCTAATGTTCGTTTGAGAGTTTGCTGAAAAAGATGGCGTGGCATACAACTTCATCTCAATGCAAGGATGGTAGAAACAAATAGCTATCCTATTGAACAAGCTCTTCATTGTGCTTGCTTATGTAGAGCTAAATTACTTATGTAAAGCCACATTGTCGCATAGAAAGGGCTTTTAAAAGAATACAGGAATTTAGTGCATGAAAAATTATGTTGCACACCGGATCTACTCCATAATTTAGTTTAGTTTCATAGTCAATACATAATTTAGTTTCATAGTCAATACAAGATATTTTTCCCACATAGGCAAGATATACTAGAAGCCATAATAGGGTAATTTTATATAAAACAAGAATCAGGACCAGAGAAGTTGATTGAGTTGGAGATTCCCATTATAAAAAGCAAGGGGTCACACCTAACGCTGGATGGACAGGAAGCAGAAGAGAAAACCAGAGGAAGTGGGGTCAAAGCACCAACATTGGGACAAGCTGGTGCTGTGGGTTGAGGATAATGAGATTTCCTGATGTGAGATAGTGTGGTAAGTTAGAAAGGAGCCAGAATAAACTGGGATTAAATCTCAAACCTGCCATCATTTAACTGCATGATGGTGAGCGTGTTAATGAATCTCTCCAACCCCCCAGTGTCCTCATTTATTGAATTTAGATAATAGCTCTTACTTTGTAGGGTTGTTGGTAGGATTAAAGATACTTTATATAAACAACCAAGTGAGATTCAGTAGCAGTAGTAGTTTTTGTTATTACTCATAGAAATAAATGGAAAAATTAGTATCTGAGTCGCTGAACATCAGTAGAGTGTTAGGATTTCGGGAGATTTAATTTTACTAAATAGAAGCAAAGATGGGCAATATCACAAGTAGTTGAAACTATATAAATAGCAAAATTACACCTAGAATGTGGACCCTGATTTTTCTTTTCTAATTCAAAAGGTTAATATGTCATGCTTTTGGGGAGTTGTTTGGGAGTCATACTGGCTCTTAGAAGAAAACTATAGAATCTAAGATTTTTTAAAAAAGTTTATTTATTTATTTTGAGAGAGAGAGAGAGAGAGAATGAGAGAATCCCAAGCAGTCTCTATGCTGTCACTGCAGAGCCAAATGTGGGGCTCAATTTCACAAACTACGAGATCATGACCTGAGCCAAAATCAAGAGTTGGATGCTTAACCAACTGAGCCATCCAGGCGCCCTAGGATCCAAAGTATTTTTGAACAATTCTGGTTTAAGAATTGGTTTAAACCAATTCTGGTTTAAGATCTCACAGTTTTTATGAGGGACAGACACACTTTAATTTTAAAATGGGGCCAAACTGTAGGCATAAAGTATTAACATATTCAGAGGTATTTAAAAATAAATGTTTCCTCCTTATATCTCCAAGCAAATGAAAATGACCCTACTAACTCAATATAGTCAGGTTCTTTTTCTTTTTTTTAAAAAAAATTTTGTTTAATGTTTTATTTATTTTTGAGACAGAGGGAGACAGAGCATGAGCAGGGGAGGGGCAGAGAGAGAGGGAGACACAGAATCCGAAAGAGGCTCCAGGCTCTGAGCTGTCAGCACAAAGCCCGACATGGGGCTCAAACTCAGAAATCACGAGATCATGACCTGAGCTGAAGTCGGACGCTTAACCGACTGAGACACCCAGGCGCCCCAGGTTCTTTTTCTATAAAATAATTATATTACTTAAAAATATAGTTTTGAGTAGCAGTTGAAACTGACTATATCCAATAAATCTGCTATAGATTTTCTTATACTCTTCAGACACTGATTTAATTTTTTAGGAATGACTTTTTGGCCAGTTGCTATAGCAGCAATAATTATTATTATCATATTAACTACAATTGCTGACATTTATTGAACTCTTGCTATGTGTCAGGCACAGCTACATATATTAACTTATATTCTTCTCCCTAAAACTCTGTGAGGTGCATACTCTTATCAATTTCCCTTTTACAGATGAGATAATGAAGCACAGAGAGGTTAACTATCTTGTTTATAGCCACACAGCTAACAAGGAGTAGAAATGGAAGAAACTTTGTGCTAGGATGTCTTAGCATTCCATTTTCTCAACTTCCAGAAGAAATAGACTGCTCACTTCCAGTATGTCTATAATTACTTACATGGGTCATTCCTATGTGAGGGATCTTACAACTCGTTACCACCACTAAGCTTTCCCAAAAAGAGGGTTTTTCTATTAGAGATAGCTAATACATGAGTGGCTTCTGTTACCAAAAATGTAAGAGAGGCAAATTCAATGTTAATTCCTAGAGGCTTCTATAATATAAGGCTTTGCATGAAAAAAAGAAAAAAGAGAGAAAGGTTTATAACACAGGATTTTTCCAATCTTGTTCTCATATTTCAGGCCAATACCCAATATAGTTGTTTGCTTCTGTATAAGCCTTGATGCCATTGAGCAACAGTACTCCAAATAGCTCAGAGGACATTATCATAACTGGATTACACAATCAAATGAGTCTTGAACTTGTAAACTCCCACTCTTTTAACACAGTAGTTTGACCAGGTATTATTTAACTTTCAAGAACACTGGTTGTTTTTATGTGGATCAGATTTGAGCTATTTTTCCGTTGCATTAGTAATCAACTTGTAAGCAGTGAAATATTCTTCAGGAGTTGCCAAGTGGGCTTTCCTGATGAACAACAGTAAAAGTTCTCAGTGAGACTTTCTTATGTGTCTCATTATGTGGAGAATCAGAGTGAGAGCTTCAGGGTTAATGGCAGAATATATCATTGTGGGCAATTGTATTACTGTAGGGAATAGCCTCAGCAAAGAGATGGTTTTAATTGTACATAAAACAGAGGTGAAGGGAAGTTCACCACGACAGACATTTTCAACAGTTACGTGAAAAAATGAGGTGTCGTGTAAAACAAGTTTACTTTGTTAGTAAATGTGGTTTTGGCTAGGACAGAGGGAAATGCTATTAAAACAAGGCATTGAGGAAAAAGTGTGTGTTACAAGGAGACATTTGTAACAACCCTTTCTATAGAGCTCATTAATTATTCTTTAACTCTGCACACACAATATATTGTTTGAGTTGTCTAGTATCAAACCCTTTCATTTCTATGTATTTTGGAAGTTCATATTTGATTTCTAGATGCTTTTATCTTTATGTTATTACACAGTCATGACGTGTGTGAGTTATGTTTTAGACTGCTGAGAGATACCATGATTGTGTGTTGAGACATGGCAGAAATTAATCTTTTTGGTTGCCACGGTTTCATCTGACAGCTCTGACTCCCAATCATTGGGGAGTGGAGGCAATGGCATTTCCACAGTAGAATGAAGATGTTGCCCTGGAATGACCAAAGTTAGGGCTGACGGAAGCCACTGAATAGACCGTGAGCTAGACTGGACACAGCACATAAAAAAAAAGGAAGGTGACCCTTTCCTTTTACCTTTACAGAAGAGGCCCATAAAGTGTATGTCAGGCACTTAGGGCACTGGAATAGCAGAGACTTTGTGCAGAGAGAACAATTTAGGCTTCACACTTTGCCTCCAGACAAGAAACACATTCATGGGATTGTAGCTGACATCTGTAACTACGTGGTATTCTTGTCTAATTCAGACAACCCTATCTTGGCAGTCCAAAGACTTGGGTTCCATCCCATCTATCAACCTTAGGTGTCTGATTCTAACCCAAGTTCTGGATTTTACTTTTCTAGTATATAATTAAGAAGTTATAATGATTGGCTCACACACTTCACTGGATTATTTCTGTATCCATCACATGGTTGTTGTTTAAAAGATGGTTTAGATCAGGGGCACTTGGGTGGCTCAGTCGGTTAAGTGTCTGACTTGGCTCAGGTCATGATCTCATGGTTCCTGATTTCAAGCCCCACATCATGTGCTGAGCTCTCAGCACAGAGCCTGGAGCCTGCTTCAGATTCTGTGCCGCCCTTGCTCTCTGCCCCTCCCCGCTCTCTCTCTGTCTCTGTCTCTCTCAAAAATAAATAATAAAAACATTAAAAAAATAAAAGATGGTTAGCACAGAGGTCAGTGATAGAGGTTCTGGAGGAAACCTACTGAGGGCCAAATCCTGAGTGCCATACATAGAAGCCACTCACCCTCTATGTGCATTAAATACAACGGAGATAATGATAAAATCTACCAGCCAACATTGCAAGGAGGGTAAGCGGGATAAACCACTTCACACAGTAGCTGCCTGGAAAATAAATAAACATGGCTCTATAAAAGTTAACTTATTTTTTAATTGAAACTATGATAACATTTAAAATCATTATAGCACTATCAGCATTTTGTGTTATTCTAAGTGACTATTGCATACTTCAACCTTAAAGGTAAAATAATTTCCACTTAAGAAAACTATTTCTATTAATGGAAAAGTTGCAAAATCGTTTCCAAATGCTTACAAGGAGAAGCCTACATGCTAACATTAGCTGCACTCAATGACCAAAAATCCACTGTAACTTTACAAATGTGCACAATTAGTCTGCATTTATTTTGGAGAAGCTTTGTGCCTACTGAAAGAAATATCCTATGTGGATCTATCGTTTGCAGATGTTTGAGTGTGTATATGTGATATATGAAAGGATAAAGGAGGATTCACAGAGACATAAGAATTAGAGGGTTGATATAAGTATCTTTATGTGTGTGTGTGTGTGTGTGTGTGTGTGTGTGTGTGTGTATCTCTAGGATTCATTTGAAGACAAAGCCCTATATCAAAACTAAAAAAGATGCATGTCTGATATCATTCTGGTAAATATTCCAAGGCAGTATAAATGTTGCTATGCAGATCTTCCTTGACTTACGATGGGTATATGTCTTGATAAACCCAAATTAATTAAGAATAAATTAAAAAATGTATTTCGTGTATCTAACCTGCCAAACATCATGGCTTAGCCTAGCCAAGAAAACATACTCAGAACACCTACATTGGCCTACAATTGGGCAAATAATCTAACACAAAGCCTATTTTACAATAAAGTGTTGACTATCTCATGTAATCTATTGAATGCTGTATTGAAAGTGAAAACAGAATGACAGTGTGGGTACAGAATGGTTGTAAGTTTATTGGTGTTCGCCCTCATGATCCCATGGCTGACTGGGAGCTGTGGCTCACTGCCATGGCCCAGCATCATGAGAGAACATCCTACTATATATCATTAGCCTGGAAAAAGGGAAAAGATCAAAATTCAAATTTCGAAGTAAGGTTTCTATCGAATGCATATAGTTTTCACACCATCATAAACTAAACAAAAAAAAAAATCATTAAGTTGAACCATCATAAGTTAGAGACGGTCTGTACTTAACCTTGTCAATGCTACCTCTTTGAATATAGAATGTTCTCAGTCTACCCAAAGCCAGTTCTGAGTGAGGAAAATGTTTCTGTATTAAAAGGGTGGAATTCATAACAAATGGTGCATTCATATGCTTAATAATATTAATAAAATAACTTTCTAGACTGAAATTCTCAGTTGCTCCAAAATATTTTTCTACTGGATGACATTTTGAGAGAATAAGTTTGGAAGAATTTTGGTCCATGCTATGGATTACTATGGATTGAAATGTTTGTCTCAGACTTCTTCTAAGTAAGCGACTCTAACATAGACTGAAAAGGCCACTGAAATGTTGGGTTTTAGTGAATATTTCATATGGCACTCTGATGCCAAAGACTGTGTGATTTTCATCATTATATAGATAATCTCTGGAAAGGATCTGATGAGAGTGAGATGTTATTTCTGAAACATGCTTCCCAGAGTCACAGAATAATGAATGTTTCCGCTTTCAGCAGACATACTTGGTGTCTTCCCTAATACAAATTAGAATGAAAATCAAAGTAAAAGGAATATAGTTAAGGATACAACAAGGATCCAAAAGAGGAGTATTAGACACTGACATATTTATAAACCACCAATGTATTTATAAAACTCCACTCTATTGATGGCATGCAATGAAATGCAGGGCCTAGGAACTCAGAAGTTAATACTTGGACTGTTTATTGTCTTAAATCTACAAAATCCTGATGACTTCCAAGACTGAATTGCAACATTTGAGCTCTTTCCAATGCTCCCTCATATATGACTGCAAAGAGGAATGGCTTTTCTTGACTGCCTCCAGATTTTTGTTGGCACAGGGATCTCAAAGGAGTTGGCAAATGACCAGATACTTTGAGATACTCATTTCACTGCATTAGCATATTACTCATCAGTTTGGCGTGTTCAATCTAAATGGGATTTTGATGAAATCAAATCTATACCATTACTGAGATTTAGCCATGTGAAGTGTCTTTAATATTGTTGGAGGCATACAGAAATGGATTCAAAACTTTGCTACATACTAGATGCAAGATCTTTTACAAGTTAACAGTTATAGATAAGATGAGCTTTTCAGGAAGAATAACCATCATGAGATGCCTTGCATACTGACTGGCATATAGTGGGATGACACCAATTTTTGTATCTTTCTCTCTGATCAAGAACCAACATTTCTGATATCATGGAAGAAATCTCTTAGTCTCTAGCTATTCACATCTTTTTTGGCAATATATTTGTAAACAACTGAAGAATATAACAAAAAAGAAACCCTGAAAACTAATAATAAAAAAGCAGCTTGAGGATAACAACAAATGTCCCTTGAGCACTGGCTCCACTGAAGATACGTTAAATCATGTGGCTTACAAACTCTTTTACAAAGAAGGATGCTATGAGATATCCATTACAGGCACTGAAGTGTGTTAGAGGCACATGTTGCTTCTGTGAGCCAGGTGATTAAGGACTGGTTTTACATGGAACAGCAGGAACAGAATAGGCAGGGAGAATATGTGTTACTACAGTCATACCAATGCTCTATCTGAAGCTACGTGGCAATGGTACAGCTTTCTGGGTACCAATGCTCACAGAAAATCAGGCTTGCTAAGGAGAAGTTAAGGTAAAAAGACCAAGGGCAAAGCCTTGAGAGGTGACCACAGAGGTTTTCCTAGAGAAGTGCTTCTTGGACATTGACACACTGACACATCAGATTCTTTGGGGGTTATCCATTTCTTTTCAACACATCTGTTGAGTGCATTCTATTTTCTTGATATTATGTAAGGTGTGTTGATACAGTGGCAAATAAGACAAATTCCCATCTCTGTAAAAATATTATAAGACAGATTGACAATAAGTAAAAACAAAGTAATTCCATAAGTTACACTGCAGTAAGAACTATCAAAAATAAATACTGAGTACTTTAGGAATATGTAGCAAGAGAATCTACCATGTAACTGACACGTGGTTAGGGGAAAACTCTCTGAGATCTTACATACGAAACTTTAGTTGCCATATTTTAATTTTGTGCTTTGTCCAAGGTGTTGACAGACGACAACAGAACGGGATGTCATACAGGTTCATTGTTAGTGTGAGCCTGCTAACAACAAATTTAGCTACAGCATAGTCTGCCCTGAGAAATGTTCTTCAGAAAATGAGATGGCAAGAGGGTATGATATGATGTGCTTTCTGAATAGCAAGGTAAGAAAGTAAATGATTCTAGTTGTAAGCAGAGGATGTGACAGCCTGAATACATCTTAGAGGCTATTCTGATCCCCCTGGTTCATCTAAGGGATGAAGAAAATGAGGACCAGACAGATACATTAATGTTTGTACAGCCAGTAAATTACAGAGAAGGAAGCAGAAACCCGGTCTTTTCATTCCTAATCCAGTGTTAATGAGGGAGAAAGAAACCTTTGCAATGCTCTACCTTAGTCTAAAAATGGCACATCAAAGAGAGCAAAATCTTCTTAGTAATGTGCCAGGGTACGTGCTTTCATAATTTCATTCTTGTCATGACATTTGGTCCTAACAACACCTGAGGCAAGGACAGCAAGTGACTGAAGATCAAGGACTCCACAAGCAATTTTACTTGGTGTCAAAATCTGACCCAATGAATTCTGGAGCACATTCACCTTTGGGAAATCTTTCTACTTTGTTTTAAATTGACTTGAAAAAACACAAGGGTGTATATATGCATATGACAGAGTGTAAGGCCTATGTGTGTGCCTGTGTGTGTACATGTGTGTTACATGATACGAACATCTAGGATATGATGGATATTTTTTTCCTTTCTTGGTAGAACATTATAAAGGCAGGAGTTTTACCTGTTTTGCTAATGTATTCTCAATGCCTAGAACACTGCTTGGCACATAGTAGCTACTCAATAAATGCTTCCTCAATGAATGAAAGAATATGTGTACAGTTGTATATATGTGGGTATATCTGTTCATATGTGAATGTTTTGGTGTGGACATTTATACTATACATGTGTCATGCACATCTGACAACCCCATAATATCTGTGGGAACAGGAGGATTCGTGAAGAGGAGTGACTCACAGATACCAACCAGCACCTTAAGGTCACAGTTTAAATATATTCTCAAGATGAGAGGCATTCTCTTATTGAGTCCAAATGGAAGTTGCAGCTTTGCTTGAGTATACTTTTTTTTTTTTTGAGATTTCTTTTGAAATTTGGCAGGATTGAAGCAGTTACTATTATGCAAATCGAAATAGTAAAGTCTGACCAAGATCCTTGCCACCCTGACCATATGATAATTTTTCTATATTTTATTCCCCTGCATTTAATTACAAAATGTTTCATTTTCACAAAGAAAGTAAAGCAGATAATGCAGGCAGGCATAATGAGTTGGACATAAATATGTTCTAATTGCACAATCTACCATATATATGTAAAAGAAATACATAAGATTTCAGTCAAGTTTGGTTTTAGAGAACAAACTGTTTTCAAGCTCAATGCACCATGGATTTCCTTGGTCTGGATCTCCTGGAAAATATTATTAATACCAAGACCTTTAATAGACATGGATGAAATTTAAGTTTAAAAATTTGAGCAGAATATCGGTTATGACTGAATTTTACTCCAAGTTACATATTTCAGTGAAGGAAGTTAATCTCTTGACCCAAAATTAAACTCTCAGGAAATCCAGAGCAGAGCACTGGTTGGCTAAGTTGGATAGAATGTTTAGTCATCAAAACCATATTAGGTTTCAGGCATCATACGAAGTCAAAGCAGGTGTTCAGCATTACTCATTTGTTTGACTTTTTGGGTTCACTACAGCAGTGCACCAGGAAGCTGCACTCATTGAGGCAAAAACCAACCTTATATATCTATACTTTTTGGTCAACTTTAGTAACTCCTCAAGCTTTCTTGAATGTGTAGGCTTCCCTTTCCCTTCTTGCTCATGCAATGTTCCTATCATTTTCTGATATCATACGTTTTAAGTGACTTCTTTGCTTCACATTCATTTATCTAAACTGCTTGCTCTTTTGTCTCATGCTGGTCACATTGGCTACATTAAGAACTTCTCTAGGCTTCAATTTACCTAGCTGTAAAATGGACAAAATAATAACTTACCTCATCAGGTGATTGTGAAAACTAAATAGTTTCTCTGTAAAAATTTTAGCATGGTGCCTGGTACATGATGGGCACTAAACATTAGTGATCACTTTTAATTTAACTTAAATAAATTACATACATGTTACATATTAAGTATTACAATCATTATTATCTTGTCTCTAATCTCCAGGATGGAAGATTGTTAAGGAGGAGAGTGGGAGGCATTCCGACTAGCTATGTTTGGTGTCCATGAGTATAGTTTATAATTCCACTGAGATTCAATTCACTTAAAGAACACAGCAAGGTATGGTGGAAAGAATGTAGACTAGGGAATTTTTCCTGGCTCTGTAATTGTTAACTCTACAGCCCTCGGCAAGTTATCTTAACTTTCTAAGGCTGTTTCCTCAATCATAAAGGGGAGCAGAGAGCCAAGAGAGAGGAAATAGAGTGTTATTTGCCACAATGCTGGTTGGGATCAGAAATGAGATCAGAATTCAGGTTTTCTGAATTCCAGGTCAGGTCTCCTGCTTTTGCAGCTGACTGGCTGCTGGCTCCAACTGAAGCACTTCACTCATTAGCTCATGCTACAGTGATTATTAATGACGATATACCAAGGGCTGTGTTAGACATCTGAGATACAACAGTGTACAAAAAGAGGCAGCATCTTAGCCCCCATGAAGCCTTCTCTAGCAGGGAGAAATGATTTGGAGTGTGGTTCCCATGCTGGATTTAGAGAACCGTGAATGAGCTCAAAAGCCACAGATCAGGATCTGTTTGTCTGCCTTTGACCTGTTCACAGAAGGAACAAAGGATGCTTTATATCTATCAGGTAGAAGCATACTACACATGCTTCTCACTTTTGGGTGTTTTGCTTTGAGTTTTGCTGGTTTCCATGGCAACTGTCAAACAGGTTTTATGGAAAAGGAAATCTCTCCTGAACTGTTCTAGCTTGGAGGTGATTAGACCTCTTTAAGAGCCAATGTCCTTTGCTGACTTCAGTGTCACATTATCACTTTTAAATCCCAATTTTATGGATAGTTTCTTGACTTCTGTATCTTTTTTCCTTTTTTTTTTCCTTTCTCTGTCTCTCTTTTGCCATATTCCTGGTTTAACCTTCTCCCTTTATCTTTTACTTGTACATAGGGTGTGGCACTTTTCTAGACATGATTCATTTCATGACAAATTTCCCCAGAATTCTATCTCCCATGAACTTGATAAGCAACACAGAGCAGGCAGCCCTGGTAGATACTTCTACAGGGAGAGCCCAGCCTTTGAATAGAAACTCAGGTTGTGTGGAGAGAAGTGGCCCACTGAGGCATAACATTAGGGTTGGTAAGGACGGACTTTCTCTTGACAACTACTTTCTCATATATATTTCTATATTTTGACTCCTTATTGGCTACGAGATTTTGGTATTATTTGCTTTTTCCCTGCCTATGAAATTAGCAATCTGAATATATGCTATCCATGATGCAATCCAACTTGAAAATATTAGGGTGTATGGATCAAATGGTTATATATGTGAAGAGGAATTTGGGTCTGATAAGCATATTAGAACAAACTACCAAAATAAAAGTAATCTTTTAAAGATTAAAAAAAATAACACAACAACTCTTCGGTCACTAGCATTTTAACAAAGTTATTTAACCAGGGTTTGGCTATATTTAGTATAAAGCTAAATGTATCAAAATTTTCTTTAATCTATATACATAAGGAATGCTCATAGAAAAAAAACAATTTCCAAAAATTCTCTATCACTAAATAGTGGGTAAAATGAAAATTTCACAGTGAAGAATAAAATTACTTAATTTATCTATTAATTCATTCATTCACCTCAAAAGTTGACCGAGTGCCTACTATGTGCCAAGTATTACACAATGTGCTGAGGGTACAAAAATAAATGTCAGCTCTTGCTTTCAAGTGGGGCAAAGTAACTAAAATAAAATGGATATAATATATAACATAAGACATTGATTGGTACCAAGTAACAAAGAAGGCAAATATGTTTTTAAGGTGGGGATTGTAGTAGCATTAGATGTCATTTGCCAGATAGCATTCTAAACGCTGTAAACACATTAACCCTTTAATTCTCCAAACATTCTAGGGAAGTGGATACTATTATTATCCTCATTATAAAAGAGGGAGAAAACTGACAAATTGAGTCATCTGTTCAAGGTGACACGGAAAGGAAATGGCATAGCCAGAATTCAGATTCAGTGTGTCTGGACTCTGGAGCCTAGGAGCTTATCACTTAATCCTACAGTTCTTAGAATTGTGTTAAGGTGGGGCCCTTGAAATAGCAGGGTAGAAAAGACAGCCTATAGGACTGAAGGAACAAGTGTAATATGAAGTAAGAGCTGCATTACCCATTATCAGGTTTTCTGCATAAAGAGATGCCCTATTGGTTGTTGCTGCTGTAAATCATTTCTAGCTGCTAGTCAATCAGGCCACAGATTTAGATTGGCCAAAATGAAGTGAAAGACTAGAGGGAGGTTGGCAAGTTGGTCTGATACTGTAATCACTCCTAATGTGGCTTTCATTTTTAAAATAAATATTCTATTATGGCCAATCAGTGTGTCTGCCAACTTCTTTTCTTCTAAAATATTTAGATGTTTCTGGTGTTTTCATAGAGCTAAAGTAAGAGGTGGAAAAATCTTTTTTGAATAGCTCTCCTACTCTTTTCATCTTAGTTTCTTTGTTTAAATCTTCATTTCATTGCCAATTCAAAACAGTAACCCCCTCCTTTATTGTCTAGTACTGTCCATCTAACTTGTTCATTTACCAAGAGACAGAGACAATATTACTGGGAAATATCTGTTTGGGAATAATTAATTGGAAATGAGAGCATGTGTATTTTCCAATTCAGTAAAGTCACTGGAGTGGAAAGGGGATAGGTTGTTTCTGCTTCTCACAGTCTATTCTTATCCCTTTCCTGTTTGGGGAGAGATTTTCTAAAAATTGGATTCATAGCTCTGCAGCTTTAGTATCTCTTGGAGAAGAACCAAAACAAGGATGGTCCATTACAAAAAAAAAAATAAAAAGAACATGCAATGAAAGATATTTAGACATGTGTAAAAACTTAAAAATAAACATGAAAAGTTAATAAATTTTTTAATGTTTATTTATTTCTGAGGGAGACAGAGAGCAGGAGCAGGAGAGGTACAGAGTCAATACTCAATAAATGATGCTATTACCCATTGTAGTGAAGGTCTTCTAAAAAGATTTATTTTTTAATGTTTATTTATTTATTTATTTATTTATTTATTTATTTTTTTTTATGTTTATTTATTTTTGAGACAGAGAGAGACAGAGCATGAATGGGGGAGGGGCAGAGAGAGAGGGAGACACAGAATCGGAAGCAGGCTCCAGGCTCTGAGCCATCAGCCCAGAGCCTGACGCGGGGCTCAAACTCACGAACCGTGAGATCGTGACCTGAGCTGAAGTCGGACGCTCAACCAACTGAGCCACCCAGGCGCCCCTGTTTATTTATTTTTGAAGGAGAGAGAGACAGAGTGTGAGTGGCGGAGGGGCAGAGAGGGAGACACAGAATCTGAAGCAGGCTCCAGGATCTGGGCTGTCAGCACAGAGCCCGACATGGGGCTCAAACTCATGAACTGTGAGATCATGAGCCGAGCCCAAGTCTGACGCCCAACAAACTGAGCCACCCACACACCCCTACCTGGAAGATTAACAAATAACATATTCTTTCATATCAGTGTGGTCCCAAAAAAGCAGTGAGGACTGCATGCACATCTTAGAAAATTGATCTGGAAGAGGAAAAGAGAGGGGCAGGGAAGAACTCCGTTTTACCAGTTTTGCTACAGCCATTGCCTCTGTGGTAGGCAGCCTTCAAGATGGTCTCCAGTGAGGCTGATGTTCTGGTATTCACATCATTGTACCAGAGTTGGTGTGTTTTACTAATAGCATGGGACAGAAGTCATGGAATGTCACTTTGCTCTAGATTAGAACAGTTACTGCAACTTCTGCTTTGAGCTCTTCTTCACCCACTGCCCACCCACTCTGAACAGGGAAAGGCATGTAAAAGCCCACATGGAAAGTGACTGAGTTCTCCTGTAAACAACCACCTTGAATGATCATGGAGGCAAATCCTCCAGATTTATCAAACCTCAGATGACTTCAGCCTCTTCTGTCACCTTAATTGTAGCCTTGTGAGAGACTTTGAGCTAGAACCACCAGCTAAACCACTCCTAGAATTCTAACCCACAGAAACTGAGATAATAAATGTCTTTTGGCAAGGGGGGCACCTGGGTGGCACAGTTGGTTAAGTATCTGACTCTTGATTTCAGCTCAGGTTTTGGTTCATGAGATTGAGCCCCACATCGGGCTCTGTGCTAACAGCACAAAGTCTTCTTGGGATTCTCTCCCCCTCTCTCTTTGCCTCTTGCACTCTCTCAAAAATAAATAAATTAAAAAAATACATTTTTTTAAGCTTATATGTTTAGGGCAATTTATTATGCAGCAAAACATAACCAGAACAGTCCTACTGGTTCTGTAGTCATGGTGAACCTTTCCATAACTGGTGGCTTTTTTGAGCAGGAACATTCCTACTGCTGTAGGCACAGCACTCTCTGACATACCTTCACACTAAGTAAGGCACACTCCATGCTGCCATCAAATGCAAAGGATAGTAATAATGGATTTCAAGGAGGTTCATCTCCCAAGGCCAAAACTATACTCTCTAAATTTCTCAATTTTCAGAAAAGAGGAGACAAGATCCTGTCAGGCATTGGGTTCCGGTCTGGATTTGACTTTAGCTTCTTGTCACTGTTTCAAAGACATCTTACATTCTTGGATATTCTTGACGTTTGAATCATGTGTCAAGATGTTGTTGATTCTAGTGATGGCAACGTTTCATCTCATATGCATAGCAGATTGTTCAAACATGCCGAGGCTGTGGTGTTCCTTTCCATTCTGCTGTTCCCAATTTTATTGTCACTTCAGAAATAAACTACAACATATAAAGGAGCACTGAGAAGGCGGCTTTAAGAGCCCTGGGGTAGAGCTAAAAGCAGCTCCCTTGATTTTATGTTTGAGCCATCTGGTGCTTACATCAGCTACCACTTGTTTTCAAATATATATTATTTGCGACTTTGTAGAGCTGAATAACATGAGCCCCTTTGGTACAGCAAATATTGTCAACGTACAGCGATTTAAATAAAAGAAGAAGCTAGTCATTTCATATGAGTCTGTGTTGAGAGAGGTTGATAGTTTCTCTGTACAGAGAACAGAAGAGTTCTTCAACTAAGAAATATGTCTAAAACTTTATCCTCCTGGACACCAGACAAATTAACTAAACCTTTTCAGAGAAACCATCTGTGTCTAGAGCAAAGGCCAGTTACTATTGAGTACTTACTATATCACAAACATTGTGCTAAACACCTCAAATGCTTTATCTAATTTGAGCATTTCAAATGCTCTATCTAATCACAAATAAATTAGACAATGCTGCAGTAATAATCAACCTTAAAATCTTAAGGAATTAGCATAAGAAATACTTACTTATTGCCTTGCTACATGCATAGCTATATATCCCTCAGAGATTAGGTTGATCATCTTGCTATTGTAGCATTTGGAAAGAGCAGAAGTTCAATTTGGGAAGGAAAGAGGCACAGTGTCATTCATTGTTTCTTCTACATGCTGGCACCACATATCAAGACTGCTCAAAATCTTACTGGTTGAAATAAGCCATATGATCTTGCCTAAAATCTTCCTATAAACCTAGAAGGAAAGAAGAACCAGATCTAGGCTATCTTACTAGAAGCCTCTAAAATACCTTCTTTTTACATGTTCAGAAACAGTGATTCAGAGAGGTAAGGTGATCTTTCAAGGCCATTTAGCTGATAGGCCATTTAGCTGATACCTGATTTTTCAAGGCCAGATACCTGATTTGTATATTTACATCCAGGTCTGTTAAAACTCAAAGCCCATGCTCTTGAGCGCTACATGTGGAGAAGAGAATCCCTGGCCTATAGTGGCACTGATCAGTATCTGTTCTGTCTGCACAACATTCTTCCATGGAGTATTTCAAATATTTATTCTGTATGCCCTAAGTGAATGAGGGCAGGGACCATGTCAGTGTTTGACGACCACTGAATGCTCAAGATCTAGTATAGCTCCAGGCACGTAGCAAGTGTTCAGTAAATTTTGGTTGAAATCTATTGAATGGATGCCTAACTTGTGACACAGGTCATATAGGACTATGTAAACCAGGATACAGAGAGCACACTTGGTGCTACTTTGAACTACACTTCCTTCCTCATTTATACAGTAAAATGGTAAACTCAAACTATATTATATCTTGTATGCTCCTCCATTAATGTAGCAGTATTGTGGGATAATCATTTCTACTCTCTAAGGCCAAATGGAAGAGTAGTCAGTTAGTCTTTAATTTTTTTTTTTTTTTTTTTTTTTTTTTTTTTTTTTTTTTTTGGCTTCCATCCTTTGCTACCCATGTGTGTTGTCTGGAGTTACCAAGTTTGGCACATGTTCACTTTTCCACCTATGATTATTTTTATTCTCATTCTTATTGCCATATTACCTTCCCAGCCCTTCAAAAACTTTTTTCCCTAATGTTTATCTATAAATGTCATAACATTTAAAAATTAAAACTGTCTACACTTTGCTATGCTATGTCCATAAGAGCTCCTTCCTCTCCCAGGAACTGGAGTTGCTATTTCCTAGAAGCACCACTGCTTTAAGAGAACTTTCCAGACTCTAACTCACCCTTGCTCTTGTCAGGATCCTGAAACTGACTTTTTTCTACTGACTCAATTTCCCTGTCTACTGCTGTGGACATGACTTTTTTGAATCCAGCCCTTCATGCAGGAACATTGTGATTCCAGATATGGGACATGAACACTAGCATCTAAGGCTGAGACACTTGGCTCACATTTTTACTCCTTTTTGTTTAGTACTCTGTATACTTGGTCCGCCTCTGTTCTAGTTCCTTAGACTAGACTAGCTTATGCCATCCAAATCACTTAGTAGGAGAAATTGGACCATACTTTTCTATGGTATAGGAAAATCTACTTGGAGTATTAAGTGCAACAATCAGCTTGTAGGAAAGAATTGAGGTAATTTTATTCCCTTTCTAGAATCCTGAAATGTACCACCAAGGAAAGCTATGAAATCTGCTTTACCTCTGTGTTTACTATTTTAGGTTTATAATACATCTCTCTGAGTATAACTTAGAAAACCTACATCATGGGTATTATGTTGTCACAGAGACCAGCATTATAAAAGGAATTTACTATACCATAGTGTGCTACTCTACATTTTATGCCCTTAAGAAGAATTTTTATAGATATTGTTTATAAGTACTTAATTAAATGATATTGCATACTCCATCAGGATTGCCAATGGGACTTTTCCTACCTCAACATAAAAGTGCAAGCAGTACTCTTTAATAGTTTGTAACATTATTCTTTCACAGTGATCCTTACTTCTTCAAAAATCTAAACATTAAAAGTTTCTGACAATAGATCATATTCCATTACAGACGATCATGAAGGAAAAAAATAATCATGATTTATTGAAGAAATTTCAATCATATTTTGGTTACTTCAAATAAATAATGAAAAAGAGACACTGAGAAATACATTCATTGTCTGATGGGCCACTTATATGATTGAGTATTTTCAAGACATATTCAAACAGCCATACACAGATGTACACACACAGAGATGTTTATAACATGTACACAAAGAATATATTCAGGTATACTCAGTATGATACACAAACGAAAGACTAAAAAGCCAGAGACCTGAGGTCTTGTCCTTTCCTGAATTTATTCATGTTTAAGATCTTAGGCAAATACTTAACTTTATTTAGCCAGCAATAGAATAAAATTTTTAAATCAGAGCAAAGAATATATATGTTAGTTTCCCTTCTGCCACATGTGGTAGACATTGCTTATTGATTTGGGCATTCATTTCTGCAGGTCAGGGTGGCAGTCTTAAAACTCTTTTCAGTACTAGGCTCCAGGCAACACCTTCGATTGATTTGATTTTACACCTGATATAAAGTCCATTGGTCATCTCAGGCAGATGACTGTAAATGTTTTTTTCTGTAAGATCATGAAAAAATATATACCTTCTTTCATACTGAAAGGATTTGGAGCCTGAAAATAACTCGTTCATATTCATGTGCATAATAGCAAAACAAGTGCTAAAAGTATGAAAACTTGTATATCTTTAATCACAGATACTCTTTCTTCTTCTTCTTTTAGAATACACTGCATATAAATAGGCAAAAATGCATTTTACTTTGCAGCATATTCTCAGGAGAATTCAGCAATGGAAACTCCCCCAATTTCTTGACAACACAGAAAATTGGCATTGTCAAAAAAAGATGTTTCTTTGCATTTGACTTAAATATAGGGACATACACTAATATTTCTATTCTCAACTTTTTGCAACATAGATTTTATGTTCCATATCCTTCCACAAAAGAATTGAGTCAGCTTGTAAAAATTACATATACTTATGATGCAATTTCTTGCTTTTCTTTTTTCCCTATTATTTAAAATTCTACTGAGTATATACTTTCTAGAAATAAGATTACATTTAGAACTACACTCCTTCCAAATGGGTATGTTTCTTAACAGCATATACCATAGTATCTATATTTTATACTTACCCTCTCTTTGAGTGACCAGTCTTATTTCCAAATTTCCCTATATCTTTAAATAATGAGATTATTTCAAGCATTTCAAAATGAGTAATTAATTGCCCAGCCTGAAATCTGCCTGGAATCAAAGTATTAATGCCTGAATTAATTTTCAACTTATAACTGTTTTCATTTACACCTACTTCCTCGGTAGTTATTTAAGGCAATTTCATCTTCCCTGTCTGTGGCTTATATGTTAATGTATTTCATTTTAATGAACACTCTTTAAGCTGTAGAAGTAGGCCAGACGCTATCAGAATGTGTCATAAGTGAAGAAATCTGACTCAAAGATAAAACTTTCAGATGAAAATGTTTAAAAGAAAAGGTACAATGGAGATATTTTTAAGTCAGAGATGAGACATAAGTCATCTGAAATATATTGCTATAACAGGTTCTATCCTTCTCTAGGAATTGAACAGAGATGAACATATCTCTTTGTGCATAGGTTTTAAAATTTTTACCCAAGACTCGTCGTACACACAAGCTAATCTGTCGAAAAAGTTTGATAGCTGATAGTTTTCAAAATTACTTGTTATTTCACTGAACTCTAATTTAAGTATGTAGATATAGCTCAAGGTTTTTATACTATTAGCATACTCCTAATAATTACATTTAATTTGGTACAAAATTATTGTCCTTGTTTAGCATATTTTCTTTTGTTAGCATCAAATATCTTCATCACAGGACATTTTAAAAGTAAGATTTAATAGTAAATTAGGCTTGCAAAAAAGGATTTTAATGCAATAACTCAAGTCAGCATCATAAATGAGGATTCATTGCTTTAATTAATACTGTGGAGAATTAATAAAAAATAATTTTGTTGTTTAGCTTTCATCTTTATGCCTTTCAGACACATTAGATGCTAGAGTAGGCAAATAAAAAATGGTTTATCATTATATAAATAACTTTACTTAACTTTTTAGCTCTAAAATATTTCTGTTTTAGAATACTAACTTTTTTCTATTATTGAAAATCTGGGCATTAATCAAGTATAAATGAGACAGGTGTCAATCAAGTGTTAATTGGAGATCATATTATTTGGCTAATTAGACAATATTATGTTGCTAATTAGAGACAATATTGTTAAAGAATGGAATACTAATATAAAATGAAACAACTGTATTATTCTCTTAGTACTACAGTTAGCAGAGACCACTTAATTATCCGTGAGGCAGTGACCTGTTCAGTCTGGGGAGGTGCTCTTTAGTTTTCAAGATAGACAATTCCTGTGTCAAGGAAGAATGAATCACTTAATTGTTCAAAAGGTGAAGAGTTTGTAGCCAGAAAAATCACTGTTATTTGGAGTTTCTCACCCTCCTGCATCCTATTATTGTTCTCAAGTTCCAAGAAGTACAACATAGTGTTTTAAATCTCTATTCTGGAATGGGACTCCTTCACAGACACCATTATCCTCCTTTTCCTGGTGAAAGTGGACAATCTAGAGGAAAAAACTTGCAGCTGAATTTATCATTTCTCTTAATGAGAAAATATATTTTGAGCACTGAATTCCTGGATTCTTTCTTCTTTGGATTTCACCAAGTAGGTTGCCAGAATCAAAGATGTCCTGCATGTAGAGCCTGCTAGAAGGTTGGAATAAGAAAAGTTCAGGCATTTACAGGGCACACTTTGGAGCACCAAATTCCCAGGAATTTAAGATCTTTTTAGTGTCTCTGGTAACACCAAGAAGTTACCCCCGAAAGTTCTCAGCAGTTTTACTTTACTATTCCTTCTGAAAGTGTCCTCTTTTGAAGGAATCAATTTTTCCTCCAATAGATAAGGAATAGCCACATGGAATTCAACTTGAGACAAAGAGTGACTAGCCTTTTGCAAAACAGATTGAGAAGCCTTAGTTGAATATTGATGCTCTGCATCCCTCTCACTCTCAAATTACAAATTGCATTTTCTTTATATCATGCCCCAGCTTAAATAGTAACCATTCTCAAATATCTCTAAGCAAATATGTATTTCTTGCAAAGCAACTCTGATGGGTTGGTAGTGGATGTTTGTAGGCTGCAGTTGGTTAAATAGCAAAGATGGCCAAGGTTGATTAGCAAAGTCTGCCAGAGGAGAAGGGTGGGAGAAGAAGATGCCCACATGCTA
The DNA here is from genome assembly GCF_024362965.1 of Panthera pardus. Lineage (NCBI taxonomy): Eukaryota > Metazoa > Chordata > Mammalia > Carnivora > Felidae > Panthera > Panthera pardus. The sequence goes on along the minus strand of NW_026526666.1, from coordinate 47,721,188 downwards.
TGTTATGCTTCCTGTCTTAGAGAGAGAGAATTTCCTTTCTGAATCTTGGTTCATGATGATATAACTTGCTACATAAGAATAGACATTCTTAGAATGTTTACTTGTTGCAAAAAAACATAAAGGTAAAGGTGACATATATTTATCCTCTGCCCACAGGGAAGAAGAAAATTAATCTGTTACTCTAGTGACCAGGAGTGAGAATTTGACAAGAGTACCACTGAATATGCACAGAGTATAGGAAAAGTTAGTCTCAATGTTTGAAGTTTAATATGTGGCCAAATTCTATTCCTTTCATAAGTAACTTATGAAAATGAAGTCAACAAAGATCCATTAAAGGAAAACAAATACAGTAAAACCTTGGTTTGTGCGCATAATTTGTTCCAGAAACACCTCGGTAATCCAAAACACTTGTCGGTCAAAGCAAACTTCAAGAACCATGGCTCAGTTGTGGTCATGTGACGTTAGGCATCATGTACTAGTTGTATTACAAGACACTGCTCATTTACCAAGTTAAAATTTATTAGAAATATTTGCTCATCTTGCAGAACACTCGCAGAACAAGTTACTCGCAATCCAAGGTTTTATTGTATTCTCTAGTAAGACTATATGCACTCTATCTCTGAATGCATGGAAATCATTTCTGGTGCTCCTTTCTTGCTCTCTGTAACCCTAAGAGTTGAGGATATCTTTAAATGTCCTTTACCTTAACTGGGCTATCAGTAATACATAGGCTTGAGGAAGCTATTTTCTATGATGTTATATAATTCAAGAAAATATAAATATAGATAATCTACTTGTTATGACTAGATCATAAAAGATGATACAAAGTTCTGAACTTGACATACTTAAAGGATATTATTTAATGTACTATAAGATGTCACTTATTAGACCTCTTCTCTTTAAATGAAAATAAAGTAGTTTTAGATGAGTTATGAAAGCCCAGATTCATCAAACTTTAATGCATAATAGTAGTCTCTATATTGCATTAAAACCTGGGGTTTCCATGCTGGACTTTTTTTGAAACATAGAATTCATATTTTTGGGTAATATGTCTGAAAATTTTTCTGCCTTATATGTCTGAGACATCTGCTCATTGCCCACTGAAAAGATTGACCAGATAGAAAGTAGGAAGTGTTTGCTGAAGAAAGAGGCCCACACAGCTCTGTTAGTTAAGAGGAGAGAATTTCTCGACTCTCTGAAGAATTAATATGATGTTGCCATAATGTCAAATTGAATGTTATGGTTTATTTAGTAATTCCAGAAGCACTTACTCTGATAATGTATGAATCCTGGTGCACACGTTATCTTGTATATACACAAAATTCTGAGAAAAATCATTAATGTGCAACAATTTATTATTCTGTCCTCTCAGTGACAATGTTTTAAAATGAAGTTTTATCAATTTCCTAATTATACACAAAAGCAAATAAATTCAAACTCACACTCATAAAACCACACTCGGGAAATGAAACACAAAGAAAAGAAAGAGAGAGAGTTAAAAATAAACATGGACGGGAGGGATATATTCTGTTTTGAAGGTAGACATAAATGTTCAATTAACCTATTTCTCATGTCCTTTTTTATGACTACATATGGTGACAAATCTTCCTAATAAGAAGTGGTAAAAACAACAGATGTGTAAAATAGCAAAATAAAAACACCTCAACAGATGTATAATTTTTATTTTGCATGAAATGAATAGGAATGTGGAAAGTACATTTTGCAAAGCATAAAAAGCCCTTCATTTAGGAAAGCTATGAGTTAGAATGGTTTTAGAAACATTCTATGGATTGATTTGAAGAATTCAGGAAAGACCATGCCCAGGGCAGACACCTAAATGCTGTGAAGCCTGATTGTAGTTAAAAAATTAGTTCTTTAAGGTACATATAGTTCACCTCCCACATTTGTTTTCAAAAAGCACAAATACCTTTGGGAGTGAAGTCTGAGAAACAATCACTTTGAGGACTGGAAAGAGAGAAAAAGAAAAAAAAGAAAAGAAAAGAAAAGGAAAGGAAAGGAAAGGAAAGGAAAGGAAAAAAGAAAGGAAGGAAAAAAGAAAGGAAGGAAAAAGAAAGAAAAATAGAGAAAGAAAGAAAGAAAGAAGAAAGCTGGAGAAATCATGAAGAGAAGGGAAGCTAACAGAATCTTAAATACGGAGTTGTGTAAGGGCTTGGAATTGCTGATTATTAAGTATGGTGAAAGCGGGGAAATTTGGCTCTGTTCCAGACAAAAATTAGCTGGAGGTAGTATGGGAGGGAGGAGTGTCAAGTTCAAAAAACTTTGGAAGTTACATCAAATACTTGGAGGACATCAATCAAAATGAGGAAGAAAGAAAATATTGATAAGATATTTCTAGTCTTTCTAACTGTTGAATTCCATTAAACAAATTAAGTTGCTCATTAATAAGTCAAAGTCTTTATTTTGACATACATTTTTAAAACTTTTCAATTTGAAATAAATTTAGATTTACACAGAAGTTGCAAAGGCAGCGCAGAGAGCCCACATATACCTCTCACCCAGCTCCACCATAAGATAATAATTACCAATAATCACTATAATTATTAATACTAAGAAATGAACATTCATACAATATCATCAAACTATAATCTTTATTCAAATTTTCCAAGTTTTTCCTTTAATGTTCTTTTTCTATACCAAGATCCAATTCAGGGTAGGTACCATGTTGTATTTAGTTTCCCTGCCTCTTTGATCTTCTCCAGCTTGTAATATCCCTTCAGTGTCTTTCATTACGTTGACACTTTGAAGAGTACTGGTTGAAATTCTGCAGAATATCCTTCGATTTGGATTTCTCTGATGTTTTCTCCTGATCAGAATAAACATATATTTTGGGAAAAATACCACAGAGCTTATGTACCTTTCTCCTCCTATCACATCAGGGGTTCATTATATTGATGTGTTTTATTACTGGTGATATTAACCTTAATCGCTTAGTTACAACAGTTTCTGTCATGCTTCTCCACTGTAAAGTTATTATTTTTCCTTTTACATACTCTAATCATTAGCAGGGAGTCACCAAATCCAGTCCATATTGAAGGGGAAGAGGAATTAAATTCCACCTCTAGAGGGTGGAGTAGCAAAGAATATGTGGAATATGTTCAGATCACCACTGTAATTAACACATATTTTGGAGGTGTCTGGTGAGCTCAGTTGGTTAGGCGTCCGACTTCGGCTCAGGTCATGTTCTCATGGTTTGTGAGTTTGAGCCCCATGTCAGGCTCTGTGCTAACAGCTCAGAGCCTGGAGCCTGCTTCGGATTCTGTGTCTCTCTCTCTCTGCCCCTCCCTTGCTCGTGCTCTGTCTCTTTCTCTCTCAAAAATGAATAAACATTAGAAAAATTAAAAAAATAAATATTTGGGGGCAGATACTTTGAAGATATAAAAATATCCCATTTCTATTTAAAAGTATTCCACTTATTTTAATATACATCAAATCTTACCTGCAGTAATTATTACTATGGTGTTCTGATGGTGGCTTTCGGTTTCCCTCATTCTCACATTTAATAATTGGAATTTTGTAAGGAAGGATTGTCTTCCCTCTTTGTCTATGTATTAACAATTTTTTATAGCAGTATGGACTGATGGATATTTATTCTTTCTTTGAATTGTAGTCCAATACTATCAATAGTTATTTTGCAGCTCAAATTATTCCAGTTCTGGTAATTTGGAGCTCTTGTGAGTAGTTCCTGTGTCTTTTTGGCATGCCCTTCATCTTTTTTTGCCCCCACACTTCCTTACATATTGGCACCATAAATGTTCTATGCTTCTCTTGTATTTTCCCTGCCCAGCCCTAGAATCAGCCATTTCTCCAAGGATACCTGGTTTCTTTTATTGGACAATGGTATTAGGAACTAAGATCCGGGTGCTAGAAGTGCTCATTGCCACTGGAGTTTCAGTGTTTCTAGGCTTCTCAGGAGGCCATATTAGAGAATGTGTGTATGTATATTAACTCATATATACACACATTTAATTTTATTTCTGTATCTATCTATATATACATTAAAATCACATGAGTTCATATTGATATTCTCAACAATCAAGCACCACATGGTTAATTCTTGCATTTTGCCTTTGCTTATTTGTAATTTCTTTCTTAGGCAATGGGAAAGTTGACTTTTATTGTCTATAATATATTTACTTATTTGCCAATCCCAGTACACATGCAATATTAGTTTCAAAACTGCTAACCCCTAATCTTATGAGAAATGAATTTACCAGCCAGAGTACAGTTCATTTTCATCTTTAGCCTTACAGTATCAAATCAAAAGACAAATTTACAAAGTTCCTTAAATCAGCTCCTTTCTTCCTCACTCATTTTGGTGTGGTTAGGTGATTCATTTGTTACACAGTTACATTCATTTATCACAGTCTGAATTCCATCTTGGATTTCCCTGACATCTGGTTTGATTTTTAAAAATTTGCATACAAGTTTGCTTTTTATTGTGTACATTTCTGTATTTTGATAAAGACATAGAGCTGTGTATCCATTACCACAGCACCACATCATCCCAAAATTTCTGAGCAAAGTATTTTGACACAAATGAACCAAACAATAACAGTAATAACAGCACTTTGTACTATTAACTAAATTCCTAAAATATGTATGTGAAGTACCTGGAAGGTTGGGTTGTGATTGGCTCCAGACAGATACCACCAGTTTCACAGAACTTAATACTGAGAAATACACTATCAAGTACACACTTTCCCACACCATTATCTATTAAATCACCATATATTTCGGATTACCATTCTGGCAAAAAAAAAAAAAAATCTTCAGGGATTCCAAATGCTGTGTATACTTCTCAATCCACAAAAGACTGCCGAGATCTCAGCTTGGAACTGCTTTTCAACCTTCTATTCTACCATTTTGCTGTCTGCCTTTTATATCCTAAGACTTTTTCAAAGTATTGTGTGAAGGCCAGCTGTACCACCTTCACTTCAAGCTCAAGCGTCCACGGTTATCACCTACACAGGTATTGCCTTACTCCTGAAGAGGCAGTGGGCGTGGTGGGGGTGGTGGGAGTAATGATGATGATAATAACTATATCTAGAAGTTATCATTTATAAAGAACTCTTATATGTACTTTTCTAAAGAAGTTCTACATGCACTTTTCTAAAGAGTTTTCATAGGCAGCTTACAATGATCCTGAGAGCTATAAAGGCACCCACTATTACAATATCTACTTAAAGATGAGATTAAAGATTAAAGTAGATTAAAGAGTCTACTTAAATTGAATCTCAGAGATTATCTCCAGGCTCTAACGTTAAAAAATAGCTGGCCTAGGACTTGAACCCACATCTTCTATTTCATATTTCTTACCCTCCCCATTATCTATGTTGAAACCTTTCAGTGCTATCAGCGGAGAGAATAAATAAAATCAATATTCATTACATATGGTATTAATATGTACCAGGCATTGAATAATTTTCCATCTTATCCAATCTAATGACATTCTTTCAATGCTGTAAGGTAAATACTACCAAATGGAGACACTCGTATTCTAACAATAACTTTCCCAAAGTCACCTCTAGATTTCAATCTCAAATTGCTTGAGCACAAATTCCATCTTTCCATAGGATCACACTAGATCTTGTTAGAGTGATTATAAATACCCTTAGCTCTCAAACCCAGTGTTTTGTGTCTCATGAAGGTAACCGTTTTGGGTTTCATGAAGGACTGGCCAAGATTCAGTATATAAGCCAGTATATAAGAAAGGATTTAATACTATATAAAAGGGTGAGCTTGATATCCATTCTCTTCTCTGAAGTAGCAAAGATTCTTCTGATTTTAGTCTCCTGGATCTCTGAAGTCTGGACCTAAGCCTTAAGAAAGAGTGAAGCTTTTGCTAGCTAGCTAGAACTGGGTTTGAATCAGGGCCCACTTTGCACTAGCCGTATGGAATTGGAAAAGGTATTTAATGTCTCTGACACTCAATTTTATGTTCTGTAAAATTGGGAACTATGTCATAATGTTGCAGAAAGGATTAAATAATATGTTGTACATAAAATCCTTAGCACCTTGGCTATAGGTATGAGATCAAATCTTAGGACAGGCAGCTTTTAATCTCACAAAGCCATTACAACAGTCCCACTTTTCTGTTAGCCAATAAAGTGGTCAAGTAAGTTGAGGAAGTTTATCGTGAACATAATCAAAGCAAGCCTTTAACAAAGTCCAATGGTCCTATTATTTTTGATTCGGTATTTACATTCCAAATGTTTCCACAACCACTCTGATTATACATCCTGTTCTGTTTGGGAGCAATCCTTATGTAATTTTAAAAAAAAATTATTTATTTTTGAGAGAGTGATAGAGAGGGGGGTGGAGGGGAAGAGAGAGCAAGAGAGAGAAGAAGACACAGAATCCGAAGCAGGCTCCAGGCTCTGAGCTGTCAGCACAGAGCCCAACATGGTGCTTGAACTCACAAACTGTGACATCATGACCTGAGTCAATGTCAGACTCTTAACCAACTGAGCCACCCAGGCACCCCTATCCTTATTTAATTTTTAATAGGACCTTCTTTTATTGTCAAAAGTTTTCAATTTGGATGATAAGCTATATGATCACACTATTTAAAAGGGTTTACTAGTTCCTCTGTCTTTTACTCCTTAAAAATAAGCAGAAGAGACCTACTGAACTGGATGAAACTATGTGCTCACTTGAATTTATAAATACTAACCACAAACCAGATTTGAATGGATAATCCTAAACTTTTTATACAATAACAATAGAGCAGCTATTAAAACAATCATTTGAGTAGAAATGTTTAAGATCCCAAATTTTCACTATCATTGTTTCTCCATATACTTTGGTATTTGTTTGTTAGTTCATTTATTTGAGGGAGAGACAGAGAGAGAGAGAGGCAGAGGGAGAGAGAGAGAAAGAATCTTAAGCAGACTCCATGCTCAGTATGGAGGCAGATGTGAGGCTTGATCCCATGACCCTTGGATCTTGACCTGAGCCAAAATCAAAACTCAGATGTTCAACCAACTGAGCCACCCAGGGTCCCTCCATGTACTTTGGTGTTTAAATAGCTAAAGATGACCATGAATCCTGGAAACATAGATAGTTAGAGTCCTGTGTGACCAATCATGTTGAATTCTAGAGTGTTCAGAGTTGAACAGATGGCTTAGGTGTCATTTTAGTATCTGTTCTGCCTCTTTCAAAAAGAGAAAAAAAAAGTGACAAAGTATTCTTTTTAGATCTTTCTTTCATGAATATGCATAAATATAGCATTCATGAATCACTGAGATGTAGGAGACTGTTAAATTGCATTTTTGCTAGAGTTTAAAAAAACATATGAGTAACCATACTTTTGACTCTGAGTAATTACAATTCCTTACTTAGAGGTCAATTTTTGAATCTGTTCCACTGTTGTCTTATGGGATGAAGTGAAATGGAAGCACAAAGGCACACTAATGATGAATTATTAAAGTTCTTTTTATTCCCTTGTGGCTAAATATCTTTCTAGTTAGAATGTAGGTGCCAAAGGTTTGATTCAGATTATCATGAATAAATTATATAGATTATTTAGCAAAATTTAAAAAGATAATGAGAGAGTGAAAAGAACAAACTTTCTTATTAGAACTTATTCTGCATTGTTAACTTTTCTGTTGTTATTTTGACATCTATTTGAAAGAATGACCCTAGAAAAATTTTATTTCCTTCTTTAAAATTCTTCACGTGTACTTCAGTATTTTTCCTGGTTGTAGGACAAAGATAACAAATATATTGCACTGCTTATCATTACTCCCATCATACACCTGCAAATATTAATAATCTGGATTTTTTCCAGATTGTTTTCATTATTTCCAGTCATTTTCATTCCACAGCATTCAAAGGATATACTTCCAAATAAATAGCACTAGAATCCAGATGAAAATCTAAATACTTTCTCCAGTATATATTTACTAAAGCACAAGGTCTTTGAGTTCTCACTTACCTTTAAGAACTGCTGTAGAAAATTACTTGGGTATTTAGCCTAATTGTTACTTTATACTTGAGGGACTCCATTCTCTTTCCTTTTAAATCACTTGAAAAATAGTATCTTTTGTTACATAATGCCGTGTCAATAGTCTTAAAATCTCAGTGACTCCTACAACATTCATTTCTTGCCCACATAATTTGTTGACTGTAGGTCAACGGCAATGCCGCTCCTTTTCCACGTGTCTTCTTTGCTTTAGGGTAAGGTCCAAAGCATATCTCTTACCTGGCTTAGGTCCTTCACATTGCTGAGGGAAAGTCTGAGAAAGAACTATCAATAGTTCTCGGGGCTTTTGTCTAGATATGGTATACACCATGTGTGCTATTTTATTGGCCAAAGCAAGTCACAGAGCCACTGGAATCGGTGGCAGGGAGGAGTTGCACATCATTTAGAAATTGGTAGATGTATAATTGTCTTACAGGAAGGAAGTGGGTATCTGTGAAAAATAACAGTATCTTCCACAAGCATATATTTCTTTGTTTGCTTGTTGATTAGAGAGCTATTGTTCCAGGCAACATACTGGGGCAGGAATAATAGGGCTACCTTCTACTTAAGTGCAGCAAAAGAAGATTTCAGGTTTCCTGCTGACTCTGGAAGATACTTAATCTTCTGGAAAGACATATCTACAGCTTTTGCCTGGGAGCTGGTAGATAAATGGACAGTTCATGAACCCAAGATATGGTTGATTTTTCCCTCAATGTTTTTATGCTGCTTTGCACCTGGACTCTATGAGCTAGATCAGAGAAAGCCCACAGAGCATTTTTGCAGAATCATGTCCTAAATGCCCATGTAATTTTAATTATAGACCAAGCTTAAATGGATAATTTAAAATATGCTCCAATCATACAGAGGGAGAGTAAATTATCTTGTATTATTTACTGAAAGAACTGGAAAGACAAGTAAATGGTTGCTAAGCCTTTTGCTATCACTTGGAGAAATAAGAGAGTATCAAAAATAGTAAAACCATGAGCCTGAAGGAATGTAAGAGTGAGATTTATTTATTTTTTGTCACATTTTCATAACAGAGGGAAGTTTGAAATAAGCAGAGGATTAGAATTTTGCAGGGAACACTGTCTTTCTAGTGTAAAGAAGGGTGACAACTTTAATCAATAATTTTTACCATTTGAAATCTGGCAATAGTGGCTGAAAGAAAGAAAGAATAACAGTGCTGAGTGAAAGTGTGGGGGACTTGTCCCAGCAGGTTGACATGAGATGACTTGAAAATGATACACTGTTGGTGTCTTTTGTCCTGACTGTAGGTGATAGATGACTTTGATACAGAACGGGCATGCTGATCAGAAAAATAAAGCAAAACAAAATAAGAAAAACAAAACCAACCTTCCAATCTATCATTTCAAAGTAAATATGTGCTTATGTTTGTAGGGGAAAGAATGAAGGGCTAAGGCATTCCACATTTATTAAAACCTCTACTCTTGCCACTGGAAAGATTTGGCATTACTTGGGAGCTTGTTAGAAATGCAGAATCTTAGGCCCATCTCAGACCTACTGAATCAGAATCTGCATTTTAATAAGATTCCCAGGTGATTTGCATGCCCTTTAAAGCCTGAGAAACACTGCTCTAGGATGTACAGCTCCATGCAGGGGAATGTATGTATACCATTTTATGTAATCATCACCATACATACATTTGTTTCCAGAATTTAAGAATTAGGGAACTTAGTATCAGGTCTCATAAATTGGCGAGATCTTCTACATGGTAACTAGTGAATCTACTAGTTTTTATTTCCCTCAGTCTTCCATGTTCTCTTATTGGAATTTTTTTTCTCTAAAAACAGAAAAATAAAAGCTCTGTTTCTTTAGCACCTCAGTTCTCTACAATTCAAAACTCAGTGTTCCCTCAACTCTCATTTTCTCTCTGCTCCCTCTCCTCCTTTTGTGCTCACAAGTACAAAGATGTACTTCAGGCACTAAAAACTAAAAACAAGTCAAAAAGTTGATCACAATTTTTTTTTGTAGTTCAGAGAAATAAGAAAAAATTTTATGAAGAACTATGTTTTATCAGTTCTGGATATCAATAGTTTTCATAAACTTTCCAAGGCCACAATTAATATGTGGATACTATGGACTATTGATAAATCTGTCTCACAAGGATAAAACTGGAACTCACAGATTATACAATCATTGACTCAGAGCCAGTAAAAGATTTAGAGATAACTCTCTCACATGTCCTGAGACCTCTGGTGATTTTTCAAGCTCTTCTATTGCAGAGCTGTGGTTAAAACCCAGGTCTTCTGATTCTAGTTTGGGGTTCACCTATTTCTCCTACATATCACAATACTCTAACGAGAAGCCAAGAGTGCCTGTTAATTAGAAATGATTAGGAAAGCACACAAATTTTGCATGGTATTTTCAGGGGAAGAACCAGTCCTGAAATCCTGTCCTTACACCGGCCAATGGCCTTTTTACTGATAGGTAACCAGGTAGAATAAAATGGTAGTAAAGAAAACACTCCCTGATGGTTCCTGGGAGGAAGCCATGCTTCCACTGCTTTGAGCCTTTCTATAAATTTTATCCAGAAACAGGGTAGGATCACATTCCCACCAAGATCCTATTTGACTTAATCCTTGGCTTGAGGTTACTAAAGAATTATGGCATATTCAAAAGAAAAGAAAAGGAAAAAATAAACAGCTGGAGTTTGTGTGCTTGTGCATGCTTCTATGTATATATATACACAATAGTTTAAGCCTGACTAAGACTTTTATGATTCATGTCATTTCTTGTATACAGACTTCATCACGGTTCTTAGTGGTTTTCGGTAATAAGCTATTTGCTTAGCAGGAAAAATAAGTCTTTCCCTATGATTGCCAACATTGTACTGGTCTCTGTGTAGAGCGTATTTCCTCATCAAGAACTCAGGCCCTCTAAATAGGACAGCGCAACCAGTATTGGCATGCAGACAAGAACACACAGAGAGCACCAGCTGATTCCTGAGTTTCTTCACCAGGTACACAGAAAGACAGAAAAAAGAAACAGTGCAGGAGCTTGGTGGGAAGAAAAGGAATGTGAAATAAATATGATGGCACAAGTGAAATCAGAGATATTGAAAAAGACAGAATATTAGTGGAGGCAGCAAGGGAGTGGATGAGGCTAGAGAAGATAATGTTCTTAGGAACATTGTGGGTAGGAGTGTCCTCTTTAACAGACTTATATCAACCTTCAAAATTTTCTAAATTTATTTTTGAAATTCTGCATATTTTGATAGTATCTTCCTGTCGATCTATGTCCACACAGAAGTAAAATCATAAAAATATACGCCATAAGTTAACATAATGTCTGGCACACAGAGAATAAGGCCACTGAAGACAGAGGCAGAGATCAGGGTGATGGTGCCACCAGGCAAGGGACACTGAGGACTGTTGGCAACCACCAGAAGCTAGATGTGAGGCAGAGAACAGATTCTCAGAGACTCTGGGCCAATCATGCCAAGATCTTGACTATGGACCTCCAGAACTAGGAAGGAATAAATTTCTGTTGTTTTAAGCCACCCAGTTTGTGGTAATTTGGTATGAAATCCCTAGGAAATTAATACAGATATTTAAGTGAACGGATGACTAATAATACCTTTAATATTTCCAAGTATTTGAATTTCTAATATGTTATTTTGTCATTCAAAATAAGTGACCACAAGATAAAACAAAATAATTTATAGCATTTTCTGTACTTTATAGGTAAGGAAACTGAGGCACAGAGAAGGCAGCAAGTAGTAATAAAATTATTAGCCATCTTTTTTAAGGAAAGCATGTATTTAGCATTATTCTACAGCAGGCAATTTACTGTGGCAGTCTTTGTGCATCTTTTCATTTATTCCTAGAAACAATACTCTCTGTGAGATGAGTATTACAGCCCTCATTAAGCAACATGCTGGTAAGTAACAAAGTTGGATTTGAACCCGTCTCTCTAGTCTAACTGTTCATACTCTTAAACAGGAGTCAACAAATTTTATCTCTAAAGAGCCAGATAGCAAATACTTTTGTCTATGTGGGCCAAATGATCTCTGTAGCAACTTCTCCACACTGGTTATAAGTAGCTATAGACATACATAAACAAATGGGCAAGGGTGTATGCCAACAAAACTTTATTGGCAGTGAAATTTGAATTCATGATTTTCACAGGTCATGGAAATGTTTTTCTATTGACTTCTCCCATCGTTTATAAAGGCAGAAGCCATTATTGGTTCATAGGTCATACAAACATGGGTAGTGGCTGGATATGGCCCACGGACAGTAGTCTGCTTTAACTATAGCAAGACAGTAGGAGATAGCCATGAAAAAAGTCCTAGGAAGTTAAACTAAAAACATATTCTAGTAGGATACAACAATTTTACAAATGTTTGGTTTTAAACTGCTTTGTTGCATTCCAAAAATTCAAAAAATTTAAGTAGGGCATCTTTCTTATAGCAAAGGTGCTCCCTCTTCTCCACATTCTAAAGTCAGGTTTAATTGGCCAGTAAGATCTCCTGTGTCATCATGCCTAACTGACTAATGTTAGATGGAGCAAGGGATGTTTATGTCCCTTCTTGATTCCTTTTATCCCCATGTAGATACCACATTATCACACTAACTGGCCATTGGTAAGATCATAAGAAGCCAAGTCCTCAGCCTCCTCCATGTGAGGCTATGGGAGGTGGCATGAACAAACGTGACGCCTTGAGACGAGGAAATATTTTGTGATGCCCCTTGTCAATATCTCAAATCTGTGGTTTAGCCCTCATCTCAATCTCTCTCTCTTCAGTCACATTTCAAATTTTAAATGTAAGAAAATTAATCTACTATCACTTAAAGTCTTCTTAATTGTCACTGATAACAGAAGTAGAGAATACAGTAAAGTATAGAATCAAAGAATTAAGCATTAGGAGTCTAAAAGAAGCTTTCTGATTCCTTGAGGACAATTTGAGACTAAAATGGAAAATATAAGGAGATGTCTCAATTTTATTTAGAGAAATGCAGACCCACGGAGATAAATTTCTTTGCTTTTTCATTGTGTGTTTCTCCCTCCCATCCGCATTTCCAGCATATTCCAAAAACCATCTACTTGAGATAAAATTTATTAAGTTTTGCAGAATTCGGTGTAGCTTCAAACATATATTTTCTATATACAGTCTGCAATGAATGTAGTAGCTGAATACAGAAAAATGACTTGAGGGAAGATTGTTCTAAAAATAATATTTCCAGCAAAAGGCAGAAATGATATAGGATTGATAAGCATTTGCTATTACCTATATTTTAGTCTAATCGCCTGTGCTTTTTTGAACAGTTACTTACATTTTCTAGTAATGTTTGTTTATATGCAGCTACTTTTCTGCTTTCTTGGTACCTAAAATAAAATTCAGGTAAACTATGCAATTGCTCTACTATTGCTTGATTTCCACATAATGGGGACATGTAAGAATTCAGTTTTCTGTTACTCATTCTAGATTTCATATTGTAATTGACTTCTGTCATTATTCAGCTCACAATAAAGTATATCAGCATATGCAATGTATAAGTTCAAAGATTCATAAAATGATAGCATTTCCAACTCACTCATTCAATCAACACTGTGTATCAAGAGACAAAGCGCTGTTGTTTATTGCCAGTTAGATTATGAATATCCTTTGTTGTTTTAGGGAAGTCGTTTTATTCACTTATCCGTGAAGTGAGCAGGTTAGAGACATCTTCAAGCTTCCTTGACAGGGAATATACATTCCATACACAAGAGCCCTAAGACCTTAGAATTTGATGAGCTCCAGTGAAGAATAATTTCTGCTAAATGTCTGGTCCTTGCACCACTTATTGTATTCTTTTACCCCTGAGAGACTGTCTAGAGACCCCAGGGAGAAAACCTGGGAGAGCAGGAACAGTACTAGGTTTCTAGGAGTCCCCAAGGATCTCAGGTCATCCATATATTCCAGATGAGCAAACTCAGAAAACAAGTAATTTGTTTATTATTAGTCAGTCAAATATTTATTGAAGTTACTATGTGATGAGTCTGGTGCTGGGAAGTGGTTTTCCAGTTGTAAATAAAAGAATGCAAAAGTGAGGATGTGAATAAACACCCGAAAGTAAAAGTGTAAGAATCTGTTTATATATGAGTACATATCTATATATGTATGTTTGTGTATAGGTGGTACATAAAATAGAATTATAAGAGTTATACACATTGCATATGTGTATATATATGTGTGTATATGTATATATATATTTCTTGGGAATAAAGATCCTTTGTTATCTGTTGTTAAAAGTAATGTATGAATTTTTAAATCTTAAAATAAATCATTTCTCATTAAAAAGGAACAGACTAAGAAAGAAAAGTTAATGACCTGGTGGTAGAAAAAGGGTTGACAGGAAGGAAAGGAGAGGGAAAGAAGTTCAGCACAGCCTGAACTTGGAAGAGAGACCGAAAAAAGAACCACAGCAACAACAAAAATAAAACTATGTTGGCGCACTTAACACGAAGCTAAGTGCATTTCAGAGAGAAATAAAGAGATTGATCTTTATTGTTGTTGGAAAAATTCGGTGACTCTCCTGAATCCTAAAGACAATTTTCAGAACGATTTGAATTATTGTTTTAAGGTCTTAAAGCCTTATTTATTTATTTATTTATTTTAAAACAAGATAACACCGTTTTATTGGGGTTACACATGGTTCTTGCCCTCAGTAAGCATGGAGTTGAGATAATAAATATCTGGTGCTTGGATTTTATTTGCGTTACTTGGAGAGAGAGCCGCAGCGTGTCTCCTTGGCAAAAGGAGGCTAGAAGCACCATTGTGTGTGAGGTCATTGAGGGTTTCTCTTCCCAGTTGAGCTATACATAAACTGGTGACTTGATCGTGTTTCAGGTGACCCTCAAAAAAGCTCAGACATGCATGTGGCTCACCAATGGGGTCACCCCACCTTCCCCATTCCTGCTTAAACACTGTTTCTTCTCTGGTGGTTGTGGTTATAGTGTTAACAAGTATACTACTAAGCTTTGTAAAACAAATTCTAGCTTCAGAGCTCCCACTATTTCTGGGACTTTGGGTTACTTACTTAATCTCTTCGTGCTTCACTTTCCTAAAAAATCATAAAAAAATACTTCCTACCCAAGATAATTTTGAGGACCAGACAAAGTGTTTTAAATACTTAGTGTAATTTAGACAATGTTTTTATTGATTTTCATAATCTGTTGACACACATAGGAGTTTTCCAAGGGGATCCCATGTTTTGAAGGGAGAGAAAAGCTTGGTAATTTAAAAAAAGCTGTTTCTAATTTGTTGTTATTACAGCCTTGGGTTTTTTATACATGGTATTTTCTTTGACAAGTGGCACATAGTGACATTGGTACCCCAATACCACAGACACTCTCATAGAGCTTTGTATTTGTCCTCCCTGCCTAAGACTATATAGAGCTCACTGGGGGTCTTGAATATATCTTTTTTTTTCCCCACTAGCTGGTACATTAACTTGAGTAATACACTGAATCTGTATGGCTTTACAAGTAATAGAATTACCTACACTTATAAATTGGAAAGTGACATATTACTACTACCCAGTAGTTAAATGTACCTTTCAGCTACAAGATACAATATAAAATCTTTGTGTGACAAATACTTTTCTTACTTGTAAATGCATACTTCCAGTGGTCAAATTATTTTATGCTGCACAGTAAAATTTTTCCTTAATGGTACTTATAAACTTTGTTTATACTGGGTACTTATTATTATTATTATTACTTTTTAGAGGAAAATGTTCTGAAATATTACTGTATGACTCTAGCCACCTCTTTTTGTTTAATACATGAAGCCATGATGATTAAATTTTGTAGAACAAATCATAGTTCCCGGAGGAAAACTAGCTAAAGTGTTTATACGCTTTAACGAAATTGAAAGGCTAGAGAGTTAATAAAGCATTTAGTTTGTACCTGATAGCTTAGTTCAGGGCTTTTGTAATTGTTTAATGCTGTTGTTTTTGTGGTGCATGTGTGACTTTTGCTTGTTTGCTCTAGATTGGTGGAAAAAGACAAGTTTAGTGACGTCTATCTGTGATTCTAGGTATGTTAGCTAATTGTCAGATTAAATGGATGATGTGTCAAGCAGTTCATTTTGAACTTTGAATTAAACAAACAAATAAACACATTAATGGGTGAAAGAGCTCATATATATGTGAAAATTCATATTAGAAATTGAGACACATTTTGGCCAAGAATAGCATTTTATTATTACCTCCTTCTTAGTCATTAATATATTTGGGGATAGACTTACCTAAAGTTTTCCGAAAGTCACAATAGAGGAGTCACCGTTGGTTTAGTTGCCTCACAAGGCATATTTAGGAAAGATGCATTACATTAGTTAATCAATACAAGACTATTCTCATAATTCCCTGAAGCGCAAATATATCTATTGTTAATCATAGCCCGAGTCAGCATCACGAAGTTATCGTTTTTAAAAATAAATAGTAGTTTTCTGTATGATTGACCAAATTGATTTTGCCATGATCGGGGGCTGACAAAATAACTGACTGAAACATATAAAACTAATAGTAACAAAAACAATAAAAAGATTTTTAAAATCTGAAATGTGAGATTATTATACATAAAGCTGAGTATACCTTTTGGAGCATATATTTGTCAAAAGTCAAGGGGACTTTTGCCAGGACAAACTAATATGCCTTGCCTACATCACAGATAATTGTCATATAATATCCAGTACAAGCTGGGATTGGGGCACGGGTGACAGACAATTTTCTGTACTGTAAATTCATGCCATGTTTAGACCATATGTAGAAGGTTTAACTTTTCAAATTAACTCTGGGCATGAGCCCTTGTTGCCTATGTTAGAACACTCATGATTTCTGGGTTTAAAATAGGCTTTATTTAGCTCTGTTGCAAGTTGTTCATTAGAGTTTAAAACTCTAACAAGCCATCCAAGCATTTGTGACCTCCCCGATCTCCATTCCTTATTCGTAATCACAACTACTGAAAATGCCCATTAGGCTTGTGACGTACAGCAAGTCTAAACAAAGGCAGAAAGCAAGATGTTGAGATTCTGGGAAATTCTAATTGCTCCTAGGAAAAAGGACAAGTAAACAACTGAAAATCAAGGCTCTGTTCAGACCAAGACGGTTTCATTATGGTTGCTGTTTAAAAGGTTTTCTTTTCTTTTTTTTCTTGGTCTGAGGTGAGCACAAGCTCATAATCCATACTATTTTTCCAGTATTCTAGACAGGAGATAATATGCTCAATACCAGTATCCTGCACATTAACTCCTCTCTCACTACTGAGAAAAGCAAAGCATCTGTTGCCGCTAATTGACAGGCATTTTATACCACTGCAGACTCTTGCTTAAACATTGATTTCCAACTCAGGGTGCAGACGTGTACGCTTGAGGTCTAGAGGTTGTAAATATCACACTTGTGAGTATACGTTCGTTTAAATACATCTCTCTGTGTTCAACTTTATTTTGCAAATGTCTAAGTATATTAACCTCCTCAAGGTTGGAGTCATTGCTATGGAAACAACACTAGTTAATAAATGTCTGACTGCACATATCATTGTGCTAGACACTAATAAATAGATAGACATGGCACCTTGGCTTCTGGTTTGTTACATCCCCAAAGGGACCTCTAGAGGAGTAATCAATGAACACTTGAAAAAGGATGGCCATTTAGATTGGTTTGCTAATATCATCTTAAAAGCAATTTTCAGTTCCTGAGATGACTGGCAAAGAAAGTGCCCCTGGAGGAGCCTAGGGCTATAGGAAAACCTCCAGAGGCTGAGTTCTTGTAGCAGATAAGAGTTTTGTGGAGAATTCTCATTTGCTGGAGGCACCCCCGCACCCCACCACATGTGAAGTCATATGGTGACAGTGCTTCTGGTTTGTGGGTTTGTTTAATATTGGTACAGATTACTGTGTCTTAAGAATATAAATTGAGATTGAAATTAGAGTTTATTGAACTAGGTGGATATTTAAGAAAGAAAATATGAGTTTGTCTTTGCATACCACCTAAGAAGACCGTAAAGAGAGCTCTATCTAGAAATAAATAACGGTCTGTATTAAAGTGAGACCCAAATAGATGATGATTACATGAGCAGAAAGAACTGTTGCATGGAGGCAAGAGCTTGGACTTTGGGATATTCATGCTTCACATCTTCCTGATAGTAATTTGAAAGGTTAAAAGATTTAGTTGAGGCCTCTGTAGCTATCTGTTCACCAGCCAATGACTTCCAAAGCTGTGAGATGTATTGTGTAACCCGGAGAGCTTGCCAGGCCAATCTGCTCTTATTTGTATCTTGTGTCTGCCCAATGCCTCACTGTCTCTCCTGGGTCAAGGTGTAAGAGTTACCGAAGACAGCAAAATATCCACTTCTGGGCCTGAACTTACTTTTTACTTTCCCTTCCTTCCTGACCAATCTCTGGGTAAAGTGGTGAACCGCAAAAAAAAAAAAAAAAAAAAAAAAAAAAAAAAAAGACAGAGGAACCTAGTTTATTAGAATTTGCTAAACTAAATGTGTTTATGTAATCCCACTCCGTTTCTTGAATCTGGAGAATGAATTTCACAGATATGGAGTGACTTGCTCAAAGTCACATATGAAGGAAATAGCTAAACCAGGAAAAGAAGCAACCTTTTCTGAGTCCCAGGACAGATTTCTGATTTAGACTTTAAGGGCCGATTGTGTTTGGGAAGCAATGGACACTACTAAAAAACAAACTATATTTTCTAGCCTTCCTGATATATGTAGTTTTGTGGCATAGGCGAAGAAGTGCAAGTAGAAATCACCGGGTGAAGTTTCTGGGAAAGCTCCTCAAAAGATAGCCAATTCGGCCACTGCATGCCCCTCCCTTCCTCTTGCTTGGAATATGGTTGTGATGTTTGAGTGCTCTCTGCTCTCTTGTGAAAATGAGACAACAAGAACATGCTGAGTAAAGTTGAAAGGGGACAGATCGTTTGGTCCCCGTTAACACTGTGGTGCCAACATTATGGACCGATTTACCTATCTCTAGACTTTTAGTTACACAAGGAAAACAAATCAGTAATTTGTTTAAGACCCTGTTTATGAGACATCTTTAACGGCTATGGACCTTAATCCTTAACTGATATACATAAATACATAAATGTATGTATCCTCACCTAAGAACATGCTAATTAAAGTCTCTGAGTCTAATGTATAATACTATGAATTCATGTTATCTTAAATTAGAACTCTGAATTTGTACAACTGTACAAATTATGCCTAACATAGTGGGCATATTCTCGTGTGTAATTAATTCTATCCTGGAGGGAGTGTTTGTGGGGAGAATCAGGTGATATGTGCTCTATCACCAATTCTCAGGAAAATATGCCAAGCTGCTTAGTGAGCCCTGGTTTCCCCAACCAAAATATTATGGATTAGATAATATAAACCTTTTAAAATACTCATAGCCTTTAGACCCAAGATTCAACAACTAGATATTTTCTTTTATCTTATCTCAATCAATCTGTGATTCCAGTTTCAGTATATTATGGGTTAAACAGACTTGTGATTTTGTCTGGGAAACAGTCTCTTTTGCCTTGAGAATTCATATATACTCTTTCACCCGAAATCTTCTAGTTTCTTTCTTTTGCCTGGCTAACATCCACTCATTCTTCAAATCTCAGGCTGGATATCAATTTCTTTGGAAAGTTATGCCTGACCCTTGCGTATTATATTTGTCTGATGACATGCTGGTATCTACCACAGATTATACATTTCTTGAAGATTGGGGCTATGTCTTCCTTATTGCCATTGTATTCCAGCAACTGATATAAATCCTGGCACAGCATCCATATTCAAAAATGAAAAGAATGAATGCATGCATGAAGAAACATTGTTTCTACTGCAGGGAAAAGATATTCCAGTTTTCAAATAATGGGCTAAGAGAGCAAGAGTTTCCAATGGAACATAGTTTATCTGCATGTGCAGGTAGTGTGGCTATAGTTTTTATGTATGTATTTATGTATGAATATATCTATAAGATTGAGGCCTTTTCATAACATTAGGTAAACAGTAGATAAATTTACCTAGTACATACAGGCTTTGACTGTATTATTCATACAAATTAATAGGAATACCATATAACATTTAATGTGGTTTAAGCACCGGTAGGATAATTCATACATGTGGTCTTCGATAACTGAACAACTTCCCTAAAAGTATTTCAAGGAGAAAGAAAAGCTCATTTAAGCATTTTTATTTGAGAATATTTTCTTACTTTTATAGTGTATCACATAATCAGTTGAAGAAATAAGCAATGAGATAACTGGCCGGAATTCGAATGAATTGCCTTTTGGATGGGCTATGCCCCCAGTTCACTTGCAGAATTGAAAATGAGGGAAATTGGCTTGCCTTCTGAGAGTTAAATTATGAAAGCAACAGATCAGAACAGATATATGCAAAATTACCTTTTAAAGACAAAAGAAATTATACAGCAAACAGAACTTGACAGAAACCTGATTGAATATATTAACACTTGTAAACAAAGAATATGTTACTCCTAAGGGGAAGGAAGCAGAAATCCATGATTTGGTTAGCTGTATGTGCAGACAAAATCACAGGGGCAAATCAGGATTGGAGGGGGTGATTTATACATGGATGTAATATCGGTCCCACTCAGAGAAAAGGGAGCCAGAATTCTTGAACTTTCTGTGTATTTTTCCCACTGTTAAAATTGCCATTTTTTGGTATGATGGGATGAATGAAGGGATGTTGATTTTAGATTAATGCCATTTACTATTTGATTTATTTATCTCCCCTTATCTGATTCCATGATCATGAAACAACCTGCTGATTGTGATTTGGTGTCCGATGCAGGTCTGGTTACAGGGAGAGAATGGCTGATCCTACAGACTGCAAGTATTTTCTGTCCTCAGACAGTGATTTCTTAGGAAGAATTAATAAGGTAACTTCTGATTATGATGTGGCTTTTCATGAAGCTTCATTTTAGGAACAGATCATGCCAATATGAACATTATAATCCAAGTCAACTTCTTATTGTAATTAGTAAATCACTATTTGGTGGTCTACTCAGAATATATGTTGTAGTCTCATATACTTTTTAGTCAGCATCAGTCTCTCATAGTTGCTAGGTCCCAGGCAATGGACTAGAAAGACTCTGCATCTTTGAAATAGATATCCAGAACCTATAATATGTTGACCTTTAAGCCATTCTCAGACCCAACCAGACTTCCCCAGAGCCTTGCTATTTAATAAGGAGTGGTCCTTGGACTTGCTACCTGAATATCCCAGGTTGTTTTGAGAAATTCAGAACCTTAGCCTCTGGTCCAGAATCACTGAATCTGCCTGCATTTTACCAAAGTTTTCAGTATATTTATGTGTATAACACAATTTGCGAAGTTCTGCTTTAGGGGATACATCCACAATTTTTATCTCTCTATCTCTACAGGTTGTTGGGAGACATTCTTTCATAGGTATTTCACTCTGCTCATGTTTTGTTTTGTTTTGTTTTTGTGAATGCCAACAATGCAAGGCTTCAGTGAAGAATAAAGAGTAAATGCTCTTTATTCAGGCAACATCTTGTGGGATGAGGTAGGGTATCCTGGGCAGACTTGCTTACTGGCTGCTATAAAATGCTGGGTTCCCAAAATTTGGTGTTCTTCTTTAACAGAACCCATGGTATGTACAAGCATCCATGTGGGCCTCTGTTTTTTTTATAATTTAACTTTATTTTTTATTTTTTAAAATTTACATCCAAATTAGTTAGTATATAGTGAAGCAATGATTTCAGAAGTAGATTCCTTAATTCCCCTTACCCATTTAGCTCATCCCCCTCTCACAACCCCTCCAGCAACCCTCAGTTTGTTCTCCATATTTATGAGTCTCTTCTGTTTTGTCCCCCTCCCTGTTTTTATATTATTTTTGTTTCACTTCCCTTATGTTCACCTGTTTTGTCTCTTAAAGTCCTCATATGAGTGAAGTCATATGATATTTGTCTTTCTCTGACTAATTTCACTTAGCATAATACCCTCCAGTTCCATCCATGCTGTTGCAAATGGAACGATTTCATTCTTTTTGATTGCTGAGTAATACTCCATTGTATATATACCACATCTTCTTTATCCATTCATCCATTGATGGACATTTGGGCTCGTTCCATACTTTGGCTATTGTTGATAGTGATGCTATAAACATGAGGGTACATGTATCCCTTTGAAACAGCACAACTGTATCCCTTGGATAAATGCCTAGTAGTGCAATTGCTGGGTCATAGGGTAGTTCTATTTTTAGTTTTTTGAGAAACCTCCATACTGTTTTCCAGAGTGGCTGCACCAGCTTGCGTTGCCACCAACAATGCAAAAGAGATCCTCTTTCTCTGCATCCTTGCCAACATCTGTTGTTGCCTGAGTTGTTCATGTTAGCCATTCTGACAGGTGTAAGGTGGTATCTCATTGTGGTTTTGATTTGCATTTCCCTGATGATGAGTGACGTTGAGCATTTTTTCATGTGTCGGTTGGCCATCTGGTTGTCTTCTTTGGAGAAGTGTCTATTCATGTCTTTTGCCCATATCTTCACTGGATTATTTATTTTTTGGGTGTTGAGTTTGATAAGTTCTTTGTAGATTTTGGATACTAACCCTTTATCTGATATGTCGTTTGCAAATAGCTTCTCCCATTCTGTCGGTTGCCTTTTAGTTTTGCTGATTGTTTCCTTCACTGTGCAGAAGCTTTTTATTTTGATGAGGTCCCAGTATTTCATTTTTGCTTTTGTTTCTCTTGCCTCCGGAAGGGAGTTGAGTTGAGTAAGAAATTGCTGCGGGCAAGATCAAAGAGGTTATTGCCTGCTTTCTCCTCAAGGATTTTGATGGCTTCCCATCTTACATTTAGGTCTTTCATCCGTTTTGAGTTTATTTTTGTGTATGGTGTAAGAAAGTGGTCCAGGTTCATTCTTCTGCATGTTGCTGTTTGGTTTTCCCAGCACCATCTGCTGAAGAGACTGTCTTTATTCCATTGGATATTCTTTCCTGCTTTGTCAAAGATTAGTTGCCCATACGTTTGTGGGTCCATTTCTCGGTTCTCTATTCTATTCCATTGATCTGAGTGTCTGTTCTTGTGCCATCCATGTGGGCCATTTATGTTGACTCTGTGGGAATGTGGGGCTCAGGGAATGGATGCAAATGTGCTGACTCAATGGTTATCGCTCTTGCCAGGAGTAATAAAGTCTTATATCTTTGACCCAGGAGTCTTGCGTTTTCTGCCAGTCCACAAAAATATGGCAAGCTAACATTAGCTTACAAGTAGGTAAAATCTCAGACACTTCACAGTTATTGTCACAGATTTCTTCAGCCTTTTTTTTTTTTTTTTAGCACAAATGCAAAGAGCAAAGTGTTAGGAGAACTGAGTTCTTATGTAGGTTCTACCATTAACTAGTTATGCCAAAGAATGGTTATTAGTTCTTCTCCATGGAATGATTTCTTCTTCATGTATAAAGTCAGGGGAGCAGGGAAAGGGATGAAGTACTTGATGAGAAGTTATATATGGTTAGTTCCTTGAGGGCAAAGTCCATGTCATAAGAATTATTTGTTATTGTTCTCCCTTCTAAGAATAAGCATATTTCTTTGAATGTGGGTGATATCAATAATGCATACTCTATTTTAGCCACAGGGGCTTGATAATCTCTTACCTTAAGTTATTTTTTGTATGCACTCTAATTCTACATTAAAGGATATGCATATGTTCTATGCACACATGGAGCCTTATGTGGTGAAGATAATTAATTTTCACTGAATTCAAAATACACAAATTGTTTTCATTATCTCTGGTTCAGTGTAATCTTGATAATTTTCAGGTCCCTACTCATTTGGGGTATTTTAGCATCTTTGCAAGAACAACTATTTGTCCATCACATAATACAAAATTCTTCTGACACTAAACCTGCAAATGATTTTCAAGGAAGAAAAAACAATAGAATTCAAGAAGCTAATGTGTGTTGCTTGCATTTGCCACTTTCAGGGTCATGAACTCAGTTTAGTGCTAGCTGAACTACAGAGATGGGAAGGAATACACCTTTTCTAAAGGAGGACATCTTGCACCCTACAATCAAAATTGATGGAGAGTTCGGTAACTTATATCTTCCTACATGAAAAGAGTCAATTGCTTCTGTCTCCAATTAAAGCACTAAAGAACTAGCTATAACTTCAAAAGCATCAACTTCAACATGAAACAAGATGGTCATGGAAAGTTTGTGAACTTTAGGGCACAGGCAGTTGTAAGAGGGTTGCCTTTCCAACCTAGCCCACCATTTTTGATCTCCTTAATGTAGCTGCTGTTTGAGAGAGAACAATGATGATAGTAAAACTTTTTCTACCAAAAATATTTTCCTAAGGTTGCTAACAAATTAGAGCAATTAGACTGGAAGCCTAGTAAGTTTTTGAGCAAATTAGTTTGTCAAAGTAAACCACAAACCTGGTCTACTATTGTAGTTAACTCTTAAAGAGAGTTCTGTGTCCTCAACTGCATCAGTACAAAGTGGGCCACACAGGCTGTTCAGGCCCCAGTGCTTTCTTCAGATAAGAGTCATGGAGCGTAATATCCAAGAGATTCCAAGAGGAAAAAGACAAGGACCACTGAGGACAATGGACTTGGGAGTTCTTTCCAGATCATAGAATGAGTAGCTGTCCAGTGATCCACCTAAGGAACATTAATACTGGCAGAAAAGGGAAACTTGGATCTTCAAACTGGCAGGAGCTGATCATTCCTGTGGATACGTGGCTACTGCGGGTTTCCCTTTTCCCCGTTTTTATAATGTGAATGCTATTACAGTGTTTTGGTTTGTATTCTACCATAGTATATCAGGCTTATATGTGGTAAAAGACATTTGTTTGAATCCCAAGTTTAGTTGACCACGATGTGTCACATTCAGGCTGACAGAGAAGAGTGTGCAACACGCAGAGATCCTGTCTCAGCATCTGATAGCACATGATGATCTACTTTTGAAAGGAATGGGTATGTTGTATATATAGGAAGAAGGGCATGCTTGGATATATGAGTCACAGGCAGATTGTAGTAAAGATAACTTACTAGTCATCCGTCAATAACCATCATATCCCTTTCTTATAATAAAAAGATACAGTTTGGGCAGAGAATTCAGCTGTCACTAATAAATAGTATTTTGCTAAGTGAAGTAAACCAGGAAGAAAGAAAAAAAAATGGCATGATCTCACTTATATGTGGAATTTAGAAAGTCAAATGCATACAAGCAAGAGTAGAATAATGGTCATCAGGGGCAGGGAGGTGAGGGAACCAGGGAAGAGATGTTGATCAAAGGATATAAAGTTACAATTATATAAGATTAATGTCTAGAGATCTAAAGTATAGCATAATGACTGTACTTAATGTGTTAAATACAGGAAATTTGGTATGAGACTAGAGAGCAGATATCAGTTATCTATCATCACATATATAAAAAGTGGTAAGTATATGGTAATAAGATATGGTAATTACCTTGACTGTAATAATCATTTCACTATATATATGTGTGTGTGTGTATAAATATATATATAAATATATAAATATATATATAAATATATATATAAATATATAAATATATATACAGTGATATATACATACACATATATCAAATGTTGTACACCATAAATATGTACAATTTTTAATTTAAAAACAATAAAAACACTGTTTTACAAAAAAGTGTTTGTAGTGTGTACAGGTTTGGATAAGTATTTGTAAAAGAAAAGTGTGAGATCTCTTTCCCTCTATTCTTCTTCCCATAGCCTGAAGTACCAATATTATGGTTTGAACTGGATGGGATACTTGGGATCATAAAGTAACTTGGGAATGGATGGGACAAAGTACACCAAAATCCTGCAAGGAGGCTATGTCCTTAATATTATTATGCCATTTTAGCCCTGGACTATCTATTGCAGACTTCCATGTGAGAGCGAAGTAAGTCTATTTTGCGTTTTGTCACTTGCAACTGTTCCTAATCCTAACTAACACAGATGCTTTAGAATTTACCTAGAAAGTAATTCACAGATCTTAAAATTTGTGTCGATTCCTTACAAGTCTCACAGGATTTTAATATTAATGTATAAGAATTGATAAATTATTTTTGGAGGGGCACCTGAGTGGCTCAGTCAGTTAAGCCTGCGACTTCGGCTTGGGCCATGATCTCATGGCTCATGAGTCTGAGCCCCATGTTGGCTCTGTGTTGACAGCTTGGAGGCCAAGGCCTGCTTAATATTCTGTGTCCCCCCCCCCTCTGTGCCCCTCCCTCACCAGTGCTCTCTGTCTGTCTGTCTCTCTCTTTCTCTAAAATAAATAAACTTAAAAAAAATTAAAAATAAATAAATAATTTTTGGAATACTGCCCTTCCAGTGGAAGATCTCCCAGCAATTTGGTTTGATAGAATTTTAATGGGAAAGTAGAATATAGATAAAATAATTCGTTTTGGGTCTAAACATTTGTTTTAGATAGTTTTCAAAGGTCATATTAAATAACAAATGTTAGAATGTTACAGTTTTACAGGAGTACCTATGAAGAAACCTACAACCTGGCAGCGGCTAGTAACACACTATCAACAACGTTGAGGGAACAACCAAAAGCTCCTATGAAGTGACAAACATAAACAAGTACTTAACCTACTATGCATCTGATGGTCTTTTAGAAGGGATAGGTTATAAACCATACACATGATGATGGTCACGAGGAAATGAAATCAGTATTAGGTGATTTTTAATTCAGCTTTACACACACACACACACACACACACACACACACTTATGCATAGTTAAAAGAATCATTTCCAATCACTATAATAGATTCCAAATTTTTTCTGTTTTCTATGTATGTGGTAATCTTCACCATTTCCAGTCTGAAATTGTCCTCCGTGCAAACTTGTCACTTTGCCGCACTTTCCTCTATAAACAGTGACAATAACAACAGCAACAGAACATAGCATTTTTCAAAGCTGTTAAAAGTTAGGCCTATCTCCCACTGAATTCCACTATTGTAAATCACAAAGGATAATAATGTTGTCTTTGTATTTGAAGATAATGATTCTGAATCACCATCAGCAGAATACTTGCTTGGAGTTATTTTTTTCCAGTACCTTGATACTCACTTTTTCTGAACTCCTGAAGCCATAATTATCTTATCTAGATAGAGCACTGCATTACATTTTGCCTCGCCTCATTCTCTAATCAAGCCTAGATACTAAGTCTGATCTCATACCAGCCACACTGAACAGAGGTTGCTCAGAGGTTGTTTTCTCCTCATACTTCTTTTTCTTCACGACCTTCACCCTCCAGCCATTAGTAGAGTGTGGTATACAGAGGCATTTATATTGACTTTCTGGTTAATAGTGGGGCTGGATTTGTGCTCAACCACCTCAGCTCCTATCATAACCAACTGAAAGATGGGACTGTACACATAGGTTATTAAAAACTAAAGCAAAACAAACCAAAACACATAGAAAAACAAAGGCAAATTCTCCTAGAGAGCTTAACTTACCTTCCTTGGTCTGGGACTGGAGAAGGTATGTATTATGCTAGATATTTCATTGCATACAATAGACAGTAACTAAATTGGCAAAACGATCTCTATGGGTTATTTTCCAGGACACGGAAATAATTTTTAATGTTTAGCTATCAACTGTTATCGTGACATTACTAATCAGGTGTTTTTTAAATCAGGAGACAATGTGTTATAAATCTATATAAGAAAGTTCTCTATGGGTTCATTCAGGGGCAAGAGTATTTAACTTTATTACAGTAGTCAGAGATGAAAGATTTTGCTCCAATGTATCTTTGGAGAGCTTCTTGCAACATCCAGTATAATTTGAAGGAAAAAGAGATTACACCAAACAATTATAGTATTTATTGGTGAATAGACTAACAGTGTCCTAGCTGTTAGGGAAGACAACATTAGAAAAAGGTTATACAACTCACTAAATAGTTCCATACTAGTTATTTTACTATTTGATCAGCAAAAAAGATCAAGAGAGTGAAGTAACTGCTCTTCCTTTACATGAACGTTGGCCCATGTATATATGATTTTCTAGAAATATATGAGCAAGTGATAATTATATATGTCTGAGAACTGCCAAAAGTGGCAGAGAAATTAATGCTCAGACCCAAAGTAGTCTATGTTAGTAACTGGGGTTGTTTCACGTGCATGATGAGACTTCTTAAGAACTAAAGTACCACAATATTTTGGTGAAAAACTAGCGTAAAGCAGGAATGAGGCACAGTGACAGAGCCAATTTTAAGAGGGAAATGTTTTGTGTTGCAGAAAATGTAAACAAGAAATGCTACCTGTATTTGTGGGCACTTGGGTATGAATGAGCTTAGCACAGAGACAGGAAAAAAGTCTCACTTGTGTCAGGGGTCATTATATGGATTTGGAGATACTGTATCATATCATTCCTACTTCACAGTAAAGTTTAGGAAATTATAGATATAATGAGGGGGATTGGAGTTATATAAGAGGAAAAGGAAAGACAACTAATGGATGAATCCCTACCATGTGCCAAGTGCATATCTTATTTAATATGTAAGATCCTTCCACTTCCATGTGAGCAAGGTAAAATTAACTCCATTTCACATGAGTAAATTGAAAATAAGAGAGTTTATGCAATTTGCCTAGAATCTTGCAGCATATATACTGGGAAGCCAAGTTCCCCTTTATATTCACTCAGGTAAATAGAGGCATGGTGAAACTGGCTCGTATCAGGTCATGAGAGCCAATTGTTAAACCTGAAGGAATGTTGTTAGCAGTCTGCCAAACATTGCCTTTGTTAAAATTAAGTTACATAAGCTTACCATTATATATATTAAAAACAAATGGCATTACTTCTCAAAACTCATCTTACAGAATTATTTTACTAAATTTCTATTATTATCTATGATCTTCAGGTTTTTTATATTATAATTGCACCGTGGAAATATTATATTATGGTGTGATACTGTATATCCTCTCCCAACTCTGCATTCAGTAACATCATTTGATAGCTTGAAATCTGCATAATGGGGATATTTACACAATGGAAATTGGCAAATCCTCTAAATTAGGGGTTGAGCTTTTGTTACTGTTGACTGTCTACACTTAAGAAAAGATGGCAAATATGTTAATGGAAATTAAACTTAAAGTATATTGTATGTATCCATTACACTGTAAGTAGCACAAAAAATTGAGAGAATTTTCTTTCAGGATCTAAAACTGTTACCTGTTTCAGCAAAGCGGTTACTTTCATCTTATTCATTATCACAAATAAAAATAGCAACACATATTCATGTTAGAATAATATTAATAGTTGGGATACAACTCCATTTGTCAAATCATGATTGAATTGCAACCATAGTTGGCTATGGATACATGATTTTGGCAAAAAATAATGAAATAATTCTTTGAGAGGGAATTGGCTGTATGGAGTTTACAATAAAGTGTATTGTACATTTTATTATTTACAAGTATACATATTTTGTGATACACGTTCTTTGTTTCAGTTACATTTCTACCAATGTATCACTGAATATATAGAGGTGAAGCCCTAAGATTTTTGTTAAGTGAGACTGAATAGAAATATGGGAAGTTTTTGCAAGGTGTAAAATTCATTCTATGTTGTAATTATAAACATGTAAAATAAATACATAAAGATAGGAAGGCTTATGTGAAAATAAAAGGAGTTTTGTGAGGAGGATAGATGATGTACAATTAATTTACAGCACAAAGGGGTAAATATGAAAAATAAAAATGCATAACAAAGCCTGCTATGCCCTAGAAGAGTAGTTTTAGTATTCTTTTGCGCCAATATTATAAAATATTTTGAAAAGGAAGGGTGGGAGGTGTTGTCACAGAACATAATTCTACAGACCCCCTGTAGAAGGTTCTTTTGTTTACATCACAGTAAAACATGATTTTTTTTTAACTGCCACATCTAAAACTCTGCCATACATGTCTCCGACCTTTCCCTTTAATAGTAGAATATTATGCTGCCTGATTTTTCATCACTAATTCTCATTTTCTCTAAATTTTAGTACACATATGTTAAGATTTGAACTCATCTTTCCAGTCAGAAGCGATTCTTTGAGAGAAGAAGCACTTTTCTCAAATCAAAACAAATGTAAAAACCAAACAAACAAAACATGCCTTGGGCAGCCAATTCTGCGACTATTTTTAAAAAGTAAGCCTGCTTTTTCCCAGGAACCTATGAGAAAATCTTCTTGCAAATTTCAGGCACAACCAGGTTGCTTCCCAAATTGGCCATTTGCACTCCAGGGCTAGAGATGAAAGTGCCCAGAATTGCTGAGTAATTCAATTGCGGCCAGAATCGATGCAAGCACAGACGCCACTCTGGTCAAAGGTTGGCCCTTAGGCTGCAACTTAAGTCAATTTTGGGTAAGCCAAGTTTGATTACATTTTCGGTGATGAAGCTTTCAAAAGCAATGCTGAGCTGCCTATTCTGAGGCTGTCTGGTTCTATCCCGAATCTATACTCCTGGTTAGAGAAGCATCTATGTATCTGTTTTGGTTATGATTAAGTCCTGCTGGAGTTGAGGAAAAATGAGAGAAAAAAAAAAATTAAAAAAAAAAAGGGCGTGATCCAGAAAACATGTGAATCTATCACTAATACTATGTGAGCAATAATGTATTTTATCTTTTAAAAAGCGTAGTAACAAGAATAAGAGGGAGAAAGAATCAGGGAACATGCTAACAAAGAAAAAAAGTAACAGACAGAAGTTTATTATGATGGTGATGTGTGGCAGTCTAAGAATATTTTGGCATCTGAGACCTATTCTTTCAGGTGATGCTGGCAGGAGGGATGTTGAGGAAATACAGGTGGTTCTGAAGTATGAAGCAAAATGGGTGTAGGAAAGGATGTCAAATATGGACTCCAACAGCCACATGCTAGCTTGAGAGAAATAAACACTTTCAATTTATCTTTTTCCAGCAGTCAAGACTGCAGAGCCATTGTGCATCCATAGCTTATGCAAGTCTCCCTAAAATGTGTTTGCTTAGTTAAATCATTTGATTATAGATATTACATGCGAGTAAGCACATTATTATAACATAAACTATAGTGCTCCCAAGAAATTATAATTTTTTGGAGAAAATATGAATTTTCCTACAGGTATGGCCACTAATTTTTGAAACATGGACTAGAGGCCTGCCAGTTTTAGAAAAATATGTTGCTAAATATTGTCTTATGAAGTGTTTTACAAAACTTGTAATTCCTTCTAGGTGGACTGAGAATGA
The DNA here is from genome assembly GCF_024362965.1 of Panthera pardus. NCBI lineage: Eukaryota > Metazoa > Chordata > Mammalia > Carnivora > Felidae > Panthera > Panthera pardus. The sequence continues at coordinate 47,689,971 of NW_026526666.1, read as the reverse complement.
CTCTAATGGTTCTTTGACAAGAATTATGATCTGCCTCACTAATTAGGCTGCTTCACATATGCACTAATTGGATTGATTTAAAAAATCAAAGAAAGGAAACTGAAGAGCATGCAACTATCTAATACCACATTTTAGAGCTGGGTTACTCAAGTTCTTTCTTTGCTTCAAAATAGTTGAAAGAGAAAGCTTGTTAAAAAAAAGAGAGAGATAAAATTGGAAAGATCCAACTTGCTAAAAATTTCTGGCCATGCCATAGGTGAAATAACATTTCCATGAAAGCACGTCTTGTTAATTTATTCATATCTTACTTAAGGATATACTGAGCAGGTATCTAATATGTGTCTCTGGAGAGAAATCTCAATTAAATTATATTTATAAGTAAAGAAATCCATTCTATACTGAATAGATGCATTCAATGAGGACATACCATTTCTACTCTCTTCCCCAGCAGTTTTATGGCTACTAAAACAGAATTTACAGTGCTTTAGAGAAAGTTGGCCCATTAAAATATCATTGCTTTCACAATTCTTCCTCTTTTTTCTTTTATTTGGAATATCAAAACAGAAAAAAAAAACCCTATTTCATTCTACTTTTTCTTTTGGTGATGTGCTCTATTAATTATGCCTCACATTGCCTGAGGAGAAATGGGAATTTTAATAATAATGGCACTCAGCACTTCATAGTAATCATTTTCTTCACTTATATCTCTGAATCTTATATGGGAGACCACACTTGAATTTTTCAGAAAAAGAAATTACAGCACCAAAGTGGAGGTGGGACAGTAGCTCAGACTGCTAGCTTATCATGTGCTCCAACTATTAGATCATGCTTCGAATCCAGGCACAGCTACAGAGAAAAAAATGCATGCTGGGTAAATATGCTCTCAGGGACTTAATGAGAAATCATGGGAGCGGAAATCTCTCCTAGGGCCTCCAACGTGCTTTGTCAGGGAAAAGACTAGCAAAGGCACTCCTGAAGGTTGAGACTGGGAATACCTTTTTGTCGAGCTGGAAATGTTGGCACGTTTTCATTTTTACAAAATCTTAATAGCCACAACTCCCATATACACGAGGTCACATTTTGGCCTAATTTGTTATAAGGGTTAGAGCTTTGTGAAATAGCAAGCAAGAAGATCTATTCTAGTGCCTTTTCATAGGTTATTGGCCAACAGAATTGAAACTGTGAACATAAAGGAAATTTCCCTGGAGAGTAAAATTCTTTGTAGAGATGACAAAATGATTAGGCCAGCAGTGCTATTGAGCTAAACTTTATGGAAACTCACCACAGAGCAAAATACATTAAAATACATTTTTTCTGTCAATAAAAAATAATTTTGAGTTCAATGACAAAAATGTACAGAAGGGAAAAATATTGGCAGCCTTTCTACTTTGTTAAGGAGTAAGTGTAACTGTTTTTAATAACAATCAATACATAAAACTGCTTCTTTTAAACATATATAGATTTTTTTTTAGAATCTTAAAGCATTATAGGAGAAAGAGAACTTGGGTAGTTATTTTATTCTCTGCATTTTATAGATGAGGAAACTGAGGCCAGAGAGTTAAGTGCTTTACCTAAGGACTTCTCCAAGTAAAGGCAAGAACCTACATTCCCCGACTCCCAGGCTAGGACCCGTAATAAAATTTTATGGTTAATTTTTAAACTCCTTTTGATTTTTCAGTATCTTTTTGGTATCTAATTCCCACAAACCTGCTACATTTCAAGGCTGATGAATGACAACAGCAAATACCAAGGCTCCATCCTCCCTTTGGCATTTACTGACCCTGTATCAGCTATGGGGATGTATATGTAGCTTTAGTAGCTTGAAGATACAGCTGTCAAATCGCCTCTTAACCAGAGAGAAACACATCAGTAGAGTAATTAATCCTGTACAACCCTTTCTATCAACCTGACCACTTTTTTTTTCAATCATTACAAGTGAATGCTTACGTGCACGGCTGATTTAATTAATAATTCTAATAAAAAAGACAGTATCATAATGATAGACATAAGTACATGAATAAATGGATTAAAGAACCAGTGCTGTTCTTAAATAGCCAGTGAGATAAAGTTGCTCAGTTATTGAGGTTCCAGCAGCTACCCTTCAAAGTTTGGATCATCTGTACCAGAGAGTAGAGACATTTAATCAGGACCTAGATTAGTTATTTTACATATCCTGTATCATTTGATCTTTGCAACAACCCTGTAAAAATAACCTATTTTCTCCATTTTATAGGTGAGATGATTGAAGCGTTAAGATTGGGACTAAGAGAACTGTCCAGCATCCTGAATGGGGGACTAGGGTTTCAAATCAGACTTATTTGATTCCCAAGCTTTTGGTGGTTGGTCTTGTCATGAAAAAAGCACTGGAACACGAGTAGGACAAACTAAGCAAGCTCTAGCTTTAGATCTGCTATGACAATATATAACATTGAGTTCCCTCACCGATGAAGGGAAAGAACTGGTCTAGAATGAAAGTTTTCAAACCTAATTTTGTGGAACTCTATGGCTTTTTGACAGGCCTCAGGGTCACTGTGTGGTGTGATATGGAGGAAAAAGATAGGATTTTCCAGGTTTACCTTCAAACCAACCACATGAACTCCAATTTAACTTTGTTATATATTAAAGGCTTGCATCAGGTTTTCCCTGGGGAAGGAAAGGAATCCCCAGCTTTAAGAACTTTAAAAAAAAACCCAACTAGGTAATATCTGAGACTACTCTAGCTCTAAGGTTCTGTCATTTGACATGGCTAACCAAAGCTCTGTTAGCATTTGTATTTGGCTCTTACATGAAATCAGTGGTGATTTCATGAACTGAAGCACCAGTTGGAGTGATTTGGTGAACTGTTCCTACAGTTATTCTCACTACTTCAACCTGTTGGGTATCATCTCTCGTGTATGGCACTAAATGGCTATTTTGTGTTTAGCTTCTTGAGAATACACAAAGCTTCTAGGTATAAGGTCAGGGAGGAAAAAACCTTCTTGCTTCACTCATGCTGCATTTCACCAAATTTGTATATAGCCATTATTTGTATGATGATTATGTCTCTGTGTGCATATTTCAGTTTAGCAGAGTGCCATTCAATAGGTCGATATAACTATATCAAAAATCTACCTACAACTGCAAACCTAATTTTTGTAAAATACTTATTACTAGAACATCCAGGAAAGGCTTTCCGTTAACATCTTAAAGCTGTGAGGATAAAGCAAGTTGGCTCACATAGCACACTGTCTTCAATAATCACCAAGTCTATATTTATTACTGCCTCTTTCAACCAAAATGAAATCCCTATCTCTTTTAAGCTCCAGGAGGGGAGATCAAGTTCAATCTAAAATATGAATCATTCAAATTTGTGGTATCACCTTTCACATGGAATCAAGGTTCATTATAATATGCGAAAGTAACAGAGAGCCCATACAGTTGCTTACTGGCATGTGGGGACATTTGAAGCAAGCAGAGAGCTGAAATATTACTTGCAAGGGCACAGCTGGTTTCACATTCAACAAATCAGTCAAAAAAATAAGGTTTGCCTGCCTCAGTCAGATCTAAACAAGGGAAAAATGTTATGCCAGCTACATTCTTTCTTTCCCCAGTAGCCTCTTCCATTTTCCTTTTGGATACCAGCTAGTGCCTTTTTTTTTTTAATCCCTAAGAGAAGGTGTCCATCAAATTAAATAGACTGGGAAGATATATTCTGTAAACATGAAAGGAGATATTCCAGAAAGTTAAATAGCAATGATTGTATAAAACATTTGAAATTAGAACTTCATTATTGTCTCCACAGGGTTGCTAAGGCAGGGAAAAGAGAAAGTTTTGGTGATTCCTTTGAATATTTTATGTGTAATATTTCTGAGGCAAATGCTTTGTTATTTGAATAAATGCACGTACGCACGTGCGTGCACGTGTGCACACACACACACATGAACACACACACATGCACACACACAAGAAAAGAAGACCTTATAGCATCATTAGGACCTATATTCTGGCAATAGATTTGACACCCCACTTTTGGAAACACATGAACAAAGAGTTTGGCACCCACACACTATAGCAATATGATTGTTATCTATCTGGGTCTGCAAGCTAAGACTCTGTTAATATTAAAGCTTGAATTGTCCCAAATATTTTCATATATTAAGTCTCAGGAGAAGGTTGTATTGAATTAAAGTTATGTGAATTTTAAGCACTTTGTTTATGTGGCTAAGATTTTTTCCCTTCTTAACTGATTTCTTTCCTTATTTGCTTTTAGATTATGATTCTTTGTGTCCTATAATGAATATCTGTTTTTTTAAACAAAGCATATACAACATATTTTACTTATAGAAATGACTTTTATTGGTTACTAAATTACTAATCAAATAAGGGTGTAAATCTGATGAATTGAACCCATAGATGGCAGGATGGGACCATTCAGTTCATATTCTTTAAGGGGAAGACATAAAGAAACCAGCTCCTGTTCAGGAAACAAAAAACACAACTGAAAAATAGTATAAAAATCTCAAATAATTCTGAATCTCTCATTTTTTACTTAATAAGGAATTTTGCTATGAATAGTTGGCATGCTGTCATCCATTATTAATTTTGTTACAGCATTTGCTCTCTGAGGCTGATCTACAGTGATCTACAGAATATTCTCTCTCTCTCTCTTTCTTTCTCTCCCCCACTCTCACACACACATCAAGAGACATTTTTAATGCAAGTATATGCCAGAAATTTCTGGACAGAACATCTGCAAAGTGAGGGATTCATTGTTCACAAGGTTTCCTACAGTTTTCCTAATACAAACTTTACTTTCCCCTAACTTGAGAAATCATATATTCTTTATCTAGAGTAATTCTATTAATGAAATTACTAACATCTCTGCTTAGAATTAGAGTTCCTCTTAGTATTACAGTCTAAAGCCTACAGGTCACAGAAGGCAAAAGGGTTTAAGGTAACTTCATTTTAAATCAAAGCCCTTTCTTGTTTCTCTGGGACTGAAGAAAGATGTGTGAAAAGAGGCTAACAAACTGAGAATGAGGGCAGCTTGCAGAAGAGCAAGAAGCATGGGAAGTATGATTCACCAAAGACTGAGTACGGCATCTTTGCTGGTCATGGAGTGGTTGACATACATATAGTCATTGGACCTATTAATCAGATTGAAAGCCAATTCAGACCAGCTGCTCAAGGATCAAGTCAGTTCATCAGCCTGTTTTCTTCCTTTCATAGCCTAGTCCATAGAAAGAGTAGTTTACTACCCATGTCTCTACTTTCTCATCTACTTCTTTCACCTGAATCCACAACCTCATGACTTCTACTCCCAGTTTTCTACAAAATTGCCTTGGCAAAGATCACCGATTGTTGCCAGTTGTCAGAGACAGTGGTTGATTTTCAGACTTTTCTGATCTGATGGAACATTGGGCATTGCTGACTGTCCCTTTTGTCGAATAAATCTCCTGTGGCTTCTGTGGCACTGATCCTCCTCTGATTTGTCCCACGAGCTTCTACAGGATATTTCAACTGTTTTGCACACTCCTTAATGCTGATTTTACCTGGAGGTTGGTCCTTGCTCATCTTTTTACTGTACGTGGCCTTTCTGCAAAATCTTACTTACTGCTGACACTACCACCTCCACTCTGATAACCTCCAAATCATATCTCCATTCTGGACTTTACATCCAGAAAACTACTGGACATTGCCTCCAACTGAATATGTCCAAAATTAAAATCACTTTTCTTCTTTCAATCTCTACTTTCTCCCCAAATCTGAAAGTGCTAATCCTTCTCTCCTGTTCTATCCTGGTTAATTTCACCCAACTAAATGTTGGAAGTTATCTAGATTCCTACAATTCCCTTCCTGTTCTCTCCACAGTTGGTCATTAACTCCTCTTTCCTAATTTCTTGCCACTCCCTCACCTCTGCTACTTTTTTTTTTTGGTGCAATTATCTTCTTGTAGGTCTAATACCTGGGCTTAGAACTCATTTTAACTAAGAATGTCTTTCAGAAACTAAATCTGTTTATATCCTGCCTTTATTAAAAATCCTTCAATAGCTCTTCAAAACCAGAAAGATAAAGTCCAAGCTCATTTGCAGCCTTTCTTGTCATAATTCCATCAATTTGTCCAATCATCTCTCAATAGTCTCTTCTCCCACCTTTTACTCTAACTAACCATATAAAGATACCACTATGTCTTCAAGTGTGTCAGATTGTTCCATACTGCCATGTCTTTACAGTGGCTGCTTCAAACTAGAGTATTCTCCCTCACCCCCACCCAGCCATTCCACACCCAGGCTCAATCTAATCACATCCTTTGTTCAAGGGTCATCTCTACAGCTCATCCTCAGTCACAGAGACTGAGTTGATCATTCTCTCATTGTTGCCACTGTACAATGTACTCAGGGCTGTTCTTAAATGAACTCTGCAAACTTCTGTCGAAAATCACACAATGGTGGCTAAATAGGTATTTTGAGGTGCATATTATTTATAATTCTTATAGCCATACTCTCATCAGCCATCTAGATGACAGTCCTTTCATGACCCTCAAGGCCAGGTCAAGAGCCTCTTCTCCGTCCTAGTATGCCACCGTTACTATATTGCATTACAGTTGTCTGTTTCTTATCCCTCTCCTCTCATTCATCTGAGAACTCTTTGAGCATTGGGTTCCAGATATATTAATCCTTTTCTTTCTAACATTAAGAACAGTGTTTTGTACATTATAGGCAGTATATATATATATATACACACACACACACATACATATATATGTATTTTTTGACAAATAAAGGTTGCTATTGAACAGATTATCTGAGCCTTGAAAATAGAATTTTTTAGTTTTGTCTTTACTACTTGCATCTCCTAGATGTCTGAACTTCTATGCTGCAAACTTCATTAATCTGGAATTAGTGCCACAAAATCTGGTTCATGCACTGACCAAGGGATATGGTTAAGTTACAGCTAGAGTTAGGACATTATTTCAAATTTGCATGCCTTCTCCCTAGCTTACCAGTAACAGATTACCATTTAAAAAAATTTTTTTTAACGTTTATTTATTTTTGAGACAGAGAGAGACAGAGCATGAACGGGGGAGGGTCAGAGAGAGGGAGACACAGAATCTGAAACGGGCTCCAGGCTCTGAGCTGTTAGCACAGAGCACGATGCGGGGCTTGAACTCACGGACCGCGAGATCGTGACCTGAGCCGAAGTCGGCCGCTTAACCGACTGAGCCACCCAGGCGCCCCCAGATTACCATTTAAACTCTTAGTAAAGTATTGGGCACGGGGTCAACAAGTAAGGTCAGCAACCTATATATTGCTTTTGGAACTGAACTGAACTGAATTGAGTGCTCTTACAGGATATGATATAATAACAATGGTTAACATTTATTGAGTGCTTGCTTTGTCCCAGGCTGAGGGATAAATGCTTTACATGCATCATCCCATTTAATTTTCATCCCATAGATGGGAGCCATTATTGGCCTCATTTTATTAACAATGAATTAATGAAACTTTGGCATTTGCTTACACAAAGTCACATGTGACTAATATGCAGCAAAACTGGGATCCAAACCAAGGCCTGCTTGACTGCTTTTACATGAAACACACACACACGCGCACACGCACACGCACACGCACATGCACACACACAGACACACACACACTAAAGAGTGTTGCATTTTTTTTTTATGGTCTTAGTTATAGAAAGGCTCCAAATTATAGCTTCTTGCCTTATCTCCTTGATGATCTAGACAATGCAGGTTATTACAAACCAGGAGTAGACTGTATCATTCCAAGTTTCATCCTAAATAGTTATGGATGGAGAACTGACTCCTAGTGGCTAAAGCTCTGTTAGAACGTTATTAACAATCAGTTTGAGGGTTTATATGTATAAATGCTACACTAGGCAACTCATATTTCTTATAACCCTCTCCCATTCATAGACCTTGTGAGATATGACAAAAATTCTTATCAAGTGACACAGTGCTGTCTCAAGCTAACATCACATGAACGTTAAGAAAGCTGCCTTCCCCCATAATATAGTTTGTAGATTCACAATGCCTGCGTTGGGTAACTGTACCATCCAAAGAGATTTAAAATGCTATAAAACTGTGTGTTTAAATATCCCTGAGTCTCATTTTTGTGTAAGTTTTCAGTCAAACATTGAGCCCATTCATCTTTCATATACTTAAATCTGATATCTGGTATGTGTTGTTTACATCTAACCACTTATTTTTAAAAGTTTCATATGTTGAAGAATAACATCCTAAATGATTAAAGTCGATGAAAAAACACAATGAGGACAAAGGTTATATGTAGAGGTTTAGCTTTGGAAGAGTATGTTGCAAATGATACAATTTATCTTTCACTCTGTTGATGCTTCTATGTTCACAGCAAGAAAGTGAAATGTAAGAGTTAAAAACTTGGGCTCTGGAGCAAGACTGTAGGGATTCAGCGTTTTGCTTTGTCCCTTATTTGGCTTTGGTCAAGCGTTTCATCTCTTTTCATCTTAGTTTCCTCATCTGTAAGAAGGAAATTATAGAATTTACCTCTTTGGATCACATGAGAATTAAATGAACAAATTCATATAAAGAGATTAGAATAGTATCTGGTCTACAGGAAGCTCACAGTAAGTGTACCTTATAATTGTCCTGGTATTGTCTTACATATCTAGAGATTACAAATACACACTTTACATCTAAAACCCAGTTCATTCATTCATTTATTCATTAGCCATTTAATCACTTATCCAATGTTTAACAAATTCATTTAGTCCTTAAAGATTTATTGATTAGCTATTAAATAACAAGCACTGTGCTTGGTGATATGGGCCATAAAATAATGAACCAGGTATTGATCCTATATTCTCAACAAACATAATTTCGTGGAGAGATAAAAAATTTATAAAAGTAACTATTGTACAAAATAGAAATGCTCAGTGTAATAAGAATTTCAGATGAGGTCATAGATGTCGTCTGAATATATAGTCATTTCTTCAACTTCTAGGTCTATGTCCAAAATTGTAGTTAATATTTGCATATTATGTCTTTGCTGATAAATTAATCAAACTGCACTAGTATTCCATAGCACCTCTGCATACAAGAAGGCAGTGGCAAAGGGAGATAATTAGAGACCATTCTAAAGATACCATGTTTAGAAGCCCTTTTAGCAGTGCATGATTTCCAGATGATTGTGTTAAGGTTGCCAGAACACAACAAACACTTAAGTAAGTGACATTTGTTCCTAATCTGTCATATTCATTACTGTTTCTGTTTCAAAAATCAGAATGTGATTTAGAAATTTAAATAGCAAAGAGTTAATGTGTTATATAAGCCTTAAATTTTTCTTTACTTTGCCTTATTAATTCATTAATTCTTTCAGGTTCTTGAATATTTAAATCATTTAAAATATTAATAGTATACCAAAGAAATATCAATATTTACATGAAATTGGAATTCACGTAGCTCTGTAATATTTTTAATGGTTTATATTATTCATAATTACACTAAATAAATCATCCTTATGGAAGAAACTCAAGCAAGTTTGTTATATACTATGGCTATTGCATGGCAAACAGTGGTTTTCTTTCAGAGTGTGGGTATTAAGAAATAGGAAGTAATATTAAGCTGGAATAATAAGTGATATGTTGTTTTAAAAGTATATAGAAACTAACAACAAACTAATTATTTTATTTAACATCAGAGGCTCTTAAATTGTCACAATTCAAAGTTCATAAATCATGAAACTTTTTGTAATATATTTTTAAGTAGTAGAAGCATTATATATCCCATGCTCGTTTCTGCAAAATGGAAGTGATCATGTCTGTGATGAACTACACAATATTCACATTTTTCAGAGACACAACTATATATTATGATAATATAAATATACACGTGTCAGTGTACTATAAAGATATTAACTATAAAAGATAAGGATGACTTCAGTTAACTTTGTGGAAATGAGAAGATTGTATATTGTCTGCAATCTTCTTTGAACACTTTGAGAAACACTCCACTTCAAAATCAGGAACACTTTATAGTTATGAAAATGTGTTGTTTACTCAGCTTTTAAAAAGTACTGAAACTAATTGTAGGAGAAAATATCAGCTTAGGTTTCTCTCCCTCCAACTAATCCTCATGTTTATTCTTCCTTTTTTAGCAAAACCTTAAGAACCAAGATACATTAGAAATATAGTATTTATTTTAGCAAAACCTTAGGTTGTATTTCAAATAGTTTTGAGTAAAAACATTATCTATATGGATAAAATATTCTGTCCATGATGATTTACTTACTCTTACATTTTATATATGGCATGTGAAATTCTCACTATTACAAGGTGAATGCCTAAAGAAAACCAACCAAGAGTAAATTCAACGGAAATTAACCAGTGCTTAAGGATAATGGAACACATTTTTAAAAAACAAAATGAAAACAAATAAAACCCCACCAAACCATCTTCAGTCAGAAGACATTTTTCAGTGGGTCCTATTATTTAGGTATCTTTTTTCCCTTTTCTCAGCTGTAAGACAGTTTTCTAAACACACATGGACTTCAACAGGGATTATAAAATTCTCAAACACCCATACCATTTAGGGGCCAAGTTTCCTCCGTGTAAGGGATGTGTCACATCAGGCTGAGTTTAAAAATGAACATACACCATTCTCAGGTTTCATCTCTGCTGATGGACAGGAGCCAAGGGGCCCCTGGGAGCATTCTGGCAACACTGTGTTACTTACGGTTGAGAGGCAGGCTCGCATTGGTTGTGCCTAGCTTGTTGGCAGCCACACAAGTATAATTGCCGAAGTGCTCCTGTGTCACATTGGTAACAGTGAGAATGGATCTTGTGCTAAAGTTTTGAATAATAATTCCTTGTTGGCCATTGAAGAGCCTAGAAGACAAAATCACCTCTAGGTTAATATGCATCGTGAATATCATTTTTGGTTTTATCTTAGTTGGGGTTGTCATGGCAACCCATAGACAGTTTGGTCCACACTAGTATTAGCATATAATGTGATAATGGTGCAATTATATTTTCCTTACGTGAGTAGATATAGGGGAGGAGAAGCTGTATGACAGCTGTGGATTGTTACTACAGGTTTCTTCGCACTCTACAAAACACTAAACTGAGATTTCCACATGTCCTTTTCATACACTGACTTGTATTTTAGAAAATTAAATGCACCATAGCAATAGAGTCTCATCTGTTAAAGTCAAGAACGAGTAAAGCAAATTAAATATAATGATTTCATTAAAAATACAAACCGATGGTTTCTAAAAAGCTGGCTAAGATATGTCTAGGCTTTTTCAGATAACATTGTTGGATAACTCCCCGTCCAAGTTAACCCCACAACTGCAATAAGATGTTCCGAGTCCAGGGTCAACATCATTTTGCTGCTGCTACATACAACCTAGACAGATGACTTGCTTTTCATCTAGAAAACAGCCACAGTATAGCACTGAGAAGAGCATTCCAAGTTGCGTCTTGTCTTGGTTACATTTGAGGAATGTGCTGGGGGAGTCCTCTAACCTTTCTGGGCTTCAATACAGGCTTCATTTTTACCTAATTCCACCCTGATGACCCAACACTCTCTCTCCAGGCCTACCGGCAGAGGTTTCACTCTCAAATAGGCTGGCAATGCATCACCGTTCTCAGGGCTTGCCACCCTCACTCCATCTTCACTTTTTTCCTGATCTGCACCCAGTGATCATCAGCCCTTTGTATCTCTGCCAGCTGGATCCTTCCCTCTGCACTCAGGTCTGATGTGTGTCCTATCTCTCTTACTCTAGTGCTCCTTAAATGACTCTTTCCCCTGCCCCGCTCTCTGCATGTTTCTCTTGATATTGCTGTGGGATTCATAAAATCAAAGCCACATTCTTGCATTGTTCTCTGCAGCGGTTTCCATGCACACAGGTCTTTTCAACCCAAATAAATAGAATTGCCTTAAAGTCCTCAAAAGACAGGGCCGTATGGACATGCTTTATTTTATATTTGAGTCCTGCATAGCACTTAATAGTACCTAACAAATAACTCATAGATCAGCAGAATTGGGGTGACATTCCTACAACACAGGTATTGGTAAGCCCCCTTCAGGGGCCCCCCTCAAAACATTCTTTTTCTAAATATGAATTCTGTTATAATGACGATGCCAACCAGATGATAACGTCTTCCTAACTAACCCCAAAGTTTACTATGAAATGATGTGTTGATCACAATATGGGCAATGTAAGCTCATAGCCTGAATGGCATGGTATTTTTCCTCCTTAATATGTTCAAATTTTAGTAGCAAATATTTTTTTTAATCACGAAGATGCAAATAAATGGCATTCTCCTGAGAGTTTAGGTTGAACTCCTTTGCATTACATTATGTGACTTGCATCTGAATTTAGACAAAATATATTGTAGTTACATGAAGATTAAAATAAGCAGCCATGCTTGATTACCCTGGGAATTTCTTATATTTCATGTAATGGCTGAATTTGACTTATCCAAAACTCAAACCTTAATCAGATTAATAAAACTTTGACTTAAATAAACACTGAAAACATTAACTTGAGCAATAAACCCAATGATTCTCAACTATGACACAACAAAATAAGGCATAAAATATCAAGGATATGGCAGTTTTACTCCTCTGTCTCATATTTCAAATCTATCAACATTTATGCCAAAATACCAACGTGATAATTGCATATTTTTCTGCATCACATTAATAACTTTATTTCTAACCAATATTATATGCTATGTATAAAAACTGATGTCTTCATTGGCCAGAGAGCTTCAGGGTTAGGGCTCAAATCTATCTTCCCATGTTTGTGCTCATATGGACACATTGTCCAAAGGACTCAGCAGCTCCCTGGATTACTAAATTCCCATTGTGCCGCACCTACCAAGCTAAGATTCATTTTTCTGCTAAAGAATTAAGAAGAAATTAGTCAGGGCCTTTATTCGACTAGACTCTGGGGAGAAAATTCTAAGGCAGTATATTTAGTAACTTGATGGCACTGTTTGCTTATGTTCCTTCAGACCATCTTTCTGAGTTGGCTTCCAACTCTCTGCCCTAAAATGTGTCTGAAGGCAAAGCCCCAGATTTTACTAAATCACACAGGACACCCACGCTCTGTATGTGTAGACCCATTTTTGGCCTCTGGTCAGGGGTTGCTGTGAACATCCTTATCAGAGAGCCACATTGGTGGCACGGTGGCACGTTAGCGGCCGTGACTCCTGCTGCTCCACTCATGCTGGCAAGTGATTATGGCCAACAAAACAGAAAAGTATCCTCCCTGGGGGGATTTTCTTCCCTCTAGAGGAAGCTACCTTTCTGAGATTACTGGAGAACTCCAAAGTTTATTTTTTTTAAAGTCGGGAATTTTAGAAGTGCTGACTCCTCAAAATACCCTATAAGAACCTGTCTTTACCAGTAGATGGCTGGTAAAGCTGACCTTGAGGGAGAGTGACTTCTGAGATGGTGTCTATCTCTGAAGGTGTACTGTGATTTTCCTGTAGGGATCCTGTGGGTGCAAGGGGTGGAGAGCTTTCTCAGCTATTCAAATCAATTCTGAAATTTATCATTGCTACAAAGATGAGTTTGATGCCAGATGATTAGGGACTTGGCTGGGCAAGATCTTTGAAGGCTCTTCAAGATCTGTGAAGGCCTTTCAGTAGCTTAAAGTTGAAGAGAAGAATCAATCAGACACATAAACATAAACAGTTGTAAACACAACTGAGTTGATTTTAGTCACAATGGGGACCCTGTTAAGATGAATACTCCTGCCCTTAGTTACTGGATATAGAAATCTGAACCACACTTATAAGTCTCATCATGTATGTCCTGAATGTAATTTTACTCTTTGACTAAAAACAAATAATAAAAGATGTCTTTAATTGGTGACAATTGTTTTCTTTATGAAACAGTTTTATTCCAAAATGGTTGGATATAGTAAAGAGAATAGTCTGTAAAAAGAATAATTATTTATCAATAAACACATATTTGGCAAATTAAAGTATCATTCTGTATTAAAGAAAATGCTTGATAGCCTTCAAACATGCACATGTTAGCCTATTAACAGAATGACCCTGGCCTCATTGAATTTTTCACATCCATCCCAGACTTGTTTGAAACCAGAGTTCCTTGCATTGGTGATGTGAAATCTTGAAGTGACAACTCAAGCAATAGTTCACAATACACCTTGCAATAAAAACCAGAGAACTAACTCTGGAATATTGCCTTATTTGGAGTTCTCTCTTTTTCCTAAATACTTAAGTGTTTCAAGTTTTAAGAGAATCATTCTTGTATTGACTTAGAATCCAAAATAAGAGACGTCTTCTCATAGTCCCTTCCCGCAGGAAGAGAGGAAACAATTGTGTTGGGTTAGTGGTTGGTTATGGAATTCTTACCCTCAGAAGTGGATCACCAGCATTTGATGCTTGCTTAGAAATCCCTGGGAATTTTTGTTATTTGCATTTTACCATTCAGTGGACCCCATGGCTGTAAGATCCTTCTATTATTGTGGACCCTGCTGTCCTCTACATTTACCGCTGATGGTGGTTTATTCATACTGCTCTGATCAGAATGTTTGTGTCCTCCAAAAATTCATATGTCAAAAATCTAAACCTCAAGGATGATGGTATTAGTGGGTGGGGCCTTTGGAAGGTGCTTAGAAATCATAAAGGTGAAACCATGATGAATGGGATTAGTTCAGAGAGCTCCCATAGCCCCTTCTGTCATGTGAGGATACAACAAGATGTCTGTGACCTAGAAGAGGACCCTTTTCAGACCATGCTTGCACCCTGATCTTGGGCTTCCAGGCTCCTGAACTGTCACATAACTTTCTGTTGTTTACAAACCACCCAATCTGTGGTGTTTTGTTATAGCAGCCCAGATGGATGAAGACACATACTGAGGATCATTGCCCTCACTCTCCTTCCTTCTGCTTTTCATTAATGCCTCATAAATCTGTAAACTGCAGGCCATCTGCCCTGTCATCAGATGATGCAGGCAACTCATAAGTAACACAGCCTGACCAACTAACTTGTTCTGAATTAGAATAGCCATATTTTCAAGTGTCAGTCATAAAGAAGTAGCACATAGAAAGCATACTAATAACTTAAAGATACTTACAAATCTGACCCATGAAATGTTCACAAACTTTACAATCATAGCTTCTCTCAGGCAGTAAGTAAGATGGACAGAAGAGTCCATAGCAACATCACAACAGCAAAACTGACCACCAAGCCATTGGCACTGACTGATAAGACTGCAAAACTAAGTGGTATAGCTATACCAAACCTCATTCACTTTTTATATAAATCCAGCCTGATGACATATTTTGGGACTATTGTTTGCTCTGCGCATTTCCAGGTCAAGCGTAACAATAAATATTCTGGAGAAACAAGCTTATAAGTGCAAAGAGTCACTGAAATTCTTCATTGCTAATGTAAGAAATATACATAAGTGTATCAGACAACAACATTTAAAATGTTTAAGTACTTTAAATAGGAGTGGGAGAGGTGGACTAAATGATGATTGATCTTTCATCAGAGTAGAATTATAAGGAAATATGATAATATATCATGCTGTATAACTGGATAAGATTATTATGGCCTTATTAAGTGATTTTTGGGTGATAGTATAGCAGAGATCAAAAATAGCAGGGGACAGAAGGTAGTTCTTGAGTCATAAGAGATATATGTACAAAGAAAATGAATATTACTTCTCACAATGGATTTCAGGCTTTGAGTTCCAAGAGGTGGTGTGAGCTAAGGATACAACTCAAAAAAGAGCTTTAGAAAAAGTCATGGGTGATGGTAAAAACATCACAGGTGATACAGTCGTAATGGAAATGAAGTTCTACTTCATCATCAAATGATGATTAAATTCCTTCTATGCTTAAGGCACTGGTTTAAGAACCAAAGGGGGGAAAAGACAAATGGACACAGTTCTAGCTAAGCACCTTGGCTACACTTAAAAATATGAAGATGACATCGAGATCATATAGGTCCTTACATGACACATCTCAATGTCTCTCTCAGTGACAGAGTTCTAGCTTACATATATTTTGCTTCTGCATCATGGCTATGTTTCTCGTCTTTTCCATGAGAGCAGGAATGCTTTATATATGTGGAAAATGTTAGCTGCTCTCAACATATTTATGACTGAGGTAATCTAACACTAAAGAATTTCAATGCTGTACAAAAAAGTTTGTGTTAAGACTGTGTGAAATTGACATTCAGAAAACATTTAAGCATTTTCAAATGTATGTCAACTAATCTTCATAGTATCCCTAGGAGGTAAGCATTACTAGTCCCATTTTACAGATGAGAAAAAAAAAGTTTAGAAAAGTTAAGTTAATTTATCTTCCATCATCTGGTAAGTGGTAGAACCAACATTCAAATCCAGATCTTCTGACTATCGATATTATTCCAAAATGGTACTCAAATCATCAAATAGAAGCCAGGATACTGTATTTTAGTTTGGAAAGACAAGTCATAAATCATTGGTGGTTCAAGGAAATTAATAAGCCAAAGAATAGAACCAGTGGAGTTAAATAACCAATGTAATATGTGGTATCTATGCCAGGAAAACCAGATCCAGTCCATGGGGTAAATCTAATGGGATAGAGAGTTAAAAAAATGTAAGGTTCAGTTCAGCTGAGATTCCCTGGACCAGAGGTCTCTTAACTATCTATGTGGGGCTTAGCCATGCCCCCAGTCTCCTACAGTAGCTGTCTTTCACTTCCAATGGAGTCATCCTTTGATATGACTCAGTCCCAAGATGAGAAGTGTGAAATGGTCTCTTGCCACACTCTTTCCTCCTCAAACTACCTTCCAGGACAACACACACCTTCAGCATTGATTATTGTTTGTGTTTCATCCCCTAGGCTCACTAAATATTTGGGTTGCAGTAAATCTTTCCCCATAGTGTATATGTGGAATATAGTCAAGAATGGCAGAAAAAAACATAACCTAGGAGATGGCAAGGATGCAATAATTTTAAGTAAGTTCAAAGTTGTCTTTAAAGTTTTCTAGTGATGCTATGGAGTTAATGTGTTCTTTCTTACTGAGTCAAATCATTATCACATCAAAAAGCTCTCTTTACCACAACATTTCAGGTATAAGTTTTCATAGATTTGTATGACTTTGGATTACTGTCCATATTCCCCATTAGAGTGCAACTCCATTAGGGCAAGTTTCCTAGCTTTTGCTGTTCATTATAGTCTAAGCATGGGACATAATGTTGTGTACTTAATAGGTATACAGTGAGTAGTTATTGTATACTTATGTTGAATTGTATGAATTATGTTTTTACATTTTTGTACTGCTTAGTTTTTTCATCTGTTAAATGAAAAAAAATGAAACCAGGTTCAAAGTGTTGATGTAAGAATGGTTTTTAAATATATAAAATGTAATATCTATGAACACACTCATTTATATCAAATGCAGTAGGCACTAGACATATGATAGGTGTTATTATTGTTCAATACTAGCGTCTGTTTCTTAGACAGAACAGATACATTTCCTCTCAGATGGCAGCAAAATATTAAATATTGAAAATACAGGAAATTATTTTTAAAGGAAAGATTTGGGAGAGTGACTGAAAAGATCATAGTATCATGATTTCAAGATGTGCCAAATTCAGTCTCAATTACATGTGTATTATCAACCTCATCTAGCTTTTTCACAGATGTGCAGGGCCGATAAAAAAAATAAAAGTAAAAGAAGGAGGAGCAAGTACTGCTAGATACCAGAGAGAAATGAAAATTGATGTGAACATGCTGCCATAGCAACCTATTGGTTTACTGTGTTGTTTGGTACTTAAGGCTTGAATACAATATGATATCATTTATTCCTAGGAACAGACTGAAGAATATCATGCATCAATGTCTCAGTCCCAAGGGGTATCTATCTTTAGTTGCACATTTGAATACATTAATGTATTATAATATATTAGGACATTTTAATGATTTTAGACTTTATTAGGCTATTTAAAATGTATGCCTTGTTTACTTTATCAATTTTAATGAAATTAATAATTTTAGATTAGAGACCTTTGGGTTGCCTTGCTTGTGACGGTTTGATTCACATGGGGAGAATATTACCTTTAACTTTACATCAAATAAACAAAGGCTATAGTGCAAGTGTCAGTCCTCCCCTGACT
The DNA here is from genome assembly GCF_024362965.1 of Panthera pardus. NCBI lineage: Eukaryota > Metazoa > Chordata > Mammalia > Carnivora > Felidae > Panthera > Panthera pardus. The sequence goes on along the minus strand of NW_026526666.1, from coordinate 47,671,844 downwards.
GCAGTGAGCCTTGTATCCCTGACAACCTGGCCTATGACTAGATTTTTTCCCTCTGCTTGAACTGCCTTTCTAATATCAATGTGCGCAAGACTTTAATGTCAAATTTCATCCCATAATATACCAACACAACCATTTTGCAGAGATCACACTCACAAAAACGAAATCCTGGAAGGTCAGAACTGAGCAACAGAAACCAGTGTCTTTTCTGCAATCATGTATTGGGTTTACAGTGTCCTACAATCTAGGGTGACAGATGCATCTTGTAGTGATATTCTCTTCTCAGTTTGAAACTGTATTAAAATAAGAATGGCTCTACCCTCACATGATTATAAGGCCCCACTCATTCTTGCAATAGAGTGTATTTCAAACACCATGTTAGATGCTGGAAACACAATGGTTGAGCAGGGCAAAATCCTCATGCTCAGGTAGATTATAGATTAGGAGAGGAGAGACTAGTAAAAAAAAGTTGAGTATAGCTTAAAAAGTGCTTTGATAGAGGTAAGAACATGGGGGACCATCTGGAGAGACTCCTTTCCTAGTAGAAAGGGGTCAGGGTAGTTTTCTGAGAGAAGATGATATCTGAATTGAGACTAAAGGACTAGTGGAAGGTAGCCAGGATGGGTGTGTGTGTGAAAGGGGCTTATAAGCAAAATGGCCAACATATTAAAAGGCCTGGAAGATAGAGATCATGTCACAGTTTGTGGCCAAAATATTTTAGGATAGTTATCACCCTATTGTGAGATGGTAGAATGGCAAGATTTGTGGTCAGAGAGGTAAACAGGGGCAAGAACATGAAGGCCTTCCATGCCATACTGTGATGTTAGGACTTGATTCTAGGGACATTTAGGAACCATAAGATCTTTGCCATCCAAACTGCTCTGAGAAACATTTTATGAAGACAGGGATGGGATACTTTTACTACTTTTGAAAAGTCCTTCAGTGGTTTCCCAAAGCCTATGGAATCAAGTCTAAATGCTTTATCATGACATTTAAAATGCTCCAAGTCTTGCCCTAGCGTGCATTTCTTTTTTTTTTAATTTTTTTTAATGTTTATTTATTTCTGAGACAGAGAGAGACAGAGCATGAGTGGGGGAGGGGCAGAGAGAGAGGGGGACACAGAATCCAAAGCAGGCTTCAGGCTCTGAGCTGTCAGCACAGAGCCCGACGCGGGGCTCGAACTCACAGACTGAGAGATCATGACCTGAGCCGAAGCCTGACGCTCAACCGACTGAGCCACCCAGGCACCCCCCAGTGTGCATTTCTAACCCTACCTCCTATTACACCTGATTTCACATCTTGTACCCCAGGGAATAATAAAACCTCTCTGCACAATGCTTATATAACATTGACTATGTTCTTTCCTTTCTTATGATTTTTCTTGACTCCTTGCAATGTTTAGAAATACTGTTCTCTGGTATCAAGCACAAAAGCTACCTGCTCCCTGAAGCATTTGTTAATATTCTGATTTGAGCTGAATGGACCCTTGCTGTGCACTTTCAAGGACTTGACTTAGGCTCCCTTAGGATCTTCTTATGTGGAACTTATTTCATTTTGGTGATTTTTATGATTAACTGTAAACTCTAAGTCAGGGAATGCAAACTGGAATAGCCCACTTTCAATTCTGTTTGACTGGCCCAAAGTTTTAAATGTAATAATTTGTATGTATGTCTTATGGTTATGTGTCTTCCGTTTCTCAGCAGTTGAAATGCTCTCACTTATTTCATATATTTATCTTTTACTTCCCTGGTCTTGGTTAATAAAATCATCACAGGGGCAACCAAATTGTATTGATAAGACTTGGGTTATGAACTAAAAAGAGTGAAAAATCATCAGAATAAAATTAAAGATAGATAGATAGATAGAGAAATAACACTAGAAACACAAGTTTCTTCAATGTAGGAACTTACTTCCTTTTCAGTCTTCAAATTACATCACAGTTAAGTGCCCAATGCACATTTGTTAAAATCTCAGGTAAGCAGGGAAGATTATTTCTAACATGGAGTGGTAATGAAGTTATTTCCAGTACCCTTCTAAATCAAAATATGCAACTGCTTAATCTTATGAAAATGGCTTTGCAAATGAGGGGAGAGAGAGAGAGTGAGAGAGAGAGAGAGAGAAAGGGAAAGAGAGAGAGAAAATGAATTAACATTTCTAGTCTCTTCTTTAAAAATTTTTTTTACATTTATTTATTTTTGAGAGACAGAGAGAGACACAGCACAAGTGGGGGAGGGGCAGAGAGAGAAGGAGACACAGAATCTGAAGCAGGCTCCAGGCTCTGAGCTGTCAGCACAGAGCCCAACACAGGGCTCGAACCCACAAACCATGAGATCGTGACCTGAGCTGAAGTCGGATGCTCAACCAACTGAGCCACCCAGGTGCCCCTCTAGTCTCTTAATAATCAAAGTTATGGTATAAATCTAGAGAAAATGGATATCTTGACATGGGTCAGGAAATTATGGGTTGGTGTGTTTTTGTTTTTAAGATCATTTCGTTGAGGTATTATTTATATATATATATGTATATATATATATATATATGTGTGTATATATATATATGTATATATATATATACATTAAATATATATTGATATATATATACACATTAAATGTATACAGACATATATATCTGTACAACTCAATGAGTTTGGGTTAAGTATACACCTGTGAAATCATCACTACCAACTCCATAAACATATTCATTACCCACCAAGGTTTCCTGAAAATTAGACTTTACTTCCCTTCAGTGACTCATTTTACCTTTGTGAGATATTTTTTTTTTTCCTCAGGCATAATCTAGCTAGGATTATGTGAGCAATGGGCAAGATAGTATACAGCCAGTTACATGTGTTATAAGATTACAAAGCTAGCATGTAGGGTAAAATATGCATGGCATTAAAATTGCCCTTGAAAATTCCTTATTTTAAATTAACATAATTTATAAGAGTCTCCAAAATGGAGGGAAAGTACTCCAAGTTGGATACAAAGTGATCTGTTGGATTATAAGAAGAAAATAATAGAATGCCCATTTATGTTATAATTGTATCTCATCTTTTAACTTTTATCTGTTTTAGGTCATTTAATGTTTGCAATATATATTGCAATATACTTCAAAAATGCATACAATTTACAAATAAGTATGCATATACTTAGTTTTTGCTAAGTTTTAAATTTTACTTATAGGGATATATATTCCAAAAATTTTGTGGACCACTGCCTACATCACTGATCTAAAACACGATGGTAATGCCATCTTCACAAAATGATACAAAACCCATGTTTCTGCAAAATCTATTTAAACGTTGGTCCATTGCAATTTACTTTATGTTTTTAGTCTTAATCTTAAATAAATATACTGTTTTCAAGTCATAGATTAATTTAATTTCATGTCATGTCATCAAAGATATTATTTGCTTAATAGTACTTTGCCTATTCTGAAAATACCCTTCCACTGGATATAAGGAGTCTATTTCTTTTTATCAATCTTCTCTATTATCAAGAAAATAAGTTAATATTTTTGGCTTTCTATATAATTGAGCTCTGAACTCTGATTTTCCCAATACTAAAATGTATATGGAGTAAAACTAAATCTGTGAGCACTGTACCTGCCAGGTGTGCTGAAAGAGCCTATAGTGTTAAAAAATATAACCATTTTATACCAAAGAATAATATTTTAATAACAAGTATATAACTTTAGTCATTCTCATGATGCTTATCTAAACAGTGCAATAAACTAAATGTCAAATGGCTAATATGTCTAATATAAAATATAGTTTTTTGGGGGGCGCCTGGGTGGCTCAGTCGGTCGAGTGGCCGACTTTGGCTCAGGTCATGATCTCGCGGTCTGTGAGTTCGAGCCCCGCGTCGGGCTCTGTGCTGACAGCTCAGAGCCTGAAGCCTGCTTCGGATTCTGTGTCCCCCTCTCTCTGACCCTCCCCCGTTCATGCTCTGTCTCTCTCTGTCTCAAAAATAAATAAACGTTAAAAAAAATTAAAAAAAAATAAAATATAGGTTTTTTTTTTGTTTTTTTTTTTATTTCCATCCATGTCAACCATGAGGGAGACAGTGTGGAAGCTATTTTGAAGATAGTATCTGATGATTCTCAATTTTTGGTATTCATGTCCCCATTTTGCCCCTTCCACATTGAATAGGGTCACTCTGTGTAACCAGTAAGATATTACTGAATGGCAGAACATAACTTCTGGGACTAGGTCATAAACAGCTTCTACCTTGCTCTCTCTTGGACCACTAGCTCTGGAAAAAGTCAACTACCATGTCAAGAAGACAGTCAAACAGCTCTATTAAGAGGTCCATGTGGTGATTAACTGAAGCCTTCTGTCTATAACAAGCACTAACTTGCTGGGCATGTAAGCAGATCCTTTAGCTCTAGTCAAGCTTTCAGATGACCGGTGCCAGGTGACATGTGACTGCAACCTGATGAGAGACCCTGAGCCATAACTATCCAGCTAAGCTGCTCCCATTCTGATCCACAGAAGCTGTGATAATAAATGCTTACTGGTTTAAGATGCTGAGTTTTGGGATAATTTGTTATTTAGCAATAGATAACTAAGAGTGGCACTGTATACAACAGAAACAATGTGGGCTGAAAGGTTAACAATAAAATGTGTCTTGATGGCATCTTTTAAGTTGAATGCTCTTGGGCAGGTTAAGTCTCCTGTGTCTCACTTCTGTCATCGGCAAATTGAGGACAATAAATTGTGTCTCACAGACGTCTGAAGAATAAGTGAGATAAAAGAATTTAAAGAACCTAGAAAGTGATTTGTCCTCAGTAAGTGTTTGTTTCCTTCTTTTCTTTAAATTGTGCTTTATTTTGCAGTTTTTTTAAAGGTTTTTAGATTATTCTCAGCACACAGAAATGGATTTTATAGGATCTGGAAGAACTATAGGTAGAGATAGGACTAGGGATGTTGAGGTACTGACTTTTTTTTTTCAATTTGCTTGTGTTTATTTGTATTTTATTTGAATGAAGATCTGGCTTTGAAGATCTTAATTTAAAAGAAATGAGTTTTTATAAACATTCTCTTAAGTAGACCTGAAAGAGTAAGTTATTTCTGAATATTTTTGTAAGCTCCAACTATAGAAGATCTCTAGGAAACAAAACTTCTCCAGATCTTGTAAAAACTCTGCTACACTCTGACAGGGTCTCTGACAGCTTCATGTTTCTGTTAGTGACCCTGAGGTCAAGAAAACAGCTCGGAAATGTGCTCTATCTGTTTCTTCTCTGTGTGTCTACCTTGACTCCATTATTTCTGTGTCTTTGACTAAATAAACTCAGAAAGTCTGACTGTTTGTATGTGCAGTCTTTTATTTTGCTAATTCACAAATGACCTGCGATGCCTTTACCCCTGTCATTTAGTATTGACATTTCAAATTATTTTTAATAGTCTCTGAAGTGCCATGACCTATACTAGGTGCATGGACTCTGCATGAAGATTTGCAAGACTTCTTGAGTTCAATTCCCAGATCTGTCACTAACTGTCTGATTTTGTGCAAATGACTTAAAAACACTCCTTGCTTTGGTTTTCCCCAAGCAAAAGGTGAGAATAATAATAGTATCTATCTTATCAGTTTGTTGTGAAAATAAATCGGGCTAATTTTTGTTAACAATTTAGAACCCTGCCTGTCAAACAGCAGGTGCTTTTTACATGGATAGTTTTTCATTTTAATGAGATAAATATTTGAATGGCCTGGGCCCAGAAGATAGCATGGTAAACCCACTCAGGTAGTGTAACAACCATCATTCAGCAACTAGAAGCCTTCCCTTTCCTACTCTGCACACATTCTCAAATTTGCTTTATGGTAATTTTGAGGGGAATTTATATACTCAGTGGGATTTGGTAATTTGGGTATTTCCTTAAATATAACCTGAACAAATGACAAATGTGCGCTTCACTCTGAAACCAAAGTGTGTTTGCCTTTGACAGGTGCATCTGATTTTCACAGCTCCCAGATTTTCTCTAGGTGTGTGAGTGTGTTGGGAAAGGGCATTGATTGGGGAGAATCAATCCACTATTTTTTAGCAGTGGTTCTAAACTCCTTTGAAAATGTAATGAAAGCTATAGTCCATCTTTCCAGTAGGGAAAAAAATCACTGAAGCTATGACTACGGACACCAATGGGTCCTTTGCTGTTTTTGCTATAGGCCAAGAAAGTGGACTAAGGATTATTGTAGCCTTTTATGACAATGGTTTCTGAATTTAGGAAAGGAAAAGAGAGAAACAGAAAAAAAAATTCAGGACATCATTTCACACAATACTAGAAACCAAAAAAACTTTAACAAAGGAGCTCTCACATGTACTACTAGGGATAATTCCATTAGCCTGTAAGAAAGGTATGACAGGTTCAACAGTGACTTTGAAAGCTATACTAAATAGTTTGTCATTATTTAAATTGTGCTTTGTGGAGTACCAGGGATTTGGGGGAGGCCCTTGCAAGGACAGTCTGTTAGAAGGGAGGGTTCTGAGCAGATGGAATTGAAATTCTATTCATCCCACATCTAGCAGAGAAGTCCTGCTTTCATAGATATTACTTACTGGGCTTCCATATAAGATAATATTTGAACAAAGGGTTTCATAACTTTCGAGGATTTGGAACCGTTCTTCTAGATATTTGTCTATATAGATAATCACAAACTGGAAGCTTCTCAATCTGGATTATCAGAATCTGAGAAAGGTTATATTGGCTGATATACAATATTGTACAGTAGGGCCAGGGTGACCACAGACCCAGTTTATCTACTTCTAAGTATATAAAAATATGGGGCTTCTATGAAGCTACAAAGACGTAGATTTAGAATTAGTAAAAACGTTAATTAGTAAGAAGAATTAAAAATGGTACACACCAAATTGTGAAAGAGGCTGCGTAAAAATAGTTGCAAACAATTTTAGATAAAAGCAGAGCCAGTTATTCGGGTCAAATGAGATAGTTATGGGGATATCCTTTATTGTTAAGGCTGCTGTTGAAGAGGGAGAAGGTCTTCTACAAATCCTCGTTTGATTACAGTTTAAGAAAAAAAATAGCTGCTTATGTCACATCCAGTGTCATCCATTATGGCAATATCTAAGCTCATAATGTCATTTCACCAGTTTTCAGTTCAGACATTTAGCTGTAATTAGTCATGAGCGATGGTATAAGTAAACCCCATGCATATATGTCAAACAGTACAGAATTGCCAATATTCAGCTTTTTTGGCTATAAATGGCAGTTTCATATGGTCCAATCTAACATTTTCTTGAACATGTTCCTCCCTAGTTTTGAAGCAAAAAATATATATTATAGATAATATCCTCCCCTCTGCATTACATCTTCCAGTTAACCCACAGGGGTCCCACTCTTCTTTGATGGCTTGATAAGAGCAGCTGAAGAAGTCTGAATGAGCCTACTGGTTGAAAGTAAAGAGAAAGTAGTCAAGTCCTGTCTTCTCTTGTTCAATAGCTCTTGTCAAGGTTTTTCCTGGGGCTCCTCAAGGGGACAATCATATAGAGCTAAAGTTACAGTAACCCTAAAATCCCCTTGGTTAGTCCTTTAACTATGTATTTTATCTCCTCTACAGGCCCTTTAGTGATAGAATATCTAAAACACAGTGTTCTGTAAAATGAAATGTTAAAATGCCTTGTGGGAGAGTAAGGCAGGTGAAAGGGTTGAGACTTATCAAGGAAGCCAGGCAGAGGCAGCAGCTCCGATTGCTTTTGGAGTGCACTCATGGAAGCTGTGCCCAAGTCCTTTAAAAGCTAGTTTACTTTCCAAGTAAACATGGCTGCCAGCAAGAGCAATGGTGTTCTGGTTCAGAAAAGAAGGGAAGAAATGAAATGCATCAGTAATGTGGGATTTTCAGGCATTTCTGAGATCCTATAAAACCAAAGTGGACATTTCTTCTAGATGCTATTAGCTACTCATCCCTCCCATGTGGGTCCCTTCAGTTTGCCTGCCTGTGAGGAGGCTGCTGAGAATCATTCAAGCCAGTTAAAGAAATGGCTTGAAGTAAGCATCTGAAACACAAACACATTAGCTCAAAGTGCTTGAAACACAGTAATAATCAAAAAGTCCTTACTTCTTCTCTCCTTTGTACCATTCAAAGGCCGGAGGCGGCACACCTGCACCTTCGCATCTTATCAATCCACTGCGTCCCGGGGCCACGGTGCCAGATTTAATTTCCTGAATTGTAGGAGCAACTGAAAAAGAAACAAACAAACAAAGAAACTGGTGGGTAAGTAAAACTAATCTTCAGCAGAAATATAACACACATATATTTTTATTCCTTCTATATTCAAAGCAATCTTATGCCTGATAGGCCAATGCATCACATCTTCAGTGTTTTATGCTTCTAATACAAGACTAGTCATTTTCAGCTTCATTTTTCACATTGGACAATAGATGAATGTTCCCAAGAAGTGCAGAGTAAATGCAATACATTTTGGCCATGCTTCCTGTTGGAAAAATGGCATTGTTGAGGGGAACACTTCATCTGTACTCCAGTCAAACTACACTCCCATAATAGCTCTCATTTATTGAGTGATCACTAGGAGCCAGTCACTGGGCTTGCTGCTTTATTTTCACGATTTCCTCACAGTAAACTCTAAGCTGGATGGTATTATCCAAAACCATAAATATGAAAACTGAAGCTCAGAGAGGTTAAATAATTTGTCTAAGTTCACATAGCTACTTAGCTGCAGGATTTGGCTATAATATTGGCATATTGATTTAGGTATATTGACTCAAAGCCTGAACTCTTTCATTATTCTGTGCTTTTTTCTGCTTACTCCCTGTGCTTTAGCACATTAGTGATTTTTTTTTTGGGGGGGGGGGTTGTTTCTTCTGCCTGGAATGCTATTCTTTTCCATTTCTACAAATTCAAGGCCCAATTAGGTATCTCCATGCTGTTTCCTGTTGCTCTGGTTGAAAATAGCCCCCCCTTCCCTGAATAGTAGATTTAAATCTCTCATAATGTATAATGTATACTTTCTATCTTGTATTGTTATTATTTATGGATATGTCAGACTTTCTTGTTAGCTGCTTGAAGGCAGGGTGTCTGGTTCATATTTGCATATTCAGAGATCAAAGCACACAAAATGATGCATAAAAAGATTCTTTGTAGCATAGTCACTCCTTTATTTTTTGAAAGGTTATTTACTTTGAAAGAGAGCTAGAGCAGGGAAGGGGCAGAGAGAGAGGGAGAGAACCCCAAGCAGGCTCTGCATTGTCAATGTGAAGCCTGACGCGGGGTTCCGTCTCACAAACTGTGAAATCATGACCGGAGTCAAAATCAAGAGTCAGTTGCTTAATCCACCCAGGCACCCCATACAGCCACTCCTTTATTCATTAAATAGTTGTTGAGCTATCAATATACGCCTAACATTTCTCAAGGTACAAAGCAGTTAAACTCCCTGACATGATGAAGTTTACATTCTAGATGAAGGGAGGGATGGGAAGATACACTACAAGCAGCAAATAAAATAAATAAGTAATTTAAATACAATGTTAGAAGGTGATAAGAAAATGGTTTAAAAAATTAGAGCAAGATAAGAGGAATTAGAGCAAGGCATGGATTGCAATTTTATGTGGGGTAATCTGAGGAGGATTCATCAAGAAAAGTGAGATTTAAGCAAAAACTAGATGTAGATGAGTGAGTTTTCCCTGTGGCTATCCATAGAAAAAGGCTTCCAGGATGAGAGAACAGCTTGCAGTGAGGCCCCGAGGCTGAAGCAAGCCTGGTTTGTTTGAAAATTACCAAAGATATCTGTGTGGCTGAAGCAAAGAGAAAGAAGGGAGATTTTCAGGAGATAGAGTGTGATGATGGTTAATTGCTGCCAACTTGACTTGGTCACAGTGTCCAGCTATTTGCGAAACATTATTTCTGGGTGTGCCTGCTTTTGTATGGAAGTAACCTTCAAATTGGTGGACACAGTAAAGTGTACGGCCCTCTCCCAATTGGGTGCACATAATACATTCCATTGAAGGCATGAGTAGAACTAAAGGGAGAGGAAAGGAGAATTCACCCCTTCTCTGCCTGACTGCTTGAGCTAAAACATCGGTCTCCTTTCCTAGGACTGAGATTTACACCATTGGCTCCCCCAAATCTCAGGCTTTTGGATTGGACTGAACTATACAGTGACTTTCCTGGGTTTTTCTTGTAGACAGCAATTTGGGGCTCTTCTCAGTTTGTATAATCACGTGAGATATTCCTCATAATATAATCTCTTTGTGTGTGTGTGTGTGTGTGTGTGTGTGCACGTGTGTGTGTGTATGTGTAGGTATGTGTAAATATGTATGTGTATATCTACCTATCTAGATATCTATAGGTTTTTAGATATAGATGTGTGTGTGTGTGTGTGTGTGTGTGTGTGTGTGTGTGTACATACATACATACATACATACATACATCGGTTCTGTTTCTCTGGAGAACCCTGATACATGGGACCAAAGGATGGAAGCTCAGGTGGACTTTGAGGGCCATTTTAAAGACTTGGCTTTCCTCTGAGTGAAATGGTGAATTACTATAGAAGAGAGATAGAATCTGACTTTAGTTTCAAAGGTATTTTGGCTGCTGCTGTCTTGAGAAAAGACCATAGTGAGGACAGGAGGAAAGCTGAACACTAGTAGGAAACTGTTGCAGTATGCAAGGCAATGATGTTGGCAGCTCAGACTAGGGTGGTAGCACTAAAGGTAGTGAAAGTAATTGGCTTTAGAGTCTATTGTAAAGTTGAAGCCAATAAGATTTCCCTAACAGACTTAAAATATGAGAGAGGAGTCCACGGTGACTTCATTGGGTTTAACTGCAAAGTTAGAATACCTATTGTCTGAGATGGGTAAGATAGTAAGTCAGTGAATTTGGGAGAGAAACATTAGAAGTTTTATGCATGTGTGATTTTTTAAAAGTTTATTTATTGAGGCACCTGGGTGGCTCAGTTAGATAAGCGTCTGACTTTGGCTCAGGTCATGATCTCATGGTTCGTGGGTTCAAACCCCACACTGGGCTCTGTGCTGACAGCTGAGAGCCTGTAGCCTGCTTCAGATTCTGTGTCTCCCTTTCTCTCTGGCCGTCTCCTGTTCCCACTCTGTCTCTTTTTCTCAAAAATAAATAAACACTAACAAAATTTTTTTTAAAAAAGCTTATTTATTTTGAGGGAGAGAGAGCACAAGCAGGGGAGGGGCAGAGAGAGGGAGAGAGAGAATCCTAAGCATAGTGTGGAGCCTGATGTGGGGCTCGAACTCATGAACTGTGAGATCATGACCTGAGCTGAAACCAAGAGTCAAATGCTTAACTGACTGAGCCACAGGTGCCCCGTATTTCTTAGAGCAATTTTCAGTTCACACAAAACTGAGTGGAAGGTACAGAGATATTCCGTTTACTCCTTGCCCCAATATATGCATAGCCTCTCTGTTATTGACACCCTCTACACCACAGCAGTACATTTGTTATAGTTGATGAACCTACACTGACACATCATTATCACCTAAAATCCATAGTTTACATTAGATTTCACTCTTGGTGTTGTATATACTATGGATTTAGGCAAGAGCATAATGACATATAACAATCATTATAATATCATACAAATAATTTTCACTGCCCTAGAAATCTTCTGTGCTGTATTAATCTCTACCACCCCTCCACTCTTGGAAACCACTGATCTTTTCATTGTTTCCAAAGTTTTGCATTTTCCAGTATATTAAATTGTTGCAATCATAGAGTATGTAACCTTTTCAGATTGGCTTCTTTCACTTAGTGATATGCATTTAAGTTTTCTCCATGTCTTTTCATGGCTTGATAGAGCAATTGTTTTTATCATTGAATAATATTCCATCATCTGGACATCCCACAGCTTATTCATCCATTTGCTTACTAAAAAAAATCTTGATTGCTTCCGAGTTGGAAATTATAAATAAAGCTCCTATAAACATCCATGCACAAGTTTTTGTGTACATTAAGTTTTAAATTCTTTGGCTAAATGCCAAGGAGTGCAATTATTGGATCATATGATAAGGTTACGTTTAGTTTTGTAAGAAACCACCACACTGTTTTCCAAAATGGTTCTATAATTCTGTGTTCCCACCAGCGATGTATGGCAGCTCCTGTTGTTCCGCACCCTTGCCAGCACTTGTAGCTGTCAGTGTTCCAGATTTTGGTTTTTCTACTGCATGTGTAGTGGTATCTCATTGTTTTAATTTGCATTCCATTGCTGACATAGGATGCAGAGCATCTTTTCATATACTTATTTGCCATCCGTATATCTTCGGCCAAGTGTCTGTTAAGGTCTATGGCCCATTTTTTAATTGGATTGTTTGTATTTTTGTTGTTGAGTTTTAACAGTTCTTTGTATATTTTGGACAACAGTCGTTTGTCAGATGTGCCTTTTATAAATATTTTTCTCCCGGTGTGTAGCTTTTCTTTTCATACTTTTAATAGTGTGTTTCACAGATCCCAAAATTCTAATTTTAATGAAGTCCAGCTTATCAATTATTTCTTCCATGGACTGTGCATGCCTTTTGGTGTTGCAGCTACAAAGTCATCACCCATCCCAAGGTCATCTAGATTTTCTCCTATGTAATCTTCTAGGAGTTTTATATGAATATCTGTTTTCATAAATATTTTATTTTCCATCAATCTTTTGAACATAGTATATATTTTAAATAACACTATGGGAAAGTTGTCAACACAACAGCAACCTTGAAAATGCAAATACTAATTCATTCAGACAAATGACCTGAGTAAGTGGGCACTCTGGATATATTTTAGATTTCTTTAGAAAGCAATAAAAAGTACAGAGTTTAATGATTTTTCAATATGCAGTGAATATGAAAACTGTAAACACTCTTACTACAGGACATTGCCTTTCCTTTTAAAAATACCCTAGCAAATTCATCATTTTCTGTTAAGGGTGATACTTCACTTTGAATTTGCAGCACCTCCATTTCTCTGTGTGTTTTTATTCCTAATAGTAATAGTTCAATTACAATTCTGGAAAAAAAACTTGCAAAGAAATATTTTTATTAAAGTGCTTGCTAATAACTTGGTGAAAAATAATAAAGAAAATGTTTACCAAAAATATTTGAAGAAGAAATAGTTATGAGGTGATACATATGCACATTTATATATGTATATATGTAGTATATATGTAAATATGTAAATATATTACACATATACATATATATGTCTATGTCTATATGTGTAGGTTTGTGTGTATATACATATACATACAAATATATGTATATCCACACACTTTCATATAAGAAATTGCTTACTAAATTTAGTTATCTTTATAAAGCAAAGATTCACATCCTCCCATAAAAGGCAATAAAATATACAAAATACATCTATACATAAAAGCCTACTTATTTGTCAATTATTATGACGCTGTTTTGCCTGTGAGAGGCATTGGTAGGATTGCATTTCCACCCTTGTTCTCATAAGCTTTAATCTCTCCTTCTCTCCCTGTCACACTAAGAGGGCATAATCTTTTATGATATCCAACTATTACTGAAGATGAAACAACCATATGCAACAGGAGATCCATCACAAGCTTCTATTGATAACCTGGTTAGTTTAATTACTCTCTTGTTTGTCAAGGGGCCATGACTCATTACAAACAAAACCATGAAATCCGGAACATTGCCTGAAAACCCATGCGTAATGAATTGAAATAAAATCTAATTTGTCATTAAAAGGCTTTTTATGCAGTTGTTTGTGCATATGGCTCAACACTAGGTGCTTTACCACACAAGTTAAAGGGACATGATCTTGTTGTCTAGAGGTTCACAGGTTGCTGTGATGGTCACTGAAAATGGAAAAAAATGCCTAAAATGTCATTGGAAGCATACATGAAGAATAAGTCCAGAGTTAACACTGCACATAAGAAAAAGTTCTAAGAACATTTTTTTTGTGTGTGTTAGAGGATGAAAGGGCTGTGAGCTGTGGGTAATCAATATGGAGAAGGCAGTCTCATATAGATTTCATTTGGGGGTTAAAAATTATACACTTAACATAGAAGGCTCTATTTATTGATTTTTCTTGGGGACACAGATGAACCTTTATTCACATTATTCTACCTCTTTTAAAAATAACTGTTCAAGAAGAAGTGGATTTATCCACCTATCTATTTTTCATCACTTTATCAATTAAACATTTTTATTAGGGACCATGTTAATGAAAATAAGTCATATTTCTGGCCTCATAGGGCTAACATTTTTGAAGGGTGTGTGTATGTGTATGCCTGTACACGCACGTACAAAAAGTAAATTAAAAAGTAAATAAATAAATAAATAGTAAGAAAGTTGTATGAGCTAAGATGGAAATTAAGCAGAGTAAAAGAAAAACGTAATATCAAGATGTGTTGTTTTATATAGTGCAGTCATAAAGGTCCTTATTGATAAGGCAATATTTGAACAGAGAATTGCATGATGTGAGAAAAGGAATCATGTGGTAATATATAGTAAGTTATTACAATAAAAAGAAATAGAAAATGGAAAAGATTTGAATTGAGAGTATGCTTGAGGTGGAAACATACTTAACAGGTTTAAATGGTCATCACAGTTTAAGCAGATAAGTGAGAGGAAGAATCAGAAGGGAAGATTGGGCAGGCAGCTGGGGCTCAGGTTGTGTAGAGTCTGGTAACCCATGGTAAAGCCTCTGAATTTTGTTCTAAGGAGGTGAGATTTTGGAGATTTTGAGCAGAGTGACAATCATTTGATTAATATTTTATAAATATTCTTTGGCTGCTGAATGGATCATGGTCTGTAGAGAGGCATGAGGGGAAACAGGCAGAACAGCTAGGAGGCTGTTGCAGTAATTTTTAGGATGATGAGAAAGTCATTGGCCAATCCATAAAAAAGGAAGGAATTGAGAGAAAATTTAATTAAATAGATCATTGGTCACATTGGACCTGAGTCAACTCATTTTAGTTAACTGGCAGTGACAAGGCATTTGTAGTGAAATTCCAAGTTTATCTCATTCTGAACCCTATTATTTTGTGTAAATAAAAGAGTTCTATGGCCACAGAAATGTCTGATTATACCCAGCAGGTTTCTTTTCTAGAGCACATCTCAGAGACTGATGTGCATGTATGCGTTATGAATATTGTAGGGTATGAAGTTTTTCCCAAACTTATGAGACCATGCAATTGTATAAGGTTTTGTATAAGGAACTGTATTCTGGAGTACTGTGGGTTTAATATTTCTTGGGAGACATTCTGGGTATGTTGGATAGTGGCACTAGTAGATGTGTAAGGTCTAGTTCACATCCTATATTACATGATTCATTACTTTCAGGTCAAATCATCCCTGGTTCAACAGGTTTCTATGTGCTCATGAGTTGTAATGTACTCAGGAATTTTATGTGAGGAAAAGGCCTCAATTAATTGCATCATAGTATGGTATATAGTTGCTTATTTGCCAGAAATATATACCTCACAACAATTATGATTAATTAAGTCTCAAACTGGAGCTATAATAATGAATTATAAGTATGCTTAGCTAAGTTGTATAAAATACTTATTTTCTACCAAAAAATGTTCTGTGTTTTAAGGAAGCATATTGGGCCCTTCCTAGAAGAGATAACCAAATGCTAAAATCTAAATGACTGCTTCCAGAACTTACTTGTTTTACCATCACACTCCATTACTCTGTGAATTTTGGCCCTGACCCAGGAGTGTATGCTGCTTTTTTTTAGGGAATGGGAGTGTAAATGTGAGCCTCTGCATGCATTTGTGTTTCTAGAACTGTTTTTATTTCCATGAAGACAGTTTTTGTTTTGCTCAGATGTCACTTCTTTCAATTATACCAAAGTAGCAGAGAGGGTGACTACCTGAGCCTCTCAATTTCATAAGTACAATGGCATCCTTTGGAATAGACAAATTTGTGTGCACCGCTGAAATGTAGGCATACCATTCTTGTATCAAATCGCATACGGCTGTGAGCTGAAGCAATTGCATACTGAAACAAATCAATTTTAGAGAAATGTTATTAACAGATGTGAGGAACAGCAAAGAACAGATGTTGGGAAAAGCCAGCAGTGAAAGGGTCAAGAAGGGGTATTTAACACCTGTGTGATTAGATGCTCATAAAAGAGGAGTCTTCCCTTTTCATTTACTCAGTGGGATTACTTCCATTCATTGTTTAGCCAGTCATTTCAGGATGAAGATAATTAAAGGTTCTTCATCCAAAACTCCAGGCTCTGCAGGTGCAAGCAACAGAACCTTTGCACTTGGCACCCAGTAAGCCTAATCAAGATTCAAGTTTTCTTAGTTACATGACAATAGCCACAAAGACCTTCTTCCTCCCTTGTCATTCTCAATGGGAGTTTTGGTTTTGTACAGAGTCTTATTATCAAAAAGATGAGTGAATCCAAGAATTATTTCAATAGCCTTAGTGAATTGAGGTAGTTCAAAAGAAACTTCATAGCTCCAGTGGCAAACAAATTGACACCATCCCACTCCCTCAAAATGATGGACAAAATGAGGAAGGTGCTGTATTAAATAGTCACAACAATAAAGAAGAGTGAGGAATAGTAAAGAGAAGTAAATCATGAGGAAATCTGTCCTATAGAAGCTACATAGGAAAACACTGGGCTAAATAATCATATTGATGTTGGTCTAAATTCTAGACCTTGTGAGCTACACTAAGGCAGCCTCAGTCAAATGAATACTCTTCAAAAAAATTTTAAGGTACCCAGTACATACTAGAGAACACAATATATAGGATGTGCTGAATACACAATTGTTACAGATGTGAATAATGATAGTTGAAAAATTTCTTCCTTGAAGATAGGTTTCACCGTAAGGTAAGAAATAATGGCAATATTTCAAAGGCTGTCATAGATCTCACAGAAATGGATCACAAGGTCAATAAACCCTTCCCATGAAGCAAATATGTCCTTGCCTTATGGACTAATTTGATTCTAAAGAAAGCTGAGAACTCCATGTTATTGTTAAGAGAACATTTTAAAATAATTTATCTAGTCAGATTTTTTAAAAAATGAAACTATTGAAATATAATTGAAAACTAATCTTCATGACCTAAAGGACTTTCACATTGAATCACACCTCTGCTCAGTTTTCACAGGGGATGAAAATAGTACAGTTTGTAATGTACTTCCAGACTCCTCAAGACCTTAAACATTTACACAGTCAGGAAATAGTGCAGTGAAAAGGTTTTTTCTTTTCAGTCAAACAAAAGTGGTTGTAACATTCATTCTCTGAGTTATTTAACCCTTCTAAATCCTAGTTTTCTCCTCTGTAAAATAAATAGTGCCTACTTCATAGGATTGTTGTATAGACAACACAAAACACTTCATGGAAGGTTAGAAATAACCCCACAATTATATGGTCAATTAATCTTCAACAAAGGAGGCAAGAATATACAATGGGAAAAAGACAGTCTCTTTAAAATGTGTTGGGGATACTGGATAGCTACATGCAAAAGAATGAAACAGGACCACTTTCTCACACCATACACAAATATAAACTCAAAATTGATTAAGAATCTAAACGTGAGAATTGAAGCCATGAAAATCCTAGAAGAGAGTACAGGCAGTAATTTCTCTGACATTAGCCGTAACAACATTTTTCTAGATATGTCTACTGAGGCAAGGGAAACACAAGCAAAAACAAACTATTGGGCTTTAATCAAAATAAAAACCTTTTGCACAGCAAAGGAAATGACCAACAAAAATAAAAGACAATGTACTGAATGGGGAGAGATATTTGCAAATGCCATATCTGATAAAGGGTCAGTGTCCAAAATGCATAAAGAATTTATATGACTCAACACCCATAAAGACAAATAATTCGATTAAAAAATGGGCAGAAGACATGAACAGACATTTTCCAAAGAAGATGGCCAACAGACACATGGAAAGATGCTCAACATACTCATCATCAAGGAAATGCAAATCAAAACCACAATGACGTATCACCTCATACCTGTCAGAATAGCTAAAATAAAAAACTCAAGAAAAAATAAGTGTTGAGGATGTGGAGAAAAAGGAACCCTCCTATACTGTTGGTAGGAATACAACCTGGTGCAGCCACTGTAGATGACAGTTTGGGGTTCCTCAAAAAATTAAAAATAGAGGAGTGCCTGGGTGGCTCAGTTGGTTAACTGTCTGACTCTTGGTTTCATCTCATGTCATGATCTCACAGTTTGTGAGTTCGAGCCCCACATCGGGCTCTGCACTGACAGCATGGAGCCTGCTTGGAATTCTCTCTCCTCTCTCTCTGCCCCTCATCTACTTGCACTATCTCTGTCTCCCTCAAAATAAATAACTAAACTTAAAAAATATTAAAAATAGAATAATCCTACAATCCAGGAATCACACTATTGGGTAGTTACCCAAAGAACACCAAAACACTAATTCAAAGGGATATATGCACCCCTACGTTTATTGCAGCATTATTAAAACTAGCCAGGGGCGCCTGTGTGGCGCAGTCGGTTAAGCGTCCAACTTCAGCCAGGTCACGATCTCGCGGTCCGTGAGTTCGAGCCCCGCGTCAGGCTCTGTGCTGACTGCTCAGAGCCTGGAGCCCGTTTCAGATTCTGTGTCTCCCTCTCTCTCTGACCCTCCCCCGTTCATGCTCTGTCTCTCTCTGTCCCAAAAAAATAAATAAAAAAAAACGTTGAAAAAAAAAAATGTTTAAAACTAGCCAAATAATGAAAGCAGCCCACGTGTCCACAGACAGATGAATGGATAAAGATGTGGTCTATATATACAATGACATAATATTTAACGAGAGAGAGAGAGAGAGAGAGAGAGAGAGAGAGAGAGAGAGAAATCTTGCCATTTGCAACAACATGGATGGAGCTAGAGAGTATAATGCGACACAAAATAAGCCAGTCAGAGAAAGACAAATACCATATGATTTCACTCATATGTGGAATTTAAGAAATCAAACAAATGAACAAAGACAAAAGAGAGAGAGAGAGAGAGAGAGAGAGAGAGACCAAAAAGCAAACTCTGCACTATAGAGAACAAATAGATGGTTACCAGAGGGGAGGTGGAAGGGGGGGATGGGTAAAATAGGTGAAAAGGATTAAGAGTAGAAAGTAAACTTATTTCGATGAGCACTGAGTAATATATGGAATTGTTGAATCACTATATGGTACAACTGAAACTAACAGAACACTGTGTATTAACTATACTGGATTTAAAATAATTAAAAAAAAACCATACAACATCATGAAAAGTGCTTACCCTAGTGCTTTGCACTGAGTTAGCAGCCAATAATAACATTAATTATTTTTAAACAGGTATTATTACTAGTGAATAGGATATCACAGTCTTGCTCCCTTTAAAACATGAGATCATGATAAGATATGGATAGAAAGGGAACTAATTTTTAAAACATTCATTGTCTTAGAACGGCAAGCATGTGACTGATTTAATTAAAGGCCAGACCAGTATCACTTTTTTTTTTTATAATTTTTTAAAGTTTATTTATTTTTGAGAAGGAGACACAGAGTGTGATCGGGCAAGGGGCAGAGAGAGAGAAGGAGACACAGAATCTGAAGCAGGCTCCAGGCTCTGAGCCTGAAGTGGGCTCGAACCACAAACTGTGAGATCATGACCTGAGCCAAAGTCCGACTCTGAACCGACTGAGCCAGCCAGGCGCCCCATGGACCAGTATCACTTTTTAGTCTCCCAGAATTTCATCTATTCCCTAACTTATAATTGTAGTTAACCAAGAAAATTTTCTTTGAAAGGCATTTGTGATAGACCTTGTATAATTTCTCAATGACCAAAAAGTAAGAGGCTTAGGTTCAATAATGTGATAGAACATCAAAAGTGTATGGAACACAAAGGTGTTCTTTCTAGAAAGATAGGCAATTGTGGACATACATTATGTGTTAAGGCATATAAAAGATCAATGTATCGATTCAGTTAAGCTTATGATGAGATCATTTTCTCTTTCACAAGAAAGACAATGAAAAGTGGAATTTCACATTAAATTCACATGAATTTCACATAAGATTGACTTCAGTGGTTTTATTAAAGGTTCAATATCCATCTCAGTGTACTAAGCTGTGGTCTCTGATTCCCTTATGTTTGCACAGGTGCATAACAAGCAAACCATTTTGTAAAATATTCCAGAGCTAAGATATATAAGTGCATATTAAATCTGATTTTAGGGGCGTTGGTAAAGGACCTTGCACTAGTCCCCTAAACCCACAAAGAGAAAAATCTGTTCATTGTTTAAAACTACAACATATGGGATTCTTTTTCTAAACTCCTGGTTTAATGCTATAACTCTTTCAAGAGGGTTAAATATACTTAAGCTTTCGTCAGTCATATATATTGTGGTGTGAGTGGTCTGATATTGTGCTGATCATGAGGGTACATCTGTTAGAGGCTGTTGAAAGATGGATGGTTGGGTTATCTGTGATTCATGAATAAGTAGATAAAAGAACAGTAAGGAGATAAAAGGGTTATATAATGAGGAGTTTGTTGGTGCTTAGGCAGAATTCATTCACATCATGCTTTTGGCAAGGGTCAGCAGTAGTGAAATTACAGCTTGAAGTAGCTGTCCTCTTATAGTCAGCAATGCTCACTTCAGTGATGCATCCACTGTAAAATATGTCTGAGATTTATTGGGCCACCAGCTGTATCAATAGGAATTAAATGGTTCACTGTTTTCCTAGCTGTTCACCAAACTTTCTTTCTTTAGACTTTATTCATGATTTGATCTCTTCTCTGTTGTCAGTCATGCTGAAATTATAGCTGAATGTGATTGATTTGGATACAGTGGACAAGTTTGCAAGAATTTTGAAGTTGGGTTCTCCAAAGGCATCTCTATTCTCAGCACGTATGATCTTGCAACACAAGTTGCCCATCAGTACAAACCTTCCGAGTCTCTAAATGTTTGCATACATTTTTTTCATGTTGAAGCTATTATGAATTTCCTGATATAAAAATTATTTTTAGTGAATACCTCCAAAATAAAGAATAGAAGAGTTCAGATGCTCTCTTTAGGTTACTTCTAAAACATGAAAATATTCTGGGAATTTTTTTTCTCATGGGGAAAACCTTCTAGTTATATTAATCGGTCAAGACATATTATTTAAGCTTCTATTATGTTTATTGTTATGGTTTAAGTCATGGTACATTTCCAAAAGATTATAAATGATCTCTCAGAATACAAATAAACTAGATATATATAAATTTAAGATTTTTGTAGTCAGTCAATGTAAAAAATACTAGTAAAGATATACTAGGTAATAGATGGGGATAATGTTGGTGGAACTTTTCCTTAGGCTAATTCTCAGCAGATCACATTTTCCTCTGACTTCAGGGCCAGCTTCCTCCAAGGACCTACTAGTAAACCTGAAGGCACCAGGGGACCTTGGGCTGGTATGTGACTTCTGCCCTCCGCAGAATAATCAGTGAATTAGATTTCTTAGTTGACTAAACGGTTTATTATTTCTTCTTGTTTCCGTGGCCTTCAATAATCTTAAAATAGCATATTTAAAAAGTTGATTAAAATTCAATTATTAAAATTGTTTAATTCTGAAAAATGAATAATTCATATTGCTAATATATTCCAAAGAATTACTTTCCAAACATACTGTCTTGGAGGAAGAGAAAAGAAAGGCTTTGAGTAGCTAGGAAAAAAAAAGGAAATTAAGAAAAAAAATTTATGTCATAGAAATATAGTTGTAAACTACCCATTTCTTCTTGTTTACTGCCCTCAAATGCATGAGGGAAAATGTTATAATTCTAGCAAGACTATAGGAGATGTATTAAGTGAGTTGTCATTCTTTAAAACTATATGCACAGATTCCCTAGTAAGAAAATGAACATTAAACTGAACCACTTCTACCTCTCCATGTATTTTGAGGTGGCAATCAGCTGTGTGCACGGACCTGCATCCTGGAGTTTGCAGTGTTATAGAATTTCTATACGGTTCAAAGAGTAAAGAAACAGAGGTCATGACTGTGGAACAGATGTGCTTCATCCATCGACTCGCTCTGAACTTATGAACAGGAGAAAAATAACGGAGCAGGAAGTGATACTAGTTGTAGAATTGAGAGGTAATTTTTCTCCCATTTGAAAAACACAGTTTTAGACACTTCTATTTATGGATAAAGAAAGCCAAATCAGAGCAAACACAGTAAGGGTAACTAAGAGCAAAAGAATAAGAAGATATAAAGTAGGAGAGACATTTACCTACAAATAGTGTAGCTTAAAGAAATAAAAAGATGTGGGAGGAGGGATGGCAGAAAAACTGTAATTTTCAGAAACAATAGCATAGATTTATTTGGAACTAAGAATGTTTAACAAGGGAAAAATGTCATTCTTCCTAAGATGATTAGATAAAACGTGGTATGAGAAAACTCTGCCTAACAGCAAAAGTAATTTGACAACTGAAGGGTGTGTCAGGAAAGGGAGAGTCTGACTGACAAATAAGAAATTTCATGTCAGCAAGAGTAGCACATAAATAAATTATTAGAGAAAATGTTTAGGCTCTTTCCTCCTCTGCTCGGAAATATATTTTGCCCCAAATGCAGCTGATACCCTCCTTATAATCTCAATCTTATTTACTGCCTCTTAGGTCAAAATCAGTAGATTCCTCACTATTTATTGCTCTCATCCTGCAAAGCTTATCTGTGCATTTGATGAACAGTTACTGTTGCCATTTCATCAAAGTCATTACAAAACATTTCCAAGTCTTGAGAGACTGTAATCTTGTAGATTCTGCCTTTAAAGTGCATCTTATCATTCCTTATCACCCCATAGCTATCATGCTGGGGCAAGTCAACATCACCTCTGGCTTGAAATATTGGAAGTTTCCTAAGTGGAGTCCCCCTGCTTTTACCCTTGCTCCCTATATTGGCCATTCTCAATATAGAACGATAGCGTTTCTGATAAAACAAGTCAAATTCTCAATCTTGCTACTACACACAGCCACACCCTGGCTTTTCCTTCCATTCAGAATACAAGTCAAATGCATTACAGTGGTCCACAAAACCTTAAACAATCTGACTCTCCTGCACCCCCCCCCCCCCCGTCTCTCTCATTCTCTGACCACATTTCTGTCCGCTCTCTTTCTTGCCCAATATTCTCTGGCCACACTGCGTGATATGACATGGACACGGACATATGAAATAGGGACAACCAAGAATTCCCTACCTTATGTTCTTTATACTTGGTATTTCCTCAGCATAAAATACTCAACCCTCAGATATATTCATTTCTTGGTTGCATCCTCATTGCTTCCAGTCTGTGCTCCAATTCTACCATATTGAAGGGACTTCTCTGTCTATATAAAATGATAATACTGCTCCCTTACCCTACAGCTCCTTCCTTCCATCCTCATTGTTCTCTCTACCAATGATTTCCACCTGACACAGTATATATTTACTTCTTTATTTGCTGATTGCCTCTTTTCCTTCATTGGAAAATATAATCCATGAAGAATCAGTCTTGTTTTGTTCAGTGATGTATCCTAGGTTAGTGCCTGGAACATAGTAGGCACTCAAAAAATAAAAGATATATTATTTCTATCTAATGAAAAAAATCTTAAAACAACCATTCAATTCTCTATTACAAAAATGTGACATATTGTAAGCCAAGGCAGATGTCATAGTGTTATTTCTCTTTCATGAGTAGAAAATTTCTGTAGCATTATCATTTGTATGTGTAAAATCTCTAATACTGTGTGCCTCCAAAATGAATAACGTAATGTCTGCAAATATATCACCTTAGTGTTTTTGATAAGTTTTGCTATATAATAATATCATATTTTTCTCATCTCTTCATACTGAGTTAAATTAATATATATCTGTGTGTATGCATATATATTTTTAATATACAATAAATATATTTTTATATACTTATATAGTATATATAATGTGTGCTATATTTATATGTTATATATGTAATTAAATTTAATGTATTCCTTAGAGTACTTAGATATGATTTATAATAAATCATCTGAAATTAAATAGTTAACTTTATAGTTATAAGGTATCACAGGTAGCACTACATAACTCAGCACTAAAATACAATATAGCTGGGCAGCTGAGTCGTAGAAAACATTCAAGCATTATTTGTCTATCATATTCCTCAATATATTGTGACTCAAAAAGAAAGCACAGATAAACTTTAGGCTTATGCCCTGTTTTACTTAGCTATTGTCACAATAATACTCTGTAAGAAATAATCACTACAACTTAGTGACATGTATCAGTATCTAGTTCTCTCATGTGTCTTACTCTCTGTCATATCTGTAATGCCCATTAGTCAAAACAGTCATATAGTCAAGTCTGTCATCAATGGGGCTGAGAAATATTCTATGTACAATTGGAGGGGGATGGGAGATAATATTGTGCTAAGGAATCATCCAGACTATTACTTGTAGAATTTTCCAAAGTCATTCAGGCTCAGAGTCTCTTCCATACCAAAGCCAAAGAGAGCTCCATGGGTCTGCCTTGAAAAGGAAAGTTTGTTTCATGTTCTGGTGAGGAAATGGGGTGTCTGAAGTGAATTGTGGATTTCACCGCGGTTTAATGTGAGAGATATCTGACTAAAGATAACCACAGAGAACAGAGCTTCCATGGAAACCAAAAGGATAGCAAGCGCTATGTAAACCAAGTACTGTGGAAAGGTAGCATGTCAAGGTGTTATTAGAGCATCCCGAAAGGTTGGTATGAGGACCCATCATAGGAAGACTCCCTACTTCTTTAGCTACCATAAATGAGATGCATTTGAAAATTGGGAGATATTTTTCTATGTTCGTATTTCATCTACTGACTCAATATTTATTCTGAGTTATTGTCTTTTCTCTTATTCATTAATTTAATCAGTGCTATTGGTCAAGGATATATGAAATAGTTCTTAGAGAAGCTCAGGACTCTAGTGAAATAAGGAACTGGCCAATAATGTGTCATAAACTTTTGTTTCTCTAAGACCTAGCCCAGGAAGAGGAAAATGGAAAACACTTTAAAGAAGTTTGTTGAATAACTGAATGTGATGAATGAATGAACTCTATGAAATACTATGATTCTATGAACTTACTAAAATTTATACTCCAGGCTTTTCCAACTTAATATGGTTAAATTCTAATGAGTTACATTCAGTGTTGATGGGTTTATTATTTTCATGTAGTACATAAGTGATACTTAAACACATTCATACGGTGTGGCCAAATATTGATACCAATGGCATTTCCTAACAATGTACATTTCTTAAAGAATTTCTTTAACAAATTAATTTTTAGTGCATAGGGATATGGAAATAGGATTATTTCTGGGCCCTTTTCACCTAAAAATTACTCTAAAGCTAAAAATACATCTGAAAAAAATTATACATTCTAGCCATAAAAGGCTATACTTAGATCAAATAAATGGATACACTTGCTAAGGAAATTAGTATTTATTTTGACTAGAAATCTTTGTTATTAGTTGAATCTAAAACATATATATGAGTCCAAACAATTTATTCACTTTGTGTGTAAATTGCAAGATATTAGTACAGTCCCTCTTTATCCACAGGGGATATATTCTACCACCTCTAGTGGATGCCTGAAACCTTGGACAGTATAGAACCTATGTAGACTTTGTTTTTCCCTATAAATACATACCCATGGTAAAGTTTAATTTATGAATTAAGCACAGTAAAAGATTAATAAAAATAATTAATAATAAAAGAAGAACAGCCATAATGATATACTATAATAAAAGTTACATGAATGTGGTTTCTCTCTCTAAAAAAATATCCTATACTGTTCTCACTGTTATTCTTCCTGTAATGAGGTAAGATGATAAAATGCCTATGTGATGAGATGAAGTGAGGTGAATGACATAGGCAATGTGATCTACTGTTAGGCTACTAAATCCTTCTGATCGCATCTCAGAAGGAGGATCATCTGCTCCCAGACCATGGTGGATAATGGGTAACTGAAACCCTGGTAAGTGAAACTGCTGATAAAAGGGGACTGTTGTATAAACTAGAGAGTTGATCTGTGAACACTGGGTATACTGGAAACCATTTATGTGTTTGTTTGTAAAAGATAGCACGGATGATTTCCAGAATGTTAGAAGTAATATGTGCTGCTTATGTTTGGTTAAATGTTCAGTTTAGTATTTCTACCCGAATTTGAGTTCACTATTTTTTTAAATGGAAATTCACAATTGGAGGTGAGTATGATTATAGTGTAAGAAGTTTAAAGACTGGTCAAGATAATGCTCCCCATTGAGTCTATTATCTTCAAGGTCTTTCCAGTGTATTCCACTATGTGCCCCATGAAATAATGGTCCATCATGGATTTAATGTTTTTTTGTTTTTGTTTTTGTTTTTTACCCAAGTAATCCTATCAGGTAACTTAGCAACAGCATCAATTAAACTATTTCAATGTGGTTTTGTGGTGTGGTGTGGTGTGTGTGTGGTTTGTGTGTTGTATGTTAACTCTATTTCTTCCAAAATGGAAATAAGTCTGCATTTGGTAACTGAACCAAATGTTTCCAGGGCATTTTAAATGTATAATTCATAAAAACCAAAAAATGGTAAAACAATGCACGGGCCCTACTAGCATTCATTTAGCTATAGAAAATATGCAAAAACTCCAGGTAGAACAGGTTTTGTCTTTGAACATTTTAATGAGCTTTGGGACTTTCATGCATATTAGTTATGTTGCCCTAATTACTCATTATAATTCTAATGTGCATTTTATATTTAATTACAATGCTTATAAAGATTTGGTATGGACAGTAAATTATTATAACTAGCATGTGCATAATGATTATGAACTGAATTTATTAACTTTTATACCAGCATTTAGTGTTGGTAACTTTCATTTTCACCTTGGTGATTAACCACATTGTCTGATTAAACAAATATTTGTGTGGAATTAATTGTAAATGACAAAGAGCAGTGCCCACTTTTTTGCTTTTTGTCAATTTGCATCAAATATTATTTTTAGTTTTCTTAGCTATGCCATTACTAGACAAGTTCATTTACAAATGTAAAGTATTGTTATTTTTTCTTTATTATTCAAAATATTTTAGGCTTGTTAAGATATTTCAACAGGGAGCTTGATGTCAGATGATTAAAAACTTCCCACTAGGGTAGGTAAAGTTAAGAGTTTTTTTTCTGAGATATTAGCTTAAACACATCCTAACTGCAAGGTATGCAATTTAAAAAAAAAAACAACAAAAACGATTCTCACATTTTGTAAACATTAAGAATAGCTGTCCTCTATCAACAAGAATTTCTCTTCCTGTTTGGAAAAATGCATTTCCACAAATCTTAGATGTTAATTCTTTGCCAAATTGCTTATATTAAAAATACACAATAGCTCCAGATTCATTTTCCATCCCTGAAATTTAGCACAGGGCTCTGTATCAAGTGGGCCATCAATACTTGTTAATTGATAATTAGGGTGGCAATAAGGTTTCCTTGTAAAAATTCACATTCACTTAGAGGGAAATAAAAATAACAAGAACTTGAATGTGAATGAAATTTTAACCTTATCAGATAAAGTCTATATTTTTGGACTCCAGATAGTCTTATTCCTAATCCAGGTAATACTTACATTCAGGAAAGTATTTATCTGAAAAATTCCTTTATATAGTGTACTACTTCGGAGCTTTGCATTAAGAATTCATTTAGGGGGGCACCTGGGTGGCTCAGTTGGTTAAGTGGCCGACTTCGGTCATGATCTCGCGGTCCGTGAGTTCGAGCCCCGCGTCGGGCTCTGTGCTGACAGCTCAGAGCCTGGAGCTTGTTTCAGATTCTGTATCTCCCTCTCTCTGACCCTCCCCTGTTCATGCTCTGTCTCCCCCTGTCTCAAAAATAAATAAAACGTTAAAAAAATTAAAAAAAAAAAGAATTCATTTAGGATCTTAGCTTATAACCAGTCACTAGTTGCAGGATGCTGGGCAAACATAACATTTTAAAACTTCAAATCCTGCCTCTCTAATACAGGGATGACACAATCTACTTCAAAGACTTGTGGCAATTCAATGAAGAGGTTGTATATAAAGAATGAGCACAAGGAAAGCCTGGCATGTAATGAACATTTGAAAATTTGAAAATGTGAGGCGCTGTCACACAAATGCTACTGCAACCTTGATTCAAAGAGACTGTTTATTTTGCAGAGCAACGTACGTATCTAACATTCATCTTCCTCAAATCCTCCTGTATAATTTATCTACTGACAAACGTGGTATGCATGTATGTACATATATAATTATGGCAGCATACATGTATTAAATATTCATTTATATATAGGTGCATAAGTGTATATGTATATATTTGAATAAATTTTTTATTACAAACCATTAATTTCCTATCATGTGACCACTTGGGGTATGGATATGATAGTCTCATATACTATTCCATTGTTTGCTATGTAGTGGAATTACTAGTTCACCCTTTGAACGACTCTTATGAAAACAATCTATAGACTTGTATGACACTTATTTATATATGTTAATTGATATCATTGAACTTCTGTAAGTATTAATAATAACAGTCATTATTATTTTGTACAATTATATATTATGCAATTGTATACAGAAAAACAGATATACAGCTACATAGTAATATAGCACATTATTATTTACAAAGTAATGCTATTATCTCCTTCAGTACACTGTAGTCTCTAAGGTAGATTGTATTGCTTAGTTACCTTTTTTTCCCTGTAAATAGCAAACATTTATTAAGTATTCACTGCAATGTCAGTTACTATGTTATGGCCTTAGCAGCTAGAACTATGTCTTGCACATAATAAATCTTTGTAATCTGAGAGAATAGGTGAATGAATTATAGTTTATCTACTATATAGTCTATTGACTTATGGGAAAGTTTTTGAAGATTATTTTTTGTTTAATAGACTGTGTATGGGTAAAGGAAACATAATGAACTGATAGGTGAAACTTCCTATCAGTCCGTTAAGTGTTTTCATGGCAAGATTCTCTGAATATTTACTTAATTTCCTGAATTAATTAGTAAGATATTTTTTAAGAAATAAAAATAACCACATACCTCTTTTAAAGTATTTCTAAGATTTAATTCTAAAACCTTAAATTGCTTTGAAATTGAGTTTATGCCAAATTGTGTATTTTTTGTGGTAATACGGCCATACTAGAGTAAATAAAAATGCTTCCTGCTTTTTACTCATATGTTTGTCATCCATGCATTTCTTCTAACATGCCCCCGGTCAGGAAATGAAATGTTAACACCAGGAGCTCTCCAGGTCACCTAACTAAGTGATGCTCATGGGGAAAACAAAACAAACTAAACTGTACAGAATCCAAACACTGCCATTGCCAGGGGCTGCACCAATGTTCCACATATGAACTTGGAAGAATAATAGAGTGTGAGAGATAGTTGCAGAGTATGAAACTCCTATTCAAGAGCTGTTCAGTTCTGCTTCCAGTGATGGTACACCTATGCTCCCTGACAAGTGCATTGAAACTACCAACTTCCTATTTGGTTGAAACAATTTTGTGTCATCTTACTATAAATTAATGACTTAAACCTATGTGAACAAATCTGTCCTTTTATTGTTTCTTTCTTGTCTTATTTTTTCAGTCTTAAGAAGATGTTGACTTCAAAGACTCCTGAAATAGAACATACAAGCACCCAAAAAAGGAGGCTGAAGTGTCTTTTTGATACCTGGATTTTCCTGCCATTGGTGGATGCCACAAAAATTCTTTGTCCTCTCCTCAGTAAATATATTTTAAAGTCCCCTGGCAGTCAATGATCTAATGTTTATACTTCTAACTTTCACTGAGTGATTTTAAAGGCCCATTAAGTGTACTGTTGGCAATTTTTCTGTGGTGCAAGTTGAATCCTGTGTAATTATATTGCCGGTAAGATGGACTGGAGGAGTTTGAGTTTAAAATGTGATAATTGGCTTAGTTTAGTTTAATAGTGAAGGATTGAACTGTGGGCATTTCAAGAGGGATGGAAAGTCCTAAGGGAAGGGATTAACTCAACTGGGAATTGGGAAGAAATGTTCATTCTCATGGAAAGTTAAGGAAATAGAAAGGATTTTAATTTAAAATATTTGGTTTATTTTTCTACCCACATGCTCACTCCTACCCTAAGAAAAAAGAACAACTGAAATTTGCACTTGTAGAGAAGGAATGGTTGTTAGAGATTGGTCATTTCTCTCTCTTTACCCTAGGGTAGCTATGTGTCAACAGAACATAAATATTCTGCTCAGTAACTCCACGGAGGAGTTTTCTAAAAGCACGTAGTCCATGTGGAGAGGTCTATGATTTTCCAGTTGTGTCTACAAGTGGAAGATAAGTTCACTTCTTGTGAGTGTTACAATCTGGTGCATTGGGCCAGAAACCTTGAGGAATAGACAAAAGAAATGGATTTAAGGAGCAAAAAAAGCATTCAGAGAAAGAGGTTTTGGAGGAGCCAGGTTGTTTTGGGCCTGGAATTATAGGTACTCTGTGGGTAAATTTTAATAGCTGTGTGGCTGTCTTTAAACTGCTCTCATCAAAAATGCAGACTTAGGTCTTAGGTGTGAGTCATAAGGGATTTTCATAGTAGGTTGTGGGTCTTTGTCTTGGATCTTTGTACTGAGAGAATGACCTTTATGATACAGGTAAGCAGAAATATTATATGCAGAGTCATTTTTAGTAGGAGTGGCCTGAGTAAGCAGGCCGACCATGCTTGAATTTAAGTAAAGAACAGGTGGGCCCAGTGGGTGGCCTCAGCAAAATGCTAGAACAATAAGCCAGGCCAACCATGGCAAAAACAGGCAGCATTAGGGGGCCTTGGCAGGCACCAGTCAAGCTGGCTAAGATGTGTAGCCTGCTAAAGCTTAATTTTGAACTCTACTAGCACCAATAGCCTCGTTATATAGATGAGGTGGGGACTTCCATACTTCTATTGTGTTTTTCAGTCAGGTAGGTAGGGTGAAAGGCTTGATTCTTTTAATTGCAAAGGTCCTGAGTTCCCAATAGGTAGAAACTGCTTGGTTCAGCTGCCACAAATTTTGTTTCTCATTTATGTTTTGAATTTATATCAGGACTAAAAGAGGAAACTCTGAAGGTGCTAACCTTGAAAACATGAGGCTTGTCCACCGTCCCTTTAGAGTCATTTCCCACTATTGTCTCAAGTTGAATCTGGACTTATTAATTACATAGGCTTAGGAAATGTTTTTGATTGCTGACATCCAAATTATGACTTTATTCAGAGAAGAGTATTAGATTTTATTGATAAATAAAAAGGAACAGGGACCCTTATAAAGAGAATATTCTGTCTTCTTGGATGAAGGTAGAGAAAAAAAATTCAGTAACACTGATGCCTTTTAGATAGTTTAAAAAAAATCCTAGGCAGAAACAAAGGATCAGGTTTGCTCAGGAAGTTAAGGAAAAAAATGGAAGGATACAAAATACTTGTTTCAATCATGATTAAGGAGCAATGGATGAATGAAAACAGAAAAACAAAACAACTAACCCAGACCAATTAAATGGTAGAGGAGGGAGAAATTCTCAGCAAAATAGGTAACATCTTAGTAGCTAGTCCAAATAGATATTAAGGGGGAAAATGGAATATTAAAAGCCTAAAGACAGTGATATATAAGAGAAAAGAATATCTAGTTTCACTTGCTCTCAGGGTTTCACAAAGAGTAGATATGTATTAGTTATTACTAGCTCAAAACAAACACCTCTCCTGCTTCCCCTACAAAAAATAATACAAACTATAATTTTGGCTATGGGGTTAATCTAATATTGGAGGAGAGACAGAAGATGGGAGCGAACAGTAAGGAACATATTATAGCAATCAAGATTTAAGGTACAGAAGTAGATTTCCAGTGATAGAGATGCAAGATGATAAAGGATTTGAGAAAATTATTTAAGAGGCAAAATCGATGTGGTTATTTATAGATTGGATATAAGGAGAGAGGAAGATGGGGATGTTGACAATTATTCCTGGGTTTTTGGCTAGCACAATTGGATGGATGATCATGACAGTTGAAAATAATGTAAGTGGGTTGACGATAGAAGAGGGATAGGAATGCTAAGTTCAGTTTGGGAACATACCAACTTTGAGATGCTCTTGAAATATGAGCATCAATACTAGATGAAGAAATGGGTAGAAAGGTCTAGGGCTGAGAGAAGTCTGGCCTGGGTTATGAATATTTGAGTCACCTGTGCAAAGGTGTAAATTAATGTCATAGGAAAGCATGAGATTGCAGATTGAGAGAGAGCTTTTAAAAAAACTGGTGTCTCCTGGGTCGCCTGGGTGGCTCAGCTGGCTAAGCTACCGACTTCGGCTCATGTCATGATCTTGAGGTTTACGAGTTTAAGCCCCATGTTGGGTTCTGCTGACAGCTCAGAGCCTGGAGGCTGCTTCAGATTCTGTGTCTCCTTCTCTCTCTGTCCCTCCCCTGCTTGTGCTCTGTCTCTCTCTCTCAAAAATAAATTAAAAC
Organism: Panthera pardus; assembly: GCF_024362965.1. Classification (NCBI taxonomy): domain Eukaryota; kingdom Metazoa; phylum Chordata; class Mammalia; order Carnivora; family Felidae; genus Panthera; species Panthera pardus. The sequence continues at coordinate 47,639,444 of NW_026526666.1, read as the reverse complement.
AAAACAAAACAACAACTGGTGTCTCCTACTTTATTACAATGCACTTTAAGAATCCTTCATATTGTCTAAATCATGCTACTCATCTAGTATATTGATTACCAACAAATACTTTACATTCTCACCCTGGGAAAAATTAAATTATATAAAAGTAGAGAATATTTAAAAAAAAAGAAAAGAAAACAAACATTCAAACTAAATCAAAGATAGAAGTAAATGGTATCTTAAAAGTGCTCTTAATCTTTCTCATGTACATATAATGACCTATATTATACAAATATACATGAATTATTCATACCTTTTAAATATTATCTGAATAGAAATTCTTAGAATGGTAGTGTTATGGTAGACCTGGAAACAACTAAATATTTTGTTTAAAATGTATTATAGTAGCTTCTGTGAAAGACTATTTTTGGTTTTGTCAAAAGAGAAACTAAATAATAGAAGAAATAAATTCAAGAGACATAAAGAAAATAATTTCTATTTCTAATTGGTTTCAGGGAAATTAATAATCTGGAAGTTCTACTATGCATACTTCATACCTTTCTAGTCTTTATTAAGCCATTTCCTTTTAATATCTCTTAGTTCTTATTTTTATTATCAAAATGATGGAAATTATTTTTTTTTAAAGGCAAAGGTAAATAGACTTCCATGTGAAGAGTGAAACTGTGGAAGATTAGAATTACTGTTAAGGTTTATCCTGGAATGATGGATTGGCAGGAAATAGCACTGAATCATTTCCATCAAAAGGCAAGCTTCTCTATTTTAAGAGAAGATCCCTTAAGATTCTATCAGATTCTAATGTTTTCTAAGAGACACCATCAAAAAACATTTTCCAGACATTCACAATATATTTGTATCTGATTTTATAGAATACCTATACTATGTTGAGTTGGCTATCATATTGTTTATCATTTAAAAAATATATATAAAAAAGGCTATTTTCTTAACTGAATGTTATGGAGGCTTTAGTAACAAACAAAGTATGTCTTCTATTCAGCAATATGTTGGATAGCATTTATATGCTTAGAGCTCTTTAGTGATCTTTTATCATATACCCAAGGTTCTGTTTCTATAATAGTAGTCCAGTTCTTTGAGGTCAGAGAAAGTAGTGGAGTAAACATGAATACAGTCCTTGCAAGCATTTATGTGGGGAACAAGGGTATGGTGAATAAGGAGAAATTTCTCACACGGTATGAGGAATACCAACAGAGATTTGTTCTAGGCTTCCCTTTTTATGAAAGGAAAAAAATCAGGTTTTATAACATTTCCCAGCCATGGGATGCTAGTAATCGAGTATATAAATTTCAGTACATACCATTGATGTGAACTGCTTTGATATGCTCTCCCTTCATAAGGAAGTGTCTAAACAAACAAATATGCCAACACACTATTGTGTAGTGTCAAGCTCCAAGTTTTTAGTCTTTTTATTTTTTATTTATTTTTAACAATTAAAAAAATATTTTAGAGAAAGAAGGGGGGAGGGGCAGAAGGAGAGAATCTTTTTTTTTAATGTTTATTTATTTATTTTGAGAGAGTGAGAGAGAGAGACAGAGAGGAGGGGACAAGCAGACAGAGAGGGAGAGAAAGAATCCCAAGCAGCCTCTGCTACTGTCAACACAGAACCTGACATGGGGCTCAAACCCACAAACCATGAGATCAGGACCTCAGCTGAAATCAAGACTTGGACATTCAACCGACTGAGCCACCCAGGTGCCCTGAGAGAATCTTAAGCAGGCTCATGCTCATGTGGGGATTGATCCCATGATCCTGGGATCATGACCTGAGCTGAAGTCAAAAGTTGGACACTCAACAGACTGAGGCACCCATGCGTCCCAAGCTCCCAAGTATTTTAGAAACAAAAATTCATTAAGTAACTTATGTCACAGAACTTTAGGGCATTTTCAGATTTAATAGAAAAAAATTCTACTCATTTCAAAGAGTTATACTTTTCCCATATTATTGTTTGATTACTTGTTCAATTATACATGATCATCCAAAAGTACAATATCCTAATATAAAATTAAAGGAGTGCTTAGTTTAATTTAGATGGACTTTAGAGTAACCATTACCTTTAGTCATATAATTTGGTTTTATGCATTCTTATTTCTATAGATAGCAAGGTAATAATAATAGATGAAAAATTTAAGTGTTCACTGTTCATAGAAATTATATAAAAAAACTATATAAAACTTTTTATATGCTATGTAATTATAATTGTAATGAAAGGAGAATAGGGAAGTGGTTACACCGATGTCAATATAGTTAATCAATATTTACTATGTACATCTTTCTCTAGGAGGAGAAGGAGACTAAGAGGAAGATGATGAAGGTGAAAAGGATAAAGAAGAGGAATTGTCTGAATAATAAGGTTGGTAGAGACGTACCGAGGTCACTGTCCACTGGTTTCATCAATCCAATGTCTCTCACTCCTACAGACCCTCAATACTAATAATGATAATTAATCTAAATCAAGCATAAACTATGTGAAAGGAACAACAAAGTTCCTTAAACGTTTTATCTTCTTAAGAACCATGTGTGTCTGGTACTATTTTATTTTTATCTTAGAGATGAAAAGGCTGAAGTTAGAGAGGTTACGTAACCTTCGTAAGTTCACTTAGCTGACAAATTAGATTCAATTCCAGATCTGTCGGACTCAGATATTTTCATTATATAGACAAACATAGATCATTCTACAAGCAGCTTGGACATAGCCATCTCTGCTCAGTTACTTCATCATGTGAAGAATATTCTTTTCATCTCAAGATACCACTTCTTCTTTGAAGCCCAGATAAATCCTTCCAGACAGACATCATCCTTCCCTCCAGTGTTTTCATCTTGGGGATAACTTGGGACCTGTTAGCATGGCAGCACAATGCAGTGTGCAATGGATTTAAATTCTTTATGAGTCTTTGAGCAAGTTCCCTAACCTCCATAACCCTGTTCAGTCATTGGTAAAATGGAAATAACACCTTCACTGTAGAGCTGTTGTGAAAATTAGATTAGGAAAATAAAACATTTAGCAAGTGTGTGGCTCAAGAAAGGAACTCAAAAAGAAGAATTTCTGTTTGATGCTTGACTCTCTGAGTAGGATGTAAGCTATACAGTGATAAGAATAGAGTCATTCTTGGAGCACCTGAGTGGCTCAGTTGGTTAAATGTCTGACTCTTTATTTCTGCTCAGGTCATGATCTCATGGTTCCTGAGCTCAAGCCCCACATCAGGCTCTGTGCTGACAGTGGGATTTGCTTAGGATTCTCCCTCTCTCCTATCTCTTTGTGCCTCCCCCCCCCACACACTCTCTCTCTCTGTTTCAAAATAAATAAAATAAAATAAAATAAAATAAAATAAAATAAAATAAAATAACTTAAAAAAAGAATAAAGTCATTCTTCATATTTTTGGAATTACCCAGATGAGCCAGCACATATGAGTACAGAAAATTAAAAATGAGTCAATTATATCCTACCCCAATGAAAAACATAGCACATGACCAAAACTAGCATAGCTTGAGCACTCTTTCCAGGCCAGGAGGCTTATGAACATTTTCTTTCTTTTCTTTTCTCTTTTCTTTTCTTTTCTTTTCTTTTCTTTTCTTTTCTTCTTTCTTTCTTTCTTTCTTTCTTTCTTTCTTTCTTTCTCCTTCCTTCCAAATGTTTATTTATTTTTGAGAGAGAGAGGAGGAGAGAGAGCACACAAGTGGGGCAGGGGCAGAGAGAGAGGGAAACACAGAATCCGTAGCAGGCTCCAGGATCTGAGTTGTCAGCACAGAACCCAATGTGGGGCTCAAACTCACAAACTGAGATCGTGGATGACCTGAGCCGCAGTTGGACACTTAACCAACTAAACCACCTAGGCACCTCTATGAACAGTTTTCATATGCCAGCTCATTTAGCTTTCACAACAATTCTATCAGTCCTATCATAATTTCCATTTCACACCTGAGAGAAGTAAGGTGTCTGAGGTCACACCCTTAACCACTACTATCTTATGGATGTCAAACCTTTGCATTTAATAACCCTTCATATTCTCAGAGAGGGCCATTATTAATATACTGAGGCATTTCTGATGATGTTTCTACATGTGGCCACAATGCTAGCTGTTAGTATTTTCTGGATCCTTGAAGAATTCCTTTGTTCCCCATACTCAGAATCTTTCACTGGATAATACCACAGCGTCTAAGTATTAAGGGCAAAAATGACTTCTAGCTTTTAACACATGTACTCATACTCATTTCACCTGTTGTAAGTGGAAGGAGTAAAATATACTGTGAGTGAAAATAAGCCTGTATCCCTAATTCACACCCTTGCATGAGCGCTGAAGCCACTCGTGTACAGGTAGTGCTGTGTCAAAGGGAAGGCACATTCATTTTCTCTGCCACATGTGCCTGTGCTCAGAGTACTGTGTAAACAGAAAAATAGACCGTCTTTGCATGGAATGCTAATGCATATTTGAGGATGAATATATGTGCAGGGGGGGAAAACAGGGCATAGAGCAGTTTTCCATGCCCAATCACAGGCTTTCTCAACTAGGTGAGTTTATGCTTTACGATTTTCATCAGCAGAAAGAAACAGTTGCAATTACTGAGGATTTTCACAATTCTTCAATGCACAGCTACAAAGGACTGGCTCAACAAAGCCCCTTTTCATCACAAAGGTTCGTACTCCTATTTCTTTTCTTGCTGCTTTTGCTGAAGATATTTTGTCCATATTTTCTCAGACTCTATGTTTCAGGTAGTATGTGGGTGAGTGTGTGTATGGTGGTCTGCGGCATGGTAGAAGATTTTGTGTGTGTGTGTGTGTGTGTGTGTGTAGGAAGCTGAAAAGTGAGTCATATTCCTTGAACACTATTATTTCAAAACCTTAAAAAAGTTAAACATGTCTCAAAACAAATACTGCACTGCTTGTGAAGGGGAAATCAGAGTCACCAACCATTACTCACTTGTGTTTGGGCTCCAGGCATTTGTGACCTGCCAACTAATATGGTGTGGGCCCAACAAGCACATGTCATTAATGCACCTGAGTGCCAGAGGCAGCATGAATGGACACGTGCGTTTCATCTGTAGTGTCTTCATGATGTATTAGTAGAGGGGTGGAGGAAGGGGATGAGAGAACATGAAAAAAATTAGCACTATCCAAGAGGAGAAATCAGGTCGCTTGTCTTAGCACACGTGTCCTCATCTCAGACCTGAGGATGATTGCTACTCTTTTTTGCAAACAGACATCCATAGATTGAGGCAGAACGGCTCTGCTTTTCTGGAATGGTCAATTCCAGCATAATGGAATTATGCCCTCACAAGTCATATTTTCATTACCACAATTATAGGCCTACTATGTAGCCTCTATTATTGCTGAGAGCAAGTCATATTTGTAATGTGAACAAACTGCTGTCCGGTCAACAGTTTCCAGTATGGGTTACCTTGTGCAGGAAGAGATTATGTGTAAAATGCAATTCAACTTGGGATTCTCTCGTGGTTGATTTGTGGCCACACTGCTATCACAATGAAAGCAGAAACCTTGGCTGTAGAGAGAGCTGTGTGGTATGCAAAATTTGGCTCTGTAGAGACTCATGGAGTCAGACCTCTAATCTGCCTGGAACATTGAGCCCCCTTGAAACTGAAATGATGCTCTTGGCTTCAAAACGTACATTGCAGAGGAGAAAATGTCTCAGAGTGCCAGAGTGAATTCTTCCCCTTCACACTCTTCTCTAGTCTCCCCCAGTAACTCGAGCCAGGCAAACAACGTGAATGAAATACTCTCCTATTAATGATAGTAAGTTCTTCTCTTAACAAAAGTGATAGAACATGATAAGCAGTTAGTAAATTTTAAGTCTTTGTTATTAAATATTCCCACCAAGCCAAATCACTCCCAAGGAGACAATCACTTGAAAAAGAAAGTTCTTCATTAATAATTCAGTATCAACTAGGGAAAATTATTTCAAGAGCTGAATCTATAAGAGCTTACATATTCAACTTCAGACTGAAAAATTAAGAAGTCATTTATTATTTACTAAAATTGAGAACTTCTGACTGGAACACAGTGTTTAACTACTGTAACCTGGAGTGACCAGATAATCTGCTTTACCAATAAATTGAAAAAAACTAAGTGATAACAGACATTTTTCTTGTGTCTTGTTATACTTTTATTACTTGAGAGTGTCAGACATAGTAAAAACTCATAGATCCTTATGGCATGGATAGTGGGTGACTCCTCACCACTGGACAATTAACCAAAACTTCTGCAACAAAAAACTCCTCCAAAGTCTTTGTGGAAAACCAGCTGTTAATTCTTCTGGTGTTGATTTTGCAGAGCCCACACAACAAAGTATGTAAATCCACTAATTCAGATTGTGTTTCTGAGGACACTGCTCATTACGACTGTATAATAAATGAGAGTGCACAAGTCACCATTAGCACAGAACAGATTGTTTGGGTAGCAAAGACAGCAGCTGTCACAGCTTGACAGCTTTCTTGTTAGTGAATCAGCTTTACTGACAGCCTATTTGATTGAAAACCACTGTTCACTGACAGTGTGTTACAGTTGATATACATATGTATCTCATGAAAAATGAGACAGTTGCTGAATACCCATGAAAGGTTGAGAAGCTACAGCTTTACGAACTGCATTAAAGAAGAAGGAAGTTCTCATAAAGCGGGACCATTAGTGTATAAACACATTTTGCTTACAAAAACTACCCCCACATGGTAACAGAAGTGCCTGTGAACATGATGGATGACCCAGTAGGTAGGTTTTCCGTACGTTGTTTAGACGCCTGGTCATAGGACTTTTTTATTTGCGAGTGAATAAGGCCAATGTAAAAACAGAACTTGTGGAGAAGTACATTCATTTCACTTCTTAAATCTCAGGACTGTTACAGGATGAATGTGGGGGGTGGGGAAATCCCTTCTCACATCTGAACTTGGGGTAGAAATACAATGAGCGGAGTGGGGGTGACATCAGTAAGCAGAACCAGTCCTGCATAATCAGGCAAGTGTGATATATGCTACCTAGCACAGACTTGACACCATACTTTAGTGCTGGAAAGCTTCTGTTTCAGCAGCACAGGGCCTCTGCCTGAGTAGAAACGTGGGGATAAGAATAGTTCAGATATTCTGGGGTTACTTGAAAAGTGACAAGAATGACATTTCGCTGGAACAGGAAGCACTAGATTCACTCATTTGGACTTCTCTGTAAGGTTCACTAATTTATGTTCCCTGAGCTCTTCCCTAGAATGATCCATATGCTTGGGGCCTTAGGAAGTACGGTGAGTTAATGCATTTACCTGATAGCTTCGTCCAAGTTCCCATTTGTCATCATCACATAATTTGGCAGAGTTTCTAGCCTCTATACAAGTGAGAGACAGGATCAGAATAACCAACATGCCTGCAGGTCAGGGGAGCAAGGCAGCTACACTCAGACATTGATTGGGGTAGGCTGGCAGGGCTGTGCCTCTGCTATTGGCAAACCCAAGTGTTTTTGGTGCAGGTGCTGCTAATAATGAGTGGCAACAAGGTTGGAAAATGAGCATTTGAACCAATGGTGAAGGGTTTAAACCATGGAATAAAGATAAATTATTAAGCCGATCATGTTTTGTTTTTAAAGACAGAGGAATGGTAAAACATAATTTGGTAAATGTGAAGAAGGAAAGAGAGAGGGGGGGGAGAAAGGAAGAAAGAGAGGGAGGGAGAAAAAACAGGAGGAAAAAGAGAAAGAATAGGAAGTAAAGAGATCATCTGTGTATAAATGAAATCTTTTTAAAATAATAGTAAGACCACACATCAATTTGGGCAGCATGATTTTTTGTTGTTTTCACTAATTTGTTCATTCACTGGAACTAATAAAGTACACTGTTCTTGCTTCAGTATTTAGTATATGCAGTGGGGAATCTATAAATGTTTATTATAGCTTACAGTAGGCAATTTATAAAATATCTACTCTATAAAAGTTAAAAGTGTTTCCCCCTATTTTCTTTCACTATTTCTTTTTCTGAGAGACTGTAGCCACAAGAGTCCCAGGCAGATGGATAGCCACTGTTGTACCTAGGATTGGGCTTGTAAGTATCACTGGGACTCTTATTTTACTTTATTTTATTTATTTTTTTTTTCCTGGGACTTTAAGGCAGGGCTAAATATACTCAGGAGTGAATAAGGAAAAGTTAGACATAAGGAAGGGAGGTAAAAGAAGCCAGATAAAGGAGTAAAACCATGAATTTGGTGTTGCCAATCTTTTCAAAAGGGGACAATCTCTACTGGGTTTTAGGCAAACAGCTCAGCCTGTTGAAGTAGGCAACCTCTCCTTTAGTGTGATATAAGATGATATGAAAGAATACACAGCCCCAAACATTTGCCCTTGCCTTCCTCTTGACTTGACCTAAAGTCTCCTCCATTCTGCCCATGATGCGAGGCTTGTCAACAAGTCCTTTCCAAGTACGTTAATGCAACCTTTCAGGCAGAAGAGACTTTATGTGTCAGGCAATGTGTCTTTTGAATGATGATGGTGGTATTGAGGATATAGTAACTATAGGAATACCACAGGGTAGAAAACAGATGGACCATTGGAAACTGGTGGTTAAAACCGGGCATAAACTGAAAAGTCAAACAGCAAAGGTTGTACTGGATACATATTTCATTGACTTTTCAACTGTACTGGGCTAAACTTAATCTGAAAGAAATGCATCAGCCTATTATGTTGCTTCTGTCAGTTTCTAAGACCCACTCTTAGAAAGCAGGATAGAGGAGTCATATTTAAGAAAGAGAAAGGATATTCTTATTCTTAGAACTGCCACTACCCGGTTCATGATCCAAACACAAATGCTTTCACATGTGGGTGGTTGCTACAATTTGTAAACTCCAAGCTTCTTCAAATTCTGGCTCAGGAATATTATAATTTTCCAAAATCTAATAGGACCTCAGAAACAATCCAGGCTCATTTAGTGGTAGATAGAATGCCTTCAGGACTGGTATTTGATATGATCTGGAATTGTAAACAAATCATTAATTAGATTTCCTCATGGATTTTGCAAAAACTGAATCAAGTTTAAATGAACAATAAAGAATTGATGGCAGTTTTCATTGCTTACAGAAAGTATGATATATGCTTACTGTAGAAAAACCTCAAACTATCACAGGGAAGTGAACACAAAGTAAGGGAGTATGCTTTACAGCTTCTTCCATATGGCTGAAAAGGACAGAGATCCTAGCAGCCCAAGGGAACTCCATTTCCACTGGGAGCAAAAGGCAAAACTACTGCAGTGGCCCTTATGGCTGCCATTGTGACTTTTGTGACTCTGCTTTTTATTTATTTTTTTTTTTTTTATTTTTTTTTTTTAATATGGTGAGCAAATTCACTCATTTTTTATTTTTTTCAACCTTTTTTATTTATTTCTGGGACAGAGAGAGACAGAGCATGAACGGGGGAGGGGCAGAGAGAGAGGGAGACACAGAATCGGAAACAGGCTCCAGGCTCCGAGCCATCAGCCCAGAGCCTGACGCGGGGCTCGAACTCACGGACCGCGAGATCGTGACCTGGCTGAAGTCGGACGCTTAACCGACTGCGCCACCCAGGCGCCCCGACTCTGCTTTTTAAAAGCTTGTCTGATTTCATTCCTCTCTGGCTGCACTGGTCTCACCTTCAGGCCTCAGCACTAGTTTTTCCCTGGGGCTGGAATGCTCTTCCCTAGATAGTCAGCCACCTAGCCAACTTCCTCACCTGCTTCAAGTCTTTGCTTAAATGTCACCTTCTCAATGAGGACAACGCGTAGAACTTCATCAAAATTACAATTTCTGGGGCGCCTGATTGGCTCAGTTGATTAAGCTTCAGACTCTTGATTTCAGCTCAGGTCATGATCTCACGGTTTGTGACATCAAGCCCCACCTAGGGCTCCATGCTGACAGTGCACGGAGCCTGGATCTGAATCTCTCTGTCCCTCTCTCTCTGCCCCACCCTCACTCACTCTTACTCTCTCTCAAAATAAATAAATAAACTTAAAAGAATCCTTAAAAAAATTACAATTCCCAATCCCCTTCCCAAGCTCTCTTTACCTTCTCTATGTCTTTTTTCCATTATGCTATCACACTCTAATATATAATTTACTCTTTTGTTAGTTTTTAATGTCAATTGTTTAACATCTTCCTTCTTTTGCTAAAGTGAAAGCTCCATGAAGCCCGGTTCTGTTTTATTTACTCATCTTTCCCAAGACTCTAAGACAGTGCCTGGCATGTGACAGGAACTCGATATATAGTTGTTAAATTAATAAAATAGGTGTGAAAACTTGGGAAGGGACTTAAAATTCAGGCCTCAATTTCTACATCTTTTAAATGGAAAAGGTATCTATAGTGGTGAGGATTAAGCAGAGGGGTAGGACCTTCCAGGGGCCTCTGAGTGGCTTAGTTAAGCATTTGACTCTTGGTTTTGGCTTAGGTCATGATCTCATGGTTTTCAGTTTGAGCCCCGCATCAGGCTGTCTGCTTTCAGCACAGAGCCTACTTTGGATCCTCTATCCCCATCTCTCTCTGCCTCTCCTCTGCTTGTGTTTTCCCTCTCTCTTTCTCTCTCTCTCAAAAATACATAAAACATTAAAAAAACAAAGAAAATAAAGAAAAGGACCTCTACACCTTCCTGTGTTACTTCCAGTACCACAGTGATCTTTATCCAAGAGCTTATTCTGATAACTTCCCCAGACTAGTGTCTGTTCATATATTGTTAATGAAGGTTTCTGAAGTCTGCTAGAAAGAAGTATTTCGTCCCTCTCGTACAATTACCCTTTGTAGTCATTTCCTACTGGCTTTTCTTACTGGCTGTTCTCATACCATTTATACATTTATACAACTCTACATCTTATGCAATTTTGCTACCTTGACAAGCTATATTAAGACATTCTTATGCACCTCACCCCTCAAACCCAAATTAGGAATCAACCCATGTAATAAGTCAGGTTTACATCACGCCCTTTCAGTTTTGCATTTTTCAATTCTAGCTGAAATCTCAGATTATGTTCCAGTTTAGAGTTATTTTTAGAGCAACCACACATTTTTCTGACTTTTGAAAAATGCAAGCACTTTTAGAGTGCTTTTCACATAGTATGCATTGAATGCATATTTGTTGAATGTTATGTAAATAAAACTTTATTATATATTTTGAGCATAACACTCAATATACTAAATATTCAGGACAGCAGTGTACTCTGAAACGGTTTAATCCTTGTATGCAGAAAAAATAGGAACACTCAATAATAGTGCTATTTATCATATATTAAGTTTTATTTACTTAACATAGTTTTAGAAATACAACATATTCCTGACTTGAGTGGTTTTCTACATTCTCAGAGCGGTACACAATAGCAGTCTCTCAATAATTATTTTTATAATGAAGTAATAAATGAGTGAAATAAATCATACCTTAGGACTTTTTATGCTTTTTAAATATTCAGTAGAACCATTTTTGAAGCCCATGGTAAGGTTTAATTTCTTTTAGAGGAAATGACTAAGCCTGAAGTGTCTGGACATTTGAAGAATATACCGGAAGTAAGAGGCTAACATTTATCTCCACATTGTCTGCAGTTCTTTGACAGGTTAGGTAGAATAGGAAACATGGGTATTAAATTTCAATCAGGGTTAATAAGCGGACACATATTGGGCTGTGAGAGGTTGAGTAATGATTGGGAAGTTCCATATTTAATCACTGGTTGGCTGCCTTGACCTGCATAGGTCATGAACCCTAGACAGGTATTTTTGGATTGTAACATTCTTAGGAAAGAAAAATTACTTCTCAGAATGTTATCCCGCTCCTCTACTGCTCCCACTGCCTTACAGAAATGGAAATAGTATTGGCACTTTGCTCCCAAATGTGAAAGTTTACCATCACAATATTTTGGTCTTTCCAGAGGATGGATTCTTTGGCCATTTCCAACAGAGTGTGTGTGTGTGTGTGTGTGTGTGTGTGTGTGTGTGTAAATGCACACACATTTTTATACATGAATGTTGAAAATTAATCTTTTCAACAGCATTTCATTTTATTCTCTATGGTCTCCTAAGGGATAGTAGACCTAAAATGGTAGGTGGCCCCGAACTGGCATAATATCTCTTCTGGAAGAGGATCACATACTAGAAATTTAACTGTAGTATAATTGACCTCAATCCTCATTACTTAGGAAAATCTGCCAGAAGTATCAAGAAATTAACTGATTTTTTTTTCCCTGAGAACTATAGAACGATGATGATTAAGAGAAAGATCGATTTTAGGTCAGACCTAACACATTGTTTCATCCTGGCTCTCAGAAGTTATGTGTGTAACAGATAGCAGGCAATCTGTTCGGTATGATAGTATAATTAATGGGCACTATGCATTTGAAAAATGGCTTCTCTCTTTATGTTTAAAAATACATATATTATTTCAAAGTGAGGCATAACTGAGTCTGTTTGTCCTTGACCAGAGGTAATATCTGAATCTCAGAGAAAAAGCTGATCTGCTGTGCGGCTGCATTACTGAGAAAAATCTTTATGGGCTTTCATCAGAAATATTGAAAGGTTGTGAATGAGACCAAAACAGAACAACTTACATACTACTGAATTCATGTTTCTAACTTAAAATACTGTCCTTCCACGTAATAATATCTGTACTAATTATTATTACAGATACAGACTATGAGTGAATATATGAAGAAACTAGTTAGCTATGAACATGGTATTTCACTTTAAGGAAAATAATCTTTTAAAAAATGTTTTTTAATGTTTTTACTTATTTTTGAGAGACAGAGAAAGACAGAGCATGAGTGGGGGAGGGGTAGAAAAAAGAGGGAGACACAGAATCTGAAGCAGGCTTCAGGCTCTGAGTTCCCACCACAGAGCCCAACATGGGGCTCGAACTCATGAACCTTGAGATCATGACCTGATGTGAAGTCGGACACTTAAGTGACTGAGCCACCCAGGCACCCAAGGAAAATAATCTAAGTGTCTAGAATGTGTTGGCTCTAGCCATGTTAAATTAGCTTTATTTAAAAAGATGTGCAGAGGAATAAGCTTCTTTATCCAATTTGGTAAAACCAACAGAATTCTCTATGTTACACCAAGTGCGTTCAGGACCCGGATTCACCACCAGTTATTCTTCATCTGCTCTAAGCAGTCCCAAGTCTAAGCCATAGGTCAATTTCTTTGCCCATCATTTCTGTCTTTGGGAACCAACCGGAAACGTTGATTCATTTTGTAGAGTTTCTAAATGCTTGTATGCAGTAATTCTTCTCTAACCCAGGTGTTGATGAAAACTTACAGACTTACAAATGACTTTCAAATATTCCAAATTCCACTAAAATTCCACTAAATCCCTAGAATTTGCATTGGCCTCATCTCTGGTATGGAAGGAGGGCTATACGTCTTTCTCACAATTTTACTTATATCATACTTGGCGAAGAAATTGTCATTTTCTCACAATAAACATTTGAGGTCACATTGAAGAAGGACTTTGGTTCTGTGTTAGTAGATGAACTACCTATGAGCCATTTTCCTTTTTTCTTCCTCCTTCCCCTGACAAGCTCCAATGACTATTCAATGACCCATGTGTGAGCTTTTGTTCATTTGTTAGTTTCTCTGTGGTACAGATAGATTTATATTGAGTCTTCTATACTTTCTCCTTTATTCATCTTTGCGACTAATATTAGTACTTGCAGCTAGGGGTGAAAGAGAACGAAAGAACAGGAATTGAATGTATGACCTCAGCCTTATTAAAACCATACACTGATCTATGACAGTCATGTCATACCTACAAACATCAAACAACCTGGCTTGTGATAGTATCTACACTTAGTACTTTATGCATGTGGCCACGCCACTGATATATTTCCATGAAAATCAAATTGTTATGTCATAGCTGCTTCAAATATTATCCATAAAAACATATGCAGGAAGGAAAGAAGGTAAAAACATATATAAGGGAAAGCAATGGAGAATTCTCTTAATTCCAATGAAAAATATTATTTAATATATCCTACTAGTTTTTCTTGAGCCATAAAAATATGTAGTCAACTGGCACTGTCCCCATTCACAGTTGTTTATAACTTTCTTAAAATAATGCTTTGGGGGCTAAAATACCTTATAAATCATCTTGGCCAAGAAACAATTTTGTTCAGAAAATTCAATTTAAAACAAAAACTAGAGCAGTTTCTGAATTACCTGACCACAGGGAAGAAGAAAGGGGTTCAGCTATCTAAAAGTGTATGTATGCAAGAAATCACACAAAAAATAATATTAAAGTAAGATTAGCATGGCTTAAAAAAGAAAGAACTTGAATGTCAAACAGGTGAAATCCAACATTTTTTATAAAAGCAAATAATATTCATGTTAACTGGATCCTGTCTTCTCATTTTAAAGATGAGGAAACTGTGTCTCAGAGAAGTTAAATGATTCATTCAAGGGACAAACGTAACATTACACCTCTGTTTGCTTGAAGATGTTTAATCCTGTAAAATTGTGTAAAGAGCATTAAACAGGGAATTACGAGACCTGAATGCTATTTCTGGCTTTTTAAAACAAGATGAGACCCTAGGTAAAACATATAACTGCTCAGTTTCTTCATGTGTACCCTGTACAGTTGAGCTAGAGCATCTCCAGAGGTCCTTTCCAAATCTGGAGACATGATTCAATCACAGAACTTGGTAGATTGTTTCTTGTTTCTTGGTTTGTTTTTCTGTGAACCTGTAATGCCCAGACCCACAATCCTTCCTGTCAATTACTCACAGGATGGCACACCCAAAACTTGTACTTGTCTTTCTCTGGTTTGTTCAGTATATATCTCTGCCATGTTCAGTTTTCACCATTACCTTCCTTTGATGACACCACACTCTTGTTTCATTTCTTCGATTTATTTTTTCCCTTCAGTTCCATACCTCAAATGATTTTCTAATAGTGCTTTCTAGACTCTGACTAAATGCTTTCTCTGATCCTCAGCTGAAATTGATTATTCCTTTCCTTGTCCATGGTTTCTTAATTTTATCACGGTAGTTATTTTTATATAGGTAGAAATGCCCTAGAACCATGTGAAAAGTGTCCGATTTCGCTTTTAATCATTGTAAATTGAAATCAGATGTTGTATTTTACCTACCAAACCTTAAAATATTAGGTTAATTGTGTGTGCAGAAAAACAAAACCTTCATATCCTGAGAGTATAACTGTAAACTGGTACAGCCTTTTCAGAAGGAATTTGGCAACAGATATCAGAAGGCTTAAAATGTATATCTTATAACCCAAGAATTCCAATTCAAATAATTTATCCTACGGACATAAAAAAGACAGACAGAAGGGCAATGCACAGGGATAGTATTATTATATAACCAAAGTGGAAACAACCTATCAAACAATAAAACAAGTTTTAAATTGTGGTACACCTTGATAAGATACCATTTGGCCATTAATAAGCATGTTCGTGAAGATTGATTAATTACCTGGGAACAGGATAAAATATATTAAAATGGGAAGGGCACAAAACTAGACGCACAAAATACATGGAAATATAAAATTCAAAATGTTGGCAGTGATTATTTTTATTTTATTATTTAATTTTTAACATTTATTAATTATTGAGAAAGAGAGAGAGACAGAGCATGAGCATGGGAGGGGCACAGAGAAGGGGAAACAGAATCTGAAGTACGCTCCAGGCTCTGAGCCATCAGCTCAGAGCCCGACGTGGGGCTTGAACTCACAAACTGCAAGATCATGACCTGAGCCAAAGTCGGATGGTCAACTGACTGAGCCACCCAGGCGTCCCAGCAGTGATTATTTTTAAATGAGTATTCTTATTATCTTTATACTCTGATGTGTAAAACCTATGGGGAACTTGTATTAAACAATAAGAAGAAGCCAGACTATAAATGTGGAGACATGTTAGGTTTTCCCTGGAAGGGTTTGTTGGTTCAGCCAGTTTGAATACTGAGATGGGTGCTAGTTGAGAACTCAGACGTCTGTGGCTTCACTCTTACACACCCTGTGTGTGAAGAGAAGACAATTTGGACAACTTTTTGCATCTTTAATCTCCACATTTCCAAAATGATGTGTTTGGCAAAAGATGATCTCTTTTATATAATTTGTTTATTCTATAAGTCCATTAAACACTTAATTTATGAGAAACAAGAGAGACAACATAGGGACTATTATACTCTGACACACAAAACATGAAACAAAAATGAGTGCCTATGAAAGTATACTAGAGAATATTTTAATATTAAGTCTAACACTTCAGATTTTGAAGTACCTCCAAATTAAAATAAATGAATAGATGCATGGCATTAAAAAAATTATTTCTCCCTTATTCATTTATTGCTGGAAAATCTCTAAACGATTAAGTCGGCCCATATGGAAATGCTGTGATGTTAGACAGAAATTTCAGTGACCCCTGCATAACAGGAGCTGTGATTGCCAGTTCCTTCCTGGTTTGAACTGGAAGTTTTAGCTCGCACTATTTATGGTGTAATGACTCCATACAGATGGGGAAATCAGATCAAGTGGAATCAGAACTTTGGTTTCTAATTAGATCCAGCTGTTCCATGGAATCTGAATCTTTATCTCTAGGCCTTAAAACTAGCTTGCACAAGTTTCACATTTTAAAGAGCATTGTGAACCTGTGAAGATATAAATGCAGAAATAACAAATTTGGAAATGGAAACTTGTGTCTGTCTTATCATAAATGAATCCTGTATTTGTATTGCAGTTATTAAGAAAAGATCATGAAAGTTTTCTCCCTGACGCTTGCTTATAGAGTACTTTTTTTCTTTCTGGCCTTCATTATTTTTCCAGGAAGAAAACTTTCTACCAATAAAGCTTTATTCTTGCAGTTGCTTTTTTCTAAAATTTGGTTAAAATAAATACAGTGTCATTACTATACAGTTGTGATTTTTAGTGTCAAAAAACAAATTTATGGGGCGCCTGGGTGGCTCAGTCGGGACCACCTTGGGTTCAGGTCAAGATCTCACGGTTGGTGACTTCAAGCACTGCGTCAGGCTCTGTGCTGACAGCTCAGAGCCTGGAGCCTGCTTCTGATTCCGTGTCTCCCTCTCTCTCTGCTCCTCCCCCACTCATGCTCTGTCTCTCTCTCAAAAATAAATAAACATTACAAAAAAAAAACAAATTTAAAAATAGATAATATCAACCATATGGAGATATCATTTTGCTTTCTAATAACTTTGAGATCAGTTTTTTTAAAACCTTTATTTAGGAGAATAGAACGATAATTAGGTAACAAATGAATTTGTGCCTTTCTCTGAGGGAAGTATTAGCAGTTTTTTTTTTTTTTTAATTTTTAAAGTTTACCTATTTTAAGAGAGGCAGAGACAGCGTGAGCAGGGGAGGGGCAGAGAGAGAGGGAGAGAGAGAGAATCTCAAGCAGGCTCTGAGTTGCCAGCACAGAGCCAAATGCAGGGCTCAAACTCAGGAAACTGTGAGATCATGACCTGAGCAGAAACCAAGAGTTGGATGTTCAACCAACTGATCCACCCAGACACCCCAACAGTGTTTTGATAATAAATTCTTACCTCATTCTTAGAAATAATTTTCAAAAAGTAAAAACAAACATAACCCCATAACTATGTAACAAATATTTTTATCTGTTTTCTTTATTGATGTTTGCCTTCGCCTAGAATAGTGCCTGGCACATGAGAGGTGTTCAAAGATATTTTCTGAATGAAGAAGGAAATGAAATTCAAGGATATAAATATTTATGATTAATGAATGAAATGTGAAATATAAAAATAAATAAAAAATATAAACAGATTAACAATTGATCTAAATAAAAGGGAGGAAGCCACCACTAAACTCTACTTGCTTTTAGAGAGTTTTTATAGCAAAGTGATAATAATAGCACTGACTGGCTGTAGGGGAGGAATGATAGGAGTTCAATTCTAGGATGAGCATATTACTTGTGTGTCCTTAGGAAAGGCTTTAAATCCTTTGAATCCAGATTGTTTTTCTACAAATTATGTATAATAATGTCCATCTTGGGTTGCTTTGAGATCTGAATAAGAAATGTGTAGATTCTACAAATGGCATCATATTAAGTTAGCTCTCACTCTGCACATGCCTATCACATCCCTGCTTTTCTTTGTTTTATCTTTAATTTCTTCCAGCTCCTCTAACTGAAATATAATTCATTCTACCAGACAGATCAAATGAATCCTTTTCTGATTACCCCAATCAGATTTAACTTCAATATCTCTGTCACAGCATTTATTACACTCTGTCCTGCACATCTTGAGCCCACTTATGAATGTATACATCTTGTACATTAATAGTAACAATGATGGCAGCAGCTAATATTAATTGAACACTTACTAGGTCCCATGCACTGTGCCAACTGTTTAAGTGTTTCATACATTATCTTATTTAACCCTCATGATTTCACATAAGGTACTATTACTACTTTTTTTTTCAACTTTTTACGTTGAAGTTCATCCCCCAACTAGTAAATAATTAACTATAAGTTCCTTGAGTGCCCCTAGTACATTTCAGGATTTATATTAAGTGCTTTATGCAAGGTCTTTTTCTTATTATATACAATAATTTTATGAGTAGGATTTATTCGTATTTTATAAATAGGGAAACTAAGGTGCAAAAAAGTTAAGTAACATAACCAAGGCCATATAACCCATAAACGATAGTTAATATTAAAAATCAAGGTATGTCCAATTCCAATTCCAAAACCTGAATTCTTCCTCAGCATTCTTTCAACACACAACAGCGTATTATTTCTACCAAATATTCAAGAAATACTTCTTTAGAAAAATATTTCTTCTCACACATATAATCATTCATTATTTGCACTGTCATAATGTGAATTTGTATCATTCTTAACACAATCTGTCAGTCTTTGGTAAAAACAAAAAAGAATAGTGTGATTAGTCATTTCAGTTTGTAATCTGAATAAAATGTTTTCAGGTTAATTCCACTCTTTTTCTCATTTTCTAGCCAAGAAGTCAGCAAACTACAGTCAAATCAATATATCCAATGGTATTTATAAATAAAATTTTATTGAAATATACCATATCCATCTGCATATGAATATATGTATAGTATATATATTATCTGTGGCTATTTATACACTACAAAATATCATTTTGAGTAGTTATAATAGACAACATAGGGCCCAAGAAGGCTAAAATATTTACTGTTTTTCCCTTTGTGGAAAACATTTGCTAGCCCCTGTTCTAATCATCATAGGTTTTGTATTATGGTCTTATTTTTGGTCAGTTATCTCCTTCTCTCTAAACTCAATATTTTAAGTCACTTTGGCAGAAACAGGAATTCACTGATTCATGGAGATTCCCCCTACCCCAGCAAAGTAAATTAGTTGATGCCAGGTCTTGGAATTCAAGGCTCTGTCTTAGGTATCTCAAATACAAAATAAAATAGATATTAATGCTAAAAAAAATTTGCTTTCTTCAATTTTTCTGTTTTCAGGCTCATAACTTACTATAATCTTAATAAAAGGCTGAAAGATTAAAAAATGACAATGGTAGCTGTAAATACAATCTGTGATTCTGTAACTCTTGATTCTCCTTTTAATCTGCAGTCTTTGATGTAACTAAGACATTCTCTGGAGTGTTTATGAAGCCATCTTATATACATACACTTGGTAAATATGAAGTAACTTTAAAATATTTCTGAAGTATAATATTCATGTGTACCAACTTTTCTTTCTTGAAACTGAAAGTTACACTGACAACTTAAAAAAAACTTTCCATTTCAGAAATTCCTGTCCAACTAGATGGATTAAATAGATTCTTTCTCCATCTCATTCATCCTTTATTTGCTGCCCATTTCTCTGTATTAGATCAAAGCCCTGTAGTTTTCATGTATTGTATTTTTTTGTCAATTGACTATACATCTTATCTGATTACTAATCATTATTGTACTGGTCTATCGGTATTTATGAAATAAGTGATATTTATCAAAGTAGACCTTTATCACTGGAAAGACAATGTTCTTGTATGCCAAGCATGTTGCACCTACTTCTGTGATCACCATAGCAGCTGCCTCCTTTGTTGCCAGCATTACTTTCCAAGGCTTTACATGTTATTTTCTTATCATGGCCATGTCAAGGTAAATGATGTTTTCACTTAAGAGATGACAAAGCTCTCTTTTGAGATATTTAGTGAACTGCCCAAGCTCACAGCTAAAAAACATTACAGAGCCACTTGTAACACCCATGGCTGTGGGGTGCCTGGGTGGCTCAGTGGGTTAAGTTTTGGACTCTTGATTTCACCTCAGGTTATGATTTTACGGTTGGTGAGATCAAGCCCCAGGTCAGGTTCTGTGCTGACGACAACTCGAGACTGCTTGGGATTCTCTCTTTCACCCTCTCTCTGCCCCCTTCTACTCATACACACAGGTGTGTGCTCTCTTTATAAATAAATAAATAAACATGTATTTCTTTATTTATTTTTAAATGTTTTTACTTATTTTTGAGAGAGAGAGAGAGAGAACACTCTTATGTGCGCACATGTGAATGGGGGAGTGGCAGAGAGCAAGGGAGACAAGGATCTGAAGTGGGCTCTGTGCTGAGAGTGGAGCACCCGATGGGGTTCAAACTCATGAACCCCGAGATCCTGACGTGAGACAAAGTTGGACGCTTAACTGACCAAGCCACCCAGGAGCTTCAATAAATAAATAAACATTATAAAAAAGGGGGGCACCTGGGTGGCTCAGTCTGTGCTGACAACTCAGGACCTGGAGCTTGCTTTGGATTCTGTCTCTCAAAAATAAATAAACATCAAAAATTAAAAACAAAAACAAAAACAAACAAACACATGGCTATAAAGCTCCGATGTCCTATTCTTTCTACTACATGACACCTGAGATAGCTCCTTTTGTTAGTGGAAAAAATCATTATATAAATATGTCTGTATATTATTTAGCACTTGAGAGAGGTGAGCTATCAAGATACGAAAAGACATGAGAGAACACTGAACACATACTAAGTGAAAGAGTCAGTCTGAAAAGACTACATAGGGCATGATTTCAATTATAAGACATTACTGAAAAGATAAAAATATGGAGATAGTAAAAAACAAATCAGTAGTTGCCAAGGGTTCAGGGGAAGAGATGATTAGGTGGAGCACAGGGCATCTTTAGGGCAGTGAAACTATTCTGTACTACACTGTAATGGTAGATACATGACATTAGGCATTTGCCAAAATCCATAATATGTATAATATCAAGAGTCATGAGGTTGTGGAGTGCTGGGGGTCTGAAGCTGACAGCCAAGAAAGGATTCTTGAGATGTCTCTGGTGCAAAGAGGTGATTTTATTAAAGCAAGGGGACAGGACCCACATGCAAAAAAAAAAAACAAAAAAAAAAAAACCAAAACCTGCACTGGGGTTGTGAAGAGTGACTGATTATCTAGGATGAAGTTGGGAGAGGTAAAGTCTAAAAGGAGTCCTCTGAAAGGACTTTCATATGCTAAAGAGGACTTCTAAGATACTGGAGGCCTAGCTATTGTAAGCTAAGGTTGTTTTTTCCTTTAGTAAAGCATTAACATTAAGACTGTAGGGAGTTCCTGGAGAAATGTTATACTCTGTGTTGCCTCAAGTATTTGTCAATGGGTTACAGGTTATGAGGAAATTTAATTTTATTTGCCATTTCCTTCTTGCTTTTGTTTCCCACATCACCATGGAGGGGAGGGTAATGTTGGGGCTCCAAGAAATTGAGTCTATGGGTTTCTGAAGATTAGGCTATTGATAAGACTGTCTTTTTCTTGTAAGTTACTAAGACACTTGTAAACCGATAGAGACTCAGGTCCTGCATGACTGTGACTCTATCAGTTAACCATTTGTTTTCCCCCTTAACTTTGTTCTTGGGCAGCCAGGAGTGCCTGAAGAATGTCACACATATCCCAACTTGGGGAGGAGGGGTTTTCAGCATGTCAGCTTGCCTTATGCTCCCTCCTCACAAAGTAAAACCCTATGTAAACTATGGACTTTGCTAATGTGAATGTATCAATATTGGTTTATCAATTTATCAGCGATTTTATTTATTTGTTACACTAATGCTAGATGCTGATAATAGAGGAAACTGGTGGTAGAAGACATAGAGGAGATATATAGGGACTTTCAATAATTTCTACACAGATTTTCTCTAAACATAACACTAGCCCCCCAAAAAGAAAGTCTAGGACTTCTAGTTTCAGGTTCTGCATGTAAGGAGCTTGGAAGTTACCATTTAATCCTAATAGTGAGTGACAAGATGAACAGATCGAGAAACAACTCATTTTGGATTCTAAAATGGGGGAGGACATAGGAAAAACAGTTTTGCCTTAGAATGGCAAGACAGACAGGATCCCAAAGGCAATCCCAACCTACAGGAGCACAGACTCACCAGTAGAAACTGACGAGGGAGCATAAGGAAAGTTGAGAGCAAAACATAAGCTAGCATACCCATCCCCAAGGTGGGATGTGTGTGACATTCCCCAGGCACTCCTGGCTGCCCAAGAACAAGGGAACAGGAAAAGAAATAGTTAACTGACAGACACTACAGTCATGCAAGACCCCAGTCTCCATCAGTTTACAAATACCTTAGTAAATTACAAGAAAAAGGCAATCTTATCAATAGCTTAATCTCCAGAAACCTATAGCCCCAACATCAGCCACCCCTCCATAGTAAAGTGGGGAACAAAGGCAAGAAGGAAATGCCAGGTAAAATTAAATTTCCTTATAACCTGCAGCCATTGACAAATACTTGAGGCAAAGACAGTATAACATTTCTCCAAAAACTCCCTACTGTCTTCATGTTAATGCTTTATTAAAGGAAAAAACAACCTCAAGCCTCCAGTAATCTGAGTCTTCTTTAGCATATGAAATCCTTTTAAGAAACTTCCTCTTGACTTTATCTTCCCCAACTCCATGGTATATAACCAGTCACTCTTCACAACCCCAGTGCAGCTTTTTTTTTTTTTTTTTTTTTTTTTTTTTGCATGTGGGTCCTGTCCCCGTACTTCAATAAAAACACCTTTTTTACATCAAAGGCATCTTCAAAAATTCTTTCTTGGCTGTTGGTTCTGGAACCCCATCACTCTGAAACCCCATCAAAACCACCCAGACGACCAGGGACACAGGTAGGAAAACCTAAACTATAATTGACAAATTGCCAGAGGTTCAGTGGAAACAACTCTGAGGGTTAAAAACTAAAGAGGGACATAGTCATGGTGGGGTACCCACAATATTGTGAGATTTACCACCAGGAATTCAACCACATTCCTGCCCCAAATATTTGAGAAAAATCTCTTTGGGCTTCCAGTAGGAGGGGACAAAGAGCCATTTGGAAATCATGCCAGAGCACTCATTCTCAACAAGGTCTGCCCTTACGGGGAAACTAGTGAATTAAAGCCTAACCTGCTGGGGGCATTATGGGATCTTCATTTACTAGGGTAAGGGAAATACCCAATTCCAGCCCACTCTAGCCACCCTGTCCCACCAAAGGGGGATTAAAAAGACTTGGAAAGTTCACAGTTCAGTGGCATAGAATCACTAAAAGACTGAGACCTCATCATAAGACTATAGAGCACTTCCCCTCTGCCCACACCTCACCACCATATTACTGA
This sequence comes from Panthera pardus, assembly GCF_024362965.1. Lineage (NCBI taxonomy): Eukaryota > Metazoa > Chordata > Mammalia > Carnivora > Felidae > Panthera > Panthera pardus. Next base: position 47,615,879 of record NW_026526666.1, on the reverse strand, counting down.
AAGCCTTTTTATAGAAGTTCCTTTTATCCACCACGCCCAGCTAACAAAACCAACCAAACAAACATAACAAAACATACAGAAAGGCAGCAACACAATTTGCAAGCATCAGAACCAGACATGGCAAGGAGGCTAAAATTGTCTGATTGGGTTAAAACAACTATGATTAATATGTTAAGAGCTCTAGTGGATAAAATAGACAGCATGGACGAACAGATGGGCAATGTAAGCAAAGAAGTGGAAATGCTAAGAAAGTTCTTCAGAATAAACACATGTAAATAAAATAATACAGTTTTATGAACTTGGATCTACATAAAGAAAGGAAGAATACCAAAGGAGGAATAAGTGAAAGTAAAATAAAAAGTTTTAACTTTCATATTTTTAATTGATCTAACAGAAAATTTGTTTAAATTGATATCAACAATGTATTCAATTGTTTAAGCTTATGTATATTATACACATATATGCTTATGTATGCATATATATAAATGAAATGAATGACAGCAATGATATGAGGGATAAGGGGAATGAATTAGGATATTTTGTTATTATATGGTACTCTCATTACCTGTGAAGTGTCAACTATAATTACTTGGAATTTCAGTGTCTAAATATAGCAATTGAAGGACAGAGATTGTCAGAGTGGATCACAAAACACAAGTCTTTCTACTATGAGAAACCCACTTTAAGTATACAAGCCCATAGAGATTAAATAAGCAATGAAAAGATGTCCCGCATCATACATCACCAGGGAAATGCAAATTAAAACAACAAGGAGATACCATTATACTCCTATTAGAATGGCCAAAATCCAGAACACTGACAACAAGGACAGCATTAAATGCCGGTGAGAATGTAGACCAACGGCAACTCTCCTACATATACTGGTGGGAATGCATCACCACACAGCCACTTTGGAAGGCACCTGGGTGGTTTCTTTCAAAATGAAACCTACTCTTAACCATGAGTCCCAGCAATCAAGTTCCTTTTTATTTACCTAAAGGAATTCAAAATTTATGTCCACACAAAAACCTGCACATGGATGTTTACAGCAGCTTTATTCATAATTGCCAGTGTTTGGAAGCAACCAAGAAGCTCTTAAGTAGGGGAATAGATAAACTGCATACATACAGTGCTAAAAATAAATGAGCGGTCAAGCCAGGAAAAGACATGGAGGAACCTTACATACATATTACTAAGTGTAAGAAGCCAATCTGAAAAGGCTGCATACTTTATGATTCCAACTACAGGTCATTTTGTATAAGGCAAAACTGTAGAAACAAAATGATCAGTGGTTTCTATAAGTGTAGGGTGGGCGTAGACATGGGCAGATGGAGCATAGAGGATTTTTACAACAGTGAAAACACTTTGCCTGATATTATAATGATGGATGTAGGTCCTTATACTTGTGTCCAAATGTATAGAATGTACCACACCAAGAGTGAACCCTAAAATAAACTGTAGTTTGAGTGATTATGATATGTTAATGTAAGGTTCATCCTTGGCAACAAATATATTCTGGTGAGTGATGTTGATAATTGGCATGATTTGCATGTGTTGGGGGAGGGGACATATAAGACCTCTCTCTATCTTCCTCTCTATGTTGTAAACCTAAAACTCCTCTAAAAATTAAGTCTTTAAAAAAGTAAGGTCTACTAGAAAATAAATCACAAATACAGTTATGACTCTACTCAGAATTAACTCCATTCCTTTGTCCACTATCTGTTTTTTAAATAATTTTTAATTAATTAATTTATTTTAAGATAGAAAGCATGAGCCAGGGAAGGGCAGACAGTGAGGGAGAGAGAATCTGAAGCAGACTCTGTGCTGACAGCAATGTGGGGCTCAAACTCACAAACCATGAGATCATGACCTGAGCTGAAATCAAGAGTAGGATGTTTAACCAACAGAGCCACCCAGGCATCTCTCCAGTATCTGTTCTTGAAAGTGCTTATTCTGTACCCTGAACATTTTCAGTGGGGTGTGGAAAGGCAGTGCCAGCTATGAGATAGAATTCAAGATTTATGGGAGGTTAATATCAAATAGGTCAAGTGATAGATAATTTCTGAATCCATTCTGACAGAGATGACAAGTGATACTTTTAATACAAGTGGATATATTCCGAACATAAATAAAATTTTGACATTATGGGGTGTTGGTTTTCAAAGAATACATAAATTTGGGAGGGGATTTTCTAACACATGAGTTCAATGATAGAATACTAAGTATTCTGTAAAAAAAATTTCCTAGATAAATGGTGATGGAGAAATGAATACATTTTATATCATGAGGCTCAGTGCTGGAGTTCTAGTAATGGTGCAACACAGCTGGTCTATATACATTTGAATTTGCATACTTGTCAACTGAATTTTCAGTGGTGTTCTGACTGTATCCAGTTGAAACTCCTCCTATGGAGTCAAAGCTACACACTTTTAATTCCATTCGGAGAATGTATTATGTGTGCTCGTATTCATTTATTCAAGAAGCATTTATTAAGTGTCTTCATTTTGGCAGAGTCCAGAACTAATTGCCGAAGTGGGAGGTTTAAAAGAAATTATAGTGATGTTCTGAGCTATTAAGAAGCTTACAGAAAGTTGAAGTAATATCTTAAGCAAAAAAAAAAAAAAAAAAAATCCAGCATATACAGGGACAGTTCATTTTAGGGCCCTGTGTATTGATGTATTTGAAACACAGTGGTGATGAGACCAAATGTACTAAACAGGGATGAATATGGAAATAGGACCATCCATAGCCAAAAGCCTTATATTAGACTTTAAAGTAATAGATTACTTAAATGAAAATTACATAAAAAACATTTAAGCAAATATATTTACCTCCAAATTTAGGGTATTTGTGGACTCCCGTTCTTCCTAAAGCGAATGATTCTTTAGTGTTGGGAATTTCCCATCAAATGCATACAAACGTCGACTCTCCATTTTGCAGAGGTAACAAGTAGAGCAGCTCTATCACAAAGCAGTCTCGCAGCCCTGACTTAGAGGGTATCTGGTGAAATACCAATTCTTGCTTTTTCAGGGGCTGGGGAAGGTCTCACAAACACTAATTCTAATTCCTCTCTACTACTTTCCTTGACAGTAGAACATAGCTTTGCAGTTGTAGCCAGAGCAAGGATTTCCAAAAACCCTCTTCCTCCCATCCATTCTTCCTCTGCCATTTCAGCATTTTTTTTTTAAGGATAATAATACCCACAGGTACTGCCTGTTTGCCAGGCACTGTGCTAGTGGCTTGAGGAGTATAATGGCAAATAAGACAGAGAAATCCTTGTCCTTCTGTATGTGTAGAAGGCACTGAGGAAATTATTATATAAATGATCATTTAAGTAAAGTTGTGAGAGGTGCCACAAAGGAAAAGCAAAAACTGCCATAATGGTTTCTTACAAAGCACTGTGATTTAATTCCTACCCCATGGTCTCCTGAGCAGCTACGCTACCAAACTCCAGTTTAGTAACATCAAGTACCACTATTATTACACATATTAACATTATCGTCTATTTGAAGTGCTTACTGTACACTGAATTCTAAGCTAGGAACCCTATACATCATATCTCACTTAACACCATACACAACCCAGGGATTTTCTCCAATTTAAAAAGTGAAGGAATTGGGGCGCCTGGGTGGCTCAGTCGGTTGGGCGTCCGACTTCGGCTCAGGTCATGATCTCGCGGTTTGTGAGTTCGAGCCCCGCGTTGGGCTCTGTGCTGACAGCTCGGAGCCTGGAGCCTGTTTCGGATTCTGTGTCTCCCTCTCTCTGACCCTCCCCCATTCATGCTCTGTCTCTCTCTGTCTCAAAAATAAATAAACGTTAAAAAAAATAATAAAAAAAAAAGTGAAGGAAGTAAATGAAGCTGGCCTAACTTCCAAGTATTTAAGAACCACAACTGAGTTCTCACTCTAGCCTGATTGATTCCAAATCTATCCCCATGCCCCACCCTCCCAATTAGGTGCATTGCCTAATTCAAACATGCAGTGCATTAACATAAAAATGGAATTATTACCCTTAAAATCCTAATGGTGTGGTGAAAAGGAAGAATTTCCCATTAGAAGGCAAAGCAGTTCTCCTGGTCCCTTTACCGCTTCTGGTATAGGAAAGTATCTCTTAACCTCTCTGAGCCTGGGTTTATCTATAAAGTGAGAGGTTGGATTAAAGGTGTTTTAGGCTTTTTCTATTACTGAAATTATGAAAGTTTTTCTTTTTTTTTTTTATTAATTAGCTTCTATAGCCCTGACATACAGGGAATTCTCCTCATAAAGGAGAAAATTTGGTGGTTTGAGCTTATTGATAATTTAAGGAAAACCTGTGTCTTAGTTATCTAGACATATTTGGTTAGGTTCTTGGGGAAGATTTGACCTGGATTGTCCAAACAATTGTGTCATGTTTCTAATTCATTTATTAACACACGAAATTGGTGTCCCCAAATTGGCCCCGAGGTCATAATATTGCTACATAGATATCCAATAAAACTGTTCGCTTCAAAAATAATAGCGAGGATTTGTCACACAGAATATAGAAAGATTCAAGAGTATTGAGCAAGGAACCCCATGGGCCACTGTAGTTTGATAAAGGAGATCTGAAACAGCAGTCCACAAAGAATGTCTTGAAATAGCTTTACACTCAGACAGTGAATCACAATAGTATAAAGAACTAGTGAATTCTTTAAAAGGCAAACAAAACCTCATGTTTCTTCACAGGAACCATCTCCGGGAATGGGCTCTAACAATGGTTCAAAGGGATTCTATCTCGACCTTTACAAAAACTGTAATAAGTGTTGGAAAAAGTCTGGAGATCAAGAGTAAAATAAAATTCTCTGCCAAACATCTGTTCTTTGGTGAATCAAATACATTAGCTCTAAACATTACACTAATAAATAACATTAATATACACATTGATTTATGTTACTATAAAACCAAGCTACTAGTCACCAAAGATGTCTGGTTTTGCTACCATGTTCAGCAAGAAACACTCAGTTTTGTTCTCATGACAAATGTCCAACACGAAGAAACTAATTTAGGAACAAGAAGATCTTTCAGGAAAGAGGGTTTTAATAATGGCAATGATAAAAAAGAAAGGCAGCATTAGGGTCTGGCAGGAGAAGGGAGCAGATGCCAACAAGTAAGAAAACAAGCTTACAAAAAGCAGGCTGGGGAGACTGGCCATGAACTTTACATATGCCAGCTTTGATGGTTTGATGTCCCTGGTGGTTTGCCTCCTTTGGTCATAGATAATGAGGAGGAAGTTTGTTACAACAAACTATTTGGAATGCTTAACAAGTGCTTCACAATAAAGAAAACTCTGTAGCTAGATTTAGAACTAAATTAATAACTACAACACTATGGCTGAAAACCATATATTCTTGTACTCTTGTGTAGTAACATTAACCAGAACAGGTTCAGTGACTTGTCCAAAGTCCCATGGCTAGACATTCTTTCTTTCTCTACCAGATACCTAATCTTTTCAGTCACAATTCAAATGTCATTTCCTTCCACGGTCCCTGCACAGCACCATCCAAAGCATAATTGCTTCTCACTCTATGCATACATAATGTCATTTGCACACTTCGATTGTACTGACAGTTCTTTTATGTGTTTCACTTTATATTAGAAAGTGAGCTCCTTGGGGGCAGGAATTGATCCACAATACTCAGCACAGTGCTTGATGCATAGAGATTGTCATACATTTAATGTTTTTAAGAGAAAAGTGAGTATATAACTAAATTCTTAATTAAATGAACTTTGTGATGCCTACTTGCTTCATGGATTATTCATTAATTTGGCAATAATTATCATTTTATGTGGGGAGGAATAAGCTACATTTTTTCTTTTATTTTCTTTTTTCATTAAAGAATTCAAAGACCTGCATTTTCAAAACTGTGCCAAATGCCTCTCTGAATGTGCCAGACTTCTCAACTGCTTAAAATGGGCCATGTGTTAAAGAGCTGCTGAATTGTTTATTATGGCAAATGGTGGCTATTGTAACTCTGTCTCATACATGTAATCTCTTTTTCTTCTGGGCAGAACATTTTTAAGATGAGGACTCTAATGTCATTTGTAGGGCTACTGAATAATTAGTAAAATCATAATAAGCAATTAGAAAATACAAAATTAACCACGGTATCTACCAAAATACACATTTATTTGAGCAATTTTAAAAGAACTTTGAAAGCTAAAGTCTTTAGAGAACTACAGGCTTCTGGAGATATGCTATTTTAATTTGTTTTATACTTGACAGTAAACGTGAAAATATTACCGTAGGCCACAAAATTATTACTCAAACTAGCTTTTCAGCAAAACCAAAATGTGAAGTAATTCTCATTTAATAAAGAGACATTTAAAGGTTAACATGTGAAGGCTAATAAATCTTTGATTTGATATAACAGGCTTGGCCCAATCAGATAAAGTGGAGGAAGTGACTTCTTGGAGAGCTCACTGGACTTGATGTTGGAAGATCATTACTGGCATTCAGCTTTATCACTTACTAGCCACTGGACCCTTTTTCAGTATTTAACTTCTCTGAGTTCAGTTTATAAAAAGACAAAAAAAATTTTTTTTTCAATTCTTAGTGTTATTTGACTAGGGCAACCACAATCAGGTGGTTTGAGTGTTACACAAAGGTGCCCATACAAGAGAACAAAGGGTCTTAAAGTCCATTCTGTTTTCAAGAGCCAAATTGTGAGTCCTGGAATTGGGTTCCCTCCATCAGGAAAGAGGACACTTTTTGTACCAAAATGTTCTTCCGCGTAGGGAACATAATATCCTCAGGGCTGTACTTGCCCAGAGAAGGTGCTTTTTTCTAGTTGACTCAAAGTTGCCATACAGGGTAGCTGAGGCCCTGATTGTGAAAAACCAAGACATTTAAGAATTTGGATTCTCAGTTTTTTCATCTGAAACATTAGATTCTTAATAATAGGTATGTCACATATTTGCTATGTACATCAGTACTTTGAATAGGGTAAATTACAACACAGATGTGATCATCTTTATAACCTCAGAAAATATGCATTAAGAATATATAACTATTTTATTAGAAAGTAGAAATGGAAAACACATTTAAAACATTTCTATAAAAATTATCTTCATTTGAAATTCTTCAATATCCCATAGTTTACTTTTTAAAAAGAATTAGAACTAATTCAATTTTAGGAGCGCCTGGGTGGCTCGAGTCAGTAAAACGTCCGACTTCGGCTCAGGTCATGATCTCACAGCTTGTGGGTTCGAAACCTGTGTCGGGCTCTGTGCTAACAGCTTAGAGCCTAGAGCCTGCTTGGGATTCTGTGTCTCCATCTCTCACTGCCCCTCCCCCACTCGTTCTCCCTCCCTCTCTCTCTCTCTTTCTCTCAAAAATAAACATTAACAAAATTAAAAAAATAATTCAACTTTATTAAAATAATATCTGCACATGACAAAATTTTCATCTATAACACCTCAAAAAATATCCAAGCATCGCTATCCAGTACTATCTGCGTGCTCTCTGGAATTAATTGCTTTTGGCAGTTTTGATTTTGAGTTTTTTATAGTGGCTGCTCATATAACTTAAAATAGTACATTATTTTTGCTGATCATACTTAAATTACACATATTCAGTCTGGAGCATGAAAGATTAATAGATTGGAAATTAATCCTTATTTCTTCTCACTTTCCTACATTTTAGTTCTTATCATGTTATCATGTTATATTGTCAAAGTTTGTAACATGCTTATTACTTTATTATCTATAATTAAGTCTTCTTTGCCTATATGCTAAGTCTAGTAACTTAATGTCAACAAAACCAATCCTTGCAATTTTAGGAATAGATAAATATTCTTAATTACAAAAGGAAATTGTGTTTTGCTATTATTAAACCCATACTCCTAGAAGAAATTCCAAAATGCCAGTCTACTAGAATTCCATTTAATTACTTTTGAATTTTCTTTGCTTCTGCCAGTACACTCAGTTGTCACTTTTGAATTTATCGCATGTCATCTTATTTGTTGTAGACTTTTACAATTTTACTGGAGAACCTCATTGAGAAACTGAGCTAAACTCTGTGTCTTTACCAATTTGAAAATGTCTCCATTTTGCCTTCACACATGATTGACAGTTTGGCTTGTATGGAATTCTAGGACGCAAGTATTGCTTTCCTAGTTGTACATGCATATTATTAAAGGACTAGGTTTATTTACCTCAGTAGCAATCATAGGTTTTCTCTGAAGGTGTATCAGTCATCTATTTCTCTATCAGACTTCTGTGTTGAAAGGTAACTCCTTTCTTGAGACAACTGTGCGATCCATACAAGAGGGAATACTGACTACACACTGACTGGCCCCTTCCCTTTCAGGATGCATGTTACACATGCTGCGACCCTTAATTGTCAAAATAAGAGTACATTTTAGTTTATTAGTGGAGAACTCCAGTGCATTTCTCACTTCAGTACAGATGACCTTTTGTGTGTGTGTGTTCTTCATTTCTTCTGTTGACATCAAGCATTTTCAAAGACTACTCTTCATCTCTCTTAGATTCCTCACATCCACATCATAAGTTTATGCAAAAAATTCTTTTGGAATACAATAGTTAGGTTTTAAGTATATGCTAAATGAAAGCAAGTGGTATGAAAGAATGGAGTCCCACTCTCCCTGTTCTAAAAGTAGTTCTTTCATAATTATCTTGATGATTGCCAGAAGACTCACTTCTGAAATTGGCACATAATGGTTCTGAACTTGGAAACAATGGCTCCTATCCATGTATTTGCTATTGCATTCTTTTCTACTTCATTTTTTAATGTCTAATTATTACCTTCTAAGATTTCCTCATAATTTCCAGTTCGCCACTGATTCCCCTTTCTCACCAACACTACTGTGAATTTTTTCAGGTTCTTTATGCATATAGTGCTTTTTGTTGTTTTTTGTTTGTTTTGTTTTTATTCTTTTTTTTTATTTTTGGTAATTTCGGTGTGAATTCAGAAAAGAAATGAGGTAGATGTGTGTCAAATCTGTTATTTTTACTAAAATAAATAATATTAAATCAATTATACTGCCTTTGAACATAATTTAAAATGAAACCTTGTGAGAATTCAATGGTCTTTTTCTCACTATCAATCAAAACCTTGCCTCGTGTTATTTGGCCTCTTACGGGAAAAGAAAAAAGATCCTATCTCCCTGGCAAGGTTAGGGTATATTGTACAAAATGTCTCTTTGTGTTTCTGACACTCTTTCCTCTTGATCTGTTTAAGTTGATCCTATTATTGCAGCAGAATAGTAGCCTGCCATTTGGACTTACTTTATCTAGAAAAATGTGAGTTTCTAGGATAGATAACCTTTAATAAGAAGGTATAAACATACATTTTCTATCAAATCTTTCTTTGGAATGACTATCCAAACGTGGAAATGACTTAAATCCAACAAGATCAGGCCAAAGTAAAATAACTGTCAAAAGGTTAGGTCAGCAAAAGAAAATTTAATAACAGCATATCAAATATTTACGAAAGCTATTTGCAAAGTTAAATCATTCATGACAATATATGAAACACTTTAAAATAAGCTAACTTTCATGTGATAAATGAGGGATACTTAGGAAGTAAAAAGTATAATATTCTCTAATAAGAGCACTAATTTTTCTAAAACAATAGTTTCTTTTACACACAATCTTCATCCATCTTGTCCATCTGGGGACAAAATTATGGATTGCTTTAGTTTAATTCTTCAGTTCAATGTACTTCCCACTGACTTCAAATTATAGGGGCTTCTGCAAACAAAATGGATGTATAGGTTAAATAAGGGAAAATGAGCAGGACTATGCTATCCCTGAGAGATTTCTATTAGCCTGTGCTATGTTCATTCTATAACATAGGATTGAATCTTACCACGTGATAGATATGTATAGAGCAAGGGATACAACATGGTTCTTGCCTTTGAGGAATGCACATTCAACTTTGTTGGAATACTTGCAGTAATGTAGTACCCACTCACAGTATGCAGTTTGTTCCAAATGTTAGACAACACTAATTTAAAAATATTTTCCCCCTTAAATTAAGCTCCACTGCTCTTTCTTAAACTATTAACCATTGGTTCCTATTATTTCCTTTGGAACTACGTAGATTTTTATTCTTCTTTTCTTTTCTTATTTTTTTAACGTTTTTTATTTTATTTTTTAAGACACAGAGAGGGACAGAACATGAGTCGGGGAAGGGCAGAGAGAGAGGGAGACACAGAATCCAAAGCAGGCTTTAGGCTCCAAGCTGTCAGCACAGAGTCCAATGCGGGGCTCGAACTCAGGAACGCGAGATCATGACCTGAGCTGAAGTCGGATGCTCAGGCGACTGAGCCACCCAGGTGCCCCTTTTATTCTTCTTTTCATTGAGTAGAACTTCATATATCTGAAGACCAATTATAGCTTCTTGATCTTTGTTCCTTTGGGCAAAATATTTCCAATTATTGCAACTATACCTTCTAGAATGTGTGTTCCATACCTCTTAAGACCCTAGTTATCCTCTGCTAAGGTATGCATTTTATTATTTTACTTCATTTTTTATTTTATTTGAACCTCTGTGGGGTATCTTGGCACTTATAAGATAGAGCCCAAATTCTAATACAAGGTTCACTTATTTCTTAAAATATTAAATATGTTTATTTTACAGATTATGATTGGGTATTTGGGATACAGTTTGGGATAAACCGGAGATAGACCCTGCCTTCAAGAAGTTAACAGTTCATCAGCCATTAGTCTCATTTCATCTTACTCTGTACTTAGATTAAACACCAACATTGCTCCTCAATGTGAATGCACAAATAAAACTTAATGCTTCAGGGAATCTGATTATGTAAACCTCTCAGTCACTCAAGTACATTATTTGCAATCTACTTCCAAACAATGGTCTTATCTTTTATGTCATTTTCCTGTTCTGAAAATAGTTAAAATACTTTTTTGGGATTCTCAAGACCACTCCTGACAATACTCATTTGCATTAAAAGCATGGATCTCAAACCATAAATAATTCCTTTATGGAAGCCACATGCTAAGAAAGCCTTGAGGAGGTTTTATTTGTCTACCTTTGATTGCAAAGTGTGGAAAAAAACCCACCATGGAAATGGAACAGTCAGTTCTTTTAGAAGCCAAAGCTTAGGCACTCAATCAGTGTTAAAAAATGAAACATACTAACATCCACTCTGGATCTGTTACTGCAGACCTTTTATTTTGATTGGGGCATAGAATAAGCAGTGTTTATCTTTGGAAATGCCATTCAAGCCTTTCACAGGCACAAGCACTGCATCCATGGTGAAATATTTCAAGCCCGAATCGCAATTATGTTGGGATTTACTACAAATCCTTCTTCTAGCAATATACCTACTCAGTAGTAAAAGCTCGCTCTCCTTTTGTTCTGTAAATTTATGCCAAAGTATAGTTCTTGTTATTACTTCAAAGGTTTAACATACCAGAAAAAGTTCGGCAGACAGGGCTGAATAAGTTCTGCATTTCATCCTTCTTTAAAGTGTGATTTTGAACTTTTTTTTTCTTAAGTTGCATTGTAAACCACATTCTGAATTAAGATTTATTTTGCTACTGAAGCCATTCTATTATTTCCCAGCTACAAGAGCCTATAGAAAAATGTCTCATGACCTCATATTTAACAAACCAATATCCTGTATTCTGAAGGCATCCCTCTGTAGGCATTAACAAATACTGGGTCAGGTATTAACATTTCTAATATGATTATCATATATACCTTTCTATAGGGAAATATTATTATTTATGGTCATAAACTGAAGTCCATGAGGCAAAAGAAACCAGAACAGGCATGGACAGGAAGGCAGCACACTTCACCCATGTTAAGTGTCCCCTAACAGAAAAGGTGGGAACTGTGTATTGAGTAAATAGAATTTGACCAAATGCCAAAATCTAATTTTTTCCTTGGTAGGTTTAAGGCTAGAATTACAAAGGTTTAGTTTTCAGATGTGACTGTTGTGAGTTGAAAAGTCAATTTAGAATGTTTTGAGTAATTCAATGCAAACTGCCACAATGACAGTAAAAGCTGGTTTCTAAAACATGGTAATGAATTAAGCTCTTCTGTGTAACTATGCAATAAAACCAAAGTCTGTGACATGCACACAACTGAAAATGTGAATAATTCCAGAAATATGGTGCCAGATAGAAAAATCAGTGTTACAATCTGGTGACATAGTGGACTGGATGGGTTCAGGAGGTCTGGATTCTAGACCCAATGTTAGGCTTTGGTGTCTGGTGAGAGAGCTAAGTGGGAAAAAATACAGTACAGAAAAATGACTGAGAGTCTTAAAGAAAATTTTCTTTTATTGCATAATTCTGTTGAGGGCAAGAGGAAGCCAGAATAAGGTGTATCAACAATGCATTGTTTAATGAAGCTTTTACTAAAACCCATCCTTTACCTTTGAATTTATTATAGCAAAATGATTAAGGGCACAGCTTCCCAAACGAGACAGACTCTTTGGGTTCAAATCCCTCCTTACACCCACTAACTTTGTGACTTTGGGCATAGTATTGAGTCTAACTAACTCTCCTACTGTTAGTTTTCATACCTATAAAATAAGTGTTACAGTAGATTGCAAAGTCTTCATAAATGTTCAGTGTTTAGAACAATGCTTTGTATGGTTTAGTCACTAAATAAATTTTAGATATTAATGTTATTATCAGTGTATATGAAAAGTACCAATGGATTCTATCTAATCCATCAGTTTACTCTTCTCCCCTCTTTTCCAAAAGGACTGAAAACTTTTGTTTTGTTTTTTTACTTTTTTTTTCTCCTTTTATCAGTTTTTTTAAACATACTAAGCAGTAACTGTTAAAATCATTATTTTAGTTGGATTTAGCCAAATGTTTCTTCCTGGTAAGAAAATCTTTTTGGGTGTCATGTGGACATGTTTGAACAGCTCTTGGAGCATCACATAGAGGTTCATTAAGCTGGTAAACTGCCCATTACTCTCGCTCCTCTTCCTCACGGGACAAGAATGCATCCTTATTTGACCAAAGGAAAATGAAACTCTTTTTATTCTCCTTTTATTAGAGGAAGACCTTGGCAATTAAAGTCTGCGCCATTCCCAGGGTAGCAGAGGAAGCAGCCATTGACAGTTAGCATGTCATTTTTTGTGACTGCTGAGCTGACAGAGGAGGAAAGAACCCAGTGTTTTCTAGTACAATGATGAGAATACAGGATTACTGAAAGTTAGAGTTAGGGCTTATTCTTGGATTACTGTTCTTTTTACAATTGATAGAATGTTTGTCTTTGGGGGATAAACATCATTAAAGATGCCACTAGTACTGAAAACAGCAGTTTCACAGCAGGCATTAATGGGAAGATAGAACTAAACCCAGAAGACATATGCCATGGTTCCACAGGGGATATGCTCCAAGATTCCCAATGGATGTTTGAAACAGCAGGTAGTACTGAACCTTACACAGATTATGTTTTTTCCTATAAAACGTACCTATGATGAAGTAGGCAACAATAATAACAACAATAAAACAGAACAATTATAACAATATACTGTAATAAAAGTCACATAACTATGGTCTCTCAAAATATTATACTGTACTCATACTTCTTGTGATGACAGGAGGTGATATAAGGTCTAGGTGATCAGATGAAGTGAGGTAAATGATGTAGGCATAGTGATTTAGCTTTAGGCTACTATTGACCTTTTGACAATATGGCAGAAGGCAGATCATCTGCTTCCACGCTGCCTTTGACCATGGGTAACTGAAACTGGGGGAAGTGAAAATGCAGATAAAGGGATCTACTGTAGGACTTTCACTTGGGGCCTAGCACCAAACTTTTATCTAGAGCCTGAAAACATCAGTCATCTGGATGACACCTGGTCTCTCTTGGAAACTTAAGAAAGGACTAAAAATAAGAATGCCTTGTATAGAAAAGTTGGTGTTTTCTCAAGGAAGGGGGGAAAGTCTTGCAGAAAAGCATCCCTGTGATTACAGGTGAGAATATGAGGATGACGAACCAGGCTAGGAATGGAAGGAATGTTTCTGACAGCAGCCTGCTCTGTGTGAGATAGATTTTAGGTCACTTATGTTGTCTGTGTTTTTCTCATCTACCATATTGTTACTTTTGGTCTTGCTTGTTACATCAGTTATTTATGGAGAGAGGTTTGTTAAAATCTCTCATATAATTTGTTGATTTGCCAATATCTCTTTTTAACTACATCACTCTTTTTCTTTATATATTTTGATTCTGTGTTATTGAGTGCATGTAAATTTAGAATTTTTATATATTCCATAGTCTCTTTATAATTTCACTATGTTCCTTTTTATCTCTAATAAAGCTTCTTAAAAATCTAATTTGTCTTATATCAGTAAAACTGTACTAATTTTCTTTTGGTTTATGTTTCATGGTATATCTCTTTCATCTTTTTGCATCCTATGCTATATTACTATATTTAATGTATCTGAGCAACCTTAGTATTTTATTCAGAGTATATATTCCATTTACTTTTAATGTAGTTAATAACATATTTGGGTATATACCTACCATCTTACTATTGGCTTTCTTTAGCTTATTATTTTATGTTCCATTTTACCTTCTTTCTTACTTCCCTTAGAATAATTAAATATTTATAATTTTATTTGTCCTCTATCACTTTTTTTAGTTTAGAATATTTTTCTATCCTTTCAGTGTTATTTCTAGATTTTAAGGCATGCAGCTTTGAGTTACTGCAGTCTAATTTAAATGATTACTTATATTATTTTACCTATAATTTTAGGTACTTAAAACACTATAGCTTTATTATTCTCCTCCTATATTTTGTGTTGTTGCCATCACATATTTTAATTCCAAATATGATTTTAACATTCTAAGATATTATTAATGTTTCATGTAGTCAGTATTCATTTAAATGTACTACATATTTACCCTTTTTGTTGCTCTTCATTCCTTCCTGCATTTACATATTACCATTTGCAATCTTTTTTCTTCTGCCTGAAGAACACTTTTTAAGTTTTCTTTTAGTGCTAATTTGCCATTGATGAATTATGCCAACTTTGGTTTATCTGAAAACCTTTTTATTTGCCTTTATTTTTGACTAATATTTTTTGGAGTATACTATTGTAGTTTAGAGTTATTTTCTTTCAGCATTCAAAGTTTTCCAACCATGATCCTTTAGATTTCATTGTTTTTTATTGAAAAATTAGCTGTTAGTCTTGTTGATGCTCTATGAAGATATTGTGTATTTTTTTTTTCTGGCTGCTTTTAAGATCTTTCTCACTGTCTTTGGTTTTCAGAAATTTGCTTATGATGTATTTAGCATAGACTTCTTTGTATTACCCTTCTTGTGGTTCATACATTTTTTTGAATTATGACTTCGGGCTTTCATCAATCTTGGAAAAATATTAGCCATTATTTCTTCAAATACTTCTGGTCCATTATCTCTCTGTTCTCTTGGAACTCCAACTATCCATATACAATTGGTAACATGTCTACTGTCACTTGTAATCATTTTTCTACTTTTTGTTTTGTTTTTTTCTTTGGGTTTACTTTGAATATTTGCTATTGGCCTATACAATTCAGTAATCCTCTCTTCTGGTATGCTTGGCATGCTATTAAAACTATTGATTTCGTAATTTTAGTTATCCTATTTTTCAGTTTTAGAATTTCCACTTGATTTTTTTTTTTTACTGATTCTAATAAGCTGATGAAATTCTCCATCATTTCATCTATTTCCTTGAAACTATTCATTATAATTAGCTTATAGTCATTGTCTTTTACTCCAGACAACGGGTCTGGAGTCTGTATCTATTATCTATTTTTAATCTCTTAGGTTTTGCCATTTGTTCCTATTTTCTGGTATGTTATTTCTTAAACTAAATGCTCTACATTGTGCATTAAAAATTACATGGGCTCTAGATGATGTTATTTTCCTCAAGAAAATGTTTATCTTTCTTCTAGAAAAATAAGGTGGAGAACTGTTTTAATCAAATGTAACCGATCTCAAAAAGGTTTGGGTTGAGAATTTTTAAAGCCTCCATATATCTCTTGTTGGCCCCACTCAAGACATAGCCTTCTGTGAGTTCCAAATGAAAGCTTGGGTGCTTACCAGGGCCCTTACCTTTTGTAGCTCTGAAATATCAGATCTTTTCTCCTCAGTTAGGAAGAAACTCTACTGTGTTTTCTGTTTGTTTTGTTTGTTTTGTTTTTTAAGGCTTTTCATTAGTTTCCTAAATTCTTGTTGCATATATCTTAAGAACTGCATATATTTTGAGGGGCGCCTGGGTGGCTCAGTCGGTTAAACGTCCGACTTCAGCTCAGGTCACGATCTCGCGGTCCGTGAGTTCGAGCCCTGCGTCGGGCTCTGGGCTGATGGCTCAGAGCCTGGAGCTTGCTTCCGATTCTGTGTCTCCCTCTCTCTCTGCCCCTCCCCTGTTCATGCTGTCTCTCTCTCTGTCTCAAAAATAAATAAATGTTAAAAAAAAAAATTTAAGAACTGCATATATTTTGAGGGAAACTGGCTGTGGCAGGCTTAATTCTTTATCTATTTTTTCTTCCCTAGATCTTGCACCCTTAAATCTCTATTTTGCCTTCTCAGCTCTGTAAGATTGATAAAAATTCTTCTTCTTCTAGCACACTATCCCTCTACTCAAGAAAAACCTAGGTTCTCAGTCTCCGTCTCCTGCTCTAAACCTTAAATCAGCAGATGCCCAAAATATAAAGGGTGTGGAATGTTAACTCACAAATTTCCCCCCTCACAAATATCTGCCTCAGGAACTCTTTGATGCAACTCTTCAAGGAATTCTTTGTTATTTTTCTATTTTTCTCTTGTGTTTCATCCAGAGCACAAGTCAACCTCAAAGTAGTCCATCCTAATTGGAAGAAGAACTACAATAAGCTGAAATTTTAATATATTAATACAAATCCTTACTCTGTTTACATTTTGTTACTTTAACTTTGCAGTAAAATAAATTTCCATATTCATCATTATTATGTCTATTGACCTAATTGAGATCAATTGGACAATATGATGGAGCAAGTTAAGAACAATTTCACATCATTTTGGGATGGTTCCAGAGCATAAGAGACTCTATTTTGTAATGTAGTTTATATGCTTGCTTCTGGCAATAGAAGAGAGCTCTACATACCTGGAGACACTGGGGAAAAACTATGAGGAAATACAATAAAGAGCAACCTTCAAATTGCTCTATTATTAGAAAAGGTCATCTTTGAAAGGAAAAAGAAATGTAGGAATATAGCAAAACATGGGTTACAGTTACAATAATGCTTTGAAAGAAGGGGGAAGTTGATACAAAGATATTATAAATGACAGAGTTTGAAAGACAAAAATTTAAATAAGGAAAAGGTGAAAGTAATAAGAAAAAACTTACTTATAAGGGAGAAAAGATTTTAGGGTCTCGTTTACAAGCAGTGATTTCTAGGGTATTGTTTATAAGCCACCCATCTTGCCAATTTCATCACAAACTCAACTCCATCTTGGTCTTCCATCCTTTATTCTCCATTCAGCCTCAGCTTCCATTATAGTGTCTCTTTACTTATGGTCTGACAATCACCATGGTCAGGGCCTTTCCAATTGTTCTTTATTCTATCCAACTCTTCTTTGATTGCATCTTAGTTTGAAGACCACAGGTTCCTGATAGTAACACACACACACATATATGTGTATACACACACACACACACACACACACACACATATATATATATATATATATATATATATATACATATATAAAACATTTAGTCCCAATACTGATACTGAACAGTAGTTTGACTTTCAGCATGTTACTAAACTTTTATAGAAATCAGGTATTCTTTCTATACTTGGGACCCAGAATGGTTGTGAGAGTATTATAATGTATATGTAATGTATATTATATGTAATGTATATGATAATATACATATGTGTATGTATGTATGTATACATAATATATATGTAATATACATATGTAATGTATATGATAATGTATATGAAAGTGTTTTCTAAGGTCTAAAGTTTAAATACCTTATTTTCTTATTTGGGAAAAGTGTTCCAAGTCAATAATGGCATATTGGTGGGGGGAACACATTGTAAGTTGGGGGCCATGATATTCTGGAAGTTACTGTTAAGAATGACTTTCTTCCACTATGCCTCAAAGGTTTGTGGCTTCATGATGAAAATAAGGGAGGTCAATGTCTTATAAATGTTTATTTTGAGAGGGAAAGCACGAGCGAGGTAAAGGCAGAGAGTGAGGGAGAGAGAGACAATCCTAAGCAGCCTCCAAGCTTAGCAGAGAGCCCAATGCAGGTCTCAGTCTCATGACTGTGAGATCATGAACTGAACTGAAATCAGGAGTTGGATGCTTAATCAACTGAGCCACCAAAGTGCACCAATGTCTTCTTTGTATATTTTATTTCTCAACTAAAGACTATTAGAAGCTAGTAAGAAAAAAAAATATCATTACAAATACAGTAGCCACACAATGAAATGATTGCTGTAAGACAAGAAAAGAATAACAATGAGTCATGAGTGAACTTCCAGGGAGTAGGATATTTTTTCTCTATTGGCATCTTCTCAATCCTTATTGGGTGCCTTGCTTGGTACAAATCTCCCAAACAGCACTGCCCTGCGAACCACTATCTCTTTTTAATGCAACCCAAAGGGTACATCACAGGACCTTCCTTGTTGTTCTTTTCTTATAAGAAATAGCTATCTGATAAAATAGATTAAAAAGTAAAATAACTTTACTCACTATTTTCCCCTTATAAATTATGAAGGGAGAAAAGGTAGAAGAGCGACTTGGAAGAGTTCTGAAGGAATGAAGACATTCCTACCAAACATCTGTTAGAATGTAAATTATAAATGTTATGACTGGCAAGTACCAAGCACAGGTAGCTCACTTTGCAGATTTTCACTGGATAGAGTATAAGCAGCAATTCAAAGCTTTGGCTTTCCAATCAGAGAGGTATCACACGTTCCTTTTTATGCAGTGTATGACTATGTGTAGGTTACTTAAAATTCTCAGAACTTTGTTTCCTGCATCTGTAAAATGGAGATAATGATATTTTCCCCCTTGGATTGTTGCAAAGAGTAAATGAGATAATGTATGGAGAACGTTTAGCTACAGGCTGGTACATTGTTAGCTGTCTGTAATGGTGGTCATCATTCTGCCCTGCATGTTTGCATGGCAGACCCTGTTTTCAATTTCTACCCTCCCTGATTCATTGATGGTGATGGGAGCCACTTTGTTCCCACAATCTGGTCCCTGGATTGGATAAAATCGTAACTCACTACCACCCAGGCAGCATTATCTTCACTGCATGCTTTTTAATGATTAACAATCAATTACAATATCATCCTCTAAATCCAATCCGCAGCACTGTCAAATGATTATGTACTATAATTAAATTAATGATATTGAACTTTAATTTTAGTTGCATGGCTGCTTTTATTTGATGTCTGCAGTACTCTCATTGAGTGAACATGGGGTTCTGGTGTGAAGTGGTATTTATTTTACAGATACAAAAAAGTAAATCCTTAATATAATTTTTAAAATAACCACAAATAGAAATATTTCCACATGAGCCCATTTGGAGGTTCACATTTGCTATTCATTAATTTAGGATTTGGCAATTTAACATAAATTAAAATAAAAGCCTGTTTCACGGAGCATGTGTCTCATTCTTCACTGTCTCAGCATGACCACACTGATTCTGGTGTTTAGTAATGTCCTTAAACGTAATTTACAAATGAGAAAGTTAGTGGGGCTGGCGTAATGTATGTATAACCTGCAGTCTAGCTTCCTATGACATTAAAATCTTGTTAATCTGAGACTCAAGTTGTGAAGGAAAAAATCAAGATTATCAAGCATAAATCAACATTTGCTTTATAAAATGTAATGGAAAAATGCTAATAAGATTTACTGGTAACAGGAAATTGGATTATAACTTATCTATTTTAAGTCCATTTGAAAATTGGCCTCAAAAAATTTGTCTTGATATGGATTGAGCCCCAGATTCTATTACATTTTTTTTCACAGAGCACAAGCAGATGCTTATTGATAGATTTGTAAAGCATAGTAATAAAAGGAAAAGAATGCACACACCTCTAAAACAATTTATGTAAACAAGTGATGAAAAATGTACACATTATTATATTTATACTATGAGGAAAGATAGGGGACTGGTTGTTTACATCTAGTTAAAAGTAATCAAAAGGGGATAAAAGTAATTTAAACAAGATACTTTTCTTATGCGTATTTGGAATGCTGAGCAGCTATGATAAATGGTTAAATGAATATTCATATTAAAAGCTTTTCTTTCTACTATATTTTATAGAAGCTTAGCATCTATTTCATCAGTCAATTACATGGCGTGGTAAGAATGTGATTTGTTCTATAACAAAATTGGTACATGCAGGAACTAATGAAGTGTTTATTCAAAATTTATCTTCAGTGCTTAACTCTGAATGCATTCTAAGTGACTGACCAACAATTTAATAAGGTCCTCTTACAAAGTGATTGTCAGGTCTACCCAGAGCAAGTCTAGTGTAATGCCCACATCAAAGAATTTAATTCATAGAACACTCATGTGGAAATTTCCTTCTACTATGAACATGATGCCAGGAAGGTGCCGTTTTTGTCTTATTTGTTGAACATTTTATTCAACAGTTATTTACTGGGTGCCAGGTACAACACTGAGGGCAGAGTAGAAACTGGAACATCAGTAGGAAGGCAGAAAAGAAAGCCTTCAAGACGGTGTGTTCAGACATTCGGAGTTAAGAACCCATGGTTAATTCAGGAAATTGTGCCTCTGAATGGGTGAGACATCATACTAAGAATAAGGAACAGGGTCCGAAAAAATACTGAGCAAACAGGCAGAAGTCAGATCAAGAAGAAGCTAGTATGTTATGTCAAGGGATTGCCACAATCCTAAAGGAATGGTAAGCCGCATAAGAATCTTAAGCAGGATGGTGACAATATCAGATTTGTATTTTGTAAAGATACTGTGGAAGCTATATGGAAAAACCTGGAAATCAAATAGATCTTTCTGCTGCAATTTTTGCCCATTAGGTTGTTTTTGGTCTGTCTACTCTATTTAGTGCTCTATTTATCTTTCCTTCCATCAAAACCAACTGCTTAAATTATAATAAGGTTATACTACCAGTTTGTTTTCTTCTTTAGGATTATCTTGCATCTTCTTGGCTTCTTGCTTCCCCATGTCAATATGAAAATCAGCTTATCAAGTTTTGACAAATATCTGTTGGGAACTCAATTGGAATTGCATTTGAGAACAAGTAACATGTTCACTACATTTATAATATGGAGTTTTCAGATTCAAATATACACCAGACCAGTCTATTCATTTAAAGTCTCTTAAATGCCTTTCAATAAAATTTGTAATATTTTCCATGAAAGGTTTACATATTTGTCTCTAAATTTTATATATGTTTGCAATTATAAATGAATTTTTGAAATAATTAGTTTCTGGGGTGCCTTTGTGGCTCAGTCGGTTAAGAATCCAACTCTTGATTTCGGCTCAGGTCACCATCTCACAGTTCATGGGTTTGAGCCCCACGTTGGGCTCTGCACTGATAGTGCTAAGCCTGATGGGATAGTCTTATCCCCCTGCACATGCACACTCTCTCACTCTCAGAATAAATAAACTTTAAAAAAAATTGTAAAAATTAAAAAAATTAGTCTGATGTTGATGGATCATTCATATCATTAATAAAATCTTATGTGAATCATTTTCATACAGATTCTTTTAA
The DNA here is from genome assembly GCF_024362965.1 of Panthera pardus. Lineage (NCBI taxonomy): Eukaryota > Metazoa > Chordata > Mammalia > Carnivora > Felidae > Panthera > Panthera pardus. The sequence goes on along the minus strand of NW_026526666.1, from coordinate 47,594,162 downwards.
CTTGACAATGTAGAATATGCTATTATTTACAAATAAAAGTAATTTGTTAGAGTTTCTTTTTTCCTTTAAAGTTCTTACATCTTTCATTTCTTTGTATTTTGTACTGCAACAATAAAAAACTACTGAAATGTTGAGTATAGGTTTTGCCAATCAAACCCTTTTCTGATCTGATTTTTCAATAATACAATGCTTGATGTAAAAATTTTGTACATGCCTCTCATCAGGTTAACTAAGTCCCCTTCTCTTCATAGTTTACTAAGAGTTTACCTAGTAAATACATGTTGAATTTTATTGACCTTTTTTTCCCTTGAATCTTTTATTTTTATTTATTTATTTATTTTTTTAAGTTTATTTATTTTTGAGACAGAGAGAGACAGAGCATGAACGGGGGAGGGTCAGAGAGAGCGGGAGACACAGAATCGGAAGCAGGCTCCAGGCTCTGAGCCATCAGCCCAGAGCCAGATGCAGGGCTCGAACTCACGGACTGCGAGATCGTGACCTGAGCCAAAGTCGGACGCTTAACCGACTGAGCCACCCAGGCGCCCCCCTTTGAATCTTTTAAAATGATCTTATGGTTTTCAATCTTTTTCAATAATTTTGAAAAAGTTCCAGGCCATTTTTTAATATCGCTTATTCCCACTTCCCCAGTTTCTGTAACATATCTTTATGGATTATATATCTTTTAAACATTACACTGTATTCCCCGTATCTTTTACTTAAATTCTATCATTGGGTATTTCTGAATTATATAATTTCTCCAGATTTTTTTTCCATTTCACTAATTTTCTCCTTAGCTATATATAACCCATTTATCTGGTTGTGGCGTTTTTAATTGTAATTATTCTAATTTTCATATCTGGAAGTTCTGTGAGATTTTTATTCAAAATTGCTTATTTCTTCCTCATTTCCAAGCTTCACTTTTGCTTATTTTGATTTACATTTCTGAAATTCAGTATCTGAAACTTCTTCAAATTTATTTTCTTTATGTTCCTTCTCTTCTAGTCGTCCTTATTTCAATTCATTTTAGGGCTCAGCATTTATTTTTTATTTCATTCAATTACCGTGATGCATTTTAAAACATGCATTTGAAATTTTCTCTAGCATTTTAGTTGTTTCAGTCTAGAGGGTTGCTCCTGGCTATCTGACCTGCTATACTTCTAGCAGGGAAAATCTCCCTCAGATTTAATTTTTTTAACTTCTCATACTGATCATTTACTTAATTTGCTAGCATTCTTTCCTCCCCCCACCCCTTTTTAAAAGCTATTAAAGTTATAAAGTTGCTTCTGAGTATAGTTTTCCTTGAATCTGGTCTGTTTTGCTATATAGTTACTTGTCCTTGCTATTTTTTATATAGGCACCAAAAAGAAATTATTTATGACTTTTTTTTCAGAAGTTTGGAATCTTGTCATTGTGGTTTGAAGATTTAAACATTTGTTATAGAAGTTGGATCAGAAAATATGACCTATACAATTACTGCTCTGGGAGATGTATTGAGAATTTTTATGGCCAGATAAATAAACACTATTTATAAAAAATTCTGTTGCTGCTCTGGAACATAGCTTGTTCTTTGAGGGTGCACAATGTATGTAATATGTGCATTAACTCAACATCATTAATATTATCTTTAAAATTCTTTATTTTCTTATTCATTTCTACATGGTGTGGCAACTTTCAAATAAAAGTTTCTCCAAGCGTTTGTAAATTTCTAAATATTTCCTATGTTTTTTAAGACAATGATATCTATGTGTATGCATACATATACATCTCTATATTTGTGTACACACTTATTTTTATAGACATGTAAATATATACATTAACATGTGTATTCTATATTATTTGACTTATACAGATTCTTTACTAGTCTGGCTTGTTAGGGGGGATGTCCATTTTTCTGGCCTCATAGTTCTATTTGGCAGGGCTTTTGCTCCATTAATACTCCTGGCCTGCCACACCATTCCCATGGAAGGAAGGGTGAGCTAATGGAACATTGGATTGGAGGATGGACTTAATCATGTTCTGTTACTTCCCAAAAAACCCATTCATTCTTGCCCATACTGTAGATAACAAGGGTAAGCTTTCCATTTGTCAAGCCCCTGAATGTTTCTCTCAGTTCCAAACTCATGAGGGAAACTTATTAGAGTACGCACTGCACTCCCTCAAAATTAGTATTTTAAAATTACTTTAATTCTCTGTTCATTTCCTTTCATTTGCTTTAAGAAAACTTTATCTACTCTTTAAGTTAATTTTTTTGTTATTTTGCTTTAGATTTGCCTTATGTAAACAATATATCATTGCTTATTGTATTAACATATAATAAATACTCATGTTTTTAAATGTGAACTTAATACTATTTTCCCTTTGATAGAATTATCATATTAATCATATTACTTATTATAACTGATACTTTCATTTGCTCTTTTCTTTTCTGTGAGTTAAAATTATTATGCTTTTGGATTTCCCTTCCTATTTTACTGTGTGGGAGAGATTTACACTCATGTTTCCTGCATGTATTTTTTTATTGGGGTTTACTTTTAGTCTTCAGCAATATTACTTATGTTTCTCAGATTAAATAATTAAATGTCACTTGCTCTGACAAATGATAGATAGCATCAACATGTTTTCCTGCTGTCTGTGTGTCCTCTTACCTCCCTAGCTATTCTACTCTCCATTTTTCCATTCACCTCAATGTTGCTGTCAATTCCTGTTGTTTAGAGGGTATAATCTCAGTTTTCATAGATTTGAATGCAAAATATTTGGAAGGAATTTATGAAATATTGTTTATGACATTGTGTGGAATTGTTACATCTATACTTAGCTGGTTTCAAAGACAATTGTCAGAATTGTGACCCTATTGTGCTACTAATGTTAAACTATCATTGCAAGCTGCACAAACCTGTGGAGGGTATATTCACCTATGTAGTCACTCCTAAACAATATATTATTTTTAGCTTATTTTTGAACTTTATATCAAAAATCTCATGTTCTACATCTTTCCTATTTTTTTCTTTAGTTTAATACTACATTTTTGTGACTCATCTAGACTGATTTGTGTATATATATATATATATATACGTCTATTATAGTGTTGATGAGCAATTTAGTATTTAAAAAAAAATTAATGTTTATTTATTTTTGAGAGAGACAGAGACAGTGTGAACAGGGGAGGGGCAGAGAGAGGGAGACACAGAATCCGAAACAGGCTCCAGGCTCTGAGCTATCAGCCCAGAGCCCGACACGGGGCTCTAACTCACAACCCATGAGATTGTGACCTGAGCCGAAGTCGGATGCTTAACCGACTGAGCCCCCAGGCACCGTAAGAACAATTTAGTATTGATGAACATTTGAGTTGTTTTTTTGTTGCTATTATAAAGAACGTCTCTACATTATTTGCAAAACATTCTTGTACACAGCCTCTGATTCACATGTATGCATATGCAGGGATTATACCTCAGATGAAAACTGCCATGTCATAGGGTATGACTATGATCAACTTTGTAAGTGATATAAAATTGTTTCCCCAAGTTATTGTTCCAATTTACATTCCTCAGCAGTATGTGAAAGTTCTTTTTATACTACATTCTCACAAAAACAGTTTAAAATGCATATTGTTACTAATCTGTTCATGTGAAATTATATGTGGTTATGGTTTTAATTTGTATTTCCATCATAACAAAAATGACATTGGACATCTTATTATATGTTTATGAACCACTAGACTTTCCTCTGCTGTGAAGTAAGTGCCTATCATGTATCCATTCACACATTATGGGATTTCTTGATTGTTTTTAATAGATGTTCTTCGGATTTTCTATATATTTAATCTTTGTTGGCTTTATGTATTTGAATACCTTTCTCAGTTTGTGGCTTGTCTTTTTCTCTCTTTCATAAAAGAAATTGTTAATTTTAATGTGATATGAAATATGTCATTGTCCTTATAGTTTCATTTTCCTGTTTAGCCTAACGAAAATTTCCCTACCAAGGGTAGGATAGATAGTCTCCTACATTGTCTTTTAGAGGTTTTTAATGATTTGCCTTTCATAATCACATCCTCGATTTATCTGGAATCGATTTTGTTTATGTTGTGAGGTAGAATTTCATTTCCTTTGGTTTTTATTTATGAAAACTAATTGCTCCCAAACCATTCATTTAAAGGTTTATTTTTCTCCCTACTGATCTGCAATGTCTTCTCTTTCATATATCAGAATTCTACATATGCATGGATCTGTTAGAAGGGTCTCCATTTTGCTTTAGTTGTATATTTGTCTGTTGTACTAATTTGACTATTGCTGCGCTGTTTCATATCTTGTATAAAACTATACATAGCATCATGTACATATAGTTATATACATAGAAAACATATATAGCCATAATATATTTTGATATTTGGTAGTGCATAGTGCCCACCTGATTTGATTTTTTTCTTTAGAAGTTTTTTATATTTTCAATGTAAATTTTACAGTTAGCTTGTGAAGTTTCATGAACAATTGAGCTAGATTTGTATTCAAATTCTAATGAGCCTGTGTTTTGAGGGTAAAGACATCTCTAAAACATCTCTGAGTATGTTATGCCTTTCTGTTTCATTAGGTCTTTAATATGTTTAAATAATTTATATGTATATTGTGTTAGATTTATCCTCAATACATTATATTTTGTTGATATTCTAAGTGTTATTATTTTCCCAATTGGATTTGCTGTTTTTGCTGGGTTATAGCAACGTGCTTTAATGTAGTATATTGATTTTATATCTATCCATCATGATAAACTCTTATTTATTCTATTAATTTATCTGTACATCCTTCTGAATTTGGTACATAGGTGATGACATTATCTTGGGATAATGCCATTTTTATTTTTTCTCATCAAATACTTCTACATCTAATTTTTTCCTGGACTTATTGTCCTAGCCTGGCTAGGAAAAATAATGAAAGGGACCATCCTTGTCTTAGCTGATTTTAAAGGACATGTATTTACATTTCATTCATGTGTATGATACTTGTTGTAGCTTTTTATAGGTGTCCTTTGTCAGCTAAATGTATTTCCAGTTTGATAAGATATTTCATAAAAAAATGGATAAGATCATATTCTTCAATTCCTGTTTTATATGTTTGAGTATATTAACATTGTTACTGTTCTATTTGGGATATTTCCAATATTTGTATTATCTTATACGGTAGTTTGTTATTTATCTCTTGATGGCTTGCTTTCTCTTTTGTGCACTGGATTTTGGGTTGAGAATTCATGTGTCCTGAGCACCACTTATGGAAAATTTTTGAGGCCTGTATTTAAACTGTTTTCTACAGAGAATATTGCTTTTTCCTCTGTTAGGCGTTTAAGGGGCCAGTCACCCTAGACCTACTTTACACTAAATTTTTGACTTGACATGTCTTATACTCTACAGGGAGTGCTAATCCAGCCCCAAATCTACATGAGAGAAATTTGTGATAGGAATTCTCAGAAATCATTTTCTTTCCTGTAACTGTTCTTTCTTGCCCCATCACCCTGTGTCAAGATCGGACTGGAATAGCAGGATCAGCTTTTTGTTTATTTGTGTCCTCTTTTACACCTGAGTGGGTCAGCCTTTCACTGCCATATTTTTATGACAGGAGGGTGTCACTAATGTGAGTTCCCATACCAAATAGGGGCCTCGCCTTTGTATCCAGACTCCTAGGATTGGTAAAATCCAACATAAGGTAAAATCAGATTCAATACTTTCAGAGAGTAGCAGGTCAGGGCACCCTGCCCCATAGAGTAGCAGTTTTTGTTACTTTCAGACTTCCAATTTGTGTTTTTTATATTGCTACAAGCTTTGCCATGCTGGAAATGACATATGATCACATTCTATCCAGCTTCTGGCAATTTTAAATGTTTAATACTAGGAGGGGTTTTTCTACACCTCTGGCACGGTTGAAGGTAGGGCATAACATGTCACCAGCTTTCTTTGCATCAAAATTGGTCATCTTGAAAATGTATCTTACTCTTTTCCCTCTTGTCCCTTCATTTCAGCCTTTTCTCTCTTTATAATTTTGCAATACCATTTTTGTGGAGGAAATGTCTTCTTGTTTCATATTAAATATGTTAAAAACATTTTGTAACATTTTCTCCCTTTTGCTGTAGCCAGTCATTTAAATAATATATTCATCTTCAAGTTTTATTTTTAAATGTGCTCTTTTTTTCTTCTTGTTCTAGTGCATATTTGAGTATTCGCTTAACTTCCCCACCCCACCCCCAACTGCTGATCTCTTAACTGTGTGAAGTTCTGATTTGATTTGAAGTGATGCTACCCAGCACACATATATATAGTTTGTAAATACTTCACTAGTTGTCTTCCTGATTTCTAATTGGATGCATTTCTAATTGGATGCCAAGGTGCAGAGTATGTCTATGGTCACAGCACGTGACTTGCCCTGAGCTTCAGAGTCCTTTTGACATCCACAAAGAACAGTTGAAGAGTTTGCAAAACCAGTATGTTCACAAATATGAAACAGCATTAACAGATGGAACATTTGTGAACTTCACCTAATTACTGATACACCCCACCCCCATCCATGTAAATGTACAGTAGCTGGTTGCACTAAATGTGGAAACAGTCTCAATATCTGTTCTAGGCTACAGAATGTTGATTTCTTTAGACCAGGAAGAAAGTATCATTTATTGCACAAAAGAACATGCCTTAAGCTAATGTTTCATTGTGTTGTATGAAAACTTAAAAATGTATCCAAATTCTTTTATTTTTAATTTTTTTAATGTTTATTTATTTTTGAGAGAGAGAGAGAGAGAGAGAGAGAGAGCAAGCAGAGGAGGAGCAGAGAGAGAGGGACATACAGAATTGGAAGCAATCTCCAATCAGCACAGAGCCCGACGCAGGGCTCGAACTCACCAGCCGTGAAATCGTGACCTGAGCCAAAGGTGGACGCTTAACCAACTGAGCCCCCCAGGAGCCCCCCAATTTATCCAAATTCTTAACTCTAACTCTGAAACAAGTGGGAACTGGGCATAAGATATTAATTGCCACCGAACCACTTTTAAGTTTTTGAGAAACTGAATGAACAATGATCTCATGGCTGTAAGAGCAGAGCAGTGAATCTTAAACATGAAACACAGAGTATACTAAATAAACCTTTATCCTCTTTCATTTTATCTATAAAACCCATAATTGCTTATGTCCCCAGCACTATGGTGGCTTTTTCTTTTCTTTTCTTTTCTTTTTTTTTTTTTTTTTGGTTTTGTTTTTATTTGCTTGTTTTTCTTGCACGGCTGTTACCTGTACTATGTAGCAGTAAGCAGACAGGCTGCATGACACTGAGACTTCATTACATTCACTATGAATCAAAAGCTCTTATTTCAGACAATATATGAACAAACTCACTTTGAGTGCAGCCTCATTCTTCAGGATTATTTATTGTGATTGTTTTATCTATTCACCGAGAATCCTAATTTTCTTGGTTCTTCCCTGTATTTCACTGTCACCCATTCTGACAGCTAGCACCTGTGCATATTCTGGTTATTCAAGTCTCTCCCTTATGAAACACAGCGATCCTGTCTCCTTACCCTTCAGACTAGACTATCTTCCTGAAAGTCTCTGGAGTTTACACAGTTTACTGAAAATAATTAAATTCTGTTTTGATTTACATGGAGTCAGGATAAAATAATAAAATAACCACAGACCTAGAATCAGGATTTCAGGATTCCATTCTGAGTACTTCTATAAATCCTATGATCTAATTTCCAAAGCTATCTGAATCCAAAAGCACATAGCCATAAGATGGGTGAATCAGGGAGATTTTTCAATTATTGTCAGCTACAGAATTCCGTGAGCTTATTCATTCATACATTCAAACAGACATTTATTATCAGGCACTGTGCTAGGTGTTAGGAGTAATAATAATGTACATTAAGCCTTGTCATGTATTAACTGGGTTAATCCTAATACTCCCCATTTAATAGTTGGAGATACTGACATACACAGAACTTAATAATTTGACCAAGCTCACACAGTAGTAATAAGTGGCAGAGCTAGGATTCAAATCAAGGGTAACCAGTCCCAGAGATTATCCTTGTAACCACTGTGCTGCACTACCCGGAGCACAAAGTTGAGTAAGAGGAGTTTCCCTCCGCAAAGAGCTCACAGGCCACAGAGAAAGGTAGATACATAGACATAGTACTGTGACAAATGCGACACACCAATACTTACAATACAAAAGTTGTTTGCCTTGACCTACCCACTTTGTTGTTTTACATGTAACACTTAATCCTCAGAACAAATCTTCAAGGCAGGTATAATTATCTTGTATTTTTATGTAAGGAAACTGCCCCAGGGAGGTTAACTAATTTTCCAAATACTCCAAAGTGACTGAGCTGGGATTAGAAATCATGTTTGTGTAATTCTAAATCCTATTTTTGCTACCCTCTGTCACGCTCCATTGCATAAACAGAATCCTTACTTTAAAATTCTCTAAAGTTCATTTCTCTATTGTTATACTTATTCTTTCCACAAAATTAAAATTTTATTTTTTTTAAATGTTTTTATTTATCTTTGAGAGACAGAGCACGAGTGAGAGAGGGGCAGAGAGACAGGAGGCAGAATCTGAAGCAGGCTCCAGGCTCTGAGCTGTCAGCATAGAGCCTGTCGCGGGGCTGGAACTCACAAACTGCAAGATCATGACCTGAGCCAAAGTCGGATGGTTAACCAACTGAGCCACCCAGATGCTCCCACAAAATTTAAATTTTAAAGTAAAAAAAAAAAAAGTTTGCCCAAATTTGACAACAGTGTAAGAGAGAACAAAATTATCATCCTTCATAACTTTTCAAAGAATTCACAAAGTAAAATAATGAGATTATCTAGAATCATTTGACCCTGAAGCCAAACAGTTGCTTTTAGCCTTTGCTTTTTGCCTGCCAGGAATTGAATCCATACAGTCCCCAAAATTTGGATACTTGGATCAGAGAAATACATCAGAACCTAAGAATTAGAGGATGTCATAGCGATAATTCCCTTATTTTACAAAAAGGGGAATCAACAGCTATAAGTTTATATTCTTTGTTCAAAGTTGTACGATTAGTTAAGTAATTGAGTTAAAAATAGAATTCAGGTCTTCTGCCTTTCTGTCTCATACTCATTACCCTGTAATCTCCAAACATATATGTGAATTTTCAAAAAAATTATACATGTATAGGTAATAAAATATAGACTGAATAATTGAGTATGGGGAGTGTTATTCAGGAATCTGTATGTTTAAAATGTTTCAATGATGATGAAATACGATTCATTGATAATTCCCATTATACACATGAGAAGTTCTTTCAAAAATTGGTTTATTAGCATTATGTGTATGGGTAGAAATAAGGGGAAAGAGAGGGGAGGAAACGAAAAAGTAAAAACAAAGATAATGAGAAAGAGCAGTAATGGGTGAATGATGATGAGAAAGGGAGAGAGAATGAACACGAAAGAGAAGACGAGAACGAGTGGGTTCAGGAGGCAGAGTACATTCCAATGGGCAAAGGAAGTGTCCCTGGAATTTGGTCCCTATGTTCCATATGTATCTCCCATGACTCTGCTACATACTGCCTTTATGTATCCTATTTATGCCATCCTAATTACTCCTCACAATCACTCCCTTCACACGCATACACACACACACATACACAAAACATACAAATATGTCGAATGACAGACTTAAGAATATTTGACAATTCCTGCAAAGTGGATTTTAATGATATAGAAAAGACCCAAGAACCTTAACAATGTTGCTCCCATTCTATGGATGGTTTTCAGTGTTTGGTTAAAAAGAATTGAATTACATAAATTATTTTGCTTGAATTTGCTCATGAAGTATCCATATCAGCTCATGCTGATAAAGTTGGACTTCAGGTAAATACAGGTCTATAAACTGTAGGTTTGTGCAAGGTTTGAACTTTCAAGATCAGCTTGAAGGATATATTCAGAAGAAGCCACCCTGTAGTTTTCAGAGTTTGGCTTTTGGGGTGGGTATTCCCAGAACGTGAATCTAGACGAGTACGTCGGAGAAATACCCACGTAAGTGTGCGACTTACAGATTTGTTTCTTTCCTGGTGTTTGCCATGGATCGTTTTCAACCTAGAGCATTTACATCCTATTAGAAATTGCTTTCTTACAGGTGGCTGATAGTCAAACTCTATTATACCTATTATTGTATGTATATAGAAATATATTTTTTGAAGTGATAAATGCCAACTTAGAAATAACTGTACCTATTATTTTATGTATATAGAAATATATTTTTTGAAGTGATAAAATGCCAACTTAGAAATAACTGTAAACAAAACAAAATAAACAGACTCCCATCTAGCAAAAACTTTTGCTCATGTATTAAAACAAGGGAATTGTTTCATCTTTCACTTTCAAAAAAAAAAAGAGGAATAATAAAAATAGGCACAGTTGCTTACTGCAGACGCATTTTGATTTTCCATGAACAAAAGGGTAAAAGATCATTCATAGACCCTTAACACTAAAATTCCTTTCAATACTAAGATAAAAGTATGGGAGAATACATTTAAGTTAAATTGGGAAGCACACTTACTAAGTAAAAATAGCCTCATTAAGTAAAAATAGCCTTGGCACACTAGTCATTAATTGAAGTGTATGTCTAAGATTTAAAACAAAGGACCAATTATGCCTCCTTCAATAGAAGAAATCATGTATTCCTTAAGTGCATGTTTAATAACACAGTTTTACTTGAACTGAGGAATTATATAAACCACAAAATTAAATCTGAACTTTTTATGCCATGGAAGTCCCTAGGTGAAAAGAACAGGTTTAATTCTTATACTTTTATGTTATTTTACTGAAGAGAAATGTTTTATTTAAAAATATGGTTTTTTTAAAAAGAATAAAATAAAAATATGTTTTCTGGGTGATTATCCATAGGTTTCTAATATTTAATGTTTGATACTTGATTTGAAGGATTTTTCCTTCAAATATCTTAGCTCCTCTTAAATTTCTTTTAGCTGGAGTTATTATCATTTTAAGCCTTTATTTTTCCCTTGCTATGACAAAATAGAAATAATCCAAGTAAACTCCATAGATGTAGGAAATAAAAATATTTAAATAAATATCTTAATATTCATATATGTATCTCTTAATAGTTCCATCATCTCGAAGTTATTCTTTGATGGTAAAGCTGGATCTATGTCAACCTATGAAAATTCATAAACTCCTATCTAATGGGGCCTTGACTTCTTCCTTCTTAGATACCCACCCTCCTTTATGTTTTCTTTGATGGTCTCCAGCTCACTGCAGCCAACAGACCAAGAAGCGCCTTGTCCCTGAATCCTACGGTGCTAAGCAAATGCGGCTACTCTGTGTGAGACTCCTCTTTCCTTGATTTTCTTTAAAAAAAAATCTGTCAAATTCAATTTTATCCTCAGATTCCATCAGGGTCAAGTCCTCTTAGAAGCCTTCCGTGATACCCTAGGGTTGTATTTGGTGACTTTATGATAACTCGTGTAGTACTCAATGATTGGTTTATCAAAGCACTTGCCACACTATTACAAACTATGTGTCTCTCTTGTCTTTCTGCTTTCCTTGAAGACCAGTATCCCAGGCTTTAAAACCTTGATGGTGTCATGGTAAGCCATAAGTAAATAGGTAAATAAATACATATATTAATGCAGATTTATTGAAGTGCTTCATTATTACTCTAGAAATGGCATACAAACTAGTACTTTATTTAACAGACGACAACAATTGTTTTTTATACTCTGAATTATTTCAGATAAATGTTAATTAGCTTATAATAAAACATAAAGTACAGGATAGTAGCCTAAATCATAAACAAATGTGAAAGATGAGGTAAATGTAAAGTAAAGGTAAGGGCATAAAGTGGAGACAGAAATAAAAACTAATGTGATAATTATGAATTCAAATAACACTCATTTTTCTTCTGGTCCCACAATAGTACCTTATCCATTCCAACTCTGAATGCTGGGATATCCTCTTTATTTGAGGTAATATCTACATGTCTGTCATCTGCAATTTTTTATAGTCTTAAATCCAGGATGTCTGCCTAATTTCCAAGGTTTTGTTGAAAACTTACGAATACACCAAGAAAACTGGCCATTTCCCTAGAAAGCCTCCTCCTCCTCCTCCCTCTCTCCCCAGTGGCCCCCTCATTTCAAGCTTTGATACAATTGTACTAAGTTATACTAATTGGTACATTCTTTCCCACATGTTTAGAGCTAGTTATATTGGAAGATAAAGTGCACATTTGCATAAATGAATATGTATAAGATGCAAAATAATGCACAAATATGTGCCTATGATTTATTGGATGAAAACTTAGTGCACAGTACACCCAAAAATATCTTTAATGTTTGACCATAGGAATAATACTAAATTCTATTTTACTATAAATTGTGTGTGCAAAATAATTTCTGATACCAGATAAATAATCAATATAAAATGACTGTCATGAGTGAAAATTGAAATAATGTCTATGCTTCTTTTTACCTAAATCTGGTTAACTCTATATTTTTTTTTCTGGTTAATTAATACCTCCTTTTGTTCGTGTCTGTTCTGTTCTTGAAAATGAACAAAGGTACTAAATATTTTAATCTCCTCAAATCTCAATATTCTTATCTGTAAAACAAATGGAATTAGTGTTTCCCCTCTTTGGGTGAAAGTACTATATAAATGTCAGATTATCTGTATTAAATCTACCTGAAAACTTTGGTTAAAAAATGGTATTGGAAGTAAATTCCTCAACTTACTATTTACTTACTGTCTTGGGAGAAAAAAAATATAATTGTTCCACAAATATAATATTTTCTTCTTTTGTCTAGTAGAATGACTCACTGGGAAAACATTAATCACTTAAATTCATTCAATCAACTACTAGTTTTTGGAGTCCCTCCTATGGACCAGGTGCTGCTGTATGTGACAAGAACCCATCATTTTACAAAGGAAAGGAGAATCCTTTACTGCATAGAGCTTACATTGTAAAGTAAGTACATACAGAGAGAGAGAGAGAGAGAGAGAGAGAGATTTTTTCAACTACCTACAGTGAGCCAGACACCAGAGATGTATATCACCTCATTTAATATTTACCCAAACCCTGATAATCATATAGTACTGCCCTAAACTACAGAATTGGAAACTGAGACTCAGAGGTAAATTGGTTTCTCAAGATCTGAAATCCCAGTAAATTATACAGCAGGCATTAAAATAAGAAATATCTGAGTATAAGGCCTATATTTTCAAAACAGTTACTACTAACTGAAAGAATACACATAAATAATGGTTGTAGAACAAACAGCTTCTGTCACAAGATCAGAGAACCCTACCCCTTTTACGGATGGCTTTCATTTTGAAGGGTTAGGTCTTTCAGGCTTTCCTGATTTCTAATATCTGGGATTCTGCTTCTCCATAGAGATCTACGTTACTTTATTAGTCTATGATATTTTCTAAATTTTCCAGATTTCTAGATTTAGCTTGCAATGAGTCAACATTGCTGATTTTCTACACTCTAGTCTCTCCTTTCCAAACCAGATCTTCATAGGTTTCTGTTTTTCCCAATTAAGTTGAATCTATGAGCTTTCTGGAACTCATTCATTCTTCTAGTTTTTAATTAACAATAAAAAATACGGGACTAGAGTCTTCTAGGCTGCTCCTAGGAATGGAATAAAGATGCAATTAAAACAGAGAATCTGTTCAACTCTAATCCACTAGTTCCCTCTGGCTTAGCTAATCAACCGGTTTAAAATTTTTTCTTGTTTTGTGTGTGTATGTGTTTTAATATCTCCAGGTCTGGTTATGATAAGGGTCATAATTCCTTTTTATTAGTTTAGGTTTTTTTTAATTTGACAAGAAATATGTATACATACATATATATGTATATACACACACACACGGAAATTTATATATAGATAAATTTATATGTCAATACAAAAAAAAAATAAACGAAAATACAGTTAAAGACAAGGAGAATAATCGCCCACAAAATTCTCCCTACCCAGAAACAAGCTTTTGTGTAGAATCCTAATATCCTAAAAATTTCTTCCTATCTATAGACTTTCTGTAAGTAATTCAAAATTTACTGATTTATTCAATTAATTGACTAATTCAATGTATAAAGTACATTAATTTTGCTAATCATTTCACTAAATTGTTGTTTAATCAAATTGAACAGAAGTCTGCATCAAAGTGCTATAGGTACAAAGTATGTGAGGTGTGGCAAATACGTTACTTATTGTATGTGTGTGATATATATAGTGTGATATATATGGTGATATACATATAGTAATATATACATAGTAAATGTGGCAGACATTTTAGATAAATAGTAAAATATGAAACATTTCTAACTTGAAGAGTACCTAAATCCCTTTCTCAAATTAACTTACCACATAACTGAATCTACCAGAGCTTATGAAAATTTATTACATTTCATCTTGAGCCCCATTTGGGAAAAGGGACAAAGTTTCTCTTCAAATTATAACTCACAAAGCTACTGCAATTCTATATGCACATCATATTGATTAATAACAGTGAAAAGAAGCGCTGCCTTCAACCTGGCACGATTCTATCTTCAGGGAATCCTCAGGTTCAGGAGATGTGCGGTTTCGTGCTGGTAACATAGACCACTGTGCTCAATTTGGGGATTTGACAAACTAAAGTTTATTCAGTAGGCTTCTTTGGCTAATTTCCTTTGGGAAATCAGCTCAGTAAAATCCATAGATAGTGCTCAAATTTTGACTTTTAAAGGGACAAATTCACAAAATTAACACTTTTCAAACCTCTTCATAACCAGAAACGTATGTGGGTATGCCCTGACAGACCTATACGACTTAGAAATCGCTGGTATATGTGACATAACTGTTCCAAGGTAAGGCAAAACTTAGGTCTTGAACAGAACTCTGAACACAACTCATCTCTTACATAAACTCTTGGTCCCACAGATGTACATCGAATTGATCAATCAGTATTAAACACAATTTTTCATAGCACATTTAGGAAAAGGTAAGCTCTCAAAGGTATAATTTAGAAAGGAACAGAAGACAAAACTGATTGTTGAAAATCATTAAAAAGTCTTTTGAGTCCATTTTTAAAAAAGATATGAGCTATGTTAATATTATGTTGGCACCAATATTTCCATTTATGACCGTACTTTAACTGAAATTAATTCTTTAAGAAGATAGTCTGTAGTTATAACTTAAAAAACACCTCCTTAACTTTTTTTTTTCCTACTTTCTTCTTTTCCTTCCTGTTCTCCTTCTAAAATTAAATTAACGGTGATTAACAAAGTCTTCTTCCCTACCTATTATAACGGCAGCAAGCAAACTTCTGCCCTTTGCTGCAGAGGGAGAAATTCTTCCGTGTCTATTCTTCCGTGTCTGCACCCCACAAACCTACTGAAGCATCCTTTTTGGCTGATGGAACATCTCTAAGCCTCTGCTTCAAACTTTCTTGCTCCTGTCCCGTGTTGAAAAACTATTCTCCATAAGTTACTTGTGTTTCTGCACATCTTGGAAGCAGAGACAATGAATGCTTTTGTTCTTCAGTATCATTTCAAGAATGCTTGTACAGTGAACAATCGTGAAAGACAGAAGTAGTTCTCCCTATGGAGCAAACAGCAGGTTTGTTTACAGTCCAGGATAATAAAGATAATTTCTCCCTCTGCAGCAAAGGGCAGAGGTTTGCTTGCTGCCATTATAAAAAAATCAAGTTTCCTAAGCTCAGGGAGCTTCAGCTATGACATAAACCCACTGCGTGTGTACGTGTCACCTGGCCGTCATCATATCACCCTGTAGTAACTGGAGCATGGGGAACTAATGCAAAAAATGACAATACTCTGGCTACTGTTATTACTGTGAGTAATAAACTGCCCTTTGTTTTCTGCCAGCGTCCGTGAAATTGTGGCCAATTTTTCACAGTTCTTGACATCTTGTTTCCCCAGTTTCTGTCCTTCTGCTTTATAAGATCTTCTCCACCCAGATCCCTTAGATGATGACTAATTTGGTTGGTATATCTTTCTTTCAATTCAGTTTCTCTCCACATTTCTGCCGCCTTAGTTGACCTTTCTGTCTAAGGTTCCCACTTCTCCAGGAAAAAAGAAGATCTGATTTAATGATAAGTGAGAATAAATTAAAGGCAGAGGGACAAAAAGGATGAAAGAGAAAGTACGAATACAAAGGAAAGTGTAGGTTATACATGGACTATGGGCCCATGAGAACCCATACGACAGCTGGGTTTTCAATTCTACTCCAATTTGAGACATCACTGTAGAGACCGATTATGTCTGGGGGCTGAGGAGCTGCATTACTGGGTGGGGTGCCCGTTCAGATAAATACAGTTAGTGATAAAATAATCATTATTTCTTCCTTCAGAGAGTTCCAGAGGAATGAGCAGTAGCTCTACATGTAGAAATTTACTAAATGTAGATTTCCAAGTCATGTACCCCACAGATTTTGATTCAGTTGAGTTGAGTGGGGCCCCCAAATTTTTCATTTTCAGTGAGTTTTTTGGTGAATCTGCTAAAGTTTGTCTACAGAACATTCTATGAGAAACTCTGCCCCAGACACTGCCTCTTGATCTGGTATTACGCCTATTTTCTCAGTCTCAAAGAGATAGTTCAATCCCAAATATATAGATTAGTCAGTGACAAATGTTAGTTGATGGCAGTGATTTGCCCTGGCAGACACTCAATTGCCAGGTGTGTTTTGATAGTTATTTTTTGGCTCATGAAATTGAAAGATTCACATTAATATGAAAAAAAACCTGCTTAAAGTGTTTTAGATTATATTTGGAATGATTCCTTCTTTTAATGAGGTATACATTATTAACAATGGCTATATCCAGAAGAGTGTATACATAGAATAAAAAAAAAAAAAAAAGGAAGCTGTAACTTATCAATACCTTTGGTAAATACTATTATGCCAAAAGTATTTTATTTGAGTAATTTAAATAATGTAAAAATTTTTGAAGGACTAAGGGGGTATTTTAGAAACATACAGGCTATTTCAGTTATCACTATTGAGATCATAAGATATAAAATAGGATATTAGTGAAAAATATCTTAATCATTGTTTGAGATGCATTTAGAGAGGGTGTACCATGGCATTGGTAGTTCTGCAGGTATTTCTTAATATCCTAACTTCCTACTAATGATACACTCGGGAACATTCTTTATTCATTTTCTCAATAT
Organism: Panthera pardus; assembly: GCF_024362965.1. NCBI lineage: Eukaryota > Metazoa > Chordata > Mammalia > Carnivora > Felidae > Panthera > Panthera pardus. The sequence continues at coordinate 47,576,985 of NW_026526666.1, read as the reverse complement.
TTTTCAAACGAAATAGAATTAAATGACCCAAGTAATCGAAGTATCAAAGCACTAGCTCTTCTCTTTGAGTACAGACCAACATACTTAATTTCCATTGGGTTTGATTGGGAGTTTCTTGCTTCAATTTAACCAGAATACACCCAGGTGAAGCTCACGAGAAAGAAGAAAATGCCATGTGTCTACAGTACTCTAGATATAAAGGTACCATACTTTACAATGCCGGAGACTACCATGATATTGGAAATGTTTCCATCTGTACATCAAACTGAATTATCGTGGGATTACTTGGGACAACTAATGTTACATAAAACAATTTGGTCAATCTTCTAACATGTCCACAGTTTCACTGTCAATAGGTGGTCTTTATCAATAACAGCACCTCTTAAAAAAACAGCAACATAAATTTCAGACAGTGTATTTCAGATGTTTATCTTTTCTTGAAAGTTATGCTGATAAAAGATGACAGGACTTACAGTTTACGACAACTTTTACTTTTTTCACATCTGGGAATGACACATCATTTTCCGCACTGCATTCGTATTCTCCAGCCTGGTCCCTTGTAATTCCATAAATGTCCAAATATTGTCCATTTTCAAATGGTTTTGCTACAAGAAAAAAAGTACAGCATGTTTAATTATAGCCGCCTGAGGCTTCATTCAAATAAAATAACAATCTCATGTCTTCCTATTAGATACTGCTGACAAAACAATCCCAAGTGAAACTGGGGAATTATTAAACCCTTTGTTCTCCTATGTTCAGAGGAAAAGTCAGAGAAAAAAGCAGAAACTGAACAAGGGATACTATAACAACTGTTTCCCCAGAACAGGATATACATGTGTTCTTTTTAATTGATTGTGGTCTCCTAACCTCGTCACACATCAAATAGAGCTCTGCACATTTCTGTAATTGAGTTCAACAACCTTCTAGCAGTGTAGATGAAATTCACTAATATGGCTTGGTACATATTGACTTTTATACAGTGTAAGCTAGCATCTTGACACTTAACCTAACTAAATGTTGCTTTTCTTTTGGGGAAATTTCATACTCATTCCCAAGGTTTCAAGCCAGATGGCTTGATAAGAGTATAGAAATACCTTAAACCATTGCCACATTTCAGTTTCCCAAAATTACTATTTTTTTACGAGAGGCACACTGCATATGCTATATATAACTGATATGATAAACCTCAGAAACAAGATATGATTCTCAAACTAAGGGTTAGGTAGTTATAAAAACTAAATTAGCTTTATTTTTTAATATTCTAGGAAAAACATACTTATTTGACTAAAAATAGCACTAGAGTAAAAATATAAAGACATAATCACAGATAAATATGCAAATGAATTAAATTTGAAAAAAAATACTCTTTTTTGAAATAATAGAATTTGTATTTGTTTGAAAGCAGAGACTCTTCAGGCAGGAAGGATCCTGATTATCAGAGATACGCAGGGGAAGAATGGGCCTCTGTGAATTTCCAGAGGGGGGTCTCTTCTCCCTCCTTACACAGGTCTTGAAAGATCACATTTCACTGCATACCAAAGAGAATTGGAAAATCCCATTAAATGGTCTGTTTTGAAGAGTCAACCTTATTTTTGTTTCCACCTTACTCTCTTGCCAAAACTACTATAAAGCTGTAGAAGTTAGAAAACTAGTAAGAAGATTCAGTTTTATAGGAATAAAGTATTATGAAACTTAGGTATGGTGCTCCAAATCAAAAATCTTTATCAATTAACAAAAATGTTTTTCCTGTGGGCTTCCTTCTCTGGGCCTATATTAGTCACTAAACTGCTTGCCATCAGGTAAATATGACTTGGTTAATTGAAACCTGTAGTGTTTAGAATACATATGATTAAGTAATTTCTCCATTTATCTGGCTGACCCTAAGTTGTACACAGGAAAGAGTTATACTTCTAAGATGATAGTTGGCTGATATGCTATTTCAGGTATGCCGAGGTGAGTTTACAAAAGCAGCATGTGTCTTCGAATCCATATTCTTAAAATCTGATTTTATAAGTATTTTTTAGCTCAACCTAATGCCCTTGTATGACTCCATCCACTAATATAATATTTTCTATTCCTTCCTTTTTATCTTATTTTCACCCTTACAATGAAGATAATCTAGGTTTAAATGTGTCTATAAAAACTATTGAAACATAGGGAGGACAAAATCCTTATTCACATTCAAGAATTTTTTTTCTTTTTTTTAAAGCTTTTTTAATCTTTATTTTTGAGAGAGAGAGAGGGAGATGGAGGGAGACAGAGTGTGAGTGGGAGAGGGGAGAGAGAGAGGGAGACACAGAATCGGAAGCAGGCTCCAGGCTCTGAGCTGTCAGCACAGAGCCTGACGCGGGGCCTGAACTCACGAACTGCAAGATCATGACCTGAGCTGAAGTCAGACACTTAACCGACCGAGCCACCCAGGTGCCCCCCATTCAAGAATTTTTAAAGTATAACTTGAATTATAAGTAAGGGATATTAAATGAAAATTAAAGTATGGGTAAAATTGATATATTATACCATAATTAAATAACTTAGTTGGCCAGTAAAAAATGAAGACAATCATTTATAAAAAGGTAAAAAAAAATTGTGAAACTTTTTAAAAACAAATTTAAAAGGGTCTAACTTATTTTCAATATTAAAGTGTTACATGAATATTCCTATTTCACATCTATTGAATGTTCATCCCTGGGATATATATCTATAGTCAGTGGTCTGAAAACATCATTGAAAGATAGCTTTCAACTTTGAATTTCTGATAGGGATCACAGGCTGGGATAGGTCCTTCTAGCCTGCTGTCTCCTTAGACATTTCATCTTTCTGCTGCCAGGACACTTTATCTTCCAATTCACCCTGATAACTTCTCATCTTTCAGGTCTCTGAATAAGCAATATTTCCTCATAGAAACCTGTCCTGATTTAGTCACTACTCAATCTAATAGTTCCATGTTACATACTTTCAAAAATAAAACAAAAAATCCTGCACTAATGTTATGTGGCAAATACATGCTTGCTATTGTTTACTTATTAGGAACTCTTAAATTAATTCTCTTTTTGTTATACTATAAGTTCTGTGATATAAAAGGCTACATCTTATTCCATGTTTAATATGGGCTTTGTGACATTTGTTGACTATATCATTAATGAAAGATAACATGATAGAAAGTCCATAAAATATAACATTTCATTTTCTCTACCTTCTCCAGCAGATTAATTTTCTTACTCCAATAATTATTAACCATGACATCCGGAAATAAAAATAATAATATTTACCTGTTATTGATTCTTTATTATGTGTACAGTACCATGATAAATGCTTTTCATTATGAATTCCTCAGTTAACCTTAGATACGTGTATCAGGTAGATTCTGTTATATGGAATAAAACTCTATATGGTTAAAGACGTTAATATCTTGTTAATGGACCTAGTGACAGATATGAAATTCAGAATTCCAAAACCTACGTGCCTGATCTGTATCCCACTGAAATGCTGCATTAATTTTTTCATTTGTAAATGGTAATAATTAAAATGCTTAGTGTAAGAACTAAATTAGGGCATATGTGTGTTGTCCTTCCTCTTAGAACTATAAAGCACTATCTGGATGCTAATTTAATTTTTGAATTATTAGTTTTCCTTGTATTACTTTTCCGTAGCTGCCATAACAAAAGACCACAAATTTACTTGTTTAAAACCATATGAGTTTATTATTTTCTGTAGAGTAGAAGTCCGGCACAGGTCTATAGTAATTGGAATAAAGGATCTTCCAAAAACATTCATGTCCTCAGCATTTGGGTCTGTGACTCTACTAGGTTTCATGCAAAAAGGGACTTTGAAAATGTGTTAAGTACCTTGAGATAAAGAGACTATAGTGGATGGCTAAGTCTAACCACATGAGTCTTTAAGTGTAGCAGGTGGAAGGGTGGGTCAGTGAGATGTGACATGAGAGGACACTAGTGCTGACTTTGAAGACGGAGAAAGTGGAACATGAGCAAAGGAAAACTCTGTTCTCTGGAAACTGGAGATGGCTCTCAGCTGATAGCAAAAAAATTGATTCTCTAGAGCTTAAAAAAAAAAGAACACATCTCATCAATACTTTGCTTTTAATCCAGTGAGATCCAGATTTCTGAACCATAAAGGTATAAAAGAGAAGTGTTTTCAACCAATTTTGTAGTGATTTGTTATAGCAACAATATAAAACTCAAATAGGGTCTCCTTGGACTAAAATCAAAGTGTCAGCAGTGCAGGATCCCTTTCTGGAGGCTCGTTTGCTCATTCAGGTTGTTGGGAGAATTAAGTTTCTTGCTCATGGTACTGAGATTCTCATTTCCTTGGTGGAGGGCTATTCTTAGCTTCAAGAGGGTCCCTCATTCCTTGGCTCATAGCTCCTTCCAAGCCAGCATATGGTGGGTCAAGTCTTCTTCCATTTTGAATGCCCACTGCTTCTTCTCCAGTTGCATCTCTCTGAACAGCTCTTCTGCCTTCCTCTTCTAGTTTTAAGGACTCATGTGATTAAACTGAGTCCATCTGCCCAATCCAAGATAATCTTCTCATCTCTAGTTCTTAACTTCAGTCACATCTGCAAAGTCTCTTTACTATGTACGGTAATGTAGTCACGGGTTCCAGGGATTGGGACATGGACATCTCTGGGGGCCTTTATTCCACCTACCACACTTCTTCATTAGACTCTGCAATTATTTTGCACATACAAATTGTGATTTGCCTATAATTTCCAAAGATAGTGGGAAAAGAAAATGTATGGTCAAATTGATAAAGTTGCTGAGCTCATTACTACCTCTGAAAAATATGAGTTAAGTTCAGAAAAATAAACTTAATTAAGACATTCCTTTGGAAGCAAATGATTTTCAGGAGAATGTACTGCAAATCTAACAGGGAATGTGATTCAGGGGTGTTGTTAGAGCACAAAAGTAGTGGGGTTTGAAGAAGCAATGAGAGGAGGGTGTATGGGCAGATAAATTATAGAAGCTGCCTACTGAAATGACTGCAACAGAGGTTTCAGAAGCAAACAAAACCCCAGTGAATAAAAACTCAGCGTTTTGATTTGTTTTGTTGCATATTTATGCATATTTAGTACCAGACAGTACTAAAGGAAAGTTCTTAAGTCAGCTCACAATAGTTTCATTCCTTCCTGCCTGGCTTCTCTCCTTCCATTCAAATGGCATTATTTGTACCAAGATCACTGACCAGTGGACAAAACTGTTTCCATTTCAAAGAGCTTATCATTTATTATGGAAACAAAAGTATAAGCAGGCAATTTCAGTAAAGTAATAATAGTAAATATATTTGAAGTAAATGTAGATGCTATGCTGTTATAATTGTGCTGTTAAAGCTTCAAGAAAAAATTGGAAAAATTTGGTCAGGTGAAAATAATTGTAGTGCTACAGGTAAAAATGTAACAAATTTGAATATTTTAATATTTTTTTACATTTACTTATTTTTGAGAAACAGAGTGAGACAAAGCATGAGTGGGGGAGGGGCAGAGAGAGAAGGAGACACAGAATCTGAAGCAGGCTCCAGGCTCTGAGCAAGCAGTCAGCACAGAGCCTGATGCGGGGCTAGAACCCACGAACTGTGAGATCATAACCTGAGCCGAAGTCGGACACTCAACTGACTGAGCCACCCAGGTGTCCCACAAATTTGAATATTTTAAAGTATTATATTAAAAATAACTCTGGAATTCTGCTTCCACGTACATTTAGGAACAAAAATCAGACCTACCTTCTTGCCATAAACCACTAGAGAAATGGGTAAAATACATAAAACATCTCTTTTCAGACATTAGACAATAGGCGGCACAAGACTGATCCCGGAAGCAAATAAGGTGAGCCCCAAATTGATCTCCATAACTTGTATACATAGGCAATTTTCAGACCCTAGACTTAAGAGAACTTTTTGAAAACCAGAGCCTAGTAATATTGAGTTGAGTGAAGAAAGACTGAAGTTCCAGTAGACCACAGGGGCTAGATCTAGTGGTAAAGAGTTCTGAAGAGATGTAACATATAGGGACAAAAAAACACAACACAACACAACAACAACAACAACAACAACAACAACCACAACAAAACACTAGAGAAATCAACATGTGCTTCCTTGTCTTTACTTCAGACTAGGCTGTACATGCATCGAGAGAAATCTCAAAACATTTGAAAAAAATAACTGGAGATTTTGGAAGTCGTGGGAATAATAAAGAGTGAAAATCAGTTAAATTAAAAATGGACAATTAATAGAATTAATGAAACCAAAAGCTATTCTTTCAAAAAAATTCATTGAAATGTATGAAACTTAGACTGATAAAGAATAAAAAGAAAGACAACACAAATTTCCAGTTTCAGCGATGAAAAAGAGAACATTGCTATGGTTATAAGAACGACTGAATGGCCACTAAGCAAATATTAAGAAAAAAAACTACCTACCATTTAACTCAACAATTTCAATTAAATGGGCAAGTTCCTTGAAAGGCACAAAAATTGAAACTGATTTAGAAGAAATAGAAAATCTGAATATTCAATATATATCCAATAATAAGAAATTGAATTTGTAATTTATAAAATTACCAACAAAGAAAACTAAAGGGTCATGTTTATTAAGACTGTAAGAAAGAGGGGCACCTGGTGGTTCAGTCAGTTGAACATTGGAACTGTTGATTTTGGCTCAGGTCATGATCTCAAAGTTTTGACATGGAGCCCTGCATGGGGCTCCCTGCTGAGCATGGAGCCTTCTTCGGATTCTCTCTCTCTCTCTCTCTCTCTCTCTCTCTCTCTTCCCCCACTCCCCCTCCCCACTTGCACTGTCTCTGTCTCGCTCAAAATAAATAAATAAACATTAAAAAAATTTTAAGAAAGAATTAATACCATATATACAAATTCTTTCTGAAATGGAGGAGGAGGAAATCTCCCAACTCATTTTATGAGGCTAGCATTACCCTTAATATCTAAACTAAAGATGTCAAAAGAAAGAAAAAAAAACCCTCATAAGCATAGACACAAACATACTTTATCAAATATTGAGTAAACAAATCCAGTAATATTTAAAAATGATAAAACATCACAACCAAATATGGTTCATCCCAGGATTGAAAGGCTGGTTGTACAACTGAAAAAAATTAAACAATGTAATTCACCCTATTAAGAACAACAACAAAAATATGAGTATCTCTAGATGCAGATAAATCATTGAAAAAATCAGTATTCATTTATGAAATAAAAAGTTTCTGGAAACTGAGAATTGAATGATACTTTCTCAACCTAACAAAAACTTCTGTGAAAACCCTATGTCTGACCTCATATTTTATGATATAAGGGTAAATAGTTTCCCATCCAAAATGAGAGGCAAGGCAAGATTGTCCACTCTGATCCATATCTCACGTCTTTATAGAGAAAGTAACTCAACAATCACCATTGCCCTAAATGTGAATCACAAAACTATAAATATTCTAGAAAAAAACAAAGGAGAGAATCTTGGGCTAAGCGTACTTAGATATGATACCAATAGCACAAGCCATATAAGAAGGTGTTGATAAACTGAATTTCATCAAAAGTAAACAATGTTTGCTGTGCAAAAAACACCATTAATAAATTGAAACCCACTTAATGGGTGAAAACATTGTAAATTACATATTAGAGAACTTGTATCCAAAATATACAGGGACTCTCCAAACTCAGTAAAAACATACAATCTAATAAAGAAATGGACAAAAAATTTAAACAGATACATTATTGAATAAAAATACTTAGATAGTAAATAGGTATGTCAAAAGATAATGAACATTATTAGTCATTAAGAATGTTAGGAAAAGCGGAGCACCTGGGTGTCTCAGTCTGTTAAGCCTCAGACTTCAGCTCAGGACATGATCTCAGGGTCTGTGAGTTCAAGCCCACCTGTTGGGCTCTGTGCTGATAGCTCAGAGCCTAGAGCCTGCTTCAGATTCTGTGTCTCCCTCTCTCTCTGCCCCTCCCCCGCTCAAACACTGTTTCTCTCTCTCTCTCAAAAACAAATAAACATTTAAGAAATTAAAAAAAAAGAATGTTAGGAAAAAAATCAAAATGACATTTTGCTATATATGTATTAGAATGGCTTCAAACAAACAAACACTGATTAGTGCTGACAGGAAGCAGAGTACCTGGAGCTCTCCTATATTGCTGGTGGGATTGTAAAATAATATAGTCCTTTTGGAAAACAGTTTACCAATTTTGCATAAAATTAAACATGCATTTTACTACGTTACTTAGCAATCTCAATCCTAGAAAAATGCAAACTTATGTTTACACAAAAACTTGCATACAAATGTTTATATTAGTTTTACCAACAATTACTAAAAAGTGAAAACAACCCAAAAGTCACTTTAACCAGTGAATGAGTAAACAAACTGGGGAACATCCATATAGTGCAATACCATTTGCCAATCAAATTATTCATATATACATAACACGGATGGATCTCAAACACATTTTACTAAATGAAAGACACTAGGGTCTGATGGTTACATGTATGGTTTCATGTATAAGACATTCTAGAAACAACAAAGCTGTAAAGGCAAAGGACATCAGTTTTTGCCAGGGTTCGGAGAGGGGAGGGTGGTTGACTACAGGAGTTTGGAATTTCTTAGTCATGAAACTGCTCTGTATCTTGACTGTGGGTATGGATATATGAAGATCCATTTGTCAAAACCCATAGTTTTTGTACTGCAAGAAGTGATTATTTTATGTAAGTTTAAAGACAAAAGCATATTGATATTCTACTACACATCCACTAAAATGGTCCAATTAAAAAAGATGTGCAATCCCAAATATTTGTGAGCTGGTAGAGCATATAGCACAGCTCTCTCTTAGGAACTCACATCAAAATCCCTCTTTTCCAGTCCTTTCAGTCCTTCAGAGAAGGAGAGAGTTCTACGAATATTCTAATTTGGTTCTTGGTTAATCACATTTTAGAAGTTCCATAGAGGTGATGTGAATTACACCTCATTTTGCTATCTGTTGCCTTAGGATTTCAGCTGAAGGTTCCATTTTAGCATCTTATTATATTAGCTTTGTGACCTAGGGCTTTCTGTGAATAATATACTCTCTACTCTAAGGTCTGGCCAGAGAATAGAACTTTGACTTCTTTGGTGTTTAATTATTATTACAAGTTCACATACAGAAATAGTATTCATAAAAGATTACCTGAAGGAAATCCATTCATTTCTTTAGCTGTTTAAAAATTTTCTTTTCAGAGTTAGTTGGTATGTTAAAAAAACTGTACACTCTCACTACTTTATTTTGGTTCCTACTGAATTTCCTTTACAAGAACTCGCTTTGGTGTTACTGCACCCGTCCTCATTGACGGACATTATAGGAAAGGCCATAAGAAACTTCCTATTACATTTTTATCAGAAAAGTTACCGAGGCCCTGCTGCTATAATCAATGTATTGACTTTCTGAGTACCCATGAGAGAAAGTCTTTGTGCCTCTTAGTACCAGGAAAGGCTCTGCTTCTGACATCCTAATTTGCTTTGATATTATGATCCATGATCTTATAAACTGTTTCTCTTTTTTTCAAGGAAGCTAGGAAATTTCAAGCCAAGATAAAGGAAAATATACTTTTGATGTCTCTATGCCTAATGGTGTTTTGAGGATCATTACATAATATGTAGGCAGATCGGGATATCCAAAGCTATTTGGAAAATAGCTATATTACATATAATGGAACAGAACTGTGTTAAAATCAAATAGATTAGATGATTTCCTATGGGATATTACCATATCTTACTTTGTGTACAAGCAGAAATGTTTGCCCAGCATTCAGAAAACAAAGAAGCATGGTGTCTAATAGGAAGGCTATAATAATTTGAACACCACTTAGAGATCATCAAAGAGCACTTAAGTGACTAATCATGGTGACGCTTCTCAAAGTCATTTTGCATTTTGAGGGAGTAGACATATAGCCATACCTATTGCAAAATGTGTTCATATGGATGGTCTTATAAAAAAAGAAGAAAAAAAAAAGATATTTTATGACAATAATAGAGAGGGAAGTAATTAAGAATGTGGGCTTTGGAGTAGTAAATGCACTAGGTTTAGTGTGATCTGGGTCAACATTTTTAACCTTTCTCGGGGTCAGTTCTGTCATATGAACAAAGAAAACAATATCAGCTTCATAACACTATTATGAGCACTGAATGCAAAAATATGTATAAAGCCCTGCGCAAAATCCTAATAAAATTAAAATGAACATTTTTATTGATAAAATTAATGAAAATAAAACTGAAAATACGATGTATTGTTCAATGCCTATAGTGTTTGTATTGAAGAAGTAAAAATTATGTTGTCAAATCTTGTAACATAACTTGATTTTGTTAAGCCAAACCCTACAGAGCCTGAAATGCACTTCAATAGTTTAAAGTAAAAGAAACAACTCATATGCCTATCCCTATCAGGAAGGGATCTTACTCATTCAGCAGAGCACTAAAGGCTTTCTAACTGCCATCACACCATTTGGATTTTGGTGACTATTTTTCTGGCCTCTCTATATTTGGCAGTTTGAGATGCATTTTCCCTGGAAAATAGTGATTCAATCTGCAATGGCAAGTTTAGTCATTGTTTTTCATTTCTGCATTTAAATGGGGTGGGGGGGTGGGGAAGTGAGATAACAAAATTTACATTATCCTGGGGAAGAATTACCCTTCTATCTCCTTTCCAGCCCCACCCTTAACACACATACTTTCTTCCAGAGGGGTAATGACAAAAAGGGAGTGCTTGCAAAAGGAACCGGCTGTTGTTGTTTACAGGTTGTTTGTAGCTAGGCTCTGTTCTGACCAGCTTGAATCCATTACTTGCTATGTATTATTTACGTCTCTATGAACGGAGCCATATGTTACTGGCCTACACCATGTGAAACCTCTATTATGTTCCATTTGAAAGTATTGTAACTTACCTGAATGAACTCGTCAACATATGCTATAGTCTAATAAAACTGTCTTCTCCAAGTGACAATAGCTGCAGTTACAGAAGATTCAACTGGGTATCAGGAAATACTGCTTACGCTTCCACTGTGCCTATAACTCACTGTATGGCTGTATATGTCCTTCAACATATTTGTTCCTTAGTTTTGCATCGTGCAAAATAAGAATTGTTTTGTTCCTAGTATTACTCTTATTGAGTCAATTCCAGTTATGGACACTGTTTTGTCATCTGAAACAGCCCAGTGCCTATGTAGATCTGTAGAGCTAATCCTAATTATGTGCCATCACTCTATTATATTTTAAAATACATCATCACTCATATATTTAATATACATATAAAACTTAAAAATATACATTTTAATATTTTCATCAAGGACAAAGATTTAATCTACTACTACTTTTTTTTTTTTTCAACATTTTTTATTTATTTTTGGGACAGAGAGAGATAGAGCATGAACGGGGGAGGGGCAGAGAGAGAGGGAGACACAGAATCGGAAACAGGCTCCAGGCTCCGAGCCATCAGCCCAGAGCCTGACGCGGGGCTCGAACTCACGGACCGCGAGATCGTGACCTGGCTGAAGTCGGACGCTTAACTGACTGCGCCACCCAGGCGCCCCATCTACTACTACTTTTTAAAGCTGCACTTCATATCAAATAGTACTTTGTTCCAGAAAAAAAAAAAAAATCTTCAATAAATGTCTTTTGACTAACATTGTTGAATACTATGGGCTGAATTGTGTAACCCCAAAGAGTCACACATATGTTCTGCAGTGCTTCAGGATGTGATCGCCTTTGCAGATAGGGTCGTTAAAGCAGAAAGTAAGTTAAAGTGGGGGGGGGGGGCTTAATCCAATATGACTGGTATTTTATAAAATGAAGAAATTTGGATATAGGCATGCACAGAGGGAAGATGCTGTGAAGCCACCCACGAGAAGATGGCCATCTACCAGCCAAGGAGAGAGGCTGGGAACAGACCCTTCTTCGAAGCCTCAGAACCTTCGGAAGGAACCACCTGTCAGCACCTTGACTGGGGACTGTGAGCCTCTAGACCTGTGAGAATATATATTTCTGTTGCTTGCACCATATAGTCTGAGGTACTGCATTATGGTAGCCCTAACAATCTAGTACAGATGGTATATGAAGACAGAAACGGCAGATCTTGTCTGTTCAGGGACACTAACTATATTTAAAATGCTTGAAATTGACATATGGCCTCTTATTATTGGTTGAATTTTCATATCAACTTTTACAAATTCTAAATGTTCATTCTTGTTATTTATACAGCACATAAGGTATCACAGGCTATATATAAGACCTGTCACTAAAAAAAAAAAAAAAAAATACATTCTATTATTTTTGTAAAAAAAAAAAAAAACAAAGGAAAAAAAACAGTTGTGGCATGTGAAAAAAAAATCAAAGCAGTAATCCTTTCATTATTTCTTTTCTGTCCCCTTTATATGCTTCTCTCTGTCTATTCTTATACTCCATTCTCTTCCCAGTAAACTAGGTATCTCTGTCTGTATGCTTAAGAGTAGGCCTATTTGTACCAATCCCTTGATCTCTCTTACAGGACTTCAGGAAAAAAAAAAAATCCATAAGATTTTCTGTTACGAGCAAAAAAATACTTCTTACCTCATATTTGAGATTGGTGCTGGGAAAAGGGATAAAGTAAGAATTTGTGTTACAAGGTACTTTAGAAAAGAGTTTGAGATAATAAAATTGTGCCACCGTCTGGGGAAAGAGTTCTAAAATCCTTCATAGTTTTGCCCCAAACACATTACACCTTTGCTTTCTGCAAAAGTATCATTTGGGCCAGACTTTCTTGAAATGAACCAACATGATGACACATAAGGCTTAATGAGAGGTTTTATTCTTAACTCCCTACTCTCCCTATAGCCATGAACTTAGAAAATTAAGGAATTCAAAAGTTCTGGCTTATTAATACATATAAATGTTCATTACATTTCTTAAGTTAAAGAATGAGAGGTAATTGGATGAAAGAATGATAGGACGAAGCAAGAATGAATATACAAAGTAATGAATTACCTGGCTTTTCCGGAGTTTGACCATCATTGCCTCTTCCCCCCACCCCAATGCCTTCTGCCCTCTTCTTGGTGGATCTGGAATTAATATCAAAAAATAGAAGCAAAGCAATTGCTACCATCATCTTCTGAAGACTTCAGGCTACTAGTGATGGAGAAACCTTCTATCAACATTGCATTCCCATATCTTTCCAACATCTGGGAAGACTAAGTAGACCCTGCTAATTTTGAAATGTCAAGACCAAAGCGAGAAAGGCAAAAACTTTATAGTACTTAGGATTCAAAAATTTCTAGTGATACAAAATATAATATCATGAACCCTAAGGGAGCATGTGCTCAACATGATGACTATACCTCATGTAGTACCTGTTCACTAAGAAGAAGAAAGCTAAGCTGAAAAGGTCATTGTGATAAAGGTACATGATGGGATACAATCATTCTCCTTTTGATTTTTAGATATTACTCTATGACTATAAGAGAAAATAAGAAGAAACTGGCAAGTAAATTGAATAAAAAATGAATGCAAAGATGATAGATCTCCAGTAGCAATTAAATGTGTGTTTTTTTTTTTTAACAAATAAAGCAAGTGTTTCTATTGTATAATATTGTGACAGTATATGGAGAAATATATTGGTTGGTGATCAGAATATATTGGCTCAGTATAAGTGACACAATCTATTGACTCTATCGGTGCTACCTCTATGCAATAGGAGGAAAATAAAACTCCTTTAAAGCCATAAATGCCTGTGTCTACACAGCTAAATCAGAGAGAAGTGTATAAATGAGCCATGCATATACATGGTGAAATGCTATAATGCGCACCAAAAGCTTTGCCAATTATCAAACATATCCACTGCTGGTTTTCCTCATGCCTAAAGTTCCTGCTACTATTAATTATCCTTTTAGTTGAACACTTTTGTACCCCTAGAAACTCTTGCTTAAAATGCAAACACTTAACTAAGAAGTAAAACATATAAACCTATTGGTACCTATTTCTTTAAGGGGCCTAATGTCAATCAAGTCCTCACGCTACCTCCCTGTAAGTCTAAGCAAATTACCTTACGTAATTTCAACAGCCATGATTTTAGTCTTTGGTACGTTTGTCATACCAAAGAAACTACTAGAGAGAGAGGGAGATGTTAGGCAAAATAAAGTAGATTCAGGTTTTGTTCATTTGTTTGTTTACTTAAGCTACTAGATAGATGCTTTCATGACTTCGGAATGTCTGCTTTGGTCATAATCTGCCTAAATGTGAGCACCATCATTCACAATTCTTGCTTCCTGTGAACTCGTTCCCTGCAGGAAATCAACAGCTAAAACTACTGCCTTTATTTGGAACAGTGAGGTCAACAGTCATTTCTTCAGAGAAAACATCAGCTAGCACTGCAATAGCCTTCCAAATATAACAGGTGGAAGCGAGTCAGATTAGATAAAAGTGTTAATTTATTTATAGCACAACAGAGGAGAAATCACAGATGCAATAAGTTTGCACATTTAAACACAAATCATTGACCCTGACAGAGATTTAGGAAAGTAGATTTATTTCCAAGCTATGAACAGAATTTTACTAAAAAATCATGTGTGCTTGGCAGCTTTCCTTCCCTGAAGATTTCTGGTATTCATTCACTTTTCTTTTTTAAAACTTATATAGAAAGTTGATTCCCCATCCTGTAGTCTCAAACATACTCTGGGGAAAACATGCCTTCAGCTGACGATGGGGGTCATTTGCAGAAATACTCCACAGGTCATATAGAATGCTTTCAAAGGAAGCATTCAATGGCATTCAGTCACTCAGTAAATACTTATTGACAAAACATTCTGTGCCAGCCATTACTCTAAGAGCTGGGAATATAAAGATGAACCACACACCTAACATTCCTGTTCTCATTGGACTTTCAGTCTATCAAAGTGTTAAAAAAAAAGATAAAACTAAATACAGAAAAGAATATTAGATAATTTATATATTATGAGCATGGAATTAAAATGGAGTAAATTTGGCACTACTGATATTTGGACCCATATGATTCCTTGTGTGGGAGGGTGCTGTCCTGTCCCCTATAAGACAGTTAGGGCCTCTCCAGCCTCTAGCCACTAGGTACCCTCTCTCCAAAATTTTCCCATGTTTCCAAATGTCCTTCAGGGGGTCATGTTATCTCTAGTTGAGAACCACAGAAGTAGAGTGACATAATAGAGACTGCCTAGTCACTGGATGAGTGGGATTTGATGGTCTCAAAAGGCCATTTAAGCTGAGACCTTAATATCATAGAGGACGATCCATGTAAAGACTCAGGAGAGAATGATCCAGGCACAGGGAATGGTTACTGTAACAGCTCCAAGGCAGGAACAAGAAGGGGAAGGTTTTTGAGGGACAGAAAGAAGACCAGTAAGGGGAAGAGAAGTGTGAGATGAGAATGGAGAATAGAAGTTCACATATGGTTTTTCTACAGGTAAGGAGTTTTTATTTTATTCTAAGTATACTGAGGTACCATTGGAGGGGTTTTATCAATGAAGTGATATTAGCTGCTGATGGTTTAATCTCTGACTTTTGTCTGGAAAATGAATTGAGTAGGGATAAGTAGAAGACAGAAGACTACTTAGGAGGTAATAATTGTAGAAACTGAGGTGATAATGGTTTCAATTATCTGCAAACATAATCTGTTTAACATAAGATTATAAGGAAGCATGATTGGCATTTATACATTTTACATGTCTGTTTTCTTCTCATACCCTATTCTTGCACATAGACCATCTATTCTCTTTCCTATCTTCAGACACACAATAGATCAACCTATTTTCATAAATATAATACACAACTAATTTTGCATTCATTAATTCACTTATACATTTCTTTTATTAATTATTTACTGGATAAAATTAAGCTGCATTAAGGGATTTAAGATATAAAATATGATCTCTGCCATTAGGAGCTTACTTTTCACTAGTATAACTTTCAATGACAATATATTATGCCTATAATTTTTGTTTACTACAGTCCAAAAGATCTTTTAGAATTTGCTTATCTTATCTGTATGACAACAACAAAGAATAATGGGAATAGCCATTAAAGTTAGATTTTTTTTTTTTTAACTAGCTGTGGGCAAATATTTTTAACACTGCTTGATTTATTTCATTAGCTATAAAACAAAGAACTAAATATTTTGCATGGTATTGTATCGATTATGAGAAAAAAACTGGTCATTTAATGCATATTTTATTTTTATCTTTAACAACTTTAGTCAGATATAACTGTCATGTAATAAACCACACACATTTAAATATAATTGTGTAAGTTTTAACATATGAATAGAACTTCTAAACCATCACCACAATCAATAATGAACATATCCATTGGCCTAAAAAATTGTCTCATGAGCCTTTGTAATCCTTCCCTCCAGCTCCCCTATCCCCCATACTCCAACATCCAGGCAACCACAACTTGTGTCATCATACATTAGTTTGTATTTCCTAGTATTTTATATAAATAGAATCATACTCTTGCTTGCATAGTTTCTGACAAAAAAAAATGCAGTCCTTGTCTTTGTTCCTCCATTTATACTGTATCTTTTTTCTTTGGCTGCTATTAGGATGTTTCTCTCTTTTTGCTGGTTTTTAGCAATTTGTTTATGATGTTCCTTGGGATAGTTATTTATTTTCATCTTTCTTGGGCTTGAATTTCATTGAACTTTGGTCTCTGGGCATGGTATCATAGAAAGATTGTTGTCCTCAGTTACTAGCAGAGCTCCTAAAAACCCTTGCAATTTCCTGAGTGATACAGGTGACAGGAGCATCTTCTGTTCTCATGAACTGACTGTTGGTGGGCCCCTGTACTTCCTCAGGTTGGGAACTGGCCATCAGAAAGTCCAAAAATTGATTAGAAGTTTGATACTTTTCACTCCATCCCCCAATCTCTTTCTAGGGGAAAGGGGCTGGAAATTGAATTAGGGGTGCCTAGGTCGCATTGGACTTCGGCTCAGGTCATAATCTCATGGTTTGTGGGTTCGAGACCCATGTCAGGTTCTGTGCTGACGGCTCAGAGCCCAGAGCCTGCTTCAGATTCTGTGTGTGTGTCTCTCACTTTGTCCCTCCCCACTCATGCTTGCTTGCTCGCTCGCTCTCTCTCTCTCTCAAAAACAAACATTTAAAAAAAAGGAAATTGAATTAATCATCAATGGCCAATGATTTAATCGATCACACTCACGTAATGAACATCTCATGAAAACCCCTAGTTGATGGGGTTTAGAGAGCTTCCAGGTTTGTGAATGCATCCATATGGTGGTGTACCCCAACTCCATGGGGACACAAGCTCCTGTGCTCAGAACTTTTCTGGATCATGCCCAATGTACCTCTTTATCTGGCTGTTCATCTGATTCTTCTATAACAAACCAGTAAATATAAGTATAGTTCATCACTAAATTTTGCAAGTTGTTCTAACAAATTTTGAATCCAAGGAGGAGTGTATTAGAACCCCCAATTATAGCCAGTCATTTATAAGTGTTGGTGGCCTCAGACTTGTGACTGGTATCTGCAGTGGTGGGGAGGGGGCAGTCTTGTAAGACTGAGCCCTAAACTTGTATGAGCTGACACTAACTCCAAGTAAACAGTGTCAGAATTGAGTTGTTGCGCATCCAGTCAGAAAACTGGACAAGTGGTGTTGCACAAGACACCAGTTATTTGGTGTGAGGAGGACAATGAAAACTTCTGAGTTTATAGCTTTTACCAAATTTAGGAAATTTTCCATAAGGCTCTCAATCTCTTAAAAATTATTCCTCTTTCCTCTCCTTTGGGGAATCCAGTTACATAAAGATTAGGCTGTTTGAAGCTATCCCATAGCTTACTGGTCCTATCTTCATTTTAAGAATTCTCTTTTCCCTGTTTCATTTTGGATAGTTTCTATGGCTATATATTAAATTGAATACATACTTTCTTATAACATCTAATCTACTTTTATTAATTTTTTTAATGTTTGTTTATTCTTGAGAGAGAGAAAGAGAGAGAGACAGAGTATCAGCAGGGGAGGGGAAGAGAGAGAGGAAGACACAGAATCTGAAGCAGGCTCCAGGCTCCGAGCTGTCAGCACAGAGCTGCAAGTGGGGCTCCAACTCATGAACTGACAGATCATGACCTGAGCCGAAGTCGGACGCTTAACTGACTGAGTCACCCAGGAGCCCCAAATCTACTTTTAATTGCACCTAACTTTTTTTCATTTTCCACATGATACATTATAATTTTAGTCTTTAGAAGTTCATTTAGAATCCTTTAAGAATATGAACAGATAGATAGAATGACCAAATAAGGCATTAAAACAGTTTTCATATCTGTATTCCATATGTGTAAAAAAAATATCTATCATCTATCTATCTATCTATCTATCTATCATCTATCTAACATTTGTGTAAGATCAGTTTTAATGAACTGATTTATCTCCTCATTATGGGTTATATTTTCCTGCTTATTCGCCTGCCAGGTAATTTTTCAACAAGTAGAATATACTGTCAATTTTACTTAATTGATTAGTGGATACTTTTGTATTTCTATAAAGATCTTGAGTCTTGTTCTCGGATGTATTTAAGTTACTTGAAAATGCTTTGATTTTTTTCTAGTCTTTTAATATTTTTTAGGTGGGACCAGCACAGTGCTCAGTCTAGGGCTAATTATTCTCACATTATTTCAGGCACTGTTACCTTTAGTTCTTTTGGGTGATTCTTTCCCCAGTCTGTCTCTTGAGTTTCTCAATGTGCAGATCTCAAGTTTCCTCTTCTCTCTCTCCCTCCCTCCCATCTCCTCTCTCTCTACCCCCTCCTTCCCTTCTCAGCTTCCTACTTTTGGGTCTCTGTCTTGTGGAATCTCACCATCTTGCTTTCCCTGGGCTTTCCACTTCATCTTCTCACCTTTGTGCATCAGTCACACTCTGCTTGGAGTTCACTTCCCTACACCACAGTCTTAATTACCATCTCAAAGCAGTAAGCTGGAACAATTGTAGGGCTTTCCTCATTATTTTTTGTCTCTTGTCTCTGAGGAATCACCATTCTTCATTGCTCAATGTTCAGTATCTTCCAAACTATTGTTTCACTTATTTTGTCAATGTTGTTGGTGTGTCTTTGAGAGAGGAAATCTGGTCTCTGTTACTTCTTGGCTGAAGAATCATCATTCTTCATTGCCCAATGTTCAGTATCTTCCAAACTATTGTTTCACTTATTTTGTCTTTTTTTTTTTTTTTTTTTTTTTTTTTTTTTGGTGTGTCTTTGAGAGAGGAAATCTGGTCTCTATTACTTCTTGGCTGAAAATGGAAGTCAAGATGGTTTCAAAAGATCTGGCCCACAGAAAGATCTCCATAAGTAATAACAGCTGAAATTCAATACGTGTCAAACTTTTATACTTGGTATTCTAGATACACAGGGACCTATACTAGGTTCTTTGGGTACTTGTATTTTCTCTCTATGGCCCTCTCCCTACCACTCACTCCATCCATTTCTATTTTATGGGAAGTTTTATGGGTATAGACCTCTCACCTTGATACTTCTTTGAGGGTAGCCTTAGAATTTAAGTTTCATCCATACTGATAAAGGTTGAGAGAATGGTTTAAATACATTAGCAACAGTTAATTCTGTGGCCCTTTCAGTTTTCTACCTTAATCTTTGGTTGTGAGAATGAAGTTGCATCACAAGTGAAGAGAATATGCTGAACTTCAAGACTAATCATTTTCTATTTTAAGTAACTGTATCTTTCAAATTAAAACAAACAAGAAGACTATTCAAAACCCAATGCTAATTTTCTCAGTATCTCTAGAGAGTTTATTTCCAGAGTCCACTCTCGGGAAATCTCTGTAGGCAGGGCTTTGTTATTCTTGTTATTTTTTTCTTTGAGAATATTCTGAGGGATTTAAACTTGTCATCCTTTTCTCCCTTTCTGTTTTCTTTGATATGCTTCTTCATCTGTTTTAGATTATGGCACAGTTTCTCGTCTTTATTTTGTAGCTTGGGTAGGGTAATATCTTAGTGTCACTGCTGCTCCTCTGTGCTGGAAGAACTGACTTTATCTGCTCAGCATCTCTCTACCTCTCTGTGAGCAGCATTTGTTCTTGTGTCTCTGGCTGGAAAACACACACACACACACACACACACATCCCACAAAAAACAAAAACAAAAACAAATATGCTTTCTTCAGCAAGTGGACTATGCTGAAAAACTGATCAAAGATAGCTTCTTGGTACTGATTCTTGCAGAGGATGGCAGATTGCTGCTGTTGTGAGTTTTTGGAGTTAGTATTTAGAAAACTTTGAGAGTACTTACATGATCCTATTGAAGTACAGCTGTTACTGTCAAGTATTAGCTGGGATCTTTCTTTTTTTTTCTTTTTGTTTTTTGTTTTTTTTCTGTGAAATCCAGACTCTGAGAGTTTCTTTTATACTTTTTGCAAGTAATCATAAAGTATGGATTTTCAGTCCCATTCAGTTTTGGAGTGAGTAGGAGAAAGGGAAATTATGAGAGATTTTTCTGATTTTTCTCTTCTTATCCCACCCACAAATACAATGTTCTTTTGCTCTTTCAAAGTGACAGAAATTCAGTTTAAACTAGTTAAGCAGAAAGGGAAATTTGTTTTCTTAGGTAAATGCAGAGTCCAATGTTAAGGGCTAGTAGCAGGAATGCTGGCATTCAGCATCAGAATTCCCAAGATCTACATTTCTTGGTAATGTTTTCTCTTAGGTTGTTTTCTACTTTCAGTCAGGTTTTTCTATGTGATAGTAAAGACAGGCCCCATACCCCTAGTTTATGTTGCCCTTGATGCCCTTAATCTCAGAAGGATCCAGATCCTTTAATTTCCAGTACCCAATTTGTCCCCCAGAGTTCTGATAAACTCTGTGTGGTCACATGTCCATCTCTAGAGCAATCAGTGTAGCAAAGAGAATTAGGTAATCATACTGTGGAAGCTTTCCTTCCATGCTCCTACTGGAGGAGACATAGTGAAGCCAGCATACTCATACCACCTAGAAAAGTTCCTCCCAAGAAATACTGACTTCTATTACCAGAGGTGAAAAAAAATGCTGGGTATACAAATGGAACAAATATCTACCAGTAACACCTCAGGCATGCTTCTGTCACATATCTTAGTCTATGTCACCTAAGCTCCTAGTGTACAGCCCAAGTCCTCTTAGGTTCAAGAAATATGACATTTCACTGTGGTTAGCACAGGACTGAGGGCAACAACATCAGCAAGATGCTAGGCTTTCTGCCATCTTATTTATTTCTATTTCTTATTAATCATCAATAGCTCCAACTAGGTACTATTTATTATCTGAAGCTGGATTTTATTTTCTGTAGCACTACCATGAAACTTTGCCAGTTGCTTCTCTATACTCTTATCCACTCCCTTTCAATTTCTTATCTATCTTATCTATCCGTTCTTATCTTATCTTATCTGTTCTGTTCTGTTCTGTTCTTCTATTTCTTATAACTTTGTTTTGCTGGTAAAATGTTAAGGTCATTTCTAAGTGTATAGAAGTTTAATATGCCACATGGAGAGGTAAATAAGTAATAACTATTTTGAATAAACATCAATAAAATGGATTCAGGATATGCTAAAAGATCCATGAAACTGGCAAGCTGAATGGCTATTACTTTGGTAAAGGATTTTGCTAATAGTCACACTATAGGCATTAAGAATTTACTAGGTTCCTAATATATTGCTAGGCAATAAAGAAAAAAGAAATCAAGAGAAATAGATAACATCCATCTAGTTCTCCAGGAGGAAAAACACTAATATAAGAAAGAGCAGTTATTTTTGTGTGTGTTGTGAGGTAAGCATCACATATAATAGCAATTCAATTCATATAGTGAAGCACTCAGTAAAGTCTTTGAGAGAAAAAAAAAAAAAGACTTGTACAGTCTGAAAACACGATTTGCATTTGTGGAGGGCACTTCCAGCCAATGGCAAAGGAACAAAGGTTCAGAGGCCAGAATGATCTTGTTCTACGTATGGTAAGGAGTAGTCCTAAGTCTTCTTGAACAGTATGTTAGGTTTCTGCTAAATCACAGTAAGGAGGCCCTAAGAATTGCTGGTGGGGTATGAGGCTTTATTAATATAAAACATTGGGAAGCAACTTCATAATATTAGATGTTAAAAAGAGGAAACAATTTTGACACAGAGTAGCTAAGCAGGGAGTCATAACCCTCAACCATTCAACAGGAGGAAAGGTGTAAAAAACCCAGGCAATCAAGTCTTCATATAGGCTCATGGTGTGAATCTCAAAGAACAGAGGAAAAGTTCCTAGCCCAAGCAGAAAGACCATGACTAGAAGTTTCTAGTCAGAAAGGAAGGCACTGACTGAAGTGGGTTGTTTATACAGGCAAGGCTCCAAGGATCCAGTGGAAGGGTCATTTCAATTCAATTCAACAAGTAACACAACCAGATTCTGGAACGAGGAGACTTGTGCAAATGACTGGAGATGTAGAAGGATAAATCAACAGATTGGGGCCCTAGAAGAAGGCGTTAAGGTGAGGACGTAAGAAGCAGGACTGACGTTGCTATTGAGGAAACTACTGGTGAGGTCTATGTTTCCTATTTACTGCTCTTCAGGACTAGAATAGAAACGTGGATGTGAGTATGATGGAGGCCACAGACCTAACACATGAGAACAGTTCTATATTCTGAATTTCTATCTTTTCTTACATGTTCTTCACAATTATTTTATTGATACTCTTGCATAAAATTCTTTCACCACAATTAACACTGCTTCTTTCTCCACTTGATTTGAGAGTGGATCTTACTCACTGTGTGATTTTAGGCAACTTACTTTACCCCTCTGAATTTCATTCTGCTCCTCTGTAAAAATGAAAACAAGAATCACTGCTTCTTAGAGTTTTGAAGATTAAATGATATAAAATATATCCTAGAAAACAGCACAAAACTATACTAAGTTCGTGTTCATTAATGAAAGTTTCCTTTAGTTCTTCACCACTTGCTTTCTTCTTCCTGTCCTCATATCTTTGCTAAAATGTCTCTTTTTCAGTGAGGCTACCCTGACAACCATATTATAATTGCAACATTTTCCTCCATGCTCCAGCATTCCCAACCCACTTTACCAAGCTTTACTTTATTCCCATTTAATTTGATCACTACATGATTTCATTTAATACACTATTATGATTCATTATTTATGATTTATTGTCCATCTTCCTTACTAAAATGAAAGCTCTCCAAAGAAGCTTCTGACTGTTTCGTTCACTACTTTATCTCAAGTTCTGGCACATGATAAGCTCTTGATAAATACTTACTGAATTAATCAAGGTTGTATTTTACAAAATAAATCTGAGAAATGCACATTAGTAACTTCACAGAACTCATTACAAGATACAACTGAAGAGTTTTAATAAGAAAAGAATAAATTATTTTTTTTTCTTTGATTGGGAGATGATACTTAGGAGACGGAATACAAAGCTAACTTTGAAATAAAATTGGATAAAATGAACCAAAATGGTTTCAAAATGGGAAATCTCTGTTAAATCTGGTCATCAGAGTGGGGATCAGGAAGATGAATTTGGTGACAGGCACAAACTCTAATGCCACAGGGCATGGGAGACCTCTTAAGAAATGTTTTTTTATAATAAGGAGATACAGACAACCCAGAGTAATTGATTAGAAAAATAACTCATCTGTGTACAGGCTTCTGTACATAAAGAACTATTATTTATTCTATAAATAAGTATTATTTGGTCCAGTAAGGGGTTGGACAATCAGAGCATCAGAGGGAGCTGCTGAGTGCTTATTTTTCACCCCAAGCAAATAAAGAATTGATAATAGCAATAGTGAAGAACCAGGAAATAATTTGGAAAAAGAGATAAAATTCAGAAAGTCTAGAAATAGGTTACATGTTTAACCTGAAACTTATGTTGAGATGACAATAATGATGACTGTGATAAAATAATAACAAATAAAAAAGAACAACCACAGCAGAAAACCCCACAATTATTTTGGTAAAACTTATATTTCTTTCTGCTTGACTAAGGTTTGTGAAAGAGTTTTTAAGTCATATGTCATGCACATATCACATTGTTGTATAATTTCCTTGCACATATATTGATCTTATCTGGGAAGTTTATATGACTTCCCTAATTCCAAAAACACATTTTTGAAAAGCAGTTTAAATTCACTGCCACATTTTCCAAAATACTCTCAAATTGATGATTAACATCTATAATTATTTATGAAAAGTCACAAAATGTAGTTTAAAAGCTCTTTCCAGTATTCACAAACATCTATTTTAATTTAGCTTTAGTAGCCAAATTGTTCGACATTTAAGATTCTTCTTTATCCATCCCTACCAACAGATTTCATAGGCGCATATGCTACTGTATTCAGAGTACTGATCTGTCTCTCTCAAAATATCTCTGTATCTGTGCATTTATTTATTTATTTATTTATTTTTTAATGTTTATTTTTGAGGGAGAGAGAAAGCACAAGTGGTGGGGGGGCGGAGAGAGATGGGGAGAAAGAGGATCTGAAGTGGGCTCTGTGCTGACAGTAGAGAGCCTGATGTGGGGCTTGAATTCACCAACCATGAAATCATGCCCTAAGCTGAAGTTAGCCCTTTGATTGAGCCACCCAGGCACCCCAATCTGTGTGTGCTTTTATAAAGACACGACCATGGAAAAGTAAGTGGAAGACCAATAGCAAGTAAGAAATGGTTTAATTTTGTCATTATTAGGCTCTTTATTATATTTTTTCTAGTAAGCATTGAGGCTCAGAAAGCAACGTAAGAAAGTAGTAGGATTTTGTTCTTATATGGATTAGTGATTCCAGCAATTTAATGAAGATAAGACCAAGGAGATCATTTTTATGAACAAGATGATATGGCAGAAAAGTAAGTTCTTTATGATGAATTTTATGTGGTATGTATTCTACGGACTTTCCCCTCATTTTTAAACCAACATCTGACATATTTTGTAGAATTAAATACATAGAACTCAGCTCTGAGCACTGTCTTTCAAGGAGTTCCCTCTATTCAAAATGTCAGTACTGCCACATGGTCATCACTGCCTGATTACATAATGGCGGAATTCAACGGCCTTGATGAGCACTTAGGGTGAGGGACACTCACTCTGCTGTCTCCAATCACACTTTCTATATATTTAGATATAGATATATATATTAAAGTTAACAGGCATTGCTAGTTGGAGGTAATTCTTTTGATAAAAACAATAATGCAAATGGAAAAGGATAATTTTATCAGGACTGTAGAGACATGAGTTCTCCTTCTCTTTGTACAAATTTAATTTCAAAAGCACATTGCTTCTTTCTTGGCTCCCCACCAGTGGAGCAGGCAAAATTGGACTTGCCTAAAATGATGGTTACTGTTCTACTCCTCTGCAGGAGAAGATACAAGATCGACATAATGTTTTCATATATAGCATTTTCTGAAGACCAATGCGTTACCAGCACACAACCATTACATAAAACTGGCATAAAACTGTTGAAATTTAATTTTAAGGTGATTTAAAGTTTTGAAGTCATACTTCTGCCTCCATTCTGATATCTGCCTCCATTCACAAATGGGGGGAAAAAAGGGGAGAATCAATAAGCACAATCACTCATTAGGCTTTGATTTACACTCTAACTGTGAAGATATTAATTAACTTAAATGAAAGCCTCTAGTTTTTATAAGACATTGGTGTTTATCAGCAATGAATGATAAAATATTTGTATTTCATAAGTATATATAAATTGAAGATAATCTTGATTTATATCAAAGACGTAGGCTCAGTCAAAGTGTTCAATTTTATACTCATCAATTACTACCTTTAATTTATTAGTGACACATTCAACACACATTATTTTCTTTTCTTTTTTTGTTTTTGCCAGCTTCCATGTTATACACTCGAAATAT
Source organism: Panthera pardus (assembly GCF_024362965.1). Classification (NCBI taxonomy): domain Eukaryota; kingdom Metazoa; phylum Chordata; class Mammalia; order Carnivora; family Felidae; genus Panthera; species Panthera pardus. Next base: position 47,551,109 of record NW_026526666.1, on the reverse strand, counting down.
AAAGCATGAAAAAAGTGTTTGCTTAATTAATATGCTTGTTCTTCTTCGACATTGCAGATGTTTTGTCCTTAGCCTAATACTTGGTAATTTTAGAGAGACGTGGGAGGAAAATTTAACGTGACATTCTTCCACCAAAAAGTAAAAATTTGGGTATCAATTGCATAAGATTGCATTTCATAGTTCTTTTTAAAGCCGTTTGCATTGGCACTGGTAAAACAGTTTCTCTGGCTAGTTAGCTACAAAGCTCTATAAGAACACAGTGCCTTTAGAAGGAACCAAGTTTACTTTTCTGACACTTTCTGAAGATTTGTCAATTTTGTATTATTAGAAATATGAATTTATATGACTAATACATAAACACTCAAGAATACTTATTTTTTTCTTTATTCCCATTGTCCCAGAAAGCACAGGGCAAATCAGAGCCTGCAGTATTGCATAAAGTGTGTTTTTGGGGATTGGCAGGAGAGCCAAAACATCCACCATCAATAAACATCCATTTTATAGGAGGTTCTCTTGATGCGATTATAGAGAAAACATTTTTCCATTTTCAAATAAGCGTGGGAAATATCGGATTAAACAGAAGCAGCATATTTCCGTATTCCTGGACTTCTTAGAGCCTTTAATATTCTAACATGCATTGTGAATCCCCACGACAGGGGTGCTCAGCTTTTGTCAAGTCAATATAGTCAAAGGACAGGTTTTTGTTTGTTTCGTTTTTGCTACAGATCATCTACTGGAATGATTGTTCCAAAGAAAACACTTTGAGAAAGCTGCACAGTGTGCTGATTAGCTTCAGAGATTAGACTGTGATTTAAAAGACAAGTGTATCTACATTTTAATACTCAAGCATCTGATACATATTCTTCTCTTTGGAAGAAAAAAACATTGTCTTTGTAGAAAATGATAAAAATCAGTGAGGGTCTGAGGGTGGGTGGCACTCAGATTGTGTTCGTGGGAACAGTTTGCAGATGTGCATTTTAACATCTGAGTGGTCACATTCCCACAGTGAACTTGAATTATATATATTAGCCAAATCAGAAGGAACACTTTCCTAGACATTTTAGTCTACTTTCGAACTGCAGCTTACCCTGCTCCAAATACTCTCTTATTCACCACCATGCTTCCAGTTTGTAAAACTGTAAATGTCACTTGCCCAGATTGAGTAGAAGTTAGTAAAGTAGATCTGATGCATTATTTATATTTCAACTTCATATCACACTTTTGGCTGAAGAGCCCTAGGCTCTAAGAACTTTTCAATAAAGCAAAAATAATAGAAGTTAGTAGAAGACTCAGGAAGTTAGGACAGGGAGAGTGAGAATGAGAGATGTAGGAAAAATTAGAGGAAATACTGACAAGTTATTCAGAACTCATTTATTAAAAAAGCAGAATATAAAGTGAGAGTAATATGATAATATACCAAAATGAAACGGCACAGAATTATATGTGTCCTGTATTGTATGTATAGTATCAATTTCAAAAGGGCAGGACGTGTCAACGACAGTTTTGTACAAACAAGAACCTTGATGTGTCATATGCTCTCCACCTGCTCCCCTCCCCCAACCACAGACAACTTATTATGCGTTTCTAACTAGTATGTTGAAACTTCCTAAATTGAGAAGTATTAAATCTTTCACTATTAATATCCAGATAACCTCATTACTTTTCATACTTTTCTGAGATTCTTATTAAAGATCCTAGGTTTTCTCATATTATTGAGAGCCACTGATTCATTTACTGCATCATGTGAAGAGTGGGGCTGATGTATCCCAAACATTACCAAGGACCCTAATAATGGGAGAGAGTATAGAATAAACAGGGAGAAGTATATGACTTCCCTCTTAGGTTCAAAACTGTGTTAGTTCACAAAAAGAACAAGACTGGCAACTATTAGCTAAAGAAATAAAAGCTGCAGACTGGTTTTATTTATAAAGCTGGGTCTCTGAATGCAGATGGCCTCACTTCAGGTCATATCTCTGTCCTTTCCTAGCTGTGAGACCTTAGGCAAGTCACAGAAGTTGGGCAAGTTACCCTAAACCAAGGCTCGATGTAAATCTGTAAAATAAGGATAATAATAGTATCTACCTCTTAGAATTGTTGGAAGCATATATTGACTTATTTTACATAAAGTGCTTTGAATATTGCCTAGCATATAGTAATAGTTTGATAAATAGATATTGCCATTATTTGGATTATTACAAGCAACTTTTATCCATTAATTATTCCCTTTTTTGTTCTTCTATATCAGTCTCTGCATTGGCTCTTCCCTTTTAGTTTGATTTCTCCAGTGTAAAAATAAGTGATCCATGAATCATGCTTCCAACTTAACCTACCATCCCATCTTTCTCCTCCTGTTCCTGCCACAACCCATTAAAGCCTGGCCTCCCTTATTCCTCCCAAATGCAATTTGTCCTTAAACTTCTGTCATTTGACTCTTATTGCTAGGGTATCACTGAAACAGTTTTGCTAAACTCACCCATGACCTCCTACTCTTAAATGCAGTGAGCCCATGCATATTCTTGCCATCTTTGCCTTTGGTAAACTTAAATGCCTTCTCCTCGTCATGAAACCTGCTCCTCTTCAGTCACTTAACTAGTTCTTCCCTCATTTGCCACTTAATTATAAGTCATTCCCCTAAGCCACCACCATTGTCATCTTTAAGCTCAATCCACATAGTTTATACATGGGAATCTCTTTTACTCTCTAAGTTATATCTTCCTAACTTCCAAATGTTCTTCACTAGATGTAACCTATTTCTTGATTTTCAGCCACCAGTTACATTGACATTTTCACGTGGATGCCCCATTAGTACCTCTAGCTCAGCATGTGTTTTCCCATTTCTTGATTCTCTGATTCATCCATTATAATGCTGCCAGATTTAGTATTCATCTTTCAATCCACTCTTCAAATAGAACCTCTTTTATAGAGTCTTTGAGGAGCTCCAAGTAAAATTTTACCAGTACTCCAATCTTTTGAGTCTCTTTCTTATTTATAGTTATTTTTACCTATATATCAATTTGAACCCACCACTAACTGTAAGCTGTTGAGAGCCCAGCACATCACTATAATTATCAAAGTACTTCAAAAATGACATGGTGAACAAAAAATATGATATTTAATGAATAGGTTGCTAAACTGGATGACTGAATGTAAAGGTAGATATTACCTCTTGAAATGGTAAATGAGATATGGTGATTACATGAGTTGTACAAAAACATATGAGCATAGTACAATAAGAGACATTGGAATATAAGATTCTAATGACTATGGTAAGAATTGCTAAAATGAATATTTATATATGCATTTTGTATATGTGTATACATATAATTAAATTTATAAAATTTTGAAGCATATAATTAATTATACACATACATAATTAAGTATATGTAATATATAAAATATATTTTGCATGGTATTTCAGATATGTCATTACCTATACTATTTTTGTGATGATAGGTACCAGAAGGCAACAACAGAAGACGATTCACCCTAGAATAATATTATGTGCTCAAGGGCATTTGAGAAAAAAAAAAATTAAATTGTTACATATGAATCAAAGGGCTAGGCAAGACTGAGAAAGCCATCTACTTTATACCCTGCCTCAGGGTTTAAAGTCTTTACATTCTATTGAAATGATCAATTAACATTCAGGGAAAGAGAATGCTCATAGATTTCCACACAATGTGGTTCACAATCTCCCTAGATTTTTATTGTTTCAATATTTTCATCATTTTCAATGTAAAACCTCAAAATTACAAGGTACCTTGACCAAAGCCAGATTATCTGATTAGATAAAATATCTGTATTATTTTAAAAAATACTACCTTCTAACAATGGAAAATATATTTAAAAAGTTTTTATTGGCTATTTTCTGTTGGCTCAATCATATATTATGCTATTAGCTCCTTTCTACTTTTTATATATTTATTGAAAATATTTTGATGAATTTTATGTCCAAAATAGTCTGGGTTTTGACATTGAAAGACATTGTCAGATAATATAAACACATACATGTATCTTTATAAAAACTATTTTCTTCTTTTGCATACATACATTCAGAGATTATAAAAATGTAAGCAATACATTTGGTTTTAAATACCTATTTTATAGTTCACCATTAAATTACCATTCAAGGGGCGCCTGGGTGGCTCAGTTGGTTAAGCGGCCGACTTCGGCTCAGGTCATGATCTCGTGGTCCGTGAGTTCAAGCCCCGTGTCAGGCTCTGTGCTGACAGCTCAGAGCCTGGAGCCTGTTTCAGATTCTATGTCTCCCTCTCTCTGACCCTCCCCCATTCATGCTCTGTCTCTCTCTGTCTCAAAAATGAATAAATGTTAAAAAAAAAATTACCATTCAAAATGTACTTTTTCTTCCTAAGGTTAAGCAGCAGCATTGAAGAAAATCTTAATGCCTTGCAATAATCAGGAATACACAAATTACTTTGTAATTGGCACAGAATACAGCTTTTAGAAAAGGTACATTTACTGTCTGAGCCTCTCAGGGTTGTTCAGGTGGTAGTCATCTGATGGTTGCTTTTAGGATATAGTTTGAATGGAATCAAAAAATCCTTCCTAGACCAAAGTTTTTACAGATTATGCTACAACTAGGAGCCTCCACTGTAATCAGTCCTTCAGGTTAATGCCTTCTAGTATCTGGAATAATAGAACTAAGTATTTGCCGAAGAATCAAATGCATTTTTAGACATGCTGAAGGAGAAGAAATGTGGATAACTATCTGCTTCTTTCACAATTAAGAAAAGCAAAATTCTGCAATTCTATTCCAACCAAACTAAAAATGTCAAGTGGTATTTAACATCACGAAGGCACATTCTGGATGGGCTCTGTGAGAAGAGACTGGAAGGAACACTTGAGAATGCAATGCAGTGAAGTTGGGTGCTTCCTAAAATTGTTCTCTAATATCTGGATGAGAAGAAATCAGAAACCATTCATGCATGTTTTAAGCAAAAAAAAAAAAAAAATGTGAAAAAAGTCTTTCAGCTATAATAAACTCCAAGCAAAAGTAGAGATGTAACCTGAATTTTAAAATAAATCTTTTTGATTTTTCAACTTATGAAAAAAGATATGAAACAGGCTCAACCATATTATTTCCCAAAATTCCTGTTAAAATGTGACCTTTTACTCAACTAGCTTTTCAACAGTTCTAGAATTACAAATTCAGGTCTTGATTTTTCTACATATTTCATATTTAAACACCTTTGGGATGGAGGTAATAAAATACCCTTTTTTTTTTTTTTTTTTAATTTGTAAAGGAACACTAATGCTGTATGAAGGCCTAGTCCTTAGTTCTTTCCATCCCTGAAAATGGAGATAAAGGTATAAAAATGTTATTGTTACTGCAACAAAAACAGAATAAAGTAATGAAGTGGATAGGAGGACCCTCTCATTATGCAAATCGGTCATTTATTATCTTGGACATTAGTTTTCAGAATTAGGAGGACCCTCTCACTATGCAAATCGGTCATTTATTATCTTGGACATTAGTTTTCAGAATTCTTGAGTATAAACATGACAAACAAATTGGACAGTAAAACTTATGTTAGACCATTTTACTCTTTATCCTTTCAGGCAAAAAAGTAAAACAAACAAACAAAAAAACCTAGCTAATTTCTTACAGGGTTTACTATGAAGATAAAACTTGGATTAATAGCTTCCTTTGGAGGTGATACCCCTGCTCCTTCCCAACCCATTTTTGGGATCTCTCTGGCTCTCTGGTTTACTTCCCATGTGGCTGTCAGAGGTTACAGTCCATTTAGGCGACCATGCCTCCGCCCAGAGTCAATGCTCACTACTTCTATCAGATGCTGTCCCATCTCCCTAAATAGTTATGAAGGGAGGAGGCCATCCTGGAGTGAAGACCTTTTCTCAACCCTCCCCCCCTCTTCCCTTACTGGCTTACTGTTATCCCATCTATTTTCCTCTGAAACAGACCTCTAAAAAACCATCTGACTTCACTTGTGCTCTATGCAAAGCTTTTTATGAACCTTAGAATTTTTTTTTTTAGTTGAGATACATAGAATTGCATGATATGCATTCCCTGTTTTCCTTATTTAATTCAAATCATTATCTCTTTGTTTATTATTAAAACCTAAAGGGAACCCAATGGCAACAAAAAACACACAGATCAAAAACAAAAAATCAAAAACCAAAACCAAAATCCTCTGAAATCATTCTTACTCCTTTCAAAAAGCCAGATACTCCCCTCACAGTCTACTTTTGTGCAATTGCACATTTGTTCCAATGAAATCTAAGAGCATCTCAAATAAAAGTTTACTTTTCTTTTGTGACCTTCACAAAATCAGGAAATTGATTCATTCATTCAATAAAAAATTTACTGAACACATATTAAGATCTAGGTGACAGGAGTACAGTAGTGAACAGAAAGGATAAAAATTGCTGCTTTTGTGGTGTCAAGAAATTTTTGTCTTCCTGTTTCCATATCCCTAGAGATTATATCTCTGTAAGGCATGATTCAACTTATGTTATTTCATTGCTCAAAAATATTTAATGGCTTTCAATTTTTTTTTAAGTTTATTTTGAGAGAGGGAGAGGGAGACAGTGTGAGTGGGGCAGGGGCTGACAAAGAGGGAGAGAGAATCCCAAGCAGGCTCCATGCTGTCAGCACAGAGCCCAACACTGGGCTTGAACTCATAAAACCATGAGATCATGACCTAAGCCAAAATTAAGTGTCCGACACTCAACAGACTGAGCCACCCCAGTGCCCCTAATGGCTATCAATTTTTAGCAAATGAAAAAAATATATATCTAAGACCCTTACCAGTTGTCCTAATTATCCTTATGTTGTTCCCCAAACAACCCTTGTGTATTATCACTCCATGACACTCCACTCCAGCGATTGCCCCCTCTGCCATGATCTCTACTATGGGGCAATTATTACCAAGTTCAAGTACTTCACAATGTAAGAATTAAACGTGTCCCATCTAGATATGGTCTATCTCACTTGTGACTTACACTGTATTCTATTCATTATTTCTCTTAAGTAATTCACACCATTAATTTCTACAGTACAGCTTTTCATATCCTTATTTTCCTAAAACATTGTAAACTTTTGAAGGCAGTTAATATGTCTTATTCTATTTTTCAACCATTCTTCACCATTAAGGCCTCTGATAGAGCATGAAATATAAATAGTTCTCAAAAAATTGTGAACGAATCACTCCATTATTGCTATGTAATATTTGTATTATTCTTTTGGTTTGCTACTGTATGCCATATATACATTTTAGAAATATAGAGAAATATAGGTATGATTTAGGAAGTAATGGAATGGAAAGTAATGGAATTAAATATCTAGTGCACTAAATATTATGAAGCCTAATTTCCCTCGCGAAAAAACTGACAACTTAGGAAAAAGGTTGGGACTGAAGGAAACAAAATGAGCTTATTCAAGTCTCAAAGATGCTTCCTGGGGCAATAATGGAGGGGGCTTGCCTGCTGTACATAGGAAAATAATATAAATGCATGAGTGACTGAGACTTAGATTTAGTGGCAATTTAGAAGATATATCATTTAACATTATCCATGGCAAATCTCAGGGGACCACATCTTTGGTTCCTTCTGCAACTAGGAGGCAGGAACATTTTATTATTATCCTTGCATTACCTTCATAATAAAGTGATGGGGATATTTTAAATAATCATTCTATTGTCGATTTAGGCCATTGGACATTTCAGAATTGGCAAGTGAAAATCTATTTTCAGGAATTATTTTGCGAGGCTGCTGCTTTACTTAGCATGACTCAGTGTACTAAAGGAGACACCCTGCAGAGGTTTCCTCAAGTGCCTGATTTACCTTCAGAAAATGGGAACTAAATAACTCACAAAGAGAATCTGAACTAATGATTTCTTCCATCTTCTGTGTCCCAGTTAAGCACTCAAACACTTGATTTCATTTTATACTAAATTTCAGCACATTCATTACTGCTCTAAGGAGGAGGCATCCGGAATCTCGGGTTGGTCTGTTTATTCTCATGTGAATCCTTTTTGGGCTGGAGGTTCAACAACTGTAGTTGCAGAACATAGTACAAAGTTGCACAAAAATGACGGCTCAGAAAATATCTTCAAACCTTTGCAGTGATGCTCTGTTATGCCTATGAGCAATGTGAAAATCATAGCAATGGCAGTGAAAAGCACATTTCTGTTTACCATCTTTTGACACTATTGATCAATTTGTTTTTAAGTCATATGATAGTTGCTTCCTTATATCACTCTAAATTTCTATTTCAAAAGTAAATAGTCTAGGCTTTAGTTCTCTCTGGTTCATTTTCTTGGGAAACTCATTCTTCTCTCCAAATATCCACTCATCCTTCCTGTAAGTATTTGCCTAGTAAGTGCCACATTCATGGTTTCCTAAGTGAGGAACTACAGAGGATCAAGGATGTAATGCAGATTTATCTTCCTCCAGGAGAATAAGATGTAGTTGAATATACATACAAAATAACTTTTTCACAGGTTCAGAAAGTACATGTAATCTTGACAACTGCAGTTACCTAGTTTTGTCAGCCAAATTTTGGTTTGGATGGTTTAAAACATAGTGCCACTGGGGCACCTGGTGGCTCAGTCGGTTCAATGTCAGACTTGGGCTCAGGTCATGAACCCACAATTTGTGAGTTCAAGCCCCACACAGGCCTCTGTGCTGACAGCTCAGGGCCTGGAGCCTGCTTTGGATTCTGCGGCTCCCTCTGTCTCTGCCCCTCCCCCACTCGTGCTCTCTCTCTCAAACATAAACATTAAAAATTAAAAAAAAAATAGTGTCATTGATTTCTTCAGCCTGTGAACAATTTCAACTAAAATTTTTATAACCAGATCAGCCTCTTATGTTAACAAAGAATCTTAATCTTAACTAATGCTTAATATGTTGAATATGAAATGTATTTCAGTATGGTATTATTAAAAATAATCCCATCCATGTTCAAATGGAACGTTATTTATAGACTCTCTTTAAATGATATTGCTCTCTCAGGTGCCCTACTTGGGCCCTAATAACCTGCCAGATCATCTTTAATGGGTCAGATCTTTCCCAGGGTCTCTGTGTGGGTGTGTCTGAAGATCTGACTACAGTTGCAGAGCTCTGTTGCCGAGCTGAGTGTCTTTCTGCCCTGAAGCTGAGGATCATGCTTGAGTTTCTCATTTAGCTAATTGACACTTAGGTCTTATGAATTGAATTGTCCTCCCTTAGATAATTGAAGCAGCAGACTCTCCTCTTGGATCCTCTTTATTCAAGCATCATTTCTACCCTGTAAATTACATATGAAATAATTCTATCTTTCTGTTGAAAATTGGAAATATGGTCTGTCTAGAAATTATTTAGCCCTCCCCTCTGGTTAATTCTGCTATCCTCTTTCACTGGTGTCTTAGATGATTGTAGCATTCATTATCAAAAAGAGTGATGCTGATGTGCTTCTATTATCTGGGGAGGCAAAGTTGCTAACTAAGCCTAGGCAGATGATATTTGCACCTTATTATTACTATTTTAAGCCTCAGACTATAATATAAAGAATAAGATCATGTATTTTATAATTATAAAGCTCAGGTTCTAAGTCCTAACTATTCTTCAGCCTTAACTTCTTTCTAATGAAAGAATAATAACAGAATGCTTATGACCATTAAATGAGATAAGCATACAAAGGGCTTGGCTTGGCAAATACAGTATATAATAAGTGATCCATAAATATTAGCAATGATGATAATAGGCTATGTAAATTTAAAACACGTAAGTCAACATTAACATCACATATTCATATCCATCACATGAAGTTTTAATCAGTTTTATACCTGCTTATCGTTCCTCTCTATTTTTAAAATGTTTATTTATTTTGAGGGAGGGAGGAAAGGAGGGAGAGATAGAGAGAGACAGAGAGAGACAGAGAGAGAGAGAGAGGCAGAGAGTCCAAAGCAGGCTCTGCAGTAACAGTATACAGCCCGATGTGGGTTGTATCCCAGGAACCGTGAGATCATGACCTGAGCCGAAATCAAGTCTGACACTTAATGGACTGAGCCATTCAGGCACCCCTCATTTCCATGTTTTAAAATACAGGTCAGAAAATATTTTCTATAAAGAGCCAAATAGTAGGACATATTGTCTCTGTTGCAACTACCCAACTATGTTGTTGTTGCAGCATAAAGGCAGCCATAAACAACATGTAAATGTTACGCCTATGTTCCAGTGAAATTTTATTTACAAAAAGAGTCAATGGGTTAGATTTAGCAAGCGAGCTACATATAGTTTCCTGACTGTTGTGGACTGAATGTTTGTGTAACCCAAACATTCAAATGTTGAAGTCTAATCCCCATTGTGAGGGTATTTGGAAGTGGGGCCTTTGGAAGGTGATTAGGTCATGAGGATGGAGCTCTCATAAGAAATAGTGCCCTTACCAAAAACACGATCCATTAAACAAATAATTGATAAGCTAGGTTTCGTTAAAATTACAAACTTCTGCTCTGTGAAAGACAAAGCCAAGAGAATGAGAAGAAAACCATAAACTGGGAGAAAATATTTGCAGAAGACACATCTAATAAAGGACTGTTACCCAGAGTACACAAAGAACTCTTCAAACTGAAGAATATAAAAAACAACAATCCAATTTAGAAAATGGGTCAAACATTTTTTACCAAACACTTTACCAAAGAAGATATACAGATGGCAAATAAGCAAAGGAAAAGATTTGGTCCATCATCAAGGAAATGCAAATTAAAACAATGAAATACCACCACACGTTTATTAGAATGGCCAAAAACTTGAACACTGACAACACCACATGCTAGCCAGGATGTTGAACATCAGGCTCGACAATCTCATACACTGCTGGTGCAAACGCAAAATGGTACAACTACTTTGCAAGACAGTTGGGCAGCTTCTTATAAAACTAAAAATACTCTTACCATATGATCCAGCAGTTGTGCCCCTTGGTAATTATCCAAAGGAGTTAAAAACTTATGCCCACACAAAAACCTGCAAATGGATGTTTATAGCAACTTTATTCATAATTGCCAAAACTTGGAAGCCACAAAGATGTTCTTCAGTGGGTGAATGGATAAATAAACTGTGGTACATCCAAACAAGGGACTATTATTCAGTGTTAAAAAGAAATGAGCTATTTAAGCCATGGAAAGATATGGAGGAAACTTAAATACATATCACTAAGTGAAACAAGCTGGCCTGAAAAGCTATATACTGTATGATTTTAACTATAAGAATGCTGGAAAAGGCAAAACTAAGGTGACAATATAAAAATCAATGATTTTGCCAGCAGTAGAGGGAGGCTGGAGGAATGAATTACTAGAGTGTAGAGAACTTTCAGGGCAGGATAAAGACTGTAAATGATATTGTAATGATGGCTATATACATTATACATTTGTCTAATCCCATATAATGTAAATACCAAGAGTAAGCTCTTAGGTAAACCATGGAGTTGGGTGATTATGATGTCAATGTAGGTTCATTTCTGGTAATAAAACATACCACTCTAGTGAATGATATAGATAATGGGGTTGGTTATGCACATGTTAGGGTAGGGATGTATGAGAAATCTCAGTATCTTTCTCTTAATTTTGTTTGAAATTAATAATGCTCAAAAAAACAATTAAACACATTTTAAAAAAGAGACCAGGAGAGCTCTTTCACTTTCTCTCTGCCTTGTGAGAACATAGGAAAAAGGCAACCATTTGTGAACCAGTGGTTTCACTAGATATAGAATCTGTTGGTGCCTTGATATTGTACTTTCTACCCTCCAAAACTGTGAGAAATAACTGTTTGCTGTAAGCAAATGGTATCTTTGTTATAGCAGCCCAAGGGGACTAACACTGACCCTGTTCTAAATCACTGACACTTTTTCATAAAGTTCTCCAATTCACATATCTACAATATAATGTTCTTATATCCAACTAGTAAAATGACAAATGTCTGCCCATGATAGAGTTTTAGTGGAGAAATGGGAGCACATAATGATTTTTTTTCAAAAGGCAAGTGAAGATTGAGTTAAAGAGATTTCCTTTATTCTGTCTGTCCTTTTTTTTCTTTTGTGTTAAAACATTTAACCAAAGAATTGATGGTGATAGATGATGCAAGTTATTTTTTAATTATTTGATCACATAAAAGCTAGCTCTACCCAGTAGAAATTGCATGGCCGACAGAGGTAGTGCAAAATTATTTTAATTTCTGAAAGACAATATTAGAATGTAGAACTATATTTATAAAATGACTAGAAATTTTAAGGGCTTTTAGTCCAACTCTTAACCTATGCATGAATTGCCATTATAGCATACCTCAAAGATTCTAAACAAATGAGATGCCCTCTTTGAACACTTCTAACCTCACTACCTCAATGAAAGCTTGTTGTATTTTTACAGCTATAAAAGAAAATGTTCTTTTTTACATAAAAGTAAAAATGAATCTTTCTTCCAATACTATAGCTATACTTATCTGCCCTCCAGGATCACATATAAACAGGTACAAATCTTATCCATATAATACCTTTTGATATTTGAAAACAGTTCTCATCCACAAAGTAAAATATAACAAAATCCAAAACCTCACGTCAACTTACCAAGACAAAATTTTTTCTAGTTCCTTCAATTTTGTTTTCAACCTGCAATACCAATTTCTTATACTCTTAGCTGATGATTTTGCTTTGTAATTTCATTAATAAAATGTTAAGAATCATATGAGAAATGTATCACGGGTTCTGATTGTAACATTATCAAAATTTGCAACTCTAAAATCATTATGTTGAAATTGTTCAACATTTCACTAAAAATGATAAAATAAGACTGTTATAAAAGACTATATATATTCTTTATATATATATATATATATATTTGTATATATATAAAATGTTCATAGATAGATGACTTAATATTGAAAACATGCTTCCTATTGAATCCATAAATCCATAAATTCCTGTGGGCTTTTTGTTGTTTTTGTCAAAGAACTTTTCAAAACTTTTGCATATATTTACACAGAAGAATGAAAGTCCAAAAGGAGCTAAGTCAAGTTGATAAAAAAAAAAAAAAAAAAAAAGGCAGAGGGTAATTAGGTTACCACAGTTAAGGTACTAATGGGAAAGAATCATTCACTTAGAATAAGGTAGCACCCTACTCATCAACAGAGAAAGACTAAATTGTTACATGACATTGGGGAATCTGGTTCACCATATGGAAAAAAATTACTATTGAATCCCTCACCTTATGCTATATACAAAGATCTTGATGGATTAAATACCTAAATGTGAACTACAAAAATATGAAGCTAATAGAAAAAGTATGGCAGAGCATATTTGTGATTTAAAAGTGAAAAACAAAAAGTATAAGGTAAGAAGTTAGTGGTTTAGCCACATCAAAATTAAGGATTTTTGTTCAACAAAAGAAAATGAAAGAAAAATTAAGATACAGTGACAGACTGGGAAGATTATTTAAAATGTGTAAAACAGGGGTGCCTGGGTGGCTCAGTTGGTTAAGCATCCGACTTCAGCTCGGGTCATGATCTCGTCATTCGTGGGTTTGAGCCCCATTTCAGGCTCTGTGCTGACAGCTCAGAGCCTAAGCCTGCTTCAGATTCTGTGTCTCCCTCTCTCTCTCTCAAAAATAAATAAATTTTAAAACATTGAAAAATAAAATAAAATGTCTTTAGACAAACAAGAGATTTTCAACAAAAGATAGTTTAAGCAAAATTAATGGACACATAAATCATTAAAAATGTCTAAGACAAAGAGATTAATATTGATGATATATAAAGTATATCATTCAATCACCAACTAAAAACACTGAAATTAAAGGCAGAGAAATAGTCAAAATTATTAAAGGAAAATCTTCAAAAGGTGAAATCTGAATAGTTAATGCTATGTATGAGTAGGTAATCAAATCCACAGGTTCATAAAATTGGCAAAAATCACAAAGTTACATAACAGTAAGTTTTGGCAAATACGTCGGGGAGTAGAAATTTTTAAGCACGGTAACTTATATCAATTTAAAGCCCCCAAATAACTCCACATGCATTATAAGAATACATTTACATTTGCTAATCAACAGTAAACACATTAGATTGGGTGAGGTAAGCCAGGAGAGGGAAAGGGGACTGAAAACAAAATATGAAAAATAAAAGTAAAATGAAAGGGTTATGTGGACCAATGACCATGTGCTGTAAACTGAAGAACAGTATTTTATTGATGTTGTGCACTGGGGTTATAAAAATTAAATATTAATTGTGGTGCCTGGGTGTCTCAGGCATTTGTGCGTCTGACTTCGGCTCAGGTCATGATCTCTCAGGTCGTGGGTTCAAGCACTGCATCGCAGCCTGGAGCCTGTTTCAGATTCTATGTCTCCCTCTCTCTTTGCCCTTACCCACTCATGTCTGTTTTTCTCTCTCAAAAATAAATAAACAATAAAAAATAAATAATAGTAATAATAATAATAAAATCAAAGTAGATTTGAATTAAACTTTAAATATTCCACGAATATTTCATCAGGTTTTTAAAAAGAAATGGGGTGCCTGGGTGGCTCAGTCGGTTAAGCGGCCGACTTCGGCTCAGGTCATGATCTCGCGGTCCGTGAGTTCGAGCCCCGCGTCGGGCTCTGTGCTGACCGCTCAGAGCCTGGAGCCTGTTTCAGATTCTGTGTCTCCCTCTCGCTGACCCTCCCCTGTTCATGCTCTGTCTCTCTCTGTCTCAAAAATAAATAAAACGTTAAAAAAATTTAAAAAAAAAATAAAAAAATAAAAAGAAAGCATGTGTCAACAATTTGTAGGAAAAATGCCTAAACTACTTACTAATGAGTAAGAAACAGATTTATTTAGAATGCTAGAAAGGCCTTTTATAGGACCAATGTATTTATTAAAAACAAGAGTAGCATGAGAAAGAAAACTACTTTCAACATATTTTGTTTTTCTAATTCACTTAGTCATCTGTGAGTCCAACACCAGTCGTAGGATACGAAATGCCGCTGACAGGGCATATGTGCAAGAGATATTGTAATACATTCAAGCCCAGATTATGGGGAGGATGTGTTCCTTGATTTCAGGGAGTGGATGATTTAAGAAACAAGGCAGAAGATGGAACAGGGAATTAAGAAAGAAGCTGAAGACAGAAAGATGAGAAAAGATTTGAGTTGACTAAAAGGAGCAAAAAATGAACAAGAAGGCTAGCTTTTAGGGGGCAAGACTTGTAATAATTAAGGGGAAATGATGCCTATGAGGAAAAAAAACCCAACAATACACTACGAATGATGTTACCTTGGCTCCTAAAAGATGGATTTCGAACCAAGGGGAAAAGAAACACAGGAAACAAACTACTGCACATGATCTGTTGCCTGTCTTGGTTTGGCCTGTAATTTAGCACAGTACTTCGTAACAGGCTTTGTGTATTTACTTAATGAATACATAAAGTAATTAAATTCAAGACTACAAGAGTAAAGAGTGAAAGGTTACTTGGAGGAAGTAGTGGGATTTCTAAGAAGGAAGAGCAAACCTGGATAATCTCAGTAAATTTCAAGTACTCTTTTGTCTGGATTATCTCATTATACCTAAAAGCTATTAAATACCCTGGAATTCATATTTTTTAATGCAAGGAAGTGCCAATTATCTTCATTTCCTCATTATTTAAATTCTTAAGCGACTACCATTTAAGGAAGTGTTTTGGGATTTTATTTTCTGTTAAATTTCCTTGGAAGTTAACTTTCAAATTTACAAATAAATCGATTTTCCTCAATGTATGTTCTCTGTTCTGCCACGTCCGTAACAATTCTCACACAATATCACCTAATCTGAAAAAAATATATATATACGCATATACATATATACACATATATATTTACATATTTCTAAATTTTCTAAAATGACATTCCTAGATGTTTTCTGTAGTTCCATTCCCCTTTTAATTGCATAGCAGGTTCCCTCTCTAAACTGCCTTTCAGTCAGCCTGGGTATTAGCCATTAAAAATGGAATATTGGTTGTCTCAATTATGTAAAAAGCTTATCTGATTCTAAGGGTCACTGAAGTTTCCAACCCTCTTCCGAAAATAAAGGATATAGCTAGTGTAAATGATTCCTTTGCATTACTGGCTTTCAGATGACAATTAAATTGAGTGTAGGAGGGAGGCTATCTTCCTTAAGACTATTTCCTCTAGTGAGTAGTAAAATACATCAGCTTTTTATCATATAAAGGAGCAATTGACTTAGTGACAAATAGACCCACTTGAAGAGAGCTATTCTGAAGTAAGGCATATAAATCTCATTAAGAAAGAAAAAAAAAGATGAGGTATTTCCTCTATTGATATTTACAAGAAGGGATGAAATATCTTAGATAGGCAGATCAGTCAGACAACCGTCTTCCATTAAATCCAGCTCGGTATAGCACATAGAATCAATATGAAAACATATAAAAATAAATGTTGAAATCACTTAGTGCTGCTTCTGAGTGAAAACAGCAAGCAGTCCAGGAAAAATTTCTTTCATCATCTTTATGTAACAATAGAACCATTTAACAGAAGAGGTGGGATGGGTTTATTTCTCGTTTTTACAATGTTATCTTTAATTCCATCCTTTCCATATGTCAACCTTCACTCTGGATTTTTACATTTAAGTTTTATTAGTGTCATCTAGATTGCAAAGTTTTAGGAAGAAGAAGAAAAAAAACAGAGTTAGGAAAATTGAAACTACTTCCTAGCATTCACAACCTTTCAAATCTCATTTTATAGGACATAATAAATCTGCTAATATCTTATGTTCATTTAAGACTTCTGATTTTAGAAAAGCTTTCATTTCTAAAGATGATTATTTCATCTTGTCATTAAAATAATCAAGGTGGACAAATGTAACTTTCCTCAATTTGATGAAAAAAACTAGATTCCAAAAAGGCTGAACATCTTATTTAATGACACAAGTCACAATAGCAGAGCTTTGAGAGAAAAGTATTCTTTTGACTCTTTTGACTCCCAGTCCAGTGCTCTTTCCAGTGTCCTTATTCACCTTACAGAATGCGTGACAATGTATAATTAGCCTTTTAAGGAGAGTCCTTCCCGATGTCAGTTTTACAAGTTTCCTGAAAATTGACTATGGTGGTTTATAGTGTAGTTCCCCGATAGATAAATGTGAAGCTCATTCCTGACATAAAATACAAGCAGTTCTGTATTTACTCATTGAGGACATACATGTATCGTCACCCCTGTTCTTTTCATTAAAAAGTAGCCTATCTTTTGTTATGTTTCAAACTAGTGTCAGTCTCCAGATAAAGAGAGAAATATGATGACATATTGAGACCTTATTAATGGCTTATGATATCTGTGTCTGGAAAAAATAGACGAAAAGTTCAAAGGTTATGCTTTTGATTTTTTTTTGTATTTATTTGAGTGGGTTTATTGGTTTTTAGTTGACTAATACCAATGAAAAGCATGTCCTGCCTTTAAAAAATTTTTCAGTTTCAGAAAAAAATACCCATGGACCGTTTAGTTCTTACATGATGGCATAATTTAAAACAAATGAAATGAAATAAATACAATTTAATTTTGGTATGAAAAATGAACAGTGTCTCAGAAGCTCTAAGACAAGGAGGAACTGATTTCTATAAAGGACTATATTATGTTTCTATGATTCACACAAGAGGAGAAAAAAAACACTGAGACTGATCAAAGAAAATTATCTGAAGAAAACAGAATCAAAAGATTGCACAGGGAAAACAGAAACAATCTAGAAAGAGAGTTCACCATAAATATTATAACAAGATCATAATACTATTGTTTTTATGGAAACTAATGAGAGCTTTCTAACTTAAAATAAGATGGATGCCTTCACTATGTGTTACCAAAATCTACTTATATGACCCAAAAGTAACAAGAAATGTATTCAAAATAACAGCATCTGGAATGGAATCCGATGCAACATGGAGGAAGATATTTAATTAAGGAACAGTTTTCCCTCTTATCACTATTGTGGAGAGATCACAAATTCACTGAAATCACCATGTGGCTAATTTCTTCTTGAACAAACACTGAATGCAATTATTATTCCATTGTAATATATTATTGCAATGTAAAATACTCATAATTTATAAAGGCTAACTATATAGCAATGGATCTTTTAATTTAGTATTTTCATTTAACTTAACCTGGTTTCTTTGTGAGTAAAATACACATGATAATAATAGCAAGTTTTTGCACTGATACAGGAATATATTATAGGATATGCAAAGCACTTAGCATAGTTATCTGCCAAGATATAAATACTAACAAGAGGATAGATAGCTATTGATACGTTTCAAGCTCTTATCTCTGACACCTTATCTTTGCTACCTGGGGCCTCAAGTTTGCATTCATATTTGCTGTCCCTGGACTAGATCAGCCTCTCCATCTTACTGTGGCTGTCTCGTAGGAAGAAACTTCTGCCTCAGCTCCATTTCACAGAATCTGATCAGCTGTCCACAACCTCACTTGTAAAGTTTCTGAAGAACAGTTCTTGTGCAAAATTCAGAAGAGACAATTGGTTGTGTTAATCATTTTCTCCTTCAGCATTTCAGTGCTGTATCTCTGTTAAATCTGAACACTGTAAAGTAACACACTTGGACTATATCACTTTCCCTTCTTAAACAGTCACTTATATTTCACATTAACCAAAGATTAATTTAAAAAGAATCATTAGCGCCCTGTTGACTATTTAGTGTCCTACATTTATAGACAGTACAGACATATGCAGAAATTCTTCTCAAAGGTCACAAAAAATCAATCTCTCCTGATGAATGTTTTGCTTCCCCTGTTTAGACAACAAGCTTTATATATGCCACTGTTTAATATTTTTGCCCTACGTGCCAGCATGCTCAGATTTTATATTTTTACTGAGCTATTTGTTTTCCCAGAGGGCTTGTCTATAGCTTAATTTTTGTCTTTCATATTTTATTAAGAAGCTTTTGTAAGGTTTTGTATCTCAAAGGTTTTGTCTTGCGTTGTTTTGTTTTTTAATAGATTATGACACTATGCATGTGTGGGTGCATGTATGCAAATTTCAGGTATCTGTATTTTAGGGGAATGTAATGAGACAGAATGTTGTATGCCCCATTTATGGAACTTAGCTTATAACTAGATTCACTGAATTAAAGAACTCTGGAACAGAAAATATCTTAGGGATTCTCTTACCCCTTCATTTTAGGGGTGATAAAGTTGTGTTCTTAATAAGTTAAGGACCTTGCTTAAGATCCCATAGTAAGGTGGCAGAGCTTAAATTTATGATTTTTTCTCTTTTCATTAGCCATACTATCTTGGTCTAGAAAAGATATCCTATCAAATGAGAATACAGTAAAACATTTGGTGCTAATCTGTCCATTCTTTGCTTTGTTGTTTTTGTTTTCTCTTTAGCCCGAATCCTCCAACACAGACTAATATCCAATGTTATTGAAAAATTCATTGGTTTCAGGTTTTATCTCCTCTTTAAAAAGAGACGAACTCTTAGCTAAGGTCAGTAATGAGCGTCCCATGATCTGTTATTTTAATCTGCCATTTCAAATTTATTTACACAGTTTACTTATTTCACCTCTAAAGTGCAGACATGGTACTTATTATAGTTTAGATTGCAGTATAATTTGAACACATCAAGAAATGTATTTGACTCCCAGAACAGTGAATGATCAACATTTAACACAACAAATCCCTGTTAAGGGCATAAGAGGCTCTGCTGAGGATGTCTCTGAAGATCAATACTATTAAATCACACATTTTCCCATTATTTGACTTTCCAAATCCCAGACAGAGGCCTTATTGATTTTACTTGACAACTTTTTTCCCCCCACTGTTTGTTTCTTGTGCTTTCTCTACCCATTGGATGTTGATCAAACAGCGACTTTTATCTTACCAGGCGGGAGCTATTCAGCCTAGAGCTGCTTCTGTGGCTGTCACTCAATGAAGGCCCACAGGCCTCTTGGGCAAACATGCCAGCTCTCAGCTCCTTCTTCCAAGAAAAAATCCTGCCTCACTCAAAAGTGGCCACATAAATTGGCTCAGAACAGCATTCTTCCTGGAGTGAAGTCTACAGACACATTTTCTCTATCAATAGAACAATGCAGACAAGGATATATCCCTTCCAAATTCTGTAATAAAAATTTCTTGGCATAGATATAGAGGAAATTGTGTGAAAATAACATCTATAACAACATTAGAATGTGAAATTTTAAACTCTGAGAATTTGAGAAAAATTTAGTGGTCATCTGGTTCACTGGTTGACTGAAACTTGGCAGAATAAAGAAAGAAAATGAATATACTTGAAGAATTAGTTGAAGAAAAAATATAGAAATAGCCCTCTACTGGAATTATATAATGCCTAGGAACTACTAACCATGAAATCAAGTATTATGGACTTTCTAGAGGTATAGCAGTAGTTTGTATATAGTGTGATGCTAAAAAGCAAACATAATTGAAATGGAATCTTTTCATAATCTACAGTGGGCGTCAGTGAACTTTGTCCATAAAGGGCCACATGGTAAATATCTTCAGATTTGCAGACCAAAAGGTCTCTGTTGTAGTTACTCAACTTTGCTGCTGCAACATGAAAGACGCCATAGACAATTCATAAATAAATGGGTGTGGCTGTGTTCCAATAAAACTTTATTTACAAAAACAGGCAGTGGAAGGAATCCCACAGGTTGTAGTTTGTTGACACTTGATCTACAGGAAATATACAGTTCTGGTTTTACTGACTAGATAGACAAACTGATAAAGAAGGGAATCTAACACGCAATTACCAACTATCCATTTTTATGGAGGACTGCCTTTTATTTTGAATGTATGCTTTGTCTTCTTTTTTTGCATTAACACATTTTTTAAATGAAATGATGGTGAGATCAAATGGCAAAATTGTGTGTGTGTGTGTATGTGTGTGTGTGTATATATATATATATATAAAACAAAATTTTATAATTTTAATATTTATATGATACACGCATTAAATAAAATTTTGCCATTTGGGCCCACCATTTTTTCATTTAAAATGTATACATAGACAACAGACACATGAAAAGATGTTCATCGTTACTCACCATCAGGCAAATGCAAGTCAAAACTACAATGAGAGGTCACCTCACATCTGTAAGAATGGCTAAAATCAACAACACAAGAAACGGCAGGTGTCAGTGAGGATGTGGAGAAAAAGGAACCCTTGTGCACTGTTGGTGGGAATGTAAACTGGTGCAACCACTCTGGAAAACAGTGTAGAGATTCTTCAAAAAGGTAAAAATAGAGCTACCCTTATGATCCAGCAATTGCACTACTGGGTATTTACCCAAAGAACACAAAAACATTAATTCCAAGGGAGACATGCACCCCCAAATTTATTGCAGCATTATTTACAATAGCCATGATATGGAAGCAGCCCAAGTGTTCATTGATTGATGAATTAATAAAGAAGATATATATATATATGTGTATATATATATATATATATATATACACATATATATACATACACACACACACACACACACACACATATATATATATATATATATATATATATATATGATCCCACACATACAAACAATGGAATATTATTCGGTCATAAAGAGAATGAAATCTTGTTACTTGCAATGACATGGATGGAGCAAGAGTATTATGCTAAGTGAAATAAGTCAGTCAGAGAAAGACAAATACCATATGATTTTACTTATATGTGGGATTTAAGAAACAAGCAAATGAGCTAAGGGAAAATAAAAAAGAGAGAGAGAGAGACAAATCAAGGAAGAGACTTTTAAATATTAAGAACAAACTGATGGTTACCAGAGGAGAGGGGATTGGAGGGATGTGTTAAATAAGTGATGGAGTGCAATTGTCATGACGAGCACCAGGTGATGTATGGAATTGTTGAATCAGTATCTTGTACAGCCAAAACTAATAGAACACTGTGTGTTCCCTAACCAAAATTAAAATAAAAACTTAAAAAGATAAAAATAAATAAAACTAAAATGTATATATACACATATTAAACAAAATTTTATAATTTTAAAGAATATATGATGTATATTTTACATATATATATACATTAAACAAAATGCATATAAAATATATCTATTAAACAAAATTTGCCATTTTCTTTCACATTTGTTTTATAAAAAATATATATTAATGCAAAATAGGAAGACAGGACATATATTTAAAACAAAAGCGTTCTATGTGAAAATAGATAGTTGATTATATATCTATCTCCAATTGATTCTGTTTCTCTGGAGAACCCTAACACACTGGTCTATAATAAAATACAATGGTATCGATCATTAGTACACCCTCTCACTTTCATGAGTGCCAGAGTTCATTTATGCAGCATTCCTGATATGAAATTATGCAATTGTTATTATTATCTGATTGATAGGAAGTTTATTACCTAATAAATAGAGTATCAATTCTATTTTATAATACCTTACTTTGCTGGCAATGGTTCCTGAAAATCTCGGCCATTTTGAGATAAACATCATTCTATTGTAGTAAACACATGAACCAGAAATTCTAATTCTACTATTGGCGCCTCCAAATAGCTGGGCTTTATACCCTATATCCTACTTTTAGTGATGGTTAACAGCTTGGGCTTTGGAGTCTATCAAAGTCGAACGTAAATTCTGACTCTGAAATTTTGAATACTAGTTGGAGCCCTTGGTAAAATTACTAAATGCCAAGTCCCAGTTCCTTCAGCTAAAATATGCAAATAACAAACATCACCTATAATATAGGGACTTTTCTGAAGTTTAATTAAGAAAATGAATATAAACTGCCTGGCAGATAATAAGTACTCACAAGAAGATATTGTTGACATCATTAGTGTTGCTAGTGTTAATAGAAGAAGAGATCAAATCATGTCCCAAAATGACCAAAAATATATTTCAGGTTTTTCTATCCATTCAAAAATATTTTTAGGCCCCTATAATATTGAGAGCACAATGAAGATCAGGATAGAAAGTGGATTTGACTCTTGTAAATCTTATGCCCTAACAGAGATAAAAGATGGCATTGTCTGTACCTACATGAATCCTCAAAAGTAGGTCATGGTCGGTGGGTTTGCTAAATCTCAGGAGTCTTTTGCCCGTGTCTGAATACTTTCAGGAGGAAGTATACACCTCTCTATTAGCAATCATAGAGCTACATACTGCCTTTTCCATCATTCATGATAAGGAATCAGTGTTACCGATACTGTCTTCTGCCTGTGGACTGTTAACAAGATTCTTCCTCTGATTTTCTAGTAATTATATATACAACCTTCTTTGTATTCTAAGGATGGGTTGCTACTATGTATTTAGTAGGTCCATCCCCTTTAATGGGTAGATTTCAAATTTGTGGATGTGTAGATATATAAATGAAAGAATAATTTCAAAATAATGAAATTGGAAGGCAGTGTATAAGAAAATCGATGCTGAACAACAATCTGAATTGCATATCTTAATCTAGACATGTTTGATGTGTAGTCTAGACATCGTGATTAAAGTTGATTATGTCAGGGCCTTAACAAGCTCAACATGTGTCCTTCTTTGCGTTAGTGGGGTTTGGAGAAATCATATTCTATTCAACCCCCTTACATCTGATTACCCCACCATCTGTAGGAGGAAATCCTAGAGAGGATAAATTTGCATACGGAAGCCAAGTAAAGGTTGAGTTCCAATTCCATTACCAAACTACCTAAATCAGAATTTTAATTCCACCTTAACCCTTTTAGATTACAGTCTTAGACTACAGGGACTCAGTGGATCACAGAAGCCATGTTTGAGAGACACAACACAAATTTAAGAATCTAACAAATTCATCAAACGTATCATATGAAAAGATTGTTTTTTGGCTTATAGGCTCAAATTATATTTACTGAGCATTTTCGTATTCTAGTGAACTGGTATACCTATTACTCTATAAATCAGATTCCACAGGTGTGTAGATAGAAGCTTTTTTCCCCCTAACTATCTAGAAACTACACCAATTTTCTTTCTTCCTTCTTCCTGATTTAACTCGGTGGATCCAACATATGCTCTGTAACATTTTAGAATGGTGATAGGAACAGTTGGCAATATGTGATGGCTGCAGAGCAAGGGAACACCTGGGAAGAGAAAGGCTGACTTTTTCGAAGACTGCACCTCCTGTTACCGACCACAAGGAAAGGGAAAGGATTGTGATTCCTTTGAGCAATAAACTGCCAGGTGACATTTCCAGGCTGGTGCCAGTCAGGGCAGCAGACACCTGGGGTGATGAATTGGGCATAAAGCACACACAATTTCAGGGCAAAGCAATGGAACGGAACTAAGAGACAGAGCATGTTATCAAAAAAGAGGAGAAGAGAAGCTTTCCTGAAAGAGCTGGAACTGAGAAACTTTGTGTCCCTCTAACTGACATGTTCCAGTGACAGAGCTGAGCACAGGGAGCTTGTGAGCAGCACACAATACACTCCTGAGAGTCTTCAGCTCCTTACGCACTCTCTATTGGTCAAACAGAAGCCTCTACATCGTGGGGTTAAGAATAAAACATAAAAGAGATGGTGATATTACGTTTACAACTGCTCCTATTTCTGTTTTGTTTTATGATCCATCGGAATTTAAATGTTCTGCAATTACTATTGTATGGCACTACTGTGGTCCTTTAACAAGAACATTTTTGTGACATAAAAAAAAAAAGGAAAAAATTCTCCTTTAAGTTGGGGAAGGCAGCATGGATGAACAAAATTGGCATGTGTCGCTAACTGCTGAAGCCCAATGACAGGTATATTGGATTTGTTATATTCTTTCTCTCAAAAAATTTGACCCTCATCCTTACACACAGTCCAGCAAACATCCCATATCTCTTCTCCTCATCACCACAAAATTTCTGAAAGAGACAAGATTTCTCTACTAGTTCACCACCCTCACCTGTATTCCCTATTTAAACCACCCAGTCTGGCTCCCGTTTCCAACCATGTCACTAAAACAGCTTTTATCAAGGTCAAAATTGATCTTTATTTTGCCAAACACAATAGACGCTTTGCTGTATGTATCTCATTCTATCTCTTATTACATTTCAACTCTTTAAGCTTTTTTTTCTAATTATTAAAACAATCTTTCTGTTCTATGAATTTACTTTATTTTTTAAAGAGTTTATCTATTTATCTTGGGAGAGAGAGAGAGACAAAGAGAGAGACAGAGAGAGTACGTGTGGGGAAAGGGCTGTGCTGACAGCACAGAGCCTGATGCGGGGCTTGAACTCATGAACTGTGAGATCATGACCTGAGCCACAGTTGGATGCTTAACTGACTGAGCCACCCAGGCTCCCCTCTATGAATTTCCTTTCAAACTAATTTAAATTTTACAATTTACTTTCCTCAGTCTTCATCTGTCATACTAGCAACTCTTGCTTTTTCTTTTGTTCTTTCATCTCCTAAATCCTCACACATTGGTCATGGACCTTCTTTGTCTATCCACTTTGCCTCCTGAGGACAGACTCCCATTCATGACCCCAGGTCTCATTTCTTGTCCTGGCTCCTTCCACGAGATTAAGCCTCATTTAGCCAATTACTCACTGATATTTCCATTTGGATGTCTAATATACCTGATAACATGGCCAAAAGAAAAATCGATCTTTCTTGAAAATATATTTCTCTCCTGGTTTGCTTCACATCAGTTAACAACATGCCCATTCTCCAAACTGATGAAACCATAAAACTAAAAGGCATTCCCCATCTCCCATCTCTCAGTCTTTTGATTTTACTTGTAAAAAGGGAAAGGATTCAGGCACTTCTCTCCCTCTATTGCCATTACCCTTGTTGAAGTCAGCATCATCCCTCACTGCAACTACTACATTAGTCTCCTGAATGGTCTCCCGGCTTCTGCTTCAGGCTCCCTGCAACTCATTCTCTACATGGTACCAAAAACATCTTTTGCACATTAAAATAAAATCATGTCACTCCCATGCTTCCATGGCTTTCCTCTGCATTTAAAAAAACAAGCAAACAAACAAACAAACAAACAAACAACAAACACCTATTTTGCTCACTATGGTCTCTAACCCCTGGTTGATCTGACCAGCACGTGCTAACCTTTTGCAACCTCACCTTAAGCTATTCTCTTCCCCTTTTCTCTGCTTGTTCCAGACCCACTGCCTTCAGTTTTAAAACACACTGACTTCTCTCCTGCTTCAATTATTCGCAGATATTATTCTCTCTACACAGACTGCACAGCATTACTTCACACAGCAGCCTCCCTTCCTTCAGCTTCAAGTCAAGGCTTCGTTTAAAAGATAGCTTCTCAAAGATACTTCCTTGTTTTATTCATAGTCTATGACTTTATACAGTCTTTAGTTAACGTGTAATTATTTCCCTCTTCATCTGTGTCTTCCAACAGGATTGTAAACTCTGAAGTTAGTAGCTGTATTTTTGCCTTTTACATCTGTGTATTCACTGTTTAACAAATTGTCTGGCATGTAAGTGTTCAATAGAGGATTTTTAAAGAAAATAAATGTAAAATAAATATTCATAATATAACCATTATATAATGAGCTAAGGATTTTTTACTAAGCAATCTATTTTTGCAAAACATGTTAGCCAGATTGAACGCTCTCAACACTGAATGTATTTGCACTATGACAAAATTAAGAATCTCTTTTCTTTTTAACATATGAGAGCTATAGAAGAAAAATTTACCCTAGCAATAAGACTTATTGATCACTCCAGACAGCCCAATCTAAGTTTATTTATTTATTTTTCAGACAGAGAGAAAGCATGTATGTGTGCGTGAGCAGAGGAGGGACAGAGAGAGAATCCCAAGCAGGCTCCTTGCTGTCAGCACAGAGCCCAGTGGGGTGGAGCTGCATCTCAGGAACCCTGAGATCATGACCTGAACCAAAATCAAAAGTAACACTTAACCGACAGTCACCCAGGCTCCTGTAGACAGCCCAATCTAGTAGAAATAGTCAAGGGCTGACTAAGAAGAGTTGTTGGTTTTCTCATTTCTTGCCTGTTGATCATTTTTCAGCCAGCTGCTGTCTCTTATGTCTGAAAATTTAAGAATTGCCAACTAAGACTTTATTTGAAGGGCAAACATTCCTTTGCACCTATCACATTTTAATAAACCAATCTGCAAGTTGTCATATACTTTAGGCTTATATGTTAAATGAATATGAATGTTTATACGACTTTCTCAAAAATCAATTAAATGCCTCACAAAAGCCATCAGGTGCCTACTGAGTCAAACACAGGGTTGAGAAGCCATTTTATCTTTACAGATGTGTGTTCAAAATCCATAATTAGTCTTTGTCATGTCACAAAAGGAAAAATGGAGTATACTTCCATGAAATACCTGGTTGTAATCAACTCCACTGAGAATCTTGCTTTGAGAGTTCTCTCCTTCTCTTCAGCTGGTTCTTTTGTCCTGTAATTGAATTGAATTTGCTCCTCACCCCATTCCTTCCAGACAGCTTCTCATTTGAGGGCTCTGAAGATGTATTACACTAATATATCCTCAGAATGACAATGCTATGATGATGCATGGGTATAATACATCTTCAGAGCTTCAGCACTGTCCAGAAACAATACAGCTAGTACTGGATTAAATTCAAACCTAATGCAAAAGGAAGCATTTTAAAAAATTGGCTAACAAGGAAGGTGAAAATAAAACGTAAATAAAAAAAGTTATTTTAATGAATTCCATAATCCTGTATATTTTAAAAACAAGTTTTTGAGACTTTAGTATGGCTTATTATTAATCTGTAAATTTATGCAAGAATATACTCTGCAAATTTCTAAAGATCACAGTGAAACATAACCTTAGACAAAAATACACAACAATTCTAGGTTTTTAGTCTCCATCTCTTAGGCAAAGTTTACACACAAAGTTTATATACAATAAATATTGCATTTTGTCTCTTTTGTCAGTCTGGCAAAATTAGTCTCTCAACATTTCATAAGACATTTTCATTATGTATTATACTAGGGGACATTTCATGAATGCTGACCTTCTTCCCTTAGGACAAAGTCACTTTTGTAACATTTTTATAGAGAATGAAAGTACCATCTTCTGATAAAAAATATTCCATAATTTTTTTGGGAATTTTAACAGGCTGAAATTGGGTTGCATGGTAAACTAGGTCTAGGGGATTTATAAATAATAATAACAAACAGAAAAACTAAGCACCATTATTCCTGGTCTCCTGGTCACAGTATCCTTTGTATCCTTGACCTTGGCTTTGTTTAGGTTAGTAATCATACAGAAGTCTCAGAGAGGCTTGCTCCTTTATTGTGAAGGCAGTCTCCTAGGAATCTATAGCTGTCTGAAAGACTTTTCTTTTGTTCTTTATTTTTATGGATTTTTTTTTCCTACAGCAAAAATAAAACTAAAGAAAACAAATTTATGCCTCCACTAATACTTAGTGTTTCCTGTCCTCCGCTCTCATTCCCCACCCACCATTTATCAGAATCTGAATAAATAATTCAAACTTTGTTGTTAGAAGTCATTGTGGTAGTTGCTCAGTAAAGTAATCCCTTTTTTGTCTTCTGTACGAAACAACTAAATACAAAAAAGCATCTCACAAGTTTAGAAATGCAATCATTATCTGATTTTTATCACATACGAGCACAGCATTTATTGGTATTTATCATCGCCATCTTTCATCATCTGTCTTCAAGCAACTTTTACCTGATGATGAACTGTAAAAGAAATTTTAATAATAGTAACCAAGAATTTGGAGCTCTTAATTTTGCCCGAGTTTTCTCTTAAACTCTTGTTTGTTAGCATTCCCTTTAGATCGCAGCCCTGTGATATTATTACCATTACTATTACTATTATTATCTCCATTTTGTAGATGAAGAAATTGAGATACAGAGAGCTTAAGAAATTTGCCCAGTGTAACACATGTAGTAAGTGGCAAAACAGGGATTTAAAACCAAGTAGTACAAGTACTAGCTATGTCCTTTCTAGCACTGTTATAAGTGCCTTGTTTAATAGGAGTTTAATAATTATAAAAATGTTATTAGCTTTTTCTATAATTTCTTTGGGGAAATGATCTATTCATAAAGGTTATAAAGGAAAATAATTATTAGTCATATTAATTTTTAAGACATTAATCAGCAAATATGAATTTATTAATCATGTGAAGAATTTACAGTATTCTAAAATATTATATCCTTTAATAGATATTTATTGAGTACTTACTATGTAGATGTATTTGCCTGAATCATAGGTCATACAGAGATAGCTCATAAAAAGAATAAAAAGTGTTTATCATAGTTTTATTGATCTATAATCCAAGATTACTAAAATCATTTTAATTTTCCACTAGTGATGATTGTACTAATTATGGTCAAGTTAATCAAGAAACATATAATTTTAAAACAAGGTGGAGTACCATTAAAATTCAATAGCAATGTATTGATTTTGAGTAATGAAAATGGGTATAGTATTCTTTTACACAGGAGATCATAACTCCTCTAATAATTTATTTCAAGCCAACCATATGCTCATGTCTATAACTGTCAATGACACTTTGGGTCTTGATTTGTAAAAAAAAATCATTATTGACATATTTTCTTTTTCTTATTGTAGTAATAAGCCAGAAACAGCACTTAAGTTTCAATAGAGCTTGTTTGTATAGGAATGTAGTCTTGATGGACATGATTTTACATTTATGAGAAGTAAAACCAAGTTGTATCTTCACTGACTGCTGGGGTTTAAATGATCAGTACAACCTGGGTTCAAATGAACATCATGCTTTTTTCTACGTAAATGTATCTATGAAGTTATAATACTTTGCATGTAAAATAGTTAGCATATGTTAAACTATGTTAGAACAGTGCCTGGGGCATACTAAGTGCTCAATAATTAATACTTAATATAAGTATTAACTGGGCTCATTTTATTTTATTTATTTTTTATTATTTTTAATGTTAATTTTTGAGAGAGACAGAGTGCAAGCGGGGGGGGGGGGAGGGGGGGAAGATGGGGAGAGGCAGAGAGAGAGGAGACACAGAATCAGAAGCAGGCTCCAGGCCCTAAGCTGTCAGCACAGAGCCCAATATGGGGCTCGAACCCACAAGCCATGAGATCATGACCTCAGCCAAAGTTGGACACTCAACCAACTAAGCCACCCAGGCACCCCAAACTGGGCTCATTTATACATTCACAGTACCTACTGGTGATCTTTCTGGAACCATATGGGATCTATTTTAATATTATGAGTGAAATTTTTACCCATGGAGTCTCACCTCAGCATGAATTAGCATGAAATTTACAACCAAATTAAAAGCTGAATTTTCTAAGATTATAAACAAGCCCTAACTTGTTTTAATATAACCAGTTATGTAATGCCTTTTCCTAATACATGTAAGGTGACATTGAAATCACTCTGAAAAAATAATCTAGAAAAATCTAATTCCTAAAACATAAACAGCCTAAAAGAATGCAACCTTGCCATCTGCAACAAAATGGATGGATATAGAGGGTAAAATGTTAAGTAAAATAAGTCAGTCAGAGAAAGATAAATATTATATCATTTCATTTCTATGTGGAATTGAAGAAACAAATGAACAAAGGGGGGAAAAAGAAACAAAGAATCAACACTCTTAAATATATAGAACAAACTGGCAATTGCTAGAGGGGAGGCATGGGGGGCAGGGGTGAAAAAGCTGAAGGGGATTAAAGAGCACACTTATAAGGAGAACTGAGTCATGTATAGAATTGTTGAATCATTCATTATATTGCACATCATCTGAAACTAACATAACATTGTATGTTAATAATACTTAAATTATTTACTTTTTTTAATGTTTGTATATTTTTGAGAGAAAGACAGCATAAGCAGGGGGAGTGTCAGAGAGAGAGGAGACACTGAATCCAAAGGAGGTTCCAGGCTCTGAGCTGTCAGCACAGAGCACAATGTGGGGTTTAAAACCCACAATCCATGAGATTATGACCTGAGCCGAAGTGAGACGCTCAACCAACTGAGCCACCCAGGTGCCCCAATTTATACTTAAATTTTTAAAAAACAAATTAAATTAAAAAATATACATAAATAACCTAATACCAACCATTATTTCCAAAATTCAGTCCACCCAAGGGAGATAAACTGGAGTGTGTGTGTGTGTGTGTGTGTGTGTGTATTTTTTTTTTCCTAATGCCCAGCTCCTTCAGAAAATCAAGTTCCATAAGAAAAAAAAAAAAGATCGTTTATAAAATGCTTGAAATTCTTGATGGGTTCATGTTTTCTGTTTTATATGGGTAAGCACTTTCCCCTGAGAATAGTGGATTATATTTTATATTGATTCATCGTATCATCAGACTCATTGCTTAGCCTTATATGTGTTTTAAAATAATGAAAACTTTCTTGTTTTCAAAATCAAATAGTAGGCATTAACAGTTCTGAATACAAACAATTCCTCGTAGCCCACCACTAACTAAATAGAAGTAGAGAGGACTCTGGAAACAGACAAATGAAAGTTAAAATTATAAAGAAAACTCCCAGAACAAAGAGGCACTTTTTTTTTTTTTTTTTTTTTTTTTTTTTTTTTTAGGGCAATAGAAATTTATTCTCTTAGAGTTCCGGAGTCTAGAAGTCTGAAACCAAGGTGTCAGCAGAGCCACATTCCCTTCCAAGGCTCCAGGGAAGGCATGTTCCATACTGCTGTCCTAGCTGCTGGGGGTTGCCAGCACCCCCTGCCATTCCCTGGCTGCGGCTGCATCTCTCCAACCTCTGCCTCTGTCGTCCCATGGCTGCCTCACCTCTCTGTGTCTGTTTCCAAATCCCTTCTCTCCTGCTAAGGATGCCAGTCATTGGACTGAAGGCCCACCCGAATCCAGTATGAACCATCTTAACTTGATCACATCTGCAAACACCCTGTTCCCAGATAAGGTCACATTCACAGGTACCAGGGCTTAGGACTTCAACATATCTTTTTGGGGA
This sequence comes from Panthera pardus, assembly GCF_024362965.1. NCBI lineage: Eukaryota > Metazoa > Chordata > Mammalia > Carnivora > Felidae > Panthera > Panthera pardus. Next base: position 47,519,226 of record NW_026526666.1, on the reverse strand, counting down.
CACCGTTCAACCCACAAGTAGTACTCACACAGCTCACTATTCTGTTCTGGTCTACCCCTACCGGTAAGCACCTCATGCCTCATCCTGCGTGACGTGCTCCTGGATGGAGCCAAGGTAGACTGGGCAAGCACCGTCCTGCTCATGGAAACACACTCGCAGATGTCTGCTCATGTCTCTACGGTCCGTGGTATTTCTTTACATGTTAAGCCAAAGAGGCACTTTTAACTGCATATATAAATTATTGGTGTGCAATCTTATGGTAAAAGTTTAACTTGCCATCATTATGTAGATTCATTCATTATATAATTATCCATTATGTAAAGCCATTATGGAAATTCACAAACGCTCCACATAGAGTGCAACTCTACAATGGAACCAGAACCATAGCTTGTAATCTGAAGATCTCATATTGTTGAAATGTCATCAGCATAAATTGCTGGTTTTACTAAATTTTTCTTCCTAACATTAAAGAGTAAAGTGCAGTGTCAGGATTGCAAACCTGAAAAAAGACTCTTAAAGAATTACAGTGTTTGGGCGACAGGCTGCCAGCTTGCGAGGATCACACACACAGCCTCTTCATCACACCATCCTTGGGGTTGGCCCAGCACTCAAGTGTTTCAGAGACTTTCTTTCACAAAAGGGGAATGACAATAGAATCAAGAGCACTAATAGAAAGTAATAGCTTCTGGTTTGTACCTGTATTGACTCAAATTATTTTCAGAATTATTTTAAACAATAGGTTTGAATGGTACACATTGTTTTTAGTTAATAATTTTCATTTTTTATAGCTTTCTATTTTTTCTGATAATTAACATTTCTGTCTTAATTCTCTTTAAAGGTTATAGAAGTTTTAATGTGCTAAACCTGTATGTCTTACAGCTAGGAAATAAAATTTAAAACCTAAACTTCTTTTAAAGTATCTAAGGCAGGGGTCAGCCATCTCTTAAAAAAACAGACAATGGGGCTCCTGGGTGGCTCAGTCGGTTACGTGTACGACTTCAGCTCAGGTCATGATCTCACGGCTTGTGAGTTAGAGCCCCGTATCGGGCTCTGTGCTGACAGCTCAGAGCCTGGAGCCTGCTTCGGATTCTGTGTCTCCCTCTCTCTCTGCCCCTCTCCTGCTCGTGCTCTGTCTCTCTCTCTCTCTCTCAAAAATAAGTGAACATTAAAATAATAATAATAAAAAAAGAACAGACAATAAATTGTTTAGGCTTTGTGGACCATATGGTTTCTACTGCAACTACTCAACTCTACCTTGTAGTACTGAGAAAGCAGTCAAAGGCTATATGTAAAGTTGATAGCATGGCTATGTTCCAACAACAACAACAACAACAACAACAACAACAACAACAAACTTCATCTACAGAAATAGAAAGTAAAGCCAGTTGGCCCACAGGCTTTAGCTTGCTAACCCACGGTCTAATGAATACTGACTTTGTTATCCTGAAATGGCTCTCTTTTGACAATCTTAAAATCCTTAATATTCCTTAGTTTGGCAATATCTGTTATATTCCTATTGGACAGTTTATACTATTTATTTTATAGCTGGGGTAAACGTATAGCAATACTTATGGCAAGCATGGAAAACACTCGTTTTTAGTTTTCAAAGGTTCTATACGTCAATCCACATGATTTCCAAATGTTGTCTTAAGGTTATTTTAAGGCTACTTGAATGTTAAATAAGTGTATGTCTTATTAAACTCAGTATTCTATCCCAAGCAGAAATATCCTTTAAGAATAAAGGCAAAATCAAGATGTTCTCAGAAGTCTATTCTGAGAGAATATCTTTAGTGGACGTACCATAAAAGCATGGCTAAAGGAAGTTTTCTAAATAAAAGGAAGAGTAACAGAATAGATAAATACAAAACACTTCCCTTCTTTTGAGTTTTCTAATATATGTTTGGCAGTTGAAACACAAACTATACCACTGTATGCAGAGAAATATTTAAGATTGCTATATCAAAAAAGCAGGAGAATAAATGTAGGTAAGGTTTCTATACTTCACTGGAACTAGTAAAATATGGATACCTGTAGACTATGATAAATTATGCTTATATGATACAATACTATTAAATTTATGCAAAGAAGCACACTCAAAAACCCAAAGCAGAATTCAAAAATGGCCAAGTAACTCACAGAAAGGCAGGAAAAAGAAAACAGAGAGAAAAACTAGAGGGAACAAACAGAAAACAGCAACAAAATAAGATGCCAGTCATAAGCCCAAGCAAAAGTGTCATGAGATTGATTTCAGAAAAGAATAACTGGAGTTTGTGGACAAGATGAAGTCAATAGAGGGGAAGAGGTTAATGAGGGAGGGAGAGAGAGAATATTTAATGGAATAAGGAACTGACAGGGGCACCTGGGTGGTTCAGTTGGTTGAGGATCTTACCCTTGATTTTGGTTCAGGTCATGATCTCGCAGTTGGAGCCCTGCATCAGGCTCTGCATTGAGGGTACAAAGTCTGCTGGGGATGCTCTCCCACTCTCTCTCTCTGCCCCTCCCTGTGCTTGTGCTATCTTTCAAAATAAATGAATGTACTTAAAAAAAAAAAGAACCGACAAGTGGGAAAGGATGAATGGAATCCAGTACATAAAAGGACAAAACGACATGAACAAACAGTCTTTACCTTCAGTTCAGCAATAGCCTTAACTCTTATGGATAATTAGGGTGATATATTCCATCAAACAGCACTAGGCATACGGAAATTAGACAAAAGGGAGTTTAAGACATACAATCCGGTGTTTATGATCGTATTTTGCTCCAGAGCTAAAAGAATATCTTTGTCAGCTAATAAACACCAACAGGGTAGAGTGAGAACATTTCTGGAGATTCCAGATATCAAAGTATAAAAAGAAACTAGGAAGCAAACATTAAGATAAGCAGCAATGAATAATAAATGGAAATTTGATAGAGGCTTTCAAAATGCCTCATAATTTGATATCTATAATCTATTATTTTAAAATGTATCTTTTAACTTTTCCTGTTTTTTTTTTCTTGAGTGAATCTAGATTTATTAATCTAATGATGTATGATTAAGAATTTTATTTTGCTTTTATATTCAAAATCAGATGACTTGTGTAAATTTGTCAATGTTCTCTAAAAGTTTTAAGTGAGTTTTAGCTTTATGATACCCTCATTTGAAAGCAGCTATGTGAAGTGCATTCAAGAGTTGTAAGTAAGCCCCTCAATTTTAGAAACAGGGTTGGAGATTCCATTTGATCAAAAGTTTAAACACATTTCAGTAGTAAATTAACCACTAATACTACATGATATTTACTCTAAGTCACCGACTCTGTTCAATGCTCTATACTATTCCATTTAATACTCATAACAATTCTGGCACCATTAGTACCACCATGTTATGTGTAAAGTTTAAAGGAGTTAACAGTTTTGTCAAAGATTTTACAGTGTGTAAGATGAAGATCTGGGTCTCAAACCCAGTTCTGATTGATGTAAAGTTCATGATCTTAACCACTGTACTATACCAGCACCGTCTGATGCCTAAGAAATTGTGGGTAGGAAACTTCATTATTAGAATTCCCTTAGGAATTATATTAAATTACCTTACCTTACCTTTAAATTACATGAAATTGAATTACCTTAGGTTACAAATTTTGAGAAAACCTTGAAAATGTCTAAGTATATAAGAAGTTAGTCATAGATTAGTTAAAGCAGTAGTATCACTTGTAAATAAAGATGCATGAAGTTTCTATCTAAGTTTCTCATGATCGAACAATTAATTGCCTCCTTATGTTCTGCTTGACATAAATACTTTTTACCATTAATTCTGTAATCACCTTTTGTATGCACACTACATTCCAGGCCCTATCCCAGGATTGTTAGATAAAACCAAACAAAATATGGTTAATTTTTTGCACTAAAGTTATTTAAGTTCTTTTGGTTAATAGAGTATCATAGAAAATAGTCTAGATGTCTGAGTTTCTGATAATTTTACTATAAAACAGGTGAACAGGGTTATATATTTGAAGCCAATGTATAATTATTATAACCCCAAGTATACTGTATCCAACTGTTTGAAGTAATGTAAAACCTCTGATTCCACAGATAGGGCAATTAAAATACAAGATGAACCTGGCATATTTCGCCATGCCAGAAAGCATCAAAGTGTTGAAAAAAAAAATGATGGTAACACATCAAAAGGACATGGGAATCAGAATGAAGTGACTTCTACTCACCAAATAAGGGACAATTGGAGAATCAAAATAACCAAAGACAGTAATGAAACATAAAAAGTTTAAAAAAGTTGGGAATCCATGAGCCTCCGCCATTATAAATAGGTAAAGTAATAAATAAGTAAGAAATAGGGGAAGTCAGGTTAATGATTGCAGTGGAATGCCAAGCGCTGACTGGTAAAAGTAGGATTGCTCAAGCTAGAAAAATCATCATTTTGTAATCATCAGAGTAAAGATTAGTTCACAAAAGAATCACTGGTAATGCAAAATCTAAGGGGAAGGTTAACAAGCAACAGACATTTGCATTTTAAGAGTTTAAAATCTCTCCAATACTGCTTAGTGGTAGCATGGTGAAAGGAAGAGAGAGAGAGAGAGAGAGAGAGAGAGAGAGAGAGAGAGAGAGAACTATGCAATGCAGAAATCAGACACCTTGATTAGGTAATCAAAATTACATCACAAATGAGGGACAGATGGATATCCTGCGCCTGTGGATATCATTCCCTGAGAAGGCCACAACTTCACTTGTTTCGTCCCAGATGGGCATGACTAGAACCTAATCACGAGGAAGCATGAGTCAAACCCCAAATGAGAACACATCATGTTAAAAAAGAAGGGGATGGCACATTCAGTGCTGAAAAATGTCAATGTTTGGTAATGCCATTAAGAATTAGACCCCAGAATAAAGAGGACTGAAGGGATGTGACAACAAAATAAGATACTTGGATTTTGTACTTAGAGGAAAAAAAAATCTATACAGAACGTTATTCCATCAATTGACAAAATTGGAATATGAATAACAATGGGACAAAAGTATGATACCAATGTTAAATGCACATAAGTTGAAAACAGCATTGTGGTTACATAAAAGAATGCCCTTAGTCTTCAGAAACACACACTGACATACTAGGAAGAAAAGGCCATGATGTATGCAGATTGTTTTCAAATGATTCAATGAAAAAATATATAAATTTTCATATACTCTACACAGAGCAAATGTTGAAGCAAATGGGAAAAATGATGGATGAAATCAAGTAAAGGATGTAGGGCATAGTTTGTATTATTTCTGTAACAATTTTTACATGAATTTGAAATTAATTTTTAAATATAGAATAGAAAATATAGAACGAAAGAAATCATCAACATACATAAACTCTAAGGAAGCTCATATATACAGAAACTTCTCAAGAACGATGTTTTTTGTGAAAGGTACAATGTGTTGTTTGAAGTAACAAGTAGAATGACACCTCCAGTTAGTTAAGGCAATGTTTGTGATATGCTTGAACCCACAACCTAATTTTTGTGGGGGGTGGTGGTGGGGATTAGGGAGAAGCTCTGTGGAGCTATCATCCTGTGACCATTTTTTTAGTTGATTTGTAAAACTGATATAGACCATGAACAAATCAGCAAGAATTAACAAAAATACTGGTTAAAAAAAAAATCTAAACAAATTACACATGTGCAAAAACCAGCCATTATTTCTAGTACAGACAGGGAGTGTATCTGTATCTGTTATCTGTTCCTGTGGCGACCACTATTTTTAGATACATTTTCTTTTGTGATATACCAAAAGAAGAGAGCATACAAAATGTTGATATTTCTTAGGTAAAATATAGACAGATCAATGGAGTTTATGATTTTGCTTTAAATATAAGTATGTAAGTTGGAGAAATTTAATAGAATTATAAGACATGTTACTTAAAGCAGAAACTCTACAGTGCTGTGCATTTGAATACAGATCATTAATAAATTATAATTTGAAATTATTGGAAGCATTTATAAATATATTGGCCATGTCTAGCTATTCATTGGAGAATAGTTAATATTTATGCTAATTTTACTCATTTGCTCTGTATGGCAGGATCAGAAAAATAAATCCATGCGCAGTTTAACTTATAAACCCAATCTGTCTTCTTTCAGCTTCATGATGTTATCCATTATCATTATTCTAATAACTTCACTAACCAACATTCACGCTATTTAATTAAACCAAAATGTATCTAAGCACTTAAAAAGAAGAATATGCATAATAACAAGCACTGCAAAGCAGGAGAGTTCAGTCCAAAATATTAATCTTAAATTATATGAAGATGAAGATTATGTGCTTCATTCTTACAAAAATTATATTGCCATATCAGATTTAAATCCCCGGAAAGATGATTAAGAATCAGCCATACATTTGCATATCACCTTATACTTTTTAAAGCACATTTATGCTTATTATCTTTTTTAAGTCTCACAATAGTTAGGCATTTTTATCATTTGATTTTTGGAAAGTAGAAAACTAGCTGAAGGAAACTGAGGCTATGAGATTTGCAATACAATTGGCTGAACTGATGTGGATGAGAACCATGAGATAAAAGTATTTGTATCCTAACTGCTTGCCCTCGGTTTGTCTCACTTAGACCCCATAGAGAGTCCTGCCACTAATTCAGTGCTCATATACCAGTTTTATGATTCTGTAGCTGCTCTAAGGAGTGAAGTATTGGCAGTCAAGAGCACACTCCTGCTTCAGAAATAATATAGGGGCCATAATGCATATTATATAAGTATATACTGCTGTTCTATTGATTTTTTTCTCACATTCATGCTAATACTTAGCATATGATGTAAGTCTCATTAGACCGACTGCATAAATGAGGAAACTCAAAGACACTTAAGGACAAGTGATACTAAGGACAGCATTAGCAGATAAAATGGATGTGGCCATTGTACTCTTTCTATACCTACCTGAAGGGTGATTTTCTGATTTCTTTAAAAGCAGTTTCATCACACTAGCCTTGTTAGAGCTATTTCCACCAAAACTATAAGACGGATAAAATCAGATTTCACTTATCGAGTATGTGGTGGGATCCTATCCATTAAAAGTACCACTGTTATTTCCAGGGAACAACTCAAAGCTATATAGTTCAAATATTTAATCTTTACACAAATTGGTAATGCTGTGAAGAGTGGCTGTGAAAACAGCCTTGTTTTGATGATGATTATACCCAACTTCCTAAAGTTGACTTAATGTCTTTAGGAGAACGTGCACTGTAGCAGAAGCACCCGAAACCCATACAAAATGTTACATCCCTTAATTTCACCTAGCTCTGTGGTCTTGTACAAGTTACTTAAAGTCTTGGGCTTTCAGATCCCTTATCAGTTAAAATTTAATTCTAAATGCCAAATCCTTGATTCTGAACTGCATTTTGAAATTAGACCCAGCAACCTCATAATTTGTATAATTTCATTCTCTCTTGATTACCTTAGCAGTTCACGCTGGCCTATTAACATGTGAATGACGACTGAATAAAAGCCTTACACATTTAAATGAAGATATTTCTCTTGTGATATTTCCATTTGAGCTTTATGTCTATTGATTTGTGATTATCCAGTACACTAAAATGAAAATAACCTTGACTAAGAACCAAGAGACATAGATTCTAATCTGGGCTCTGACAGAAACCGTTCATTTAACTTCTGTGAACTACAGTGCCTTTAGGCATAAAGATTCAGTATAAAAATACGTATCCTGTTTATCTAACAAAAAATATGTAAAAAATATAAGTTGACTCTTAGGTTCTGAACGTCGAGGTTACAGAATAATAATGAGCAATGGTTCAAACAACACTGATATATTTCTGCTTTACCTGATGGTGAGATGTGCCGCCAAGAAATGGAAGGCTCTGGTTTCCCAGTGGCCAGACAAGTAAGGGTGACATTGGTTCCTTCATTGATGGTCATATCGCTTGAGATGTCATATATCTTCGGAGGAACTGAAATGACAAAACATTCAGTGGTCAGCAAAATACAGTAAAATTCTATTGAACTAAACATGATCAACTCCATGATATTATACTTACAGCCCATGTTCACCACTCAAAATAGAGATTCTCTGGATTGTTAGGACTCTCCTAGAGTTTTCTGTTTGTTGGCTGGTTTTATTTGTTCGCCAATTTTTAGATATTGAATACTTCAGCATAAATGAATTAATAACAAAAAAGTTTGAATTTTACTTCAATTAAAATTTTATTGTGCATACTTGTATTAGACACTGCCATATAGCCAATCTATCTGTTCCACCTATGTATCTCCACTATAATGATGGCTTTCTTGATGAGATGATTTAATAAGAATGGAAATTTGGAAGAAACTTAAAATAGCAGAACAGTTGCTCTTTTAAAAGCTAAGTGAGGTAAAACATATATAGGATTAGGAGGTAAGGGGTGCTTGGGTGGCTCAGTCGGTTGAGCATCTGACTCTTGTCAGATCTGACTCAGGTCATGATCTCATGGTTCATGGGACTGAGTCCTGCGTTGTCAGTGTGGAACTTGGGATGTTCTCTCTCCCCGTCTCTCTCTCTCTCTGCCCCTGCCCTGCTTGTGCGCAAGTGAGTACCCACCTGCACTCTCTCTTTCTCTCAAAATAAATAAACATTTAAAAAAAGAGATTTCAGGGTTACAAAAGCATTTGGGACCTCAATTTTCAATCTGCCAATTAGTAGGGGTGGACTTACTAACCATTTATATTTGAAGGGGCTCCATTTCTAAGGGCTTGAAAAGTGTCTTCTTGTCAGTGAAGGCTGGGAACCGCTGGTTAAAACAGATCTCTTCACCCTGGGATTTCTTAGAACCTTTGTTATGCTTACTGTAAATCTCCAAGAATGAAGGGGAAAAGTTCTTATTGTATTTGTTTGTATGTTCTTTTTTTTTTCCCCCTCATGTACTAGACTATGTATGCTTTTATCCAAGAGCATTTGAAAAAACCGGTGACCATGGAATATACTTTGGGAATGCTGGATAGAAAAATCCCTAAATGAACTTCCAATTAAACTGTCCATATCCTTTCAAATATCAGATGGTCTCTCACTTCATCCTCAAATGCCATGGATACGAATCCTGGGTTCTCTACCAGCTGTGTTATCCAGGGCAATTTACATCTGTATCTCAGCCTCAGTGTCTTCATGTGAAAGATGAAACCCATATAGCTGCTGTGAGGATTAAATAAGCCACTGTATTTTAAAGAACTTACTAAAGCACCTGGCATCAGTATTAGCTATCATTATTAAATGCCCTAGGACACATATGTGGTTTTTGAATTTCATTTCAGTACTGCCCTTTTCCTGTGCTTTCACCAACTCATCACTTTGGCAGTGTGTAGGACCAGCTTGTGCCATAAGTTTTAGTTTACTCTACACAAATTATAGTATGTTGAAGTTCCAGGTAAAAACCAAAAATTGGCAATTAGATGTCTTCATAATTTTTAGACAAATAACCCTTTTACTGGAATTCTTTTAATTGTTCCATTCTTAGGCTTTCTTTATGCAAAAGATATGTTTCACAGCTATTTTAAAAAAGGTAATTAAAATTTGTCACAGGGATAAATTAAATTATCTATACTTTGAATATCATCTTAGATTTTTTTAATAAAACCAATATTCCATTACCAAAGAACCCCTAGAATGATTTGATTATAAATATAAAGTATTTGATTATATATAACTGTAGCTAAGATTTAGGAAAAAGCTTATTCCTAACTAATATACCATTGTAACTGTTTCTAAATGACATTCTTTAATTGGCATTTAAAACAAATTATCATTAAGCTCTTCAGTGAGTTTTCCCAGGCAAAAATAAAAATAAAAAAAATAAGAATCATTCCAAACCGAAGACTCTTTTTAGCTTAACTGAAACAGAACAGAAATAAAAGACATTAAGATACCCTTGGAGGAAAGTAGAAAAAAGTGTTCATGACTCATTGGTGAATAGGAGAGCTAATAAGAATCAACTTAAATTAAACAAAACGATCATCTGGATATACGGATGTAGGTGCAGGTTTGAAATAGTAAACTATGAAAAACGTGTGTACATATGTACATATATAAATACACAAATTACATACACGCAAATGGCCACTATTTAAACAAAAGTTATATAGTACTTTCCTCCTTCATACAGGAGACAGTACATAGAGATCAGTCAAGTTTATTGATGTATTCCAAACATATAACTGACTCAATTTTGGGCAAAGGTATGTATATTTAAGAAAAATGATGGAATGCCACAAGACCATGAATTCTATCCTGTATATTATTTTGTCAATTCTATCTGATATTAAAATAGTTAGTTTACTCTTTACATGTCTACCTATATTTAAAGTGGTAAACATGAGTGGTAAACTAATATTAAGCACACTATTTGGCTTCACAGAGAAACAACTAAGTCCCTTAGCAATAAACTTAGATTTGACATTTAACTTTGGGAAATTGTGTGGTGGGGAAGAGTGTTGAATTCCAGGTGTGACATGTCATCTCAGTGATGGCAATTGCCTCCCGGGGCCTCATAAGTCAGGATATGTTACAGGGAAGAAACATCTGGAAAGAGGATGTTAGTAAAGGAAAATCCCTCTGGCAAGGCTCTTCTCCCTAGAATGCATCACCTGTTGGCAGCAGATGCTGTGTGTAAAGAGGGCCAATGAAATCCTTCACATGCACTGTAGCTCGTGGAGGCAAAAACAGGTGTTGCTTTGCTGCCTGTTCAAAGCCATTTTATATTCAGTTCAAGACTGCAAACTTTTACTGAGTATTGTGGAGGGAATAATTCTGGACTCACAGGAAATGCAAAATTTTCAAGGCATAATCCTTGCCCTCAAGGAACTTAAAATTAAAAGAAGGAGGCAATTAGGTAAGTAATGAAGAGAAGACAAATATTTTCCATGTTTTCCTTTCCCATTTTACATGAGGAACACACGTCTAATAGGTATGCCTTGTGCGACCAAATCAGCAGACATTAGTTTTATGTTGGTTTCCTTTAAAGAGAACCATGTAGGATAGTTTATGCACCAAGTTATTCAGTGTGGTACTATTTATAATAGAGAAAAACTATTAATAGCCTCAATGTAGGACAACAGAAATAGAGGTATTGTTAGCTCTGCATCTAGAATAAGGTATGGTACTGGGAAAGGACTTGGGATGATCTGAGGCAGCATCATGCTAGGAGAAAATAGAAGAGAAAAAAAGATGCTTTTACTTTGGGTAACAAGAGCAGGGAAGAATGGTAATGCCTCAGGCATCTTAAGATCATTCAGTTCTGATGGGTGTCCCTGGGTTATAGTTTGGGTATAAATCATGCATGCACACAGGTCAGGAGGACTCTGTTGAGCTCTGTGAGTGACAAAGCAGCATGTCTATAGTATTTCCAAAATACTATGCACTTGCATAGAAAAACAGAACAATGAGGAGAGTTAAAATATCTTACTATTCTAGGTGTATGTTCCTTTTCCATATGCCTTATCTTAAACTCTCTCAAACTCTTTTCATTTAGAAATTGAGCTGAAAAATCATTTGTCTGAAAAGGTGCATAAGTGTTCAATCAATTCAACAATTTTTAAATCACTAAGTAAGTACAGATTTTAGTAACATTTTGAGTTGCTGTGCACATGTTTATGACCTAGAGCAGAATAATAAAGGAATAAATTAGTCATCTAAATGTAAACTTGTTTAATTCATAGGAAGAAATTATTATAACATTATCATCACTGTTATCATCATCACGATACCATAAGTAAAACAATGAAGTTCTAGATTTCATACTGAATCACAGAATATCTCTCTCCTAAGGGGACCCTTATTGGGGATTCTTATGACTTTGCAACTGTGTTCATAATTAATTGTTCTATGTCACCAGTTACAGAATTGAAGAACATTGGAAACTTTCTAAACAACAGAGGTTGGAAGATTGTGTTAGGATGGAGTGTTTTTTGAAATTCCCATATACATTTAAGGGAGTAACTCTTGGATCCTCAAATTGATCATCTGCTTTGCCTTTAATTACTTGCAGGCCTCAAATTCAACTACTACCTAGTACTGCGTCCTCAACTCCTATTCACCTCACCATGGTGAGGGGATAATGCATATTTAGGTGAATCTCTTGACTTCAATTTACTAAAGGTAATTTAAATTTGTTTAGTTTCACTTTCACTAAAAAATGTGCAGTCTGACCTGCCCCGACTGCCTTCTCTCAGTTCAGCCATCTATCATAGTGTCCTCAGGCAGGGTATGGAGCAGTATCAGTAAGGAAAATTGTAGAATATATATCCAAACCAAAAACTAATGATTTCTACAGGGCCAGCCATTTGGGATTATGCTGCACCATTTGCATCATCATGTGCAACTGAGTTTGTGAGTGGCTTCATCTGTTTTTTGTTTTTAAAGTACACCCATTTTTATCTACATATAAATAAAATAAGTCTTTCACTTGTTTGTTTAATGAGCAGCCTTCACAGAGTTAACTTCAATTTCTTCTAAGAATCCATCTTGTAGTCTGGAACATAACCAATAAATTCCATCTTGTAGTCTGGAACATAACCAATAAAAAGGATGACTATGAGACTATGATTCATATGAATCATTTGAATCATATGAGCCCAGTGTTTTATCATATTAAATGTGCAGATGATTTTGAGAAATAATAAACACAACAGAGTTCACACCCATACCAAGTTCCGTGAGATGTGAGGCTGGGTCACACATAACACTGAAAACCTTAGATGATATATTTGATGATTATCTTAACTGTAAGTGCAAGACAGTGACTATTTGGATTGGGAAAGTTGTGTTGGCTCACTAGAATCAATTAAATGGCCCATCAAGTTCTTAAGTTGTGAGAGTCAATGAAAGACCACAGCACATACAAATCCATGTGGAAGTCTTTGAATTTACAGGGATAAAAGAAAAATGGATGAAGTATGTACTTAATCTAGCCCCAAACATTCACAGATTATTGAAGGAAACATCAGTTCAGTATTTACCATAACCACAATATTCTTGGCATAAAACCCACTTGTTTCCTCAGGGTGTAAAAATCACAGCAGTGTTTTATAGGCAAGTGCACTCTTCACATCATTCTCTGAAGCTATTCCTAAAATCATTTAAAAGCTTCCATATATCTATTTGGATGATGCACACGGTCACCAGATCTGTTCTACAAATATGTTCACTAGGCCAAACAATAAATAAAAACAAAAGTTATTCTATGTCTCTGGTGTCTTGCTTGACTTAGCTTTCTTCACAGTGAATTCTTCCACCCACAAAACATCCTACAAACAAGAAACACTGAGTGAAAATTTCAGAGTGATTGTTAAAGGGTTAGAATTTTACCTTAAACCATTGTATCACTGATGGCTTTGATCATCTTAAAGCCAGATAGATTTTTCTGGGCATGTGTCTTATTGTAATAACAGCTTGTACCCACAACCCTCTGTCCTTCCACACTCCTCTTATAGTTTCTTTGTTATAGCATCTCTTATATCTGTCAGTATCATTGATATTTACTTCATTGTTAATTACCTCTTCTTCTCATAGAACAGAAGTAAAGACCTTGGGTAGGAATCTAGTTTATGCAACAGCCTATCACCAACACCTAGAAAAGGTCCTGACACATGGAAAATATTCAACAAATACTTGTTTTCTTGTTCTTTTATGGTTGAACTAATATGTCTCTGACTTTGTAATGAATATTTCCCATAGAATTTTATACCACTGTGAGAATGATGTAATATAAATATGTGAGAATATAGTGAAAATATAATTATAGTGTCAAGAGTCCTCTGTGACTTTTTTCTAGGATTCTCCAATTCAGGGGATTCAATATTCTTTTAAAAACACAGTATTTTCCTATGTCACTGCCTACCATAGTTTATGCCAGGCAAAATGTGTATGATATGGCAATAATCATATACATTTATACCCAACAGAATAGGCTGTCACATCTTAGTACTGTATATGTTGATTAGAGTTGTTTTTTTTTTGTTTGTTTGTTTGTTTGTTTTACTTAAAAAGCTATGTAAATTTGGGGTCAAAAGGATTTGACCCTAAGAGTGTACACATGTTATTTCTGCCTTTTTTTCCCTTCTCCATAGATTCGGAGTCTAAGTTAGTTCGAATAAGCTATATCTCTGAAGATTTTCCAAACCGCTTGAATCAACAAGCTAGACATAACTATAAATCTTCAGAGAACTGGCGCTTTTTTGCACTCCCATCTCTGGTAATGGCTGGCAGCATCAAAAGAACAGTCTTCCTTTCCCTAGGCTGGCACTTCCCTTTTCAGTCTTGGCCAGCCCCCAGAAAGTGAAAGCAGAGCTACGTTACATAACAAACCTCCTGGAAAAGGTGCTGTTCTCAAACTGAGAGAAGAAGAAATTGTTTCAGGATTTTTTTTTCCTCTAAATCGGTTTGCTTGTGGGTGCCTGATGGTTTCCTGGCTTGCATCTAACTAGCAACATTGTTTTCTCCGGCTCATAGACTATAGCTGACTTTTTATAGTTTATGACATTTCAGAGATTTCTATGGCTTCTCCCCTCATCCCATCACTCAGATAGTGATAGGAGGAAAAAATAACCCAAGTGTGACTTGTAAATGCAAACTTGCCAGATGTGTGAATACCTACGGATGGAATATGCCAGTACTACTTTGGGGGGCAAAGAATATGTCTGAGAAAAGATGTATCTTTCAGAATTTGGTTCAAACTTTGAATCATTTTGCTTAGCTTAGTGTTTTTCCTTTTCTAGAAAACCTATGTCCACGTTTTTCTCAACTGGCTTTGCCCTTCAGGAGGTCACTATATAAAATAGCAAAATTGGCAGAGACCTACGTTAAGCCATTCATCCATCCATCCATTCCACATTTACTGAGCACCAACTTGATTAGGGAGACTAATCTTAAAGTCTATGTCTAAAGAGTTAGAAAAACCTAACACTATTAACTATAATATGGAGTCATAAATCCTACAAAGTGGATTTTGTAATATAAGTTGTTTTGGGAACCCCGAGTAGTAAATCTAACTCTACCTATGGAGTCAGAATTGGAGGGGGTACTGATATTAGACAAGGCTTTATGAAACAGACGGCATCTGAGTGGACTTTGTGGGTTAAAAACATTAGTTTCCTGCACCCAGTTAATCATTAAGATAATCTGATGAGTGTTTTACAATCTTGGGGTGGTGAGAGCTAGTTCAGGAGATTCTAGACCAAAAGGTGTAGAGTGAGCTCCAAAATCTATCTGCTTTATGGGAAAACAGAAAGATCTCTCCATGAACTATTCTCACCTACATTTAAAGTCTCCATTGTAATTATATAGGCCTTCTTCCAGATCCTTAGAGTAGTTATTTGCCTTCAAGGGCCTAAAATTAAAATGTAACTGCCCCTAGAAGAGATGATTCCTTAATAGCTTGCATTTATTTTCAAACTTCCTGACAGCAGCAAGGTGGGTGTAGTGAGGGCACCATAGCAAAGGTAGAAAGATGCTATGGGAAACTCTTCCACACTGTGTAATTTTCTTTTGAGAAAATCCAGAATTGGTTCTGCATAGCAGTGAGCAAGACAATCCACAATGGAGAGAAGAAAATGAACATGTGAGAGGAACAAACCTCATAGGACATGGAGTTATTGAAAAATCAAAGTGGAAATAGCTTCTCTTTCTCTTCCCATTTTCTCCATCTTATTTTGGCTGCCAAATGCATGGGGTGTGCATCAGAGGGATGAGAGAAAGAGGCAAGTAATCTCTAAATTTTAAGATGGATTTTCTCATTGAAGAATGGTGTATTTGCTAAATAGGTTTCCCATGGCAAAACAAATATATATTTCTTACATGTATATAGGTTATATTACGAAGGCTTAGCACACATGAGGATTAAAATGTGATAAAAAGAATAAAGGGTACTGATTTAGAAAGGTTAGGTTTTAGTAGCTTAACATTTATTTAGCAATTTTTAAATTGTGGATTGATGGCAACTTTCTCACCTGCTATATAAACATTGTGAAGGCAAATAATACCACATTGTTATACAAGAGTTTCAATATTTTGGACTGTAAAGGTTTTATTTTTGCTTCATTTTGGCTAGAGGATCAATAGCTGGCCTCCACACATGAGTGTTTATACACCAGAGTTCAAATCCCTGCTGTACCTCAGGCGAGCTTCAGCTTCACTTACTTGGATGGTTCAAAGATATAAAATACTGCTTAAAATCAGGACCATAATAGCAGCTACCCCCTCAGGCAGCAGCAGCGGGAAGGCTGGAGCACACTTACAGCAGTGTTGTATATCACAGGGAATCTACAATGCCTGCTTAATTCACCCTTCCCCCAGTAGAGGACGGTTACAAAACACATAGGGAGAACATCACAACTGAAATTCCTCAGAGCACACTAATGTAGGGGTCCATACCTAGAGAAGCAGAATTCTTAAGGAGCCAAGTCCAAATCTTTAAACCTGCAGTGATGGTAACCTTTTATTAAGAATAAGTAATTAGCTTTTCCTTGGAAACAATTTGGCAGTATACTTTAAGGACTTTAAAAAATTCCAACCCAGAGAGCGAATGATACCCCTTCCAGGAATTTTAAGGAAAGTAGGTTACTTCTTTCAGTATAGTCACTATTCCCATAATCCTGGTGTCCAGCTCCACTGTTCTGTTTGAAAATGTGCCAGCAAATGCCCTCTGGAACGGCCTGGGTGAACTTTTCTTGCCTCATCCTCAGTGCTGAATTATTCTCCACATAAACCAGAGGCAACAGCCCAGCTGTGCCATACTAGAACCCAGCTGCCTTCTTAGCAAATATTTCCCATAGCTAAAAGCATGTTTTAGTGTTTTTGAAACACAGGAAAGTCCAATGTCTACCCTTGGACTCATAGAGTTATAATGTAACACCTGGCTCCTGATTTCAGGAGGTAAGCCTGTTCCGGCTCAATATGAGTTTTCCTTGTTAGGCTGAGATTTTTACAAATGTGTTAGCAGATTTTTATATCTAAAGGCTGCTATGCTGGTTTTTTGTACGTGTAGAGGAGATGTGTAATTTCAGTGCAATCAGAAAAATAATTCCTTCTCTGAAGTGCTTTGGTGTCGTTCTTTGAATAAAATATTTTTTTCTGATTATGAAGGTAGTACACATCTATTGGAAAAAATGTAGAAAAATATATAAAGAATGAGGGGAAAAACTCAAAATCACTTAGGAGGCTGAAGCTTCTAAAATCTTCCTTTGGTAAGTTATAAACAAATGGCTGTCAATGCTTTGAGTCATTCATTGTAATACAGTCTCACAATTCAGAGAAAATCACTATTAATAATTTCATATATTTCATTTCAGACTTTTTATGCATGTACTTTC
Organism: Panthera pardus; assembly: GCF_024362965.1. Taxonomy (NCBI): domain Eukaryota; kingdom Metazoa; phylum Chordata; class Mammalia; order Carnivora; family Felidae; genus Panthera; species Panthera pardus. The sequence continues at coordinate 47,501,896 of NW_026526666.1, read as the reverse complement.
ACATAGGTCCCAGAGATTTCCATGTGGTCCAACAAGCTCACCAAGGAATTGTGTTAAGCCTTGGCAGAAAATAGTGCTCCCTTCTCTAAGTCACACATCTTCTAGAAACTGAGCTAGAAAGTAGTTGGAGAAGGATTCAAAAATGGACATTGTGGTTCTCTTTCCTTATTGGAAACATGTCTAACAAAAGGATACCTACAGCAAAGGTTAATATTTGCTGGGCATCTACTATGAGTAATGTACTGAGAATTTAATGACTTTTTTGTTGTGGTTGCCAGGGATGGGATCTGTCATGGGGCAGAGTTCTACATGTCCAGTCCCCACTTTCTTTTTCCACCTACTCACCTGCCTTTTTGTTAATTGACTTATATGGCAGTTTTATAACATGGCCCCAATTCTTTTTCTTCCATCATGAATGAGGTCTTAGTAGTACCTTCACAATTAATTTGAGTAAGTTTCTGGCCACCTCAAATAATAGATTTGGGGAGGAAGTAATGCTATGTGACTTCTGAGACTGGATCATAAAGTACCATTTGTTTTCTGCCCTGTTGTCTAAGAACACTTGGTTTTCCAGGTCCAAGTTGCCAGATAATTAGACTGACTGCTTTGGGGCCACCATGGTGGATAGAACAAATGTAGACCCTACACATGGACCCCAAATGGAGAAGTTTTGAGACAACAGAAACAAAAAGGGAGCCTAAGAAGCACCCTAACTCTTCTAGGCTCTTAACTCTTTCAGTCATCTTTATAAAACTCCAAATATTGTGTTCAAATAAGTGTATCATGAGTAAAATATTTAATTGTAGTTGTTTAAAATTGCCAAGTTCAGGCATGGTTTGAAAAAAATAATGAAAGTTGGAAGACTTACACTATCTGACTTTAAGACGTACTATCATAAGGGCACCTGGGTGGCTCAGTCGGTTAAATGTCCGACTTCGGCTCAGGTCATGATCTTGTGGTTTGTTAGTTCAAGCCCCGCATTGGGCTCTGTGCTGATAGCTCAGAGCTTGGATCTCACTTCAGATTCTGTGTTTCCTTCTCTTACTGTTCTTCCCCCACTCCCATTCTGTCTTGCTGTCTCTCTCTCAAAAAATAAAGAATAAAAAAAATTAAAAAAAAAAGACTTACTATCATAAAGCTACAGCAAAGACAGTGTGGAATTAGCATTGTGATAGACGATGGAACAAAATGGAGACTCCAAAAATAGGTGAGAAAACTTGCCATGAGGATTAAATCCCTGATTACTTTTAATAAAAACTAAGATATCTAGGGGCGCCTGGGTGGCGCAGTCGGTTAAGCGTCCGACTTCAGCCAGGTCACGATCTCGCGGTCCGTGAGTTCGAGCCCCGCTTCAGGCTCTGGGCTGATGGCTCGGAGCCTGGAGCCTGCTTCCGATTCTGTGTCTCCCTCTCTCTCTGACCTTCCCCCGTTCATGCTCTGTCTCTCTCTGTCCCAAAAATAAATAAAAAACGTTGAAAAAAAAATTTAAAAAAAAAACAAAAACAAAAAAACACTAAGATATCTAAAGTATAAGTGAGTGATGTAGGTCAAGAGAAAATGTGCACCTGTACATTATGAGTGATAGGGACTGGTGGGAGCACCAGTCTGAAGAGGGCAATGATCACTGAAAATTTCCATTTAGAAAATGGAAGCCCAGCCTTGACAGATCTTTAGATATGAATTTTTCCTTTTTTTTTTTTTGTACCATATACACTCATCAAAATATCTGTTGACTTCTCCTGGCATCAACTCAAATGGCACTATAATGGCAATTAGAAATATTTGACACTTATTGAAGACTCTTGGTCATCACATGCTGGAAAATTGTCACGATATAGAAATCTACATGGTCTATGAAAGTAAACAGTACCTTGGAGTTATATACATACACAATCCTGACCGTATGCTACAGGCCCAATGTGTTGCTCAGTTATGGAGTTATAATCTTGTTATCTCCACCTTACACCCTGGCAAGCCTTGAGCCTATTCATTTTCCTCAGAAGACCCAAGGAATCCATTTTCACATTACATTGCTTGGTTTCTCATAAAAGCTGTATGTTATCACACGAATGTGCAGTTGCTCACCTGTCAATGAATAACCATGATTAGATCTGCAGGATGACTATAGTCTTGCCCTAGGAAATATTCTGAGAATAGGTTTTATTTAGAAATTCAAATAATAAAACCATGTTTCCTATTAATATTCTACTCCCACCAAAATAATTTTCATCTACATTTTTTAAATCATCATGCTTCTTTAACTACTTTTCTGTATGATATTGCTTTATTTATGCTTTTGAAATATAACAACCAAGTGTTTGTATGCAAATATAAACCAGGAGATCTCAGTATAATCCTATGGTTACAAGCACAGATTCTTTCTAAAATTGGGCTAAAAGGTAATTTGCCATGTTGCTGGCCCCTAGATCATTAGTCACAGTGGCCTAAGTGCATTCTCTTATAATTCAATATCAAAGAAATTGCTTTTATGGCATTAACTATATTATATTCAAAATTGTATAAATTATTGAAATACTATGCCTACTGCCAAGATATAAGATAGTTCACATGGAAAAAAGTCGCATTTTAAATTATTCATTGGAAAAAAGTCAGTCTCTTGCCAGAACTTGTTTTATACTGGGGCTAGCTTCTGGGACTTACATTTAAATATGAATCACAAAACTCTGGAAATTTCAAATACCCATAATTTCTTGGCATTGAATAGAAGTTTTCTCTCTTTAATTAGTTGACTTTCATCAAGTGTATTAAACGTTACAAATTGTCTTGTATCTAGGTGTTAGTCTAATGAGCATTTATACAGAAAGTATTCACAGGTAATAGTCATAACAAAGTAATAGAGATGATCTATATAAAAATACTGAAATCTGGTGCCTTTCTTTCTTTCACTATTTTTTTTTTTAGAGAGATAGCATGAGTTGGGGAGAGAGGCAGAGGGAATGAGAGAGAGAATGTTAAGCAGGCTTCATGCTCAAAATGGAGCCCAACATGGGACTCCATCCCACGACCTTGGGAACATGAACTGAGCCAAAACCAAGAGTCGGATGCTCAACCAAGTGATCTACCCGGCATCCCTCATTTATTATTTTTGAATACAATATAAAAACTATATAACCAATTATTAAATATCTTATATATGCATATGCACATACATAAATTATATGTATGCATATATGCATGACTATATACATATATGTATAATGTTATATAGTTGGCATATATTATACTGGATATGCATGTTTATGTGTGTGTATCCTGTAACATCATTAGATGCCTTTGTTAATGCTAGAATACGGTAATAAGGGGGCAAATGTTATCATAGGAAGGCTAACCTCAAAAGTTCTCTCTATATACAGATTTATATATTATGCATTTGGTTAGAAGATATTTATTTATCACTTGCTATATACTAGCAACTATGACAGGTACTAGTTATTTAAAATTTAATAAAATAGAATTCCTGCTTTTCAGTAGCTTATATATTGATGGGAAGAAACAAACATATAGGTAAATTAAAAATATAATTATATAAAGTTATAAGAGACATGTACATAAAATATTATGTAAATCTAAAGGGAACTCACCTACCCCAGATGGAGATGGAAGAGTGGTGATGAAGAAGCAAAGACAAATTTTAGAATAATATGCTGTAACTATATGGAGAAATGCATTCCAAGTTGAACAACAGATGTATGAAGGCACAGAGCAGGGAAACATCATGATCCATTTGTAGACTATGTATTTATCACTGTGGTTGCAATAGTTGATTGAACTAGTTGGTCACAACTAAAATTATACCCTTTCTTTGCTTTCAAGCCACGAAAAATTTTCTTTATTTCTTACATATTTCTGGAAAAGTAATATGAATGCGGAAACGATTTTATATTAATCCCTGAGTACTGTATAGGATCACACTTGTACATAGTAATTGCTCAGAAAGTGCTGAATAAGAATGTTTTAATCTGTTCTAAATGCTGCTTCTTTGGAGAGTTAGTCCTTAACACACTCATTAAAATGTTATTCTCCCTCATATTAATTACTACATTCTGAAGAAAAAACAACATTTACCACCTCTCACTTTGAATTAACAGACATTGTAAGTAAACTACACTCTGGGGTATTAAGTAAAACAAAAAAAACACAAAAAACAAAAAACAAAACAAAACAAAAAACCATGCTGTTTTATTTCAGCTTCTCCAAGGTATTAGGCATGTCACATATTTTCATATCCCAACTGAAAAGTCTCATGCATTTTTATTTTGGCTTTCTAGATAATATACTATATTTTTAATAGTTGAAAAATGTGGTTAAGACTGAAAAGTATATTCCTTTGGGAATGAGTGTTCTGAACTCTGCTGTTTTGAATATTACCGTCTTATCACTTGGCAAATTCCCTAAAAATAAGCCAAATCCTCTCTTCTTTTTGAAAGCTAGAAAACTCAAACAATCTACTCAGTAAACATTAGCTCTTTCATTCTATATTTTTGCCTATACCTAAGTATCATAACTATTCTTCTTTCATAGCTACTACTATACTGGAATGACAGAAAGTATATCTAAATTTTTGTTTTGAGGGTTGAGAGAAATGAAAAGCAAGGTTAGCCATGTCAAAATAATCAAATTTACCTTTTGGGTAGGTTAACCAACTGTTCATTATTCTATGAACACATTTAGTGTGTGTGCACATATATATATTTCAGGAGTCATTTGACAGTTGTTAATGGTAGTTTAAGCAATCAAATGGAGAAGTGTGGACAAGGAACTCATACAGCCAGGAAGAATCCTACCTGGTTAAGCTACTACAACCATTGTTGATGGGTAGATTCATGTCAGTAGAAGGGGAAATATTAGAGGAGTACCATAGGAAACTGTGTTTGGCCCCTCCCTTTTCTCAATTTTAAACAATTTGGATAAATCTCTTGGAAACATGTTTATTCATAAAACCATATCAAGGGGTTATGTGTTCAGTTACAGTCACTATAATTTAAGAGTGAAACACTGATATTTTACAATTAGAGGTCAGTCAGAAAAGTAAAGTGCCCAGACGCAATGCCATGTAAAGACACAACTGAAGGGGCTAGGAATATTTATATAAAGATAAGAAATGTAAGAAAAGACATTTTTTTCGATTGATCTGTGGACTTATTCTAAGTTGTTGCAGTACACAGAATAATGGTAGATTTTATTTCATTATAATGAGGTGTATGTACACTAAACAAAAATTGTCCTCACAATGAAAAATATTATTTTATAAAAATATAAGCTCTATGTCATCAAAAGATTCTCAGAGAATATGGAAGAACAATAGGATTAAAGAAAGGACTACTACATTGAGTGGGTTCTTGGGTCAAATATGCTCTTGGGATTTTGCAACTGTTGTGTTGACTCTTTGCTATACTGTCTGCATATACATGAGGAAGAAATCCAAGAAAAACATCATGAGCGTGTTAAAGGGCTTGGATAAATGGTTATTTATTATGTTTCCTTTCAGTTCTTAAAACATAATAGGCCTGAGTAAGTTCTTGTTAAATTCTTGTCATGGAAAGAACATTTGATTAATATCTTGGTGGGGAAAAAAGAGACTATTCTCTGCTATCTGAAAACTCCATTGGCCAATTTTATATATTCCTTTTCCAAAATAATAAGAATATTATATCAAGTGTTTAAACCTAACCAATTTTTTGGGTTTGTGTGCATTACAGCAGTCACAGTGTATGCATCCAGATCAGTGTGTTAGTGTAAACAGATGGAAATATGTTTCTCAGTTGATGAGTAACATAAGAGCCCTTCTCATCCTGTTTCAACAAACACCTAAACCCACACACTTTCTGCCCTGGTTTCTCTTTTTTTCAACATTTATCTTTGAATTGCTTTTAATCTCTAGAGATGGGATGACCACCTGCCTTTCAAACATATTGCAAAAACAGCAGTGACTATGGTTGGTTTTTGCCAGTCGGTTATTTTGTTGAAGAAAACATGTACCAAATGACAGCAGAGTCACCAGCTGATGAGAGGATTTTTTATGTATATAACATTGTGCTTTTTGGTAGGAAGACGGCAGAATTGTGCTAAGATTTTAATATCAAACTGTTTCTATCAGGCTGAGAGTTGTGATATTCAAATGGTACCTTAAATGACTGAGTTGTGCGCTTGATACTGCATGGTACTTTGTAGAAAGGGAACTAAACAAAATTTATAGGATAAAGAAAAATTGGTAGTAGGAATTATAATATGCTCCTTTCTGGGTATAGTAAGTCTGCTAATTGATCACCAAACTGATTTGTGCTTCTAGGCACAGGATTAGATTTTGTTTCCCAGAATCCCTTGCTGTTATTCATGGCTGAATTTTAAACAATGGAATGTGAGCAGAAGTCCTGTGTGATACTTCCAGGTTTGGCCCACAAAAAACTTCCGAATGATGGTCCTCCATGTTATTTTCCCCTACCCAGCTATACCTGGGGTCTTGGGAATTGGAAATCATATATCGAAGGTGACAGAAATACAAGATAGAGAACTAGTGTCCAGAGAATGTAGCTTGCTTGTAATGAACAACTGATTTGGATGTTCTTTAACAAGAAATAAATAATATGCCCAGTTTTATAAAAGAGATCTACCAATATTTAAGGAAATAATCTCTATGTTTTATATAATTATGTATTTTTATAACAAAAGAAGATTAAGGAAATAAAATGTAAGGAAAAATAATTGCTATATATATATATGTATATACACATATGTGTGTGTGTGTGTGTGTGTGTGTGTGTGTGTATATATATATATATATATATATATATATACACTATTCCTGAAAATGAAAAAAGGAAAACGTCAACAATTCATTTTATGAAACTGATATAATGTGATACTAAATATGGACAAGAACTATACAAGAAAAGCAATTTCACTTATGAACAGAGAAAAAATATAACAGTGAATCCATCAATGAATATACATATTATATTATATATATCATATATATATAATATATATATACACACATACGTGTGTGTGTGTGTGTGTGTGTGTGTGTGTGTAATGCTTTATTCCTGGACTGGGATTCATGGGATATTGTTCAATATACTAAACAGATAGCTAGAAGGAGAAATGTACGTATGACCATGTCAATAGATACAGCGAAAGCATTATATGAGAAGAAACACTATAATTTAAAACAAAAATGTTGCAACCTAGAAATAGAAAGTTTCTTTAATAAAGTCACTAAAAGTATCTATAAAAAATTCACAATGATTATTATCTTTCATTAAAAGTATTAGACATATTTCATTAAAATTAAAACAAGGTAAAGAAGACCATGTTTACTGTTTCTCATTCACACTTGTTCCTAACAAGTTCAGTAAGATTAAGAAATAAGTTAGAAGTATTAGAAAGAAAGGTCCAAGTTACATACTACTGAAATTGATGAAATTGATGAGAGTTTCATCCAGACTACAAAATAGATGTGAATTCTTCCCACGATAAATCTATACATTTGATAAATTTCCATTTTTATTCACAGTTCTACAAGATAAACCACCAGTATCAGTATTGAAAGGTAAAGGACACAGAGTAGCCAAAATAACCTTGATTAAGACATATAAAGAGAGGAACTTATCCTATCTACTCTCAAGTAGACAAGACAAATTATAAAACACTGATGGAAAAATAGAGAACAGAATGAAACCAAAACACACAAAACACATAGTATACACAGAACATATGCACACAGAAGTTTTGACTGTGGAATATTATAGATTAAAAAAAAAAGGATTGTAAAATTTAATCAATAGTGCTAGGACAACTGACTATTGGCTATCTTATAAAAAAAGATAAAAGTGGATTCTGACCTCATATCACGAACAGAAATAAGCTGGACATATATTAAAAGCATAAAATTAAAAGCAAAATACTTAAATGTTTACAGATTTTAAAATAACTGTATTATATTTAAGTTGGAGTATGACATAAAACACACACCATCATGAAAAAGATCAATAAATGTGACTGTATTAAATTTAAAACCATATACTTGTGCACATGTGAAACACCATAAACAAATTAAGTAAAGCTCCAGATTTGTAGTACTTATAATGAATGCAAACAAACAAACAAACAAAAAGATTGGTACCATGAATATATAAAGAATTTCAACAAGACAATTAGTTAAAAAGTACAAAGAACAGTATAATAAAAATGAAGAAAGGATATAAATAAGAAATTCATAATAAAGGAAATTTTAATGGCCACTTCTTTGACAAGTAGAACTTCCTTAATAGTTATGAGTTTAAATTAAAACAGCACAATTTTAAGTTCATAATATTGGCAAAACTTTGAAACTTAAGTACTACCAAGGTGATGAAGGTGCCTAAAAATGAAATATCAGACAATGATGAAAATAGTATAAAACTGCAAACAACTCAAAAACATCTAGTAAAAGTGAAGATGCACATACATCTCTACAATTTCATTTCTAAATATTTACATATCCTAGAGCCTTGTGCTTTAAATTGTGGTTCTCCATCACCTGGAAGCTTGTTACAAATGCAGATTCTCAAATGTGGCCAGATCTACTAAATCAAAAGCTGCAATTTCTCCCTCTTTCTCTCTCAAAACAAATAAATAAATAAATAAATAAATAAACTTCAAAAATTATAAATACAAATAAATACAAATAAATATACTATAGGAGTGCCTGGGTGGCTCAGTTGGTTAAGTGACTGACTCTTGATTTCAACTCAGGTCACCATCTCATGGTCATGAGATCGAGCCCCGTGTAGTGCTCTGCACTGGCCATGGAGTCTACTTGGGATTCTCTCTCTCTCCTTCTGCCCCTCCCACTCACACATACTCTCTCTCTCCCTCTCTCTAAAAAATAAATTAGCTACTAAATTAAATATACTATAAAAACACAAAAGATATAAATCAAAAATATAAATATATATAAAATTATGTTTATTGATCTTATAAAATTTCACAATTAATAAATGTTCGATGGAAAAGAAAGCACCAATTGGAAAAGAATCATGCAGTCTGAAAGTGTGATACCATTAATAAAAATACTTAGAATACATAAAATATTCTGTAAATTATGATGGTTACATATATATATTAAAAACGTAAAAATATGTATAAGTAAGATACACACTAACGACTAGATAGTTCAGAATCATGGAAGGGAAATAGAGTAAATGGTTTAGCTGTTTTTGTATATTATTTCCATTTTTTAAGTCAAGTGAATCAATATTATCAAATAGCTAAATTTGTGTATTGGTGGTATTTTATCTGTACTTTTCAAAATTCATTAAAAGTAATAAAATTTTAAACAAAATCTTAATTAAAGGAGCCCTTATCTCCTGAGGTTGTGGTGACTCTAAATGAGACATGATGCATGAATGAAGGAATGGCTTTGTTGAGTGAATGTTACATTGGCGTTAGCTGGCTTTATTAATAAAAATTATTTTAATGAAACTATGACAAAATCAAAAATACTAACTTATTACTAATGAACATGAAATCACTATAAAATGAACCAAAAGCAGTCATCATTTTCCAGTCTTATAACCAGTCTTGTCTCTAGTGATTCTTTCCCGTTACGCTTTTCCCATTTTCTTGGAAATGTTCAACCTAATCCTCCTTCCCTTCTTTTTCCTATTTCCTATTTTCTTTCTTTTATAATTAGTTGCTTACTACTTTTGCATAAAATCTATTCATTTCCTGTTTCTTCTCTTCTCTTTTACATTTTTCTTGTTTCTCTCAGCCCATTCTGAGTGTGATGTGCAGCAATTATGCAAGTTACTTATCACAGAATTTTAAAAAAGAACTTCTATATGTCAGGCATTAAATGTATTTGACCTAATGGAATGATTGATGTTATGATCAATTTGAATTCTTTAAAACCAAAACAAACCAACACAAAAACTATATGAGAAAAAATTATAACGCCCAATGGAAAAACTTTAATTAATTATTTGTTGGCTTCATTTCCAGTTAAGTTCTATGGCGTTTGTCATCAAATATCAAATCAGGCACTAAAAAGATAGACTTTCCCCACACTATTTGGAAACTGGAAGTTCACATCCTTAGGAAGGGAGCAGTGTTTTGTTTAATGGTATACTGTGAAAAAAAGAACAGCTACATAATTTCGACCCATACTAGCCTGTGGGGATCATTTTAAAGTCTCATTCAGTCCTAGAGAAATTGTGTGTTTCCATGTGCACACATAGGTCTCAGATAAACCAATTTTTGGTCATGAAGATCCAGCTTTTGGAGCAATGCTGATGCTAACCTTATTCTCTTGACTGCATATTGATACAGTTCTAAATTTTAATTGCCAACTGTTCAGCTAGCCTGAATTCCCTCCAATCTCCCGCCCCTGGCCACCATATACACTCACACAATTTTCTTTCCAAGTGTTTGGAGGCCTCTTCTGTGTGTTCTCCTCCCCCATCTCAGGAGATATCATAGAGCCTCGGGCACATCTCAGCCAATGCTGAGTGAATGCTGTTATTTACACATTTCCCTGGGAAGTGTGCATCCTGCTAAAGAAGATGCTCTATGAGAAGAAGCATGCTCTGCTAAAGTACAGCATTACCATCAATCCGTTTTTCCCCACTTAGTTTCAGAGGTAATGATAAAGTTATTATCTTTAACTTTACCCACCCCCAAACAATGTTGATTTTGTACTTTTTCACCATGTTTAAATAATCGAGAAAATAAGATTAAAAGCCAGTGACCAACTGGCTTGTTTTAATACAGTGAACAATGGCACATAATTGGAAGAATTTTTCAAAATGAATTCCAGGGTAAAAAATGTTAATTTTGTCCATCAGAAAGTTGGTAAATACCTATCCGGTACAAGAAACTGTTCTCTCTTAAGCGAGGCAGATGTCACATTCCCCTACAATCCCCTAGAGAGATGGGACGGAGGGCCCTGCAAGTACAAAGAGATATCACAAAGGGAGGAAGTAGATTGCTCAGTACCAAAAAATGGAACACCTATTAAGTTATGAAAGAGTTGAGGAGTACTTTTGCCTGGAGTTCTAGGGAAGACCTTTTAAAAGTCAAGGGTTTTATACAGGGGCCCGATATAGATTGTTGGGGGGCTGAATGGTAGGGGTTATTAATTTTTTACAAAAGGCACATGTATCATTGGAGCTCATCATAAATATTTGTTAAATGGTGGAAGAAAGGATTTGTATTGCTAAAGGGGAGAAGAAGGGATTTTAGATGAAACAGCATTGTTGCAGAAAGATTGGTATCCTAAAGGACAGAAGGAAATATTCTTCGAACACTTAAATATTACCTCATTTATTTTTACAGTCATATTATGAACTTATTAACCTAATTTTAAACTATTAAAATCTGAGAATGATTATTAACTATTAAAATCTCAAAATAACCAGATAATAAGTGGCAATACTAGGTCTCCTCCAGTGTTTGGCACATAAATACTGGATGAGACCAGTGTTGAAATAAAGTTCAAATAAAAATGTCCCATTTGTAGTTTAAGGCTAAGGATCTTGGAGTTTGGCTGCCTTGAAACTTTATCACTTACTATTCATTTTATTCATTTGACATTGAACAAATGATTGAAATTTTATCATCCTTTGTTTCTTCTTGTAAAATTGGGATAATTATAGGGTCTACACAATAGTGATTTTTTTTTTGTTTTTTGTTTTTTGTTTTGTGGCAAGAATAGATAACAGTATAGAACTTAGAATATTACCTGACATAAATTACATACTTGATAAATCTTAGCTTTATAGAACTAGCATTAAATACTCTTGCGTTGAATAGCTTCAGCAGTCATGTTGTAATTATTTGGGGGAAGATTTTAAAAATGATTCTGAATAATACCTACATTTGTCTTAATATGTCTAGTTGTCTTTGTTTCCTTTTAATAACACTTTCAAGTACTGACTCCTTTTCTACAGTTAGGTAGCCTGCACCATAAACTTTGTCATAAAGTTTCTATTTGTGCTGATCATCTTTACTGGCCGGATATCTTTACAAAAATTAAACAGGGCTTATTTTGTTTAAGCTGAATTGCTGTAGTATCTAGTTATAGAATGTGATCAAGTATAAAATATCTATCTTTGTTTTACATCATTAGGTGCCATTCCTTGTCATTTAAAAAAAAAGTATGTGTGTCTTTAACGTTAGCCAATCAATAGCCAATGTTAAAGGACACAAAGAACCAAACATTCACATCCTTCCAGACTCAGGTGTTTTCTCTTCATATAAAGCAAACAGCACAGCTGGGGGGAGTCAGAGCTTCCCCTAAAGCCAAGACCGACTTTTTGATATTACCACTGACTCCAGCCCATTTAGCAGGTAAAATCAGATTTGGTGAAGCAGAGAATACCCACAGTGAGCCCAAGATAAACAGCAACAGAAAAAAAAATACACAAAGAGTTAGTCTTGAAGAGAAAGTTCATGGTGAGGAATCATCTTAAATATGAAATGAAAGATGCAAAGAGTAAACATAAAAAAATGAACTCCTACCGAAGAGTAAGAAATAAAGATTATTAAAAAAGAAAGATGGAAAAGAAAGCTAAGACACTGGGTGGAAAATACAAAATAAAATGGCATGCAATAAAACGACAGGCCATAAAATAACTGATACTGATTACACATTTCCTATGTTCCAGGCACTCTTCTAAAGACTTCTACATATTAAAGAACTCCATCTTCACCATATTTATGTGAGATGTTATTTCCATTTTGTTGATGGCGAGATCAAGGCAATTTCATTAACTTGCTCAGATAGCTCAACTATTAACTGGGAATCTAGGATTGAACTGACTTGATGTGACATAAGCTTAATTTTTGTCTCCAAGTCTATACAAGCAAAAAAGAAGAAACACTAGAGATTTATTAGACAAACTGAGAAGATAAGCATATTGCACAGAGAAAACTTAGCTGACAGTACAAGGGAAAATTATTGGTGCTCTGCACTTATAATCCTTTTTGATCCCATTTTTTTGAGTTTGCCCAAGAATGCATTCCTGACAAGGATGTTTGCACAGTTTACATAAGTAGCTGCATCTACCATATTAAAGTATTTACCTCTCTGCAATAATTAAACCTATGTCTTCACTGGACTGCTTTACTAGACTGTGTGTTTCTTGAGGATAGAAAAAAAGATCATGTATTGATCTGTGTTCTTTTTATTTATTTATTTTATTTTTTTAATAAAATTTTTTAATGTTTTATTTATTTTTGAGACAGAGACAGAGCATGAGCAGGGGAGGGGCAGAGAGAGAGCGAGACACAGAATCTGAAGCAGGCTCCAGGCTCTGAGCCATCAGCACAGAGCCCGATGCGGGGCTCGAACTCACGAACCATTGAGATCATGATCTGAGCCAAAGTTGGACGCTCAACCGACTGAACCACCCAGGCGCCCCGATCTGTGTTCTTAATAATTGGCAAAGTCTCTGATATTTTGGAGGTGCTCAAAAATCCTAGTTCACTCCTCTTTTTTCCTTATCCTCATAACACATTATTCACAGCTTCATATTCTACTTTCAATCAAAATTGTTTGCTTTCTTTCTACATGCAATCCTCTTTGTCTTTATGCTTTGCCTTCTTTGTTAATGGAGATGTCCCTCTGTTCCTATGCAGAAACCTGCAGAAACCACTGAGTACTAACCCCATTCCTTTTGACTACTCAAGGGATTCATTACATTAATTGTCCTGCTTTCTCCTACATCACCTAGTGTTCCACCTTTTTTGGATCATTCCCATAACATGTGTTGTAATTTCTGCAATCTTAAAAAGAAACAAACAAACAAACTGACACAGAAACAGAAATGGAACAAAAAACCTCTTCCTTCTCCAAATACTGCACCATTTTTTACAGTAAAACTTCTCAAAATAGTGTCTATCCTCACAATTCCAACTGTCTTGATATCCTTCTCATTGATTTCACTTGGATTAGACTTCTGGTGCCACTACTCCTGTGCATTTCCTTCTCTCTCGTTGCTCTACAATGAACCACATGCTGCTTAATCCTGTGATCAGTTCTCAGTCCCCATCTTACTTGATCTACCACCCAACATTTGACATAGTTGATCAATTTCTTGTCTCTGAAATACTTCCTTCACTTTGCTTCCAGGAGAATACACTCTCCTGGTTCCCTCACTGGCCTCTTCCCCCAGTCAGCTCTGCGGGTCCTTTCCTATCTCACCAACATCCTGATATGAGAGCATCTCAAGGATGACTCCTTGGACCTCTTCTTTATCTACATTACTCCTGCAGGGATTTCATCAAATTGCATGGTTTTAAATACCAAGTCAAAAGCAGACAACTCTTCTCTGAAGTATAGGCATAGATCTTTCCCATATCTTTCCACTGACTTACATGCACGCATATACAAATTCTTGCTCAGCATCTCCATGGTGGCATCCAACACATACCTCAACTTTAATGTGTTTTAACTGGAACTCTTGTTATTCCTGTTCAAATATTCTTTGCTGTCAGTCTTCTTTATCTTAATTAATGATAACTGGTACTTCCAATTTGCTCAAACCAAAATCCTTGAAATCACCTTCAGATTCATGCTTTTCCTCACACTCCACATCCAATATAAGCAATTCTTTTTGACTTTGTCTTTAGAGCCTCTTAACTCTTCTTCCTGCTGCCTTTCTTGTCCCCTGCAATCAATTCTCAACATAGAAGGCACAGTAATCCTAATAAAATAAATCAGATTGCTCTGCTATTCTGTTCAAACATTCCAATAGTTTTCTGTCTGTTGCAGACTGAATTGTGTTATTGGTCAAAATATGAATGCTAAAGGCAATTCTAGTGAGAGCTCAGAAAGAAAAGAGAAGAGCCAAACATAAAGCTTCAGAGAATATATATATCATTATGAACAGAATGGTAGTAGAAATATGAACATTAATGGTGTTTCTGGTGAGGTCTCAGACGGAAATAAGAAACATGTTATTAGAAACTGGGGGACAGTGATTCTTGTTATAAAGTGGCAAAGAATGTGGTTGAATGTGACCTATTCTTTTGGAAGGCAGAACTTATAAGCTATGAAACTGGAAAAGGTTTCTCAGCAAAGTGTTGAAGATGCAGCCAGGTTGTCCTTACTATTCATAGTAAAATGAGAGAGGACAGAGACAAACTAAGGAAGAAACTTCTAAGCAAAAAGGAACCAGAACTTAAAGATTTGGAAAATCTGCAGTCCATCTATATTGTAAAAAATGAGAAAGCCTGTTCTGGAGAGAACACTAAGGATGCAGTTGGATAAACACTCCATAAAGAGATTACCCATGGGTTTAGTCAGCTGTCTTGGCAAAAGCCAGGATGGGACAATAGAGCTATTCAACTACGATTATGCTTTATCCTTTGGAAAAGGGAACCTGAAAGCTCCACAGATCATCATGGCTGCCGCTACCAGCAGAGGTCCAGAGTGTACAGGGCCAAAGGCAAGGCTGTTTCCTCCAGTTTCAGAGGGTGAGGCAGCTCCTAGGTTTTAGGGGGCTAGGCAGCCCCTGCAAATGCCATGGGCTTGAGGCCATCTCAAAGACAGAAACCCAGGGCTGTGGGGGTGACACTGCTACTCCAGTGAGGACAGAGGGCAGAACATCCAGCCAGAGAGGATTATTCTCAAACCTTAGGATCTAATAAAATTTGTTTCCTAAGTTGTGAGACCCGCTCTGCCTTATTTATTTCCACTGCCTTCCTTTTAGAATGGAAATGCCTTTGCCCTTCTCACCACTGTATTTGGGAAACACACAACTGGTCTTTTCACATGTTCACGACCGGTGAGAAATTTTGCCTCAGAATGAACCATACCTGGAGTCTCACCAGCCAAAAAGCTGATTTAGACGATACTTAGATGAGACTTTGGACTTGGAGTTCACGCTGAAATGAATTAAGACTTCCAGGCCTTTGGGGGTGCCTGGATGGCTCAGTTGGTTAAGCATCCGACTTCAACTCATGATCTCAGGGTCCATGAGTTCGAGCCCCGCCTCGGCCTCTGTACTGCCAGCTCAGAGCCTCAAACCTGCTTCAGATTCTATGTCTCTCTCTCTCTCTCTCTCTCTGCCCCTCCTCTGCTCACACTCTGTCTCTCTCTCAAAAATAAACAAACGTTAAAAAAAATTAAAAGAAAGATGTCCAGGCTTTGGAAAGGGGTGACTATATTTTACATGTGAAACGGACACGAATCTGGGGGAAGGATGGAAGACAGAATGTTATGGACTGAAATGTGTTCCCACAAAATTCATATGTTGAAACCCTAACCCACAATGTGACCAAATTTGGAAAGAGGGCCTTTGAGGAGATAATTACATTTCAATGAGGTTATAAGGGTGGGGCCTATAGGACTGGTGTCCTTGTAAGAAAAGACAAAGAGTTCTCTACTTCTCTGCGCACATACAGAGAAAAGGCCCTGTGGGGACACAGCAAGAAGGTAGCCATCTGCAAGGATGAGGAGAGGTCTAACCAGAAACCAATGCTGATGACACCTTCATGTTGGACTTCAGTCTCCAGAACCATGAGAAAAGAAATGTCTGTTGTTTAAATCATCTTGTCTGTGGTATTTTATTATGGTAGCCCTAGAAGACCGTCAGACTCAGAGAAAAAGGTAAAGCGCTTGCAGTGGCCAACAGTAACCTTCCCATCCTCATCCTCATCCTATTCCTTTTCTAATATATTACTCATCCCACCCTGCTCCAGCCCTATAGCTCCTTGCTTTCTTATATTACCCTACCTCAGACACTCTAACATGCAGTTCCATATATCTGGACTCTTCCTTCAAATATATGCATTATTTTCTCTTGTACGTCTTTTAAGTCTTTGGTCAAACGTCACCTTTTCAATTTTCTTTTCCTATTCATTCAATTTACACATTTTACCTTCTCACCTTCCCTGATAAAAATCCCTCCATAGAACTTATACCTTCTAAGATACTGTATAAATTACTTATGTACTTTGTTTATTGTTCCTTACTATTAAACAAAAGTTCCATGGTAACAGACATTTTTATCAATCTTGGTCTCTGCTGAATCTTCAATAAATAGAACAGATTCTCTCACATTGTAGCTGCCCAATAAGCATTTATTAAATAAGTTAAAATGTGTTTATGTTTTCTTCTCTGATAGAGAGTAACTATTTTCATCTTTGTATTACTAGTACCTATAGAGTAAATACAAAGTATTAAATTTTATATTAAAAAGGCAATAAATCAAGCATCAGTCTTAAATGAAAGATGAAATGCTTGATGCTATTAGGGAGAGGAACATGGAATCTAAAATCACAAACTTACCATCTTTTCATGTTTATTTATTTACTTTCAGAGAGAGACAGAGAGAGAGCAGGGGAGGGGCAGAGAGAGAGGAGAGAGAGAAAATCGCAGGCAGGCTCCCAACACAAGGCTTAATCTCATGTACCGTGAGATCATGACCTGAGCCAAAACTAAGAGTCGGACGCTTAACCGATTGCGCCACCCAGGCTTCCCAACATTTCTATCATTTCTGATATTTATATGAACATTTCTATGTAATAGTTGGAAATGATTACTAAGAATATGACAGTTATTATAACTGTGTTTGTTTATTCATGTGTTATAAACTTGATAATAAACAGCAATCACATGCCTTGTTGCCAATCTTCCCCACCACTGTGAATGGTGCAAGTTGAATTAATTAGTAAGAATATATGTAATGCAGTTCAAAGAGATCTGCTGACTATGGTTCAGTGGCTGGCTTCATAGTACCATGTAAATTAAGTACACATTCATACATAACATCATCCAAGTTAGGTTCACATGTGGCATCACAGAGATGGCTTTACACTCTTTTTGAATATCGCTTTCAATGATAACAAACTAGCACAGTTTTAGAGATAATTGGAATGTTGTGTTTAGCTAGAGATTTCACTGCAAGCTCATTGTGTGCAAACAACATTTACAATTTCTCATGTTTCTTTTTGTGAACTGCTTAACTATTTGCCTGCTGTAATGTATAACAGGGGAAGAATTGCAATCTGTGTGCCCCTGGTTTATTTAAATGACAAAATTTTACTCATCTTCTCAGCCATAGGTATTGGAAAGGCAAACAGAAAATAGGTGGTTAATGAAAAAATAATGACTATAGAAAATTTGCTTTCTCAAGCCTCTCAAGCTTTCATTATCAAAATAGAAATGAATGAAAATAATCTCATACGATATAAAACTTTATTTTATTTATTTTTTGCAGGAACTTTGTATGAAAAATAATTGCCACCCATCTACAAGAGAGAAAAAAAATCATTATTATTTCTAAAATTAAGGAAGATCTGATTCAAGAGTCTCAATTTGGGGATGGATGATAAATAATCATAAGATATGCCATGAAAAATCTGTCATAATAAACAAAGACTTTGCTATGCCCATTCTGACAGTATTAGTTCCCTGGCCTAATCCTTTTAATTAGTTTTTTTTTTTCAGTCTGGCCAAGAAAATATAGTAAAGATGATATTGAGATTTTTAAGAAAATACATTATAAAACATTTGCAAATCTAACTCCTGAAGCTAAGCACCATTTGAATTAAAACATCTTAAAGTTCTCTCTTTCATACTGAAGTTGGAATCCCTATGATTTGGGGCTTAAACTGGTCACAGGAAAACCCTAAGGTAATAAAGATTTTTAATACTGTAATATAAGAAATATCAAATGAGTGTGTAGATCCATGCAACGTAAGAAATAATTGTAACTCAAAATCCTCTTGGAAATCCTACTGCCTCTTCCTACAAAAAAAAAAAAAAATCCAGCAGGTTTTTTTTTTCACCTCAGCTACAGCTTCCTTATGTCAGAACCATAAACTCACTCTGCGAATTGTTACAATATAAATAATAGTTCATATTTAAACATTATTACTATTTTCCCAGAACAAGCAATTGGTATACATTATCTCATTTAATCCTCACAATGGCCCTATAGGTGATAATCATATTATTCCTGATTAATAGATTTTGAAAAAATAAGTGGCTAAGGGGCACTTGGGTAGCTCAGTTGGTTAAGTGTCCAACTTTGGCTCAGGTCATGATCTCACGGATTACGAGTTCAAGCCCCATGTCAGATTCTGTGGTGACAGCTAGGAATCTGGAGCTTGCTTCGGATCCTGTGTGTGTGTGTGTGTCTCTCTCTGCCCCTCCCCTGCTCTCTCTCTCTCTCAAATATAAACATTAAAAATAAAAAAAAAGTTAAGTAATCTGCTAAAATTATGAGACAAGTACATATCAGACCTGAGTTTAGATGTCTTTAGGCACTAAAATTATTGCTCTTAATCACATTGTATAATGCCAGTACACCACACAAATTTAACAAATTTAAGAAATGCACTGATATGTCCATCTATTTTTCAAATACTTTAGGGGACATTTTGAAGAGTTACTAGGAAGCAGACAACATTGAATTTTTCATAAATTGGCACCAAAATATGGCTAATAAAGACCTCAATTTAAAATGCAAACTTGAACATTTATGGACAGAGAGACTGAACATTTTCTGCATAGGTAAAAAAATATAAATCAATGAAACAAAGAAATAATAGCAACAAAACATCCCGGAAAAGGACTGACTAGTATTGGATATAAATTGAAGTAACAATGGATGAAAATGGAAACGAAGACAATGATACTACACTAAATCAAATGATTTAATTAATTCTTTGTAAAGAGCAACGGAACAGAAATTTTTCATTTTTAACTCATAAACAATGCCCTGTGTGATTCTTATTCTATGCTATAGATTTAGTCACAGTTTATGCTTATTCTTTACATTTGCAAAGTCTAAGGTAACTCACCATTTCGAAAAAAAAATTAAGTTTTTATTCAAATTCTAGTCAGTTAATATACAGTGTGATATTAGTTTCAGGTGTACAATATAGTGATTCAACAATTCCACACAACACCTGGTGCTCGTCACAAGTGCCTTCCTCAATCCCCATCACCTATTTCACCCGTTCCCCCCTCCCCTTGGGAACCATTAGTATGTTCTCTATCCATAGTTCAGAGTCTGTTTCTTGGGTTGCCACACTCTTTCTTTTTCCCCTTTGGTCATTTGTTTTGTGTCTTAAATTGCACATATGAGTGAAATGATAAGGCATTTGTCTTTCTCTGATTTATTTTGCTTAGCATAATATTCTCTAGCTCCATCCATGTTGTGGCAAACCATTTCATAATTTTTGAAATCAACATTTCAACCAAGGAGACCCAACTGAGTACTGGAAATATAATTCTGAAATTAAAAAAAATTTTTTTTAACGTTTATTTATTTTTGAGACAGAGAGAGACAAAGCATGAATGGGGGAGGGTCAGAGAGAGGGAGACACAGAATCTGAAACAGGCTCCAGGCTCTGAGCTGTCAGCACAGAGCCGGACGCGGGGCTCGAACTCACGGACCGCGAGATCATGACCTGGGCCGAAGTCGGCCACTAAACTGACTGAGCCACCCAGGCGCCCCTATAATTCTGAAATTTAAAGGTAATAAATCAGGTAAGTGGTTTCTCTTAATAAGGCTTATTCCAACTTCCCACATGAAAACTTTCACACTACAGGAGCTCACCTACACCTTAGAGGAAAATAGTGGGTACTATCAGAAGACCCTAAGATTTTTAAGGAGGCTCGTTTTTTTTCTATTTTCATAAACAGTAAAATATAAAGAGGTGGTCATATATCATAATTTGTTACGCTCCACCCAAAAACATTTTACTCTCAATTCTTATACATTATAGATTTTCCTTTAAGGCATTTTTAAAACTTCATTTATTTATACCAAATATGGTATCACTGAGGTAGAGGACTATAAGAAAATATTTTGGTTTGTAAAGTATAAACTTGTAAATGGCATGATACAGCTTTTCACCATGAAAAGTAAAACAACCATCCTTCCATGAACACTACCATCAAACAGCATACAGAATTCAGAGAGGGAAAATCACATGAAATAGTCTAAGATGAGGACTTGAGGGGAGCCGGGGTGACTGGTTTGTTAAGTGTCCAACTCTTGATTTCAGCTCAGGTCATGATTTCACAGCTGGTGAGGTATAACCCTGCATCGGGCTCTGGGCTGACAGCACAGGCAGGGAGGCCTCACCTCCCTGCCTGTCCAGGGGAAGTCAGGAGGACGTGAGGGTAGAGGGACCTGGAGAAATGGAGTCAGACCCAGATTTCCTCTCCAGGAACCATCCAGGTGGCCAGTGGAGAGGAGGGAGACTCTCCGGCGCCCTCTTCTCTCTGCCTTTGACCCTGGGCCTGGAGGTGTGTGTGTGTGTGTGTGTGTGTGTGTGTGTGTGCTGGGAGGGTGTCTAGGGACCCTCCAGTGTGCCAGCTTCAACTTTAGCCTGGGCCCTTTGGAAGGACTCAAATCCCTCAGTCTGGACTAGAGTCGACTGCGCCCAGCAAACTGTGGATTCGAGGCTAGCGAGGTGGAGGTGCCTGAGTTTGACGCCAGGAAACAGACCATTGGTTCCACACACACGAGTGACAGCACAGAGTCTGCTTGGGATTCTCTCTACCTCTTTCTCTGCCCCTCCCCCACTCATTCGGTCTCTCTAAATAAATAAATAAACATTAAAAAGATGAGGACTTGAATCCAATAAAAGGAGAAATACATATGTCAAGATTTGTCAAACTTTATGGAATTCAGTACTCACTTTAAATTCTTCATCATCTACTATTGATTTTCCAAGTTCTGTTTTGAAGACAGCTCTGCCCTCTTCTCAACAGCTTCGTAGAGTGGAGATAAGAACGGATATTTTCCAGTGCCTACTATACGGTGCCAATTAGGTGATTTAAATATATCACATTACTTCCCATAATCATTGTGCCAGGTAAATATTTCCCTATTTCCGGGTGAGGAAACAGCTTGAGAAGAGAGGTCAGGGAGCCTGTCAGCCACACAGCTGGTTCAGGCCTGCAGGTCTATTCCACACAGGTGCATCAAGCCTTTCTTATGCTTTCTGCTGTAGCTGCACAATTTTTGTACAAACAAAACAATGCACTTCATCTATCCCAAATCCAAGGTAGTTCTTGTTCTTAACTTTTAAAAGCCTTTAAACTGAAAATGAATAGGATCTTTTGCATAATTACTTCCTCCAACTCCCTGTTACATATTGTTATTTCAGCAAAGGAGAACAATAGGGAGAAATGAGAGATCTTTCAGAGTGGTAGTCACCCTAAAATGATGTGTGATTTCTTCCCCTAAAAGTAAATTATCTACAGCTTTTAAATCAATGCACACCAAATTAGCTCAAAGCAAATAAAAATGACAACAACAATGCTCGTCTATCTGTAGCTTGTTTTCTATATATGGCAATTCATCACTGGCTAGCAAAACCTAATAAGAGCGTGTATGTGGTTTTTGCCATTTACATGATTAGATCCTTAACAGCATTGTGATTGAAGAGCATCCCTTTAAAGATCTCCACCTATTGCTTATTAAACATACATCTCCATGTGTGAGAAAGCAGCAGCAGCAGGGGGAGTGACAAGATAAGTGATGGCTGTAAAGGAAAGAAAAATGGCCATGCCTCCATTCATTGTTTGTTTCCGATTTATTGGTGTTGCAGGAGCATTGTGGGCCCTGGCAGAAAGTTGTGCTTTTTGGAGGTTTTGATTAACCTGTATCATGACACTTCTCCCATCATCATTACACACGTAGGTAAGTAAACTGATGTAATAGTTAAGTAAAACGGATATAATAGACCCCTTTGTCTCATCTCTAGAAATTTACTGCTGAGGAAATTCAGCTAGCTATCTCATTTATCTCACTTCCCAAAGAGTGATTTATGTGGCACCCACATGGTGCAACAACAGCAAGCTAGGCTGCCATCATTGTTCATTCATTCATTCACAAACTACTTCTGTGCATCTCTTATTTCATGGGCTCTGTCCTAGGCATCGGGGTAATAATGTTAAATGAAGAATGACTTCCAAGTCTTAGTAATGTAATGAATCTAGAGGATCCACAAATGCTAACTGAACATCCCATATCTAAAAATTAAAGTCTACATCAAAGGTATTCATAGTGATAGTAAGTAAAAATAAATAGAAATTTATGAACCACTCTCCCAGTTTACATAATAACATCCTTGTTATCTATGGCATATAATTTTCTGCCAACAGAACTCTGATATGTCCAAATTGGTACTGAGAAGTTGTGTGTGTGTGTGTGTGTGTGTGTGCGCATCTGTGGTGTGTGTGTGCACATACCTGTGTGTATGCTCAACACCTTAAAGGGACTCCAGTGTGGCTTGGGTGACAGATACAGAAATGTAACATGTAACTTTACATGTTCTCTTCTTTTATTCTCTTGTGATTCTGAAGCTTTTGTAGTTTAGGAAAAATTGCTTTGAGCAAATCAACGAAAAACTAATATATAAAATGAAGAAGAAAAGTATGGCTCTGCACAGAGGGAAAGTAAAACCATCTCAGACAAACGGTAATTGTCTATAAAAAGATTTTCTTTTTTTAAACTTTTTATTTTGTTTATTTGTTTTTATTTTGAGAGAGAGAGAAATAGCAAGGGAGAGGGGCAGAGGTGGGGGCAGAGAAAGAAAGAGAGAGAGAGAGAGAGAGAGAGAGAGAATTTCCAGTAGGCTCCACACTCAGTGCGGGCCTGACATTGGGCTCAATCCCATGACCCTGGGATCATGACCCAGGCAGAAATCAAGAGTCAGATGCTCAACCTGCTGAGGCCACCCAGGCACCTCTCTATAAAAAAGATTTTCCGCAGGGTTTACTGTCAGTGAACTGAGATCATTGATCCAAATAAAGTAATTATGAGCCACGAGCTGCTTTATGTTAAGAGAGATAATACATTTTCATTTACTCAAGCTAGCAATCTGCACTATTAATAGTTATTGAGACTCTGACTTGACTGGCAATGGCAGAGAAGAAACTTTGGGGAAGGAAGAGGGTTCCAACACTGAGGCTGAGCTTTCCTCTATGTTTTAGGACCTAATGGCAGCTCTCCTGTTCACTTTTAACTTTAAAAAATCATGTCCAATGATATTGTAATGATATTTTTTAAATCACAGCTTTTGTTCTACATGGGACTGGAATTAACAGCATGAGCTTTCCCTTCACAATCTCTCGTATACTGTGAGTCACTCACCTTAATTTTGCAATTTTCCAGTCAGGTAATCTAATCACCACCATGGATAGAACTGACACAGTATTAAAACCGTATCAAAAATACAGTACTAAAACACATTAAAAGCTTTTTAATGAGTTACTGAAACAGGAATATTGTATCAGACTTGTCAAATTTGTTAACCCTTGTTTATTAAGGTATAGATTTCTCAAATTTGCTTTTCTATAAAAGGGACATTCCTAGCCCTAGATATCAAAGAAAGTTCCACTGATATTTTAGTTTTTTGGGTTTTTTGTTTTAGTGTTTATTTACTTTTGAGATAGAGTGCCACTGGGGGAGGGGGGAGAGAGGTGGGGACAGAGGATCTGAAGCAGGCCTCACACTGACAGGAGCCAGCCCAATGTGGGGCTTGAACTCACGAACCAAACCATGAGATCATGACCTGAGCTGAAGTCGGTCGGTCGCTCAACTGCCTGAGCCACCCAGGTGCCCCTCTGGTGGTGGTTTTTAATAACGTGGACAATAGCAAAAAATTCTGCCACAGGCTCTGTGAAACACCTTTATAGGAACTCCAGGAATGAAAGGAAGGAGTCCACACAAAAGGTAGATCATATTAGCCCTTAAATCTTTCAGAGATTTACCATCTCTGTGAAAAAAATACTAAAGGCAAATCTCATTTTAAAGATTACTGACTAATTCCTAGGCTTTATGCCATATGTTATTTATTCCATAGCAAACTCTAAGAAAATATTATTACTATGTATTAACGAAGGAATTAAAGCTAAAAACTTCAAGGTTCCTCACCTCAGATGATAAAGCTAGCTACTCTCTCCTCTGGCCAGAGGATTTCTTTTGTAGAAGTGTTTCCTTCTTGCCATTCAAATCTGAAGGCCAATTTTTACCTCCTTGAGGAGGTCTTCCTTGATCACCTAAGTAAGTAGTAGCTGCACAAAGTCGCCCTGAGTCAGTGACTATCTCACTACTTTTTTTTTTTAATATTATACTTACAATTAGAAATTACCTCATTCATTCACTCACTCACATGTGTATGGTGTTTCTCCCTTCTCTACCCTGCCACTAGAATGTAATCCTGTCAAAGAAATTTTCAATTTGCTTATTGTTATTTTTCAGCTTTTTGAGAAGTGTCTGGCACTTAGTAGTTGCTATTTTTTAATTAAATTGTAGTTAGCGAACATACAGTGCAATATTGGTTTCAGAAGTAGAATTCAGTGACTCATCACTTACATACAACACCCAGTGCTCATCACAAGTGCTCTCCTTAGTACCCCTCATCCATCTAGCCCATCTCCCACCCCCCTTCCTCCAAGGCTCTCAGTTTGTTCTCTATCATTGAGACTCTTGTGGTTTGTTTCCCTACCTTCTCTTTCCCCCTCTTCCCATATGTTTCTCTGTTTTGTTTCTTAAATTCCACATATGAGTGAAGTCATATGGTATCTGTCTTTCTCTGATTGACTTTTTTTCACTTAGCATAGCACATTACAGCTCCATACATGTTGTTGGAAATGGAAAGATTTCATTCTTTTTGTTAGCTGAGTAATTCCACAGGATGATTACATCCTTATCCATTCATTAGTTGATGGACATTTGGGAACTCCCCATAGTTTGGCTATTGTTGATAATGCTGAGTGATTGCTAAATTAATATTTGTTGAATAAGTGTATACATGCAAGCACAAACGAATGAATGAATGAAAATAATAGAGTCGAGATTCAAATCCAGGTCTTTTCATTCAATATCCAATGTTCTTTTTATACTGTATCACATTGCTTACAGGTACTCTAAATCTGAAGGTTCCAATAAGTGTCTCTGTTCCTTGCAGATATGAAGGAAACAATTCTCTAGCCCAATGTGCTATTGATAAAATCTATCATCAGCGTCCTCTTCCTGTTGTTTTTCTATTTATCAGTTTCACTTTCCACTTAAGTCAGCCAGTGATCTTTGGTAAATTGGTTCATACTTACAGGTTATAATAGACTTAACCTATTACTCTTTCATGGGCTTTTGCTATTTTTCCATTATCAGTCAGTGCCCCTCTTATGTCCTTCATTTGCTTTTTACTCAAATTGGATTTCAAAATGCATCAATAAGATCAATCCCTATCAAGCACCTTTAATTAACTCACCTAATTTCTTTTATTATTATTATTATTCTTTATCTCACTCATCTAGGAAACTCAGAAAACCCAGTAAAAACAAAATATTTGCCTAGCTACTTGCTGTATGGTCTGAATTCAAATTCATGACCACAAAACTCAAATGAGAACTTAATAATACGTGCAATTCAAATTAATTTTAGTATGCTCGTTTTCCTATGCTCAACAATTTTATACCTTCTCTTTCCTCAAATCTTGTATATGATACCCCTTCTTCTTTTTAATTAAATTTAAAAAAAATTACATCCAAATTAGTTAACATATAGTGCAATAATGATTTCAGGAGTAGATTCCTTAATGCCCCTTACCCATTTAGTCCATCCCCCATCTCACAACCCCTCCAGTAACCCTCTGTTTGTTCTCTATATTTAAGAGTCTCTTATGTTTTGTCCCCCTCCCTGTTTTTATATTATTTTTGTTTCCCTTCCCTTATATTCATCTATTTTGTCTCTTAAAGTCCTCATATGAGTAAAGTCATATGTCTTTCTCTGACTGACCAATTTTGCTTAGCATAATACCCTCCAGTTCCATCCACGTAGTTGCAAATGGCAAGATTTCATTCTTTTTGATTGCCAAGTAATACTCCATTGTATCTATGTACCACATCTTCTTTATCCATTCATCCATTGATGGACATTTGGGCTCTTTCCATACTTTGGCTATTGTTGATAGTGCTGCTATAAACATGGGGGTGCATATATCCCTTCTAAACAGCATACCTGTATCCCTTGGATAAATACCTAGTAGTGCAATTGCTGGATCATAGGGTAGTTCTATCTTTAATTTTTTGAGGAACCTCCATACTGTTTTCCCTCCCTTTCTAATCTCACTTCTACACCTCATCCCCTTAGTGGAACATTTGTTTCATACATTTAAGTAGGAAATCTCTACTCTTCTCACCCCCAAATCTGCCAATTAATCTACATCTGTAGCTACATCTGTATGCATACTTTGCCTTCTTGACTATAATTCCTGGCTCTATCAAAAAATCAAAACATTCCTGATAAAATATTCCTGACTCAAGGGCCAGAACTTCAAATGGTGCCTATATTATTTCCATAATAGCTTCCCAGAAGTTTTCCTCTTCAAATTACCCCTTGTACACCAATAGTATCATTTCTTATTTTCCAGAGGGTCATCTTTTGTTATTTCCATTTCTATTAAAGGGGCAAGATTTGTCTTGATCCCCTCCATCTGTACCCTATCCCTTTATTTGCCTTCATAGAAAACCATTTTGGCAAGTTTTCTATAGCTTCATTCTCTCCTTCATTCACTCTAATTAGGGTTTTGCTTCTATTACTTTAGCAGAGACTCTGTATCTGAAGGTACCAATGGCCTCTGTGTAGACATGGAGAGTGTTGCTCCTAATCCTCTTCAAGAAAGGACTTGCTGTACAGTTGTCAGGGGGTGTAGTGGGCAGACTGCCTCCAGCTGTCAGCTTCTTCATGGTTGGCATTAGCTGAAGAAACATGCTTTTTCCAAATACTTGACATTCAACGACTAAGCAAGGTAGGAATAAAAAGTCCCAGCTGTTTTGCTGACATGCAATAATGCTAGCGGTCATTTTTGCTCTAGAACTTCCCCACCAGGATGGCCAAAACTTTGCTAGGCATTCATTGCAGTGTGACATCTACCTCTGCCAAATCCTGCTTCCTTCCTCCTTCTTTTTATGGGTGTTATTCCCTAATAAATATCTTATACCCCAAACTCAGTATCTGCTTCCAGAGAATCCAACCTATGACAGTCAGTACCAGGAGCAATTTGAGAAGGCAGGTGGTAAGATGGGGTTTGATTTGGGGAAGTGGATCATATGCTACTTGGCAGACAATGACAGCCCATCACTAGTAAGAGGAAGCACAGATGGAAGCCAACACAAAGTACCCATTCAACTGAAATTTTCACCTTTGGTAACTGGGAATAGCACAAGGATTACTGATACAGGGGCATACACTAGCAGCTGATGTCACTGTTGCTAATGAAACGTATGGAGAAAATAATAGATGGGAGAATAACAGGATTAGATAGCTACTAAGTACCACCGGTACTTTACAGCCATGCTTCCCAGGATGGTAGACACTTGCATGTGTGGCTATCGTGCGATTAAAATACTGCTAGTCCAAACTGAGATGTGAAATATACATAGAGCTACATGAGATTTTAAAGATTTACTATAAAAATCTCATTAATTTTTAATACTGATTACATGTTGAAATGATAATATTTTGGATATGTTGTATTAATTAAAATATATCAATTAATTTCATGCTGTTTTGTTTTACTTTTTAAAATGTGACTACTAGAGATATTTGAAAGTATAATTGTATTTCTAATGTAAAATATTGCTCCATACAAAACAAGCAAAACAAAACAAAACAAAACAGTTGAAGGGTGCCGGGGTGGTTCAGTGAGTTAAGTGTCCAACTTTGGCTCAGGTCATGATATCTTGGATCTTGAGTTCGAGTCCCGCTCATGAGTTCAAACCTCACATTGGGCTCTCTGCTGTCAGCGCAGAGCCTATTTTGGATCCTTTGTCCCCCTTTCTCTCTGCCTGTCCTCTGCTCACTCTCTCTCTCTCTCAAAAATAAATAGACATTGAAAAAAAAAAAAGAGTTGAGATTGAGTAACAGGTAGTTGAGTAACAGGGAGTTGAAAGCTAGATTTAGACGCCAGTGGGCCTCTATGATTATATAAAGTTATTAGCATCTGCTCTAGTAAAAGCTTTGAGAAAGCTGAGGGCCCAGTTCTGGATTTAATAGATTGTACAAACATGAAAGAGGTTTAAATACCAACTAAGGTCAAGATCAGAATGGAGACATCTGGGTACATGTCCCTAAAAATTATTACTCCCCAGACTCTGTTTTGTGAGACTGTGAGATGGCCTATCTACCCTATTAAGAGCTTGCACCTGATGCCAGCCCTGCTGGAAGACAGTGTAAAGCATCCAAAGCAATATGTACCCACCTCAAGACCTGCCCCCCTACCTCTCCTGGCACTAGGCCTGAAAGTATGATAAAGTCACAGCATAACCCAGATAGGATGAAGTGGTCTGTACCCAAAAGGAACTGCCAGAACTAGCCAACAGGAACTAAGGGTTTGAGTGAATGCATTTAGGACTAGATTTTAGGGATGTTTGTTCAAGGAGACTCGAAAATAAAATTGGATAGGGAAGGGTTTATTGACTTGAATGTGTCCTACCAAGGTATTGGATTTAAGTAGAAAAGATCTTCCCCAGGAGATGTTGTGAACTCCCTCCTTAGGAGGACTCCCAGAACCATGGAAAAAAGTGATGACACACACACAGAAAAGCTGAAATGCTGGAATTGCCATGGCAATCTCTGGAGGAAGGGTTTAAAAGACTTGAGGAAATGCTGGAATGGATATTCAATGTACAGCTGAGAGACCCAGTAGATGTTTATGCACCTCATAGAGGTTAGAGGACACAGTATTTACAAAGGTCTTGAGAAATGTACTAATGGGATGACTCCAGATTCAGTAAAAATTCAGTGGTGATTCTCTGGATAGGGCTGGAAGGAAGAGAAGCTGTTACAGATCTTTTCCCACCAATATTAGTATGGATCATAGGACCCCCCAAACAACTGAAACCGAGTGTCAGGTCAGTGCTTAACTACCAGAATCCAAGGATTCAAGGTTTTTTTTTTTTTTTTTTTTGCTTTGTTTTGTTTTGTTTTGTTTTTTGTATTGAATGTAACAGCAGAGTGGTACCCAAGAAAGCATGAACCAAAGATGAATATAAAGATATAATGATGGCAATAAAACATGGCATCCTGAAGTACAAAATAGATAAGCTGCCCACAACAGGAATACTACTCAACTTATACTAGCAAAAGAACTCAAGTTTAGATTTCCAGGAGGATGAGGGTAGCCATATTGATAAAAATTCATGATCTTTGTCTAGTTGCCAGACCTAAGCCAGTTTTCAGAGGGAGGACCTATTCACTGAAGGTGTGATAGGGTTTTCAGGTGGAAGGACCTCACAATTGTATGGTAAGTGTACATGGTCATGATTCCTCCAGTTCTTCCTCAAAGGCGCTATGATCATTTACTTGGGAAAGGAAAAAAAAAACCTCGATATTTTGATGACTGATTGTATACAGAGTCTGAGTTGACCTTGATATCCAGAACCATTATCATGGTCTTCCTGTTAGAGTGAAGACATAGGAGACATAATGATAAATGAATAAATGGAGTTGTAATAAATGTCCACCTTGTGGTATATCCACTAGTGATTATTTCTCTTGTACTCAAATGTATAATCAAGAATGATACTTAGAGGTCGGTGAAAAACTACTATTGAATCTTTGGTTACTGGGTAGCAGTTATGATAGTGGGTAAAAGCAAGTGAAAGCCCCTAGGTCTATTCCCTGCACACTTAGTCAATTCAGAATAATAATAAAAAAATCATTGTTGAATCCTAAGAGTGGAAGAAGGAGTGGGAGATAAAGTCTGTCTTTATGGATCTAAAGGATGCAGGAGTATTTGTTCTCATAACATCATCATTTAATTCACTAGTCTGAAACCTAGAGAAACAAGATAAATCCTGGAAGATAACTGCAAGCATAGCCCAGTAATAGTCCCTTTGCAGCTGCCATGCCAGATGTGGTATATTTGCTAGAGCAGATTAATATGGCCTCAGGAACTTGGTATGAAGCCATTTTTCTGGAACATGTATTCTTTTCTATCTCAATCAGAAAAGACAATTAGAGACAGTTCACATTCACATGGATTGAACAACAATATTAATTTACAGTTTTGCCCCAGGGCTATGTTAACTCTTCTGCCCTCTGTCATAATACAGTCTGAAGAGATCTGAACCATCTGGACAACCCATAGTACTTCACATTAACCATTACATCAATGACATTATATTGATCATGCCAGATAAGCAAGAGGTAGCTGGCATTCTGGAGGCCTTCATAGAACACATGCATTCCAGAGAGGAAAAAAAAGAGACAAGATGAAAGGTCTTCCCATATCCAGAGCAATTTGAAGGATCATAAGTAAAGGACAAATTATTTCATCTTGCACTTTCTAACACAAAGAAGGAAAAAACAGTGTCCCAGTGGGCCTTTTCAGTTTCTAAAATGGAACATATTTGTAACATTCGTTCCATACCTAGAAATACACTGGTTGACACAGAAGGTTGACACACATTCGAGTAAAGCCCAGAGCAGAAAAGGGCTTTGCAGCAGGCTCAGGCTAAGGTGCAACAACCCTACCACTTGGGTCATAAACCTGGTAGACCTCATGGTCTTGTAGCTATAAGTGGTGGGAAAAGATTCCACATAGAATTTGTGGCAAGCCCCAGTGCACAACATACGACCCTACAATTCTGAAGGAATGCCATGCCATTTGCAGTGGGAGAACTACAGGCCATTTGAAAAACATCTCTTGGTGTGCTACTGGGTCCTGATAGAGACAGAGCACCTAATCATGCTCTGACCACATGACTGTCAGAAATTACATAATCATGAACTTGGTCGTTTCAGATCTACCAAGTCCTAAGGATTGTTGCTGCACCCTCCCTGCAACCATCATAAGATGGAGGTGGTACCTTTGGTATGGCACACGAGCAGGACAGGAAGACACAAACAAGATACATGAGCAAACAGTTGGAACGTCATGACTCCCAGCACTATTGTAACAGTACCCCTTCTTCAGCCAACATCTAGTCCACATGGGAATGGGGTATGACAAATTGACAGTGGGGGATAGTCCCAGTTCAGTTTACGTAAGGATTACCTTTGAAAATGAGGCAAAAATACATAGTGACTGCACTATAGACTTAGGGTACTCAGGATACCCTTAAAAGACAGTGGTGAGGGAAATTCTCCCCATGAGTGGGAGCTTCAGGCAGTAAAACTGGCCATCTACTTTCTGTGGAAAGAGACATGGTCCTAAAAGTGGTTAAGAGGTGGCCTATGCAAATAGCCTGCAAATCAAAGTTTGGAATATAATAGTCAAGAAGCCATGAGGGAGAAGCAGTGGATGGCCCTATGGGAGTGGGCATGAAGTGGGAAGATCTTTGTATCACATGTTAATAATCACTACAGAAAACCCATAATGTAAGAAGCACTAAAAAAAAAATAGATAAAATGATCTGGCAAGTAGATAAAATGATCGATGTCTTTGGCCACATAAGTGCTGCCACAATGGACACGTAAGCAAAGTAGCTATGATGCCAAACATGAATATTACACATGGGTCCAACAGCATCAGCTCCTACTTATCAAGGCTGATCTAGCTGCTGTTGCTACGCATCCAACTGCCTGTAACAGAAACCAATGCTGAGTCCTGGGTATGGCACCATTTCTAGAGAGACTTGCCAGTTAAGGGCAAGTTGACTACATGATTTCCCTTGCATCCTGGAAAGACAAATGGTTTGTTTTCATAGGAATAAACATCTATTCTCCATATAGGTTTGCCCTTCCTGCCATTAAGGGCCTTAGTCAGCCCCACTATTCAAAGGCTCACAGTGCATTTGAGCCACTAGCATGAATCCCACTGACCAGAGTTTCCCTTTTACAGTAAAGGAGGTGTATGAATGCACCCATAACCATGTTATCCACTAATTGTATCACATACTTCACCTAGACAGTTGACCTTATGATATGTCACAACAACCTGCTGAAGCATAGCTTAAATGCCAAGTGGCGGGTACTATTCTGAAAAGAGGAGGCACCATTCTCCAGGTCGCAGAATATGCATTGAATCAAAGACCTTTAGATGGTGCTGTGTCACTGACTAGAAGAATACACAGGTCCAAGAATCAAGGGGATAGAATAACTTGATCCTAATCTAACTTTATATAGACATGAAAGCTCCCTTTGACTACTGGAATGCATGCCTCAGGTTCAGGTTCAAATATCCCAGGTATAAAGAGTAATGGAGATGTTTCCCTAAAGAATCCAGATTTCTGCATCATTTCTTGCTCCAGGATTAAACACCTTATAGGATGATGGATAGTGAACAAATCCATTGTCTTCTGATGAAAATCAAATCCCCATTTAATAGGGTGCAATCTTGGCCTGAAATCTAAACAAGATGATCACAAATTATTCCAAAATTGGTTATACTTTACTCTGCCATATCCACAATAACTTTATTTATCCTTTCTCTCATTCTGGGTTGAAGCAATTGTGATAGGGGATAGAGGTTGGGAGGTAAATAAACATTAAATGTTTAAGGAATGTTTACTTTTCTCTATAAAGAAGACAACAGACTTGGCATTTCCAAGGTTATCCTTATCGTCAAACTTACAGGAAGTGAACTTGAAGCCTTTTATATATTTTATCCTCCATTTTCTGAATCCTTTTTTTTCTATATCCCAGCCTCAGACCAGAGCCTATATCGAAGGACAGGTTCCTAAATTGGAAGAAACTTACAGCCTCACACTAGAGTTTCCAGTCAGTATTTTGTTTCTTCTTCCATATTTCCAGAATTTTTATTTCCTTAGGAAAAGACTGTACAGATAAAGTGTTGAAAAAACAGTAGCAATGATAGCAGATTTACCACCTGCCCATTTACTGCCTGCAGATTTATGGCCAACGCAGCCTATTTTGCCATCTGGGTCAAAGTCATATTTTCACTGGAAATATTTTGGTAAGTTATTGCTGGCATTTTTTTACATGCAGGTGGTGATCACACAGGTTTTATGGCACTTTCATAACTGCACGTCTGACTGAAGTGCACAGAAGCTGATCTTTCGTGAATGTCTACAGAAGCAATTCGATGAAATGGAATGCACTCTATTCATTACATTTACCAGTGTAGGGGGGACTCCTTTAACATTAAATGTAATCCTGAGAAAGGTGCCAAGTCATTTTCCCTGGTTGTTTCCAGAGGTATAGATTGTGGTACTCAGGGAAAAACAAGTGGACATTGAGACTAGTGTCATCTACACAAAAACAGTTTCAGAGTTGGTGATGGGCATCTGTCCAGAAAAGCATCCAACCTAGTTAATTTTGATGCTTTAGGCTTTACAATTTTCTCATCTTAACAGTTTTACTATTGAAAAATATGTTGCTATCTGTTTCGTATATATTTTTTGGTAGTTATATAGATACATTGCAAAGGAAAGATTTATAATTATGTAAGAGCTATTGGAAAAAAAGCATGAGGCTGGAAATAAAAGGAGCTGGATTCTGATGTCTGTTCTACAACTTGAGAGCCACACAATCTTACCTAACCTCCCTGAGCCTCAGTTTTCTCTTTTGTAAATGGAGGAAGAGGGTAATACTAGAAAGTACATATATATGTTTTAATTGAAGTAAGCTGTAATTTACATGCACATATATTAAGTGTCTCAAACAATGAATTTTTACATCGGTGTAACCCATCATCCAAAAAAAGATATGGAATATTTCCATCACCCCAGAAAATTTGATTATGCCCCTTTCCAATCTATCCCCATCCCCCTTCACATACCAAACAAGGACTTTCTGAGTTCTGTTACCATACATTAGTTTTGCCTGTCTTTGAGCGTCATATAAATAGAACTATCTAGCTTCTTTTGCTCACCATGTCTATAAGATTTGTCCATGCTGCATGCATCATTTGTTTGTTCTTTATTATTTCTGAGAAGTTTCCCAATATGTGAATGTGCAACAATCTATCTATTTTCCTATTTATTGGTTTTTGGATTATTTTCAATTTTTGACTTTTATGAGTTAGGTTGCTATGGACATTTAAGTACAAGTCATTTGTGGGCATATATTTTCATGTCTCCTGGGTCTATGTCTACATGTGGAATTTCTGCAAATAAATTTCTGTATTTAACTTTATAAGAAACTACCAAGCAGTTGTCTAAAATGGTGGTAGTATTTCTCTTTTGCTGTTGTTATTTTGTTTTGTTTTGCTTGCTTTTTGGTGATACTATTTCATGCTCCCACCAGGAGTTCTAGTGACTCCACATCTTTACCAATAGTATAACTTTTATTTTATTTTATTTTATTTTATTTTATTTTATTTTATTTTATTTTATTTTATTTTATTCATTCTGGTGAGTAGAAAACACTACCTCATTATGAGTTCTGAGGCTGGGCTTCTCTTCATATGTAAACCACATGGAACTTAAACATGGTTTAAATCTCCTTCAGAAAAGTCTGATTTATTACATGGTATCCTTGTTTTCCCTTGGTATTTTATAATTCACATATGTAGCTTTTAAAAACGACACATGCTTTAATCTAACTTACACACTTTTTTAATTTGAAAAATCTAGCATAAGGCCAAGAAATATGATTCTGATTCACAAGTGAACCACTGGGATTATCCTATAAAAGATTTTGTTATACTACTAATCTGCTTTTAGATCATAAAAAGGCAATACAGAGTAATAGTTGAGAGCATAAATTTAAAATAAAGAAGACTAGATATTGGATCCTAGTTCCCACATACTATCTATATGGTTTTGGGCAAGTTACATAATCTCTCTAAATCTCAGGTTATTTATAAATTGAGGGGAATTATAATAGTTACCCCAGAGGGTTGTGAAGAGTTTCAAATATGATGATACATGTAAAATGGTTGCCATGATGCCAAACTCATAATAAGCACTCAACATACATTAGGTGAAAGGATAAAATGTGAAAATATTATGAAGAAGGATCAAACAAATCAGAGCACTTAATGCTAGTATCCTGATGTATCCGTTTTACTACTACTGCTTAATTTAATTATAAACGAGATAAACTTCCAATTTTTTTACTTCATTTCACTTTTTTTTTTTTTTTTTTTTTTTTGCTTATAGTGTTTTTGTAGATTGAAATGTTGACCAGGTCTTGACATTTCCCATTTTCATAAACCACATACGTGATGGCTCACTAGTGCAAGGTTTCATGGATGGGCTCTGGCTTCCTCCCCCAGTTCCCTGCTTCCATCTGAAATTCCTATCTCAAACTTTGGGTCCTTGTTTCTTGATTCTCAGCTCTCTTTTCCGTTCCCTTCATACATAAAATAAAGTTACACTATTAAGCACATTCTCTCTGTCTCAGTTTTTTCATCTATGCATCTATTTATCTCTACTCCATTAGCACTCCCATAATGATATTTTTGATTATTAGCATAAAGTTTACCTTTCCTACCACAACAAACATGATTCTACCTACTAATCATTCCATTCACTAAATCTACTCTCTTTTTTTTTTTAATGAAAACATCTGTTTTACACATTTGAGATTCTTTTCGCTTCTGGTGCTTTGTTTGTTTTGCTTTGTTGTTGTTTACAAATCAGCTGTAGCTCCCTGTTTAAATGGGCCTTCCTTCCTTTAGCCCAGTAATTTGTAACCAACATGACCTGCACTTTCTAACAAGAGGTATAAGTAGATTTTCATTCCCCTAAGAGTATATGGAGCCCATGGAAATAAAGGAAACTGATTCCACTTCCTCCTTCCCCCTGCCTTTTCTCTGTGAAAAGTGTGTGTAATATCATGGTTTCAACCTCACAAGAGTTTCTCTGTTGTGCATTTGTATTAAAAGTACACTGCTCAAAAAGGAAAATTCTATTTGAGTTGTTAAATTTTGTCTTCTCATTGATAAGGACAGGGTTACCTACATAACTATATTTCTACAACATTAAAATAAAATGACTCTCTTTATGGAATACTTTTTAATGCATTAATGAGGCTGAGGGATAATGACAAAGGTAATAGGAACATCCATTGAACTAAATGGAGATTTATCTATAAGTAACATTTTATTAATAATGACAGTAAACATTCCTTTAGTGAAGGAAGGTGAAAACAACTAACTTTTATTAATAGGGCTTTTAGCAAGCTACTGCTTTTAAGCTTACACTTGCTCGGAGCTGTTTCCACTATTGGCTTTTCTCCTTTGACAGTGGTTTACAAAAATTCAAGACTAATGGTCACATCAGCTTGGTATGATGGCTCAGTACATATCCAATAATCATATAGAAAAGTTTTTTAAAGTCCTTCCTTATTTTTGTTTCCTATTTTATTTATTCAGGAAATGGAACAGAGAAGAATAGGAAAAGGTTTTTCCTTGAAAAATACATAAAGCTTTTACTACTGAGAGACAGAAACAATCCCAACTTTAACTTTGATGGGTAAACTTTGATAGGCTGCTGAAAATTCTCATAAGAATGACTATCTTTCCATTTTTCAAGTAACTTGAAGGGTCTACGTCTCTCCCCCCAATTATTTTTTTAATGCAACCCTGTTCAATCAGTTTACAGGATGAAAGACTATAGATAATCATTCTTCAATTTGGGATGCC
This sequence comes from Panthera pardus, assembly GCF_024362965.1. NCBI lineage: Eukaryota > Metazoa > Chordata > Mammalia > Carnivora > Felidae > Panthera > Panthera pardus. Next base: position 47,464,363 of record NW_026526666.1, on the reverse strand, counting down.
TTAGATTTTCCCTGGAAGTTGGTGACTCAGTGTTTTCATGGTAGATGCCAACAGAAAGAGATGATTAGCACCAGTATTTGCTGAATCCTTTTGTCAAATCTATCTATCTATAATTTATGTGATATATATAATTTATATGACATATATAATTTATGTAATATATATTTAGTATATATAAATATGTATATTTATGTAACATAAAATTTATGTATATATAAAAATTTATGTATGTTTATGTGTATATGTGTGTGTGTGTATATATATATATATATATATATATATATATATATATATATAATTGCTGTTCTCAAACTATCACCCAGAAAATGATAGAAGTTAAACAAACAAGTGATAACACAGAACTCTTCTCTTAAACAATTATTTCTGAAATTAACTATCTAAAGACAAAAACAAGCAACATGGAATTCATAATTTTTTGTTTTTCCAAAACTATGCTCCCTTCTTGGGTCAGAATTGTTATATAACTATACCAAGACATAAACATACATGAAAACAAACAAAAAAAACCAAGCAGAACAAAACAAAACAGTATAACATCTTCAAGATTTTCTCCTTTTATTAACTGACCCAGATAAAAATACAAATTCTATGTCAACTCTAAATATGTAAAAAAGAAAAAAAAAGTGGAACCAAATATAAAGTCAGGTCAAAAGTTCAGTAAATAAATAACTCCATTTCTGAAGTTCAGAAATCTGAGAATTAAGTAAAAAGCAGCAATTGCTTTTAAAGCCGGAGAAGTGTTCAAATCATAGACTTGTACCATTATACTACTGTCGAATAAGTACTATAATAAAGATAAAGATGCTCAACATCACTCCTCATCAGGGAAATACAAATCAAAGCCACACTGAGATATCACCTCATGCCAGAGTGGCCAAAATGAACAAATCAGGAGACTATAGATGCTGGGATGGTGGGAATGCAAATTGATGCAGCCACTCTGGAAAACAGTGTGGAGGTTCCTCAAAAAATTAAAAATAGATCTACCCTATGATCCAGGAATAGCACTGCTAGAAATTTACCCAGGGGATAAAGGAGTGCTGATGCATAGGGGCACTTCTACCCCAATGTTTATAGCAGCACTTTCAACAATAGTCAAATTATGGAAAGAGCCTAAATGTCCATCAACTGATGAATGGATAAAGAAATTGTGGTTTATATACACAATGGAATACTACGTGGCAAGGAGAAAGAATGAAATATGGCCTTTTGTAGCAACTTGGATGGAACTGGAGAGTGTGATGCTAAGTGAAATAAGCCATGCAGAGAAAGACAGATACCATATGTTTTCACTCTTATGTGGATCCTGAGAAATTTAATAGAAGACCATGGGAGAGGGGAAGGGGAAAAAAAAGTTAGAGAGGGAGGGAGGCAAACCATAAGAGACTCTTAAAAACTGAGAATAAACTGAGGGTTGATGGGGGGTGGGAGGGAGGGGAAAGTGGGTGATGGGCATTGAGGAGGGCACCTGCTGGGATGAGCACTGGGTGTTGTATGGAAACCAATTTGACAATAAATTTCACATTAAAAAAAATATGGACTAAGTATTTTGGAGTAATTAGGATGAAGTAGTTAATTGGTTGTTATTACTCTGTATTATAAGTATTTATTTCTCTTACTCTCCAACTAGACTGTGAACTTCAGAGCAAGATTGTGTGTGCATGCATATGTGTGTGTGTGTGTGTGTGTGTGTGTGTGTATTTAATTCATTTCTATGCTTTTTATTAGTGCTCAATAAATGATTGAAATATTTCTTTAGCTCTGGATTAGTTCTGCTTTTCACCCCTTCCTATGGAAAGCAGAGTAGGACTAGAAAACACAGAAAAGGGACATAATAAAGAAAAAAAGAACAGTTGTGTTTTGGGTCCTCAAAGGCACAATTCAGAAACACACTGTATTGTTGTTATATAGGATTTTGACCTTTTCTTTTTCTCTCACTACAAAATATAGGTATTCTCTCCTTTCTTTCTTTCCTGTATTTTTTTTTTCAACTGTTCACCTATACAATCCACACAGCTCCCAACAACTCCAGTCTGTGTTTGCACTCTTCTAATGAGTCTGTTGGTCATGTCTGTGGGATACAAGTCCACAGGGCTTCCTATTTCCCAGTAACCTATGCCTATTGCCATCAGAGACCAAGTTCTTGAGTTTCTAACTTTCTAGCAAAGTACACCTGCTGTCCTGCACTCCACAGGAGCTGCTGTTTGTTCTGATTCTGTGTCATTATTTATTGCCTGAGTGTGAGCTGTGCTCCTTCAAGGAAAAAAGATTTGGCTTATGTGTTCCTCCCAATCAATGCACAATGAATACTACTGATGGCTGAGCAATGAGGTGAGTGCAGGGCCTGTGTGTATATTTCAGGGCAGGTTCTATTGTCTGAAAGGGAGGAGGGAAACAATCACATTTGGAAATTGTATAACATAAGTATGGGTTAGCCCTCTTTTCTCATCTCACAGTCTATTGCTATTACCTGAAGTCTGAATCCAAATTAAGTTGGAAACAAGCCTTCAATGTACTTTGTGATTTTTAAAAAATGATCCCTGAGTGTGGAGGATACAGGAGTTTGTCTGGACTTGGAGATTCTGTAAAATCAAACTGAAATCAATTATAATTAAATCCCCCCCTTTTTTGGCCGTAGTATAAATTCCTTTCAGTTTCTTTTCTATGAAAAATTAAACAGAAATTATTTCTTCTGAGGTTGAACAGATATTGGATCCAGCATATCTCTGGCATCACCAACCAGTAAGTAAGACTGTTACATTTCCAGCAATACTCCAAATCTCAATGCAATAAGCTTGTATCAACTTGATGAGGCAGACAGCTAGTCTTTTTCAGAGATACCACACTCCAATTATTTCTGGCAGGGGATCCTGATATATAACCAGAGCGGCTGCCTACAGCTCTGCAAGACCTCAGCTCTAGATTCTCAGGTTCCGAACACCTTTTGATCTCTTGACCTCTGTGATTTGACCCCTAACTATGTGCTCATTTCCACCAAAGTAGTCACAACCAAAGTGTCAGAGACCAAATAAATGTGTCCCCCCAAATTCACATGTTGAAATCCTAGTCCCCAGTGTGCTGATATTGAGAGATAATTAGGTCAGGAAAATAGAGCCCTCATGAATGGGATTAGTGCCCTTATAAGAAGAAACTTGCTTCCTCTCTTTCCCTCTTTGCTCTCTGCAGTATGAGGATACAAGAAAGATAGCCATCTACACACCAGAAATCGAGTTTTGTCCAGAATCCAGCCATGTTGACATCCTGATCTGACACTTCCAGCTTCCAGAAATGCGAGAAATAAATTTTTGTTGTTTACAAGCCACCCAGCCTATGTCAGTTAGAGTAGCCTGAACTGACTAAAATACAGAGATGTCCTCCCTCTCTTGTCAGCAGGGAAAAACCTCTGTTCCATTTGTGTTTTTTTTTTTCCCCAAGAAGAGGAACCTCACAGTCCAATTTTGGGTCCACTGTGAAATGTCTAGTTCTATTCTTGATACTTCAGCACAGTGCTTTCCAAGTTGGTAGGACTAGGGGAATGACATGGCCTGTAATTACCGAGAAGAACTGCTCTTCCCAAGTAGTTCTATGTGTAGCCTACCTAATGTTACCAGATTTCTTTACTCAATAGTGATTTTCTTTCAGGAACCTCATGTATTTTTTCCTCTAGCCTAATATTTCTGAAAGACATCAGCCTATCAAAAAAGGTTTATACAAATCAACCCTAATTTTAAGGTAAACTCAAATTCACTTCCAAAAGATTGTGGGCCTCATGTAGATAAGGAAGATGATTGAACATCTACTTCAGAGTCTGCAAACATTTCAAGACACACAAAGGGCCCCTGCAGGCATGGTGAAGTGTTACCTGAGTTTTCTTTCTTTTTTTTAAAATTTTTTTAACTTTTATTTATTGTTTGAGAGACAGAGACAGAGCATGAATGGGGAAGGGGCACAGAGAGAGGGAGACACAGAATCCAAAGCAGGCTCCAGGCTCTGAGCTGTTAGCACAGAGCCCAAAATGGGGCTCTAACCCATGAACTGTGAGATCATGACCTGAGTTGAAGTTGGACACTTAACCCACTGAGCCTTCCAGGAGCCCCTCTTTGTTTCTTCTAAAGCTTATTTATTTATTTTGAGAGAGAGAGCGTGGAGCCTGATGTGGGGCTCAAACTCACAAACCGTGAGATCATGACCTGAGCTGAAAGCAAGAGTTAGATGCTTAACCAACTGATCCACCCAGGAGTCCCTGAGTTTTATTTCTGACTCATTTATTTATTATTTCAATTATTCAAATAACATTATTGAATATATATTGAGTGCCAGATATTGCTCTAAGATCAAGAGTAGAAAAACTATTTCTGTAAAGGGCCTGATAGTAAATATTTTTGGCTTTGAGGGCCATAAACTGTCTGTTGCAACCATTTCATTCATCTGTTTATAGCACTAAAACAGCCACAGACAATGTGTAAACTAATGAGAGTAGCTGTGTTCAAGAAAACACAAAGGGGGATAAGAAATGTTTATATGGGAAGGTTTGAAATATCATTCAATTAGGATAGTTTTCTACTTTATTCCATATTGATATATCCCTCTTGAGTCACTAAGTTTAGCTCTTAGTTGTTTTAGTTCAGTCATTCACTTAGCAAATATTCACTTAGTACTTACTGTGTGCAGAATACCACATGCTATGGGAAAACATAATTCTATAAGCCAAATTTTCTGCCTTTAAGAAGATCACACCATGGTTGCAGGAAAAATCTGTGTACTGTTAGCATCATCTGGATCTAGGAGTTCTGAAGACATTTAACCTATTAGAAAGCATTTCCAAATGTGTGTGTGTCTGTGTGTATATACACATATTTGATAGGTGTGTGTACACACACACAACTACACAAACACACACCTTCATATATATATATATATATATATATATATATACACACACATATATATATATACATATACACACACATATATATGTGCATATATATATATACATATATATATATGTATATATATAAAGCAGAAGCTAAGTATTCTGTCATTTAAAACAGTTTAGCTCAGCAAGTTGTTGCTGTGATAGACACTGGGAATCGTGTGTTCTAGAAGCTTAAACATTCAAATCACCAGGTTCTCAGGTACCAGCACTGTACTAGACACTGCCAAAGGATCAAAGGGCTCATAAGATATGGTTTCTACCCCTAAAAGGCTTTTAGGAGGAAAACACTCACCAATAAAAGATTGAGTTCATGTAAACTCCTTTATCTTGGGTCTGTGAATGTTAGTTACTATAGTCCTCATCTTTAGATACCTGGCATATTGCTAAACTTCTATTCTGGTCTGGAGGTAAGTATGTAGAGAAGGGAGAAATTAAGCACTTTGAGAAAATTTCACTGAGAACCTATATGAATCAAACACTTCTGGGCACACAGGGTTACAATAAAGTGTGTTTTCTGTCATCGCGTAGCTCATTATTGAGTGTGAGACATAATCCTGTGAGTAGACAATGACAGCACATCGTGATAGGTACTGCAACAGGGTATTAATGGGTACTATGGAAACAGGGAATGTGAGGACACACTGACATGGTTAGGAGAGAAGCTGGGAGAAATGGAACTTGTGTTGGTCTCCGAGGACATTGTGAGAGAGGGTTTACCAAGGAAATTTTGGGTTGGGAGAAAAACATAAGAAAAACTATGGGGCAGGGGTAAGCATGCTGTTTATAAATGTGGTGTCCATGAGGCATGCTGGGACAAATCCGAGCCCTGGTTTGAAGGGAGTAAGACATGTCCGTTAGAATGTGTATTTATTTATTTATTTATTTATTTATTTTTTGTTTTTAACGTTTCTTTATTTTTTAGACAAAGAGAGACAGAGCATGGATGGGGGAGGGTCAGAGAGAGGGAGACACAGATTCCGAAACAGGCTTCAGGTTTTGAGCCAGCAGCACAGAGTCCGACGCGGGGCTCGAACTCACGGACCTCAAGATCATGACCTGAGCCGAAGTCGGCCGCTTAACCGACTGAGCCACCTAGGCGCCCTAGAATGTGTTTTTAAAAAAAAGGTAAGAGGGAATAAATCTAGGTTATTAAACAGCAAGCAACAGAGGGAAAGGAGGACTTTAGGAACATTGGACTGTTGTAAATGCCCACGATGAATGAGAGATAGTAGAGACTAGAATGAGAAAATCAACCGAGCACCCTTGCAATAATGACAAGTCTAGATTAGTGTGGTGGTAATAGGAAAGGAGAGGAGGGCAGGCACTGAAAGACAGTTCAAAGGAGGGAATGACAGGATGCAATGACAGACTGAATACTAGGTTTGAATGAGAGGGATGAGTAAAAGATAGTCTGGAAGAATGGTGATACCAGGGACAGAGTCAACATAGCACTGGGAACTGACAACCAGGCGATCAAAGTGACATACCACTTGTGCCATATATCTGAAAGCTCTTCATCAGAGATACAAAGCTGAAAGGAAAGTTGTCCCTGGATTTTTCTTGCTCGGGAGTATATGGGAAAATGATGAACCTTACAAAAAGAAGTCCTCTAAGGCACTAGCTGATGTGACCTCATGTGTCAAACCAAATTAAAGGCCCACAGAGTGAGGGTCAGCTCTGATGTCTATACAATTTGGAACTGCAAATAGACATCACATTCTCCTTGTGAAGTTTCATTCAGGTCACCTATAAACCATAATAAAACATCAAATAACAATACTTGTGGTAGGTTTTCAATAAAGATTTGTTGAACTGGACTGAGGATAAGGGGGTTAACAAGTCAGTGGGGATTAGGTCTAACTCTTTAACACTGCACACCATGTGAGCAAGGTAGAAAAAAGAACTGCTTTAATAAATTACAAAGCCAACGCCCAGTTAGGCAAAATGGGATGGCCTCTTTTAAAACTCAGGTGCTAAATGCATTCCAATAACTACACAGAGAATTTCAATCAAGGAAGCCCATCATATCTGGAAATTTGTCTCCTTCTGTACTTAAATAGTTAGCTTTGACTGAGTGGTCTTGACTATAAACAACATGTTAAGAATATACAGTGTTATTAAGTAAGTGGGTATCTATATATCTGAAAACCAAAGTGGAAAGAACCAGTTATTCCTTGGGCTCTCAGGTCACACTGCTACATAGAGATAAAAGCATCATAAAAACAGATGCAGAGACAAGATACAGAGGGAATATATTTTTTTCTATTTCAGCCAATAAGGAGAAATTATGTGTTTTCTTCAAAATAGGCTACTATCTTTGAGATCATCAGAAAATAGAATTTTTATTGTTTACTATGTATTTATTCACAGTAATATAAATTTAATTCAAGTACAGTGGAACTATTTTTTGTAACCTGAGGAAAGTATTCCTTGCACCTGTCAGTGAAAAGGTATTAGAACTTTTCTTTGTAATAGGAAAATAAAATAGATCTTGTAAAATTCTGAGTAACACCTTATTGTTTTCTAAAGGCAAATACCATTAACTCCTCTCAATGGTTCCTTCTCAGGAGTTAGAAAGAGAAAATTATACACTGTGAGAGAAAAGAAAATTTATTTCTCCATGGTTGGTCAACCCTAGAATTCTCCACAGAGAGAATCTTTCTAGAAGAAACCAGTGTTTTTATGAGCTGGAGGCAATGGAGAAGAAAGCAAAGCTGCATACAAAACCAATGGCAAACGGCATCGTGAGTTGGTGGCTCTAGCATGCCAGTACTCGACGTGATTACTTATTGTGTCTCCGGCAATATATAAAGCTAGATCGATCTTTTAGTGTTTGGCTCGGGCTTATGGCTGTGCTAGACCTGGTGTTATACAGCAGTTGCACCAAATTTATCCTGTGTTCTCTGCAGAGTGCACTGAAGAAATTTGGTTCCAATTTCCATTCTTAATATGCTTAATTATTTTGACAAATTGTTTCAGAACTTTATGTGTATTTCCCTTTAGATCCATAGCACTCTCACTGCAGTATAAGTATAGCATTTAAACTAGGCCATTTCCAATTAGTCTGCTTCTTTATGAATAACTTGCCTTGTTCTCCTTAAATTATTCAGCTTAGAGTTGTTTCTGAAATCATAGATTCTTTTTAAATTAATTGCATAATAGTGCCAGGCACAGGGCCTAGCATATGGCAGGCAGTTAATAAATGTTTATTGAATAAATAAATGAGTTTTGCTTCATCTTGGATTTTGGCCTATCTTTTTATAATGTTAACCACATAAACTGGCTTGTGTTGGAATGTGAAGCGAATTCCATGGATACTGGAATTTACTTCATAAAACTTGTCTTGATTCATGAGTTAAAAACTCGGATTAGACGTAAAGAAAGATTTGGATTAGAAGCGAAGAGAAATTTGTATCCAGATCTTCATTAACTGGCAATTACTTAACTTGTTTCTTTCTGAGCAAGACAAGACGTAGGCACAAGGTCAACTTGAGAGTAAACATTGGCTGCCACCATTACTATGTTCTATTACCATAACAGAGCTTTGTTATCTTTGGCATGTTAAAAATACCTACAAAACAGTGTTGTTTTAAAAGTTTAGAAGACAAGATATATGTAACACTTCTCTACTGTTGCTTAAAACAACATTTAAACTTAGCTGCTTTAATTTGTTTTTGCTCACAAGTTTATGGAACATCTGGGAAGCTCTGCTGATTTGGGCCAGGCTTGGCTGGTTTCAGCAAGACTTTCTCCTGGTTTTTGCCTGGTAGTTGGCTAACTGCCAGTTAGGGTGATGAGGGGAACAGAGCCATGCATTTCCATCAATCTTTTCTTGTGGTATGGCAAAGGTTCAAGACAGAGAACAAATCAATGTCGTTAGTCCTCCTGAAACCCAAAACTCAGAACTGTCAGAATGTTGCCTCTCCCATATTCTATTGGTCCAAACAAGTCACAAGGGCTGCCAAGATCGAAGGATTGGAAAATAGATTCTCTTAATGGGAAGAAGAGCAAAGTCACATTGCAAAGGGGCAAGGACAGAGGGAATGACCTATGGCCATTTTTGCAATCTACCACAATATTAAAAAAAATTGTGTATTGTGAGTAAATGTGTATATATAAATATTTAATAAATAGCATTTGTTATTATTGACCAACAAACTATGCTTCCTTGTTAGCCTTTTTCTTTCACTCTCACCTTATTCCTTTTATGTGTGAAATTCCATGGTTCTAACAAAAGAGGGTGATTAATTAAGGAAACCACTTTGCTTACCCCCTCTGTCAGTCCCCCAGCCTAACCACTTGAAGAAGTACAGGGTGACCAATACCCACAAGGGATGACTCCTGTAATTTTCATTAATCCTACAGTTTCTGAGTCTTCCAATTCACTGTTGAAGCCAAGGGAGGCATAATGGTGAAACAATAGTCTCTAGAGTTAGGCTACTTTGGTTTGAATCGTGACTGCAGATTTATAATGATGTGACTTTGTGTTAGTTTATGTCTTTTTCTTCTTATCTCTAAAATGGAGTTATTGAGTTATTGAGAAGTTTAAATGAGATTCTATCTATCTATCTATCTATCTATCTATCTATCTATGATGTACCAGTATATAGTGAGACTGATATGTGTGTGTTTTATGTTTAATTAATTAACTTATTTCAGTGCAGTATAAAGTCATGAGTCTGACCTCTTGGATAATTAGCAGACAACAAAGGAAAGAATGCTGGGCAGCTGATTAGGCTCACCTATTTTCTCACTGACCCTCACCTCCTATTCTCTATGTACCACATGTTATTAACCTTTAAGTGAAACCCAAATAGACAAAATCTGTGCATGTTAAATCTACATATGCTATTTTGAAGAAAAATTCGGCCTGCAATGAAAGTTTATTTTTATTCATCCTGTTCTATGTTATATTATTAGGATTTATTGTTCATGAAATTTTATTTTCTGTTTTTTATAAAACTTTTTACTTTATGAAGTCATACAAAAGGATTAACTCTATACAATTATATACCAGTTATATATATCTACATAGATAACAAAGGGACTAGGAGAAATTAATCTTCCTCAAAAGCAGTGAAATACAACATTAACAAAAATTATTTTAAGTCACTACTCTTTTCACAGGAACAGTTTGGTAAAATAATGCAAGATGATGAAACATTACTTCTTCTGGTGTATATCAAGACTACCTAAGAAAAAACTAGGATAGCAGAAATCCAGTTTAAAAAACAAAAGAGAAGAAAATTCCTACTTGAAAAAGTTTATTAAGCCTATATTTTTGCCTATATTTCTGTCAATATTTTAAAATACATTAATATGCAATGTTTAGTACAGTACCCCTTGCTGTATTTAAAGAAGAAACAAAATCTAACCAAGGCCTGATTTCTTCTCTGCCATACATTAGTATGACTTACACCACAAGTCTGAGCAAAGGAATATGGCAAAATTGTCCTGATGGTTAAATCCCCTGAAAAGGCAGATGGCCATATTTAGCAACATTTCTAAGAAAGAAAGGAAAGAAGAGAGGAAGGGAGGGAGAGGAAGGAGGAGGTAAGGAGGGAGAAGAAACAGAAACTGAAGTTGTACCTTATTGTATTCAGCAAAACTTGAATTCTGCCAAATTTATCCATGTATTAGTATGTTCAATAAAGAGCTGACTGATCCATTGTCCTCTATGGTCAGGCACCCTCTTCCTCTAGTTTTCCATCCTTCAACAATACCACTACTAACCTAATAACAAGCCACTCTGTGGTTAGCAGTTCCACACGGCCTCTGTGACACAGCATTGGAATTGCTTATGAGGAGTATCTGATAAAAATAGTAGAAATAACACCAACTATTATTTATAGAGGAACTTTTACATATGTCTGACACTATTCTAGGCATGTTACTTACATCATCCTTATTCCTAACAATAGCTTAGCAAAGTAGATGCTATTCTGATTTTACATATAGGAGAGTTATAGCCAGCCAATAAAACTATTATTCAAATACAAGTTTTTCTCATTCCAGATCTTATGCTCTTATTATAAAAATACTTGAACACTGATATTTCTCTTCAGCTTTTTCTCCTTTTTTAATTTTTTAAGTTTTTGCTTATTTATTTTGAAAGAGAGAGAGAGAGAGAGAGAGAGAGAGCGAGCACACAAGCCAGGGAGGAGCAAAGGGAAGGACAAACAAAATCCCAAGCAGTCTCCAGGCCATCAGCACAGAGCCCGATGCAGGGCTTGAACCAATGAATTGTGAGATCATGATCTGAGCAGAGATCAAGAGATGGAGCCTTAGCCGACTATGCCACCCAGGAGGCCCTAGCCTTTTCTTTTTAACTTGAAACACACCATTCTTTATCTTTCACAGAACATTTCCTCATATTTGTTGTCCTCTTTTTTAAACTCTCCACAAACTATCTTTTAATAATGGATCCCTGATTGAACCCAGCACTCTACTTACCCTATATTTAAAAGGGGTAGATAACTTTATGTTTCCTACATGAAATATTCTTTTAATATTCCTGAATACACAACTGCAATTCCCCCACATTGGCACAGTCTTAATTAACATCCATTTAAAACAGTCAAGCAAAGTCTATGAAATAGATATTGAGTTATTGTTAATCATTCACAATTGGGCACTCATCTAATTAGAGAAATACTAAAGTATAGAGTCCAGTTTCCTCAATTCTTTTCTGGATAAATCAATAGAAAGTACATTTTAAAGGTAAAATGAGTTTGATTCCCCTTAATGTTCTAAATATATTAATCAAAACAGACTATTAAATAAGACTGACAGGATTTATTTTTCTAAAAGTTTTATAATCCCTGAACCATATCCCATTTGTTCACATTATTTGAAGTGTATTTATGAAAAATATTATCTCATTTTTCCAGTTGCTATGGTCTCATATTTTAAATCCAAAATAGTATATATTTAAAATATATATTTTGAAAAAATTAGCTGGTTAATCAAGTTAAGAAGTGAATCATAAGTATATAATTTTGAGAAATATACTCACTTTACAAGAAAATTAACTGGGAGAGTACAAATAACACAGAAGTCAGACACCAAGAGGAAAAAAAAATTATAATGTTCTATCACACAGGTAAAATGCATCATAAATTATTTTAAAAATTGAACCATATAAGTAAACACATGATTTTGCATACTTTGGAAGCTATTACCCTTTTAAGAATTAGTTATAATTGAATGAACCTTTTATACAAAAGAAATGCATGTGTGTGTGTGTGTATACATGTATATATACATGTATATGTATGAATATATATATATATATACATATATATTCATACATATACATATGTAATCATTAGGGGAAAATCATTATTCTTGCCAAGTGAAAAGCTCTTCATTTTGATGAAGGTAAAATAATTGATATGTTAAGATATTGAGAATCCCATTGGGAACTACTTATGTCATAATAAAAGGTTGTATCTAGCTTACTTAGGACCTAAATGGGAAATATAAAGGCATATTTTAAATCTTTGACAGTGAGTGTGAAGTGTTTTGTTTCATTTGGAGTAGTCTTGAACTCTACTCTGTTAAACATCTTCATAACTGATCTGAGGTTGGTTGTTAATGACATTAATTTAATTCTCAGATGAGAGAGGATATCAAGCAATGAAACATCATATAACAATACGAAAAGTCTAAAAAAAATAGCCTGAAATTAATCAAATGAGATTTAATCTTCAATTGCAAAGGCCAGTATTTGATTAAAAAATAGATCCAATAAAAGTTGAAGTAAAATTAAAAATTGGCTTCAATAAAGAGGTATTTCCAATAGTTAATATAAAGTTGATTTGATATTCTGTAATGGGCTTTGGGAAAATGCAAAGTTTTAAAAATAGAAATGAGTATGAAATCCTCATAAGTAATCACCACCTAAAAAATTCCAGTGGCTGGCTGACCACAACATAAAAGTTCAAATGTTATGGATGTTTTTGCTTAACAGAACCTTTATGGCCATCAGACATCTATCCAATAGAAGGAGCAAGGGATCCCACAAAAAATCCTTGGAGAAAAAGATTGAAAAAGAAGTGCTGCTGGATGAAAAAACACCAGATTTGCTGACAGTTTTCTACAAACTTTTTAAAAGAACAAAATTTTTCTAAAGGAGTAACAGAAATCAAAATCATGAGAAACAAAATCAAGATACACAAAAAGATACAGCTTAGAAAGTATGCTGTTTCTTCATTAGCAGAACTTCCCCATTTCAGAACTGGGCAAATATTCCAGAGGATTTGATTTTAAACAAGACATTCAATTGCTTCTTCGAAAGAGAAGCCTTACCCGTGTTTCTGTGAAGATTCAAGTTTGTTTTTGGAGAAAATACAATCATAAAGGGTTCTTCAGAGCACTTCTTTTGCAATGGTCTTAGTGCCTTCACATTGTTATTCTTTGAAGGAGATGTTCAAGCTCCAGTTACATAATTACAGCTTTACAAAGGAAGTCCTCTATTTTGATGTTCTTAGCGGCAATTTTGTCTTACTACTACAGAATAATGGCAACAGAACATAGCTGCAGGTGATGATGTAAAATAGATACCAAACAAGAATGTAATAGGCTTTTCCATTTTTAGCAAATGTGATTATATGAATTATCTCCTGAGCAGATTTCTCTTTTTCTGTAAATATAATTCCTGGAAAAGCTTGCTTTATGGAAGGACTACAGAAGTGGGTTCAATTTGAGTTTCTCTATCATACCTGATTTAAGTGAATTAGGAAACATTGTACATCAACATCTGTAGGATTATGCACAGTGAGTGAAAATATCGTTTAACTGCTGCAAACATGTTTAGAGTTTTGTTACTATAATTACTCTAAAATGTTCAGAATTACCATGTCATGAGATTATGTTAAAAATCAGTATTTTTTATAGGTTCCAAAGCAATTCTTCATTTGATCTCCAGAATTTAAAAGAATAGCATGAAGATCCCTAATAAGTAGATTCACTATTTTATTGGGGTCTATTCAAGAGAGTGAGTCCCTTTTTAGTGACATTAATGTATTTATGTTATTTCAGTATGAAAAATAACAGCTTTAACTATTCTTTCTTTACTGTTCTAGTGAAAAATAAATTATCCGCTATACTTATTTTAATTTTTACTTTAAAGTAAAACTCACTTAGAGTAAATAGAGTTCACTTTACTACCTAAAGTTCACAATACTCATAGTTATCATAGCCTAAAAAATTCCAGGGGCTGAATGACCACACTGGGACGTTTGGAATGGTATAGATAGGTTTGTGCCACTACAAAACCTTTGTGATGGTTACTTTTATGTGTCAACTTGGCTGAGCCATGGTTCTCATATATTTGGTAAAAATTATTCAGGATGTTTCCATGAAGATATTTTGGGATGAGATTAATGTGGGGTTTGAACTCATGACCCTGAGATAAAAACCTGAGCTGAGATCAAGAGTCGGACACTTAACCAAGTCACCGAGGAATGCCAAGATTAAGATCTAAATTGGTGGACTTTGAATAAAGAGGTTTGTTCTCTATAATACGGATGAGCCCCATCCAATCAGTTGAAGGTCCAAATAGAAGAAAGACTGACCTCCCTTAGCAAAAGGGACCTTTGACAGCAGATGGCCTCCAGACTTGAACTACAACGTAAACTCTTCCCTGGGTCTCCAGTCTGCTGGTCCACCGTGCAGAATTGGGAGTTTTCAGCCTTTAGAATCACAAGAGTCAATTCCTTAAGAGACATCTCTAGATAGATAGATAGATAGATAAGCAGATATATCTGCTTATCTGTATATGTTTAATATATATACACACAAACACATATAAATACACATATATCCTATTAGTTCTGTTTCTCTGGAGAACCCTGGCTAATACACCACGTATAGCTATCAGGTGTGCACTCAATGGAAGGAAAAAGGAGTTACACAAGAAATCCTTGGGGAAGAGGAATATATAAAATATAAATGTCTCTTCAGTTTTTGTATACAAATGTAATCTTCAAATATGAATGTAAATTACACCCTTTACTTTCAAAAGAAATGGACTCCCTTTGGGAAAAAGGGTATGAACACTTTCTATCATTCCAGGACTCAAGAACTAGCTCTTTAAAGAGTATGACTAAAAATTAAATTTGGTTTTATAGTTCATTGTACACCATAGTCCAAATCCTAAATTTGAAAGACTGAAGTAGAGAAGCACTTATCTGTGTCCAGCAACAATAATTCCCTCATTTACTCTCTTTTACAGACTGTTTGTACGTATCTTTCCCCTAGAGATGGTGCACTGCCATGTGACTCAGTATGATAGGTCACATGTGACCTATCACATATGATAGGTCACATGTGACCCACTGTGAGGTCACAAAGCTAGAAGGTTAGGTAACCCCTCACATCCTCAGTTTCCTCAGTTGTAGAACAGGAATAACAACACTTGTTGCTCAAAATCTCTAATGTGAGGATAATGGATGTAGTGCTTTCCATAGAACATTTCAGGAGTCCATTTCTTGCTTTTAGCCTTCTTAAAGAGCATGAGTATTGTCTTATATACCTTTACACCCACCCCACAGATCACTTGGTTCTGTGCTTTTTACTTGGTCAGTTAGCCAATAACTAAAAATAATATCAACGAATCATTGTGTGTTTATGACATACCAGAATGATTTTTTTTTAATTCTCACAAAATCCTTCAAAGCAGGGACTATTATCCCCATTTTTCGATGAGGAAGCCGAGGCTCCGAGAGTAACAGCTTTGGAGATCACACACAGCTAATTTAACAGTAGTCAGCATTCAACTCGGGTCTAAATCAAAAGGGCTCACTTTGCTTTGCAACTTGCTATCACCGCCTATGAGATGATTGGTAATAGGAATTTGTTAGTTCCAGAAATCACATGGAAAGTTGCCATTGATCACAATATTCTATCCTTTTGTTTCCTTTTTATGCTGCTTGATGGTTTGGCTCTGTCACACTTTGGGAGCTAGAAGTCTGGCTGTTATGGCTTGTTAGACAGCGAAACAGAGTAAAAAGGAAGGTTATGAAAGTGTCTTCCCTGGTGATTCCTTTGAAGGAAAAATACACTATCTATTGAGCTTAATTTTTAGATTCATCATGCTTGGACAAGATACAAACTCCTCATGGATAGCATCTACCTTTCAATGCCTTTCCAGGAGGCTGAAGAAAAATTATGTATGATCTGAAGATTCTTAAAACCCCCCGGGCCTGTGATCTTAACAAAATAAGAAACTATTAAGAAATTTCCCTAAGATTTTTGCAAAGGTTTTTTCATGATAGCTAATAAATACTGCAGTAATACGCACTGGAGAGATGGTCCCATGCACACAGTTAAAACATGTCTTTCAACTTTTCATGGGACACTTTCTTGCAAGCATTTTAGTTACAGTAATATTTGAGATTTCATGTAAAAATTAAACCTTGAAAATATTAGTTTAGTTCTACATTTTAAATATTAGTCCTAGTGCAGAGTGATTGCCTCCATTATTAAACATCTTTAAAACTTGAGAGTAAAACATTGGATTTCTAAGTTGTGCCTAAGAATGTTATCATTAAATTACTGCTGTTATCCTATATCTTAACTCAGGACATCCTGTTATGGAGTCTATAGACTAATTTTTTTAACCAATAGACCTATTATTCTCAAATACAGACTTCTGTTACCAAGTTAAATAGGAAATGACCCTGTTATCAGTTCTGAGATAGAAGATTACAGTACTTTCTCAAATGCATGATAACATATTTTTTTTCTTTTTGACTAAACTTCTTTAGGCAGTATTTCTGCCTTTTTGATTTTGTAAAATTATTTCACATTTTTAAGGAAACATAATCATGGCATTGCCTCAAGTGTCACATCAGGTACATCCAAATGGCAAATGAATGTCATTACAGGACACATTAGGGAACTCACTTTGATTAAAGAGGACATCCATGCCCAAGGACAGCTGCTGTCATCAGTTTCCAGGCTGAAGCAACATCCTGTTTGTTGCATGGAAGGAAGGGCTTGAACTATTGCTTAGAAACATGGGTTCTCTAGTCTAGCATGGAGGGAAATAGATACAGAAATTCTGCATTAAATGAAAGAGCAGACCAATACAAAAAACTTGCAATTTGTTTAAAGAAATTTAAAATAAGACCTTCTCTCATGAAACCATTAGAGAACAGAAATTGGGGGTATTGATTCCTATGCACTGAAATGAAAGCAAAAAGGGTGATTTTAGTAGGTGCATACTAACCAAGACAAACTTACTAGTAAGGCAAAAGTTTGTCAAAGGTCAGTTCTGCAGCTTCTATCTGTTCCTAGTATTAAAAAGGCTTTCTTTCAGGATAAAATAAATTCTGAAACTAAAGTCACATCCTATTGGTACTAGAAGAAGTCAATAATCATCAGGACTAGAGAAACAATAGTAATAATTCTGAAGGCTGAAAGAGAAGAAGGTAGTCTTATTAGTTACAATAGTACTAATTCTGAAGGCTGAAAGAAAAGAAAGTACTCTTATTAGTGAGACCCAAAGCCAACTCTAACACAAATACTTTTAAATACAAATTTTAGTTCAGCATTTGAAAAATTTGAAACTGGCCTATTTTTACACCTCACTGTTTTTCTAATTGAAAAGACAAGCAAGACACATGAGATGCATTATCTATTATGAACAGAATCACTCCATTAATTCAATATTCTAGAGAAAACTTAACATGTCTAATTGACAGGAAATGTAAAGTTTCAAATTTGTGGACGTGACATGCAGCACTTACTGTGCTGGGGATATTTAACTGCTCTCTCCCTACATTTGCTTCAGTTCCTCCAAAAAGCCAGGCTATCATTCTTTTAATTGAACTGGGGAGGGAGGGAAGAGAGGATGTCAGACTGCTCCCATTGATAAGTGTCACATCCAATTGCCACCCTCACCAAAGGGAATGAAACTAGGTTAAGGGGACAGGTTCTGTATTTTTAAAAATTACCTGCCATGTATTTTTTTCCCAAATGTCAGGTGGCGGCCTCTATTAGAGGTATACCATTAATCAAACTAATGAGAACTAGGGATGTAACCATCCCTTAACGAAGACATAACGCCTCAACGGGGAAAGGAGTAGAAAGGAAGAATTTTATGAACTAGGCCTTTCCTCATAAAAACGTGCGGTTTGAGTCACATCTCAGTGTGCAAATCAGGGCCTCCATATCCTTACAACAGTTCAGTGTTCTATAAAGGAGAGAATTGTATTAATGAGTTTTACTTATGGTTAAGCCAAAAAAAAAAAAAAAAGAAATAGGAAAGGAAAGGAAAGGAAAGGGAAGGAAAGAAAAGAAAGGAAAAGAAATAAAGAAAAATCACACTGGCTTTGCAACAATAAGGCATTTCTTTTTGTTTGTTTGGCTTATTTATTTTGAGAGAGATAGAGAGAGTCAGAGACAGAGGGAGAGGGAGAATCCCAAGCCAAGACCACTGACAGTGTGGAGCCCAACGTGGGGCTCAATCTCATGACCTGTGAGATCACGACCTGAGCTGAAATCACAGAATTGGATTGCCTAACTGACTGAGCCACCCAGGCGACCCAACAGTAAGGCATTTCAAAACCATTCCTAATTATCTAAATATTATTGGTGACCACTCAGGTTTTGAAGCTGCTAAAAGGAGTTTGCTGACATGTTTTCTGAGTCAAGAAAAGTGAACGAAGAGTAAAGCTAGTCAATGGCCACTTCCTACCTACTTTGTGCCTCACTCATCTTTGGATGTCATTGCATCCCACAACCCTGAGGAACAATTCTACATGTATTACTTTTTAGTTGCCCACTCTTTTCTTAAACACCACATACATTCAAACATCTCATTCAATATTTTCTTCTTAGACTGTACCATACTCTCAAAAATGAATACTTCTTCCTTCCTTCTTCTTCCCATATTACTACTTTTTTCACTGGTATTGCCAGGCAAAATCCCTCATCCCTCAGTATGGATGATTTGACCCAAGTCTGCTTCAGATCCCAAAACCATAACAGCAAGGTTAAGAACATTTACTACAGTGGGGAATGAGGCCTTGTTACATTTCCTCCGGCATGTTGAGATTGACTATTTGAACTGTTACTGAGAATTTAATTGTAGTACAAAATAAACTTCTTCTACAAGGCCCTATTTAGGAACATTTTCTGCCATAGAAATCAGAATTCTCACTAAGAGAATCTGTTATAATTAGTATCTATATGTTATTTATTTATCTTTTTGGGGGGCAGAATGATGGGGGATTATTTCTAAATGCTTGTGCTTTTTATTGTATAGTGATTTTTTTTACATGTTAATCTGGCAAAGACAGCAGTGAAGTGGGAAAAATTTGGCATCATGTCATGCATTCAGATGCTCTAATTAAACTATAGGGCATCCAGAGAATGTAATCTAGTTTACTATCTCTGAGTGCCACAGTTATCTATAAAGATCCCAACTCTGCTCTTGGGAAATTTCCTCAGTAAAGTACACTTAAAAAATAAGCCAATCCGAGAGCACTCAAAGCTGAGATTTCCCTGAGTGCTAAGGATATAGTTTAAGTCACTTCTGATTCAGAGTTTAGGAGAGGGTAGTGTCTCAGACCATATGACAGGCTACCTGTACTTATCCTGATCATCCCTGGTGATTTCCAAATGAGTGGCTGTTTCCTGTAACCCTTTCAAAGTGCTGAGTTGGGCTGTTTCAGGAGAGAAGGGAGTTTTTCTAACAGATAGTTTTGGCTATCTACATGACAGCAAAGGAACATTTTGGCAGGAAACTACACAACACAGCATGACACCCCGGTTTGAACAAAATGTTTTTATGCGATGTGTTACCAGGGGAATTGGTATGCATGTTGACACTACTGCCCACACATAAGCCCTACTTTATTTCCTTACTAAATGAGTTGTTTTCCTCCTAATATTTTACAATTACATCTTATTTTCTAAATAATTTAGTAAGTGGTTCTGATGGCTTAGACAGAACCAAGATTTTTAAGCAATGCCAGTAGGAGGTATGCTGAGAAATACAGATGAATTTTCTTTTAAACAGTACTTTATTTTTAATTATTATTTTTTTACTACATTTAGATATAGCATACCACTTGTATCAGAAAATGGATAGGGGTGTCTGGGTAGCTCAGTAGGTTAAGTGGCAGACTTCAGCTCAGGTCATGATCTCATGGTTCCTGAGTTAGAGCCCCACATCAGGCTCTGTGCTGACAGCTCAGAGTCTGGAGTCTGCTTTGGATTCTGTGTGCCTCTCTCTCTCTGCCCCTCCCCCACTCATGCTCTGTCTGTCTGTCTCTCTCTCTTTCTCTCTCTCTCTCTCTCTCTCACAAATAAGTCAACATTAAAAAAAAAATTAATGGATAAAACTTCCTAATTCACATATTTCTAATTTTATTCAAACAATTTTATTAAGTTCCAACTATGAGAAAGGGGCTGTGCATGATTTCAACATGTTGGTCGTGTTTAGTAAAAGAGGTTAAATTCTGTATGCACATTTTAACAAAAGTAGACGAGAGAAATACAAGTGAAGTAATATGGTAGTGGAGAAAGATTATTTCTGGCAAAGAGGAATGAGGAAATCATTATAAAAAAAGTGGCATGTAGCTGGATTTAAACATAAGTGTTTTTATTTGTTTATTCTTTTTTTCTATTTATTTAGTGTAGTATAAAGTTGAGTAAGAATGGAGACTCTGGTTTTAAACTGCAGATTCACAGTCTGACTCTACCTATTAAAAGTTTTGTGATTTTAGACAAGTCATGTAATTCACTTCCCTCACTTGTAAAATGAGGATAAAATTAGTTCCTTTTCACAGGTTTCTTGGGAGGACATGTATCCTTACTATGCATGTATCTGGGAAACAGCAAAGTGTGAAGGGCATAGACTTTTGAATCAGGCAATGTTGTATTTGAATAAAAAACTACCAATTACTAACTTGGAGCTACTGTTAAACATTTCAACTTCTCTGCAACATAACTTTTTCATCTTTTAAATGGGCATAATAATCCCTATTGGCATGAACTTGTTTTAGGAGTAAATACCAGACATAGTACCCATAAAACAGGCACAATATAAATATTAGATAATAATAAGAGATGACACTGGAAAAAGACACTGGGGCTACCTCTGCAGAGTTTACAATCCAGACAACATTAACGCATCTAACTCTATAAACCAGAGTTGACAAGCCATTAGCCTGCCTTTCATGTCCAATAAGAGGTGTATATAAGAATTATAGATACAGATATAGAATATTTTGTTTGGTCCACACAGTGTCTTAAAAATTACAAATACACACACACACATACCTATATGTATATTTTTTTTGAAAATTTTTTCAAAAAATAACCCCATATTCCAATACAAGAACAATCAACTAGAACTAAGTTCTTATTTGGAGCCGATGCATGCTAGAGTCTATACCACTCCCTATTGCCTTAAATCTACACAACACTTCACTCATTTTGTGCCCTACTCAGTCCTGTTAGGCACTTGATTTTGTGACTTTTATGGACAATAAACGAATATTGATTACATTTTAACTGAGAGTAGTTTGTATAGATATTTTTAAGAGTATTGTATCTCTTCAATTTGCAGATTTGGTTAGAGGAAGAACATGACTGGAGATAAGTAAAGACAAGATTTTCAATAGTATAGACAAGAAGCAAATAGATGTTAAGATACAGAAATGGGCAGAAAAAAAGTTGGTGTGAAAGTTATTCCAAAGATATAATCAAGAGGACTTTGATAACGAATTGGGAAAAAAAGGAGGGGAAAAAAAAGATTAGTGTTACTGAAGGATGCTTGGTGCACTTACTCAAAATGGGATGAATAAGAGTATGACTAGGGATGACAGGGATTTCAATTTAGGGCATACTCCTGGATTTCCACTGTAAATTTAAACTTAAGAAAGTTTAAGGAAATTTCCAATTATCATGACTCCTGGTAAAAATCTATGCTGACCCTCAGAAATTTTCACAGATCTTAATCAATGACAATAACCTATGAACCTTCAGGAAAAGGATGATATGATACCTATTTATGTAATCTCTGAGTTTGGCAAACAGTAGGTCCTCAGTAAACGTTTATTGAATTATAAAAAATATGCATACATTTTATAAATCTTTAGAATGCTGTAATACTTTCACAGATCTACCAATAAGTTTCCTACAATTAGAAGATAATAATTTGCCATTTTAAAATCTATAGCATAACAGATTCTCAGATACAACTGCGTTCCATGTGAAGTGATGACATACAGGAATTTAATGTGACTTTGCTGAATGGTAATTATAAGAATTCCAAGCCATGTTTAGCAGTCCATTAAAAGATACATGTTGGGGTGACAATTTTCATAGAAACAATTGTGTCATTTATAATGGAGGAGAATTCCACCAAATTGTACCTTTGTCATGAGAATGAGCTATGTAGCACACTCAGGATTTAATTTACTCAAAGCAGCTCAAAAGCGGCAGAAATGAGGAGTTCCTACCAGAGAAAATTGAGGGTTAACTGGACATATCTTGATTCTCTTCATTCTTCTGTGCCTCTGAATTTACAGGCTGTCTGATCACAACAGCCAGATCCAAAAAAAAGATCAAGAGTGAGAGGAAGAAAGGAGACAGGGGAAAAAAGAAAGGTGTTTTCTGTTACCACAAACCAGTACTTCTGTGTAAGAAGTACCATAAGTTGTCTGTACTGTCATTGAGAGAGAATTGCATTTAAGAAGCAGTACCCATTTTGGTTGTTAGCACTGCTATATGTCTGTTTTAATATGAATGTGTTTAGTTCACAGCAAAATGGAGCAGTCATGAAATGTGCAAAATGAATTACTAAACTTGAGATGAGCCTTGTGGTTTTCAGCCCTCATTGCAAAGGACAGAGTGAATTCCAGCTGGTGTTGTTGATTCTGTATTCTGGTCTGGTGAGGATCTAATTTTTACAGGGAATGCTTTCTCTGAAAACTTAATTTAATATCATGTATCTTCACTTTCGCATAGTTTGTTCATTCTCCTTTGCCCTATCCCTTGTCAACTGTAAAGCTCCTATTCACCCATTAAAACCCATCTCAAGCCCTACAATCTCTTTGAAACTTTCATTAATCCTTACCTTCAAAATTTACTGGGTACTTTTCATATACCTCTATTTCTACATTTAGCATGCTGCCTAGAAATTACTTCCCCTATAAGCCCTAGAAATACTTGTTCTGTAAACTCTTACAGTACAGGCCCAAATTATATTAATTTCTATACTCCCAGAATTTAGTAGAGTACCTAGAATCCAGTAGGTTCTCAGTAAATATATCCTGAATAAATTACTGAATAAATAAAAGTATAGTACTATTAATAAATGAATAAAACTATATTTCCTGTATCCCCAACATCTAACACAGTACCTGAAATTTAGAACATATTTAATAAAAATAGATTAATCTCAATACCATAAATCCATTGGTCAGTCAGGAGGTAATGGGAGTCATAATCTAGGGTATCAAAAGAAAATTGTAAAAGTCACTGTCTCTTGGAATCAAGATCCAAGAATTGTGAGATATTACAACAGCACAAGGTCAGCTACACTGTAAGTCTTTGAGTTTACGCTTTTCTTGACCTATGAATTTTCTTGCTTGAGCTTAAGCTCTTCTACACTTTTTATCTTTAAATACTCCCCAGTGAATATCAAGTTTAGGGATGTAGAGGTTCTCTAAATCACTTTCATTGCCCAAAGTCCCTTTCAAAAAATGTAACTCAGTTGTGTATTTCCCCATATGCAGTCTGTCAGGTCAAACTGCAACCCGTTTCATTTTCTTTCAACAAACTCAAATCCCTGACCTGCCAAGTTCCTTGTAGGGAAATGTGGCAATTAGAAGGCAAAACAACTTTTATTCTATCGATTTGTATTTGCTGACAAATAATGTTTGTATAATCTCTGGTTTTCCCTGATGGACCTAGAAGAAACTTCATGTTTTTTTTTTTTTTTTTTCCATTAGTGTGGTTATTTGGAACACCCTTAATAATATTTTTTTTTCTTTCAAAATGGAATAAATGAATCTGGAGGCTTCCTCTGTCCTAGGAGAAAAGCAGTTGATTTATGAAGCAGAAATAGCCAACCCAACTCTGGAGGAAGCTGCCATAGGCATTTAACCTCTAGAAGAAAAATAAAAAGTCCCTTATAAGATATGTACATTGGCATTTGAAAGATGCTAAAAATTAATTGAAAAGATGTTAAATATTGAGACTTAGACTGTATTAAGAATAGTAAGCTTATTGTTTTAATTATGCTTAATTATCCTTATGGCACAGTAACTACAAGTTTGAATTGTACATTTTTACAGAGTCTTAAAATTAATAATGATGTCTTAAATTTGCATACACTTTTCTTTAAGGAACTCAAAACGTTTTAGAAGACACAGGTAATGTTTATACTATAATGAAGAAAATTATTGCTTTAACAGATAATTAAGGTGACAAGGTGAAATTAATTCTATTAAAAATGGTTGAACTTACAGAAACACCTACTGAGTACTTCATGTTGTAAATTTAATGCCTAAAGATATAACTATGGACCATGATTCCAGTAAGCAAATATCATTGCATTTTAGTCTCCAGCTATATACCATTTACACCCTCTACTTACACCCAAAGATGCCTTTCTACAGTTTTGTGTTTTGGCATGTTGCATTTGCTATACATTCTATAGTACATTTCTTACTCCCCTCCCTCCAAGCCTTCTGTCTGAGAGTAAGGAAGGGACATAAAAATGGCAGATATTTACAAAGTGTCTGTGTTCAAAATACTGAGGTCAGATTAGGAGTGGGTAATAGTGTTTATTTTCAAGGAGTACTTGGTCTAAGGAAAAGATGGTTATCTACCCACTTAAGTGCCCTATCAGGCAATACACACACACACACACACACACACACACACACACATATAAAGAGAGAGAGACAGAGAGAGAAATTCATAAAGAGCCATCCATAAAATATTTCAGGGTCACAAGGGCAAAACTTTGCTTAGAGAGGTGACATCAGGGAAAATTTTATGAAAGAGGAAGTTCGTGAGGAAGCACATGATCCCCAACAGAACTGTTGTACCATTTATTTATTTATTTATTTAACCATTTGGTTCAGTCATTTTATCTATTAATTCATTTACCAAATATGTGTCCTTTAGGGTGTGCTGTGTATAGTGATTAGCAAAATTTTGCTCCTTGGTCAAAGGAACTAATGGTCCAATATAACTCACATTATGGAAGCACAAAGGATGTACACCTAACGCTCCTTCACTTAGGCAGGAAATGCAAAGAAAAGCGTCAAAGGTTTCAAACCTCTCAAATAAAATATCTTCAACAGTGAGATAAACAGAATTTCAGGGTTGTTATAAATATCATCCATCCAACCATCCATTTATTCTTTTGTCCATTTCAACATTTATTATCTATCAGCATGCTAATTATTTTATAAAAATATTCTAAAAATCTCCAAATCCTAGCTCAAATGTCAACTCTTCTATGAAAATTCACAGTCTAAGGGAAACCTTTAAAGTAATGTGGATCATTTTATTTTTATTAGTGTTGGGGTCACTAGGATCTTCAGGCATATGGTCCACATATCATGAGATTTTTAAGGCAGGATATATGTATATATAATTATAAATATACAATTACAAGTTATAAATTACAAACATATTATTTTATTTTTATTTTATTATTATTTATTTATATTTATTAATATATATATAAATTTTATATTTTATAAATTATAAATATAGAGTATACAGATATATAACATGTATGCAATTATAAATACATATTTATAATTATATATGCATATATATGTGTGTGTATATATAATTTGTGTGTGGTCTTTGTTGTGTAATGGGTAATAGAAAAGGCAGGAGCTTTGGAGTCAGAAGAGCTGGATTTCCACTGTCACTCTGTATTGACCTTGGTCAAGTATCTCAGACTTAGTGTCCTCAACTGGAAAATGGAAAGGGCAAATGCGATAGTACAGAAATGACTTGTAAACAGGGAATTATAGCACAAAAGATGGTGATTAGTGATTCTTTCCTTCTAATTTCTAGGTGATTATAAAAGTCCAACATTGCATTTGAATACAATTGGGAATTAACTGATGTCAAAGAGAACATGGATATTGAAAATGTCCTATGTTAGAACTCAAAAGAACTGGGTTGTAATCCTTGTTCCAAAATTCTTTGTCACTTAATTTTCCTGAGTGAATTTTCTTCCCTGAAAAGTATTCTTCTGACCCACAAACATACTTGGTTTTATGAGAGAATGTATATGAAAATGCTTTATGTTATAAAAATCCATAGAAATATATAGTGTTATTATATATTTCTTGGTTATAAGCTATTTCTGTCTAGCATGGTTTCAACAAAATACACAATTTCCTTTTATCTGAAATATTCTATAAATTCTGTGAGTCCCTGTAATGGTAAAGAATTTAATTTGAAGGAATGATTATTTGTTATTTTATTTTATTTTATTTTATTTTATTTTATTTTTATTTTATTTTTTTAGAACTGAACGATAATTTGTTTACTGCATTCCTTTGGCTAAGGCAGTACTTGGAGAGGAATTTATATACTTCAATAACTATATCCAAAAGAAAAGTCTAAAAACTGATGAGCTAATCACTGACATAACACATTAGAAAAGAGGGGCACCTGGGAGGCTCAGTTGGTTAAGCATATGACTCTTGGTTTGGTTCTGGTGATGATCTCATGGTTCTTGGGACAAGCCCCACATCAGGCTCTGCACTGAAAGCACAGAGCTGGCTTAGGATTCTCTCTGTCTCTTTGTCTCTGCCCCTGCCCCCCCCCCCAAATAAATAAACTCTAAAAAAAATTAGAAAAGAACAGATAAATCCAATAAGGTAAAATGGCAGAAAAGAATAAAATAAGAACAAAGATCAGAGAATTAACAATGGCAAAAGTGTGGGGTTTTTTTTTGTTTGTTTCCTTCCCTCCTTCCCTCTTTTATTTTTTTTAAAGTTTTTATTTAATCTCCAGTTAGTTAACACAGTGTAATATTAGGTTCAGGTGTACACATAGTGATTCAACACTTCCATACAATACCTGGTGCTCATCATGAGTGCACTCAATCCCCATCACTTATTTAACCCATCCCCACTTCCCCTCTGGTAACCATCAGTTCGTTCTCCTTAGCAGAAGTCTGTTTCTTGGTTTGCCTCTCTATCTCTTTTTCCCTTTGCTCATTTGTTTTGTTTCTTAAATTCTACATATGAGAGAAATCATATGGTATTTATCTTCCTCTGACTGACTTATTTGCTTATTGTAATAGTCTCTAGCTCCATCCGTGTCATTGCAAATGGCAAGATTTCAGTCTTTTTTATTGCTGAGTAACATTCCAGTGTGTGTGTGTGTGTGTGTGTGTGTGTGTGTGTGTGTATTTTATACATATATAATATATATATAATATATATTATATACATATAATATATATTATATATATATAATATATATTATATATGTATAAATATCACATCTTTATTCATTCATCATTTGATGGACACTTGGGCTGTTGCCATAATTTGTCTAGTGTAGATAATGCTGCTATAAATATCAGGGGCATCTGATCATTTGAATTTGTATTTTTGTATTCTTTGGGTGAATATCCAGTAGTGCAATTGCTGGATCATAGGAATAGTTCTATTTTTCACTTTTTGAGGAACTTCTATACTGTTTTCCAGAGTTGCTGCACCATTTTGCATTCCCACCAACAGTGCAAGAGGGTTCCCCTTCCTCCAAGGAAACAATCAACAAAACTAAAAGGCAACCAATGGAATGGGAGAAGATATTTGAAAATTACATATTGGATAAAGGTTAGTGTCCAAAATACATAAAGAACTTAAAAAACTCAACTCCCAATATACAAATAATCCAATTAAAAAATGAACAGAATACATGAATAGACACTTTTCCATACAGATGGCCAACAGACATATGAAAAGATGCTCAACATCATTCATCATCATGGAAATACAAATGAAAACTACAGTGAGATATCATCTCACACCTGTCAGAATGGCCAAAATCAACAACACAAGACACAACAGGTACTGGCGAGGATGTGGAGAAAGGAGAAAGATGGGATGATTTTTTTTTAAAAGCATGCTGTAGAAAGACTTCTTCCTTTACACAAAAAACTAAAGAATCTTCCAGGACTTCCTTTCACTTAGAATATTCTTTAGGACATTGAATTTGGCAGACTTTGTTTTTTCCTTCCACTCTCTAAAACCAAGTGCTACAATTTGGCTTTCACTTTCTTTTATGCTAATTTCCATTCTTCTAAATGTATTTTCTCTAGTTTTCTGCTGAAGTAGTGACCATCAATGACCACTCTACAGTAGTACAACATGTTTTTGACTAGTTGATCCTTTAAGTCAACAACCTAGAGAAGTACTATTGAGATGTCTTTCTCACACAACTATCCAAAGCTCACAGTGGAATATACTCTTGTTATTTTCCTTCTTCTTTTTAAATATTCCTTTTCTAAAACTCAAGACTCCATTGCTCAGACTGTGGTTTCCAGCTATTCTTGTGGGTAAGTTTTAAAAGCCATGATAGCTTTTACATTAGATTAAATAGACTGCCTGCTGAGCAATGCATTTGGGTAGCCATCTCTGAACTCATCATGTAAAACCTGAACTTCATGGATTTTAATGGGAAATTATTACAGTGGAACCTTGCTAATTCATCTTAGTGATGGAGAGTCCTATTTAAATTGCTAAATTTCTCTGTGATAATTGAAGAAAAGTAAAGGGAAGAGTATGTAGAGGAACTAAAGGAACTTAGCTAATAATTCACCTCCTTTTCAGATTGCCATGTTCACAATAAGACATTCAAATCACAGCTTTCTTATAGAAAACAAATGAACAAAAAAAAACACCTTCAAATCCTAATTAGTAAACATCTTATGACCAGCCCTGCATTTGGATATAAAGCAAAATTTATATAAAACAAATATATTTTCATGAAAGTAAGAGATAATATTTTATTCCAACATACAATGGCATCACTTTATTGTCCTAACTAAATAAAAGTAGCATTTAATTGGAAATCATGTCTCAATTATTATTACTGTAACTTTTTTTTACCACCTCCAATCCTATTTTCCAAGCCATCATCTTCTCATTCCTGATTCCTTACTTCACTCACTAAAAGTTCTCCCTCCTCTAGCCATGTTCCCTATCAATGTGCTTTCACCTCAGCAGCCTGAAAAAATCTTGTTAAAATCTAAGTCACGTAATCACTTGATCAAAACCCTTTAAAGGCTTCTAACTCACTCAGAATACAATGGCCTCCAAGGCCCTACATGACTACTTGACACCTTCTGCCCCATTACTTGATCTCCTACCTTTTTCTCCCTTACTCTATTCTGGCAACATTGGCCTCTGCTGTTTTTAGAATATTCCAAGCTCCTTCCTATCTCAGAGCATGTGAACTTGTTTTTCTATCTGCCCAGCATGCTTTTTCCTTAAAAGCTCTACAACTTGCTCTTTCACCTCCTTAGAGCTTTACACAAACACGACCTTCTTGGTGACTTGTCCTCTGGTCACTCTATCTAAAAAAACACCTTGTTGTTCTTCCCCTTCCTGTGTTTATTTCTATCTATATTACTTACTAATATCTAATCCAGAAGTAAGAAACATTTTCTGTAAAAGGACAGATGCAGGCCAGATAGTTTTTGTTGTGATTTCTCAACACTGGCATTGGAGCCCCAAAACAGTCATAGACAATAGGTAAATGGAAGAGAATGCCTGTGTTCTAGCAAAACTTCATTTATAAAAACAAGAGGTAGAACAGATTTGGTTCACAGGCTCTAATTCACTGACCTTGAATATAAGCTATTATATGTTTTATTTATTTTATCTATCATCTGTTTCTTGCCACAATTTGGATGTAAACTTCATGAAGGCTAGGGTTTGATTCACTGCTCTATTACGACCACATACAACAGTACCTGGAACACGAGTGACATTCAATAAATTAATTGTTCAATAAAATCTTTTCATTTATCCATCCATCTAAATATCAAGGTAATAGCTCACTTTCTTGAATGAGGACAGTAGAAGAGGAGGACCTTTCTCCATATCACTGCTCCCACTTCTCTTGGATAATAACATAAGGACCATCTGCCATACTTACAATGATTAATAAAGGAGGAAGAGCTGCCAACAGTCTGTTTCCAGATCCCTACTGCTCTGCAAATTCTTGCAATATGCCCGAACATTCCCTTCCAAATTCTGCCAATCCAGGTCATCCACGACCCTGTTATCCTTAAAGGTGTACCATAAAGCACATAGCCTTATGGTATATTACTCATGTGTGTCTAGGGTAGAGTGATAGAAATTCTACCTACTCATGAACTGTCTAGGAAAGGGATGCTTATGAAGGGCAATATACTTACTCTTTCTTTCTTTCTAGCACTTCCATCTGAGAACATGACTTCACAAGTCTCTTAGGAAGTGAGAAGGATCATTGTGTAACAGAGCCATTCTTTTTTTTTTTTTTAAGAAGGCCACTTTTTTAAAATTGCATTTTAGAGAGGAGAGAGAGAGAGAGAGAGAGAGACAGAAAGAGCATGAGTAGAAGAGAGGGGCAGATGAAGAGAGAAGGTGGGGGAGAGAGACAGAGAGAGAATCTTAAACAGGCTCTCCATGCTCAGTGTGGGGCCCAATGTGGGGCTCAATCCCATGACCCTGGAATCATGACCTGAGCCAAAATCAAGAGTCAGAAGCTTAACCGACTAAGAAACCCTGGCGCCCCAGACATTCATTTTATTATTCAGCTGCCTATTCATAGTCTGCTTAGTAGATCTTGTATGTCACCTGATATTGTCCAGGCATTTTCAGGTCAGTTTTAGAACCTTTAATGTTTCAGAACATTATGATTTAAATTTACTGTGTGGCTATATTAGAGTAACTCTTTAACCTCAGTGTCTAATTAAAATAGTTTCATAAAAATCAATATATTAGGATTTAGATTATCACAAAATACAATGAAAGACAGTAAGACTAACTTAAAATTTACTACTTACAAAACAAAGAACTTAATTTGGATGGATACATATCAGAAGCAAAACAATATGAAATTTCAACCATACTCTTATGAAGCTACAGAAGGATAACATTTAGAGTTGAAAAGTCTTTAGAGATTTAAATTATACCTCTATCTTGTATGTACAGATGGAGAAACTGAGCCCCAGAAAGGATAAATAATCTCTCAAGTTACAAAGCATTTCTGTGCTTGGGAATAGGGAACATATGGGCATGAAAAAAAAATTGGAGATTATTTTTATAAAATAGCATGTCTGCAAAATCAAATTAAAATAGTATAACTGGGCATTCAATGAAACCAAAAGTGAAAAGAGGCCACAGAGAGGACAATTACTAGTTTGCAAACTACTAAAAGGTTTGCAAACTACTAAAAGTTACTCTCTTTGACTATGGTTTATTTTCATCTAAAACAGGGAAACAGATGATTGCCTGCAAATTACAGAATGCTTTGTGGGTCCTATATTTTGAGAAGCCACACAGCTTAGTGTTTTGGGTGACAGACTCTGGGGCCAGCAGCCTGGCTTAGAATAACAGCTTTAATATCTAGGGCTGCCGTGATCTTGGGCAAGTTCCTTAATCTCTTTGTGAGTCAGTTTCTCCACCTATAAAATGAGGATAATAACAGCACCTCCTTCCTAGAGCCATTGTAACTATTAAATGTAAAACACTTAGAAGAGTTCCTGGCATACAATAGGCACTATACACTATTACTACAATCTAAAGAGGTGAATTGCAAAGCTCCTTGGGAGAGCCTGGAGTGCTTATATCTATTTCCCCCAGGCACAGTTTTGGTCCTCTCCATTGGATATGCTAGGAGACACTGAAATGTTTACATATATTGCAAATGGCGGAGACTGGAATCAGACTTCCAGGCTTCAAATCCAGTTGTCTGCAGATCCATGCTGTTCTCTCAACACAAACAAGAGCAGGGGAAATAGATCTGTCTGCATCGGCAGACTTGGTTTCATTAGCACAATCCAGCAAGTAATGAGAAAGGAATGACTTTGCTAAGAAAGATGGCTAACCTTTATAAATAAACTGATTATTTACAAGCATAAAATGAAATTAATTTTGGATTATTACAGGGGAGACATGAGTAAACTGCAGTTATTAGGGCATAATGCAGTCACATTAATTCAAGTTAGTGAGTAATTATCACTGTTTCCTTTTTTTCTTTTTAACCATTTCAGAGTTGAGCTGAATGAACCAGATTTACTCCACAAAAAAGAGAAACCATGTATTTAGATACAGTGTACTTTGCCAGATATCATTTAAAAATTGTATTCCCTCTTCTAGACATTATGTAGGTTTTAACACACTGAGGTGAAAATCCAAAGAAATAATTTAGTTATTTAAGATAGAAGACAGAACATACCTTCACATTTTAGGTTTTTTTCACTTTTGTATGTTTTGTCGTCTGAATTATGAGTAGTTCATAATATTGGATTAAGTTTTTTCAATATGAATAACAATCAGCTTTTTGAATACTTATTATATACAAGTCCTCTGCTAATCATTAAAAACAAATCATTTTTTAATCACTTTCTTTAATCTTCACAATGCCCCTGCCAAATTTGCTAGATAAAAACAAAACAAAACACACACACAAAAAGCTTGGACAGAAAGAGATTAAGAATACAGGTAGATGAGGTGCCTGGGTGGCTCAGTCAGTTAAGCATCCATCACCTCAGGTCATGACCCGATGGCTCATGGGTTCTGTGCTGACAGCTCTGAGCTTGGAACCTGTGTCGGATTCTGTGTCTCCCTCTCTCTCTGCCCACCCCCTAAAAAAAATTAATTAACATTAAAAAAACTTAAAAAAAAGAATACAGCTAGAAAAAGGCAAAAGTGAGAAATCTTGATGTGCTGATTTTATAACTCACACTCCTACCTATATTACAAAGCTATGCTTAAGTTCCCATTCCATTTTCAGTTCTAATATGCCATTATTCACCATTAAAAAAAATAGCATGAGATAACTTCTCCTTCCCTCACTCTCTCTTACCCTGGATGTTTCCTACCCCAAACTGTCCTGGCCTAGTGATTTTACCAAAAAAAAAAAAAAAAAAAAAAAAAAAGAAAGAAAAAAAATCAACATGCTTCCTCAGGTAAATCTTGGCATGCACATAGCTTCCTCTTACTCTGTACTTCTATTCAAGGGTTGCTGGCCCTCCACTCCATTCTGTGTACTTTGCCTTTTGTTTTAGATTATATTGCACTGAAATCAATCTATTCACATATCTGTGTGCTTCTCCAAAGAGAAGCATACCTTTATTCCATTTTAGAGATTCAGTAGCTAGCACAATCCTGAACACATAATAAACCCCCAAAAATGTATTTGAATAGGAAGGTGATTGAATGAACAGAATGTTGTTGATAACTTTTATTTTTTTCCAGTTAGAGTTCCTACACGTGGTTATTAAGATCCCAAAACAGATGGATGCTCCTCAGTCAGAAATAGAAAGTGCAAGTGTTCCAGAGTTCCCTCAGGGAGTATAACTTTGACTGGTCTGGCATCCACCCAAAGTTATGATTATAGCTAACAAACAAGAAGAGTGTCCATTTTTAATAGGTTATTAAAATATCATTTCTTAACATTTACTACATGCTGATTACTTTATATATGTCACCTTATTCAATCCCCCTACAACATTTTGAGGTGACTATGTTTCATGTTTTTGTAGATGAGCAAACTAAAACTCTGCAAAGTAAGTAAAATGCCCTAAATCACACCACAGAGCTCAGATACCATTTCACATCTCTCTGATGCAAGAGTTTGTTCCTATGACACTAAATTATATTCACTCCCTAGTTTCTCCCTCAGTTATGGTGGGCCTGCACTGATGGATTGACCACACATTTGCCAGTAAGTTATAGTAGCAAAAGGCCACCTAGCCTACAGGGTTCATGATATCACCTCTTGGCATTACTCATACTAAGTGATTTGCAATTTAGACTGTATAGCTTATCCCTGTTGAAGGACACAGGAATGTAGTTCTTGGTCACAGATGAACATTGAAAGCGAAGTTTTATCCCATTCTGCATTTTGTTCCTGGGCCTGCTGTGCCATGGCCTGAATTCTGTAGCACTGGCTTCAGTTTAAACTTAACAATAACATGTGTATAATTTACTGGCTTTCACTACAATTTGATTACACCTAAAAATTAGAAGGTCATCAGACAAAAACAAGAAAATAAATTTCTTTGTGAGGAAATTGTGACTGAAGTAATTTTTCCTGATACATTGATAAATGTTGTAGACTAGGTGAAAAAGTGGCACATGACATTTTTTATATCCTTAATTTATTGACACAAGTGCCCTCCAGCCTCCAAAGTACCTTCATCTGACAGAAATTAAACAAAATTTCAAAGAAAAGGGCAACACAAGATGGGAGCTATTTCCAGTGCTGAAATAGAACAAGAACCACACAATAAACAGAAAAATCCCTCCAACAAAGCACACAATAAATAAAACATCAAAAGCACAAACAGAAGAACTCAATTAAAGTAGAAAACTTTCCAGTCTTCCCCTGAAGGACATAAATATTATTATTTATTATTTATACAGTGCTCTAGGTGCACATGGCTTTATATACCAGGTTGAATATCATACGAGAAACAAAAACAGCATCCTGTAGGGCTTCTGATTTAGGGATACATTGAGAACGGGGATGGCATAGACTATATGATATGAAGAAAAGCAATATACTGAAAACAGTTCAATCGGTCACTTTTTAGAAAGGGCAATTTCTACTAGGTTTTTTAATGAAGAGAAGTTCAAGGTCAGACTTGATTTGGATGTTTGCAAAACCCAGCTACTAAGAACATGGTGAATAAAAAAAAATGGAAAGCAGAAGGAGGAATAAAATGGTCAGAACTTCCTAGTGGTGGCTTCCTGCTTCTCCATCTTCCTTATTTCGGTTTTAGTTCCCTGCAAGAACAGATATGAAATATGTTTCTAGCCATGGCTGGAGGCTCAATAAAGAGCATCTCTAACAATTGTATAAATAACTAATCCCATATGTAAAAATCCCTTTGGGCTTAAAAATATCTTGAGGAGTTTGTGCTTCCTGTACTGAATACAGATATACACATCTTAAATGTGTCTTATGAATAATACCATTATATGCTATTATTTTGTGTTGAAAGTACTATTTTTTAAATTTATTTATTTTGAGAAAGAGAGCATGAGCAGGGGAGGGGCAGAGACAGAGGGAGAGAGAGAATTGCAAGTAGGCTCCATGCCCAGTGAGGACCCTAATGTGGGGCTTGATCTCAAGATGGTGAGATCATGACCTCAGCCGAAATCAAGAGTTGGATGCTTAACTGACTGAGACACACAGGTGCCCTGAAAGTACTGTTTTTAAAATGCGGACACTTAAAATACACTGCAATTTTTCTAACCCAGGTTTGAAATACCTTCATCTTCTCTCATGTGAGCATACAATGAAAAGGCTGCAAACAGCCTTACTTAAGTTCCTTCCTTAAAGGAATAGAAGATATGAAGAAAAAAGAGGCGAGATAAACGTTGATGTTATTCTCTCTTGGGTTTAAAAAAAATCTTTGAATAATTAAAAAAAATCTCTAATAGAATAGTTAAAAAAAAAAACACAGGAAGAATAGTAAAATATCTCCTAACTAGACCATTAAGTATTATTAGAAAAAAAAAATTTGGCTTCAGAGGCAACGTTGGAATTGTTTTTGACATGATGTTCCACAACATATCATATTCATCCATTATAATGTCAGTAAGAATAGGCTAATCAAATAATAATGAAGAGCAGATACTTTCCCAACCATTTAATTCTTTTAATATTTCAATATTCAAAAATGATAAAAGGCCATAGCTATTGTGAATAATGTAAGCTGTACTTTAAATAATGACACAAATATCTGACCCTACCAAGTTTTGCACATTTTAATTAAAATGACTGAGGTATTAAATTGTTTCATCACAATATTCCTCCAATATTTTGCACCTTTAAATATTCTGCACCGTTTAGTAACTCTCAACATTGTTATTGGTAGTTTATAGATTCATCCTGAGAGCACAGGGTTACTTTTATGTTTAGCTTGTGGCTCATTTTATGGTTAAAAAATAATATTTATGAGAGAAAATCTAGTATATTTTAAAGTGATTATATATTTTGTAAATAAACGTGGTAAGGAGAGATAAGTATAATGGGATGTTCTCTGGATACCATGTCAGAAGATAAGTCAAGCCTCTATACCTAGAAGTATGATTTGGCAAATCATTTAACTTTCCTGAACTGCAGTTTTCATCTCTGAAAAATGGGAATGTATTTACTTCCTTTGTATTTTTATGATTAAATGAGACAATGTAACTTAAAGTTATTTTTGAGGCATAAAGGTAATACAAATAATAAGTATCAGTACACTTGTGCTTTGGAAAGGGGAAATAGTGAAAAAACAGGTAAATTATCCTTACCCCAGAGGGGATTTAAATCTACCGGAATGGGGGGTGCCTGGGTGGCTCAGTCAGTAAGCGTCCGACTTCGGCTCAGATCATGATCTCACGGACCGTGAGTTCGAGCCCTGCGTCGGGCTCCTTGCTGACCGCTCAGAGCCTGGAGCCTGTTTCAGATTCTGTGTCTCCCTCTCTCTCTGACCCTCCCCTATTCATGCTCTGTTTCTCTCTGTCTCAAAAATAAATAAACGTTAAAAAATTTAAAAAAATAAATATAGCAGAATGGATAAAATGAACCTAAGTTGTTTGACTATTATGCCATATAAAGAATAATGAAAGAATCGGGATTATTTAAATCAGAGAAAGAAATACTAAAGAGGTATTTAATAGTGATTTTAAAATATTTGAAAATTGGTGAAATAAAATAAGGGGTAGCCTTTTCCTTTCATATTCAGAGGACTATCTGTTAAGACTCTCATGATCAGAAATGCCATACTTTGAAATAGACACTATAACTTTCTAAGGGAAGAGACTAGCAGTGAATGAAAAACTAACATGCTAAAAAACAGAAAAAAAGTATTTGATTGAATGTAGATATTTAAAGCCCCTCCCAACTCTAAAAATGTATGATCTGTATTTCCCTGATGATGAATGATATTGAGCATCTTTTCATTTGTCTGTTGGCCATCTGTATGTCTTCTTTGGAAAAGTGTCTATTCACATCTTCTGCCCATTTTTTAACTAGATTATTTGCTTTTTGCATGCTGAGTTTGGTAAGTTCTTTATATATTTTGCATACTAACCCTTTATCTGATATGTTATTTGCAAATATCTTCTTCCATTCTTATCCCTTCAAATATGTACAGCAAATAATAACACAGCAGCATTTGTTCATTATTTTGTAAGGAGTTTCCACATTTTAGTGTCAATTAGTTATTTTACATAAAAGCAAATGAAGGAAAACACACAGACTGACTTAAAGGAAACATTATTTTAGGGAGTCCATCTCTCTTTAGAAAGTAAACGAAAACAAAAACTCTACCTTTTACTTAGAAGATATGGTTTCAAAAATCCAAATGAATGTTAATTTACACAGCAAAATTCTAAATCAATTAGGAATGGTCTATTGGCTAATGGTAAAGATCATGAAGGTTGGAACCAAACAGTAAATGCTATTAAGGAAATATTATTATAAGGTCAAATTAAATGATTCAGGGGTGTCTGGGAGGCTCAGTCGGTCAAGTATCCAATCTTGATTTTGGTTCTGGTCATGATGTCACAGTAGTGAGATGGAGCCCCATGTTGGGGTCCACGCTGGGCGTGGAGACTGCTTCAGATTCTCTCTCTTCCTCTCCCTCTGCCCCTCTCCCACTTATGCGTGAGTGCATACATCTGTTTTTTCTGTCACTAAAAAAAGTAAATAATTCAAGTGTCAGAGTTCTGTATAGACAATGAAATGAAAATTATGATGATCCTGGTTTTATAAGATTTCTTATAGAAAGATTGTTTCCATTTGCAACTCCAAGACAAGGACAAAGATACAACTATACTAACACTGAAAAAGATCAGTAAGGGTATAGCAACCAGAAATATGGAGCAGAGGGGAGAAGAGAACTTGGAAATAATTACAGTACTTAGATTTTCTTTGAAAGTAGTAAAAGTTCAATCTGAATATTTCCTAGATTTGGAGAATCCAGATTTGTGTTTATGAGTTTCTTCTCATCAATAAATAAGTACCAAGTGCAAAGTCCATGAGAACCACAATAGTCCTAAGTAAGAGATTGCTAGTAGTGCCAAAATTGGTGACACCAAAAACAAGTAACATAGCAATTCAGTAAGGAGAGAAAACTGTGTCTGAGACACTAAGGAAAGCAGCGAATTAACCTGGCTTAGTGGTTTAACAGATTTTGTGAATTAACCTGGTCTTCAAATAGTAACAGCTATCATTTTTTGAGCACAACTGTTTGCCAGGCAAGGGAAGATCCAGGATTTGAGGGACTTTGTATAATTTAAGTGCCACCTCCTCCCTGGTAAGAAAAGGAATAAAAAATTGGAAGAACAAAATTCAGACAAAAATAAATTACAAATTTTTAAAAACTGACAAATACTAGAAACATCCAAAATTCAGAGGAAAATCATATCATTTTTATTAGTTGATGTCTGATTCACCACTATAATGTTTTTTTTCTACAAACTGATTAGATATTTTTGCCCTTTATAGGACAATTAATTTGTTACATTTTCCATAGAGAGAAGAGAAAGATGCTTTCCATTTTTTCCTTAGCAATGTTGTTCAGGCTTAACTTTATTAGTTCTAAGAAAATACATTTCTGCACACAAATTTATTAATGGTTTTGTACTGAAAATATTTCAGAATTGTTACTAAATTTGGAAAAAGCTCCATCAATTTTATCTCAGATATGATCTGTTTGCTATCAAGTCTTTGTCCTTCTATTTTTTTTTAATTGTTATTTATTTATTTTGAGACAGAGAGAAAGACAGCAAGCTGTGGAGGGGCAGAGAGAGAGGGAGAGAGGGATTCCCAAGCAGGCTCCATGCTGTCAGTGCAGAGTTCATTATGGGGCTCAATCTCATGAACCATGAAATCATGACCTGAAGCAAAATCAAGATTCAGATTCTTAACCAACTGAGCCACCAGGCACCCCAAACCTTTGTTGTTTTAATTGAGGACAGCATGAAACAATTTGTGGTCAATGTCATTTTTTCAGTGGTTTTTATTTACTGGTTTTATATTAGCTTTGTTAATGTTGTCATTATTTCATGTCTAATCAGCAAGAAATTTAAATGTTTTTCCAATATATATATTTTTAATCCACTCCTCCTCATTACTTAGTAGAAA
This sequence comes from Panthera pardus, assembly GCF_024362965.1. Taxonomy (NCBI): domain Eukaryota; kingdom Metazoa; phylum Chordata; class Mammalia; order Carnivora; family Felidae; genus Panthera; species Panthera pardus. The sequence continues at coordinate 47,425,032 of NW_026526666.1, read as the reverse complement.
GATTCCTGGAAGATAGTCTCATGGAGGAAAAAAAAAACTAAAAAAATAACTATCTAACATAGAAGTAATTGTGAATCACATAAAAATATCCCACTATACATTGATCAAATGAATTCCCAACTCAAGTTCCTCTTAGGTGGCCTCTCCAATGTCTGCTGACACAGGAGAAAGTGCAGAAAGACACAATGGTCTTAATCAATTGAGGTAAAATACCTCATCTTCACAAGTTAAGTTTTACATATTTAAGCACATCACTATAGTCCCACCCAGAGCTTTGGAAGATGTTCATACAAAAGAAGGCCCCTGGAACTTAACTTTCATTAGCTTCATGGGCAATCCACTTATGTGGCCAAAAACATCCTCAGTATTTTTCAGTATTATCTTAGCCATATCAAACTGCTCCTAGTTCATCGAAAGTTCATTTCTGAAACACACTTCTACTCTTTCCTCCTACTCCTGCTTCACTTTGCATTGCTCTTTCTCTTGCTCCCTACCCTAACACCCTAGCATATACAAATGCATGCTCTTCTCTCTCCCTTTACACACACACACACACACACACACACACACACATGCACACGCACACTGGAAGGCAGTTCTTTTGTCTGGTTCACTCTTTCTCAGTCTTTGTATTTTAGCATAAACATCAATTTCTCTTAGAAGTATTTCCTCACCTCTACAATCCTGGCCAGGACCCCTCCTGAGTGCTGTCAGCACACTGCATTTTCACTACACCATACCAAAACTCTTATTTGCTTATCTGAAAACTACACCAACTTTTACTTCCTATGGAGGCAGAATCTTTCTATGTCCTGTTTATAGATTATTATTCAGTATCCAGTAGATTTTCTGGATTTAAATAGTTAACTAAATACTTGCTGACTGAGTGAATAGGTGGAAGAAGTGCAGATGAAATTAGGTAAACTTGTTATTTAAGACAACTGATACAAAATGTTGATTATATATAGAGAGAAACTGATAAATATAAATATAGTGAGCGCATTAATTCAATCTGTATAAGAAAAAGAAATGAATAATTATGAAATAAGAGAAGAAAACTTTGAATATAGCTCCATGGTATAAACTAAATCTTAACAGAAAATACAGCAGGCAAAAGTGATTACCTTACTAAAATTCTACAAGACAGACGGATAGTCCATAAGGGAAATGCAATTAGTCTCACATTTATTTAATGTGATAGATACTGATTGCTAGATAACATTGACAATGCTATCTATACAAGGCTTGTTATTCTCAGGTAATAGGGTACGATGGAAAAGGTAGCTGAACAGAGGTTGGAAATTTGCCCAGCTAAATTTGTGTAGATTGAGATTAAATCATAATAAAAAGAATATGGAATATGTAGTCAGGTCATAAGAATACACTAGCTCTAAGAAAACATTTTGATTTTCTTTTTCCTCCTTTTCACTTCATAATGTAAGAAGCAGCATTTTTCTACTATCTCTGATATATAACAGTAGTCTTAATACATATTAATGGATTCCCCAAATTTGTTTGGACAGTTTTTGTGAAGTATTTGTCAGAAACTGATCATTCTCAATGCATCAGCACTGCAAAACACAACAATTGCTGTGAACATTTTCAGACATAGGTATTAATATTGACAAAAACCTCCTATAAAAAGTTACAATTTTAAAAGATTAAATATAAGGAATTAAAATAGTTCATGCATAACTATATTAGAGTGTTATATAATTAATAATTAAACATCTAGTGGGTTCTTCCCTGGACATTGGTGAAAAAGCAGCTATGAGTTTAAAAAAAACACCAGTGGTAAAAAAAATCTTAAAATTCAGAAATTGGTTGAAGATTAAAACTCAACAACAACAATACACCTGGCCTAAATTAAATTCATACTTTATTAACACTGTGATTAAAGCTTTGTGGAGGGAACACTTAAGTGTAGCTGCCTCATATTTTTAATTCCAGAAATTGATATTGTGCTGTCTTAAAGATTAGGTAATAAGTTTACTATTCATTCTGTTACACTGTGTGAAATTATGTTGGCCTAGAGCTAGGTTGAAAAATCACAGACCTATGAATGTGACTATTATCTGGCTCTGTAAGTGCCTTTTTATTCATTCAAATCTGTGTGCTCAAATTTGAGTTCATATCACACTCATGAGAGGTTTTTTAATGAATGTGCTAACCTGAAGGGGTGAATGTTCAAAACACTGCAGAGGCAACATGTACCCAAAATGCAATAAACTAACAGGTTTTGTATGTGCCTTGCCTAAGCAGGATTTTGAAAATTCACCCTGAAGGCTAGAATATTTTGTTTGTAAGAATCTCAGCTTTCATATGAACACCTGGGGATAAGAGAGCTGTGAGAAGCAAGTCTAATAGAAGTTAAACTCTATTGCAGGATTGCATTAAGTAGAAGAGCTGTACACAAGTTCTCTTCTTCTTAGAGCTTTTACTCCATCGTGTGTCAAGAATATCAAGTATTCTATTTATCATCAATGTTTCAGGGACTAGAGAGTGCAGAATATATCTTGTAAAGTACTACTTATGTAGGTTTATGAATGTAGGTGGCATACTGTGCTAAGACATGAAAGACATAGCCTTAGGAGTGGCTCACAAGTGAGTCACCTAGTCATTTGGGAGGTCGTAACCTAAATCTTAGATCTCTAAAATTCCAATAGTTCTTCAGACTCAAAATTGATAAAACAGTATTTCTGATAGACTTTTTGTGTGGACTGCAATGCTTTGTGATAATTTTTCTGGTCAAGGCACCTCTGATGGCAGCATTTTAGGTATCATGAGGAAAGTCAAAATAAGAGTGACTGACAGGACCACACACTTTTCATGTGTCTTCGTTATTGTGGTTGCATAATGTTCATTGCCAGCCCAGAATGCATATGAAGCAGTTATAAGTTGCATACACCCTTCACACCTGTACATTTGCTGTCACTCATAAAGAAACATGAGTTTTATATTGGCATGCTGATGCTTGACAAGTTATATTAATTTGTACTAGACAAATAAAAACCTAGCAGACTTTGAAACCTTAAAACCAGTAATGAAGGCTTTAATCACATTACCTTATTTGCTGTCAACAAAATAGTTTTTATTCAGACTCATATTTTTTCCTTTATTTGTTTTAGAAGAAACTTATTTTTTATACTATCTATCTGGATTCTGTTTCTATTAGGTTTAATTCATGAATTAAGATTTCAATTAAATTGAGCTCATATGATCTATTTCTATTTGAGAATAAGAAAGGTATCAATTTATCCTTTCTAAGTAGAAATTTGGGAAGCATTAGTCACAGCAGCCCTTCTTAATATTGTTTGCATAGAATCAAATGATTGCAGAAACACCAGCCTTGGATTTTTAGGTTGTGCAGTCTATAACGTTTAGTACTCTGACCCACTAAATAATATCATCAACATAAAAATAAATGGTGGCAATCACAGATGTTGGAAAACTGATGAAAAACTGTGGTACATGTAATTGTTAAAGAGTTTCTGTACTAATTTTATAATTATATAAATAATATCTAAAACTTACTTTGAGGAGGTGTAACATACAGAAAGATGATGATGTTTCTGTTGAGGTACACTAAGTGGTACACTGATTTTCTGAGATGGCTTTGATACATTCTGCTGAATTAACTCCTTGTCTTCTTAAGTTTTATGGTTCTCCAAGACATGGTTCTATGGATTATTCTAACAGCAATACTAGTATTCTTGTGTTATAACTGTTAGCACTGTTCACCAAATATTTCTGTGACGAGCTAGTTACTAGAGTCCCAGGAAGTATAATAAGCATAAGAAAGTGTTATAAGCAGAAGTGGTGTGTCATTTTCTGTTTGGCTTGAGACTATCTAAAGCACTCTTTTCCCTCCAGGACTGTATAACATTCAAAATGGTTGTTGCTCTGTCTTCCTGGATCACTTAGTGACTGTGATGAACAAAGCTCCTCTACCATGACAGACATAAAGCATGTGCAAAATATAAAACTTGATTATTTTCAGCCACTGAAAATTATGTACCGCAGTGTAATTCATTTAGCACATTCTGACAGAGGTAGGTTGTATCCAGTTCAAATTTCAGTAACACACTCCTGGCCACACTGCTCAGAAGAGGCAACAATTTATGTCATATAAGACTTTTGATAAACTGAAATTACCACAAACATTTATTCTTATTTGTGCCCATGTGGACATTTTGCCTGTCTTTTTCTACTTCATTTCTTCTTTATTTTTCCTCCTCAAAATGCTTTAGGAGTTTGAGGAAACTGGGCTGCCCTTAGGCTTCCCCAGAGTTTCACACTCAAAGACAAACGACCTCCATTTTATGACTGAGACATATTCTTTCTTCCCATACCTCTCAATTCTTATGCATTCCTAGATGTAGAAGAGAAAAGACAAATAGGATGTTTTGAGGTTTTTGTTTGTTAGAGTTAAAGCAAGAATTATTTACCTACTTCTACAGAATAACATTTATATTTGTAATTTGAGTTTCAGACTTGAAAAAAACATATTTTAAAACAGAAATAAATACATGAAATATAGAAAGCCCATGGGAAAACATTATCTCTAAATTGTTTTTTTTTTATTTGAATGTGGAGTAGCTAAAATGTCTGTTGGCAAGAAAAAAAAATAACTATAAAATTTTTAAGAAATTTTATTGTAGCATGGGTTAGTAGAAAGGTTTTGGAAAAAACATTAGGCTAAGCCCCGGATGTACAGCTCTCTCACTATGTGATATTGCACCAGTTAATTAATGTATATGAATTATTGTTGCCTTCTCTTTAAAATACAGAAAAAATGACATCTATGCTACTAATGCATAAGATAGCTGTATATAATTAAGATACTGTATATAAAGACATTATACATCCCAAATAATTTACATACACAAATACTATATTTTATTATTTTGTTAATAACTTTTTTTCTAGTTTTCCCTCAATCTTCTCACATCCCTACCTCAATCAATGGAAACAATATAAGTAGAATATGATGGGTAATACTACCAATGAGTCAAGCTTTAGTGGGTGTTACTGTAATAGTTCATATTCATCATTGCTATGGTTGAAAATGTGCATTTAGTTGTGGTTGTTCAGTTCACATCAAAACAAAATCTCATCTGTATGACAGAAACTCTGTTGTGTTGGGCTTTGAACATAATCTAAGAGACTCAAGACAGTAGCAAAATTAAGCAATTGGAAAAATCAGAGTAAGAAAGCCATTTTTCATGCTTATTTGCTTCAAAGGATGCTCTGATTTTGTTAATTGCCTCAAAGAGGGCTTCGATTTGCTATTTTCTGCAAACAGTATTCTAATCTAGTTTATCCTCTGAGTTGCAGCTGTGTTCAAGTATCCTAATAGATTTGGTGCATGCTGAACTATTCTTCTGCAATTAATTCACTTGGTTCTTCACATGAAATGATTTACACCTATTTAGAACTAAATTGGGAGCCATTCCACTCTTGCTTATGAAGTCATTAAGACAGCTTTTAGATGACACTAATTTGCACTTAGTACCTTTCATCTAAGGATCTCAAAGCATCTATGAAAGTACATTATTTAATGGGTGAAAATAGAAGAATTGAAGACTGTACTCAGGAATGATGTGCAAGGTAGGAAATAAAGCAAAAATTGATCCTTCTGTTTGAGTGTAAAATAGTTATGGTGCTTATTATCTTTATGCACCAATTTCTCATTTCCTCTCCCTGACTAGTTTTCAGGGCCCCATCTTTAAACCACATCCCTGGTGACCATTCTCATACTTACAAGTCCACATTGTCTGATTCTTCTACCTTATGGTGTGTCTTCCCCATCATTACTTTCTGCCTTTTAAGTATATAAACCTAATGCTATAGTTAGCCTGCTCTGAAAAATATTGAAATATGTGACTTTGCTTTCCCTGCAATGGGTTGAAGCTGCCAGGCTTATTGCGTATGTGTGTTATCCCCCTAGAGGTCCAAGCGTCTTCAATTAAAAGATGTGCAAGACTAGAAAACTTGGGTTGTCATTCAGTAATATAACATCACAGTGAATATTCTGCATATTGATTGCCCAAAAAACTATGTTTTCCACAGCAAATTTTTTTCTATATAAAATATGTTTTTATTAACTCACAAAGACAAATATGAATAAATCCATATGCCTTAAAAATGACAATCTAGTAGATACCATCTTATTATAATGAGTTTTCAGAAAAATAGATCCTAGGCACAATTTGTCATCCTCTTCTCTGCTGCATTTATTTGCTTTAATTGTACTGGAAAGCGAGTCTCGGATTAATAATTAAAAAAAAACTTCTTAAACTAAAACTCGTAACTTGGATACAGAATAATCTTGCTTCTCTCTGTAAAAGCAGATTTCTGGTTATTCTGAGTCTTTGGAATTTAACTAATTCATGCTGTCAATAATAATGGTGGCAATTGATAATGTCAACTGATTTCAACAGGACTGCTGCAGACCAGTAAAAAGTCTTCATATGAAATAGAAAAGGAACAGACCAGTACTAGGGATTATAGTGTGGTGAGCAGATGTGGGCTGGATTTAAGCCCCAACCTTAATCTTTTAGCCGGCACTCCTGTGCAGCGAACAATCTGAACAGTTGCATGTTGAAGTCTTGTTTTTAGATTCTAGAGACTTAGAAACATCTGTATTTCAGAGAGTACAGTTTAACTACCAGAAGTACTAAGAACCAAGATTGTAATACAGGACCCACCCAAACACCTGGCTAACTAGGACCATTCTCTAGAAAATAACTTTATTTCTTTCTTTTATTTTTTTTAAGATTTTTATTTTTGTAAAATAATCCCTACACCCAATGTAGGACTCAAACTCACAACCCCAAGATCAAGAGTTGCATACTCTACGACTGAGCCAGCTGGCACCCCTAGAAAATAACTATCTACAAATATTGTTCTAAAATATTCTTTAAAAAAATTTTTTTAATGTTTTATTTATATTTTGAGGCAGAAAGTGACAGGGCATGAGCAGGGGAGGGGCAGAGAGAGATAGGGAGACACAGAATCTGAAGCAGGCTCCAGGCTCTGAGCTGTCAGAACACAGCCCGACGTGGGGCTTGAACTCACAAACTGTGAGATCATGACCTGAGCTGAAGTCGGACACTTAACCGACTGAGCCACCCAGGCGCCCCTGTCCTAAAATATTCTAAGGCACAACAAAAAAGATGAAAAGCCTCAATGAAATTAGACCACTCTATATTACCTTCATAAACCTGTCCTGACCCAGAGCATTGCCGACCAAGTAAAAATAGTCATAATGTTAAATAAGATAGTTTTCTTGTTTAGACTTAATCTCTCATCTACTTGCTTCCATACTTTGTTTCTTTCCTGAAGTTAGTACTACCTATGGTTCTCATTTGTTTTTTAAGCTAATGAACATAATAAGAACCTCTGGATTCTTTTGGGGGACATCCTTAACTATGTTTTAAATATATCAATCATAAAAAATAAATATATATAATATAGGAGTTTTTCTTTTTGCAAGTCCAGTATAGTTCTATACTGTTATGATTCTATGATTTTAAGCTAACAATATGAGAAATGTTAATGAGTTCACCATCTACTATTCAGTGAATGACAAACATTAAAGGTATTTCAGAAGATGAAGCATAGGCAACAGTAGTTCAGGAAGATCTTAGGAGAAAGTAGGACTTGAATTAGACCTTAAAGGGTATTTCTGTATAGCATTTTACTTTTTATACTTTGTAGAGATAACCATTCATTCATACCTAGGAATCTGAGGATCTTATATGTATCTGAAAATTACCTAGAAAGACAATACAAGTGAGGAGTGTATTCTAGTTGCAAGGGAAAGATCATAGATTTGAACTGCTTGAGCATAAGTAATACACAGAGGAATGGAAAAAAAAGTTTTTATAGGTCATGATTCCATATTAGAGCATTGGGGCTTATCATGTAATCAATGGAGGATAAAGTATTTTTTTTAAATTAAACTCTAAAATAATAAGGATGAGTGATTAAAGGAGATAAATCAGACCTCTGCTTTAGAACACCCATGCTACCTGCATTTCAGAGGCCAGTCTAGAATCTGAAAAGAGACTCAGAGAAAGTGAATCCTAAAGGAAGATTCTTGCAATAGTCCGGAGAAGAGATGAAGACCTATAGCAGTAATAGTGAGGATGGAAATAGAATATACAACTCTAGCATGATTGTGCAGGTTAAGGGGTAGAAGATGAAGGTGGCAAGTGATAAAACAATCAAAAAGTTTTCAAAACAATGGTAGCATGACAGAAAGAGACAAACAAATTCTGAGATTAAGCAAGAGAGGCAGCTCTACCTGGAGGAAAATTCAGCAGTGAACCAGAAATAGCTACCTTCAAAGAAAAAGGAGTAACTACAATAAACAATAGTGACTATATTATTTTGATAGGACTTCCATAACCAGGTACCACAAACTGGGTGGCTTAAACAATAGAAATTAACTTTCTCACAGTTCTGGAGGGTAGAATTTGGAGATCAAGATGTCGGCACGTTTGATTTCTTCTGACACCTCTTTTCTTGGCTTGTAGATAGTATCTTCTATCTCTGTCTTCATGTGATCTTTCTTCTATGCTGGTTCCTATCCTAATTATCTCCTCTTTTAAGAACACCAGTCACAGGGGATTAGGGTCCACCCTCATGACTTCATTTAGTCTTAATTACCTCTTTAAAGATACTAACTCCAAATCTGGGGTAGTTAGGGCTTCAACATATAATGGAGGGGCACAATTCACTATTAATGACCAAGAAAGTAGACTAGACAGAAGAGTGGAATTGTCTGTGGTTTTAGTTTAATACATATGCTTTTTACAATAATACCCATTATCTTTTAAGAAGAAAACAATAAAAATTAGTTAGGGTTTATTTGCCACCACAGGGAGTCCATCCCCAATGTGAATGTTCTATTGACCTGCCCCAGCACAAAGGACTAACTCCTTAGTCCTTGATGGAGATACTGTTACATGTTTTACATTATAACTTAAGGAGTACAACAAAATATGCCATGGCCTGTCATGGCCTGAACTTCATTTAGAATTCATGTAGTGATGTCAGGGTAATGATTTTCTGTTTTTAGTTTTCCTAATTCAAAGTTAAATGACATCAAAATCATCATTATTTCTGCAATAATTTCAAATCCTAGAAAAAAAGTCTACTCTTATTAATTTTTGTTTGGTGGGTGGAGGGTAGAGGGTAATGATTTAAAATCAATAATCTCAAATAAATTCTGGACAATTTCAGTAGACTATGTATTCTTTAATTAAAAAAAATTAGAACATATAAGTTTAAATTTGTTTCCCTCATGAATTTGTTCATCAGAGATTATTCGTTTCTGGACAAAGTGCTTTCACTATCCTTCCCAACAATGATTTTTCCACTTTGGCATAAATAAAAATCACCTGGAAGGCTTGTTAAAACACAGATTTTTAGGGGTGCCTGGGTGGCTCAGTCAGTTGAGTAGCCGACTTTGGCTCAGGTCATGATCTCACGCTCCGTGAGTTCGAGCCCCACGTCAGGCTCTGTGCTGACAGCTCAGAACCTGGAGCCCGTTTCAGATTCTGTGTCTCCCTCTCTCTGACCCTCCCCTGTTCATGCTCTGTCTCTCCCTGTCTCAAAAATAATAATAATAAAAAAAACAACACAGATTGTTGGGCCCTACCCTGAGTTTCTTATTCATAGTCTGGGGTGGAGCCTGAGAATTTGCCTTTTTAACAAGTTCTCAGTAATGATAATATTGCTTTGTCCAGGGAGTACTCTGGAAACCTCTGCCCTCATGTTTGTAACTATAACATCAAATTATCCCATTTTACTTTGAAAAAGTATTTTCTGTTATGAAAATGTAAAGTTTTATACACTGAAATAAATTTAAGTCACTATTATGAATGATTAAAAATTTCTGGACAATTATAAAATGCATGGCATCTTAGAAGATATGAAATTAATTGCAGTATCCCCACCAAGAACTAATTCAAGGGATTAATAAATCTACAAAGTCAGTGTGTACTTAAAAATGTTTGTTGCTTGACCATGTGCCACCTTGGTCTTAGCCACATTAGTGTGAAGACAATAGAAAGGAATATAGATCAATATTATATCTATCAGTGAATTCCTCAAGAGTTATATCTGGGTCAATAAATATCCCTGTTACCATATAGCAATGTATGAGATTGAGAACACAGCACTGAAACCTTAAAAACAGCAATAAGTATTACATTGGCACATCCTAACTATTAGCCATCAAGTAAATTATAAAAATGTGTAAAGGATGATGAGTGGTAAGTGGTATCTTTTGTCTTGTTGCCCTGGAATTAAAACTGATGACCAAAGCCCCTTCCCACCTTCACTCAGCAATATAAAAAGAATATTAAAAGGAACAGGTTGGCAGCCTTTTAGAAGTTCAGTATCTAAGAAAAGAGAATTGTTTTTAATGACTAAGGGTGCCTTCAAGAAGACAAGATCTACCAGCAAGTTGGCTGAAGCCCAGCTGTAACTAGCAAGGCCAGTCAATAACAGAAAACATTTATGGAAATATAAACTTTTCTGATAGCCTTATGCTGACACTATAGGTGGGGAAATAATTAAATACACCATGATAATTACACAACAAATCCCTTTGTTCAAGAGTTTATTAAAATCTCTAAACATGCAAAGTGTTCTAGCATATCACAAGTTATAAAGGATTTCTTTGTTCTCTATGAAAAATATCTTAACATAACTTTTTTGCTCTTTACTAAATCATTTCACAAAAAATCTCATAAATTCCAAGGTTTTAACATGCCATTCACAACATTTCTAGGGCTATATAATTTTTCTCCCTATCTTTAGATGGAGTATTGAGTAAAATTTCAGATTTTTCAACTGAAAATCTTTTATTTAAAGACAAAGTGTAAAGGGACTAGAAATCTCATCTGAGGACCCAATTTAGAAACATTAAACAGACTAATGTAAACCTCAGTAAAAAGTTATCTCTGACACTTGCTTCAGAAATTGAAGCATTCATGTGAGCTCTATAAGAAGATATACCTTTTCATTGCAGCCAAACATAGTAACTTTAGTGTGACTTGTCTTGAAATATTGCAAGATTATCAAGATAGCTAATAATATAAAATCACTTTCCTTTCCAGTAATATTTTTAGAAGTATATATTTTTAACTTTAAACCTTAGGATTTTATAAAGGAGAGATGAAGTACATTCAAAACTCTCCCAGGTATCAAGGTGGAAAGCTTTAAAGATATGTTTTCATAATACAAAAAAAAATTGACTATTGTATATAGAGAGAATCTTATAATCTTTCACCTTTTATTGATATGCTTCTTAATAAACTATTCTTATTGTTCATATTTCAAAGAAGAATGACTGCATTTTAAAGTGCTTTTTGTACTAACTTCCTAGGGTTTATAAAATTATCATTTTAATCCATTTAAAAGTATATTTCTAGAGATAAAAATGGTGACGTTTCTAATTACTTACCCAAATGAATCCTTTAAGAATATATGCAAGCTAGTGTTGGCCAAACAAAGATTCCTTGTTGATTTTTTCATTTGTTGTTCTCTGTTCAAATCTAAGACAACCTTTGGTTCCAGGTGAATATTCTTTTTGCAAACTTTTTTAGACTCCTATGAAATGAGTTCCAAGCATTTTGATACAGATAGAAAACCTTATACTTTCAATGGAGCTTTTCAAAGTACTCTTTTACCCTCTGGTAAAATATTTTTGCAGTTCCTACCAAGATAACCTACTGCCTTTAATTCTGACTGTATACATAAATATTTTTCTTCTTCCTACCCATAAATGCATCACCTCAAAGAAAGGTTAAGAGCTTTGGACAAAAGATCTATGCTTAGGGCTGCTAGTATTTCCCTTAAGACCTTGCATCTTCTTACCACAATAAAGAATAAATAGTGGGGGGATTAATATTCATTTAATTATTAATATCGATGAGTGTTTAGATTAGATCTTCAGCCTGAAATTAAGCTTCTTGGAATTCCATGAGAATGACAAGCAACATACCCAGTAATTATAATAATATTCAGAATGACAAAGGACGGGTGGTATTCACATATATAAAGAATTTATGTTATCGACCCACCTGGTCCTGGAATCTCACCAACACTTTTTACCTATAAAGAATTCTCAAGAGAATTCTGTCTCATTACAGTCCTCCCTTCCGACAATGCAGCATGTTTCCTTCAAGCTTGAAGGAAATTGCTCTTCTAAAGATTATGTAGATAACAGGATCCCCAAATATGCAGATGTTTTATGAGAGGCTTTTATTTGGGACAATAGGGGTCTGATGCAGAAAAGAATCAGAAAAAAAAAAAAGAAGACGATAAGGATGGATAAAGGAGGATGATGAAAAGAGGAAACTATCAGCTTCACAGCAAATTCAACTTTTAATAAGAATACTATTGATAGTTTCTTCCTTACAGTGCTGGTGACATCACCAAGCCTTCTGGCTTTTGCATGCAAGTTCCCTAGAGTCTTAAATCTTAGTCTAAAATAAATCAAAACTGTTAATTGTTTGGCAAGGTTCATTTCAATTAGGCCTTTGCACAGATTTCTACATTTACATTTTTCTAACTTGCTAATATGCATGTGTATTTTAAGATACACAAACTATTTAAGTATGAAGCTATAAATAAACCATTTTAAACAAAGATTCTGCAAGGTGCCTATGTTTGCTCTATTTATTTTCATTTGATAATCAACTATTAAATTCGGAGGGATACGTTTTTTCTTATAAAATATATGTGGGAAAGACTGGTGTAAATGTTTCTTGGATAAATGAGTATCATGTGACTTTCCTTCATTAAAACGTGGCAGACAACAAGTGAGTCTCCAACTGAATTACTTTGGTACTAATATGTTCTTTTCTAAAGTCTTTCCCTTACACCCAACTGCTTTTCCCTCATGGTTTTAAGGGTGTGCACTTAATCTTGCTATTTCAGCCATATCTGTGTACTGTAGAAAGCAGCCAGTTCTTAGAATGGCTGATAAACTAGTTGACCTCTGTAATCTACATTATAGAGAAATGCATTTCAGCTGCAGATGTTTCCAAAGGTAGAAATCTGTGAAGAAAATTAATCTGTAACTGACAGATGTTTTCCTATTAACACAGCTTGGGAATATTCTCTTCCAAACATGTTGTCTTCCTGTGGAATTCAAGAGCACTGTTATCTCACTTTCCTAGACTCTTGGATCGTAAAGCATGGCACCAAGATGGACTGTCATCAAAATAAACAGATGCAAACCTTGCTTTGTAGTTAGAGGGTGCAATTTAAATCTGTTGACTTTCACATTTGCTCCTTTCCGCTTAATTCAGTTAGTTGTATAACTGCTGATAAAATTTTCCTAAGTCCTGTGGAAGGCACAGTTAGCTGCTTATATCAAAACTCAGAGTCAGTATAAACCTTGGCAGAAGATTTCATTCTATTTGGGCATTTTATAGCATCTTAGGGAATTATTTTTCTCCTAAGGGCTTTATTATTAATGGGAAATGCCCACGTGCTTTGAGGGAAGAATGTACTTCCTCAATTAGAAGACCTTTCAAGAGAGTTAACAGAGAATTTATTTTTTCATTTAGAGAAGAGAATGTTTCCCATAAGAACACTGAATCTTTCATGGCTGACTTTCTTGCAAACACAATGTGTAAAATTTTTAGTTCCTTAAAAATTAAAGAGACACTGAAATTTAATAAGGCTTAAAAGGGACCTATCTTTAGTAGCCCTGTTTTCTCACACAACCCCCCCCCGCCCCAGTATTCTTGATAACAGGTTATCAGCTCCACATACAAAAAAAAAAATAATCTTCAGGACATTAACACACACACACACACACACACACACACACACACACAGACACAAACCAACCAACCAACGAAACAAAAACACATGTTGAGCTTTTCCCAAGGATTCAGTTTCAGTGGTTCTCAGTCTAGGTCTGGTGGAGGTTATAGGAATACTTTTTGCTAACAATTATTAACTATGTGATTATGGATTATTTTCTTTGCCTTCTGAGTTTCTGCTATTTCATTTGTGAGCCATATTATGTAACCACTTTGTTGGGTTATAATTATTGGAGAAAATTTGTGCAAAATACCTAGCATACATAATGGTAAGTAAATGATGCTTTGTAATCATTTGTTAAATGCTATAATGCTTACTTCTGTTTAACTAAATTCAATATATGTAAACTCAAAAAGTCTAATTTCAGCTTTGTTGCTGCTTGGCCTTGCATGTCAGACTTTCTGAGCTGCAGTTTCTTCTATGTAAAAGCATTACTTCAGCAAATGTAAATCACATATATTAACTCACTTCATCAATACCACTACTGTTGGATTTATTCATTATAAAAGTATATGTCTTCAATTATATTCCTATCAGAGCATAATAAATAATAATTTAAAATAATTTAAATAATTTAAAAATAATAATTTCCATAAATTCTAGATTAAAATACTTGATTTACTATATAATAATTACATACATTAAATTTCTACTGTTGTTTGATATGCTATAATGTTGGCTAATTTTGGAATTTTTGTTAAATAATTAGAAAAAGCAAAGGAGTGATCTTTTTGTTCAACTAAAAGTTGTATCGCAGATAATTCAACATAGGAATCTTACTATTTGATAAACTCCCCAGAAGAGTTAGTTTGTCTAGCATAATGATGATTACAGATTATTGCACTGAAATATACTTTTCGGTGAAACAAAGGAGATATTTTTCCTAAAGTTAAAATTGACTCAACATAACACAAATTGTTTGCTATTATTGTTAGAAACAATACCAAATATTTAATAAGATAAAGGTTTTGAAAAAGTAAATAGAAGAGTTACCAACAGCTAATTAACATGATTTTCTTTATTCTCTTAGATAATGACTCTTTTGTGTCCTTAACCATAATGCTGTTCTGTCTTTATGCTTTACTCAAATCAATGAAAATCAAATGTCTCAATTTCTCCACAGGGTCTCTTAAAGTCTACTGGAAGTAATTCTAGTTATTCCTTCCTTATTCCATATCTTTCCTAACACTGTCTTTAATTGACTATTCTTTCCTCCACCTTGGTTTATGAGCAGCTTATATATTGCTTTTTATTATGTTGGCTTTCTTAAAAAATTTTTTTAATGTTTATTTATTTTTGAAGGAGAGAGAGACAGAGTGTGGGGGGTGGGCAAAGAGAGAGGGAGACACAGAATCTGAAGCAGGCTCTAGGCTCTGAGCTGTCAGCACAGAGCCCGATGGGGGTTTGAACCCACAAACCACAAGATCATGACCTGAGCCAAAGTCAGGTGCTTAACTGACTGAGCCACCCAGGCACCCCCATTATGTTGGCTTTCTTACAAGAGTGGTATTTTCCCTCATTTCTTGGGAGAAGGGGGTATGAAAATTGTTCGAAGAATTGCCAATTGTTCTTCCAGTCATCTATTTTTCACTGTAACTAGACCACACCCACACATACAGACTCACCCAGTCTAAATTCATACTGTAATTGAACACTGTATATGTGAAACATTCAAATTTCAGTGCATTTTATCAATGAGTTTATAAAACACTTATTTTCTATTTGATAATTTGGGATTATTCAATAAGTGAATCAACAAAATCAAATCAATAAATGAGTAAAATCATAGAATTTAAAAACTGAAAGGTGTCTAAAAATTCATCTGGATTAAAGTGAAATTTCATGTTCCCTGTCTCCAATAAAAGGATTGGGTTTCTTATTCTATATCTATGGCATGCAAAACCCTGTACTTGGCATGTGGGAAATTGAGAACTAGATGACACACTCACTCACCACTTTTATGAAACAAGTATATCAAAGACAAATTATTTTTAAAAGAAATGTTTAGTGATTGCTCAGAATAAGCCCGGCAGGCCTGTAAATAGGCAATCACATGCAATGAATCAAAGCAGTTGCCTGGATGTTGGTTAAAATTCACATGGAAAACAGTTGGGCTTGTCCTTGATCTTATTTCTTCTTATAAACATTTTCCTCTATATATTTGAACTAGGAATGTGACAGAATCTAAAACAATTTACTGAGGGTTCCACTTTTATAAGCTAAGGTCAGTGTCAAGTGCTTTCTTAATCTTGTTCATAAAACTCAAAATGGCTTTTGAATCCCTCTGCTGTGGCCAAAATGGAGTTAAACTGTTGTACGGGTGAGTTTGTCTTAGCACAGATACTGATAATTTTAGTCTAACATCTCCCCACCTGGGTGATTCTAAGGATGTCACAG
The DNA here is from genome assembly GCF_024362965.1 of Panthera pardus. Lineage (NCBI taxonomy): Eukaryota > Metazoa > Chordata > Mammalia > Carnivora > Felidae > Panthera > Panthera pardus. Next base: position 47,408,778 of record NW_026526666.1, on the reverse strand, counting down.
AATAATGAGCACAATAAACAATTAGCATCATCCAAGAAACAGCCCTCAAATAGTCTGTGGCATCTGTTTGTCCCTAGCTATAAAGCTAATAAGAGCGAGGACTCTCCACGGTACCTTCTTTTTCAGTTTCAAGTCTAATTATAATTTCTGCATTTCAAACTGGTGCAAGTACTTATGGCTAGGGAGAAGACTCACAATATTTTATAGTAGAACAAATTAAGAAACCCTGCATAAGTGGGCAATATGCCAGCTTGCAATTCTCCCAGAAGACCTGACTCACATAGCAATGTTTCTTGCAAGATTTCTACTTGTTTAGATTTTTTAATATTTTTATTATAAGGAAAAATTTTCACATTAGCCCTTTTTAAAACTTCTGTAGTAAAGCACAAAATTAGGAATGAACTATGAATGAGAGGATCAGGATGAATAGACAACATATGAAGTTTACACACTGCAGCTGAAATATGCAATAAAATCTCCAAACTTCCTAGAAAATGGTTCACAAGCCATTAATTAATCATAGTGAACATGATTTTTTTAATATCCATGGAAACACTAGAGAATAGGGAAGTACTTAATATTGTAGGGAATCATTTTTCCTTGATTATATATATTAACATTATTATGACTTATCCAAATATCTAGTAAAATATTATGATTCTCTTTAAACTTTCATCTGTTCTATATTTACCTGGATATTTTTCTCAACAAAATATATGGGTATTTATATTCAACATAAGAAAATATGTTTTTCACAGAAATATCTTTATACTATAAAATGAGTAAGATATAAACTATTTGTTATAAACATACTTTCAATAAGCATCAGATTTAGTTGAAAAGACTTATACTTTAAATGTTAACTAAATCTCATCATTAAGTTTCTATATCAAAAGACAGCTTTTTCACATATGTGCTTCTGAGAAAAGACCATCAACTGTTAACAGTCCTATGAGAAACCTGAACTTTAAAGTTTGCAGGCTTCCAAAGGAGTTGCTAATTATACACAAAGGAACAAAACGTATTGAAAACCTTAACAAAGGGCTTACACTAGTCCAGGGGAGTTTCTTGAAGTCAAATCCTGGTAAACGTATTCTCTTGAGAATTATGATTATTAGTTATGCCCTAATAAGGATAGTAAGTGAAAACGTTAGTGTTTACTTTACAGTGATAATCGGAGAGCAATAAGACCTAAAGTTTACATTGCATTTTTCTTCCATGGTACTAACCTGGTGATTCCATGAGAACAGTTACTGTACATTGTATTACCTGTCTTCATGGCCACAAATTATACTACAATGGCCTGTGCAGAGTATATGCTTAGTCACAGGTTATGGGGGAAGAAAATGAAGGAAGGAAAGGAGAGAAGAATGCTAGAATTGAGGTGGGACAGATAAATGAATCATTAGTTCTTCACACCTCATCAGGTTAAGTTATTTATTTTGGGTAGAAGACTCATCTTCACTTTTTAACATTAGTCAGCCTCTGAAATGGTAATAGAGGTTATATAAGGTACACTACACTTTCTTTTTTTTAAGTTTATTTATTTTGAAAGAGACAGGGAGAGCATGAGTCGGGGAGGAGCAGAGAGAGAAGGAGGGAGAGAATCCCAAACTGGCTCCATGGGGCTCAATCTCATAAACTGTGAGATCATGACCTGAGCCAAAATCAGGAGTCAGATGCTTAACCGACAGAGCCACCCAGGAGCCCCTATACCTTCTGTATCATTCCAGCCTGTCTCCAATTTGCCCGGAACAGAGAGCAAGATCTTCAATGAAGATAAATCAAATATAACACTACTTGAGAGCTATTTGTTACATTTATATTTTTATATTTACTATTGTTTACTAGTTTTCTGAAACAGAGAAGAGAGAGATACTAACAAGTGAGAAAAGGAAAACGTCCTAATTGGATTTTCTTTTCATTGTTTTATTGTAAGAATTCATCATGATTTTAAATACTAGTGTCTTATCTGATAAATGATTTGCACATTTCTCCCATTCTGTGGTTGTTTCACTTTCCTGATGGGATCCTTTGAAGCTTAAACATTTTAAATTTTTGATTAAGTTGAATTTATCTATTTTTTCCCCCTTGATGTTTGTGCTTTTGTTCATATACAAGAAACCACTGTGTAACCTAAGGTCCTGAAAACTCCTATGTTTTCTTGTATGAGTTTTATAGTTGTAGCTCTGACCTTCAAGTTTTTTACTCATTTTAAGTTAATTTTTTTGGATGCAACCTGAGGTAGGGGGTTCAACTTCATTCTTTTGCAACTGGATATCCATATACAGTTGGTGCACGCTATTTGTTAAAAAGGCTATTGTTTTCCCATTGAACTGTTTTGCCATCCTTGTGAAAAATCAATTGACCATAAAAATAAAAGGTTATTTCTGTGTTCTCAATTTAGATTATCTCCATTTTAGAAATGAGAAAATGGAGGCATGGAGAGATTAAATAGTCAAAGATAACAATCAAGTAAACTGGGATTCGAAGTTGGTTGGACTGACTACAAATGCTGTGTCCTTAAGTACTATGTTCTGATGCCATATTACAGATATAATCTGTACTGATCCATACTGGACTCTCTTTTTAATTTCTCAATTGGTAAAATAATTGCTGAGCGTTTTTCTTTGTTCAGATTTAAAATAGACCTCTCTCTCTATTCTATAACTCAAAGTATTACGCCCCTATTTTCCATTTCAAAAACATGTATAAATGCAAAAACACTGGATTCATGAATAGCTGGTGAGTACTAAACTCAATATAACACAAAAGCCAGATAAGTAGGACAAGGAGGTGATGTTCTACATTGGATTTAATATCAAAAGGACAGCTCTCAGATCCCAGCTGTGCAGCTAGTTAGTTACTTGTCCCTTGATAAATCCTGCAACTGCTTTGTTGTAACCTTTTTCACCTGCAAAAGTAGAAGTCTGAAATACTCGTCTAAAATATATAAAATCCTTTCTATATTTATAACCCTAGTTTGAGAGGTGTTCTTCAGGGCTGGTAACAAATAAAGCTTATATGCTTACATTTGATGGGTGCCTGGCTGGCTCAGTGGGCAGAGCACGTGGCTCTTGATCTCAAGGTTGTAAGTTCGAGCTCCACATCGGGTATAGAAATTATTTAAAAATAAAATCTTTCCATAATTTGGCTATTGTTGAAAGTGCTGCTATAAACATTGGGGTACACATGCCCCTATGCATCAGCACTCCTGTATCCTTTGGGTAAATTCCTTCTAGTGCTATTGCTGGGTCATAGGGTAGTTCTATTTTTAATTTTTTTGACGAACCTTCACACTGTTTTCTAGAGCAGCTGCACTGAGCCTAAATGCCCATCAATTGACGAATGGATAAATAAGATGTGGTTTATATATTCAATGGAATACTACTTGGCAATGAGAAAGAATGAAATATGCCATTTGCAGAAATGTGGATGGAGCCGTGAGGTATTATGCTAAGTGAAATAAGTCAGTCAGAGAAGGACAGATACCATATGTTTTCACTCATATGTGGATCTTCAGAAACTTAACAGAAGACCATGGGAGAAGGAAAGGGGGGGGAAAATAGTTACAAATAGAGAGGGAGGGAGGCAAACCACAAGAGACTCTTATATACAGAGAACAATCTGAGGGGGGATGGGGGGGGAAACTGGGTGATGGGCATTGACAAGGGCACTTGTTGGGATGAGCACTGGGTGTTGTGTGTAAGCCAATTTGACAATAAGTTATATTCATAAAAATAAAAAAGAAATAAATAAACATAAAAATAAAATCTTTTTAGGGGCGCCTGGGTGGCTCAGTTGGTTGAGCATCCGACTTCAGCTCAGGTCATGATCTCAGGGCTCATGGGTTCAAACCCTGCGTTGGGCTTTGTGCTGACAGCTCAGAGCCTCTAGCCTGACTCTGATTCCATGTCTCCCTCTCTCTGCCCTTCCCCTACTCATACTCTTTCTCTCTCTCTCTCTCTCTCTCTCTCAAAAATAAGTAAACATTAAAAATAATAATAAAATCTTTTCAAAAAATTTATATTTGATATTTGTACACAAGGAAGAGAAAAAGCATATGAGCTCTATAATTTTAAAGGCATTAACTCATATTTTAAAACATAGAGTAGATTTACTGCCTACAGTAAAAACTTTCTAATGGTATAAAAACCATTATTAGCATTATTATGACTTTCTAGGTAATTCGACAGTAAAAGTCATAAAAAGTACATAAAAACTTTAGGATTTTAACATTGTTTCACCTCAAATTTGGTCAATCTCTATGGTATTACACCCCCACTAAAAAAATTGAGGAATTCGAATCTAGAATTACAGGTCCAACAAGTATATTCACCTAATAACTTTGATCAGAAGAATGAGATATAGCATATTCATTAATCCAGAGGAAGAAAAGCATTTTCAATTTAGAAATTTTATGATAATAGTTTTGACTCCTTTACAAAGTCAATAGAGGAGTTTGGTCTAGGAGTAGTATTTTTTTGAAGGAACTGATAAGTTTTAAATTCTCAAATGTGACAGTTACTAGTGTGCCATAGCTAATAATGGAAGAAGACTCATTAATTAGGAATGACTGAGAGTCTGTAAACAGTAAATAATTTTTCTTCCCAAATTTGACTAAAGGCACTCAATGACATTTTGAAGTTGGTTTGGTTGGTGTTTGTATATCAGTCTTGGGCCTCGTCTTGGGCTGACTTGGGCCCAAGGGAGGCTAATATGTTCTTTCTCAGTGGTACATCTGTGTCTTTTTATTTTTTTCTCCTTAACATACATTTTTATCCTCTCTATTAAGAAGAATTTACCCTAATGTTTACAGACATCAAAATCAACAGGTAGTTTTTTTTAAATGTTTATCTTTGAGAGAACACAAGTGGGAGAGGGGCAGAGAGAGAGAGAGAGAGAGAGGACCCAAAAGTGGGCTCTGTGCTGACAGCAGCGAGCCTGAGGTGGGGCTTGAACTCATGGACCGGGAGATCATGACCTGAGCTGAAGTCAGATGCTCAACTGACTAGGCCACCTAGCCACCCCAATAGGTATTTTCTTGTTGTTGTTGTTTAATGAGAAACTGCTATGTAATTTGTTTCACTTAATGCTTCAATAAACTTTGGAAGTTTAAAACATACTTTGAAATAATTGAGATCCCGAAGTTCAGCTTCAGTGGAAAAAAAAAGAGCAATCTTTTACATATATACCTAGGACTACCATGGAAAATGTGTGCCAAGTTAACATTTCATTGGGAAGAATCCATTTTTGAAATCCCTTTCAGAAAACTGAGAAATCAAACCATTGTGTCCTACATTGATGCCTGTCAAACAGTTGCACCAAGTTATTTGTCATTGGTTTCTGAACTGCTTACCTAATTGTATGTAAGTTTAGAATGTAGACCTCAAGATGAGACCTGGGGAGGGGGAGGTTCCATGTGCAGTCAGTACTGACCTCTGACATTCAGAAATGTAAGATGATCCAAGAAAGAGGGGCTAGGAAGACAGTACAAGTAAGGCAACATATAGGAGCTGACCTGCGGATAGGTTCAACAAATAGTAGACAGAGATTCTTGAATACTAGACCAGAACAAGATTGTTGGTAAAAGAAGATAGGGACATAAGCCTTGAAAGATTCCTTGAGCTGGGGTATCGTCACAACAGAAAGGAAGGAATACTGAGGAAGAAACTGTTGAGAGCACAAATATACTAGGAGCTGCAACTCCTTGAAATGCTTAAAAAGTTACATATTTGCATTTCAGTTTTACAGTATCTGCATAAGCCCCAATTACCCAAAATAAAACTAATATTTATTATTCTAATTAAATGTGATATAATTTCATTTGCAAAACCTTTTTTGATTAGAGATAAAAGTTCTTTAATCCAAGATCATATTATTCATAGTTAGGAACTACTCTATTCAGATCAGAAACCATTTTATTACTTTTCAAAGCAGGTTTGTCTGAAATTTTCCATATTTGCTTTTTAGTCTAATCCAGATCTCATCAAACATAAACAATTGTTTTCCTTTATTGATTATTCAAAACATCAGTACCATTGGTTGAGGGTCCATTCTTGCTGGTGCAAATTTTCCTCTGGCCATGCAGCTCTCCTTATGTCTTTCTTATAAGATAGCCATTTGAATAGTTGACTCTTTCCAAAGGGCTACAGGGAAAACATGGCTAATGAAGGAAAATGATGGAGTTATACATAACCAGTAAAACCCTTGCAGATACCCTGATTGCTTAAGTAGTTTTCCATTCTCTACTTCCCACCAAACAATAACATATTATGCCATTGAGCATGAAATCCTGCTCAAGGAAAGCCCTATCCAGGTTCTTTGATTTGATATATGGGGATTTCATCACATGATAAATGGGAGGGGGTTAGGAACTCTTATAAAGGATGCTACAGTGGAGTTAGGCCAAATTTAATCACAGTAAAGTGTCATAACTCATGAACTAGAAGTTTAGAAGTATAATAACCAATGCTTTCCCCTATTAGTCTCTGTTTAGTATTTACACAATGAATTCTTTATCCTAGTCATGCAAATAAGCACATTACTTATTGTTATGAATTAAAATTATTTATTACATTCACTTTATTATATTGAATTGTCCAATTATTTTTGAGGCAATTTAACAATGTAAAAATCCCTAAGCATATTTATTTAGTTTTTTGAAATGGAAATAGTTCATTTTCATTTAATAATATTCAAATCATCTTAATTGCCTTCACTGATACATGTAATGTTTTGAATCTTAATAATTAGAGTTATTTAACTTGCAGGGTAGCCAACTATGTACTGGAAAATGAGGGCAGGGCTCCAATTAATGTGGGAAAAGAATGTTTGCATGTTTTAATAACTTTTAAGAGGAAACACAAGATTTAAACTGTAATCACAATTATAGAAGATACAGATGGGAAGCACATGTATTTGCTTAACCCATCTCTCAGTATGTACAAAAATATTCCACACAAAATTTAGGTGTTTTGCTTAGTTAATATTAATTTGTACCTAGAAAGATACATTGAAGGGAAGAGATTGAAATGGAGAAATAAGATCTGTTAAGCAGGCTCTAGTTGTTTCCAGGTATAAAACAGACACTAGTGAAAGAAGTTTAGAATCACTATCACCATTATTACTTTCATAGCTAAGAATCGTTAAAGAGTTTAAAAATATCTCCTATTTAATCTTCATATAATGTATAAACAAATGATTCAAACATAGATTTTTGAACCTTACAGCTCCCTTTACTAAACTAAAATTATCTCATGATGACATTAATCTTTGCTATGTGATCTGTATTTGCTGAGGTATCAATGAAGAGGCCATATGGAATTGTTTAAAGCCTTTTATCAATACATGGTTGAAATCTGAAAATGAGGTTTGAATTTGAGACATACTAAGTGGAAACAAAATGATGTAAAAATAAAGAATGACCTTAATATTTATTTCCCTGAGTCTATCATTACTACTGCTACTGCCATTGCTAATAATAAGTATCATTGCCAACTACCTCTGATTAATTGGTACTATTATTCCTATCTGATGTTTCTTATTTATTATGCATTCCCCTTCACTAGAATGTAAACTCCATGAGAGCAGCTTCCAAAGGTTATCTTAAATACCGCTGAATCTCTAGCTCCTATACTACATATGGCATGGTCTAAGTACTAAAAACACTATTTTTGAATGAACAGTCAAGTTCATTGATTTATAATGTAGGCAATTGCCTTACAGAAGATGGAACAACGATCAAGTTGGGACCCTGGGGTTAGAGTTGCCTCCTAACCACAGCAGGGCATTATAATACTAGATAACTGTCTTTTCAAAGAACCTTTTCCTAAGTATGAGATATAAATATATTTGAGTTTTAACCATAACATCACAAAGATGGGGAAGAACATATAATCATCATAGTGTTTATTTTTCTTCAAAATCTCATTAAATATTTATATTGTTATTTGCATGCCCAGGCAAATTAAGGAAGAAAAGGTCTTCTTTTTCCTTTTTCATAGACTTAGAAACTGAAAGGGGCGCCTGAGTGTCTCAGTCGTTTGAGCGGCTGACTTCGACTCAGGTCATGATCTCACGGTTTGTGCGTTCGAGCCCCACATCAGGCTCTGTGCAGATAGCTCAGAGCCTAGAATCTGCTTCGGGTTCTGTGTCTCCCTCTCTCTCGGCCCCTCCCCCACTAGCACTTTGTCTCTCTCAAATAAATAAATAAATAAACGTTAAAAGGAAAGAAAGAAAGAAAGAAAGAAAGAAAGAAAGAAAGAAAGAAAGAAAGAAACTGAAAGAGGCAAGCATAGAGGCACACAGAGGTTTAAGGACCCAATAGTAAAGACAAGACTGGAAATCCCAGCCCTAGGGCCTACTGTCCCAGTACTTACTTACTAGATGATAAAATATGAGTGTAATATGTGATCAGTGTGCTTTTAAACTTAACAAATCCTGAAGAATCCAAAGACATGCATTCCTTAAGGCTTGATTAATACAAGGGCATTTGTCAGTTTATGCTTTTTTTTTATTGCCCCCTCAGAAAAGCTAGAAATTAATGGCACTTGGAGACTTTTCCCATAAGGGTTACTATTTAAATATATTTTAGTTCATTTTAATTCACAAGATACTCAAAATAATTTATTCTTATGAGGAACTAAAACCTATTACAGGTATTGTATTCATATTGGCTGTGTTGCCTGTGATGATTTGCTTGGTCAGATACTATTTTTTCTGCCCAGAAACTCAGTGCCATTTAGGATCCACCCAATTTTTCAATTCACATTTGAACTAAACATCTTGTAATCTGTTATTTTATCTCAAAGATAAATCCATCACTTAAGAATTTAATACATTTTAACTTTTCATACTCTAACTCAATATTCATAAGGTCATCGTCACAACTGTGATAATCTTTAAAATATTCATTGCTAACTGCTCTACGAGAGAACATACAATTTATAAATTATTTTAATTAATGAATTTATGTGGTACAATAATTACAATATGGACAATAAGATGATATTGATAATTCTAAAATATACTTTCAAATATATATTTAATTATAAACAAGTTATTACTGTTTAATGGGTGAACTTCATTTATAGATTGTATTTTCATGTGTTCTTGTAATAATAACTTATTACCTATATTATTGGATCGGGAACAACTATTTGAGGCTAGAATACACTAAGGCATTATTAAAATGCTATGATTAATTCTCCTTTATCAATTTCCCATTTTTAGTTTTCAATCTATGAAATTTAGTTCTGTTAAGAATAGGGACTTTTACATCAAATAAAAATGAAGAAACTTGAATCAAAGTACGTTAGCCTCCAGAAAGCATGGCTGAAAGGTCATAAGACTAAGTTAAGTCTTCATATTACTATTATTCAAGCTCATTCACTTCTCTACACCAGTACAAATGTTACTGAATTTTGATACTACTATAATGGTTTATAACCACTTCTAATGTCTCCTCATACTTTTAGCATGTTTGCTAAAATAATAATGAGTATAGTGAAAGGAAATATATAATCACTATCACCATTATCATCTTCATAGTTAAGAAGTGTTAACGTTTAAAATTTTTATTTTCAATGCTATTTCTATGCACTTCACTTTATAAAATATTAACCAAACTTGACAAAAGATTTTTATATGATGATAGCATTTCAACTAAGATATTTAATATGTCAGATATTGTTAGTTTTAAATCAGTCAAAGAGCCCCATTATGACCTCAATCTTTCATCTAGAGATGTCCTGGAAGTCCCATGACTAAGGTGATGCATTTAACCATGTGACAAGACTGATCACCTATAAATTTTGGCATGTGTTCAAATACATTTCCATTATATACTTTTTTTCTTTCTTTGAGGGATTACACACACACACACACACACACACATATTCATATTTATATAAATAATAATAATTTTCCTATCCATGAATCAGTCAGATGTGGTGTATACATGTTATTATTTATTGACTTTAATGTTGGTGTGCAGAAACAAATTTCTGGTCTTATAATTTATACTAGTGTTATTCATTCATTTAATAACAATTGATTTATTACTTTGCTTTTCTATTTACATGGTACAAGAGCTTAAAGTGATGACTTCATCATTCTGTTATGTATTATATTAAAATCCTTTAGACTATTTTTTATCTAGCCCAAATGAAATCCAGTATAAAGCAGAGCCTCAGGGAACAAAAGCGATTGTGATGCCATTGCTAAGGGGAGCAACTATACGTATCGGCATTATACCAAGAGAAAAAGAAGGCGCTTGGGCATGTTTATTAATAACATTATTTCAAGTAGATACTAGTTAATACAATTAATTTGTATTATTAGTAAATAAATCATGTTGTAAATTATGAAATATCATGGCTGATAACTTTTATGTGCCAATTCTACATAAATGGACACAGGTGTTTGATACCTATGATATGATCTCCAAAAAAAAATCAGGTTGGTTTTATTTTCATTCTACAATTACCAAGTCTGATAAAGTATTATAAATTTAACCCAGTAGCGATGTTCCTTAGACTTTTGAACACTGTCAATCAAGATTTATCCCTATGTTTCCTCTAATATAGGACTTGGCAAGACTAACAGTCTCTTCTTAACAGGAGAAGTAATCTGTCTCCATGAAGGTGGCTGGGAACAAATTTAAACTAGAGTTTATATAAGCCAATCCTTATACAATTGCCTATTTTTCTTTAATTTTTTTATTTATTTATTATTTATTTATTTATTTATTTATTTATTTATTTTTTACAATTGCCTATTTCTGCAAGCAAATTCACTAAAGAATGGTCACATTTATTACAATTTCTACTCATTTGGTATCCACCCATTCTTTCTGGAGTCCAGAAAGAGCTCAAAATCCAGACCACACTAGCATCTGACAATTTTACTATTGATAGACATATTTGTGCAGAACAAGGCTGTGTGATCCCAGAATCAGTACTGTGGATTCTATTACTTATCATAACCAACATGGAAGCTTATTACCACATACAAAGCATCCAATACAGTCTCAGTAATTCAATCCACCCCTAATACAGCTTTTGAATGAATGCCACAGCAGTCATCTTAAATAATTGCACAATTAGAATGTTTTCAAAGGATTATGAAAGATTTTTTTCTTCTTTAATCAGGGAATTTTTGCGTAATTGAATTGTTTTTTTTTCTCATTAAATAACTTTGTCTTATGAAACAGATATTTGATCCCATATTTTGGTTGAGACATTTGAAAAAGCACTTAAAGTGTCAATTTTTAATTGAGGTTTTAATGCTTATTCGTGTACAAACAACAAAAAAGTTAACTTTTTCTAACCATGTTATAATTAAAACTATGTGTTAACATATTGTTCATTTACTTTAAAATTACGATATTTTTCTTGAATTAAAATATTTTAATTAAAATGTAAAATTCTCATCTATTACTATATTTTTAAATAAATGCTTTCATTTACATATATATATTATTCATATTAAGGAAGTTCACTACATAGTTGGAATTTTCTTCTTACCTAGAATCAAATTCTTAGAACAATGTAAATATAATCAAAATCAAAATCATGAAGATCATTTATTAAACAACATGAGACCCATTGGTCACCAGTTAGTCTTTCTGGCTCTTTATGGGACAAATACAGCAAAATTTACCTTCTGAATTAAGTTATCGTCTGGGATAGTCTCTCTGACTGAGGGAGAGTTAGAAAGCTAACAAAAAGAGCATATGTTTAAAACAGGATCCAATAATAATTGCTTTCTGAAGAAATGAATCCATACATATTAAGAGGTTTAGCACATCATCCTCATAAGCAAATTGGACAGGGTCACTAAGTACACTTATTAAATAAAATCATGTTATAAATCATTAGAAATATATGGCCTATTAACTCACCCTACCAAAACCAACCAACACACCAACCAACCAAACTAAACAACAAAGTACAGGATAAGGTGAATGTATATTTTGCATCCTGATAACTTGGGTTTCTGAAAGGTGTTTCTAAAGCTAGTCCCTATCTCTTCGCTATACATAACTCTTACTTAATCCTGAGAAGCAATTAGTGGGAATAGTCGTTAGGAAGTTAGTTGAAAATCAGGAATATTCTCCCCTTTATTTTCACCTGTAGGATTTTCTTATTTAATTGCTACTGCCACCAGCCCACTGGGTAATACCAGTAGTCTCTAGGGGAAAAACACTGTAGGCAATAATTTTCTCTTGGCACTGTCATAGTCTGTTATTTCATTCTTCATGTCTCCTTGACTTTATTTGAAAAAGCTTAAACCCAAGATTATGATCAATATTACAGGAAAATATACTATTTCTAACTTTATGCAGATGAAACATGTCATCCAAAAAGAACATTTTCGGGATGCCCGGGTGGCTCAGTCAGTTAAGCATCTAACTTTAGCTCACGTCATGATCTTGTGGTTCATGGGTTCAAGCCCTGAATTGGGGTTGGTGCTGACAGCTCAGAGCCTGGAGCCTGATTCAGATTCTCTGTCTCCCTCTCTCTCTGACCCTATCCCACTCACACTTTGTCTATCTCTCAAAAATAAATATACAGTAAAAAATTCAAAGAGAACATTCTCATAAATATTTAAAAGCAATTTCTAGGTCTGGTCTCTGTTTCCATTACTATATCTCCAAAGTAGTTGTCTGAAACTAGACAGTACTTATTGGCTCTAATTTAATGTAATAATATAATTGGCCAAAACATTGAATGAACCATTGTCAAAAACATCAAATTATTAATTTGGAAGAGATTTTAAAAAGTATCAAAGAGAGAATGTGAAAAGGACACCAGTGAAGTTCATATGAAATTGTCACTGGGTCTCTTCTCTACAACATTCCTCTACATCTCCAGTACAGCTTTCATCCTAGTTTAACGTGAACATTTGCAAAAGTTTCACCACAATTACAAGACAATTTTAATTCAAACACTGAACTGATTCTAGCAAATGTGCTATAGTTGAAAGAACCCCAGACACAGAGAAGAGCAGACTGGGAAAGAAACTAACATGAGTTGAATACTTTGTGTCTGACAGGAACCCAGCAAGATGCTTCAGTACCGTATCACATCCTCAGAAGGTAGAGAGCTCACCTCTAACAGCTGAAGAGGGGAGGCTCTGAAAGGTTCTCCAACTAGGAAAGAAACAGATTTTAAACTTAGGTCTACTTGACTCCTTCCGTTACTACCTCTACGAGGTATCAAATCATTCAACTCCAGTGGGTCTTAGGACTCTTATCTGTAAATTCAGTTTGATTTCTAAAAACTCTTCCATCTATAACATCTATTATTTTAAATATATGTAATCGGTTGTCATAGTTATTAATCCCTTAGAGCAGCATCTAAATTATTATGTCTCTCTATTCAAAATTAGTTTGTGTGTTATTTATTGTTACCAAACTAGACACTAAAGAAGTTTTGGACTATTTCTATTTCCTTCTTTCCTCAAGTTGAAGAAAATGAGCCAATTTGTCTTTCCTTTTTTCTTAAATACACATATAGCTTTAAAGTAGTGTAAAGCTTAACACTGTTGACATAGGGCAAATCATTTGAAAGCACTCAAGTTTTTAACATGGAATACCCAATAGTATTAGCAGAAGCTGAAGGACTCTTGCTGCTGAGATACTTGGAGAATTCCCTTTGGATTGTTTATGAGGCTTTCAAAACAATTAAGTCTTTGCTACAGTGCTCTGTGGGCACAATCCTAAAGATGAAAGATGTAATGGTCAATTCACAGAGACTATGCTTTTGAGAAGGGATTGCTTCATGCTGCCACGAAGCAGGGCATATCAGCAGGACTGCATTGAAATGGCTTGTGTTTTACTCTCATAAAGTACTCCAAAAATCAGGCAAAATAGGACTGAAAATGAAAGAGTCTAGGGAAACTGGGCATGATTCTGAAAATTCAATTTTATGTTTCTTCAAAGATATACCCTGGAAAAAAACATAGCCTATTAATGTTCCTTGTGTTGGCTGAACAAGATTGCTTTGTTATTGTTTGGTTAATCTCACCAAACCACTTCTAAATTCAAAAGAAATTTCTTCTATGTTGCTCTTTTTGTTCTGAGCTAGGACAAGATGATAACAGTGGCTGGCAAGAGTGAATTAATTTTAAAACCAAAACTGACATCCCTCTCAAGTACCCACAATTTAAAAGAGTAATGAATTGTCAGTTTTAAGTGGAAAGGGGTTTTTATGTGATTTTAGAAGTCTTTTGAATATTTATTTTGTTCCACTTTGCACAAATCTGTGTAAGATTTATCTTGTTAGTTCTAAACATAAGTCTCTCTTGGCCAGATATGGAAAATAAATTAGAATTCTCAAATATTATGAATACTGAATCAATATATTAATATTGAGGAGCTGTTTGAAAGATTTATCAACCACAAAAAGATGGCAAATTTTACACCAGAAATATTAAACATGTTTAATCAAAGTCATCAATTGTAGTTATGCATAGACTCTATAAATAGTATAGAGATTTACTTAAATATGTTACATATTCAAATGAGACTGTCATATGATTGGATACTTACAGAAAAAAAGGAAAAAGTTAAAATTGACAGATGGAGTAGGAAAGCGCATCTTGTTTTTGTTTTGTTTTGTTTTTTTTTCTTCTCATCACTGATTTTTAAAAGTAGCTCCACAAAGTCAGACATTTTAAGCCAGCCAATTAATATTCAGTGAAGATTCTCATTAATTCAACAAGTATTTAATGAGTGTCTACTGGAGGACAGACCGCATGCTAGATGCTGATGATAAACTTTAAATAAGACATCATCTCAACCTTTAAGACACTTAGAATCCAATGGATAAGTAGGCAAGCGAACAACTACAATTGAAGTGTGAACATTTAAATACTGGAGTATTTTAAAAAGGTCTTAGTCCAAACCGATTTTAGAGGTGTGTGGTTAATGAAATGAAATACTTTCATACCTATTAGGTGCCAAGAACCTTCAAAGACAGGCATGATTATCCTCATTTTACAGATGATTAAACTGAACCTGATTGATTATATAACTTGAATTTTTTTGCTAAAGGAGACGATGCTAATTGTGGTAGAGTGGGAATTGAAATCTAGGTAATTTCACTTGAAAATCCATTCTATTTCTGTTTTCCACCTCTGCCTACATTCTTGTCAGTTAATAAATAAAATTACATTCAAAGCTACATTGTTTATTTTGCAATATTAAGCGTCTAGAACAGGTTAAGTGACCATGTCTAAGGCTATTGTAGAGCTTTGGCTTTTAGTCAGAATACTCTGTGGAACTGCAAAAAAAAATCATATCTAACTATTGGCACCACCCTAAGAAGAGTAATATTATTCTATTCATTTTATTTTATTGGAATTCTTTTTCAACTGTAAATATATTAAACATTTTACAAAGGAAAGCTAAGACAGTATGTTGTTAGTCAGTGATATTTCTTCAATGGATTTGATTAAAATATACATTGACTCACAATATAGCAATTTTCTCAGTAGTTAGATTGGTATACAAAGTAAAGAATTTGGTAAGAATTTTGTATTGCAATGTTTACTAAAATATGACTAAATGGATTATAGTGGAAAGAGTTTTTGTTAGGAGACAGATGATGTCCATTTAAGACCTGGCTCTATTTGCTATCTCTTTGATCTGCAGGAAGAAATTCAACTTCCCTGCACTTCAAGTTTTCATATTTATAAAATAAGAATATGGTACCCATTCATTGGTCCACAGGGAATTGTTATAAGTAATGTTAGTAAGTTGGTGGGTGTAAAATACTTGTAACTGTAGGCATAAATAAAGCTAAGGAAGGGACTCTAAGTCCCATGAGAACAGGGACTGTTTGGGGGACATCACTACCTGAAGAAACTGAGGCAAAGAAGTACAAGATTACTTAGCCAAAGTTATATGGGTACTTAACAGCAAATTTAGAATTAAGATCTTTGTCTCTTGAATATAGTCTCTTTCCACTTACAGTAGTATTTCTCAAAATAAACAGGCATATTAGAGAGAAATGAAAGGGTTAGTATCAAGTAAGTTTGGTAAAAGTTGAATTGAACAATAAGAAATGTAAAGCACCAATTTTGTAGCTGGCCTTTAATTTGAGCCCCAGTTCTGCTATTTCTCATTTGTACTGTTTTGTACAATTTGTTAAACCTACAGGACTTCCCCTTCCCCAATTTACCTGTTCATAAAATAGGGATACTTACAATATTTACATTTTATTGTCTTTGGGGTTGATTAAATGTAATATAATAAGCACTTAGCACAGAGTGTGGAATATGGTACACACTCAAACAGACACAACTGATGTATTAGTTGTATGGCTGCTGGGACAAATTACTAGAAACTTTCTGGCTTAAAACAACAAAAAGCTTATTTTTCTTACAGTTCTATAGGTTACAAATCTAACACTGGTCTTAAAGGGCTAAAATCAAGGTGTAGGCAGGTCTGTATTCCTTTTCGACTATTCTAAGAATTAATGCATTTCCTTGTTTTTTCCCCCAAATTCTAAAGGTTGCCCTCATTCACTGGTTTATGGGCCCTTTCTCCATCTTCAAAGCTAGGTTACTCTTCACATCACATAATTATGATCTATTTTTCTGTCCTCCTCTTCCATTCAAGACCCTTGTGATTAGAATGGGCCACCCAGATTAATCTAGGATAACCTCTCTATTCAAAATTCTTCTAGTAAGCAACCTTAATCCCATATGCAACCCTAATTACTCCTTACCAGTAAGGTAACATATTTACATGCTTCAGGGATTAGGACACAAACATCTTTGGAGGCCATTATTCTGACTACCACAGACACTGTGATGAAAAATTGCTCTTGGAGAATACTATACACATTTACTATGTGTATGTTTTACAGGGGAGTATAATAATCACAGTTTTTCAGCCTATTTGAGACCTTTTTTATTGCAGACCAGTTTTTGGAACTATAATTCCAAAGAATATACTTTAGAAAATGATGTATTCTGGGGTGGCTGGGTGACTCAGTAGGTTAAACGTCTCACTCTTGATTGCAGCTCAGGTCATGATTTAATGGTTCATGAGTTCAGGAAGCCCCATGTTGGGTTCTGCATTGATAGTGCAGAGCCTGCTTGGGATTCTCTCTCTCTCTCTGTCTCTGCCCTGTCCCACTCTCTTTCTCTCTCTCTCAAAATAAATAAAATAAACTTTAAAAAATGATGTATTATACCATACTTCTACCATACTCTCTAGAATCTATTTGTTAACAATGGACTATGTATGTTTTTATATATGAGTATGAGTATACATTGCATATGTATATATAAATGCTATTAGATTGAATATCTTAATATACTTTATAATAATTCCCAATTTTACTCTCTGAAATAATTTTCTGTTTTTCTGACATATCTTTAGTGCTAATTATAATTGTTTGATACATATGATTCACTGCAATTCTGCGGAGGAAATCCTTATCAGTTTGAATAAGTTTAAAGATACACAAAAGACCCTAAATTCAAATATTTCTAGCCACATATATTTACTAAAATATAGAAGCAATCCTTTCTACATTACATTTTCCAGTCTTATTTAAATCAGATGAGAAACAAACAAAAAAAGAAGTCTGCATGATGTCACTTTCTAAATTCATTGTGTGATATTCCTGTTTTTCTTATTTCTGGATTTCTCAATCTTAGAGATTAGATTTTGAAGGATAAGACAGTATGTTAAAACTGAAAGAAGATCCAATGCCAAATGATATGCCTTCATCAACTGATTAGAATATTTTTTCTATTCATTTTGCTCTGATTTTATTTCCAATTATTTTCTTTATAGTTGTTCAGCAGTTTCTAAGCTCTTATAACAAGGGAGTGGATGGCACATACACACAAAAGGGAAAAAAAAGCAGAGCTGACATTCCTGAATTTCATTATTTTACAGTTATTAACACAAAGTTACAAACTCTGGTGACACAAAATGTTTATTCTGAAGAAAAGGGGAAAAACACTGATAACTAAGTATATACCCTTTGGTGTATGCAAGAGAAACAATATATTTCCTGATGTGTCTCTAATCCCTCACTTGGTATAAACTCCTCTGTGAAGGGTTGATCACAATACCAACATTCTTTCCCATTAACATAACAAATGCTAAATTTAAGACAAAGGCATTCTAATTTCAACAATATGAGAAGATTGTGAGATATTTCTGGCCCTTGAGACTAGAGCTTATGGTCAACCTGGAATATGACTCATAGACAGCAAATCTGAGTGATAATTAACCCTTTCTGAACAAATCCACACTACTGTCTGTATCATGTAAAGAGACACTGGCAGGGCACTCAAAAATGCAGGACCCTGGGGTCAGTCTCACAGTAGACAGACTTCATCCTTGATTTCCATAATCAAAATTTTGGTGATTGTCATGTTAATGCATGTTCATCCTTATCTTTTTTCGTTTTTCTTCTACTCATATTTTCTTCCATGTATATTTCACAGAAAAAGGTAAATGAGGCACAACATTGCTGCTGTGAATGAGCAAATTAACTGGAAATACCACTTTTTTCTGGATTTCCAAAACATGCCAACAAAGTTTCTGTAGGCTGTAGTTTCTCAGTAGACATGGTAATGTAAAAATAAGATTCATAAGGAAATATGACAACCTAACCAAAAAAGAAACTAAACCAAGCAAATACAAATAGATATATAGTTTATCCCCATTAATCAGAACTTTTGGAAATCCATGAAAAATGAATCTATAGAGGTGTATGATCTTTACATAAGTAAACATGTGCTTGTAAAATACTATACTGTGGTTTTGTGCCCCCAACTCCTCTATTAACTTCAGAGTATGGGAACATCTGCTGATGATATGGTAAAAATCCAAAAAATGAAAATCAGATGCTCTAAATTATTACCATGCATCTGATCATCCCAACTTTCACAGGATTTTAAGTTCCATGCTGTCATTCGGTATTGTCACTCCCATTTACCATTAAATGTAAGCCCCCTCCGTCTTTCCTATAGAAATATAGTTGTGCTTCTTTATTCTTCCCATCATTTGACACAGTGTCTAAATACTACAGCACTACTGTATTTGGTCATATGGAAAGATATAGGTCTTCACTGAGAATAATTTTGCAAAGTCTCCTGGTGAGAGGTAGGAATTGGGAACTTCTGCAGTCTGGCTGTCTGTCTCTCTCATCACTCTTTCTCTTTCTTATTTATGCCATAGTATCAACAGTTTTGCTTCTCTTTTGAGTAGTTACACATAGAGACCCATGCTACTATCATTTTACTATGAAACCAGAGCCTATTACTATCTATTTTAACTGGTGAATTTATTTGTTCTTGTGTTCTTATTTTGGATTTTGGTAATGACTACCAATTTGTATATAAAAGTCTTTGAACTGCTATTAAGTATTTTCTCTTCCTTTAGTTGACACCAAAAGTTTTCCCAACAATATGGTCTGTAATTAATCTGTCATTATGCAAATCGGAAGCCACACTATATATACATATATATACATATATCTTTGTCAGGCTGGGAAATGATTAGTCTAAAATAAAAAGGTTGGCAAGAATCTCATTAGTTCTAATAAAGTGGCTGGGTGGCATTTTAACAAATTTAGTTTTGACAAGAAGCTGAAGTTTCACTACAAAGCTGAAATGTATTTTTCTATGTTGAGTGGTCATCTCTCCTCCAAAAGAAAAAGAAAGAAAAGAAATAGAAAACAATAGGAAATTAGAGAAACGGGCAACTAATATTTAAAAAGATTCTGTTTGATACCTCCATTAAATAAGAAGTTAGAGCAACACAAAAGAGGAGAAATTGAGGAGTTTAAATGAATCACTGATTTTTTTAAATGTTTATTTATTTTGAGTGAGTGTGCATGCGAGCAGAGGAGGGGCAGAGAGAGAGAGGGAGAGAGAGAATCCCAAGCATGTTCTAGACTGTCAGTCCAGAGCCCAATGCAGGGCTCAATCCCATAAACAATGAGATCATGACCTGAGCTGAAATTAGGAGTTGGACGCTTAACAGACTGAGCCACCCAGGTGCCTTAAATCACTGATCTTTTCAACAGACTATAAATGTACATTAAGGGGCGCCTGGGTGGCTCAGTCAGTTGAGCATCCGACTTCGGCTCAGGTCATGATCTCACAGTTCGTGGGTTCGAGCCCCACATCGGGCTCTGTGCTGACAGCTCAGAGCCCGGAGCCTGCTTCCGATTCTGTGTCTCCCTCTCTGCCCCTCCCCCACTCACACTCTGTCTCTCTCTCCTTCAAAAATAAATAAACATTAAAAAAATAAATCTTTTTAGAAGACCTTCACTACAATGGGTAATAGCATCATTTATTGAGTACTGACTCTGTGTCAAGCACTTAACATATTTCATCTTTTAATTCTGAAAATAATTCTATGACATAGATTTCATTATTTACAAAGTCCCAAAAGGATTAAGTGTCTTAATCCTAAATTCACACAGTTACTAAGCGTGAGAGCTAAGACACACGTTCAGGTCAGTCTTACTCCAACACATTAGCCCCTTCCACTGTTGAAGACCTGTAACAACATCACAATTCTGGAGAAGCTGTTTTCTTTACAAAGCAGGGTTCTAGTAGCTGACACACATCAGCTCTGACAGCATAAATTCATTATGAAAATATTTATAAAGTATAAATAGAACACATTGCTTGTCCTCATGTGATTTACATTTTAGCTAGAAACACAGATATATTAACCACTAATGGCCTAGGAAAGAATAGTGAAAAGGGTCAAGGAGAACTGAGGGAAGGAGTGGTTAATTCTAATTGGAGAAAAGGGAAAAGGTTCAAGAAAGAACAAAAACACCCGCGGTGGTATGAAACACCCGACTTCTTTAAGGGGCGCCGTCAGGGTAAGGGTAGGCAAAGAAGAGAAAAGGAAGACAGAAGGGATTATTTCATTGGCAGAAGCAGACAGAATTTGCTTGCCATTCTGGCTATACTGCATATTAGAGAGCGAGCTTCAAACTCTAATCATTTACTTAAAAGCCTATTATATACTATTTGATGTTTCCATCCATACATCTTTATTAATTTGGTAAATTAAAAAAAGCAAAGAAAGTATGAAATGAAAACCATAATGAATGTTATTAGAAACCAAGAGTCTATATTCTTCCTTAAAACCATCAGCAATGTAAGCAATGCTCAAGTCAGGGGCAAAGTTCCAGGTGGTGTGGAATCCTTAAAAAAAATACTCGTTCATCATGAAACAATGAAAATATCAGGTCAAAATATCAAAACAGGGAGATTTTTCAGTCCCAAATACAGAGTATTCTTTTCATCAGAGAGTCTACTCCAAATGATAGACCTAGTATTTTATCCAGCCATACATAAAGTTTTCATGCTAGGCTCAAACAATGGATTCCCTTGGGGCTGTATGTGATGGAAGATTTTAGAGTATTTGATTGACAATAAGAGTCCAGGAAACAGAGAAAGGTAGAGGTTGGTGTAACATTTTCTTCTTGGTGTTTTCTATGTATGTATGTCCTCTGTGTCTCTAGCTATATATATGAATGCTCTTGGCTGTATGTGGTACTCAGAGAGGACTGACAGTGCATTGCACAGCACCGGGCATCTATGGCTGCTCATAAATATCACTATGGTGATGACATGGAATGGTAAGTACTGAAGTGGGACAAGAAGAGGACTCAAAAATTATGCAGCAAATTAAATCAAACTGGTACATTCAGTTATCTTTGAATAGTAATATAACATTTTAATAATAAATATAAGAAACAACACCCATTCTTTCAGAAGGTGAGGAACCAGAAGGCTGACCCCTACAATTATCTTAAAGGAACAAAGCAGGAGACAATTTTGCTTCTGTAATATATAGCTCTTCCTATTTGATTAATTCCACATTTAAAGCCTTAGTAGGTTCCAAGAAGACCCTGTGAATTCAAAGTGTCCAGGGATGCATACATTCCCTTCTTTTGATCTTGATAAGGCCACACCGATTTTTTTTACTATATGCAAATGCAAAAAGTAAGTCATGTCATACTTTGGCAGCAGTGAAAGTGGATAACAAACCACACTTCAGAAAGCACAGATTGAGTTAGGTTGCCTTTAAGGGAGATCTAACTGCTGTGTACTGTGAAGTTAAAAGAGGAACATATCATACTGTCAAAGACAAGTGGGCTGTGTGAACTGCAAGCTCAAAAGCCTCACAGTAATCCCAACCACACGCCAAGTCTCAGAAAGTGGGGCAGTGTCTCCTTTGGAGATGGGGGTGCGGGAACACTCCAAGGTATGCAAAGCTGACAACTCTCCACAAGAGAGGGAAGAGCCGCATGGAATGTTTTTTGCCTTCAAATAATTGTTCACATGCTCTGCAAGTCATCTTCATTAGCTAAACAAATACCTTTGAGCGCAATTTTTATTTGTCCAGATCAGACTTAAAGTGAGTATTTCCAGGACTCTTTAGGAGGTCAGGAGCTTCAGGGGTAAATTTACTTTGAAAAATATACTCAGCTTTTCTGTTAAAAATGCTCTTTTTAAAACAGAATATGGTATGTTGCACCTAAAAGTTTTGAGTATGCCAAACCTAAAAGAAAACGAGTGTTCTCCTTTGGGTTGTTATTCTGACATTCCATTCTTGGTCACTCAAACCCCAATTCACTAATATACTCAAAACCTGACTCACCTCACTTCATTTTGTTGTTTGTCCAGTAAATATTGTATAATAGGCAAAGATTGAAGGTCAAGTTTATTGATTAAAACCCAAAGCAATGAAGTATCTATTAAGTGAGGATAACTGACTCTCATGTGGCTTAATCCACATGGAATTTTTCTTCATGAAGTGATTTTGACAGAAATTAGCAACACTGTAAGAATTAAATAACACAAAAATGTTTCTAGATACATTACATTTTAAAATTAAAATGCTCACATTCACAAGTTAAACATCGCTACTTCCATGCTGTCCCTCCCATTTCTATGGCATCCATACTAGTTCTGAGAGCCTCTGTAAGTGTGGACTATTACAATAGGTTTCCACTTGGATTTTCTTTCTCAAGTCCTTACACCATAATTTTGTTTTACTCACATAAAAACTGAAAACTCTGTTATTCTGCTTTTATTTCCCCCTTTTAACTGAGTCTGTACTGGTCCCAAAAGATGCATATTGATTCACTAATGCATCAGGCTATATTATCCCACACAATATTTGAAAAGGATCATTTTATAGTAATGCTAGATAGCGTTAACATGATTATTACACAAATTCATCAAACAACAGTGCTTTTTGTGGATAAGCTGGTGACAGATGTTACCAAGTTCTCCATGGCTGACCTTCTTTCCTGGCTTCTTAATGCAAATGTCTTACTTAACCTACTTTAGTGTCAAGAACTTTAAGAATAGGATAAAAGTGATAGTTACTCTTCCCAGTGGAAAAATATTAAAGAGCACCAAATTTTAGATATACTCCCATGGGTTTTATGGTTAAAGAATCCCTTGATTTTAAGTGATATCACCTCGTTTTAGCCAGTGAAACAGCTATTCTACCGGGTAAAAAATGTCCCTCATAAACAAACAAACAAGAACAAAAATGTCATACCACATCAGCCAAGGAAGCCTGTGTCAGCGTTTGAGGAAATGTGTTATTTAAAAATCTCAAGTCTATTTTGTCAATCCTGTGAATCGTTCGTTCATCATGTCTTTATACATGTAAGACTGTGTTTCAACCATCACCAACTCCTGAGATGGTGGAACCGGATGGATAACTCTGAAGTTTCCACACGATGACACTCATGACTGCTGTTTCCCGTGGCAGCTTCTTAATCTGGGGAAGCTCCCAGCCGTGGCTCCCCAGGGCCCCCTGCTTAAACTCTCGGCAGCTGCTCCTCTCAGCATTGAATGGCTCCAGTCAGCAGTCGAGCCCGGCAATTACAGTCTCCTACAGCTGCTCCCCAAGAGTCCCATTGCTTCTCACATGCTCAAACAACCTCCAACAGCATCTTGATCTCCCAGCAGCTGCACATTTGAGCATTTCTTTGTCAGCATCACTTCTAAAAGATGTCTCATGGCAATGCTCTAATGGAGCCATTCCCCCAGTCTAAAGAGCTGGTCCTGTTCCCAAACAGCCCATCCCCCAACCCTCACTCCACTTTATGGAACAAGACAATATGGTGTCATACTTCTAACTGCTTCTTCAGCACTTGCTGGGTCTTGAAGTAGCTTCTCATTCAGTTCTGAATGATTTATTGTGCACACAAAGAAGAAGTTTCAAGCAGTTTCCTAGAGCTGGCTATCACTTCCTGCCTTGTAATCAAACCACAACCCTTCTATGTACCAACTACTTCACTCCAAAAGTTAGATATGACCTCCATTGAAAGAGGGTCACCTCCTTCATATGCACCCTGGGTGTACCTCTGTCCTAGCCCCTACCTAACTTTAGTGCATTCATTTGCTTCATGTTAGTATTGCCCCACTGATTTGTGAATTCCTTGAAGGGAAAAACGAATTCTTATTTGTGGATATTTGTTTTCTAAACACCTAGAACAATGCTTAGCATATGGCAGGTGCTTAAAAATGTACCTAGGTTGCATTAGAGGAAGTGTCCAAAGTCAGGTAACTGGTTTACTAGAGAAGAGTCCCAAACTGCTTTTCATTGGTTTCCCCACAAGGCACAGGTGCAGCTGTAAAAATCAAGACCCAGAATATTGTTGCACAGCTCACAGCTCCCAGGGTAAATATACAACCCCAGTTCTGTAGCCTTTTTTAGGTTATTTTTCTTAAAGTTACAGTCTGTGTGAATAATGAAAGACTTCAGTTTCCACTCGTGCCATTGTGTATTTGCAGCTCTAATATTCATTAAAGATGCAACCGAAATGTTAATGATAATTGCACCCTAAAAGCTAATAAAGAGAAGCCCAAGGCTCACATAAATGCCAGCATTTAATAATTATGCATACTTTTATCTTTTCTCCTTAATCTATCTTACTTTCTGAAAATTAGTTTAGTAAATCTAAGATCCCAATGTATGTGTAATTAATTTCAAAATTTGTTTTTAAATTTGTTTTTTATACTCAGGAATGAGATATATTTTTTCCAGAATATAAAGAGGTAATCATCATTATATAAAATGGTTACCTATATAGACGGTAGAACTTAAAACATACCTCTTGAGAGTAGGAAATGCTTGACATTTTATGTGGGAAAATTTTATCAGTCAAGATCCAGCCAGGAAAAAAGAAACCAATTTAAGCATTTCAAAAAAAAAAAAAAAAGAGTTTTAATACCTCTTGTTTATACGGTTGATAAAGAGCTAAGAAACCAAAGCATGTGAAAGTGAAGAAGCTCAGATTTGTAACAGTGAGAAGCCACTAATAATTCCTACATGCAAGTATCATTATTAGAGCCCAGAGATCGGAACCGCTCATCAGGAGCGAGATCCACAACATGGGACTGCCTTGCATGAGCTGTGCCAACTGGAAGACAGGCTATCCAGTGGAAGCTGGAGTCCAGGAGGGGAAAGGCTTGCAGGAGATGCTGCCTGAGGCAATGGGAGAGGGGGACTAGCCTGACTTCTCCCTGACTCCCTTTCTGATCCCTTCTCCTCTGGGTGAATCCTGCCAGGAACCAGAAAAAGGGACAGCCTGAGAACACACCTACAGTGGTCAGCCCACTCCATTATACAAAGCGTAGCAAAAGAGTGCAGAGAATGGCTCTGAAATCAATAAGGCAGAAATGACTGCCACCATATCTTTTCCTTAACTTTAGGTAGTAGTCAGCTTTCAAAAAAATGTAGAATCCTAATTACTGTACCTCAAAACTTTAACATCGGTATACATTGATCATATCTTTTTCCATGAAAGATTTCCACTGGAAAAAATTAATTTTATTAATATTTTACAACTATTATCTATGTTCTTACATTTATTTTATTTTTTATTTTTTAATGTTTATTTATGTATTTTGAGAGAAAGAGAGAGAGTTGGGGAGGAGCAGAGAGAGAGAGAGAGAAAGAGAGAGAGAAACCCAAGCAGGCTCTGAATTATTAGTACAGGGGCTGGATCCCATGAACTATGAGATCATGACCTTAGCTGAAATCAAGAGTCAGATGCTTAACCAACTGAGCTACCCAGGTGCCCCTCTATTACCTATCTAATGAAAGTCACTGGGATTAATGACAGCAATCCCAATTATGTCTTAACTCAAAAAAGGAAAGAGGAATGGATGTACCTATGCATTATCAGGTCACTGGAAAAGGAATAAGGTAAAACCTATTAAATATCTACTCTGAATCAGATACTTTGAGAATTTTTTCATATGTCTAACTGTATTTTTAAAGAAAAATTTCACAGCAATACCAAGAGTTACTATTTTTTTTTTACTTTTCAGAGAATGAAAATGGGCCTTAAAAAAATGGAGATACTTAACCAAGTTCATATACTTTATAAATATCAGAACTGGATGTCACCTGAAAAGTGTCTAATCCCTATGCCACACTAACCTACTTAGGAGAATACTGGTCCCAACTAGTTTCAAAGAGAGAAATAACCCAAACCATTATTGAATGAGAAAAAAAAAATCCAGATAAATTTTTTTCTGGTAACTGGCTAGCTTGTACTTCCAAGGAACTTCACTCATTCATTCTATTGTGTATTCAGTACTTATTTTAGACCCAATTACTTGACAGCCCCTGTCCCATTCACTGAGGGTATGGAAGTAAGATGGACAAAATTCATACTTTCATGGAGCTTATCACAACCTGCCATGCATTGGATAATTAAGGCATGTCTCTATCCTTTCTACTAATTTAATAGTATCTCATTCTGAGGTGATTTTCACCCCAGCAGTCATTTGGCAATGTCCTGAGATATTGCAGGATATAACAGTCAGGAAATGCTACTGGTGTCTATTGCATTGAGGCCAGTGTTTTAAGTCCATTCAGGCCTCTATCACAAAATATCATAACTGAGTGGTTTATTAACAACAGTCACTCATTTCTCACAGTTCTGGGGGGCTGAGAAGTCTAAGATTGTATCATCAGCAGATCCTTTGATGAGGACCCACTTCCTAGATAGCCAAACTTTCATATTTACATCCGCACATGGTAGAAAGGGTGAGTGGTCTCTGTGGGAGCACTAATCCCATTCATGAGGGTTCCACCCCTATGACCTAAGCTCCTCCCAAAGGTCCCACCTCCAAATACCATCACACTGGGTACTAAGTTTCAACATATGTATTTTGAGGGGACACAAACATTCTCTAGCAGCCAGGGCTGCTCCTAAACATATTACAATATGCAGCCAATTATGTCTATCCCAACACACACACACACACACACACACACACACGGAGTAATTGTATGGTCCAAATGTCAATGATGCCAAGGTTGAGACACCTTGTTCTAGGTGTATAAGAAGATATCTTTATTTTTGAGTGTGTGTGTACTAGTTTTCTAATTGCTAACATAAATTGCTACAAAGTAGCTGAAAACAAATTTATCTTAAAACAAATTACAGTTCTGTGTGTTAGATATCCAACAGAAGTCTTTCTCAGTAAAAATCAAGGTATCGCCAGGCCTGCATTCCCTTCTGGAGTCTCTGGAGAACCCATTTGCTTACCTTTTTCAGCTTCTAGAGGCTACCCATATTCTTTGGTTCATGATCCTCTATCTTTAAAGTCAAGTAAGGGCAGGTCTAGTACTTCTCATATATCACACACTCTGACCTACTTCCACAGACGTCAATCCCTCTGATTCTCTTCTAACTTCCTCTTCCACTATTAAGGGGCCTTGTGGCTTCGTGGGACCCACCTGGATAATCCAAGATGATATCCCCATTTTAAGGTTAGATGATTTGCAATCTTAATTCTCCTTTGCCATGTAATCTAACATATTCACAGGTTCCAGAAATTAGGACATGGTCATCTCTGAGGACCATTCTGCTTTGGCCTAAGGAAGAGCACATGTGCAACTTTTAGCAAAGTTATTTGCACAGAGTTGGTACTGAGTTAAAGTAAAGGGACCACACAAGTATTTTTTGAATTAAAGTGAATTAATCATAGATGTCCTTTTAAAATGGGCTACCTTGAAATGGAAGGGTCATAAGCAGAGGGAAGACAATATGCATGTCCTGCCTAATTCTGCACTGATGAATAAGGGAAGCCGTCCCTCCTCAAGTCTTCAATATGTCATTTTAAAACGTGTCCATCCACCGACTTACTCAAATCAAAACCTAAAATAATGAGTGAAGTACCTGAGAGAAAATTCTAATTGTGTTACTCTTTTTAAATGTTTTAAAAATGTTAACTCCTTAATTTGTGTGGCATTAGGAATCCTTGGCTATAATATTTATAGCTAACTTTGTCCCATATAAAGTATTTTTTTCTCAAAATAACATTGCTATATCTATCTATCTATCTATCTATCTATCTATCTATCTATATCTAGATAGATATAGATAGATATGTGTGTATATATACATTCATAAAATGCTGGTATCCCATTTATTATTTTTTCACAAATGATTTTTTCACAAATCATTTTTTTACAAAATGCAATCACTATTCTGCACTTGTAAAAACATGGGGATTAGCAGAGGATAAAGATGCTATGACCTGGAATGGAAATAAGCAACCTAAGTCATGAATGCCTAACTAATCCTTTTAATTTAAAATTTTTCCTGTTATGTCAGCATTCCTGATGTTATGCCCTAAAGATAGCATCAGTACATTAAGTCACAGCTTAAGCAAAGTGACTGGCTTGAAGCCAGGGAGAAGGAAGTATGTACGTATGTACAACCAATAAATCTCTATTGGGTCCCTAAGATTTGTCAGGCAATACTGGTGATACTTTCCTGGATGGCTGGGAGTCAAAAAAGGATTAAGACTCAGTCCTCACCCACGAAGAGTTCACTGAGGTTCTTACCGGGAGTCCACACATAGACCAAGGGGTTCATGAGCATCTTGCTCATGTAAAGTAGTTTGTAAAATGTTCATGGCATGTACAATTTTCTAGAGACCAAGTGTACAGGTTTCATCAGATTTTCAAATGGGTTCATGACTGCAAAATGTTTAAGAACCACTGGTCTGGATGCAAAACTACTAGCATGGGTAAGAAAGCTGTGACAGCTTTCAGGTCCTACCTTTCCTAAGTCCCTCCTGCTCCCACTGGATCACTAACCAAAAGATGCTAAAGGGATGGGAAGTGAAGTGGTGTGGGGCAGAGGGATACAAGGACACAGTCACTGTATGATTCAACTTTGCCACCAGCCTTAATTGCTCCCATTTTCTTCTTGGCACTACACATAATTAATTCTTACTGTTCTGCTACAAATCATAAGATAAACAATATCATTAGCAGATTCAAATTTTCTCCTCTGCTAAATTTTACACATATAAAGGTTATAAAGGAGTATGTCATTTAGAATTTAATGAAAACAGCAAAATCCTAATTGTCTTGGTAGTAATTTCTTAACTACCCACATAATTTAGGGAAGTAAACAGTAAAATTATTTCATAGATCAAATCGTTTTGCAATGACTTCCAAGAAGACAAATTGTTTCACCAGAGTCTTATGTATTTTCAGGGTTCCTGAAAATAAGTGGACCGGCGAAATCTTGGTAATCTTTTATTTATAGAGAGATTTTAATACTGATAGTGTACATTGCATTGGGATTTGACATGTGTTACTTACATAGTTATTTTATTTCTTTTTTAGGAAAAAATAAAGATACTCCAAGATAAGCAACAGATATAACTATTATGAAATGTAACAGACAATACACAACTCAGAATTACAACCAAGAAAATAAAAATTTCATCAGCCTGGGCTTTGAGATATTTACCAAACTGTGTTTCAAGAACTAGAGTAAATATCCATTAATTGTTGAAGGGACTTTTATTTATTTTTTTTTTTATTTTTTTTTTTTAAATATTTTTTTCAACGTTTTTTATTTATTTTTGGGACAGAGAGAGACAGAGCATGAACGGGGGAGGGGCAGAGAGAGAGGGAGACACAGAATCGGAAACAGGCTCCAGGCTCCGAGCCATCAGCCCAGAGCCTGACGCGGGGCTCGAACTCACGGACCGCGAGATCGTGACCTGGCTGAAGTCGGACGCTTAACCGACTGCGCCACCCAGGCGCCCCTTGAAGGGACTTTTAAAGGACATCAGATCTTGCTTAAAGGATTAATTACTTTAAAATATTGTCTGTTTTTTTTAAATGTTTATTTATTTTTGAAAGAGAGAGCGTGAGCATCAGGAGAGGCAGAGAGAGGGGTGGGGCAGAGGATCTGAAGCGGGCTCTGCGCTGACAGCAGACAGCCTGATGCGGGGCTCAAACTCACGAACCACGAGATCATGACCTGAGCCAAAGTTGGATGCTTAACTGGCGCCCTGTTTGTTTTGTTTTGTTTTTGTTTGTTTGTTTGTTTGTTTGTAACAGAGAGGGAGGCAAACCATAAGAGACTCTTGGACTCTTAACTATAGAGAACAAACTGAGGGCTGCTGGAGGGGACGTGGTGGGGGGGCAGATAGGCTAAATGGGTGATGGGCATTAAGGAGGGCACTTGTTCGGATGAGCACTGAGGGTGTTTGTTATATGCAAGTGATGAATCACTAAATTCTACTCCTGAAGGCAATACTACACTTTATGTTAACTAACTTGAGTTTAAACAAAAACTTAGAAAGAAAAAAAAATATATGGTCAAATTGCATTTTGAAATGTGCATTACCAAAAAAAGTAAAAAAAAAAAAAAAAAAAAAAAAAAAAAACAAGTACTGCTTTACTCAGTCTCAAAATGACTGATAAATATTGTCCTCCCTCTTGTACATTCAATTCTTCGATATCCTTTTATTTAACACTTGCCAATACGATTCAAAACGTAGAAAGAAAGACAAACTGTGGCAGAATTACTTTTCAACAACACAGACCCCAAACTGTACAATCTTTGGACTTCATTGCCCCTAGCCTGCCACACCTCAAAAAAATATCCGACTCGTGAGTAAACCAGAAGTTTAAAGTAAAGTAAAGTAAAGAGTAAACCAGAAGTACTAAAGAAGTACTTTCCTTGCTGTCACAATTCCCTACTCAGCAAAGATGCTTATTTAAATTCCAATATTGGTCCCCTTGCACCAGCTATGAAGCTCAGTGGTTTCCATGAAAGTTCCTTGTGTAGAAGAAGGGATGACTCAGCTGGAAGCAAACAGTGTGCAACAGCTACCAATATTATTTTTCTGTCATTCTTACCTCTCTCTCATTCGCAAATGATAGCATCTTGAAACTTTATTAGAAAATGCCATCAACTTACTCATTCCCTCTGTGAGCAGTACACTATGGATTTCTGCACCATTTTGATCTACTACTGTTCTAATACAAGATCTTTTATTGACGATACACAAAACTTCATGCACTAATTTTTGGCTAGGAAAATATGATTACTAAACTTGAGAAAACCCATTTCAAAAAAACTATTATTCATTGAAATTTACCTTCTCTTTCTGCTACTTCTTTTACCTCACATGCAGAAAAATGATGGCCAAAAGACTTTAAAAGAGAGTATAAGAGAAAAAAAGATTTTCTAAAGATTATAAGAGAAAAAGAAAAAACAAAAGAATATTCAGGAAAGAAGATAAATGTCTATTCTGAAAGAAGTGCCCAAACTTGGGTGCCTGAGTGGCCCAGTCAGTTAAGTGTCAGACTCCTGATCTCAGCTCAGGTCATGATCTTACAGTTCATGAGATACAACCCCATGTGAAGGCTCTGGACTGACAGCATAGACCCTGCTTGGGATTCTCTCTCTCTCTCTCTCTCTCTCTCTCTCTCTCTCTCTGCTCTTCCCCTACCTCTCAAATGAGGATTTCACTAAAAATGAGTTCAATTAACAATTAACCTTATTTTTAATGGGCGCTGGTAGTTAAATCAATAACCTAATAAATGCCAATACATTCACAGATAAAAGTAAGGTGATGGTTTCCTAGAAGTTCGCCTGATACACATGACCATGTAACCACAGTGATTCCAGCCAGACTGGAATTTCTGAAAAGAAAACTAAAAATATCCACCAGAAAAAAATGCATTAATTTTTAAAATTATTATGTAACATTCACTGCCTAAAAAACCCTATTCTACATAAGTCCAGATGACTGGACCAGAATTTGTCTGTGAAGGTACACTTGAGGGAACGATTTTACAGAATTCTAGATCACAAATGACACTGGAAGGACTTATTTTTCCAAAGTTTCAGAAATGAAGCATAATTGTTCTGTTTAGATTCCAAATCTAAAAATAAATCTCAAAATAAATAAATAAACATTAAGAAAAAAAATGAGTTCATGGATACAGAGATGATAATTGGTGGTTGCCAGCAAGAAGATGAGGGGATTGGCAAAATGGATGAAGGGGGTTAAAAACCACAAATGTCCAGCCATAAAACATATTCAGTCTTGGGGGTATAATGTACAGCATGATGACTGCAGTTAATAATATTGCATTGCATATTTGTAAGTTGCTGACAGAAGAGATCTTAAAAGTTCCCATCACCATAAATAAATGTGTAAGTATGTGTGGTGATGTATGTTAACTAGACTTATTGTGGTGATCATTTCACCATATTTACAAATTTTGACTCACTATATATTGCACACCTGAAAATAATATAATATTTTATGTCAATTATATTTAACATTTTTTTTAATTTAAAAAGACTGTATTTTATATCTACTTTATCTTGTAAGTATACTATGAAGTTACATTCCTTTAGTTACAGCTAAAGGCTCTTCAGATGGGATAATGAAGCCTCATTATGTTAAGGACCATTTTTAGTGCAGGTGGTTTATTATTTGTTTATATGTTGAAAATTTTAAGGGTATATATTTTAGGTCTTTGTCATTTCTTTGTATTTGACAGCATGTCCAAAGTTGGGTTCCTATGTATAATCTGAATATCCCCAACAAATATAAAAAGAGCTTAAATAAAACAGAGTGGGGGCCAGTCTGAGGGCCTTCCTGAGCCATCACTGCATTCAAGAAATGACTATTTTGACATGTGCGGGTTCTGTAAGAGTTTTCCTAGTGCTGATAATTTTTCTTTGGTTTCATTTTATAGCTTATTGAAAAATTTTGAAATGTTTAGTGTTGCAGAACATCGACCTGAATTTTCTAATGTATGTGGTATTTTGAACATGTTTTTACTATCATAGCTCTTTCTCCCTTTGGGTCTTTCAAGGAAGGCAGGTCTATGATCTGTAATGCTGTGTTATTGCCCATCAGCTCAATGTGGAGCACAAGTGTGGTGTCTTTCTCTTCCACTATGTACCTTGTCAAGGCTTTAATATTCATAAAAGAATGTTAACATTAGATTAAGATGTGCTGGTCTTTAAAGAATACAGCTCTATACTTGTGGCCACATGGAATAATTGCTCTCCAGATACTCATTGGCAAGTCTAATTTTGAAATATCTGTACCTGAATTCCTATTCAAAGACCTTCTGAGAGAAATAATATTTGCGGAGGTTTGATTCAGAAAGGCTAGGTCCTAAAATTTACTTACAGATTAAGGTAATAATCAAAAAGCTATCTCCCTGTTATTGAACTGGCATCATACTGAATTTACTTTCAGATGTTTAATTTTTTTCTTTACTTCCCTGTACTTCAGGTTATATTGAGAGGTGTTATAAGGAATGATTCTCTGAATGAGCACTGTGAGTGTTGTACAGTTACTGTTGAGATGTTCCTTACAGCTCACAGTGGTTCACTGGGCTGATTCACAGTAGAAACGTTGTTCCGTTCTGAGTAACAGGATCAGGGCACTAAGAAATGTAAGTGTCAACTTTATGAGCATGGAATGAATAACTAATCCTGTTTTTCTCTGTGTACTGGCTGCTACAAATATCAGAACTAAATTTTTACCAAGCTCTAGAATTACTTAGAAACCATGACATAAATTTTATGTTCTAACCTCACCAATGACTGCATCCTACTCTGCTTACCTTATATTTTGCCTCCAATTTCTCCTATTTACCTTGGTGTACTAACTACTTCTTTATAAGCCTCTTTAAATCCTTTCCGATGTAAAACAGAATGTTTAATAATAAATGGTGTTTGAATGTGTTGTCTTTCCATTTTACAAAGGCTTTCTCCAAACAATGACTAAGCCAGAGGCAAGGGGCTAATACTGTCATAGTTTGGGATCTTTGGGAAGCACACACTGAAATGAGATGGAGTTTATAGTGCAGGGTATTTATTAGGAAATGCCTTTGTGATAAATCTCTGGAGAAGGAAGAAGAATGAGATGGGATTGAACAGAGCAAGAATTTCAGCTGTAGAGCTGTTCAACAGCTTCAGCTGTTCTGGAGCCAAAATGGCTCATCAGAGTTATCCTACTTTAGGCTGAAAGGGAAGGGCCTTTATACCCCCTGCATCAATCAGTCCTCAGATATTGGTTGCTTTAGGACAAGTCTGACTTTGGGGAAAGTGGCTCTCTATAGCTGAGGTGATCCCTGAACAGTCTGATCATTAAATGCTATAAAAACAAACCCAACAGCTAGAAAAGCAAACCCATCCCTGAAAAGGGAAGTGTGCCACCCCATGTATCACAAACACTCCAGGTAAGCCAGATAAGCTGAGGAAATCAGAATACCCTGGAAAGTTAAATACCCTCAAGAAGGTATTTTGGCCATAGAATTATGTGCTAGTCAAATAATCTATTGTACCTAGAGAAAATCTAGAGTATATTTCCCTGAAAGGGCACAGGTGGAGGGAGAAACATTTCACACATATGTAATGTGTGTGTGTGTGTGTGTGTGTGTGTGTGTGTGTGTGCGCACACGCTTAAAGGGGCTTAAAACAATATACATTTATTATCTCAGTTTCTGTCCAGGTATGTCTTAGCAGGATCCTCTGCCCACAGTCCTATAGGCTATAATCAATGTATGGTCAGGGCTTATTATTGTGTGCATATGTGTTTAATATACAGTCGGTATGAGTGTCTATTTTGTGCTATACACAACCTAGACTTTAGACTTGGACTCGAAGTAGAAGCCATCTCTATCATATACTCAAGTGTGCAGCATTTACATTTCATGATTCCTATCACTACAGGATTGTACTAAGGAACTCAAGCTTCATAGCAAGTCTTCCAGCCTTGTACACTTTTACACTCATGAAAAAGAAACATTATGCTTAGTAAATTCTTTATCACATGATTTGAAACACTGGACATTTAGGTAGCTTTATCAGTGGTATATTACATATAGGCAATCAAAATTTTATCTTCTTACTGAGCCTATTTCTATGCCCTTGAAGTAAAACTCCAATTCGCCACATTCTTCAAATTTCATGAGTATATACATTGTTCAGCTAAGTTGATGAAAGCAAAACATGGAGATAAACACAACAGACCTGCAGACTATATACTGAAAGGTACGGCTATGCACAACTCAGTTTTCACTGTGTTCAATGCAAGCATGGTACAAGTGGTACGGAATATTTTTCATACCTAAATAATATTTTCCTTGCAAATCATCAGTGATTTATTTGTTTGTTTTTTGTTTGGTTGGTTGGTTGGTAGACTGGTTCAGGTTCTTCTGTTTTCATTTTTTTGTCGTGTTGGTCATCTTTTTGTTTCTCACTGGTAGGGACCTTAAGATCTTCTGGTTTGAGTCCTCCTCTTTCAAATGTGAAAACTAGACTTTAGAGAGGCTTGATAATTACCCATTTCATGAGAGAAAACTCAGGATTGGAATCCAGGTTTTCCAACTCCTACTCTAGTGCCTTTTCTCCCTCATTGTTCCATTCACTGGTATTAATAGCTCTAAGAAATCAATAGCACTGACAAATTTCCCATGCACAATGTCTGTGTTGGCAAGATATCCTTTCTATTATCCCATTTCTAAAATGATTTTTTTAAATATCGCTGGAGCACGCAGTTGCAACAATTAAAGATGAGCTTTGTTTTTACTAGCCAATGTGTGTGTTTGACATCAGTGATTAATACAGTCTTCTCTCACTTGCTATGTTTCTTTATCTTGGTGAATAAAGACTTGACAAATTGTTAGGCAAAGAGCATATACTTCAAAACTATTGAGATATACCTGAGTAGCAGACAACCTAAGAAATATAAAGACTGAAGAGAGGGGCACATCCGCTTATTCTCATTCATCAAGAGAAAATGTAGCTTAAGTGGGGTTGACT
Source organism: Panthera pardus (assembly GCF_024362965.1). Taxonomy (NCBI): domain Eukaryota; kingdom Metazoa; phylum Chordata; class Mammalia; order Carnivora; family Felidae; genus Panthera; species Panthera pardus. Next base: position 47,372,614 of record NW_026526666.1, on the reverse strand, counting down.
TTTTGTGACATTTATTTAGTTCTTGAATTGACTGACAAGCCTATTAATGTATTCCCTGAACTTTATTAATGTAATTGGAAAACTGCCCACATGTCAATCAACTTCTAATAAGTAATTATGTTCATAAATACTGTAAAATTATTAGCTTTTAATTTGACCCAAACACATACTCTCAAAACTGTAACATGAATTTTATTTTTCTAGAAGAACAAAATATTCTAATAAAGCATTGAATATTGGCATTCCCACAATGCACTTCCTAAAATGGAATTTAAAAGTTCACCATCATCAAATGGCCAACAAAAAAAGAATGCAATAGTAAGGCATGTAACAGTTTAAAAAAATCTGTATGATGTGAAACAGTGTATGTAGCATAAAGTTATGAAGCAATCCTATGAAAATTAAACATGTGCCTGGGCACAGTTCATATAGCCATAGTCTGGCTTAAAAATACAGTCCTACTATGGAACAAGAGAGAATGGAAAAAGAAGAAAGACGGATATATTTAGTGTCTAGAAATGCATCACTTAAACCTATTAAGAACCAAAATGACTATATCTCCAGTGACTCAAATATATTATTACCCAAGTATACTTTTTTCTCATGTAATAAAAATCTTTTGCAGTCCTTGAGGTAGAAATTCAAGTCAAAGGGCACAGAAATAAACAAGAGAACAAGATTGGGCTTAGATAACAGTAGGATTGTGTTTTTGACTTGTAATCCTATGCTGGTTTCTGAAGCTGGACCAACTCCTGCCCTCTAGCATCTCTAGATAATCTCTGAATAAAGATAGACTTTGGTGTAAACTTTATTCTATTCTCATATGATTTTAAATAAAGAACATCGCCACAGTGTGCAATGTTCTGTAATAAGAAAAAACATTGAGGGAATTTACAGACTTGTTTGCCTTATATTTGCCTCCTGAAAGTTAATTATTTAACTAACATGTTTAACCTTTATCACAAATTTAAAATACTTACTAATAATTGAAGTTGTATTTGAATTCAGGTTTACCTCTTTATATGAGGAAATAAAGTTCCAGATGTAAGTTAGTAAAGTTCCAGATATAAGCCATGTACCTAAATTAATAGTTACTGTTGAATATTTGAAGGATAAACCGAGAGATAACACAACTAACTTGCTCACTCAGCTTTCCTATTAGGAATAAAACATGCACTCACTGGCACCACATTATCATATAATTTGTTATTAATTTTACTTAGAAATGCTGCAATGTCATTTTGAGATCCACAGCCTAATATTTCTATGCAACAAACACATGATTAATCTGTAAAGCACAAGGAAATAATGTAAAAGGGCAAGAATATACATTTTCTATTCTACTAGCATTATAATTGCATTTTTCTTGAAAAGTATTTATATTGGGGATAAATATGCTCTTACATTTTAGTATGCAGGAAAAATAAAATAGCTTGATGATTCAGTTTGTATTTGGAGACTGCAAGTTAGCTAGAATGATTTATGATCTTCTGAAAGTAAATCAAAGTATAAAGCATTGTGTACCATGTTTTTTCAATAACTCTATATTTAAATAAAGTAATTCTAGAAGTCTGTTTCTTTCCATTGTGACTTGAATTAATGTAGGCAGAATTTGGATTAAGACAGAGTGTTAGCAGTCTGGAGGATTACTTTTAAAGAGTTAATATATATATATATATATATATATATTTTTTAAAGTTCTAATATTTTAATGTATCCATCATGAGTTATCAAAGATTAAGTTTAATGTATCAATCATGGGTTCTCAAAGATTTATTGACAAGGTGACTCAAAGGAAGATACTGAGTGAATCAGACACAAAAAAATCATAATGTGGTGTTAATGGATAATTTTTGATCTTGGCAAGTTGGGATTTGTACATCTATAATAGCCATTACACTTAATGGAATCTAGGAACATAAATCCCTGAAGATAATGACAACATATCTTTCAACAATGTCAGTTACTTCTGAGTCATTCTGATATCTAAATATTGAACACTGTTTTAAGTACAGTCCTTCACAATTTAACAGTTACAGAAATGCGTACCTTGTACAGTTAGATGCACCTGCATTGTCCTTGGTGTATGTTGAGTCTGAACAGAACACGTGTACGGGCCATCGTCTGTCACATCTACATTCTGTATCTGGAGGCTGTAGTCTCTTTTATTCAATGTCGAAATTGAAACTCGAGGATCCACTGACCACTTATCACCTCCCGCAAAAATAATACTTGACCGGTTCAGCCAGGCACCCTTTGAAGCTCCATCTTCCAAATAACACCTACAAATTACCAGAGACAGAACACTATTAATCAAAATGAAAATGAAAGACAACGTTATCTTTGCTCTGAGTGCATGTCCGTATGCTGAATTATGGTGCTGCATCAAATGCAAATATCAGACAGTAATGCAGAAGATACGAACATATGAACACACTGGTACATCTTCCATTCCCAATGTAAACGTGAAACAATACCTGCATACGGTTTTCTTTTGTTTTAAATGTGTGTGTGTGTGTGTGTGTGTGTGTGTGATGACATGCACATGTTTTAACTTGAAGCCAGTCAAAATCCTTTTTCATTCTCTCTGGATGATGAGTAAATTTAAATTAAGTTAAAATAGTTCAAGTAATAATTTTCAACATTGAAACATTTTTTTTCTTTGAAATTATAAGAAGTAGAAAAAAAGGTCCATGAGTTGGCCTGTTTTAACCAAATTCAATTCTAATATAATGCACTAGATACTAGAGAGAAAGCATAGAATAGTACCATATCATGTCAATTTTTTAAATGATGCATTTGCAGAGGGGTAAGCTTGTATTCTGAAACTATAAACTGCATTTTACTGATAATATTGCTCTTATGATTAAATGAGACAAGGCTTATATGGTATGTTTAGTAGCAAATTCTTGCTGTCTTTTCAATAAACTGACCATAGTCTTTCTAGGAAGCATTAATTTGTCCAAGAAACATTTACAAAGCATCTACCATTTATGGATTTACACATGATATTACCCTTGCTCTCTAAAACTTTTAGTCTGGTAAGGAAGCTAATCAAGCAAATCAATCAATGCTATATACAGAAAGAATATTTTATTAAATCAGGCACAAGTTACAAAAGAGTTACTTGACTCAGAAGGGGTATTGGGGGTATAGAGAAATGCTTTATGGAACAGGAAATGCCTGGAATAAAGGGTAAGGAACAGGAGACATGACATTTAGACAGAGGTCATATGTGGGTAACACCAGAGGAAGGTGAGAGAAAGTTATACACTTCAAGGAAGTACAATAACGCATGGGATATAGGGTAGGAGGGGTGAGAGATTAAATTGGAAAGGTAGACTAGAGCCAGATGATGATAGCAAGCCTGATGACAATTAGTGGATTTTCAGGCCAATTTTGATGCCATTTATTCAAAGTTGTATTCTATAACTAGATTCAAAAATATAGCTTTGTATCTAATAGAAGTTAGGCATCATGATTTACAACAGAAGGAAGCTGTGGTCATATATCAGTGAATTTGCTGAAGCCTGGAATTCTATGTTTCATCTTGAAAACGTTCTGATACAAATTAAACACTAGTTCTCTTAAATGAGTACAAAGCACAGCCACAGAATGAAAATACACATACATCGAAATAGTTTGACAGCATTTCTACAGAACACCTTGGGGGATTGAACACAGTGTTTGAGATTGCTACAAAATTGCAAGCTGAATGCAACAGGGTAGGCTGCTGCCAACTGTATAAAACTAATCAGTGGGTGAAAAAATAAGGAACAAGGTACACTGCAGAATCTAATTTGCAGGCAGCTTCACCATCTACAGAATCCAAGCTAGTAAAGTCATAAAGGTCATTATTAATTGAAAAGCTTTTCCTTATGTAATTAATGAAGAAAATAAAACTCACCTTAATGACATAATTAAACAATTACGGTATATTGCCATTCTTAATGACATGTAGAAAAAAGGTAGAGGGGACATATTTCCCATTTCAAAAGATCACGTGTCTACATGTATTGGGTAGAACTGAATTACCACTACTAGGACTGGGATCATTACAATGCTTGTATTTAATATATGGGCTCATCAAGTGTTGATTGTGTGACCTCTGTATTCATGGCCTTCACACATTATCCTGTCTGGTGCTCATTACATACCCTGTGGGGTATGGATTGCTATGTCCAATTCATCACTAAAAAATAAATTCAATGTTTAGGTTAAATGACTTGCCCAAGCCACACTACTAGCAGGCGACAAAGTAGAATTCATAATCAAGTCTTATATTTCTATATTCAATGTCCTTTCCTCCTTAATGTAGATCAACGACTTTTAAAATAGGTTTCAGAAATGGAAAGATGATCAGAATGTTGTAGAAAGTACTGCAAGTAATTTCTTATTTACTAAATGTGACCAACTGCTTAACCTGTCCTATTCTAAAGGAAGCAGAAAATTAATTATTAATGGGTATTTTACCATGAAAGTCTGATTTAGAATACTCTGCCCAGCATTTTCCTTTCCCTTGAGGCAGGAACAGCTTTACTTTTATTTGGAGAGGTATCTGGAAGACCACAGAGATTAACTGGCCTTTAGATACTAAAGCTTTCATTGACCAAATCTGGGTTATAACTCCTGGTCTTAGCATAAGCACTACTCCTCTGCTCTGGCATATCAGGGATCATCAAAGAACAGAATTCAACGTCTACACTGTGAAAAATGAAAAAGGAGCTTTTTATGTCTCCTTGCCTGGATAACTACATTTTATAATTGTTATTGGTCCCAACCCAAAGCTTTTCAAGACATACATTAGGAAAACCCTTGAATGAGACACACACACACACACACACACACACACAAACCAAAACAAAACAAAATTTGGTATTAATTCCTTGGATTTCTGTGGAAATATTCTCAAATTCCACTATTTAGCTAAAATTTAAATTACTAAAATTACCATAAGTGGAATTCTACAAATTGGGAAAGCAAGACCTAGTAATGGCATTCTATTTCATAAAATCATAAAATATTTATATAAAATATGTATAGTTTTAAGGTGAACTAGGAGATAATTATATCAAATATATGAAATTGGTCAAACACACATGTTTCGTTAAGAATTAGGACTGTGTATTCTTCCTTTCTAACATATCTTTGTTCTTCACACCCACTCTAGTTTTGTTTTGTTTTGTTTTTTGTTTTCCTTTACAATAGAAAGAGATGCTGCCTGACATGTGCACACTGTATTAGGAAGAATTCTGAAAGGAAGGAAGATATTCTGGGTGTGGCAGAGTGGGGAAGGTATGTAAGGAGGGGTGAAAGAAGGATGAGAAGTGATGATTATTTAGTTTTGCACTCCTTGGACACCAAAAAACATTTTCTGTGTTAAGAATTCTAATGTCTAAAAATATAAACATGTTGGAATCCTGACCTGTACAAAATTTGTCACTTAGGAAGGATGATAAAGTATACTCATGAATAGCCATCATGCAGAATAGTAAATGAAGATATAATAATTAAATTGTTGTAATTGGATTATTACAATTGCCCAAGCGTCTCTGGTTTCTACCCTTGACTCCTGTAGCATGGTGTATTCTTTGTACAATAAACAAAATGAACTTTTTAGAGTTTAAATGAGATCATCCATACCCCTTCCTATTTCATTCATATGAAAATTCTAATCCTGACAGTGGTCATGGATCTTATGGAGTCTTGTCCCTTGATGCCTTCCTCACCTTACCAGCTGCCGCTCTTCTCCAGGTTACTCTGTTCTAGACTGTGATCCTCTAGCTGGGCTTCCAACAAGCCATGCATGCTATTGCCTCAGGAAGTTTGCATTTGCTGTTCTGTCTAGAACTCTCTTCCCCCAGATACCTGCATAACTTATTCCCTATCTTCCTTAGGCCTTTACTCAAGTTCCTATTAAATAGAAAAATTAGGGGTGCCTGGGTGGCTCAGTTGGTTAAGCATTTGACTCTTGATTTCACTCCAGGTCATGATCTCAACGGTTTTTGGGACTGAGTCCCACTCGGTGCAGAGCCTGCCTAGGATTCTCTCTCTTCCCCTCTCTGCCCCTCCCCCTACTCTCAAAAATAAATTAATTTAAAACATAGCACAAGTAACACCACTATTCCCAACACTCTCATGAAAAGCATTATGTACTCAATTGATGGTTTATTTTCTGTTTCTCCCTGCTAGAAGTAACATCCAGGACCTTTGTCTGGTCACTTCTGTATATTCCAGGGGCCTACATATAATTGAAAATAAATATAAATATTTGTTGAATGGATGAATGAAGGCAAAAATTAAGATACTTTTAGAATAAGAAATATTAATATTGAAAAGTGTATCAAAATTTCCCAAGTGCAACCTATTTGGGAAAGCAAAGTCATGCCCACATTAAGTTATGATAGCATATAATTAAATGCAAATATCTGTGGTACAAACAATAATTGCTATATGATCCATAGGATGACTAAGCAATCTGAGACAATGAGTGGAAACCAACGTCAGTGAAGAGAGTTAAGTGGTAGGTCTGGGGCAGAAGAGAACTGGGCTTGGGGCGCCGGGGTGCCTCAGTTGGTTAAGCATCTGACTTCAGCTCAAGTCATGATCTCATGGTTCATGAGTTCCAGTCCCACATTGGGCTCTCTGCTGTTATCACAGAGCCTGTTTCAGATCCTCTGTTTCCTCCTCTCTCTGCCCCTCACCATCTCTCTCTCAAAACTAAGTGACCATTAAAAAAAAAAGTGACCTAGGCTCATAACTACTTGAAATATGAAAGAACTACATTTGACCCTATACTTCAGGAACCACTTTAAATTACTGAATATTCTGCTTAGGATGTACTAGGCACTTAGGCACTTCGAATTATCCTATTTAATTTTCATATAACGCTATAAAAGCCAGATACTAATGTCTTCATTTTAACAATGAAGACACAAAGGTACTGAGAAATTGTGTCTGGAATGAAGCCAATCCACCTGAACTCAACCATGGTGGTAGACTATGCTATATATTCCTAGAGTTAGACAGTGGCAAGGGTGAGGGCTTCTCCGACTATATGATGAAGAATTAATGTGTGAGGGAGAGGTGGGGGATCATTAATGTGGGTATGGGGCAACAATTCTTGGGTCACAGACTCAAATCTTTTTTCCTCTCTGAACTCCCAACATGGACATTTTTAACATCTAGTAATCTCAGTGATCTTAGGATCCCTTTGAAGTACAGACAATGAAATAATCTGGATAAAAGAATGTTCAATAATGAAGGCATCCTTTTCTTAACATATATCCTTAGAGTATAGCATGGCTTTTCTTGAAAGCATTTTTTTTTCCACTTTAAAAATCTGCTAGACTACCTACTTCATTGGGAGATGAGTGAAACATCTCCAAAAATATACTCGCCACCATAAGCTGTGTTAATACCATGCCAAATATCATGACAAACCCTTCCATTTTCAGTCAATCATCTGGATGTTTTGTAATCATAGTTCCAAAGATCTGGTTGCTGGAAGATGTATGGAAAATAACCTGAATATTTAATTTTGTCTCATGGTTGTTAAATATATAAACCTGGGCTTAAGAGTGTTACTGCTTTTCTAATAGGGATGGCATTGCTGTCCCTGAACTCTTTTAAGGGGCTCATTTATAAATGATATCACTATATACTACTGGGCAGATCCTAATCTGGGGGGTATAGAGTCCCGTTTGGTGAGCTGCTAGTTGATCAAAATGATGTTGGAATGATTCACATAGACACTGTATGTGACGTTACCTCCTGTGATGATTAAATCTGAAACGTGAATATATCAGAAAGTTCGGTGGAAATTAGCATATTTAGGTTATTTATTATTTTTTAAAGTTCTAGTAAGAAAAAAAAAGCCTCTGGCTGCTGAGGATTGATTTTTCTCTTTCATATCTCTAATTCCCTGTAACACATTCCAAAATCATAAGCCTTAGCACTATTACCAGGACCCCACACAGCAGGATGTATTCAGCTCTATGGAAAGAGACCAGCTTTTCTCAAGACATGTTGATTAATGAAAGCGCCTATTAAAGGTACTAACTAATAAAAGGAGAAAAGTGCTATTTCCCTTGGATTCAAAACTAAACCATGTGAAAATGATATTCCTGTGAAGGAGCTGGACAGCTTACCTTCACAGCTGTCTTTTCATTGTATCACAAAGTTCTAAATTTGACAGAAGAGCTTTCAAAAGCATAAAGAAAAAAATCAAAAAATTCACAACCCCATACAGTCACCATTCTAATTTCTCATACAAAGAGAGTTTTGATGTCCTGGCTTCCAGGCCAAAATGAAGTAAGAGAAGTAAGAGATTAAACAGAACAGAACAAATTGTATCCCCTCTCCCACTTGCCTTTTTTTTAAGACACTCCCTTCCTAATGTCTTTCATGACAACACTCCGTAAAATATCATAGATATGAATGTGGATAGACATATATGTATATATATGTACATAATATGTAAATTATATAAAATATTTGTTAGATATTATAGCATATAATATATGAATATATAACATATATAATATAGCATACTACATATGCTATAGGTTGATTTAATATTTCTAGTTCTTCTTCACTACTACTATGGTGGAAACCACTCTGGGGCAGAAACAAATATTATCTTTCTAGTTTGGCATATGCAGGATATGTGAGACTTTGTCAAAGTAAATCCACAAAATTGGCAATTTGTCCAATTAGTTTTAGTTGTTTACTGAAGTACCCACACCTCCAGATGACAGGAATTATGCTTTGAGTATTTTTAAGAGATATGTAAGTGAAAATGCACTTCTGCAGGTAATGGTTCATAATGTTGCATGTTACCTATAACAGTATATTAATATTACTACCTGCCAGATACTGCTGTAAGACCACTGCATATATTCCTGCACATCAATCCTTTAAAATATATAGCTACTGTCAAGTACTATCATAATGCCCAATTTACAAAGGAGAAAGTAAGGGCTAGAGAGGGTAAGTAACTCACAGATGACCTGCTTACTGAAATTTGTAATGAATGGAAATAACTATGAAATAAGTGCATTAAATCTTCCACATTACCTCAGTAATATTTATATTAATATGATTAATTACACATGTACATTTATTTTTAGACTGGAAATTATGTCATTTGGGATATATTTTACGTATAGTAACAAAAGAGTAAAACGAAATACCAAATAACGTTGATTTCTTATTTTGCAAGAGAGATAAGTCTCTTTCCCATAAATTTTCAGAGTGAGAGTGTAAACCCATACCTTTTAGTCTTATTTTAATGCACTATTTAAAGTATTTAAGACTATATTTAATAACACATTTTAATCCAACATTTTCAATGGCTAAAAATCATTAAAAGTTGGATTTGGATTAATCACTAAATTCTAAACATTAACATCAATTTTTTTAACTTATAATTAAACCATGCTTTTCTATAATACTACTTTATTTTATTCTTTCCATTGACTTACTTAAATCAAGCTTCCATATAAGCATACATGTCTGTGTTTAGAAGGGTCACTGCTAAGAAATATTTACATTTTTAATTCTTTAAGACATTATTTGTAAATAATTCAACATATACATTAACATTTATTACATAAAATAAGTATGGACAGAGTGAAAAGAGCCTGTACATTATGACTGAAGAAAATAGTAAAGTCGTTACTGAGGTCTAACTATCATCTTCTGCTAATAATAATGATAATAATAATAATAATAATAATAATAAATTCTATTTGCTGAATGATGACTATGGGTTAAGAGGTATAGGAAATGTTTTAATATATGATATCATTTAACACTAACAAAAGCATTTTGAGAGGGAGGTGTTAAGAATGGTGCATGCATGAATGCAGGATTGATGAATTAAACAGGGAATGTAACGAGAAGAGGTGCTACATATTTGAAAAGTTAGTTTAGGACTAGGTTTGCTCAAATGGCTTTACTCATGAATCAAATTGGAAATTGCTTTGTCTTTTCTACTTTTTTAGTTTTTGAATTCAACTAAACCAGCTTGCTTTCTCCCACATGGACTTGAATGTGAGATATATGGATCTGGAAGGACTTCAAATTTTCTGTTAACTGGCAGGTGCTCTGAACCGCTGTGTGGAGAATTTGTCTGCAGTACTGTCTCCCCAGCAGCTGCTTCCTGGAGAAGTTGGACTTTCACCTCAGGAGCTATAAAGGGAATGAACACTACATTCAGAATGCATGCAGGGGAGGTTTAAAATAGCAGTATCAGAGAGGGAGAATGCAATCAGGCCCAGGAAAGTGACTGAGAGAAAGCTCTAGGGTCTAGGCAAACCTCTCTGTTACATCCTTTTTGGGATGGAGCCAAGTATAGACACCTCATTCTCAAAACAAGGGGAAAAATAAAATGGAATTCTGTACTAAAAGCAATATCAGCAACTCCACCTCCTTCTATCAACCATCTTTCTGTTTAAGTCATTTAGAAAGTATTCTATTTGCACATAAATACAGATGATGAAATAAGAAATATACCACCAAATGGATAAACAGAAAAGTTCTATACTCCTCTCTTTCGTTAAAGTAATTAGTAGATACTTTTTTATAGCATTAATGAATATTCAAATTTAGAAAACAATAAGAATTATAAAAGTTATTCTTTCTCTTCCTCTCTGCTTCTGTTGATCTTTAAACATTCTGCTGGTCACTGTTGGATTGTTCTTCTTGAATTTTTTTCTAGCAAAAATATTCTGAGCACAAATTTTATTTTATGAATAAAGAATGGCTACATAGCACAATTAATTAAAGCCAGACTTGCAATCATTAACTAAAGTAGCCATTAATCCATATTTATCTGTCTTCTCTTGAGCAAATTGACTAAACCATATTTCAGTATGAGCTATGCCTTAAAATATAAATTAGGAAATGTGCCCCTGAGGAAAAAAAAATGTACTTTTTTTTTCCATCTGCTTCCTGCAAACAAATTTAAACTAATTATATTTCCTCAAAAGATGTTAAAAGTTAAAAAGTAGTCTCAAGTTTCAGTCTTTGCTAGATCACACAGACAAATTATTTGTCCTTGAGAGGCAGCACAGTGATTAATTATACTTTATGTTGGAGTTCAAATGCCAGCTTTCTTGGGTACTAGCTGTGGAATCTGGAGAAAATTAATTTACCTCAATTTTCTCACCTGTAAAAGGGGGTTAGTAAAATTATTGATCTGACAAGATTGTTATGAGGATCATATTAGTTTGTTTAAGGTGTTCAAGATGGAGACCATTATGTGGTAAGCGTGTAAATCATGGTAACTATTATTAACCTACCTTCCTATGGTTAACTTTGTTTAAAAATAAAACAAACTACCATCACCATCACCACCAACAAAAACCCTGTGATACCAAACCCAAGTGGAAGAAAGAAAAAAGAAGCATTTGTAGAGCCTGGCTTGATACATCAAAACATTATTTTTCTACATAGTCATAGCAAAGGGCTGGATCACAAGAAATAATTTTACAGATAAATGAGACATATCTTAAAGTACTTCTATTTTCCCACCCTTGAGCTTCCAGAAAGGCTTTTTTATTTACCTTCAACTTCCCATCTTATAAGCAGAATATGTAGAAAAAAAGAACTTTGGTATTACATTTTTTATTTTATTTTATTTATATATTTTTTTAACGTTTATTGACTTTTGAGACAGAGAGAGACAGAGCATGAATGGGGGTGGGTCAGAGAGAGAGAGGGAGACACAGAATATGAAACAGGCTCCAGGCTCTGAGCTGTCAGCACAGAGCCTGATGCGGGGCGCGAACCCACGAACTGTGAGATCATGACCTGAGCTGAAGTCAGACGCTTAACTGACTGAGCCACCCAGGCGCCCCGGTATTATATTTTTTAAAAAAACGTTATATTGAGACTGAACACTTAATGTTTAGAAGCCAACTCCCTGGTTTACCAGTTATGGTTTGGGGCAAGTAATTCAACCTCTGTTAAAGCTCGACTTACTTGTTTGCAAAATGAAAATAGTAGCACCTGTAATAAGTAACTCCAATTTTGATAAGATCAAATCAGACTGTGCCTGGGAGATAGATTTATAAAATTATAAAGCAAATATATAACTGCAAATATTTTATAATTATATACAGTTTTATGAGTTAACTTTCCTCATAACGCTAGAACATGATTATATGTATCTCTATTTGGAGATTACATGAGCACAATGATGTTCCCAAACTCAGTAAGAGGAAAAAAGAGTTACCAAGTGTTTTCTTTGCTTTTACAGTCCCTAAAATTATTTTCTATCCTATGTAAACTCCTTTACTTTTTAAATTGCTCCCTAATTTTTTATTATAATCTGATGTCTTTGCAAAAATTATAATTTCTGGTTACTATAAATATGGTTATTTTATAATAAACCTGTTACTTCTCACTTTTAATTGTCCATGGAAATCTAAATAACACAGTGATTTGATATTCACTATCATCCACTTAAAAAAAAGGACAAGTTCTATTTTTTAATGCTATATTGTTTCTTTTTATCCTCAAACTCATATTTCCATTCTACTTCTGTCATGTAATATAATCTTAAGTAAATTTTTTGCAAAATTTTAAAAGTATTTTATTGGTGCCTGATCTTCTCTGTGATAAAACTCAGCAAATAAAGGATCTAAGAGAGCTCTGTAACTGTAAGAATGGAGGTGAAAAATATTCTGGATGAATTTATTTTCACAATTAATAATGCATAACTAATCAAATTATAAAGAAATAGATCACATTTTGATACTTATTTATTAACCTTTTGTTTTTACTTTACATAGTTAATAATGGATGTGTTAATGAAGTGGTTTTATTTAGATATATGAGCAAAACTTTCTTGCTCAAATGAGCATACTATTTGCTTACATGAACCAAGGTCCAGAATCAATTCTGTTAAACCTTGTGTTCCTAAATAACACTATAAGAATGGAAAGAGTCCTGATACAGTGATACTCAAATCCTTAACTTCATCAGAGTGATGCAATTCTGGTAATCCATTACCAAAAATAATTCCAAATGCTCTATCAGTATATAATCCTATTATATCTTTCTGAAGATTATATATATATATTACATATATATATATACATAGCTGTAGCTATGTTGAAAGTAAAGTAGAAATTGCCTAAATTACAAAAGGATTTACTGGACTCCAGAATTATTCATTGTCTCAACATCAACAACAATAATAAGCCTGCCTTTATGACCTGAAGGTTTTACACTTTGGGTGATGCCCCTTGATTTTTCCGCACATTCATGAGATTTTGTAAAAGACAATGGTGTAAGTTGTAAAAGACAATGGTGAAAGCAGGAGGTACGACCTGGAACCAACCATCCACAGATCTACTCTCAGGCAGGTCATTTTTAGGAAAGAATATATATATATAAATTATAATTTTTATATTATAAGAATTTAAGATAATTTTTTTAATTTTTTTAATGTTTATTTATTTATCTTTGAGAGAGAGAAAGGGGGGGGTGGAAAGAGTAGAGAGGGAGATACAGAATCTGAAGCAGGCTCCAGGTTTTGAGCTGTCAGCACAGAGCCCAGTGCAGAGCTCGAACCCATGAACCGTGAGATCATGACCTGAGCTGAAGTTGGACGCTTAACCGACTGAGCCACCCAGGCACCCCTTAAGATAAAAAATTTTAAATGTTTATTTATTTATTTTGAGATGGAATGTGCGTGCGTGTGCACACACAAGTGGGCGGAAGGGCAGAGAGAGAGGGAGAGACAGAACCTCAAACAGGCTCTGAGTTATCAGCATGGAGCCTGACCCAGGGCTCAAACTCATGAACCATCAGATCATGACCAGAGCCAAAATCAAGTCACATGCTTAACTGACTGAGCCACCGAGGTGTCCCACCCCAAAGACATTCTTTATAAAGAACATTTACTTTTTAAGGATAGTTGCTTAAAAAAGTCTTTTCCTTTTGTGTTAATTCTAGTTTAGAGTTGCTGGTAATCTGTTAAAAACAAAACTTGGGTGAGACGTGTTGTATTATAATTGCAGGTAGGATTACATGCAGGTATCAATAAACTAGAAATATACAGCCTGTTAATACTAATAATAATGTCTTATTTTGCTAAAATTCATAAGGTGGAATATTCTTTTTTGTTGCTGTTGTTTACTCAGTATTTTTAAATACGTGTTGGTGATCTCTTGGGTTTCTTTTCCTTCTGAGAAATCTAAAATACATTTACTTTTTCTCTATGACCAACTCTTTTGTTATTCTTTTATTTTCATATTTTAAGTATGTTTTAAAGTTTATTTATTTATTTTTAGAGAGAGAGGGATAGAAAGAGAATCTTAAGCAGGGTCCACACTGTCAGCACACAGTCTGGTGCGGGGCTCCAACTCATGAACTGTGAGATCATGACCTGAGCCAAAGTCAGAAGCTTAACTGACTGAGTTACTCAGTTGTCCCAAACACTTTTGTTATTCTTAAATCTTTGTTGCTTTAAGAGATATGTGTGTGCTTCAACAAGTGTGTTTATGTGTACGTGTGTGTGTGTGTGTGTGTGTGGTGTGTGTGTGTGAGAGAGAGAGAGAGAGAGAGAGAAACAGAGAGACAGAGAGAGAGAGAGAGAGAAGACATTTGGGGCTAAAATAAATAAGAAATAAAAATGAATATTTATAATTATGAGAATAGTAAATGATGGAAAAAATTAAATATATAGCCAATATTCATTTCATCCAAACTCTTCCTACAGAAAGTACCAGAACCTCCCCAAACATCAATGCATTTCTTGCTTGAGAATCCATCCAGCAGTAGTATCTAATGGACAGCTGGACCCGTCATATCTCAGTGCCTGGCTGGCTCCGAAAAGCAAGTGCCTCCGAGGGATGTAAAATTCCACTGTGACTTCTGCAAAGCTGAAACTTCAGCCATGAATTTCTGGCTGGACCTTCCCTTACTGGATTGCTGCATATTTTCTCATCTCCATGACTAAATCATTTCTCAAGGTCAAAATTCTGTGATTTTGCTATTACTTTCTCAAGTCACTCTAAAAAGTAAACCTGAAGAGCAAAGAAGAAAACTGCCACTATAATGCTCTCTAAAAAAGGTGAACTGGAACCTGAGGAAATGTTGATGTGATTTCTCCAAGGATAACTGTACCCTGAATTTAGAGCAACATGGGGTTGAATCACAGTTTTTCCTGACACTTACTAGCCTGAGAAATTTTCAATTTTTTTGAGGCTTCACATGTGATTCTTTAAAATGGGCACAGTAATACACACGTGAAAGGACTATTTTATGAGGATTCACTAAATTGTCCCAGGTGACAAGACCTAACATCTAACCTTAGATGCTGTTTCTTTGGGAAGCTCTTCCTGACATCTCTCTATTCCATGCCCTAGACAAGTTTAACAGAACTCTTTTAAAGATTGCATTGCCCCTAGCACATTAACTATCTTGCTTTATTAACCCACACTGTAAAATTGCTTGTTTAATCATTTACTGGCCCTGCTAAACTATAAAGGGCCATGGTGGACTTATTCATTGTGAGGCCCAGAAATGAGTGCAGTGTCAGTCACATAGTTAGTATTATATATATATACATATATATATATATACATATATATATATATGTATATATATATACTATAATATAGTAAATTATATATATATTAGTATATATATACTAATTTATATATTAGTATACTAGCATACTAATATATATTAGTAATATATAAATTAGTATATATATATATATATATATATGGGTGTGTGTGTGTTTTGAATACTGTAAAAACTCTAAATATTGCATGAATGGTGCATTAAAGAGAAGAAATCACAAAGTGCTGAAAACAGGAATGAGGTGGGAATAGGTCAGGGAACAGGGTCAGGGTTTAGTACAAGAGGTAGCACTGGTACGACTCCTGTTGTACTGTAATTCCTTTGCTCCTGATTATCCTAAATCGAAGCATACACATTAGTCTTGGGATTTCCTCTATGGTTCAAAGTGGAATATATCATTTGGAACAAATGGGCATGCCCACTGTCTACAGAGTTCACTGGTTGTTTGTTGTCATATAAAAATAACACTAATGCAAAATTCTAGCTTCTGTGCGCTGAAAGCAGAAATGCTATTTATCTCAGAAAAACAAATGGAAGCCACTCGTATGGCAGTATTTTCTTTCCTAAATTTCTGGAACATGTGAGAAAAATTCTGGGGCTAGGTTACATAAAAAAAGTGAGTGAGGAGTAGACCTAACGAAAATGTATTTAATAAATGAACAAATGTTTTGTCTAAACACAGGAAAACTTTACTCATTTGGTTTTCATTTGATCAGAACAATATGAAATTTTAAGTTATCATCCTTACAAATACAAAATGGGCTTTTAAATTTTTACTTGATGATCTCCAAACATATTCTTAGTTAAATATTATTGACATTTTTGTCATTTAGTTTAGAGTTTCTAGTTTGGGACAAAAAGTCTTCCATTTCTTAGCAAAAGGTAACCTTGAGATTCACTGTCCTTAAATTATCTGTATTTCCTTGCTGAACATACTAGCAATTGCTTTTAGTATAATTTGTATCTAACATAGTATATATTTGGGAAACATAATTACACATAATAAATGTATGGCAATAATAAATTAGAAAAAGAAAAGAGAAATAATGTACATGCAGGGCTTTTTAACGTTAGAAATACACCATGAAGGGTCCCCTAAATTTTTAAAGGTTACTACATTTGAAATTCTTTGTATTTCAAATATTTTTATCCTCAAAGACTCTGTTTTACTCTTGAACTGCTATCTTATGTAAGGAACTCTTTACTGTTTATTCTATGATTCTCTACCTTAGCCATTAATCTCTCACGTGAAGCTGTCAAAATCTTTCATGAAAATCGAAGTGTACTGTGTCCACTTCTCTTATCTTTCACACTGCATTATTTTCAAGCAGCCCAGCAAGTTAGTTAAGCGCAAACTGCCTTGTAAAAATCATGTTTGAAATCCAGCCACACTTTCCTCAGCTTTTATTCTGTTACCAATATTTCACAATTGTCTTTGCAATCAATACTGAGCACACGATCCTATTGTTTCCTGGCTTGCTTGTCTCCCGAGTTCCTTAATCTACGACTGTCTTCTGAATCAAAAGGACTTCATATGTGTCATGCTGTGTATACACATGCATCTTTTTTTTCTCTCTCTAATTGGTCTTTCTAATTATAATCCCTTGAAAGAAGCTATCGTACTTTTCTCTTTGCTTTCTCTAAAGCATGAGCTTATCACATGCATGTTTTCAGAATTTCAAATCAACACTGTGCAGTACTTCTAAGCCCTACTTTATTTTTCATGTACTAGTACAAAAGAAAAAAGAGATGAGTTATAAAATATAGCGCTTTATGGAGAGTTAATAGATTTAAAAGTGGCATTTTATTGAGTCATAGGTAAATGAATGTATTCATTTTTCTTTGAAATACACATTGGTCCAATAATTAAAGGAAACCATTCATGGCAATGTATACTTTTGATTTTGCCAAACCCCAAATTTTCTTACAAATAATGAGAAACATTTGTCTTTCATCTTCAGTAATGCCTGGAAGTCACCATTACCTAACAAATGCTCAGTGACCTCTGTGAAATGAGTTGGTTATACCAATCAGCTATTAATGGGCAGGAAGGCAACTATAGTAAGCAAATCACCAATAGTGCCACTAATTAAACTCCACTTTGTATTTAAACACAGAAAACAAGGTGAGAGTGAGATATACCTGTCTAATCTTATTGGGAAATAACCGTATTTCAAAATGAATTCAAAATTGCTATTTTGAGGAAAAGCCTGTGTCAATTCTCATCTCAAATCCCTCAACAACTTTTTTTTTTTAATTTAAATTCAAGTTAGTTAACATAGAATGTAGTCTTAGCTTCAGAAATAAGGCCCAGTGATTCATCTCTTACATATGAACCCAGTGCTGATCCCCAAAAGTGCCCTCCTCAGTCTTAATGCCCATCACCCATTTAACCCATCCCCCCACCCACCTTCCCTCCTTAAGTTCTGACTATGCAAGATTACTAGAAATTCCTTTGAAATTATAAATCACAAATTCCCTATTTGGTCATTGCTGAATTGGCAAGCATCCTTTAATTGTCAACAATTTTGCTTTAAAAATTGTATTTAGGGGTGCCTGGGTGGCTCAGTTGGTTGAATGTCCAACTCTCGGTTTTGGCTCAGGTCAAAACCTGGGATTGAGCCCCACACTAGGCCCCATGCTGAGCATGGAGCCTGCTTGAGATTCTCTGTCTTTCTCTCTCTCTCTCTCTTTCTCTCTCTCTCTCTCTCATCCCTTTCCCCCACCTGCACTCTCTAAAATAAAATTTAAATAAATAAATAAATAAGTAAATAAATAAATAAATAAATAAATAAAAATTATATTCAAAGTCTGTCTTCAGCCAATATTTTTGTACTAAAGTTTTTTTTAATAGTCTAATCAATATTTTTGTCCACAAAATAATGTAATTACTAGATCCTTTATTTCCATCTCATTTAACTTATTTGGATAATTTTAAATATATGAATTCAGGATAGCATCTGACATTATTTATTACTCACTTAGAAGCTTAGAAAAGAAAAATGCTTAGATTGTTTATTTTCTTCTCATCATTACATTTTCAATTAGTGTGTGTAAAGGGGTATTTTTAAACCTTAAAAATCTATGTCCCTGTTTCTTGTTGATATAAAAAATGGCTACTTTACAGCCAGCTATTGTGGGTATATTTAGATGGTAAAGACAAACCAAGGAAGGGGGAAATTACTTTAAGGTAAAGGGTTTTCACTTAAATTGACTTACGGTATACTGATTACCACAGTTCCAGCTTCTGTTTCTGAAAGACTGTGCACTACAGTTCATAAATTCAGACTTTGAAAATATGAATGAAAAAATTTTAAATTTAGTTGTATATAAACCTAAATAAATGACAAGACTCTAAAAAATCTTGCTGACCTAAGCAATTACCAGGATTACTCACTTAGATAATAGCCTCAGAATTAAGTGAACATTAAATTAAAGATGAGGGAAGTGTTGGAATAATCGTAATTATTTTCAATAATCCATGCTTTTCTGACTTCCAAAAAGGAAACTGGAGGAATCAAGATATTAAAAACCAAAATCCATATAAGCACAATCCTGAAAATACAAAGTTCAATAACACAATCAATCCTAATAAAACTATTGTAGTCTGGTAGCTGTCAACCACACATTGTAAATGATCAAATAATGATTACAATCATTTCATCATTAATGACATACTAAACACTAATCAAATATGCAAAAGCACTTTATAAAATCATTGTTGTTGCTATATTTTACAGGAAAGTAAGATGAATCTCAAGGAAGTTAACAGCCCAAAGATACAGACTACAAATAGTTAAGGATGGGTTTTGAACTCAAGATCCAATTGAATCCATATTCCTGGCCCTTTCTGCCATATTTTCCAGACTACTACAAAACTAATTTACTCATATACCACTGAACAACCCTTTTTATCTTAGTATGTTACAGAAAATTGTGTACATGAGTCCAGAAAATAAAATATATTTTTTAGTAGACCATGGTCAGATCTTACATGGGCCTAATGACACATTTAGTAACATAAAAGGGAAGCAAACAGTATTATATAGAAAGTAATTCTCCTATATAGTAATGGATACACTCCTGAATATTAATATTCTTCCTTTTCCTAGCCCACAGATATAAATGACAATGAACTCAGGGCTCTGGGGCCCTCTGACACAACAGGCTGCAAACTCTCTGAAGGCAGCTTTGGCCATCAAAGATAAAGCAGACCGCCTTGTAGACCAACAAAAGAAATAGTTGAATGCCTCCATTCAATTATACACCTACGTCTTATGTAAAATTGTTTGCTCACTTGTTGGTTCTCCAGGGCCCATAAATAAAGAAAGTCCAAGTCCTTATTTTCCCCAGTGAACCAGTACAGGTCATTTGTCATTTGTTTTAGATCAATCTTCTGCTTTAGCACTAAATAAGGAAATTTTTTTAATTTGTGTTTACTTTTGCATTCACTTTTCCCAAGAGTCTACCATCGGGAGTTATTAGGGCAACGTTTGTTACAATAACTAAACCTCAGTTGTATATCAATGGTGGCATGTGTCATGATGCATATCTTTGATGTCAGTTTCACTTTTTTTAATTTTTTATCTATCTATCTACCTATTTATGTATTTATTTATTTATTTATTTTAACGTTTATTTATTTTTGAGACAGAGAGAGACAGAGCATGAATGGGGGAGGGTTAGAGAGAGAGAGGGAGACACAGAATCTGAAACAGGCTCCAGACTCTGAGCTGTCAGCCCAGAGCCCAATGTGGGGCTCAAACTCACGGACCGCGAGACCATGACCCGAGTCATGAAGTAGGACGCTGAACCGACTGAGCTACCCAGGCGCCCTGCACTTTTGTGCCTGAAAGCATGAAATTTAGTTTTCACAGAAATTTCAGCCTTGTTAAGATAACCAGTTAACCATGCTGTTGCTAATGAAATAATGGGCTTATAAGCAATCACATTTCTGTGGGGGGGCTTATGTTCACACGTGGTCTATACAGAACATTTGCTGTTTTAAAAATGAAGAGGCACTGAAGACATCATTAAAATGGATAAATTCAATTTCTATTCATTTGGGTTTAGCAGTAAGCCAGGTATAACTCAAGAATATAAGTACATATTTTAAGAAGTCAGAGCTGATATTGAGTAGTTTGGGGCACTAAACAATACTCTAACAAAATTATTATTATTTTTTTGCTGATGTATTTCAATAAAGAATAGCTTTAATATCTAAACTTCATTACCAGCTCCTTCAGTACACAGATATTTTCACTGCCAATATATATCACAGAGCCTAACACAGTGTCTGATAGCTACCAAGTGCTCAACAATTACTGGTTGAATAAATTATTCGTTGAATAAATCATCTTTCAGAATTATTATTAATAACATAAATTACAAATATACCCAAGTTCACTAAAGGGGGTTAAAAACACATCATCAACCCAAGAAATAATGAAGTAGTATTCTCTTACAAAACTAAATTCTCAACTTTCATTTGCTGTCTTAAATATATTCATTGCTAAAGCTGCAGGAAGTCTGGGGGAAGGAGAACTCTTTCCATACATGGTAAAAATAAGGAGAAATAAGTAACCTGACCCTTGATTAGTAAAAATTTATTATTCAAGTCAAAGTGAGAAATGAAAATCAGTGTTTTTAACATTGATATTTTAAAAGCTATACAATGTTTGTGAAATTTTTTGTCAATACATGTCAGTCATATCAGCAGGAAATATTCCTATTTTACTTTCTGTGAATTTTAATGGTCATGTAAGTACACTTAGTCTAAATTCTGACTGCAGAGCATGTAGCATTCTTGGTAACATAAGCTGGTATAAAGGGCTTGAAAATAGAACCTGAAGACCTGGACTCTAGTTTTTATTCTGTTAACAACCAACTAGCTGTTATCTGAGACTTAGTCTCTGTAGACTTTTCTGCCTTATCTGTGAAGTAAGATCTGTATTTTTCAAAGTGGGACCCATGAAACTATTTTCTTGGGATGTTACCAGGCATCCCTTCAAAATACAGTCTAATATACATATAAATTATTTAAAATAATCAGGTTTCCTTATTACAAGAATTCTCAGAGCATTTAACATATTAATGTTCATGAAGACTCTATGAGAAAGAGAGATAATAAATAGGTATTCCCAAGCTGATTTGTCTCTAAATGCCATGTCCAAGATTAATCTTGAAGAATTAATGTTCCACAAAAAGAAAAAACAATGAGAAACTCAAAGTAATGCCTATCTCCTAGTGAATATTTCAGTGAACCTCACTTTGCTCACTATGGCTCATTTAGAGACTTGGCCTACAGAGCAGAAAACTAAATGTCAACATTATACTATGTACTATGATTAAATTCAAGGGTAGCATCGTATCATCATGTATTTGCTCTACTTGGGTAATCTGAAGCTCTAAAATCTAGTTTTATAAGCATGGAAGTTATAGAAGTTACATCAACCCAATTCCTTTTTTTTTTAAATGCTTTATTTATTCTTGAGAGAGAGAGAGAGAGAGAGAGAGAGAAAGAGAGACAGAGCATGAGCGAGGGAGGGGCAGAGAGAGAGCTAGACACAGAATCTGAAGCAGGCTCCAGGCTCTGAGCTGTCAGCACAGAATCCTACGTGGGGCCTGAACCCACAAACGGTGAGATCATGACCTGAGCCAAAGTCAAACGCTCAACCGACTGAGCCACCCAGGCACCCCGCATCCAACCAATTCTAGGAAGGGCATTAGTTCACTTTATATAAAAATGAATAGAACCAAATCGATATATAATTGGTATTTTCATGGATAAATACAAATCAATATAATGATTCATGAATGGTAAATATAAAATTGTTAAAATGTATAACAAGAAAATGCTGTTTCCACAGTTGAGACGAATAAAGCATTGCTAATTAAGTTCTTTCTAAAATATTATTTTTGTATGTGACCAAAATATTTCTCAACAATCTCTCTTCTCAACAAACAATAATAGTATTAAAGTGTCACTTGGGTTTTGGAATCAATTCAACATATCTATGCATCTCATTGATATTGTAAAATTGTTTATCATAGACCAAATTCCAGATGAGTAAAAACTTATTGCTGGCAAATCAATAAATGTAAAAAAAAAAAATGTAATTCACTCTACCAAGTGCAAGTGGGACTTAGTGAACAAGACAAAGATCCCTGCCATCGAGGAACTTATAAATTTACCACCTTACCACCATTCTACTTACTTTGATTTGTTTTCAAATTATACTTTGATTATGCAATTTTCTGCTTAATACCATCAAATAACTCTTAATTTCCCACGGAATTAAGTCCAAAGACATTATCATGGAATCAAAGACATTTTATAATATGACCTCTAGCTACTTTCCAGCCATTTCTCCTACAACCTTCAAACATAACCATAGTGTAATAGGTATCTTAATTCTTTTTTTCTTTCACACATAAATTTATTACACAGAACCATTAATGATAACTTTGTCTGAAATATCCTCATTGTATTTACCACATTGTAGAACCTCATCCATCCTTTAATGTCCACTATAAATTCCCTCTTTGAAGTACTCCTTTATTATCTTCCCACATGAATAGAGTTTTCACTAAAGTGTGTGCAATTAATGTAGGCCATGAAGGACCTTTTTAAATTTTTTCTATTTGTTCACACCTCCTGAGTATAACTATAGCATTTTCATGACACATATGTAAGGTGACATTTATTGCCTCTAGACTTCCCCTTCTATTACATTCCCCCCATTAGAGATGTCCTCTCCCTTAGCATCCCCATCTTCCAATTTTCTAACCCCTTTCCCAAAGTAGGAGAGGACAGATTTCAAAATGTATATTTATTCATATCAGTTTTAACTTAATCAGACATTTGCATGTTTAAGCTTAATTTGTAACTGAAAAGTGAAGTTTTTGTTTCTCCATAAAAGAATCCAGATAAAAACTATGAAACAAGGGAGATAAAGAAAGGACTAACAGAGTTTCTCATGGTCCAAAGAATCATACGAATCCTAAGACTGACTCTGAATATAATATTGATTCATCATTTTCAGAATTCTGATAAGTAGAATACTTTTCTCAGTACTAAGAGTACTTACGTCTTGGTCTTAATGTTATCCTCTATATGAAATATTCCCAAACTCCTTCCAGAAAGATTAAATTAATTCTTTATTGATATCATTGTAGTATTTTTGTTTATATCATTAAAATCTCATTCATTATGCCAAAGCAATAGACCATTCAAAAGACAAATGACTTATTTCCCCACTCTGAGTGATCTAATTCATTTTCACTGTTCTATTATCGCTTTTAGAACATGATGATTCCCAAATCTATAGCTATCCAAGATCTCTATGTTGAATTCCAGAACTTTACAGCCAAGTATCCACACCTCAAGCTGAATTTATTTAAAACTGAACTAAAAATCATTCTTTCAATATGCTAGATCTCTTCCCATTTTCATTATTTTGTAAACTGGTACCACTATCCACTTAATTAAATAATACTTTCCTCCCCCCCCTGCCCCGCAGTAAATTACAAATTTCAAAATAAATTACAAATTTCAATCAATTTAAACTTTTTAAATATCTCCCCTTCTCAACAATATCTCCTTTGACAATGTTCCTTACTGGTTGGAGAAACATGTTAGGGAAGTTCTTTCACACACATGTATGGTAAAGTATTTTCAAAACAATGTCCATAAGTGGACATGCTAGATACAGTATTCTGTGTCTCTGGAATCTATTTGGGGCGTAAAGTTAAACAACTATTTAATCTAGTCATCCTCTTCATAACACATGTATTTCCTAATAGTTTAATTGTGGATAGTTTATTTTTCAGGTTGCCTCAGTGTTTCTAAATCCCATATCTATTTCTTGATATGTAATTTTTATTTTAATTATTTTTGTGACAAAAGTTCATCAAGGCACCTAATACTTACTATTTTTGACTGAAACTTTGCAAACTGAAAACCTTTACACATATGAAAACATTTTTTCTCAATGTGTTCCACAATTTTTTAATTTTTTTAACATTTACTTATTTTTGAGAGAGAGAGACAGACAGAGAGAGGGAGAGAATGATCAGAGGAGGGGAAGAGAGAGGTAGACACAGAATCTGAAGGATGCTCCAGGTTCTGAGCTGTCAGCAGAGAGCTGGTCATGGTACTCGAACTCACAAACCGTGGGATTATGACCTGAGCCAAAGTCAGATGCTTAATGACTGAGCCACCCAGGCACCCCCACAGACAATTTTGATAAGTAAAAGAAGAAAACCCCCAAACAGGGCATGATCAAGAAACAAAAGTTCAATCAAGATTATATGACATTATATATTTTCTATACCAGCTATGCCAAAAATTGTACGTCACAGAAATGATAACAATGAAATTCACACAGATTCCTTTATCCCCAAATCTGAAATTAATAACTCTCATAGGTGGGCAGCAAGGGAAGTACGTATTCACTTTGAGAGGCATCAAAAGATGATATTAGATTTCATGTATGGTACCCTTTTAGATTACCAAAATGGACTTGAAAACATTTTTCAAGTATAGTCTATGGGTATTTTCATGTTAATATAAATGTTAAAAAAATCTAACACATCTCATTCAATCAAATTAACTCAGTGACATTTACTGACCACCTACAATGTAAAAGACATTGTGCTTGCCCTATGGAACTTCTCTTTGGCCTTGGTTCTTGAATAAGAGTATTTTTATAATTGTCCTAGTATAAATAATGTTACTAGTTTCTTTGTGTCTTTTTTTATGTTCTGTGCTCAAGTTACAAGAAGGCATTTATTAATAAAGTAGGTCCTTTAAGAAAAGGTTTATTGCCACACAAATTTGAATCTGATAAAAAGCAACTACATATAATTTTATAGGGATTTTATATTGAACAGAAAATTATCAAAGCATAAAATGAAAATGTAAGTTTCCTTTATTTCCTATTAAAGTTGGATTTTTAATGGCCAGAGCA
Source organism: Panthera pardus (assembly GCF_024362965.1). Classification (NCBI taxonomy): domain Eukaryota; kingdom Metazoa; phylum Chordata; class Mammalia; order Carnivora; family Felidae; genus Panthera; species Panthera pardus. The sequence continues at coordinate 47,347,040 of NW_026526666.1, read as the reverse complement.
GATTCTCAAATTAATTATTTTACTGTTATTAGACTTTCATTTCTTGTATCCATCCTAAACTCTGTCCAGCATTCCTATGAACATTAGTGGCTCATTAGGAGTCTCTGAGTTAATCCGCAGGGCTAAACATTTGTTCCATCATTAAGGTCTGCTTTTCCCAGACTTAGAAATAAGCAGAAATCTAATTTTGGTTAATTTTATTGCCTAGGTCACAGTAGTAAATTCAACTCGGTCTGGAAACAGCTCTTATAAAATTACTTTTTATTAAAATGAACTATATGTTTTGTAGAAATGCAAAAATGTTCCCATTGAGGCAAAATTCCTTAAATGCCAGAATACAAAATAAAATTATGCTTATTTTCCTTAGGCATCATTTAGTATACTATTAACTCCATGGCTTATATAATTTGATGACTCCTAACTTTTTCATAAACAAATTATAGTCATGACCATATATCAAACTTTTGTCAAACACACATGGGGGAGGATTTTATCATATTCTCAGATTGCCTAAGCAATTCCCTGATCATACTTTAAGCTCCCTAAGAAGCATCACTCATGTATTGCTACAGACTGAATGCTATATCTGCCTAAAATTCATATGTTGAAACCTAATCCCCAATATGATGGTATAGATGAGGGTTTGGGGTGGTAAAATTAATACCCTCAGGAAAGAGTTTCTAGCGAGCTCACTCACCCCTTTTGTCATGTGAAGACACAGTAAAAAGACAATTGTCTATGGGTTGGGAAGCAGGCCCTCATCAAACAACTAATCTGCCAGGGCCTTCATCCTGGACTTCGCAACCTTTAGCACTGTGAGAAATAATAACAATAATAATAGTAATAATAATAATAATAATAATAATAATAAATTTTAATAAGCATCCCAGTCTAAGGCATTTTTATTATAGCAGTCCAATGGACAAAGACATATATTGTCTACCAATTTGAACTGAATTTTAGTTATGGGTGACCAGATGTCTATGCTCAAATTCAGTAAGAGCTCATTATTTAATGTTTTCATCCCTAAGTTGGTGTATGATTCCAAGTCAAGCACTTCCCTTTCCTATCTCTTGACGTAGAATGCCGAAATGAATATGATGCATGTTCTATTAAACATTATTTGTCCCTGGCTTAAAAGAAGAACTACTAACTGAAATTCTACATTTACAGATGGCATTAATTTTTTTCACTGTGTAAAATGCCAAGAGGACAAGGCTTAAATATGAGGCATTCTCGTGAGAAGTGATTTTGGAGCTTGTAGATGTGAGATCCAGCCCCTGGCAATGCCACTTACTATTTCTAGTCACTTAACCTCCCAGAACATCATGTTTTCTCAGCCATAAAATCAAGATTACAAATTCACCAACCATACAGGTAGTATTAAGGATTAAATTAGGTGAGATATTGGGTATAAAATCATTAAGGCATGTGAAGCAGGATGGAAAGAGTCAAGGGAATCAAGAGGCTAGAGTTCAAATTCCAGTCTATCATTTATTAATTCTGTCTCACTTTATTTCTCAATCCTTTATTTTATACCTCTGCAAAAATCTCAATATTAACAACTAGCTCTGGAGTTGTTTTATGACTAAATGAGATGATAACACTTGGTAGGAACGCCTGAGTGGCTCAGTCAGTTAAGCATCAGACTTTGGCTCTGTTCATGATCTCGCAGGTTTGTGAGTTTGAGCCCCGTGTGGGACTCTGTCCTGACAGCTCAGAGCCTAGAGCCTGCTTCAGCTTCTGTATCCCCTCTCTCTGTGCTCCTGATCCGCTCATGCTCGCTCTCTCTCTCAAAAATGAACATTTTTTAAAAAATTTAAAAAAAAACAACAATAGTTGGTAAACTGTAACAGAAGTTTGCAAAGATACTATCCTAATAAGTAAAATGTGGATTAAAGGCAGAGATATGGAATCAAACAGACCTAGTTTGGAATCCCATTTTGCCACTTATTAGTTGTGTGAGTTGGGAAAGTCTCATGACTTTTCTGAGCTCTAATTTTTTTTCAGTTGTAAAACTGGAATAATAAATAGGACATCAATTTTCATAAGAATTAATGAAATAATCTTAAATTGGGGTAATATCTAAATATGCTCTTTTTATTAATATCTATGTTCTTATTATTGTTAAGAAATCTTGGAAATGGGGAAAATAACAAACTTAAGGATTGGCACGTAAAAAGTCACGCTCTCAACAAAATGAAGAAAGTCATGCTTTCATGAAAAAAAATCCAATACAATCTTAAAAAGTGATGAATGCCAAAATGTCAAATAGGACAGAAGGAAAGGATCTGTTATTACAACACATTTCCTGAAGACAACAGTCCAATGTGCTCATGTCAACATTAAAGGTCAATACAATTGTGGGCATCATTTAAAAGGTTATTGGAAACAAATCAGAAAACATGATTTCTTTTGGTTTTACACAGATATGTCAGGGGATGATAATAAAATGAAGTGTATAATTATTGTGACAAAATCCACAGCATTTGCTTTTATATTTAAATCATTTAACATCATTTAAAAATGATTTCTTCCCTTATTAAACTACCATTTTAGTTGCTCTCAAGTAAAATGAGCAAGGAATGAACATTTATAAAGGAAATTAAACCCTCTTGATCTAGCATGGTCAGTGGTCAGATTGTATAAGTGGGGAATTAGCCTGCAATCATTGGTATAATGATATCACTTTATAATGAAAATCTGCCCTAGTTCGCTCTATTCAATATACTTAAAAATCCTTTACAAATCAAGATGCACCTATCTCCTGGATAATGATATGTTAAAGCATTTCTCATTATTGCATTTACAAATGCTAATTTAGAAGAATAAAAAATTGTCTCCTATTGATTTCCTTCAAAGAATACACTGTTAAAAAATCTTGGGCTTTTATTCTATTCCTTCTAAATTTCCCAAGTATTTTTCTGGAAGTATACTTTTTCTTCTCCTTAATCTCACATTTAAAAAAAATGAGTCACATAAGTGACAGTTGTTATCAACCATGGATAGACATTGGAACCATTTCTGTAGCATTTTAAACACAAGAACAAAAATATAAGTCTTGTTTTTAAAAACAATGAATGCTCATGATTATATAAAAAAATCATACAGAAAGTTATTCCTTATTCCAAAACTCCAAGTATCACTACCCCAAATTATTGTTAACTATTTCTTTCATGTCTTTACAGAAATTATATGAGCAAGCATATTTTTCTATACTTATATCCATTTTAAAAATTCTATTAACATAAATAAGATCACCCTATACATAATACACTATGACTAGTGTGCTTAACTTCACAAAATATCCAGGGTATCTATGTATAATGCATGCATGTAGACACCATCTTCTTTTAAATGCTTGAAAATTTACCTAGGAATTAGTTACAAAAGCAGCCTTGGATGATTCATTCATCTGAACTGAGGGGTATACTACAGGGAAAGCAGCCTGCTAGTTCTGAGAGTTCAGCAACTGTTCTAATTTTACAGAGAGAAGGTACAACACTGTTCTCCTTCCTGTCTTTTAGGGGGAGATTGGCTAGTTCTCTCTAGTAGATGTTTTGCTAATCCAATGCTGCAATGAATAGCTTTTGAATGTTAATAAAGTAGGTGGAGTTAAAGCATAAATCCATGTAAGTGGGATTACTAAATCAAAGGTTATGTTCATCTTTAGTTTTGCCAAATTGCCTTCTCAAATATGGTGTTAGTTAATACTCTCACCATCCCTGTGTGGTGGAAATATGTTATATACATTGGTGGGAATACATATATGTTTATATGTGTGTATATATAAAACAAATACTTTTATTGAATAAATATAAATATGGAGACAAAGATCACACTGCACACCAACATAATTATACCTTCTGTGACTAGGTCTGGAAATGTGTATATATACATAAAATATATAGATCTAAATATAGATCTATACCTATTTTTTTTTCTGAAAAGCTCCCAAAGATAATCCTATTTATTAAGCATTTTTAGTAACCATTTCCTCTCTTTTGAACCATACTAGATTTGTTACACAAACATTACTTGTGGAAATTTATCACCAGAATTTGCGACCCAATAAATATGAATTGAATCTACTAAACAATGTAACGTAAATCTCTCTGGTGATTTATATAGCCATGTTGTTCAGGAATTATGGTTCTACATTACACCAGACCCCATCCTACATGCAGATTCATTAAACACCAACATGATGGGGGTAGTATTTCCCTATTCTTTACTTAAAATAGACCTTGACTTGGAAATTCAAGTTGTGCAAAGGTTATCCCTGAAAAAATTTTAATATGATCAATCACAGTGCCATTACCAATTCTACCTCAATATTTTTGGCAGATTGTATTTTCCAAAGACACCAAAAACATCTTGCACCCCACATACTCTTCTGCATTAAGACCTTGCCACTTCCTGATCAAAAGGTGGAGTTCATGTTCCCTTATCCTAAATCTTGGCTAGCTTAATGTTTTGATTCTACCAACAGAATGTGGTAAAAGTAATAAGATATGAAATCTAAGGCTAGATCAAAGAAAGTCATATGGATTCCACTTTGTTCTTTTGTAATGCCCACTTTCCAAATTATTTCTCTTAGAGCTTTTGTTTGTTTTTGTTTTTTAACCCAGTTTGCCAGGGAAGGTCATGTATAGATAATCTGATCAATAATCTTAGCTGAGCTTGTCCTTTGAATCCTACCAATAGAGGTACCACACAAAAGAAGAGGCCTCCAAATAATTCTAGCTTCCAGTCATTCAAGTCACCACCAGCCATTCAATTCTTCCCAGTCGAGGCCCCAGATATTTCTGAGCAGACATAAGCACACCTCATTATGTCTTGCCTGAATTCGTAATCCTAAGAATCTTTTGGCAAAATAAAATGGCTGTTGTTCTATGCCACTATGCTTGGAGTGGTTTGTAATGCAGTGATAGCTGCTTCACTGACAGACTGTTTTATATTTATAATGTAAGAACGACTATCTATTGCATTTATTCATAATCACATAAAAACAAAATATTCTTTAAAGTGTGTTTAGTATTTGGGAGTTCATCAAAGGGGATTCTATATTCAACTTGAGGAAATACTAGATGCAGTGGACATTGTTAGTTGTCTACCCAGTAGCCCTAGATGGTGATCAATAGTTGGTCTAAATCAAACATGGTAGTTCTTTTCTCCTTGTTAGTTACTAGTTTAGTAGCAGGCTTGTATCCAAGTTCTGGCCAATAAAACCAGACTCAGATCCAATTGAGAAGTTCTGATAAATACTTTCCTTCCCTGATAAAATAATCAAGGGCTACACAGAGAGTTATTTCCCAAAGTTCTGGTCATAATTGCCTTGTACTTTTAAACTTTGTATATGAAGACTTAAGGCTTCATGCTAGAAGTGGTGGTGGCTATCTTCTGAACAAAAAGCTAAGGCCAAAGGAATTACAGACATTATGAACTGAAGCATAGGTATAATATCATTGATCCACTGAATAAAACCTAGAATCATGTATTTCCTATATTAAGCAAGCCACCGCATGCCTGTATGATTTAATCAACTTAGTGAGATTTTCTGCTGCCTGCAGCTGAATGTATTATAAATGCTTCTCTTTAGACAAAGTTACTATCCACATATGGCCACTTTAGTCAATTCTTCATAATCTATTATGTGAATATTACTGAATTTGGGTAATGTAGTGGCCTTGTCAATGTGCATTCTAAATCTCCCATGGGGAATGAAGTATTACAGGGTTTTCAAAACTAATTTATTTGTAGAATTGTCCCCACTTTTTTCTTTTGGAGAGACATTCTGATCGGAAAATATATCCTTTGAGAAAGTGCTTTAGAGTCTCTCTCAACTTCTAAAGGGATGTCTGATTTCCCTTAAGCTCTTTCTGACTGACTATACATTCAACATGTAGGATCTCTGCTTTGAATGGAAGTTTGGAGAAGATCAGGGTGATGAGCTTTATTTACTCATGGAGAAGTGCTAATATATGTTGTCCATATATCCATTCCTTCTTGTAATTTGGGATTTTACATATCTTTTCCTATGTTAGAAGATAAAGATTCATTCTTGATTAAGAATATATTAGCCTTCCAAATAGAATCCAATATAATAAATTTACATTTAGAAAGTTACATTTAGGAAATAAATACTGAACTCAGATCCAAATCACCTGGAAAATGTTTTGAAAGGTTAATTTTTCTCACCCCCTTTTAGACATCAGCTTCATTTGATCCTGGTAATACATAAAGAAAAAAATATTCATTTAGCATGACTAGAGAGTAAGAGGTTATGACAGTGTCAATGTTTTTCTGTGCTTCTGTAGTATGCTATGTGATAAAAATGGTCAGTCTAGGAATACTTACATCTGTTGATTCAGTCATTAATAACCATGTGCAAAATACTGATGTGGAATACTAATAACTATGCCATCAAAATTATAATAATCCCCACTCCCCATGCATTCAACTAATATTGGATATTAGTAGATCCAGGAATAATGTTACAATCTCAAATTTAAAAATGTATCTCTAGGCTTTTTAGTTTAAAAATAACTGTGCCTCATTATTGTTAGTACTTCACCAAATGTAGATACCTTTCATTTTTTATAGCACAGCTACCTCTTCAAATGACAGCTAGTTAAGCTAGCAAGCTCACCCACATTAAGATTTTAAATATTAAATAAGTAACACATGCCCTTTATCCAAAGCAAACATTTTCTTTCAGTATGTGCATGCATGAAAAAATGTCTTAAGTATTAAAATTTCATGTACTATGCCAAAAAAAGGAATAAGCCCAGTGTTCCTTCAACCAAACTAAATAGATGGCTACTGAATGCCACCCATATATATTTGAGCTATATTCTCCTTTTCCTGTGCCTACTCTCTGCAAAGTTCCTCAAAAGCTAGTTTTAAAATGCATGTTATACTTGGTTTTCCAATTGTTTTTCTCAAATGATAAACTTCTATTTATTACTAACTTGTGTGAAAGAATTAAATAGCTTTTTTTTAAAGAGTCGAAGTGCACATAAGATCTCACATACTGAGTTTTCAGTGAAACAAAAGCATCTGAAAATCAACCCTGCCTCAATCACTTCAGCAGGCAAGTCAAAAATTCCTGCAGGTGATGACAGCTAATACAGATGGTAACTTCTCCCCTCTGATTTTCTGCTCTGTGGCAGAGAAACAGATATTAAAGGAGTTAAAAAGCAACATACGGCTTGAGACCATAGAAAAGTAGTTGATCATATCTAAGGAACAACAACAACAAAAAAAATAAGCAGCTTTTAAAATTCTTCATAGTATTTAACATGCTCACAACTTGGAAGAAGGGTGCAAGTCAATTTTATTGTAATTCTATATTCAGTAGGCTAAATCTGGGCTCCACCAGCTGGGTTGTTAATACAGGTCAAGGAATAATTAGCTGCATTTGTTTCAGTTTTAGAAAACCTAAATGAGCTCTGTGTATGTTCAAAGCTAAGAAAAAAAAAACAAAGATTTCTTTACTGATGTAATAGGTTCTGACAAAAACATGAGAGCAGAGAGCAGAGGATTATTACACTAGGATGCACTTATGAAAAAATAATGAATGAAGAACTGATATTATACTTGCAAAATTCAAATAAATGCCACAAGTCTGTAATAAATGGATTATGACGGTGAGAAGAGTCCGTGCTGGGTGTTCCTACTCATAGTAAGCAGGCCAGGAAAGAAAAGAGAACAATTCAATCCAGCCATCATCCAAAAGCACCAATAATTTTTATTCTATGGTACTCACAGACAATGGTGCACATAAATTTTATATCACCACAGGCCTTTGTGGGGAGGGAGAATTTGTAAGTTTGAATTGTAAAGAAATATGATCATGTCTTACTTGGGAGTCTTTTAATGACATGTATAAGCTGAATAACTGGAGATCATACATTATTATAATTTTAATATTGGGAGTTTTATCTCAAAGCAAGTTCATCATAAATACACATATAATGAATGAAGATTATGTCCCTAAAAGCAACAACTCTGGTTTGGTAAATTCCAAAAGAGACAAAAAAAAAAAAAAAAACCCCACAAATGCAGGGGATAGTACTAGTCAGTATTTTCTCCTTCCTTTACATCTTTGATTTCAAATGTAAATAATGCATACATACTACATTTCTTTATAAAGCAGATGAAGCAAATGTTTGCAGCTACATTATATTATTTTCTTAAAAATAATGGGATTGGAAGAGAAGTGGTTGCAAAGGGTTATGGACAATGATTGTATGCAATGTCCTCTAAATTACCTAGTGATTTTTTCACTCAAAGATTCATGTGCTGAAGTGGGAATCTATTTTGTAGTGACGTATGTGATTGGCAGCAGAGAAGACTTGAAAAATAGCCAGACTACACATCTCTGTAATATCGAGAACAGCATTAAGGAAGCCAAGCTAATTTCTCAGATTGTCATGTTTGAAACAAATATGCTTTAAAGGATACCATTTTCACTCTTCATCCTGCTAACAATCACTTCAACTATCTGCTCTAACAACTCTGCAACTTTACCAACTTTCCCTTTAGAAACCAAATTTGTATAAGAAAGTGTGCAAATTGCACTAGGAAGAGGAAACAAGGAAGTGTCACTTAGACCTTCTATTGCAATCCTTCACTGAAACAAAAACTTCTGGGGTACCTGGGTGGCTCAGTCAGTAGAGTGTCCAGCTTGGGCTCAGGTCATAATCTCATGGTTGGTGAAGTGGAGCCCATATTGGGCTCTGTGCTGACAGCTCACAGCCTGGAGCCTAATTAGGATTCTGTCTCCCTCTTTCTCTGGCCCTCCCCAACTCACATCCTGTCTCTGTCTCTCTCTTTTTTTCTCAAAAATAAATAAACATTAAAATAATTAAACAAAGGGGAGAGGCCAAGATGGCAGAAAAGCATGAACGTTTTTGTTGCATCTCTCATCCCTGAAATACAGCCAGATCAACACTAAACCATCCTGCACACCTAGAAAAGTGATTTGAGGATTAACACAATAATCTGCATAACCTGAACCACAGAACTCAGCAGGCACGTGGTGCAGAGAGGTGAACTGGGAGAGAGAGAAGCTGAGGAGGGTAGGCAGCTAGCTGTTTTTGCTTGCGGAGAGAGGACAGAGACAGGGGAGAGTATCGGAAAAGCACCCACCCCTCAAAAAAAGCAGCTGAGGAGAAAGTGGAAAAGTGTAAACAGCCACAGGGACTGAAAAAAAAGGGAAAAAGGAGAAATGAGAGAGTTTAAATTCTAGTAAGACTCTATAAACAGGGGGAGTGCAGAGTATGAAACTCCGTGGCTCAATACCTGGTGGAGCTCTGGTGGGAAGGGAGAATCCCCAGGAGCAGAGAGTGAGGGCCAAGGAGTCTGAGGGCCACACGGGGAGAGGTGGTTACCCCTCTGGGAGGACATCTGGTAGAGGCTGGGCGGCTACCCCACAGGCAAAGGTGCCAGCAGACCCTGGAGAACAACCACTTTCACTGGTGCTAGAACAAATACGTTAAGTGGGAAGCCTGGTGCCAGATGTGTGTTGTGATTTACCATAATCCTTGAAACGCTGCTGCTACACGATTGCGTGAACTTTTTCTGGGGCGGGCTGGCACCTAACCACAGTTTCTGGGCACCAGCAGCAGCAGGGTCCGATGAACATCCCTGGGGACAAGTGGGCATCCAGCAGTTGTTTGGTGAGACCCTCCCCCAGAGGGTCTGAGCAAGTCAAAGCCATAGTACCTCAGAAGTGAAGGGTTGGGAAAAACAGCCACATCTGAGATAAAACTCAGGAAGGAGGTGCCACCTGGCAACCTGACAGCTTGGTCACAGTGTAAAAGCAGGGAGTGGATGAGAGCCAGAGACAAAGGAGGTGTGCACCATTGCTGGTTGGGGAGAACAGATTTCTGATACTAGAAACTGGGTAGCTGGGTGACACCATTTTCACCCTCTGGCGCATGCACAAACACACCTACAGGCGCCACAACAATCCACCACAGTAAGCTAAGCAGCGCCATCTAGTGGAAAACGGAGCCATTACACTAAGCCCTATCCAACTAGGCTAAACTCACTTTTCAGGAACACCAAAAGTCTTTCTGCCTGCTTAGTTTACAGACTATAAGTGTTTCATGGTTTGACTTGAAATGGAAAGTGATGTAATTTCAATCATATTTCAGTCAGTTCGCTGGTCCATCTATTCAATTTCTTCCTTCTTTTTCTTTTATTTTCTTATTCTTGAATACAGAGAGAAAACATTTAGTTTTCTTTCCAATTTTTATTAAAAATGTTTTTCTTTAATTTTTCTAATATATTTTTACTTCTTTGTAAATGTGTCAAATTCTACTTCCAATCATTTCATTTTATTCTATTTCACTGTATTCATTTTTTTTCAAATTTTCAAACGCTTTCCTTTTTTTTTCTGTTTTTTTCTTCTTCTTTTTCTTTTCTTATCTTTCCTTTTTTCCTCTAATCTATCAAGCTGCTTTCCACAACCAGAACAAAACACACCTAGGATTTAACATCATTTATTTGACTTTTTTGTGTGTGCTGTTTTTAATTTTTCAATTTTAATTTTTTTCCTTTATTAATTCCTTTTCTTCCTTCAAAATGAGGAAACAAATGAATTCACCCCAAAAGAAAGAACAGGAAGAAATGACAGTCAGAGACTAATCAACACAGAAAAGCAAGGTGTCTGAACAAGCAAGTATTTAGAATCGTGATAATAAGAATAATAGCTGGGGTTGAAAACAGATTAGAATCCCTTTATGTGGAGGTAAAAGGAGTTAACAACTAGTCAGGATGAAATAAAAATGTTGTAAGTGAGGTGCAATCTCAAACGGATGCTACAGTGGCAAGGATGGATGAGATAGAGCAGTGAATCAGAGATACAGAGGACAAACTTATGGAGAACAATGAAGCAAAAAAAAGAGGGAGACTAAGGCAAAAAGGTACAATTTGAGAATGAGAGAAATCAGTAACTCATTAAAAAGGAACAACATCAGAATCACAGTGGTCCCAGAAGATGAAGAGAGAGAAAAAGGGTAGAAGGGTTATGTGAGCAAATCATAGTGGAAAACTTTTCTAACCTGGGGAAAGACACAGACATCAAAATCCAGGAAGCACAGAGGACTACCTTTAGATTCAACAAAAACCGACTATCAACAAGGCATATCATAGTCAAATTCACAAAATACCCAGGGAAGGAAAGAATCATAAAAGCAGCAAGGGAAGCAGTAGGTCCTTAACTTACAAAAGAAGACAGATCAGGTTTGCAGCAGACCTGTTCACAGAAACTTGGCAGGCCATAAAGGAGTAGCAGGATATATTCAATGTGCTGAATTGGAAAAATATGCAGCCAAGAATTCTACATCCAGTAACGATGTCATTCAAAATAGAGAGATAAAAAGTTTCCCAAACAAAAATTAAAGGAGTTCATGACCACTAAACCAGCCTTGCAAGAAATTTTAAGGGGACTCTCTGAGGGCAGAAAAGATGGGGAAAATAAAAAAAAAAGACCAAAAACAACAAAGACTAGAAAGAACCAGAGAACACCACCAGAAAGTCCAACTCTACAAGTAACATATGACAATAAATTCATATCTTTCAGGACTCACTCAAAACATCAGTGGACTAAGTGCTCCAATCAAAAGACATAGGGTAACAGAATGGATAAGAAAATGTTATTCAACATAGTATTGGAAGTCTTAGCCTCAGCAATCAGACAACACAAAGAATAAAAGGAAACCAAATTGGCCAGGAGGAGGTCAAACTTTCACTCTTCACAGATGACATGATTTTCTATATGGAAAACCCAAAAGATTCCACCAAAAAACTGCTAGAACTGATCCATGAATTCAGCAAAGTCACAGGATATAAAATCAATGCAGAGAAATAGGCTGCATTCCTGTACACCAATAATGAGGCAACAGAAAGAGAAATCAAGGAATTGATCCCATTTACAATTGCACCAAAACCCATAAAATACCTAGGAGTAAATCTAACTGAAGAGGTGAAAAATCTATACATTGAAAAGTATAGAAAGCTCATGAAAGAAATTGGAGAAGACACAAAAAATGAAAAATATCCCATGCTCCTGGATAGGAAGAACAAATATCGTTAAAATGTCAATACTACCCAAAGTAATCTACATATTCAATGCAATATCTATCAAAATAACACCAGCATTCTTCACAGACCTAGGACAAAAAATCCTAAAATTTATATGCAACCAGAAAAGACCCCAAATAGCCAAAACAATCATGAAAAAGAAAACTAAAGCTGGAGGCACCACAATCCCAGACTTCAAGATGTATTACAAAGTTGTATTCATCAAGACAGTATGTTACTGGCACAAAAACAGACACTCAGATCAATAGAACAGAATAGAGAACCCAGAAATGGACCCACAAATGTATGGCCAACTAATCTTTGACAAAGCAGGAAAGAATACCCAATGTAACAAAGACAGTCTCTTCAGCAAATGGTGCTGGGAAAACTGGACAGTGACATGCAGAAAAATGAACCTGGACCACTTTCTTACAACATACACAAAAATAAACTCAAAATGGATGAAAGACCTAAATTAAGACAGGAAACCATCAAAATCCTAGAGAAGAAATAAAGCAAAAACCTCTTTGACCTTGGCTGCAGAAACTTTTCACTCAACATGTCTCTGAAGGCAAGGGAAACAAAAACAAAATGAACTATTGGGACCTTATCAAAATAAAAACCTTCTGCACAGCGAAGGAAACTATCAGCAAAACTGAAAGGCATTCTCAGAATGGGAGAAGATATTTACTAATGACATATCAGATAAAGGGTTAGTATCAAAAATCTATAGAGAACTTATCAAACTCAACATCCAAAAAAACAAATAAACCAGTGAAGAAATGGGCAAAAGACATGAATAGACACTTCTCCAAAGAAGACATCCAGATAGCCAACTGACACATGAAAAAATGCTCAACCTCACTCATCATAAGGTAAATACAAATCAAAACCACAATGAGATACCACCTCACACCTGTCCAATGGCTAACATTAACAACACAGGCAACAACAGATATTGGCGAGGATGCTCAGAAAGAGGATCTCTTTTGCACTGCTGGTGGCAATGCAAAGTGGTGTAGCTATTCTGGAAAAAAGTATGAAGATTCCTCAAAAAACCAGTATAGAGATATCCTATGACCCAGAAATTGCACTACTAGGTATTTATAAAAGGGATAAAGGTATGCTGTTTCAAAGGGGCACATGTGCTCCAATGTTTATAGCAGGACTATCAACAATTTCCAAAGTATGGAAAAAGCCCAAATGTCCATCGACGGATGAATGGATAAAGAAGTGGTGTATATATATATACAATGGAGTATTACTCAGCAATCAAAAAGAAAGAAATCTTGCCATTTGCAGCTACATGGATGGAACTAGAGGGTATTATGCTAAGCGAAATTATTCATTCAGAGAAAGACAAATATGACTTCACTCATATAAGGACTTTCAGATACAAAACAGATGAACATAGGGGAAGGGAAGCAAAAACAATATAAAAACAGGGAGGGGGACAAAACATGACTCTTAAATATGGAGAACAAACAGAGGGTTGCTAGAAGGGTTGTGGGAGGGTGTTAGGCTAAACAGGTAAGGGACATTAAGGAATCAACTCCTGAAATCATTGTTGCACTATATACTAACTAACTTGGATGTAATTAAAAATAAATGAATTAAATAATTAAACAAAAACTTCTGAAGTGACTCATTACTCAATTAATGTGAGACACAATACCCCAATAACATATATAATGTTGGGTTTATATGGTAAATGATAAGTTCCTAAGTTGATATGATAAATTCTGAAGTTGATATGAAAAATGAAAATTAAAAAAAAGGACATTGGGATATTTAATTTTAGTGGTCAGTCCATGAGTTAAACTCAGAATACATTTCTTCTATGTGTATGTATTTATTTAAATATTTAGTAAGTACCTTTTATGGATTGGTTTTATACATGGGATATACCAGTGAACAAAACACATATAAATCTAATGGAACTGACATTTGGCTCACAAATTCCTAATCTTTATTAGAATTAGAATAATCTTTTTTGTGGTTAACAGTGCAATTAGGAAAAAAGATTTCCCAAATTTGGCACAGAAAACATTTACAAAATAAACTGTTAAATAAACACTGAGTGTTTTAAAAGCATATTTTTTAGAAAAGTAAGTTGCCCCTCCCTAAACTTCAAGTATTTATAATAGGAAACATAAAGGTTGTATTACACATAAAATTGCACATTAGATCTTCAGACACTCTATATGATGGCAGGTGTTGTTATTATTATGATTATGATTATGATTATTATTATTGGCAAGAAATAAATTGACCAGAGGCCCTGTTGTGTGTGGTAATGCTTTTCTCATGGAAAACTGCTTCCTGAGTTGCACATACCATGTTGTTTCAAAATGGTGGACAGTGCCATAGGGAAAGGTGGCTTCCTGGTAAAATGTTTACATGGATTCTAAATGAGAGCTACTGTGCAGGGTGACTGTAGCTCACACATCATGCCTCTAATACCGCAGGTGGTATATATAACATCATCGTATTCTAACACTTGAGACCCTTCAGTTGAAATCTTATTACATAGCATTGCCCTGCCTCTGTCACCGTGGGACTCTGGTGAGCACTATAGGAAGTGCAGTTGAGTTTAGGTTTTGTGAAACACCAGGATGTAGGCAGGGCCATGGGAAAGCAACAAATTCGGTTACCTTTTCAGTCATGACTATCCTATCATTCAAATCATGACTTGCCTCCACACTTTTCTCACTGTATTTCAACACTCACCACTGAAGTGGGGGCAAATGGAATAAAAAATGCAAGTATTTTATCTGAATCCTTGGAAGATGATTAGGAAGTTCTAGACTCATTAAAAAGAGCAGGAGTAAATGACACTACAAACACATTGATAGTCAGCTGCTCACTGGAAGCCCAGATGTGTTTCCTTCTTGAGGAGCAGTGCACCAAGAAGTCAGAATAAACCTTTTTTCAGAATAAACCTTTTTGGAACAAGATGAAGACAATGAGTCATGAATTATGAGGCAGTTTTCTGCCTCTGCTTTATCCCATGCATAAAGATATTCTGCCTTCAATTTTTCATTCATTGGATTCTTCTATTCTTTCAACATATTTTTGAGTGTCAGTCACTCTGCTTAGGTACTGAAAGTACAGCTGAGAATATATAGTTGTGGGCTCTGCTCTCACACACCCTTAGGAAACCAATCATAGCAAGGCACAATGGCTACTAAGGTAAATGCTGCCTGGATTGCCATGGAAGCCCACAACAGGTTCACCAAGCCTACTGTTGGTCATCAGAACAGACCTAGAACAGAATAGAAGTGGCAAAGTGAGACCAACCGAGCAGACAGAAGCAAAAGGGTGGCAGAAAGGTTTGTACACAGAGAACAACATGGGAGAAAGCTTGGAGGCCAGGATGGGTAGAGTTTAAGAGGAGGCAGGGGCCAGATCCTGGTGGAGGCTAAAAATTACTTCAAGGAATTTGGGTTTTATTTGGGGCAACACGGATGCATAAACACATGTTTAAGAAGGGTAACAGCACAATTTGTGTTTCAGAAAATACACGTGAAATTAAATGATGCTGCTCTGTGACATATGACCTTAGGCATTCCTACTTGTAAAAGACAGAGTACACCTACCCAGATATTTCTAATGGTTTTTAAATGAAATATGTCTTAAGTACAAAACCTGGAACAATCATACATATTTAAGTGAACAGGCTCTGGAGTATGTTTGTATCATACAGACCCTTCAGCTTTGCTATTATAGTGGAGTAATACTGTCCCCCTTCGTATTCAGTTCCACCCAGAATCTCAGAATGCGGTGTTATTTGGAAACAGAGTCTCCGCAGATATAATTAAGGATCTTAGGGTGAAATCCTCCCAGACTTGGGTGGTGGAGGGTTGTATCTAACAACTTGTGTTATTATAAGAAAAGGAGAGAACACAGAGACACACACAGGGGAGGACATGTAAGGAGGAGGTAGAAATTCGAGTACACTGCCACCAGCCGAGGAGTGCCTGTGGCCAGCTTCTAGGCAAGGAAGGATTCTTGCCTAGAGCCTTCAGACATAGCTTGGCCCTGTCAGTGCTTAGATTTTGGACGTCTAATCTCCATAACTATTACAGAATAATAGATTTCTGCGTTTGTTTGCTTTCCAAGAAACCCAATTTGTAGGGCTTTGTTATGGCAGTCATAGAAAATGAATTCAGCTACATACTCTTGGTGTGCACCTGGGTAAGCTACACAACTTTTCTGTCTCATTTCCTTCTCCGTAAAGTAAAGATAATAATAACTAGCTTACAGGTGACTATGTGAATTATATAAGGTTATATATGTCCTGTCATTCAAACCATTACTTGTCTCCACACTTTTTCCACTGTATTTCAACGCTTATCACTGAAGTGGGGGCAAATGGAATAAAAAAATGTAAGTAGTCTATCTGAATTCTTGGAAGATGATTAAGAAGTTCTAGACTCATGAAGAAAAAGCAGGAGTAAATGACACTATAAACATATTGTTTGATAGTCAGCTGCAGTACCTTGCTTGACACAGAGTAAATAATTAATGTTAGCTCTTATAACTACTGTGGACATACTACATAAATAATAAAATGAAAATGCTTAGGGGCACCTGGGGGTTCAGTTGGTTAAAGATTCCAACGCTTGATTTTGGCTCAAGTCATGATCTCATGATTCATGAAATCGAGCCCCATGCCAGGCTCTTGTGCTGACAGCACAGGGCCTGCTTTGGATTCTCTCTCTTCCTTTCTCTCTACCCCTCGTACACGCTCATGCACGCTCTCTCTCTCTCTCTCTCTCTCTCTCTCCAGCTCTGTCTCTGTCTCTCTCTCCCTCTCAAAATAAATAAATAAACATTAAAAAAAGAAAGTGTTCAAAAGATTCAAAATATTTTAATTTGTAAAGCATTGTACCCAAACTTACACTCTGTAGTTTTCTTCAATTATCCATTGGTACACTCCATGATCTTTAATATTAAAACATTTAGTTTTATTGTAGAATTACTAAATACATTTGTCAGTCTTTAATCAAAATATGATCATACACTTTTAAGGAGAAAGATCAAATTGTCCTTAAAGTTGCATATTTCATTTTTCTCAGGATATTTTCAATGAATCTGTTAACACTTCACTCCTCTTCCTTCCTTAACTGCAGTTTTCCCTTCTTTTGTATAGAAACAGCACTGAGCCAATAATCTTACTTTAAGAAGGTACTCACATTTCAATATAATTCTCTTGAGATTGTTTTAAGGAAAATAATAGAGTAAATGACAAAAATGAACTATCCGTTGCAGTACAATTTATCATGGAGTGTTGCATACCATTATCTGAAAAACGTGCAGTGTAGTAATCACTTGGAGTAGTGCTAGCACATAATTGTATGCTAGTCATAAATTATAGGTGAATGGCAGTTTCAGCTAATGAGTGCCAAATAGCAGTACAGGCACTGTAGTGATTAGAGAAGATGTGGTTATGAATGCATTTATTACTGGTGTATTATAAAGCTTTTCAAATTAGAAATGGCAGGTATATAAATAGACACCAAGCTGGAACACCTATATCTACAAAGTAAAATACCAAAAGATACAGATAATTCACCATCCTCACCTCCTATGTGTGTGTGTGGGTATGTGTGTGTTTGTGTGTGTGTGTGTGTGTGTGTGTGTGTGTGTGTGTATAAAGAGAGAGAGACAGAGAGAGAGAGAGAGACAGAGAGAGATAGCTAGAGAGAGAAAGAGGTGAATTAAAAGCAGAAACTAAGAACAAAATAAACCATCTGCTTATATGCTCTTTCTTCACAAACGCTTCCACCATATTAAATTCATTTTATATCACTTTAAGAAGAACTTGGGAATATTTTTACAGAAAAAATAATATTTTTCCCTCTTTTTACATCTTAAATTTCATTTATGCTGCTTTTTTGATGTGTGAACAAGGTGAAATCTCCACTGGCTGGCTGTATTAGCATTTGTCTCTCTAAAGCAGATTTCAAAATCCACAAAACAACTACAACTTTATGCCACACCCCATAGCTATTATATATTTAACTAGTCCCTAGCTATGCTTGGGATGCTATGAAATTTCGATTTATTTTGATACAACTGAACCCAAAGTTAATTTATGAAGTAGAATTGAATATCAATGATTTCAGTAATATTTCTTCCCCAGTTGATTCTTAAAGATATTTTGTTTATTTGGGGCACCTGAGTGGCTCAGTCAGGTGTCCAACTTCAGCTCAGGTCATGATCTTGTGGTTCGTGGGTTTGAGCCCCACGTTGGGTTCTGTTCCGATAGCTCAGAGCCTGGAGCCTGCTTTGGATTCTGTGTCTCCCTCTCTCTCTGTCCCTCCCCTACTCATGCTCTGTCACTCTCCCTCTCTCAAGAATAAATAGACATTTAAAAAAAAAGATATTTTGTATGCATTAGTTTGTTGTTGCTTTTTGATTAGAAAATGAAAACTCAATAAACACAACTTTTAGTCGTAATACTAAACAATGGTGTTTCCACAAAATCTCATCTTAAGAGTTATTACAAGATTCAGTTGCAGAGGTGAGTGAACAGAAAAAAATGTATAGGAAAATGTAAGTTTTTAAAGCATAAATTATACCATTTTCTCTCAAATTTATGTTAAAAATTATAATAAAATGAGTAACTACACAAAAATAGCATTTTAATTATTCTTATTACCCTGCTTTTGCCTTACAGTCTTTATGTAGTTTCTCATAAACTGCCTTTCTATTAGATTTCTCTGAGTAGTTTTGTTTATTATTTGGACACAAATAGGTATGTGCCAAAATAAAAATGGCTTTTGCTGAGGAAGCTTTTATTTCTGAAAATTAATTTTAAACTTCTTTTCAAGAAATAAATTATTGGCACAAAATTTACTATGTTTTTATTTTTTTCCAAAGTACATTTTTATAATCCTTATTTTTTAATTAAAATAGTATGTAGATACATTCTCTTGGTATATTTAATGTCTTCATATTTAAAAGTATATAAAAATGTTATAACTTCTCAAGTTCTGCATGTAAAGAGCTTGGAAGTTGCCACTCTATCCTAACTATTAGCAAAAAAAAAAAACAAAAAACAAAAAACAAAAAAAACTGAACAGACTGAAAAGTCAACAATTCTCCTTGGATCTGTAAGGAAGTGAGGACAAAGAGCAAGCCACTGCCCCCAAAATTGGAGGGGCCTATATGTAAATACAAGGAATCACAGCTTCCCAGAGCAGGAATTAAAGGGTGAAAGCCATGAGGGAAACCAGTCCCAAAGGTGGGAACACCTAAGTTGTAACTGAAAAATTGCTGGAGACTCAGTATGGGCAGTCTGAGTGTAAAAAAATTCAGGAGGACCCAGTCACAAAAGCACCTACACACTTTTGTGAGCTTTTTCTTCAGGTGCCCAACCAGATTCTCCTAGTAAGAGTGAAGAAAAATCCCCCTTGTAATTCTAATAAGGAGAGAGGTAAAGGAACCATTGTGAAATATACCAGATCGCTTTGTTGTTCTTAACAAGGTCTTCCCTTAAGAGAAATTTTATTTAACCAGAGCCTAACCTCTCTGGGTTTTACCAGAGCCTAATTGATCTGGAGAAAGGGAAATGCCAACCAGTCACCCCTAGGCTTTGATAAAGGATAAGGGAAATACTCTATTCCACCCACTCTAACCTTGTATGTGGGAGAAAGTAATACTCAACCCCACATCACTCTAAATATTCTATACCACCTAATTGGGGGTGGGAAGGAGGCACTGAGTAATATTTGTGAAGCTCACAGCCCAGAGACATAGGATCAATACAAAACTGAGGCCTAATCATAGGGACTATGGAACATTCCCCCTTCCCCCATAACTTACCATCAAATTTCTAAAAGCCTATTTGAGCAGTTCCTTTTACTCCTTACATCATGTTTGACTACCAAAAAAAAAAAAAAAAACTATAAAAAATACTGAAAGACAACAACAACAACAACAACAATAACAAAACTATTTAAAGAGACAGAGCAAGCACCAGATTCAAATATGGCAGGGATATTGTAATTATCAGAGGGGGAATTTAAAACAACACTGGTCAATATGCTCAGGGCTGCAATGGAGAAAGTAGAGAACATGCAAGATCAGATAGGCAATGCAAGCAGAGAGAAAGAAATCTTAAGGAAGAACTAAGAAGAAATGCTAGAGATAAACAACAACAACGACAGCAACAACAAACACTGTAACAGATATGAAGAATGCTTTTGACTGCATCCTAGTAATGGGACATGGCTGAGGAAACAGTATCTGAGCCTGAAGATATAGCAATAGAAACCTCTAAAAAAGAAAAGCAAAGGGAATAAACCTGATAAATTCAGAACAAAATATCCAAGAAACTGTGGGACAACTATAAAAGGTGCAACCTGAATCAAGAGTATACCAAAAGAAGGAGACAGGAAGAAACAGAAGAAACATACGAAGTAATAATAACTGAGATTTTCCCAAATCAATGTCAGACACCAAACCACAGATCCAGGGAGTTCAGAAAACACCAAACAAAATAAGAAAAACAAAACAAAACAAAACAAAAATCTACAGCCCTACAGCTTTGCATATCATTTTCAAACTACAGAAAATCAAAGATAAAGTCCTAAAAGAAGACAGAGGAGGAAAACAAACAAACAAACAAACAAAATAAATAAATAAATAAATACACCTTATGTATACAGGAACAAAAACAAGACTACAGCTGACTTCTTCTCAGAAAGTGCAAGTAAGAGGAAAGCAGACCAAAATATTTAAAGTGTTGTGAGAAAAAAATCACCAACCTAGAATTCTTTAGTCTGTGAAATGGACCTTCAAACGTGAAGGGGAAATAGATTTCCTAACAACAACAACAAGAAAAAACCGAAGTAATCTGTTGTCAGATTTACCTTGTAATAACTGCTACACTAAAAAGTTCTTTATAGAAAAGGGAAATAAGGGTCAGACATGAATTCTCATAAAGAAAGAAAGAGCATAAAAGAAATGGAATGAATAAAGGTAACACAAAAACTTTTATTTATCTTATTCTTCATTAATCTAATACATAATACTTTGGTTAAGATGATAGCAACAATGTTATATATATTCATGTCTAAATAATTTATATTCATGTATAATATACATATATTTATATATGAATAACATCAATAATACAAGGGATAGGAGGGAGGAAGTAGCATTATTTTGTTATTACATGGTATGCTATCTGAAAAGTGGTATAGTGTTATTTGAATGTGGACTCAAATTAGCTGAAAATGTGTATGTCAAATTCTAAGGCAGCCACTGAAAAATAAAATAAGAAGTATAACCAATATGCTAAGAAGGGACAGAAAATATAATAATATAAAATTTTCAATTAAAACCACAATGAGAAGAAAAAAGTAGAAAACAAAACTAGGAACCAAAACTAGGGCAATAAATAGGAAACAGCAATAAATATGGTAAATATCAACCCAACTACATTAGTAATCACTGAATGCCAATGGTTTCAGCGTACCAACTAAAACACAGAGATATCTGAGTTAATGAAAACCCAAGCTTCAACAAAATGTTATCTAAAAAGAAACTCATTTTAAATATAAAGGCATGTATTAAAAGTAAATAGATAAAGAAAATATACCAAGCTGACATTAATCAAAAGAAAGCAGGAGTAGTTGTATTAATTTCAGACAGGGGAGACTTGAAAGTAAGGGAGATTATCAGGAATAAAGAGGGGAATTACATAATGATTAAGGGGGTCACTTCTCCAGGAAGACATTGTAAGAAGAGGCCTAACGACAGAGGGACTATCTATATGAGGCAAAAACTGATAGAACTGCAGGGAGAAATAGATGAATCCACTATTATAGCTGGAACCCTCAACACCCATCTCTCAGAAATGGACAGATCCAGAAGGCAGAAAATCAGTAATGACATAGTTGAACTCAACGGCAACATCAATCAATTAGAGAAAACTGGCATCTACAGACTAATCCAACATGAGAAAAATACACATTTTTCACAAGTCCACATGGAATATTCACCAAGACAGACTTCATTTAGCCATAAGGCACACCTCAATAAATTTAAAAGAATAGAAACCATACAATGTCTGTTCTCAAACCATAATGGTATTTATCTACAAATCAGTAACATAAAGGTAACAGGAAAAATCCCAAAATACATAGATATTAAACAACACACTTTTAAATAGCATATGACTCAAAGAAATCTCTAGAGAAATTTAAAAATATTTTAAACTACATGAAGGTGAAAATAAACTTATCAAAATGTGTGGGATGCAATGAAAATGGTGCTCAGAGGAAAATGTATAGCACTGAATGTCTTTATTAAGAAAGAAGAAAGATCTAAACTCAATAATCTAAGTTTCCACCTTAATAAACTAGAAAAAGAAGAACAAATTAAACACAAATTAAGCAGAAAAAAATTAAATAATAAGAATTAGAGCAGAAATCAATGATATTGAAAACATCAAATCAATAGGGAAAATCGATAAAACCAAAAGCTGTTTCTTTTAAAGGAGCAATATCGGGGCGCCTGGGTGGCTTGGTCGGTTAAGCGTCTGACTTCGGCTCAGGTCATGATCTCACGGTCCATGGGTTCAAGCCCCGCATCGCGCTCTGTGCTGACAGCTCAGAGCCTGGAGCCTGTTTCAGATTCTGTGTCTCCCTCTCTCTCTGCTCCTCCCCTGTTCATGCTCTGTCTCTCTCTATCTCAAAAATAAATAAACATTAAAAAAAAAATTTAAAAAAAGGAGCAATAAAATCGATAAGCTTCTGGCCAGGATAAATAAGAAAAAAAAAAAGATAAATGAAACAAATTACTAAAATCAGATGAAAGAAGGTCCATTAAGAGATCCCACAAATATAAAAACAATAATAGAAGATAATAGAACAATTCTATGCCAACAAATTTGAAACCTAGATGAAATGGGCTAATTGCTTCAAAAACATAAACTTCCAAAACTCATTCAGGGAGAAATAGATCATCTGAATAGGCCTATATCTATTAAATAAAATAAATCAATAATTAATAATCTTCCAAAACAGAAGCTAAAGTCCCAGATGAATTCACTAGTGAATTCTACCAAACATTTAAAGAAGTTATAGCAATTCTCTACAATCTCTTTCAGAAGCTAGAAGCACAGGGAGTACTTTCTAACTCATTCTATGAGGTCAGCAATACCCTAATACCAAAGCTACTCAAGGACATTAAAAAAAAAAAAAAAAAGCTACAAGTCTCTTTCATGAGCACATATGCAAAAATCCTCAACCAAATATTAGCTCATTGAGTCCAACAATGTGTAAAAAGAATGAATACACCATGACCAAGTGCAATTTATAAAGTATTCAAGAGTAGTTCAACATCCAAAAATCAATTAATGTAATCTATGACATCAACAGGCAAAAAAAGAAAAATCACAACGATCAGTAGATGCAGATAAAAACATTTGACAAAATCTACTATACATTCACAATAAAAACTCTTAGTAAAATAGAAATCAGGGGGAATTTCCTCAACTTGATAAAGAATAACTACAAAAATCTTCCAGCTAACATCATACTCAATGGTGAGAAACTTGAAGATTTCCCATCAGGTACAAGGCAAGGCTGTCCTCTCTCACCACTGCTTTTCAACATTGTACTAAAAGTCCTAAACAATAAGCTAATGCCATAAGACACAAACAGGAGATAAAATACATATAGACTGGAAAACAAGAAATAAAGCTGTTTTTGTTCCCAGATGACATGACTAAGTATAAAATCCTAAAGAATCAATATAAGAACTCCTAAAACTAATAAGTGATTATAGCCAGGTTGCAAGATATAAGGTTAATATATACAGAAGTCAGTCACTTTCTAACACATGAGCAATGAGCAAGTAATTAACAACATTAATATTAACATGTCATTAATGAAATGCTTGGGTGTAAATCTAACAAAATATGTATAAGCTCTATAAAAGGCAAACTACAGCACTTGGGTGGCTCAGTTGGTTAAGTGTATGACTTCAGCTCAGGTCATGATCTCATGGTTTTTGGGTTCAAGACTTGCGTTGGGCTCTGTGCTGACAGTGAAGAGCCTACTTAGGATTCTCTCTCTCTCTCTCTCTCTCTCTCTCTCTCTCTCTCTCTCTGCCTCTCCCTGGCTCATGCTTTATCTGTCTCTCAAAATAAATGAATAAACTTTTTTTTAAAGACATATTACAACACTCTGATGAAAGTAATCAAATAAGAACCAAATCAATGGAGAGATGTTACAGTTCATGGAGAGAAAGGCTCAGTATTGTCAAGATCTCAGTTCTTTCCAAGTTGATCTTAGATTAAATACCATTTCAATCAAAATCTTAGCAAATTATGGACAAATTGACTCTAAAGTTTATGTGGAGAGCCAAAAGACCTAGAATAGCTAATATATTATTGAAGGAAAAGAACAAAGTTAGAAGACTGGCATTACCGGGCTTCAAGACTTACTATAAAGCTATAGCAATTAAGGCAGTGTGGTATTGGTGAAAGAATAAACAAATAGATCAACAGAAAAAATAAAGAGCCTCAAAACAGACACACACAAATTAGTTAACTAATTATTGACTAGGGAACAGAGGCAACACAATGGAGTGAAGATAATCTCTTCAACAAATGATGCTGGCAAAACTGGACAACCTCATGACAAAACAAACAAACAAACAAACAAACAAACAAACAAACACCTTTCACCTTCACAAAAACTAACTCAAAATAGATCACAGACCTAAACATAAAACACAAAAATATCAAAATCCTAGATTACAAGGATAGAAAATCTAGACAGCGTTGGTTATGGTGACAACTCAGATATAATACCAAAGACACATTCCATGAAACAAATAATTGATAAAAGCTAGTTTTCCTCAAAATTAAAAAATCTGCTCTACAAAAGACAATGTCAAGAGAATGAGACAACCACAGACAGGGAGAATACATTTGCAAAAAGATACATCTGTCTGATACAGTATTGTCATTAAAAATACACAAAGAACTATTAAAACTGAACAACAAGAAAATAAACAATCCAAATGGGCAAAAGACCTTAACAGATACCTCACCAAAGAAGACATACAGGTGGCAAATAAACATATAAAAAGATATTCTACATCATATGTCATTCGGGAAATGCAAATCAAAACAAGATACCATTATAAACATGTTAGAATAGCCCAAATCCACATTATTTGATAACACTAAATGCTGGTGAGAATGTGGCACAACAGTAACTTTAATTTATTGCTCATGGAAATGTAAAACGGGATAGCCACTTTGTAAGACAGTCTGGTGGTTTCTTACAAAACTGAATATAGTTTTACCGTTAGATCCAGCAATCATAATCCTTGATATATATCACCCAAATGAGGTGAAAATTTGTCCTCACAAAAATCTACACATAGATGTTTATAGAAATTTTATTAATAACTCTTTTTATGTGATTTAGCCAGGTGATTTTTCTGTGGGTACTGGAGGAAAATTTGTGTTCTGTTTTTCCTGGATGGAATAGTTAGAACTATGTATTCTAAAGTATGGTCCAAGTAAAAAATATTCTTGCTGAAAACAACAACAACAACAACAACAACAACAACAACAACAACAACCTTAACCAAGGGCACTCATTTAAAATAAAGCCTATTAGGGGAAAGTGATTAAGAGTACACTTATGATGAGCACTGACTAGTGATGTATAGAATTGTTGACTCATTATATTGTACACCTGAAACTAATATAACACTGTATGTTAATTGTGCTGAAATTTAAAAATTAATAAGAAATAACAAACAAAATTACTTTTTTTAAATGAAGTTGGAAGAGGCCATGAGCCAAGGACACAGGTGGCCTCTAGAAGCTAGGAGAGGCAAACAAATGAATTCGTAGCTAGATCCTCCAGAAGGAATATGGCTCTGCAAATCCATTTTGGACTTCTGACCCTGCCCCCCGCCCCCCATAACTGTAAGATAATAAATTTGTATTCCTTTAAAAAAGGGATCGAGGGGTGTCTCTGTGGCTCAGTCAATTTAGTGTCAGACTCTTAATTTCAACTCAGTTCATGATCCCAGGGTCGTGGGATCAAGCCCCATGTTAGGCTCCATGTTGAGCATGGAAACTGCGTAACATTCTCTCTCTCCCTCTTCCCATTTCCCCCACTTGTTTTCTCTCTATATATCAAAAAAAAAAAAAAAAAAAAAAAAAGGATCAAGACAAAAATAAATAAATAAATAACTACCCTAACTTGGAAACAACCAAGATGTCCTTCAGTACATGAGTGGATAAATAAGCTGTGGTATATCCAGACACTGGAATACTATTCAGTGCTAAAAAGAACAAATTATTGAGCCACGGAATGACATGGAGGAACTTTAAATTCATATTACTAAGTGAAAGAAGCCAAGCTGAAAAGGCTCCATAGCATATATTTCCAACTATATGACATTCTGTAAAAAGTGAAACTATGGAGAAAATTAAAAAATCACTGGTTGGTTGGAGTTGGATTGGGGGATGAATGCATAAGCACAGCACAGAGAATGAAGGGCAGTGAAATATTCTGTATGATACCATAGTGATGGATACATGTCATTATACATTTGTCCAAACCCACAGAATGTATAACATCAAGAGTGAACCTTAATGTAAACTATGAAGTTAGAAAAATAATGATGTGTCAATGTAGGTTCATCCATTGTAACAAATATATCACTATGGATGGGGATGTTGATAATGCGAGGTGGTTAGCATGTCTTGAGTTTGAAATACATGGAAAATCTCAGTACCTTCCTCTCAGGTTTGCTGTAAATCTATACCTCTCAAAAAAGATAAAGTCTTGGGGCACCTGGGTGGCTCAGTCGGTTAAGCGGCCGACTTCGGCTCAGGTCATGATCTTGCGGTCTGTGGGTTCAACCCCCGCGTCGGGCTCTGTGCTGACAGCTCAGAGCCTGGAGCCTGTTTCAGATTCTGTGTCTCCCTCTTTCTCTGACCCTCCCCTGTTCATGCTCTCTCTCTTTCTGTCTCAAAAATAAATAAATGTTAAAAAAAACATAAAGTCTTAAAAAGCAATAAATAATAATAGTTACAAGTAAAAAAAAAGTGCTGTAGTACTTTGAGTTTTAAATATTTTCATTTTTATAAACTATGTTAAAACAATTTTCTTTGTGATTTTATGTGTGTAGCATTTCTGTGGTACTGATCACATTTTGCTTTATTTGCTCTTTCTGTGCTAATGCATCTTATCTTTTATAAGCTCCTTGAGTGTAGGGACTATGTCTCATCTTGTATCTTTCCTAGATTTAACACAGTGTCTTGGAATAGTACGTGTTCCATAAATATTTATAGAAAAAGTAATTTAATATGTATTTAAAACCTAACAAATCGAGCTCTGGCAAATCCAACACTTTAACAGATAGAAATCTGTATTATTTCTGCAATTCTCAATAGATTGTATTGATGTTTTTAAAATTTTTAAATTGTGCTCAACAAAAACTGGTAGTGTTCTAATTACAAAAATTTGGGAAAATACAAATATGTATATCCTGCTAGGATCATACATTCAAATTAGATACTAAGCTATTTTCAATGAGTCAATAAAAATATTAATGCTAACATGTTTTAAGTACTATAATATTGTAAGTGTATGTTTCAGACCCCTGTTAGTGTCTAGACATAGTATAGGAAGTTTATATTAATTTTCACTATAATTCTGTGAGATAGGAATTGGAACCAGCTCAAACATAGGCCTATTCTCAGTCAGATCACTTCTAGGAAATAATACATATGAAAATTTAAGACCAATAATTATTTTAAATTATAAATGCCTACATAACTCTTAGAACATCGTGGACTCTAAAGGTATCTGTACCATATTTGAAGGCTTTGGAGTACTGTCATGGTGACTGGAATACTATATATCTTTTTCTATTGTTGAAATTCTGTATCTAATGCCACATAGCTACTAAGTGATAGACACTGTAATTCAAATCTAGGTCCATCTCATTCTGAAATTGATGTTTTCAGAACTTTTTCTCTAATGTTTCTCATGGTTATACTGATTTCATCTCATTCCAATTCATACAAAAGGAAAAGATTTTTAAATAACCTAAACAAAATCTAGCCCCCAAAATGTGTTCTTATTCTAATTTCTAGAATCTAGCAATGTTCCCTTATTTGGAAAAAAGTTATTTGCAGATATAATTAAGTTACAGACTTTGACATGAAGAGATCATCCTAAACTATCCAGGTGGGCCCTAAATCCAATGATGAGTATTGTTATAAGAGGCATATAGGAAAGATTTGACAGACAGAAGAGGAGGAAGCAAATTGATAAAGGAAGCAGAGATTGGAGTAATGCTTCTCAAAACCAAGGAATAGTTGGAGCTCCCATGATCTCAAAGAGGTAAAGAACAGAATCTCCCTTAGAGACTTGGGGGGAAGCACCACCTTACTGTACCTTGATTTTGAACTGTTGGGCTCCAGGCTGTAAGAGGATAAAATCTATTGCTTTAAGCCACCACATTTAGAAACTAATACACATTTTCATTCTGATCTAGAAGCCACTGAGATTTTAATATACCATGCAGAAAGACAGCACAAAAAATCTTATTTGAAACATTTATCTTTAAACAATATTTGAACATTACTTGGGGAAAAAAAGTAAATGATTGATTATCTTTTTTTCCCCATTACTGAGCAAAATATATATCACAGGAGATGATAAAACCAGATGCCAAGTTTGTGATAAATATGAATGAGACAATACTTATCTTTATTAGGAAGAATACACAGAGAACATAAGGATAGGGGAGTAGAAATTAAGAGGATGCCCTGAAGAGACTGCCTGGCTCCAGTGTTGATGCCTAGTCTATGGCATACTGGGTCTGCACTATTAACAGGATGATTTCTTTCTCCCTCCTTTCTTTGAAGTCCTTTCCTCTCTTTCTCTTTGCCTCCTTCCTTCCTTCCTTCCTTCCTTCCTTCCTTCCTTCCTTCCTTCCATCTTTCCTTCCTTCCTTCTCTCCATCCCTCCATCCCTTCCTTTCTTCCTTTTTTCTTGAGCACCTTGGGAGCCCATTCTCAGGTTCATGCTGTATTTTTATTTGATTCACTCATTGTGCAAAAGAAATTTTACCAGAGGAATTTAGCATTTTTACAGAATGCAGTCAAGGGAAGTAGATTACTTAGCAAAACCATCATCTCCACTCACCTGGAGCTCTTTATCTTCTCACTGCAGATACTCACACCACTGCCTCAGCAATCGAGTCTAAAGAATATGTCCCGTGAACATTAACCACATTTCCTCAGGAAATACATAACTATTGATTCTGACATGTTGACTTTCTCTATAAAATTGTTCACTATCTGTTTTCATGACATTAAAAGAAGCTTGAGATTTTTCTATCTTAACAATATTGCAGTCAAACTGGATTAGGCCCTAATTAATAATACATATTCTTATCTGAATAATAAAAAGAATAAGATACTAATCATACTTCTACATTTTGAATTTGTATAGTTTTTAAATTTGGGTTTCTTTCTTTGAATTTTTTATAGATAATTGAATTAAACTCTTAATATTCAAAATAAAAATATTCCACAAATTTATACATATAATTATAATTAAACATACAATTTATCAGCTTTGAATATAGCACTAATAAGTAATCATTAAAATTAATGAAACTAATAATCATATGTCCTGATTTGCTAGCAATGTTTAAAAATTATTTAGTCTCCTTTATGGCTGATGATATACTATTTTTGCAAATGTTTACATATGAATTTACCTTCTCAACATCAGAGATCAGTATCTCTTGTTTATTCCATAAATAGGATAATACAGGTCACCTATTTAAGGTACATACCTGAATCATGGTGTTCCACCATCATGTTGCACTAAAATTAATAGAAGCTTCAACTAGCTCAAAAGACTGAGAATGAATATTGCCCCCTTTTTTATCAATCATTCCTTAACTCATGTAATTCATTCTGTTCAGGTTGGTGCTCACAGAAATGCCTCATGCTAATAGGAGTCTAGAGGAAAAACCTAACATTAGGAGAAGACATATCAACTCTTGAGTCATTATTCTCAATTCCAGAAAGGGTTATTTCCTACTGCATACATGTTAAATCACTTATTGAATAAGCATTACAAATGCCAAAGAGGAATTCAGACTTTGCTTAAAAATTATATAAAGAATTTTAAATGTATTCCTGTGACAACGCAGAATATAGTCAACATAATTTTAGAAGTAGAAAAAAAACAACCTAAGCTTTTATTTTGGGAGGTGTGGAGGCGTTGATAGTGGCTATTTTCTTTCTGGCACAGTGGCTATTTTCTTTCTTTTGCCTTCTTATATTTACTTTCCCATTATTCACAGTTCTCTGAAGTGTGTTAATATGCCAAGACTATGTCTTAGGACCTTAAAAATATTGCAACTTAAATAGATAGAGACAATTTGATAAGAAGGATGCAATATTGTGGAATAGGCACAGTATTATGAAATTAACCTAAATTTCTGTCACATCTGTGAACTATTCTTTTTTGCCCATTTCTCATGCAAAGGTTGGAAATAAACAGTGTTTTTGAAGTAAGGTCTGACAGTACTTTTACAGGAGCTCATGGATCTATACAATGGAATCAACACAAACATGATCTAATATTAGATAAGAGTCCATAACTTTCTCTGCAAAAGAAAATATGCCTCACTCTGAACTCCATATCCTCTAACTGTACTGGGATGAGTCCTACTTGTAGATCCCTATTAGTCATGTGAAGGGACTGAAGCCAAGTCCCTTCATTTCTCTGTGGCTTTTTCTTCTCTATAAAACAAAGCCTTTAACTGGAATAGATAATCTCTAAATCCCCTGTATTTCAATATTTTAGGTATTAGATTTACCTTGCCATACAGCCAAATTCTCTTATTTTGAAAGAGAATAACAATGGATTTAATCACCCAATATTTGGTAAGAGAAAACTACTTATTTTCAGTTTCTTCCAAGTACAGAGAGTCTGACTATTTTCTGCCATCATCATCAGGGAAAATGTTCAACATACATTACATTTTCAACAAATATATTCCTAACAAATTCAGTCCCTATTAATGTTCAGTATTGGCCTCCAATACTATCTATCTATGAATGAATCATATCTCTTCATTATCTATTCATATATATTCATTATCTATTCATATATATTCATTATCTATTCATTATGAAAATAGAACAGTTTACATGTATAAGACATAAGCATAAGCACAAAAACTAGAATAAATTGATCTAAAACCCCAAAAAGAAAAGTTTACATTTTCATGGGTTTTGTTTCGTTTTGTTTTGTTTTGTGTTTCTTTACTTCAAAAACTCACAACACTACATCATAACCTTGAAACACAGTTAAGAGATTGCATTCAAATGTAGATCATTGATGCAATGCAGATCCCATCAGCTTATATAATATGTACATGAACCAAGAGACAAACGAGTAATGAGGCAAGTGACTTTGACAGTATTCTGAAATTTCAGTGCTATTGTTTTATTTTATGATTTACTGGAAGATTTCCTGTGGAAATGAATTCTTGGAATACATTGAATCCAGCCAGAGGATTTCCATTCCATTTATTTTTAACACCTGATAAGTGAATCTGATTGAGGGAGACTGGCTGGTGGCTATAAGAGCGGGTGGAATTTTTTTGAGTGATCTCAAGGGTAGACAATTATCTGTCTTTCACTACTTGGGATTCAATACAATTTTTGTTAAGTTACTTTTAAATGCTTTCTGAGTTTGTAAGTAAAACAAAAAGAAATTTTATTATGCAAATTATTTTTTACAACTGCATTTGTCTTTGCACTAAGACTTTTTGGGCAGAAATCCTTCTTTCCAAACACTTTAATCTCACTGCCTTTAGAAGAAACAGATCGATTTTGAATAAAGTATCAGCAAGGAAAAAAACTATATTTTCAGTATATTCGTCAACGAATTTAATTGCAAAGCTCACATAAATCATTTAAAAATAGTGAGACAAGGGGTACCTGGCTGGCTCAGTCAGTAAAGCATGCAACTCTTGATCTTGGGGTTGTGAGTTTGAGCCCCACGTTGGATGTAGAGATTACTTAATTTTTTTTTAAATGTCATAAAACATACTGAGACAACATTTGCTTCAGATGGTTTTGTGACTTACTGTATTTATTTCATCATTTTGGAGGTTTTTTTCAAAAGCAAATTAAATCTGAAAAATCCATATAATGACTATAGAATTCTACATATTTTGCAGTATAAAAAAATAAAACTAGATAGTGCCTATTTGTTCTTGGATTTAAAAGATTGTAAAATATTAGAGATGCTATCATTGAGATGCATCCATTGCCTTAGGGATATCTAGGCAAGTGAAAAATGGTCAAAGACTGTACCCCAAAACTGATTTTCTAGTTGACCACTTGAAATATTCCTTCCAAAAGACCTGAATGTAAACTATCTTCATTTATTAAGCTGCCTCTATTAAATGTAATATATACATTGGGATATGTATATACACTTATTATATATTTATATAAAGTGTGGAATTTTATGTATCATATATATTTTTTATATAACAGAGAACATATTAGATTGCATACTTTCACTATCTTATCATTATTAAAAATTTTACAAGAATTATACTTTCTAAAAATCATACTGGAAAACAACACTAGGGAAAATATTGACAAAGTAGAAGTGAAAAAAAAAAAGGAATCTCAAAAAATAGAACTAGGAAAAGCAAAACCAAACCAAACAACAACAGCAACAACAACAACAACCAAAAAGGAGAAGGCAAAAGATAATATCCTTAAAAGGTACAATTCAATATCTAATTTCACTATCTGCCAGAATATATTTATTTGTAAGCAGTGTCTCCTTAGTTGCTGCTAATGTTGTTTCAAGTAAGATGGGGCAGATTTGAGGAATGAGTTACCAATAGCGCAGTCCAGGAAGGTTACTTATACAAACTTATTGAAAATGAGCATCTCTGAAATTGATAACCCTACATTTTCAAAAGTGTGTTTAAGAGAAGATGAGTTCTCCTTAGAGCCTTTCATGTGAACTCCAATGTTTAATAAAGTAGGAACCTTTTGTTTCATAATCAAATGCTTCTTCATAATGGTGATAGAGATACAGGTCATTCTAAACCGTCCCAACTAAGTGTTGCCAGACACATATACGAGATTCAGCAATAACCATCATTTAGTTTAAATATGGAGAGTATCTGTCCTCTTTGAGTAAACCAGAGTTAAATGTAAAAATAATGTAGATGTTCTCGATTTTAAAAGATCTTTTACTTGTGCTATGATATTAAAGTTTATTTCTCCATTTCCTAGATCTATTCCTGAGGTCCCGATAATGTGCCCACATGTTTTCTACCCTGGACTTTGTGATTTACCAAAAGGAGCACTGAAGATAAAACCACATTATGATCCTAAAAGTGCTACATAATAACTACTAACATAAGCTCAAGAAGCTGTTTCCACAACTTATAAAACAGAGAAAACACTTACTCCATCTGTGAAACATTCCAGATGTTGTGAGAATCAAATCAGATGATCAATATAAAAGCATTTTGAAATTTTCAACTGTGGGGTTAAAGTTCCAGATTGAATATGTTTACCTCCTCAATTACTCCCACATTCACACTAAAATATCAATAAAGAGTAACCCACAAAGACAATGAGAATAAAGAGACGTGACAATAGAGAAGAAACTTTTTAGATGATGGAAAGCTGGTGGATGACTGGTTACTGACTTAGTAAAGTAGAAAAGGCTCGAAACTAGCTTCCTTCTGAGATTATAGCCAAAAACCAATAAACCAATCTGAGCCACAGAACCTTAGAAGAGTTCAAAAATGAGAGGCACTACATTTAGAAAGTGTGAGTGAGGGATGGAGCTGAATAAAAAGATAATTGGTTCAAATTGGATATAAGCTAGACACTTCTTTACCTTATAAAACCAGGAAAATTATACCAGAGACTCCAATGTTGGACACCATGCCCAACAGTGATTGAGACATAATACTGAAAACAGAGATAGAAACAGGAAGTTTACCTTTAAAACAATGAAATGCACAGCTCCCCCCCCCCCTGCCCCCCCGCCTGTGCATCTACCAGAAAAATGGTCAACAGGTCCTCATCCCAGAAAGGTGGTAAGAAACTTTTTTCTTTGAAGAAAACTTTGGGTCATATCCCAAAGAACTTACCAAGAGATTTTGATATTTGGAGATCCCCAAAGAAATGACTGAATTACATACATTTAATCCCTACATAATGAAGCCAACTAGTCTTACACACAGCTTTACCAGTTGCTTCGCCTTCTTACGTGATTAAACAGAAGGGATCCTCAAGCATTTGAGCAAAATAATGAAACTGACAAAGAAACACTAAGAAAATAAGGGTGATAAAAGAAGCAGAGCATTTAGGGAGGAAATCACATCATTAATGGCGTCAGAGAAACAAAAGAGTATACTGCGTCCATGACGCAACAAAGCGTTGCTGGATAACAACAGTATAAGTATGTAAGAAAAATAAACAGAACATCTGAAATATTAAATTAGAAAGTTCTCAGACAATTTAAATGCAGGATATAAAAATCATGCAAGTGACACAAAAAACATTTATTAAATATACTATGTTTAAATGTTGCAAGTGAAAGAAAATGTAATCATGGTACACTATGTAGTTCAGGTGTAAGCAGTCTTTAGAGTCATGATATTGTGGTCAATGATTAGTCATTTAACCTCAAAATGTGATACAACTCTAATTGCCCCTTGAACAGTGTGGGGGTTGGGTCACCAAGCCCCACTCAGTTGAAAAGCCTCATATAACTTTTGACTCTCCTGAAACTTAACTACTAATAGCTTACTGTTGACGAGAAGCCTTGATAACATAAACAGCTGATTAATACATATTTTGTATGTGACATGTATTATATACCATATTATTATAATAAAGTAAGCTAGAGAAAGGAAAATATTATTAGGAAAATCATACAGAAGAGGAAATGCATCTGTAGTAATATACTGTATTTATTTAAAAAAAAATCAACTTACAAGTGGGTCCATGCAGTTTAAACCCATATTGTTCAAGGGTCAGCTTGTCTAAGAGAAATCAGAAGGAGAATATATACAAGAGGAAGGGGATAGGAGAGCTAAAAGTTCACCTTCTATATTTGTAACTCATTAGAAATGCCTCAGATTTAAAAATCCTCAAATAACAGAATATACATATCACTTAGAAAAATGAAAAGGCAGGCTGGAAGAAACAACTATAAGAGCTGTAAGAGGTTGCCTCTGAGGAGCAAGACATAGTAGTGGGAAACTGTATTATTTTTTGACTTTTGAAGCATGAATTACTTTGATATAAATTAAAACAATAATCTAAAAACACAACTAGAAAAATTCAAATGTAAGTCATTATTAGGTGGCAACATGGTGTCAACACTGGACCCTTTTTCTTATGCACAGCATTGTGGTTCATTCACAAAGATTATTGTGCTAAAATTTATTCTAAGCAATAGAGAAAAAAACCAGTATCTAGGTAATATCCCATAGGATGCTGTATCTACATTATCTCATTTAACTCTTCTAACAATGAGTCAAATGTTCTATATCGCTTACAGATGAGAAACACCTCTTCACTCTCGCTGGCATCCAGCACATGACAAAGCTATAATATAAATGTGCATCTGCTTTCTACATCCCTTTATCACAACCAGTCCCCACCTTAAACCTTTTAGTGGTTTCTTTTCATCTACAAAATCTTTAAGTCCAAGATCCTTAGCATATGACATAATAGCATCCAAGGTTCCACCCCAACATCACAAATACACAGTATTATGACTGCATAATATCAACTCAAGGCTCAACCTTTCTAACTCACTTGCACTTCCTCCCCATGTACTTAGCTGTGTTAATACCATTCTCTACTGGAGCCTCATGCCTCAATACTCCTGTGTTCCCATGGTATCCCCTCTGCCGAAAATACTCCTCCCATCCTCTTTTATTTGGTTTCCTCTTTTTCATTCATTTCCATTTTTTCATTATATTCCAGTTTATCTACGTGTGATCTTTTCCTACAGGTTTTTCCAAACTCTAAGGTTGAGTTACATGACCCTCTTCCGTGGTTCCATAACAATACTGTCTTCATCTATCTCACCACTTACACACCAGATGGCTAGTATTTTGTCTGAGAGACTTTGTCATATTTATCATTAGACCTCAAGAGCCACTGGAAAAAAACAATGTTCCCTACCATAAATAACTTAAGCATCTAATTGTAGAGAGAAAAATTAGATGGAAAGTTTTTGTTCTAGACAAACACTGAAAGTTACTATGAGAAATGGGGAAATTCTTTGAGAATTTGGAGAAAGAAGACAACACAGAGGATTTGTTGCAGGAGAAAAGCACTTTTGGGGTGATCACATCATTTGAAAAGGAGGATAGATTACCCAGTGGAGGATACAAGAAAATCTTACACAATGCCAGAAGAAAGCATAAGCTCTTTCCAAAGATCAGTTTTATGAACGTAGGGTAGAAGGTTTAGTTCCAGAACATGGAAAAACTTGACTATCATAAACAGAGTTTGGTACTTGAAATATTTGACAGGTGTACACTTGATGGAAATGAAGTAGGAATGGAAAGGTGACTGTTGAAAGGTATCTATGAAAGTATCATGACAGAGCAGTGGAGAAAAAAAAAGGAGTATGAAGACCTTTTAAGTAATAGGCTCTGCAAGGTTTAATGGGAAGAATAATGTGAATGAGAAGGAGATGTCACTATGAATCCAAAGTTTTGAATCTCGGTGTCTGAAGAATACAGCCCTATAACAATATATGGTTTATGTCTGATGTCTCTAGCATTTCTGGTCAGTAGAAAGTGAGGTCATTTACTGAGATGTGAGATGGTAAGAGAGATTAAAGGCTTCACAGATCAGTAAAAAAAAAGAAAGGAAAAAAAACAAACTTTCTCTGCAGTTTATTTTCATGATGTGAACTGTTTAAGGATTTTAAATACACACCTAGATTAGAACCATTGAGCTCTCTTTGGAAATAAGTCATATATATTAGCATTGTATATACTGCAGGGGTAGCAATATGCTGAATGATTTCTGTTTTTTTGCATCTAATGAACAATGTCCCATAAACAAGTAACTTGTGACATTATTGCTACCTGTTTCTTTCAGTTTATGGAAGAAATAAGTTTAAAGATACTTAAGTAAAAAACATACAATAGTGAATGAAAACCTAATTTTCAAAAATGCAGTCTCTCTTTAATCTTTAAACTTTACAAATTCAAACTAAAGCCCAGGTATAAGTATGGATTTATTTTGAACCCTTAACATCCAAGTTCAATATTAAACCCACGTGCATGTACATAACTCTTTCTTCTAAACAGCATTCAGCATATCACACACACACACACACACACACACACACACACACACACACACAATTTCTCATTAATCCTCACTGACTCCTAGTTCAAAGAGGTGTGATTCCTCTACCCTATTATTTGGTATAGCACAGAAAACACAGTATCTTGACAGCTCAGGATAGCCAGCCTAGACTCCCAGCTTCTTTAATTTTAGTTCAACTCTCTCTTCACACAAAAAGTAACAGTTTTATTGATTTCAAAATGTCTGAGTCCTGTTTTCAGGCTGCTTTCTGAGTTGCATAAAGTTAGCAACTGCATCTATTATTTCCTTGAAATGAATCCACAACGCTTATTTCATTACAATGCATACAGCAGGGATTCAATAAATGTTGACTGATTAACTTGGAGTAGGCTGCATAATGTTTGGATACATTTAAAACTCCAAGTAGATTCAGGTACTCAAATAGAGGGACAAACAAAGCAAAATGATTTAATTAAACCGATTTCAATTAGAGTGCCTGCCACAAAGACTAATTAAGGAGGATATCAACAAGTACAAATGAAGTATAATTCACAAAAATCTATTCCTAGGGGGAGAAATCCTTGAAAGGCTAAACATCTAAGATCAAGAAAATGGTGAGCTTCCTTCTTTCAGCACAGATGGAAAGATGACTGTATTCTGTTTCACATATGTACACTTCACTGAGAATATTTCTCCTCCAGGACTCTGGTGTTCCTATGGCTTTTTATCATTGTACTTCTTATGAATCTTGTATATAGGACAAAATCCCTATATACTGTAGATGAATTTGATAAATTTAAAATAAAAACTCTTCCTTTTAAACTATAGTTAATAGTTTAGTCATAGAAAAAAAGAGCATGAATCATAATCATGTGTTAACCATTAAGATCATTTTGCAATTTAAATTATTTTGCCTGTTGTAGGCATATCTGAAAAGCTAGGAAATAATATTGCCTCAAACTTCAAATTCTCAAAATTATTAATCATGACTGAACTTAATAAGTTGCAGGTAGCAATTTTAGTTATATACATGATGAAGATGTAAATAATTCTACATAATGATCTGAAAAGTGAAATAATGGAAAACACATTTCTTTTAGCAAGAAAAAAATCAGAATAAGTATTTTTTTTTAATTTAATGGCAAGACAAATAAAATAGTATTTTTTTAACTGACATAATTCTTTGGAGCATGTAATGGAAGATGGTGCTTCCTACACTTACAGGACAGACCATCATTCGATACTTTCCAAAAATGTCTGCACCCTCCACAGGGTCTTGACTTGAGTCAGTTTTACTTTCAGCAAATAGAATCAAATTAAACACACTTCACTCCTCTCCAACTGCTCTTGCTAAGCCTTCAGAAGTTCAGATGGCTTTGTGGACAACTATAGCCTCAGAAAGAAAAGATCTATGAAGAACAAATGACTATGAGTCTCACAATGGAGGTCAGACAAAGGGATAACACCTGCAGGTGATGAATATGTGTTCATGAATATGGAGTTGACTGATCCCAACCATAAGAATGCCTACAGATGAGGCACACTGGAGTAAACTCTGCTTTTATGGTAAAATAATTATAATAAAATATAATATATAGATTATATTATATATCAAAAAAACTATTATCAAAAACTATGTTGAGTACATTTTAAAGTTATGGATAGAAGAAATTATTATTATATAATATATAATGTATATTATGTAATTATATTTTATTAAAATTATAATTTAATAAAAATATTGTAATATAGATAGAAGAAATTATTATTATATAATATTATACATTATATACATTATATATTATATGATAATTTCTTCTATCTATATTACAATATTTTTATTAAATAATAATAATGTAATAAATATATAATATATAAATATATAAAATATATATAATGAAAACATATAATAATAATGTATATAATATTATACAATAATAATTTCTTCTATCCATAACGTTAAAATGCACTCAACATAGTTTTTAACTGAAAATTATCAGCTCTTCTTTAAATAACTGTGATTTAAAACATTTATGAAATTCTTCTATGAGTCACAGAATCACAATGTCAAAGGAATGTCAATGCTTCCATTAATCCAACTATGATAAAATGTGTCTCTTTGAAACATTTTGTGCCATTACATTCTATGATGTAAATCAAGTCCTGAAAAAAAGCTTTGAGAAGTCGAAGTTTGCCATTTCAGTTATCTGCTTGCTACCTTTGGTTCTCTTTTCCTCCTCCCTTTCTTTTGTCTTTACTGCTTCTTACCCACCCACAACCACATGATCCTAATTTGCACTGATTCTGCTACTTGGTCATCACCAATTGTATACAATTCCCTCTGGGTTCTACTGCTTAACAGAATAATCACCCTGTTGAAATCATTTTTAACACCCATTTTTTTTTCTACCTGTAAAACTAACACATACCCATTATGGAAAATCTGGAAACCACAAAGTCAAAGTAATACAATTAAAGTCAGAATGATGTTAGGCAGACTCTGGAGTTAGACTACTTTTGCAGGAATTCTGGAGGCCCTGGGCAAATAATTTAACCTCTTTTAGTCTCAGTTGGATCATCTATAGAGTGGGCATAATAAGAAGTCTTACTTCCAAAAAATAATAATAATAATAATAAGGCTTACTTCATATAGTTGTGATGAAAAATAATTGAAAGAATCCCAGTAAAGTTCACATAAGAATTCTCGGCATATAGTAAGAGCTCAGTAAATGTCTTATTATTTTTTTTCAGATAAATTCTTCATATTCTAATAGTGAAATAAATATTTTCATTCACAAGGCCAGGATTCTAGATCTGTCTTTACTGCTCTATAGCTAAATAAACGTAAGCAAGCTTTTAATAACAACAATAATGATATACAAATAATAGCTAAGTGTTACAGAGTACTTACTATGAGCTAAACATTTTATAAACCTTTTACATACATCATAACTGAATTAATCCTCACAACAACCATAAGTGATAAGTACTATTACTACCCCCATTTTTACAGATGAGGAACGTTAGGATCAGAGAAGTTAATCACCCAAGACCACTCAGCTGGTAACATGCAGCATAATACCAGAACCAGGCAGTCTGTCCCCCCCATCTGTGTTCCTAACCTCTGCATCATAAGCTTCAGATTCCTCTTCTACGTTGTAAGGAGAATAATCTCTTCCTCACAGGCAGAATCGTAATCATAAATAAAAAGAAGCACAGATTGTAATAATTTGCAAAGTATCACATACATTAAAGTGTTTGGAATACTGAAAAAAATATGAAGATGGGGTGAATTTTCCTTGAACCTTCTCTCTTCAGTGTACCTTTCAAGTCATGAAAACATTTCTCTGCAATTCTATATAATAAAAATATTCAAAGCACTGTGGTAAGCACTTTATCTGTAATAGCTCATTTAATCTTCATAGGGGTGTCATATATGAGCAAACTGGAGTGCAGAGAGAGGTTAAGTTACTTGCCCAAGGTTATATCACAGATAAATCTCAGAACTGAGATGTGAATGTGGGCAGCCTAAAACTGGAGTCCACATAACTGTTTGTTGTACTTTACACAGTTTCTGGAGGAAATGGGAAGGGCATATTCATGTCCTAGATTTCTCATGTAAATAACTCTGAAAATATACAGATAAATATATTAAATTACACATTTATACAGTTTTACGGTTTCTAGAAATGGCAACCTTAGAGTAATGCATAGAAAAGAAGCAAAATTACTTTATCTCTTTGAATCCATTAAGAATTCCATTTATTTTACATCAGTGGCTCCCAAGACCATCTAGAAAA
This sequence comes from Panthera pardus, assembly GCF_024362965.1. Lineage (NCBI taxonomy): Eukaryota > Metazoa > Chordata > Mammalia > Carnivora > Felidae > Panthera > Panthera pardus. The sequence goes on along the minus strand of NW_026526666.1, from coordinate 47,305,724 downwards.
TTAGGGTATTTGACAGACTTGTTTATTCACTCTCTAATTGGTAGACAACTCGCATTGCTTCACCATACTTGGAAGTGCATTATACTTGATGAAATAATTCTCTCCAACCATCAGGGTTTCTCATGTTTGAAATGAGGATAACTTTGCTCATGAGAAGGAAATTGGAAAAGATAGCACTCGAAATGTGTTAGCTTAGAAAATATATAAGTGAATACTGAAAAGGGGAAAGGGGGGCAAAATCTTTAGTACATGAAACTGAAAATGCTCACATATATTTATATCGATATTTATTTGTTCTCCAATCTCCTCTGGAAAGACACAGCTAATTAAATTTGGTTTCAGTGTGTGAGATTTCTATACATAGAGTAATTGTTTTTATCATTTCATAAAATATATCTTGCCTCCTAAAAAACATTTAAACCTTTAAACCAAAATATTTATCACTAGCTTAAAATTGGGCTCCAGGCCTTCACCACAGCTGGTCATTAATCTGTTGGATATGTTCCACACAATAGTGCATTATGAAACTTTAAAGGAAACATTTGTCTTGGGTGAGTGAATGTCTAAAAGTTTTCTTTTCCACTTTTTTTGGAACCGACAATTCAGTAACTCTAAGATGTCCTGCCACATCTGGCCTGGCCCTATGAACTATCCTTCATCCTATGCTTCTTCCCTATCCCCTATTTCAACTTTCCCGTTTTCCACCTCAGTCCTGTTCACATAGCCCCACACCCCTTTTATGCTCTCCTCCAAGAACATACACCAGGAAGAGTTTCCAAATTCCAGACACATGCAGAGAGGCCCCATGATGTGGATCAATGGAATAAAGGTAGCCCAGGAGAAAGACTGATGTTTCAAAACGTTTTCTTAAGAGTCTTGTCTCCCTGGACCACCTATAATATGACAGACCCTCCCTCGATATTGTGACCTTTCATAGGTAGGTTCATCGGACGGGGTCAGATTTTCAGAGCCCATTCTTGCCAGTGTCTGGGCATGCCGCCTTTCAGTAGTGCCCCTGTTAGAGATTATTCAGAGTCCTTCTGTCCTTTGACCTTGCCCCAGTGCAAAGTTCTGGAGAGCAAAAATGAAATGATAATTTTCCAGTAGGGAACTGCAGAAATGAGAGGTCACTACAAAGATCTATAAAAGTCAAACACTGCAATGTCTACCTTGATATTTTAAGGTAGAAACATTTAACTCAAAGGTTCACTGCTTTAAAAACAGAATTTTGAGTGTTTTGTGAACAAGGGATTTCTAGGAAGGGAAATTTCTTTGCTGTCTTTGGAATCAAGCCGCTTAGGAAGTAACTACCTGGTTCGTTTTTGGTTTTGTTTTTGTGTTCGTTTTTCCTTTCCAATAGGATGGCCTCATCAGCCACACTAGAATTCCTAAAGAGTTAATGTCCAATTCTTTCCCAGACCTACTTAATCCTGTATGTTCTATAACTTTCACTTACTGAATCCAGATAAAAGAAACAAGATGTAGGAATAGCAAGTGGTGAAAGAGCTACTCGAGGGTTTCAATCAAGTCCTGGTGTCAGCTTCATGTCCGGCACACAAAAAAGAGATAAAGAGACAGGCAGGAGAGAGAGTAGGAAGCAACAGCTACCAGGGAGAAATACAAACCACTCACATAGTTGTGATGTATAGAAAGGGTAGGCAAAGGGGGGGAGAGTGCAGAAATAAGACTAAATAATGTCGACCAAATAGTACACTGCTGAGCAATGAAAGAAAGGGGCAGAAACAGAATGCACGGCATTGACCCTCTCACTCACTATCGAGAGAACATGAATGTACCTAGTTGTATGCGATGATCCAATTTATTTGACTGCACTGGGATGGAGTACGTTGGAGAAGATATCACTGAAGCACTTCCCCGCAGCATTTCAGCTAGCATTAAGCAGCAGGAAAATAAACACCCCCATTTGTGGCACAAAAGAGAAAATTACATCTATTCATGGGATGGGAAAAAAAATCTCTGGAATATTATGATGAATTAAAGAAATTGGTGGATTTTTGTAAAATCTGCCTTATCAAACTCATTCATTTTCTAAGTCTCTTCGTACTTCCCTTCCTATACAATTAACTCACTAAAAGGATGTAGATATGTATAAAATAATCAGTTTTGCCATATGGAATTTGAAAGAGTAGTCCTTCATAAAGGATGTTTTGGGAGCTGTTTTAAACATCATCTGGAAATTCTTCTCCAGTTCTAAGTGTGTAATAAATTAAGATATTGGTTTCTGTCCCCTAAGACCACTCCAGTGCTCCAGATGAGCATGCAGAGAAAGAGCCTCTGACTCTAATGGTCATTGTCCTATTCACGCCAAGGACAGACAGGTCATAATGCTGCTGACACACCATGGTGGCCATGCCATACATCAGTTATTTTTTGGTCACTAAACTTTCTAGAGATGAGGTCTCCCTGCCAAACATGTAAACATATAAAGAATGGAGGCCAGAGACACAGAATAAGGGAGGAAAATAAAAATAGTATCATGGGGATGATACGAAGAGTAAGAGAAAAATATAAGGGAAATAGAATTATAAATTTTTCAGATGAGGAAAATATAAAATGGAAGGAGGTATAAAAAGTGAAGAAGCTAGGGCCGCCTGGGTGGCTCAGTTGTTAAGCGTCCAACTCTTGGTTTCAGCTTAGGTCATGATCTCACAGTTCCTGAGTTTGAGCCCTGTGTCAGGCTCTACACTGACAACACAGAGCCTGCTTGGGATTCTCTGTGTCCCTCTCTCTCTGCTCCACTTCCCCCCCCCCCACCGTGTCTCTCTCTCAAAAAAAAATATATATATACACACACATATATATATATATGTGTATATATATATATATGTGTGTGTATATATATATATATATTTTTTTTTTTTTAAGTGAAGAGGCTAAATTGAAAAGGGGAGCTGAGTACTGAATCGAATATTTGTATGAATGTTACAATAGTAAACATACAAAGAAAGTCTATCATAAAGAATCACATGTCTGGAGAAACCACAAACAAAAATCTGCTATGGTTTAATATGGTTTGATAAAAAGTAAAATGGCAATGATAATGTAACTAAATGTACATGATTTGGAATGCAAGGAATCTCCACATATCCATGTCTTACTGCCAGATTGTTAACAATACTGGAAATCTTTGCTTTAAGCACTGCCCTCTTTGGAAGTCCTAATTTGACCATTTCAGAGTCTTAGAACACATCAGTTCATGGAACTAACAGTTCAGTGTGAATTAATTCGGGAGATAGAAAGATACTGGGGCTGGGAAGATAAATGGGGTAGAAGTGGCTGCCATAACGGAAGAAAGTGGGTGCAAGGGAGGTAAAATCCCTAAAACACAGAACTGCCATTCTTTTCCCTCCCACTATCATGAAGGAGAGAGTAAGTATGTAGGATGAGGATTCATAATGTCAAAGGAATCGGGCTTTATCCTACTGGGTGAGAAAAGACTTTCTGTATACTGGGGAAGATTTGGGGAAGTTCACAAGATTTAAGAAGAGAAAATAACATACTTTTTTTTTAAGTTTATTTTTTATTTTTTAAAGTGATCTCCATGCCCAATGAGGGGCTCAAACTCACCATCCTGAGATCGAGAGTCACGTGCTCTATGGACTGAACCAGCCAGGCGCCCAAGGAAAAGATCATTATTACAAAGTTGCTTTTTGTTTTTTGGTTTTTGTTTTTTTTTTTTTTTTTCATCTCAAACATCCAAATTCCTTAGTTTCTCTGGGACTACCAAGTGGTGGAAAGAGCAAAAACTAAATGGCTGGGGTGGGTGCAGGGAGAGAAGAGGGTGGAATGAAAAGATACGAAATGCTGAAGATCTGTTTTGCCACCTAAACAAATTTGGCTAAGCCGATCATACAGGAGTGTACACAGAGGTGATACGAGTTCCAAAGTACATGTAAACCTACACACATGTTTACCAGCTTTCCCTCCCACAGATGTTCAATGAGAACAAAATAAATTAGATCAACATTTTTAAAGTGCATCCTGTAGCCATTTGCCCAGGGAAAGAAGACAAGTGGCCATTTCAAAAGCTGATGTACCAGGTCAGAATACTCAATATATGATAAAAATTAATGAGCCAGTAAGTGATCCAGCTGCAGATCTGATCAATCCAACAACTACATTTTGTGTTGCCTAAGTAGAACAAATGAGTGATCGCATTTTATGGCATGAGCTTACATAACTGCAAATGTTAGTAATGATTTTAATCCATCTTTAAAAATGACCCAAGTCCATTAAAAAAAAAGTCCTGCCAGCATGCCTGTTCTGTGAATTTTGGGAAGATAAAACCTATGTAGCTCACCACAAACTGTACCAGTAAATACATTGCTGAAATGACTACTAATTATTTCTATTAAATTGTATAGGTTCAGTATATTTCTCATGACTTCAGCAACCAAAAGCCTCATTTTTTTTTCTTTTATAAAATATAAAGCAGAATAAAGAAGACACTGGAATCATTTTCTATCACAGCTTTCACATTTGTGACTCTCTCAACCAAAACTCCTTGTCTAGATTTTCTCATCTATACACCATTGAAATTGTTGTTTTCCAATCACTCATCATATGTAAATCCTAATGTACTTCTAACTATCCTCGCTGGTTTCTCTGAACCTTTCTGATCTCTAATATATGGCTTGAAATGAAATAATCTAACTTGTACCATGTACAGCAAGGATGCATCATTTGATATGGAGTCATTATGTCATTGTACTATAAAAGTTTTCCTTTTCTTTGTGCACAGAGCACCTTTGTTATTAACTATTGACGTGCAATAGAAAATTGTTTTTAGTATGTGCAGTACTATTTTCTTCAAAGAATCCAAATAGTTGCAATATAATAGTTTCACTAGTTTTATCTACAAAGAGTAGGTGAGATTTATTAAAACAATAGAGAAGCTGAATTCCACCTGTCAGAGCTACCTGATTCCCCAGCATGCTTCAAGGTTGTTGAAAATCTAATAATTCTGGTCTCTTCAATAGCATTATTATTTAATATTGGTAAACAAAAGCACTGTTCTTTTCTGTAGTATATAGCATTTTCATTTAGATTTTTGTAAGTGATTGTTACAACTGATGGTTATATAGTTTGATACCTTTCCCGTGATCCCATTCTCTCTTTGTAGTCAGCTTTAGAAGACATCTTAACATCTGATGTTAACATCAATTTTGGTATACTGAGAAAATTGTGGGTCAGAGCTGTAAAATGCCTGCCAAGAAATATATTTTTTATACTCAATTTATATAATTTTGAATAACAGTGTGGGATCCTATCATTTATCACTGGTAAAAGGATGATAATTTAGTGAAATTATATAACATCTGTGTTTAGAACAGTCCTGTCCTACCAAAGTCATAGATTATATTAGTAATTTTGAAAAATTCATAATATGAATTCTCTCTGGATACATCTCTAATATCTCATTTTCATCAAAAGACTTAACTAGTCCCTGAGCCTCTGTTCTTGTCACTCTGCATTTTGTTTCTGAGAGAGTTCAACCCACAAACACATTACTGGAACTATTTCTTTCATAATGACTCTCTCAATCTATATCTCCAGGTCCATATATATAATTAATGACTAGATGTTCACAGATACCTCAAATTCAATGTGCTCAAAATTGAACAATGTTTCCCTATACCAATCCTGCTTCTTTCCTTGTATTTCCTATCTTTGAAAGTGATATCCTGTAATCTAAGACAGAAACCTGAGTGCTACCCTAGATGTGTATATTTTATTTATTCCCTGCCCCATTTCTTATAGAATACAAATTCCATAGCTGAGGCGGTCATAAATTCTTTCCTGAACTACTGCAACAGCCTCCTAATTGACTCCCTCACCTCTTCCCTTCTTCCCCCTTCTTCTGGTTACCTGTCACAGTGTGCTTACATTTCCCCTCCTTAATACTCCTTAATATTATATAACAGATCTCCTATTTTTAAAATCCCATATATTAGCATCATCTGTCTCAATCTCGCTTCCCTTTCAGTCCCTACTCCTTCCCACCAATAACAAGCACACCCTGGGATGCCTGGCTGGCTCAGTCAGAGGAGCATGCCACTCTTGATCTCAGGGTTGCAAGTTCAAGCCCCACAGTGGGTGTAGAGATTGCTTAAAAATAAAACTAAAAGACAAACACATGTGTTTAAGCCATAGAAAATACATTTATTTCCTAAATAGGTCACGTTTCATGCCTCTGTACCTTGGCTAATGCGGTTCTGAGAATGCTCTTACCTCTTCTTCATCAGATAAACATTAATTGGTCCATGGGGCTTTTACAACTCAGCTTCAACTCCTCTGGGAAGACTTTCCTACTCTCTGCACTCTCATAACAACTTATGTTTATTTCTGTCAAAATGCATCTCTTTACACTCTCACTGATATTCCCCTCCCTATTTAATCTAAGCCTAGAAAGTAGATCTGTGTATACCTACACATATATATTTACTATTGAAATTAAATTAGTAGTAATATTTCAGGAATCTATAAAAATGAATATAAAAATGGACAATTAGAACTTAAATACAAATAACTGTGAGACTCCAAATCTTGCACCACTAAAAACTTCTTAAACATTTGAAAAGATTACTAATGCATGATTTCTTTACGGTATCTTTAATTGCATGTCTAAAACAGTACAGACCAACAGAAATAATATGTGAGCCACCTATGTAATTTAAAGAATATTTTAGTAGCCACTTCAAAAAATATAATAAAAATAAACAGGTAATATTAATTTTAATAATTTATTTTATTTAGTTTAATGTTTCAAAATATCATTCCAACATATAATCATTTTAAAATCACTAATGAGATACCAAGTCTTCAAAATCTGGAATGAATTTACAGTTATGGCACATTGCACTTCAGAATAGTCACACTTTAAATGTTTAATAACCACATGCAGCTAGCGGTTACTATATTGGCATGTTCACAAGAATCGTTAGATTTAAATCCACTCTGTGACAAATCAGTTAAACTGCAGCTTTGAATGAAACTTGAATTATAGCTAGAAAACTTAGTTTTTGTTTGTTGTTTGTTTGTTTGAGTTTTAGCTATGACCAAAGTAAAGTGGAAATGACTTTAAAAGAATTAACCAGGAATATTTATATTCTTATAAAATAAGAATAACTCAGGAAGTGGTAGATGGGGTTTCTCTTCACATTATCGTAAGTCAAAAACAAATGAACAAAACATACTGCAGATTTGAAAGCAAATTAAGAAGGGCCAGATTCCTCTGCTAGAGATTTCCTGAGGCAGTTTTTAATATAGTGGATGGTATATTCAATGAAAAAAATTGCTCAGCAGCTTACTTCACAGTCAAATTCGGTGTGGTTAACTTTGGCAGTTCATATTCTTCTCAACTGAAGATTTATAGTCCCCATGTCCTGGCCATCAACTTAAGTCGAGGTCTAAATTATTAGAATGGTATGTATTCCCTTAACAACTTTCTTAGAATGTCTACACTTTGTAAGCAGTAATTTTTTTTTTTTTTTTTTTTTTTTTTTTTTTTAGCAAGTGAGCATGATGCAATGGGCGGAGAACGAAGAGGGTACTTAAGGGGGCCAACTTTTGGCTGGAGCTGGCCACTGATTGGCAATGAAGGGAAGCCATTTTACCATTTTTGTGTCTCATGCTAACTTGACTAAACTTGGGAAAATAATTCCTCATCTATTTGCCTGACAGAATTTACTTGTAAAACTAATATAATCTGTGGAGTTCAAATCTCCAAAAAGTCAAACGTTATACAAAAATGGATTGCATTATTAAGATAAATGTGGGTAATAACTTTGCTTATAAGAAACTAGAAGATGGGGAACATTTAAGATATAATAATAATAATAGTGATAATGACATTCGCCATATTTTAAATGCATTCGGTGTGCCACAAAATGTGTTAAATACATTATCCTATTCTTTTTAAAAATTTTTTTCTTATTTATTCATTGATTGATTGATTGATTGATTTTTGAGAAAGAGAGGGAGAGAGAGAAAACCCAAGGCAGGTTCCATGCTGTCAGCACAGAGCCCGATGACGCTCGAACTCATGAACCACTAGATCATGACCTGAGCTGAGATCAAGAGTTGGAGGCTTAACCAACTGAGCTACCCAGCCATCCCCATTATCTTATTCTTCACAGCAGCACTATAAAGCAGTCATTATACAGATGAATAAACAGAGATAAGAGAGAATAAGGAACTTCCTCCATGTCATGCAGTTATCATGACCTTAACCACAGTTATGATTCTGAGAGAGAATCATACCCACAGAGATTTAGAGCATTTTTCAAATCCAACCATTTCTTAGAAGTCCTATCTGGGTATATCCAATCTGGCCCCTATGACTACCCTTTCTTCCTACCACCTATAATGTGGAAAAGTCAATAAGCAGTAGGACGTCTGCCTTCATTCCCAATAGCTAATAGAATATCCAGCATGATTCTGTTGCTAAAGAAATGTATGAACAAATGAAAGAATGAAGCTGGCCATTTACAGTATTGTCAATCACCTCCAAAAATGACAGTCTTCAGTTTGTTAATGCAGAAAGAGCAAATGTATGAGACAGTATCCATTTCTTTCAGAATCATGAGACTAAAGGCCAGAAGACATTATATGTGATATATAAAACCCATGACAAAGAACCAAATGCCGGGGCGCCTGGGTGGCTCAGTCGGTTGAGCAACTGACTTCGGCTTAGGTCATGATTTCACGGTCCGTGAGTCGGAGCCCCGCGTCAGGCTCTGTGCTGACAGCTCAGAGCCTGGAGCCTGCTTCTGATTCTGTGTCTCCCTCTCTCTCTGCCCCTCCCCCACTCATGCTCTGTCTCTCTCTGTCTCAGAAATAAACATTAAAAAAAAGTTTTAAAAAAAGAACCAAATGCCTATATGCATTTAATGAGTAACCATTAAGAATCCACCATTCTCTCATTTGCTCAGAGCCAAGAAGTTGAGCAGTAAAAGATTACTGGTATTATTATAAAAGTTTCAGGGCCACTCTGTTTCCCAGATGGCTTCCTCCTAGAACACTTAGAGGAAAGAGGACTTATTCAATAAAGTCCTTCCATCTAAGTCCACACTTAGACGTGTGAGTGTTTCAATGCTCACTACCTAGAATAATGATATGTCTCTGTGAACTTCCTGTTATGGCAATGTCAAAGTCCTAGAGACAGAAGGCATCATGACTTATTTCTTTCACCCTTACCTTGAATTGCAGAGTACCATCAGCATCTCACACTTAAACTAACCCCTCCTGTCAGGCATCAGGAGTTATGGCAGAAGAATACAGGCACTGGAGAGTCTCTAAATCCCCCAAATTACAAGAAGAAACAGCTTTCTTGCTTGAGGAATCCTCCAAAAATAGTCATCATTTTCTAAAACAAGACTACCTAAAGTCAAACCTAATTCATGACTTCATTGTATAAGCAACAAATCCCAAGAATGCCTTTTCCTATAGAGAAAAACTTCAATGGTGATAGCTGAGTCACATCTGGATCAGATGATGTAAGAGCAGGAATCAATCCTTGGTTAGATAGGGTAAGCATAGACATTAGAATTGAATAACATACCTTGCGTTGTCCAGTTTAACTTTATTAGTGAGGCAATTGATGACATCAGCCCTTTGTATAGTGCCCCTAAGGAGTAGTGAGTGAAAGTTATATGGAGACACAATGCTATGCCTTTTGAATACACCATGTATAAACATTACTATTCAACACATGCCTAGGAAGCCACTGTCAGACAACTTGGGAAAGAATCAGGATATATGCAAATACATCAGAGAAATGCTGATAGGCTACATAAACACAAATCTGCAGAACAGTGGAAATTCTTATATTTACAGTATTTTCCCATTATCATCTTCATTGTACTTAAGAACCAATTGGAATAAGTCTGTTTAGAGTATACCACTACAGACCTTAAATTCGTCTCGATTTCTCTCCTCTGTCTTACTTTGTCACTCAGTCCTCAAACATTTTCAACGAACATGAAAAGATATGACTAGTAATTTCTATGTATGCATAGTTATGGCAAATAACCTAAGTTCATTTTTCTAATGTCATGGACAAGCAACATTTTCCTTCTTTGATCAATTCATCAGTCACTGATTATAACTCAAACAAGACATTCAAGAACAATTTTCCAAATCAAATTAATTGAACTTTTACTTTTAACGGCATTCATAAAATTCTAAAAAATATTCTTTGCTTTCCTTATAGCTAGTTTTGTTAAAGATGTTAACATTATTCATCATTATTTTAGAGAATGAATTTCCTTCAGAATTGGAGATACTTTATGTATGTACACCTGTTAACTTTGTAACTATAAGAGGAATTAGGGATAACAATTTGGTTGGAAATAATAACAATAATAAGACGCACCACACTGGAGACTTCATGGAGAAAGAATTATTTTCTATATAGTCCTTTATAGGCATTTTGCACCTTTGAGTATAGAATAAAAATGCAGTAACAATGACACCATTATAAAAATATGAGTATATTGAAAGATCAAGCCAACTTGCTCACATCTTATAAAACAGACTATACTTTATATGTCTTATGTTGTTAAAAAGAAATAGGCCCAAAATGGAGTCACTTAAATATTAAGTCTCATCAAGACTTAATACCTAACCTAATTGCACTTTCAGCCTCTCTCAGGAGTAGAATTTTAAACCAATCAGTCTAGAATGTCCTGATCAGCACTTGTAAGATAATCTGTGTAAGACTCTCTGCTCTGCCCCCTAAGGGAAAGTGATCTTAACTGAAAATATCCTCTTTTGCTAATAATTTCTTTGCCCTAACCTCCTTCCTATAAAAACCTTCCATTTTGTATAACTCCTTGGAGCTCCTTTCTACTTTCTAGATTGGATGCTGTCTAATTAATGAATCCTTGAATAAAGCCAATTAGATCTTTAAATTTACTCAGTTGAATGTTATTTGTTTTTAACAATGTAGTATGTCCATTCACCTACTAGCAGCCAAACAGAGTGGTAAGAAGTCAAACAATTATTTTTATTGAGAAAAGTTATGATCATGCCTTTGAAGGGCTTCAGAGCAAATCTCCCCAGAATGCGTCACTTTGCATTGTGGACTATTTTGAGTTGAGGGCAATCAAGACCCTGGCGTCTCAAGAGAAACTTTTGCCCCTCTCTTTACCTAGAAGAATCTGAATTGGAGGTATTTCCCAGAATGGGGATTTTCACCAGAGACTAATTTTATCTCAATGATCCATCTGTGTGGCAGGGCAAACATCTAATTACCAAACATCTGCCTTTCTTACTTCCCTTGAACTGCCTTCCTCTCCTTTGAATCCCCAGGCCCCTCTCCCATTCCTTAACTCAGGATGGCATATCTACCTCACTTTACCTTTCTGTCTTTGATTCTTTCCTGTGTGTGAGGTTCCCCTCAGTATGAAAAGCTAAATTTGATTTTCTCCTGCTAATGTTACACCAGCTGGGAGAATCTTTAGAAGGGTAGAGGAAAACTATTCTCCCAATACACCAAAAAGCAAAAGTCAATTTTTGGGTCATTTATCAAATATCCAAATTTCCTTTGCTATTTTATATAAGCTTTGACACTGTTCTACCTCCTACCTATAATAATACCAGGTATAATTACTTTTTCTATTTTAAGATCTTGCATTAACATTTCTGAACATTAATAGATTCATCTTTGACTGAAAAACTACCAATTTTGAAATTAATTCTTAATTTTTCCTAACCAAGAAGAAATTTCCAAAAGTTGTAATTATGAACAGTAAGGCTAAAGGACTCTACATAAGGGATAAAATAGGACTTTTCAGTCAACAATATGTATTTACAATGTATTTAGATTATCTAATTTCTTTGAACTCATTTGTTAACTGGGGCTAATCTTAACAATTATGTCAAAGGTTTTTTAAAGATTAAACAAAATTATGCATTCCATAATTTGTGGCAGACTATTAAATAATTCATGTTTATTTTTATTCATTAATTTTATCATATTTCTCAGGCAGGAAGCTGTTTCAATGAAAATAATTTTTATGATATACCTATATCATAGGCCAGTTAATAAAAATTCAATTTCAAAGAATACTCTGGAATCATGTCTTTGCAATTTCTTCTGGCTTTATTATTTAAGTAAAGCTCCCATTTATAGTGTGTCATTATAGCCCATAAGGAGTGAAATAAGCTAGAACCATCAGAGCAATTATGTGGTTTCCTGCAAAACTCTGTGAATTCTTGTAATTAACAAAGGTCAGTTTTTAAAAGAGAAGTGATCTCTATGAAAATTCATGAGATCTTCAATGATTGAGTTGTCAGTCAGTTCCCATTCTTATTGCTACTACCCCAGTATAGACTCCTATCACCTCTAACCTGGACCACTGAAATAACTTTCTAAACACTTCAATCCTTCTGCTTCCCATTATTTGCCGTAGTTATCTTTTAATACACAGTCCTGACAATGACTCTACTGCTTAGAAAATTCACATACTTTCCTATTGTTCACAAAATAAAATCCAAATCAATGGAATAGAGCTCAATACCTTCCATAATAGAAGGCTAATCAACCATTCTAACATGAAATGCTATTGTTTATCTCACACAGAGTACATTAAAGCCAAATAATAGATATTTTATGCATGCTCAAGACTGATGTCTTTTCTTCTCCTTACAATGCCCTTGCTGCTCCCTATTCCTTCTCTTCCTATACAGTCTTACTCATACCCCAAGATACTGTCTAAATAAAGATCACATCTTCTGCAATATTTTCATTTGTTATACTCCCACAGACTTGAATATATGTATTTAAAGATATATAAAATGCTATAGTTTATAATATATTATAAATGTATACTTATAATTAATATAATAATGTACAAATAATGTATAAATATATACAAATATACAATTTTAAATGTGTTTGTATATATTTAAATAAAGTTAGACATAACACAGACATGGAATTATAATAACTCAGGTACATAATTTTCTATTAACTCATAAGCTCTAAGACATGTATCTTAGCACAGTGTCTGAAACATAGTTAATGATCAGTATAGTTTTCCTAAATGTGTGACTATATGATTAAATGAATTAGCTTATATTTCATCATCTATGAAGTACACAAATTCCGGGCTTACAATGGTTTTCAGTATTGCCTCACTGACAGATATCAATTTCTAAAATGTACTTTCTGAGTTCCAATTATTTTGACATCACAAAATTACAGGACTGAAAAGGAATAGAAGAATGCCCACTCCAAGCTTCAATGAAGGGAAAAATATCTTCTATTTTAAAAGAGTTCAATTTTGAATAGGATTTCATAACCTACCCCTTTCACTCAACCCTTTCATGTTTAATAATGTCCACTATTAATTCCCACAGACAGTCTTGCGATTATTTTTCAAGGTAATTGAAGCATTACTGTTTTTTTTTCTCTCCTTTTTTTTTTTTTTTCCTGCCTGGGAAGATGACATAACACCAGAAGATTTTAAGAAAGTTAAATATATCAGAATAAGCAAAGACTGTGACAGATGGGTCCTGGTTTCAGAACTAAAACTCCTCATCTATTTACAAGCATCTATTTTCATTCGGGTTTGTTGATTCTGTCTTCTGAAAATTTCTAACATACACTGTTTCCTATTCCCAAGATTCCAGCGTTATTTGCATTTTGACCAATATACCTTTTTTTTTTCTTTACTTTCAACTCAGAGCCTTGGCTTTCCATGCAGTCACTTTTAGTTACTGAAAATACATACCTTTCACTTTGTTTACCGACTATTAATCATCCTTCTTGAGCTTTTGAGGCATCAGCCTTAAAACCTAGCACTAGCTCAGTGTAGTATTTTCCTTTCTTTTATTTTCTTTTTGAAATTGGGATATTAATCAAATTCTAGTTCTGGTGTTTTTTGTTTTTTTTTTCTTGACACCACTTCTCTAAGTTTAACATAAACAGTTCCTTGGCCATATTTGAAAATTCTTAAACTGCTTTGGAAGAAAATGAATTTGGGCCTGGACTTAGGCTGATTTCTTTCCTGCCTTTAAATTGTGTTATACTGCAATAGAGGGAGAAGAGAAGTTGGGAGTCTGATAATGAAGTCACTTTTATTTTTTATTACTTATTTAAAAAAATTATATAAGGATGTAGGAAATTTGTTATAAAATCTGAAAAATACACAATAAAATGTTAAAGTACAGTAAGGTGATAACTATTGCCTTTTCCCAATTACATATCTTCTTTAGTTCCTCTCATTGAATTCCTAAGAGTCCACCAACTATAGAGAATGAGTAAAGCACAACTCAACAATGCTACCTGGGAAAATAAAATGATGACTCTAATTTCAACTAATTAACTGGAGTTATTGAACACCTGGTGTACTTTAGCATTGTGATAGAATCTACAGCCTTGGAGGGGCCAAGATGACAGAACACCGTGGAAGTTGTTGAAATACAGCCAGAAATACAGCCAGATCAACACTAAACCATCCTGCACACCTCGAAAACTGATCTGAGGATTAACACAACAATCTGCACAACCTGAACCACAGAACTCAGCAGGTACAAGGTGCAGAGAGGTGAACTAGGGGAGAGAGAAGCTGTGGAGGGCAGGAAGCTGTTTTTGCTTGAGGAGAGAGGACAGGGACAGGGGGAGAGTACAGGAAAGCACTTCCCCCTGCCCCTTGCAGAAAGCAGCTGGAGAGAAAAGAAAGAGTACACAAGGAACTGAACAAAAAAGGGAGAAAGGAGAACGGAGAGGGCTGAAATTCCATTAAGACTCTATAAACAGTGGGAGTGCAGAGTCTGAAACTCTGCAGCTCAATACCTGGCGGTGCTCTGGTGGGAAGGGTGAATCTCCAGGAGCAGAGAGTGAGGTGTGATGGGTCCAAGGGCCACAGACAAGAGAGGCCGTTCCCCTGCTGGGAGGACATTTGGTAGAGGCTGTGTGGCCTCCCAAAGGTCACAACAGACCCTGGAGAACAACCACATTGGCTGGTGCTGGAACAAGGACTTTAAATGCGAAGCCTGGTGCCAGATGTGTGTTGTGATTTTCCATAATCCCTGAAACACTCCGGCTACATGATTGGGTGAAGATTTTCTGGGGTGGGCTGCCTCTGTGCATCGGCAGCACATGGTCCCTCCAACGTTCCTGGGTACGGCCGGCACCCGGCCATTGCTCGGTGAGACCCTCCACCAGAAGATACGAGTGGGTCAAAGCTGCAGTTCCTCAGAAGTGAGGGGTCAGGAAACACAGCCGCATCTTAGATAAAACTCAGGAGGGAGGTGCTACCTGGCAACCTGATGACAAACAGTTTAAAAGTGGGGAGTGGACAGAACCCAGAGACAAAGAAGCCTGTGTGACTGGTGGTCGGAGAAGCACAGAGTTCCAATCCTAGAGACTAGAACCTGGGTGACTCCATTTTCACCACTCCCGTGCATGCCCATACACACCTACAGACGCCACAAAATCCACCTTAGTAAACTAAGCAGCGCCATCTAGTGGAGAACAGAGCCGTTACACTAAGCCCCACACAACTGGGCCAACCTCGCTCTTCAGGAACAACACAAGTCTGTCCACCTGCTTAGTTTACAGACTATAAAGTGCTTCATAGTTTGACTTCTAGGGAAAAACGATGTAATTTCAATTGTATTTCAGTCTGTTCGCTGGTCATCTATTCAGTTTTTTTTTTCTTTTTCTTATTTTTGAATACAGAAAGAGAAAATATTTATTTTTATTTTCCATTTTTATTAAAAATATTTTTCTTTAATTTTTTCTCCTATATTTTTTACTTTTCTGTGAATTTTTCAAATTCTATTTTACTTCCATTATTTCATTTTATTCTATTTCATTGTATTCATTTTTTCAAATTTTCAAACATTTTCATTTTTTTTCTTTTTCTTATCTTTCCCTTTTTTTTTTCTTATCTATCAAGCTCCTTTCAACAACCAGACCAAAACACACCTAGGATCTAGTGTCCTTTATTTGACTTTTTTTGTCTTGTTTTTAATATTTTAGTTTTAATTTTTCTTTTACCTTATTAACTACTTTTCTTCCTTCAAAGGACGAAATGCAGGAATTCACACCATAAGAAAGAACAGGAAGAAATGACAGGCAGGAACTTAACACAGATACAAGCAAGATGTCTGAATCAGAATTTAGAATCACGATAATAAGAATACTAGCTGGAGTTGAAAATGGATTAGAATCCCCTTCTGCGGAGATAAAAAAAAGTAAAAGTCAGGATGAAATAAAAAATGCTATAACTGAGCTGCAATCTTTAAAGGCAGCCATGGCGGCAAACAAGGATGAAGCAGAGCAGTGAATCAATGATATAGAGGACAAAATTATGGAGAGCAATGCAGCAGAAAAAAGAGGGAGACTAAGGCAAAAGAGCATGATTTAAAAGTTAGAGAAATCAGTGACTCATTAAAAAGGAACATCAGAATCATAGGGGTCCCAGAAGATGAAGAGAAAGAAAAAAGGGTACAAGGGTATTGTGAGCAAATCATAGCAGAAAACTCTCATAAACTGGGGAAAGATACAGACATCAAAATCCAGGAAGCACAGAGGACTGCCATTACATTTAACAAAACCCAACCATCGACAAGGCATATCATAGTCAAATTCAGAAAATACTCAGGCAAGGAAAGATTCATGAAAGCAGCAAGCGAAAAAAAGTCCTTCACCTACAAGGGAAGACAGATAAGGTTAGCTACAGACCTATCCACAGAAACTTGGCAGGCCAGAAGTGGCAGGATATATTCAATGTGCTGAATTGGAAAAATATACAGCCAACAATTCTTATCCAGCAAGGCTGTCATTCAAAAAAGAAGGAGAGATAAAAAGTTTCCCAGACAAACAAAAATTAAAGGAGTTCATGACCACTAAACCAGCCCTGCAAGAAATTTTAACGGGGGCTGTCTGAGGGGAGAAAAGACAGGAAAAAAAAAAAAAAAGCAGCAAAGACTAAAATTAGGTCCAGAGAACACCACCAGAAAGTTCAACTTTATAGGCAACAAAATGTCACTAAATTCATATCATTCAGTACTCACTCTAAACATCAATGGACTAGGGGCGCCTGGGTGGCTCAGTTGGTTAAGCATCTGAATTCGGCTCAGGTCATGATCTCGTAGTTCATGAGTTCGAGCCCCGCATCAGGCTCTGTGCTCACAGCTTGGAGCCTGGAGCCTGGAGCCTGCTTTGGATTCTCTGTCTCCCTCTCTCTGCTTTTCCCCTGCTTGCACTCTGTCTCTGTCTCTCTCTCAAAAATAAATAAACATTAAAAAAAAAACTTTTAAAAATCAATGGACTAAATGCTCCGATCAAAAGACACAGGGTAACAGAATGGATAAGAAAACAAGATCCATCTATATGCTGTTTACAAACGACCCACTTTAGACCTAAAGACACCTACAGATTGAAAATAAGGGGATGGAGAACCATCTATCATGCCAATGGTTGCCTAAAGAAAGCCGGAGTGGCCATACTTGTATCAGACAATGTAGACTTTAAAATAAAGACTGTAACAAGAGATGAAGAAGGGCATTATATCATAATTAAGGGGTCTATCCACCAAGAAGACCTAACAATTGTAAAAATTTATGCTCCAAATGTGAAAGAACCCAAATATACAAATCAATTACTCACAAACATAAGGAAACTCATTGATAATAATACCATAATAGTAGAGGACTTCAACAACTCACTTACAGCAATGGACAGATCATCTAAACAGAAAATCAGGAAATAATGGCTTTGAATGACACACTGGACCGGATGGACTTAACAGATATATTCAGAACAATCCATCCTAAAGCAACAGAATCACATTCTTCTCCAGTACACATGGAAAGTTCCCCAGAATAGATCACATACGGGGACCAAATCAGCCCTCAACAAGTACAAAAAGATCAAGATCATACCATGCGTATTTTCAGACCACAATGCTATTAAACTCAAAATCAACCACAAGAAAAAATGTGGAAAGATAACAAATACTTGGAGAATAAACCATCCTACTAAAGAATGAATGGGCTAACCAAGAAGTTAAAGAGGAAATTAAAAAGTACATGCGAGCTAATGCAAATGATAACAGCACAGCTCAAAACCTACGGGAGGCAGCAAAGGCAGTCATAAGAGGAAAGTATATAGCAATCTAGGCCTTCCTAAAGAAGGAACAAAGGTCTCAGATACACAACCTAATCTCACGCCTTAAATAGCTGGAAAAAGAACAGTAAATAAAATCCAAAACCAGCAGAAGACAGGGAATAATAAAGATTAGAACAGAAATCAACACTATCAAAATCAAAAAACAAACAAACAAACAAACAACAATAACAGCAAAAAAAAAAAAAAAAAAAAGTAGAACGTATCAATGAAACCAGAAGCTGGTTCTTTGAAGGAATTAACAAAATTGATGAATCCCTAGCCAGTTTGATCAAAAAAGAAAAAGGAAAGGCCCCAATTAAATAAAATCAAGAATGAAAGCAGAGAGATCACAACCAACACAGCAGAAATACAAACAATAATAAGAGAGTATCATGAACAATTATACCCCAATAAAATGGGCAATCTGGAAGAAATGGACAAATTCCTAGAAACATATAAACTACTAAAACTGAAATAGGAAGAAATAGAAAATTTGAACAGACCCATAACGTAAAGAAATAAATTATTAATCAAAAATCTCCCAAAAAACAAGAGTCCAGGGCCAGATGACTTTCCAGGGGAATTCTACCAAACATATAAAGAAGAGTTAACACCTATTCTCTCGAAGCTGTTCCAAAAAATAGAAATGGAAGGAAAACTTGCAAACATCTTCTATGAAGCCAGCATTACCTTGATTCCAAAACCAGACAGAGGCCCCACTTAAAAGGAGAACTATAGACCGATATCCCTGATGAACATGGATACAAAAATCCTCAAAAAGATACTAGCCAACCGGATCCAACAATACATTAAAAAAATTATTCACCACGACCAAGTGGGGATTTATACCTGGGATGCAGGGCTGGTTCAATATCTGCAAACTAATCAATGTGATACATCACATCAATAAAAGAAAGGACAAGAACCACATGATCCTCTCAATAGATGCAGAGAAAAGACTTTGACAAAATACAGCATCCTTTCTTGATAAAAACCCTCAAGAAAGTAGGGATAGAAGGATCATACCTTAAGATCATAAAAGCCATATATGAAAGGCACACCGCTAATTTAATCCTCAATGGGAAAAAAACTGAGAGCTTGCCCCCAAGGTCAGGAACAAGACAGGGATGTCCACTCTCAACACTATTATTCAACATAGTATTGGAAGTCTTAGCCTCAGCAATCAGACAACAAAAAGAAACTAAAGGCATTCAAATCAGCCAGGAGGAGGTCAAACTTTCACTCTTTGCAGATGACATGATTTTCTATATGGAAAACCCAAAAGATTCCACTAAAAAACTGCTAGAACTGATCCATGAATTCAGCAAAGTCACAGGATATAAAATGAATGCACAGAAATAGGCTGCATTCCTATACACCAATAATGAAGCAACAGAATGGGGAAGTCAAGGAATTGAACCCATTTACAATTGCACCAAAACCCATAAAATACCTAGGAGTAAATATAGCCAAAGAGGTGAAAAATCTATACACTGAAAAGTATAGAAAGCTCATGAAAGAAACCGGAGAAGACACAAAAAATGGAAAAATATCCCACGCTCCTGGATAGGAAGAACAAATATTGTTAAAATGTCAATACTACCCAAAGTAATCTACATATTCAATGCAATACCTATCAAAATATTACCAGTATTCTTCACAGAGCTAGAGAAAAGAATCCTAAAATTTGTATGGAACCAGAAAAGACCCCGAATAGCCAAAGCAATCTTGAAAAAGAAAACCAAAGCTGGAGGTATCACAATCCCAGACTTCAAGATGTATTACAAAGTTGTAATCATCAAGACAGTATGGTACTGGCTCAAAAACAGACATCAGATCAATGGAACAGAATAGAGAACCCAGAAATGGACCCACAAACCTATGGCCAACTAACCATTGACAAAGCAGGAAAGAATACCCAACATAATAGACAGTCTCTTCAGCAAGTGGTACTGGGAAAACTGGACAGCAACATGCAGAAAAATGAACCTGGACCACTTTCTTACACCATGCACAAAAATAAACTCAAAATGGATGAAAGACCTAAACGCAAGACAGGAAGCCATCAAAATCCTAGAGGAGAAAGCAGGCAAAAACCTCTTTGACCTCAGTCACAGCAACTTTTTACTCAACACGTCTCCGAAGGCAAGGGAAACAAAAGCAAAAATGAACTATTGGGATCTCATCAAAATAAAAAGCTTCTGCACAGTGAAAGAAACAATCAGCAAAAAAAGGCAACCGACGGAATGGGAGAAGATATTTGCAAATGACATATCAGATAAAGGGTTAGTAACCAAAATCTATAAAGAACTTATCAAACTCAACACCCATAAAAACAAATAAACCAGTGAAGAAATGGGCAAAAGACATGGATAGACACTTCTCCAAAGAAGACATCAAGATGGCCAACGGACACATGAAAAAATGCTCAACATCACTCATCATCAGGGAAACACAAATCAAAACCACAATGAGATACCACCTGACACCTGTCAGATGGCTAACATTAACAACACAGGCAACAACAGATGTTGGCCAGGATGAAGAGAAAGAGGATCTCTTTTGCACTTCTGGTGGGAATGCAAACTGGTGCAGCCACTCTGGAAAACAGTATGGAGATTCCTCAAAAATTTAAAAATACCCTACAACCCTGCAATTGCACTACTAGGTATTTATCCAAGGAATACAGGTATGCTGCTTCGAAGGGGCACATGCACCCCAATGTTTATAGCAGCACTATCAACAATAGCCAACATTTGGAAAAAGCCCAAATGACCACTGACAGATGAATGGATAAAGAAGATGTGGTGTGTGTGTGTATATATATATTTATATATTTATATATTTATATATATATGTAGATATATATAAATATATAAATATATATGTATGTATATATATGTGTGTGTGTGTGTGTATATATATATATATATATATATATATATATATATATATACACATTACTTGGCAATCAAAAAGAATGAAATCTTGCCATTTGCAACTACATGGATGGAACTAGAGGGTATTATGCTAAGCGATATTAGTCAGTCAGTGAAAGTCAAATGAGACTTCACTCATATGAAGACTTTCAGATACAAAACAGATGAACATAGGGGAAGGGAAGGAAAAACAATATAAAAACAGGGAGGGGGACAAAACATAAGAGACTCTTAATATAGAGAAAAAACCAGAGTTGCTGGAGGGGTTTTGGAGCAGGGGATAGGCTGATTGGGTAAGGGGCATTAAGGAATCTACTCCTGAGATCATTGTTGCACTATATGCTAACTAGCTTGGATGTAAATTAAATAAATTATTAATAAAACGTGAAAAAAAAAGAATCTACAACCTCAAGGAGCCCACCCATGGTCTGGTGTATTGATAGATATGATCATTAGAGAGCAATGAAAGAAAACACGTAATTTTTTGGTAGAATTTCATTATATAGCCTACAGAATAAATGTTCAATAAGAGTTTAAAGAATTTGGTGGAAGAGCATTGGAATAATGAAACCATATAACATGAGGAAATGATATAAAAAATTTAGTATTCATATTGCTAATCAATAATGTCATATGGATTGTCTACTCTTAAAAGTAAATCAATACTAACTTTCAAAAATGCAATTCAGCAATTCATTAATTATTCTTTACAAACTGCACCAAAGAGTTGACCACTGATCTCTTATGGTTTCCTTAAATCAATGCAAAGGACACATCAACTGTAAAATGCTCCTTGTTTCCAAGCTTACTAAAAATAATTGCTGCTAATGGGGTACAATTTAAATGCATATGAATAAAAACATTTTAAGAGGTGACACCTGTTATTAACTTGTAAAGTGGCTTGAAAGAATCACTTAAAACTGGGCAATGTTCAGATGGACACTTTCAAGGTTAGCAAATCAAAACTGAAAAAAAAACAACAACAGAGATTTAAAGAAAAGGTAGAAGGAAATTAAATTCTATGTTCAGATTTTTATTTCTTTAGAAATGTTTCTGATTCAGGCATAACCCAAAATACTATTCAAATGCTTGAATATCCAGTTAACCTTGATGCCTTTAAACCCTATGTGAAATGTTGGATCTACAGGTTAGCCTTCACAACTCAGCTGTTGTTCTGCTCTGCCTGGTACAATATTGACTTTTATAGAAAGCTTTGTAAATATCAACATTTT
Organism: Panthera pardus; assembly: GCF_024362965.1. NCBI lineage: Eukaryota > Metazoa > Chordata > Mammalia > Carnivora > Felidae > Panthera > Panthera pardus. Next base: position 47,283,405 of record NW_026526666.1, on the reverse strand, counting down.
TGTACCTAACCTCAAGCTGAAGCAGCACAGCAAATGCAGCCTGTCAACAAACATGCAATGCCACTCTAAAAGGATCTTGACAGAATTTAATTAGAAAGTTAAATAAGCAAGGAGAGGATACATTGGTGGAAAAGGAAAACACAAGAAAGAAGTGAAGAATGGCATTGCAAAAATACAGACATTAAGAAAATAAAAAGGTAATATTTGGATACTTTCAAGCTGGTAGAATAATAAGGAACTTGAAAATGGCCATGAAAGAAGCCATGAAGTTATTGGAAGATAGGATTAAATTTTGTTTTAGACCATACTAACTAAACTTGTTTATCCTGATAGACTTTCTTTATCACATTGAGCTTATGTTAATAAGCATGGTACAAAATATGATATAAAGTCCTTCATGAAAACAGCAAATTGAAGGAATATACACTGCATTGTCTTTTCCAGAACCAATTCAATGCAAGCAAAACCTGAAAGATCAGAATGAATAGAATTAAAATGTGTTATTTCAATTCAGAATTCTTAGAAAGCATACGATTTATTTTTGTTATAGTGTTGTATAGTGAACCTAGTGCCACAAATTTATAGTTTGTTTACATGAGTCATTTTTCATGTAGTAAGGGAGAGATTAATGAATAAATAAATGATTTAGAGATTAATGGGTAAAAAGAAAGAATGTTTTCCTCCCATTTGTGTGTGTGTGTGTGTGTGTGTGTGTGTGTGTGTGATCAGCATGCCATCGTAGTTGAGGAGGAAAGAAGTTTAGAAAAATAGATGTCTTAGTTCCACTGCTATAACTAATACCATACACAATGTGGCTTAAACAACAGAAATTTCTTTCTTACCATTCTAGAGGTTAAGAAGTCTGAGATAAGGGTGCTAGTATGGTCAGCTTCTGGGGAGAGCTTTCTTTCTGGTTTGCAGACAGCCATCTTGGCTGTGTTCTCACATGGCAGAGAGAAGGAGGAAGCAAGCTCTCCTCTGTCTCATCTTAGAATTGCACTGGTCTCACAATAAGGGCTTCACTTTCATGGCTTAATGATCCTCCAAAGGTCCCATTTCCACATGCCACCACATTAGGGAAAAGCATTTCAATATATGGGTTTTGGTGGGGCGGGGGACACAAACATTTAGTCCACAGCAATAGGAGTAAATGAACTTCCTATAACCAACAACTACTCTAAGCCACAATTTTATTTTTCTCTTTTCTTTTCCTTTCACCCAATTCATTATATGTATATAAATTGTGTGTGTGTGTGTGTGTGTGTAGTGTGCGTGCGCATATGTATATATATAAAATCAAGAAGTCAAACACTAAAATATATGCATAACTCTAAGCTATATATAAAATCCTAATTGAGGAAATATTTATTTGATATTAAAAGTAATTTTCATCTATATATTCTTTATCCTATAAAGTATACTTATTAAATAATATGGTAAAATATAAAAAGCTGTTAATATATTTTTTAAATTTTTTTATGTTTATTTACTCTTGAAGGAGAGAGATAGAACGTGAGTGGGGGAGGGGCAGAGAGAGAGGGAGACGCAGAATTTGAAGCAGACTCTGAGCTGTCAGCACAGAGCCTGATGCAGGGCTTGAACTCATGATCTCTGAGATCATGACCTGAGTGAAGTCGGTTGCCCAACTGACTGAACCACCCAGGCACCCTAAAATTGTTATTATTTTTAATTAAGCTTTTATATTTTATAATTAAACATATCTAGATTTGTATTCATTTGAAATTTATGAAATATTGTTTAAAAGCTTGGAAAAGAATTGCTTTAAAGAATTTTAGTTGAGTTATAATAAATACATGGTTATAATAAATATGTTTATTTTTTTATAAATTCAGCTTCCATATTTCCTTTACTTAAGTACTAAGTTGATCTTCTGTAACATGTTCCAAATGACTTCAATATTTCAAATATTCAGCAGCAGGCAATCATGCAGAGATTCAGGAAAGAACATTTAGCAAAAGAACCACTTAGGAAAATTAACAATATAATCACCTATATTTTGATTCAATTTATCTTTCAATTCCCATGTGTTAGTAATACAAATAGTAATTATCAAATATACCTTTCAGTGACCAACCTTTTCCAATAAAAGTTTACTCATTTGTCAAGTACTTTTTTTTTAACCAAAAAGTAACAAAGGCTTAAATTCTTACAAAAAGAAAAATTTATGAGAGACTACCAGGTTTGTCATTGCTACGTCTGTCATTTAATCGTGGCATGTATTTAATTTCAGACCTTCTTCAGTGTAACTCACATATATTTGAAATAAAATATGCAAATAAATTCAGTCTCTGGAGAAGGGTAAATTCAACCATGAAGCAGAAGAGATTTCCATTTTCCTAATGTACTGTGGCACTTCTGTGTGTCCACTTACATTAGCCTATGAGAGTGTCTCCAGCTCTGGCAGCCCCAAGAATGTGTTAAAAAGACATGGTAAATTCAGAGTTCTGAGAGTAAATAAACCTTGTGTAAAAGAGGACTTCCGGACAACGTAGGTAGAGTAGAAACATTCCATGCATTTTAAATGCCTATAATCATGATTCTCCACCACAAAATGTAATATATGTTCTATCAGAATAATTATTTTCCTCTATACTTATTAATGCCGCAAAATAAAGTGTCCTTCTCACCTTCTCTCCTGGTCAGTACCCAGCCTAATGCTAAGGGTTGGGGAAGGAAGGGCTCCGTTCAGGTACATTTTGAGTTTTAACATTAAGCACCCAGTAATTAGTCAATAACCTACCTGCATAATGTGATGAGGGAAAAACTGACAAATCAGAAGAAAAGTGTTTCCAAAAGTCCCAGTGAAAAATAATACTAGTAACCCAAATGTGGAGGTGAATCTCCATTTCTAAAGTATTGTCATGGCTTACCGCGTTAAAAACTGTAAAACAATATGGTGGCTTGCAAAGACAAGGTTAGAATGACTTTAACAAGTCCCTTTGAGCCAATATCAAATAGTCTCTGCAGCATCCTTACCTTCCCTACAAAGCACAGTGGGGAGAAGTACATTGTCAAGCACTTTTTTATAAGAGTGTAAAGTGAAAGATCAAGGTCAAACTTAGCGATGCAAATTTTTGTTTGTTTTTGTATGTTTTCATAAGCCTACATTTCTCCAGATGTTTCCTTACTGTTAGGCCTTATTCTTTTCCTTTCAAAGGTCAAAAATCTCCTTATAAAAATAAATCATTTCTTCCTTTCATGATAAAGGAAAATAAACATTAATATTGGGACAATTTAAAAATAAAAAAGGAAAGGATTTCATTTAATCCCGGGTTTACCACAGAATAAAATGTGCTGAGAGGAATTTACTTGTAATCGTAAATGTCTTTGGGTTCCCTGCAAATGACCATTTCTTTCATAACTTCTCATATATTTCTCCCAGTTTGGAGTTCTTTTGAAATTAGCATCCCAGGGTAAATTCAGACATTCAACTCTTTTAAAACATTTTTTTTTTCTCCTTCTAAGTTCAAAGGATACTGAAAAGAAAAAAAGAAAGAAAGAAAGAAAAGTAAAGTTCCTCTATTTCTGTCTAACCTGACCAATTGCCTAGGTCAAGCTCACTGTGAGCTCAGTTGATTGGCAGAAGGAGACACCAGAGGTGTTCCTGAAGAAGGTCATTCTCTAGGCCAGCTAAGACTTTTTTTTCTGCCTTTGCTATGCTACGTTACCCATTGAGCTATGGCTACTAGTTAAAAAAAATGCATGTAAGAAATGAAGTACTGCAGATAGTACAAAAAGAATAGAGAGGCAAAGCTACAGCTGCCTATATGTAGGTGAACAATTAATGTTAAAAAAAAAACCTTTACTATAATTTTCTTCTGTTCAAAAACTACATGTTTTAAATTGAGAAGCTTAAAGAAAATCTGATTAAATTCTACAAAGCATACTCTTAGGATAAAGGCCATTTTCTATCATTTATTAATAATGTTAGCTATTTCTTCACAAGTACATTAATACCTTACCAAAGGCCTGACGCATATTTTCTTTGTTTCTCAAGAAACGATGTCAAGTGAGCTGTCTTAGGTATATAAGAATACAGGGACTGGTTCTGGACTATAAAGAACTACAGGGGCAGCTGAGTGGCTCAGTCAGTGACGCATCCCACGGGTCATGATCTCACCGCTCCTGAGTTCCAACCTTGCATCAGGCCCTGTGCTGATAGCTCAAAGCCTAGAGCCTGCCTCAGATTCTGTGTCTCCCTCCTTCTCTGCCCCTCTCCTGCTCATGCTTTGTCTCTTTCTCTCAAGAATAAATAAACATTAAAAGAATTTTTTAAAAAGAAGAACTAGAAGAAATATAATGAAATCCTGAATTTAAATAAAGTAAGTTTATGGGTTGCTTGAATAAATACTTGTTTGTTTACTTTCCTCTGGAATTTTACTTAAAGAACATTAATATCACTTTTGTTATGGTGAGGAAATAATAATATATGATGTGTGTATACACAACTCATTGGTGCTTCTTATTGGTGTCAATAATTATTATCTATATTTTTATAGAATGGCAAATTGAGTTTAGCGGACACGATGTACCCAAGGCCACATAGTTAATAAATAGATTAATCAAAGAAGGGTTAAAAATGTCCTTTCAGGAGCCCCAATCTAGATATTTACTACTATGGAACCTCTCTCATCACTGCTAATAAATAAATCTTTTTTCTTAAAACTCTAATAAAATGCATGCAGTTTCTCGTTTGTGCTCTACTAGTTAGTATGCATTGTGACATTTTTCCCAGTCTACATTATAGCTTCCTATACATAAATCTTAGGATACAGAGCAAGTTATTTTACTTACTCTACCTAGCTGAAATTTGTCATCTGCGAATGGGAATATGAATGGTATCTACCTCAAGTTGATCTGTGTTAAGTATTAAGAGACAGTCTATGTAAACACTTACTATATGCCCTGACACACAGCAAATGCTCACACATTTCAAATATTATTATTATGAATTTTCATAACCATCTTTGATAGCAAACTCACTAAAACTTGAGCGTTGCCCCATGGAATGCCCTTTGTACAACACTTTGTACAGTCCCATGATTTCTCCTAAATACCGTCTTCATTAGAATTGCATATAGTATCTGTTAAATGCACACTCCTGGGTTATACCACAGATGTTTCAGAAAACCTCTTCAGAAATTACTTTAGTGAAAACAGGGAAGTCAAACACACCTGCATTAAAATATGGTCCTAGCACATATCACCACTAAGAATCACTAAGCCTATCTGAACTATTTCTCATCTGAAGAAACGAAAGGAAAGAAGGAAGGAAGAAAGGACAAATGGAGCGTTAATAAGAAGGAAGGAAGGAAGGAAGGACAAAAGGAGTAGTGTTAATAATATCAACCTCACAGAATTGTAATATTGATTAAATGATATTTTTGTAAGAATATTTTATGCAATCATATTGTCATGTAGCAGGTGACCAACAAAGCTAATAGTTCTCTTTATCTTCCATAACAGGAATAATCAGAACTCAAATCTAAGGAGTTTCCTTTACTGTCAACTCCAGAAACTGGCCTGGAGATTCCCCAAACCATTCTGTCTTCCTCTACATTTCAGGGACAGATCCTCTTCTAAGCTCTCCCAATCTTTGTGAAGGTTAGCATATGGATCCTTATATAATAATCTAATTTTGATTTCATTTAAATCCAAAATTAGCATAGATTCCTCAACTTATGTTTTTCTTCCTTCTTTTTTTAATCATTCTACTTTTAACTGCAGGGATTTTGTTTATCAAAAGCACAATCTCAAGTTAAAAATATTCTTTGGACAAAGTAGTCCTCAGAGACCCTACTCTCATCTATCCACATACAAACATCTTCATGCATAGGGCAGGAAATATTCTGTGACAGTAACCTAAGGGATTATCCACTCAGGACTTCCACATTTGTCTCCCTACATCTCTACATATTCACCCCTTTTGTATCTAACCGGCCATTATAGACTGAACTAGTCAATAACAGGAGCCATGTGTTATTCACATCTTTAACCTCAATACCTGGCAACACAGGTGTATCATGGGTATTTATGTTCTCAAAGAATGAATGAAATCCAGGTAAACATTAGTAACTTTGGGGTCAGACAGTGACTCTAGGCTGCTTAAATCTGGGAAGTGAAAAAAAATCCTAGTTATTAAAAGCAGAAACTGGAATGCACAATAAAAATAATTCCAGCTGTCAAAAACCTACATGGAGGAAATGACAGGAAAAGAATACACGGGCAACAGAGACAGAAATAATTTGACTGAAAACTAAGTCCCCTCTGCCACTGTCCAGCCAGCTTGTCAGTTTAATTTGCAGTTGGAGAAAAGGAAGGGAGGTAAGTCAAAACAGGTGTTTGGTTCTTTTGTTTTGCTTTTTTTTGTTTGTTTTGTTTTCTCTTTTTAATGGGAGAAATCAAGTGAAAAAGCAAGGCTTCGCCAGCTGTGAAGAGCTGCTGACACCCGTGGTTGCCACATCCCAAGCCTGGGAGATAGGTCAGATGCCGCTAAAGACAGCTGATAAAATGAGGTGAGGATACATGTAGGGGAAAAAGTCAAAATGCTAAATAAAACACAGTGCTAAATAAAACACAGAAGGAAAGGAAAGAACAAACAGTGCCCACAAAACATCCAACTGCAAAATGTCCTTTTTTATCTTTGTTTTTCTAATTAGTACAAAGTCATACTCTTTCTTTTTCCTCCTTCTGTTCACTAAATAAAATGGGATGAAAATGGATAAAAATGAACACTTGGCCTTATGTGCAGTATTCAACCCTCTATACCTGCCAGGCTCAACTAAAGCATTGCAATATTCTCCCCTGGCTATTTATATTCTGTGGTGTTTTTTTTTTTTTTTTCTTCCCTCATTTCCCCACTGGCCCACCCACACTAGAAAGTGGAAAGAAAGGATTTATTCCGACAGCAGAATTGTGTGGCCCTAAGAAGAAACGACTTTGGTCACAACTCTGAGGGGTCATGATGGACAAGCGTAGAAGGTCATGAGCACTTATTTAGTGATGAAAGCCTGGGAGAGGGATAGATGGATGGGAATGGTTTCTTTAAGCATAGGAAGTAATCATGACCACAGTTAGATTTTTTAAGATAATTTAAACCTGATACACATGGCAACTCACAACAATATGTGTACTAGTCTTTACCAGTATCTCCATGCTGAGATCTCTCATTTAAAAGAGGCCCCCAATAGCATTTCGGTGCAACTGACAATGGAAATTGGAAAGGTGATGCCATAGAAGTTACTGATTTGGGCTAAAGAATAAAGTAACAGTAAAATTAAGTACATATTTAAAACTAATATTCCTTTCAAGTTTTTAGATTTTTTTTTTGGGGGGGGGGCTTTGTTTGTTTGTTTAAATTATTTAATATAGTACCCTCTGCACGATTTTGCTCATGGCAGGGAAGTTCAATTTGGGCAGCATGGGGGCTGATGAACACTCTGAGACTCTACCCGGAAAGGGGGCTGAGAGAGAACGTAAGAATTCAAAGGATATTACTGGGCTCAGCATGTCTGAGAAGTTCATTACCAGCAAGTGCCTGAAAAAGACACAGTTGGTATTAGAATAATTCAGAATATCAGTGGGTGAGCTGATATCCTTGGAAAAGGGAAGTTTAAGGTTTGAAAGAACCATCATTCAACGTTATGTAATAGCATTCACATGGGAATACTGACTTAGTAGATCAAACACTCTCAGATACGAGATGGAAAACCTGGAGGGTTCACAAATTCTTAAGGTACATCCAGCTATTGGAAATATTTCTAAATACTTAGTGAGGTTGATCACAAATAGCCACTATGAACAAGATACCAATGAGACGCGAGGAATTAATATACCACAGTATCTACTCTCAGAAAGCTCACATTCTTAGGCACTTAACAGTTTATCACAATACAGCATGGCCACTGCAAATAACAGAAGTATTATTGTGAAACTGGGGCACACTTAATGGCATTAAATCCAGTTTTATATTCAGAAGTTAGAGAATATTTCTATAAATAGTGGTGTCTAGGTGGAATCATTAATGATGAATTGTATTTAACTTAGCAATAAGAACAATATACACAAAGGACAGAAAGTGTGCAGGGACCCATAAAAGTCTAAACAGTGAGAGCATAAACTGATGAAGTACATAGTGTTTGCTCTAGTGCTGGGGATGGAGAGTGGGCATGTGCAAGGCTGTGAAGAGTCTTGTGCTGTATCAAAGAGCTGGGAGCTTTCCAGAAAGCAAAGGGAAGTCAGCTTTTTAATAAAGTGCATCCCTTTGATGCAATGTGAAAAGTATATTTTCCAAACTGCACATAGGCAGACAAGTTAGAATAAATATAACACAAGTTGAAGATAGTATTCGAGATTCCAAGGCTTAAATTTCAAATTTATATATAACTAATTACTCTTTTCAATAGCCTGGTTTTATATTCAACTATGTAAGTAATCTATTTTTTTTTTTGGAGGGCAAAATAAAACTCACCTTAATACTTCTTAGGTTTATAATTATTTCCTAAAAAAATAGACACTTTTGAAACCTACATAGAATTGTGACAGTAAATAATGTCAAGCACTATAATGTAATACTTTGGCTAACATAAAGTAACTATAAGTAAATAGATTTATAAATAACAGTTATTAATAACAGAAGGTATGAATTAAATATTATGCTCTGGTGATTATGGGCACTTCTAGAATGAAAAGACTAATTTTGGTACAGTTGGAAATTTTATTCTTAAAATTCTGGTTATCAGACTGTCATGTTCATGAAAAAGTTTTTTAAACTTTCATTATTCTGACATTTGACATTTTGCATTTAACTTTTTTTATACTTCAAGCAGTTGAAAACCTAAGTAATATTAATTTTACATGAATTATGATTAATAGGTAGGTGTTTACTTAAGAAATAATTTAAGAAAGTGTGTGGGAAGAACACTAGTCCCAAGAGATGTTCTCTGGGAGAAAAAAAAGAAAGAAAGAAAGAAAGAAAAGTGGCTCCCTAGTTAATTAAATTTGGGAACTGTAGAATTTTTAAAGATTCACAATGCACATTAGCATCTTAAAAGCTCTGAGGACCTCTGAAGGAAGAAAAAAAAAAGCTGTTCATCTTTTTTTATGCAACATTTCCAAAATATATTTAATCATATAACTTTTTACATTTTAAAGTGGTACCTGTTAACATTATTATCTCCGTACTATTATTTAGAGTACTACTATTATAAAGAGTACTGCTTACTCTTTGCCAAGAATGCTGCAGTACAAACAGTATCTTAGTTAATATTATTGTGATTTAGGGGTTATTATACCTTTTCCCATATGAGGGACCCAAGGCCTATAAGTGGAGCTGGCTTGAAGTCCCATAAGTGTTAAGTGGCAGAACAGGGATTAAAACCAGGACTTTGAGTTGTACAAACTATATACTTAGGCATTATGTAATACTACTTTACTTACAAAGAATTTCTGTGTTTAAACTCACTTAAAAAATGCTTTCTGGGGGGGCGCCTGGGTGGCTCAGTCGGTTGAGCATCCGACTTCAGCTCAGGTCATGATCTCTTGCGGTTTGGGAGTTCGAGCCCTGCGTCGGACTCTGTGCTGACATCTCAGAGCCTGGAGCCTGCTTCGGATTCTGTGTCCCCCTCTCTCTTCACCCCACCCCTGCTTGTGCTCTGTCTCCCTCTGTCTTTCAAAAATGAATAAACAAGATTTAAAAAAATAAAAATTAAAAAAATTAAAAAATGCTTTCTGGGACGCTTGATGTGACATTTCCCAGTTACATTATTATTATTACTACTCCTAGCCTCAATTTAAAATTCAGGTTAATGCTTTTATATTCCAGTACATGGCAAAATATGTAAAGGTTATTTAAATATTTATGGAACCTTTAAAATAGTGACTTTTCATCGTATTAACAATGTTATATTTATATGCTAAGATTTAATTAAATAATATGTTCAAGTAATAATTCCCACCTTATGAATACAATATTAACATATTATATTCTCATTAAATCAGTGTAGATATTGGGTTTTTAAAGGCAGCTCTTCATTGAATTGACACACCTATCAAGCCAGAAATACTTGCTACTTATTTATCCATTACAACAAAAGCAGTTTCCTTTGTAACAATTGTTCATACCTCTTTAGTATGAGCAGGAAAGTGACAATAAAGAGTTCTCTGAAATATTGCAAATGAAGGGATTCTTCCATAAAGCAGTACACAAAACGTTCAGGCATTTGGTTGCCATTAAAAGTATATTACAGGGTATTTTCCAAGGATCTATTTTAAGAAACGCAAATAAGACCATGTTCTATATAACGTTACAGCTAACACCTTATTTGTTCCAATTATTGTTAACATCCAGGTAACATATTTCAGAAAGGCACACTATTATGAGTTAAAACAGAAAACAGAATTTTAAAAAAATTCAATACTTTAGGAAAAAAAAAAAGCCTTCCTGAATTTGAAAGGGCTTACAACTGTTGTGATGTTTTTATAAGCATAATTAAAAGTAGTTACTCAGTTTTGCCTTATATTTTTGTTTTTTATTTACAGTATTTAGTGCGGCATTCTATCTTTTTCTAAAACAAACGCATTGATGTATTAAAATTTTGCAGCCACAAAAGCACATTTTATTGTACTGTGAGCTCGAGTATCTACACTATTCTACTAAAGTTGTTATGCGGACAGAATAGTTAACCTATAAGTCATTTAAAAGTTCCTTCATTAGATTTTTAGCATGGATAAAGTGACCATTACTATTTTTTAGGTAATTTGCTAGTAACTCTCGTGTCCATGACCAAAATAATGTCAAAGAATATCACAGTAAAAATAGGCCTCCAAAGTTATCTAGTCAATTCTAAACATGAATACAAATCCAGGCTGACATTTTATTTGGTCCAAAAAGAAATGAGAAGTGCAAGAATAGTGCCGTAACTTTTATATAAAGTTAAATTTTCTCAATTTAAGAAATTGTCCTTCATTCTGAGATCATGTCATCGTACATTTTTGTGTTTCAATGTCCTTATTTATTAAATAAATTTCTTATATCACTGATCAGTTTGAATCTTAGTTCCAATCTTAAAATAACCCGGACTGACCAACAATAACCCAAACTGACCTAAGTAAGATGAACAGGGAATTAAACGAAAAGTAATTAATGTAATGTGCAAGAAAGAGAAGTGCTAGAAGAAATTAACACTTGTTACCTACCATCCTTTACAAAGCATTTCTAATGTAATCATTCAAAAAGACCTGTGAGATATAAATTGTGTTCCTATTTTACAGAGAAACAGGATTAGAGTTAATTCTTCTAAGGTGGTGCAATTGTGACAGAGCCTATTTTGAAATTCAGGCCCGTATGCTTCTGGAGCCCACACTCTATCTCCTACACTCATCTGCCTCCAAGAATAAAAAGGACCAGGAAAAGATCCAAGAAAACATCGGCAATAATCCGGAAAACTTTTGAAGTTCCTGGAATTCCTACCCTCCACCCCAATACTTACACAATAAAAGTAAGAGGATTAAACCCAAAAATGCTTTCCTCTTAAATGTTGCTTTCATGAACAAGGAAAACACTAATCAGTAAGCCTGGAAGAACACGTACAGCAATTTAAATCAGCCCACATGCCAAGAGCTCAGGTGTTTGGGTTCATTCTAAGAGCCACCATTCTTCCTTTATCTCAGAGGCAAGGCACATGGTTTACCAATTGTGCTTTATATGTGGTCACTGCAATGCTACACAAATTTTGACCTTTCTATAGATTCTGGGGTTGCATCCAGTTAATTACAACCTCTGGTAATTTTTGTCTTATACCTGAGCTACTTATTTATTTGAATTTACTTAGCATCTTTGGAAGGGTTTGAGTCTGATATGCATATGGATTGACTGGATTTGGTTCTAGATTTTTATGACTATAAGTTTTACAGTCATCTTAATTTATTCTATATATTTGATACAATATATGTATCAAGTGAATATGGTATCCAAGCAATGTAAACACACACATATATATTGTATAACGTATATATCTAGGTGTAATATGCATATAATATACATGTATAAGCCAAAAGGAGTGGGTAGCAGGAATGGGTAGCATGAGTAGATAATTAGAATAAAAACAGACTATGTCAGTTGACATGAGTAGATAATTAATTAGAATAAAAACAGATTATGTCAGTTGACATACAAGAAACTGAATGCTATAGGGGTGCCTGGGTGGCTCAGTTGGTTAAGCATCTGCATCTGACTTCAGCTCAGGTCACCATCTCGTGGTTCGTAGGTTCAAGCCCCACATCGGGTTCTGTGTTGACAGCTCAGAGCCTACGTTGGATTCTGTGTCTCCCTCTCTCTCTGCTCCTCCCCTACTCATGCTCTGTCTGTCTGTCTCTCTCTCTCTCTCAAAAATAATAAACATTAAAAATTAAAAAAAAAAAGGAAACTGAATGGTATTGAACATCAAAAGAAGGAGAGATTTAGTGAGCGTACCAAGGACAGGGTCTAAGTTCAATTCTATATGCTTCCTTCCAATGTGCAATATTTGTTTTATGTTACTTTGCTTTGATATTTGCTATTGTTTCTTTACAAAATGGGTATAATAAAAAGAGCTTCTCAAGAGCAGAGAACATGCAGTATAACCTCATGACTTGGCAAAACTCCTAGTAATTTTTAACACCCAGGGATGTTTATTGAATAGATGAATGAGAAAATAGATGAATGATCATTTTGTGCAAAACTAGAAAGAACTTTTAAATGATTCCCATGTTTTCGCCATCCAGGATATCCCAGAGCTATCACTCCAGCTGGTTTTATTCTGCAGACTATGAGATTTTTTTTAAGACAGATGTAGTGGGTCTCATAAATCTGTTACAATCCAATTATTTTCTTTTGCAGAAAACTGGTGTTCTTTTAATTAGTCATAGTTTAAGAAAGAAAGCATCCTCTGAAATTACTTTGGAAAGTTGTTTTAAACAGCAGCACAAAAATAACAGTTCCAATTACATTGAATTAAAGAATGGTTATTTTAAATAATTTCATGAGTAGTTCCAAAGAGGTTATGTGGCTTTTTTCAAGGTAACACAGTGAATAATGAAAAATTATTTCAAAGCACTTAGATTTTCTTATTTGTAAAGCTACAATCATCCTCAGAATGTACCACCAGGATGAGAATGTAAGTTCCACAAGGGCAGAGATATTTATTTCCTTCTTGATTTCTGAGAGCTTAGAATATTCTCTGATTCATTGAATGCACTGAATAAGTATTTCTTAAATGAGTGAAAAAATTGATGAAAAATAAGAGGTATAGAGTTTACTGAATTATGCAGAGCCAATGGCGCATATTTATTTGTATATTCTAGGTGCAACAAACTAACTAAGGTATTTTTAAAATTATTAACAAGTATTTATTGAAAGCTTACAATGTGGTAAGTACTATTCTGAGACCTAGGAACAGAACAGCGAACAACAGAGAAAATACCCTTGCCTTTACTGAGTATGTAGTCTGAGAGGAGAAAACTAAACCAAAATAAAACACATAATACAGTGGTTCTCAACTCTGTCTGTTGTTTTTAAAAGTTACCAATGCTTAGGATGTCTCTTCTCTCTGTGCCATCATGTATATATGTATGTATACATATCATGTATATATGTATGTATACATATCATGTATATATGTATGTATACATATATACATGTATATATATATACACATATACATATATATATTTATGACACATATAAATATGATCAAAAGATATATATATATATTATATAGATATGACTTCTTAAATAATTCTTATGTGTATGTACAATTTATAGTTTTTGATAACTTCTTAGTAATTCTGATACATGGCTAGGGTAAAGAACATCCACAATAAACAAACAGACATAAAATATAATGTCAGGTAATGAGTGGGAAGTGCTATGAAGCAAAATTAACACAGGCCAGTGGGGGCAGTTAGGGGTCCCTGACACGGGCTGCTAGGGTGCCATGTGCATATCTAGGGGAGGACATTTTAGGAACAACAAGAAGGCCAGTCTGGCTCGAATGAAGTGAAGTGGAACACTTCTTCAAGGGTATAGTCAGAGGTTGCTATAAGGATTTGGTGCTTTCATTTAGGTATGATGGGAAGACACTGGAAAAATCTTAGTGAAGAATAACATGATCTGATACAACTTTCAGAGACTTCCATCAAATGGCTCTATAGAGAATATTCTGTAGAAGAGCAAGAGTCAAAGCAAGACAAATCAGGAAATGTAAGAGAGGATGGTAGCTTTGGGATAGATGGCAGCACTGGAATTCATGAAATATGGTTCAATATGTTTTTCGATGTTAGAAACGAGAATATGCCTTCATGGATTGGACGTGGTGAGGAAAAAGGGAAAAAGTCAATGATGATTCCAGGATTTTTAGCTCAAGCAATAAAGTGAATGGCAGTGCTGTGCTCATAACTCTTGATGCTTCATGCTTATGTATTTCCATCTAATGAAAAATAAAAAGGCTGGGTATGGTTGCCTTAAAATAGGATGGTAAGAGAATCTATTTAGAGTCCTCTTCCTCTTTCCCATGTATATATAGACTCAGTCACATGGACACAGCATACAAGCATATTTGTGCCAGCACAGGCACTACAATAAAACAACCTTAAGTCTAAAGAGCCTTTTCTTATTCTGCGATAGATAATAGTGATAGAAAAAAGAAAATAGAAGACAATATTGGGTTATAATGTACTCAATTATATCCTGACCCCATCAGTATGAACATGAAAATTCTCTAAGAGTAAAGAAAGCTAAGAACTAATAAAAATAAAGTACCATCAAAGACAGACATGAAGCCTTGATCAGATCGATGCATAAATTTAAAACACAGTAAGAGCTTTGAGACACTAAAGGCATTTTTAAAATTGTTTTGTCTTAATTTTGAGGTTGCCACTTCTTTTTTTCATGAAAGCTGAATAATGGTTGAACTTCAATTCTGTGCCTAATCTTCCGTATAATATTGCTTTTCCTCATTTTGTTCCATGCAGTACTATGAACTTGAAGCTATACATTTTCACCTAAATCATTCTTGCTGCCATCAGCAGTTTGTTTCATCACCTTCAATTCCTTTTTATTTATTTATTTATTTATTTATTTATTTATTTATTTATTTATTTTTCTTTTTTTTTTCTTTTATTTTTAAACATTTATTTATTATTGAGAGACAGACACAGAGCATGAGCAGGGGAGGGGTAGAGAGAGGGGGAAACACAGAATCTGAAGCAGGCTCCAGGCTCTGAGCTGTCAGCACAGAGCCCAATGAGGGGCTCAAACTCACGAACTGTGAGATCATGACCTGAGCCGAAGTCAGTCGCTTAAACACCTGAGCCACCCGGGTGCCCCTTCAATTCCTTTTTAAAGGCATTCCTCAAATAAGCACTCTTCTTAACATAAATCTTTATGATTATTAATAATATTGTCATTTATTGAGTATGTGACTATCAATGAGCCAAGGGTTCATATATTCTAGACTAATTCTTGAAAATCAGGTATTAGAATCCCTGTTTTTCAGATGAGAAAACTGAGGAACTCAATAAAATGTTGGCTAAGATACTTCTAAAGCTTCCTTTGGAATTGAAGATTTTGAGCCTATATACTTTATTTATTTAAAAAAAAAACTCCTTTTGTTTCTGGCAACAAAGCATAATAGAATTTAGATGGAAATTCAGGGAAAGGAAATCCTGAGGGGTCAAAATTATAAGAATACTTGAATAAAGAGAAATAAGTCCTGAAAACTTTCTTATTCTGAGTGGCTTAGTTTGGATATCTAAAACTAATTTTACTGGAAGTTTATTTATTTATTTTGAAAGACAGAACTTGTTCATGCACACAAGTGGCAGAAAGGAGGAGAGAGAGAAAATACCAAGCAGGCTCTGTGTTGTCAGCACATGATCCCACAGGGATCCCATGAACCCTGAAGTCATGACCTGAACCAAAATCAAGTCAGATGCTCAACTGACTGAGCCACCCAGGCACCCCTCAAACCATTCATAAAGACAATAGATAAAAAGTGGGGACCAGAAAAGGTGAGAGATTAAAATAATTAGCTTCTATAATACTAGACTTCTCAAAAACAAAGCTCCTGGTAAGTAAACTAGGAAAAACACTCTTCCCAAAAAAGGTATAGTAGGGAAACCTGCTAGTTGGGGCCTTATAAATAGACCAAACCAAATAAAAAAATTGCTAGATTAGATAAAAGAAAACACAGACCCACTTAATGCAATTTACAAGAAAAAAATGCCTATCAGTTAAGTGTTTTAACTATCAGTTAAAAGTCAAAGGACAAAAAAAAATATGTCAGGGAAATTCCAGGCAGAAGAATTCTGATATAGTTATTTTAATATCAAAGTAAGGCATGAAATAAAATACTAAATCTAACTAAAGAAGAAAAAAGCAGTAGAGATAATAAGATTCACTACAAATGGTAGAAGGTTCAATTCAGCAGAAAGACATAAAAGCTTAATTTTAGATGGACTTGTAAGACAGCTACAAAACATTTAAACAAAAACTTGATACTAGAATAAAATAACAAATATATCATTATAGTGGCAGGTGTTAACACAATTTTTTTCATAATTGTTAGAACATGTAGACTTAAAGGAAAAAATTAGTCAAGTATACAGAAGATGTGAACAAGCTAATTAATGAGACTGACATAATGGTCATAAATGAACTGTTTCCAACAGTAAAAAAGAACATATTTTTCTAAGAACCTTTGAAGCATTTACAAAAATGAAACATATACTAAAGCCTCAACTAATTTTATAATGACTGCACTCTGAATAGAAATTAATGTGTTAGAAAGTCAAATATAACACAGAATATAATAATGTTCTAAAGAATTAAATGTTAATTCAAGAAAATTAATAAAATTAATAAACATTAGCAAAGTTAATAAAGAAAAAAACAAGGAAGTCATGAAAACCATGCTGTAAATGAAAAAGGGAACGGAATTATAAATGAGATAGACTCTGAAAAGACAAGAAGGTATTTTGAAATACTTCATGCAAATACATTTAAGAACATAGGCACAATGATAAAAGTCCTAGAAAAACTTACTCAAAAGTAGGACTTTGAAAATTCCTCTGGGGCGCCTGGGTGGCTCAGTCGGTTAAGTGTCCGACTTCAGCTCAGGTCATGATCTCACGGTCCGTGAGTTTGAGCCCCGCGTCGGGCTATGTGCTGACAGTACAGAGCCTGGAACCTGTTTCAGATTCTGTGTCTCCCTCTCTCTCTCTCTGACCCTCCCCCACTCATGCTCTCTCTCTGTCTCAAAAATAAATAAACGTTAAAAAAATAAAATAAAATAAATATTCCTCTATCTCTTAAAGCATTAAAAACAAACAAACAAACAAAAACATGTCCTAAAGACCACCAGGCTTTTTTTTTTTTTTTTAACAGGCTTTTTTTTTTTTTTTAACTATTTGGGGGAACTGACCCAAATGTTAAGCTCTTTCAGAGAGGAGAAATGAGGAAACAACCATACTCACTTTTTTGAGATAATTATAAATTAGTACCAAAACAAGACAAAGGAACTATAAGTATAGAAAATTGTAAACAGGAGCACCTAAGTGTCTCAGTTTGTTAAGCTTCTGACTCTTGGTTTCAGCTCAGGTAATGATTCACAGTTTTGTAGGTTTAAGACCCACGTTGGGCTCTGCACTGGGAATGCAAAGCCTGCTTGATATTCTTTCTTACCCTGTCTCCGTGCCCCTTCCCCACTTGTGCTGTCCCTGTCTCTCTCAAAATAAATAAATAAAACTTTAAAAAAATTATAAACAAAACTCATTAATAAGTACAAATATAAATATGCTAAAGTAAACTGAATCTTTACAAAAAGAATGTTATTTGACCATGTGTTTTGTTTATTCAAAGATTTAATTACTTTTTAGTGGATTAAAGAAAAATATATGATCATCTCAACTGATGCCAGAAGTACATTCAATAAAATTCATATATACCTATAAAAAAAGCTTAGCAAACTGAAAAAGGATATATATGTATGTATTAAGTACATATATAAAGATTATAATAGATATTGCCAATAGTAAAAAACTAAATGCATCCCCTTTGGAACTTGACACAGTACTTGCTACCATCACTTCCTTCTGAAATCTAACAAATACTTTAGCCAATACAATATGACAAGAAAAAGAAATAAGAGGTATAGCTTGTTAAAAGCTTATCTAGATTGTCATTACCCATAGATTATATAATTATCTACATGGAGGCACCAAAAGAATATACAATTTCATATTTAAATTCAACAATTGTTTGAGCAATTTTTTGGCAAGGTTGCTCTACATAAAACTAACACAATAGAAAAACAATCACATTTTTATGTAGTAGTAGCAAATATTTAGAATCCCTTACATTTAAAGATGACTAATTTAACAAAAATAAAAGGTATCCAAGAATAATTTGACATTATATTTAAAATTTAATATTTCAAAATACTTTGATTAAAACAAAGATCTCCTAATTTTATTGTATTTTTGAAAGGTGCTGAAGACTCATAGTGTAAAACTGTAAATACTCAAAGCAATAAAACTAAAATCTTTGCATATCCTATTTTTTACATTAAATGCTATTTTATTTTCATAAATCATTGTATTTCAGTGCTATGAAATGCCCTGAAGTAATAAAAACACCGTTGAACAAGAATAAAATCTGTATGTGTCCAACCCCTTTCATTTGAGTATTTTCTTTCCTCAATTTCTTGCATTTCAGTGACATCATTGTCATTTTTATGACAGAAGTTTTTGAAAAAAAGGTGACACAACTAGTAACTCCTTTTCTGTCTTTGCCCAGGCAAAGGTCACTGGTATTTCTTTATTGCTTTATTTTTATTACATTTTTTAAAAATTTTATTTATTTTTGAGAGAGACAGAGTGTGAACAGGGGAGGGGCAGAGAGATGCGGGCTCATATATTGCAAGATCTTGAGCTAAACCAAAGTCGGACACTTAACCAACTGAATCACCCAGGCACCCCTGCTTTTTTTTTTAATGTTTTTATTTATTTTTGAGATAAAGAAAGAATGGGGGAGGGGCAGAGAAAGAGGGGAGCAGAGGATCCGAAGCAGGTTCTGCACTGCCAGCAGAGAACCCCATGTGGGGCTCAAACTCACAAACTGTGAAATCATGACTTGAGCTGAAGTCCAATGCTTAACCGACTGAGCCACCCACATGCCCCAATCATTGGGTTTTTATTGTTATTGTGGTGGAGGTTGGAACCTGAGCACAGCCCTTGACACTTGTCTGATTAAAATTAAGCCCAAACCTTTCACACAAATAAAATTACCTCATTTTAATTGGTTATGTACCTGTAACCACTTAACTGTTTACAGTTTCACCCCCACCTATTTCTTGGATGAATCCTAAAAGCTGATTTATCAGGAGTATATTAAAAAGGCTTAGCACTTTAAAATGCAGATGCAAATCCCCCCACATAGAGAGGCCAGTCAGCCTGTTTTGGTGTAAATGAGGGCAATGCTGCTAAATCCCCCATAACGAGATTAAAAATATCTTGTAAATTAAAACTAGAAATTTTTAAAGTTAATATAATGCTTCCCTGCTAGATTACAACTCATGTTTAAAACATTTTAATGAAAAAAAAAAAAACTTAACAAATAACACAAGAACAATAATTACTGAAATAACAAATTAAAGACTTGAGCTATGTAAAGGCTTTCGTATTCACTGGGGATCAGTACATTAAAATGAAAGAGAAAACTGTTTAATGAACTAACAAAATAACATTCTAGGAGTATTAGGGACTAGCGAATGTCATTGTATTTTATTATATTCTCCTATCAAATTATGCCACACTCTTCTGTCTTGATATAATGTATTGTTTAAGCAAAATAATAACCATAGTTATAGACAAAGACAGTGAACTCACTGGGTTGCTTATAACTAGGGTGCATATCACTTACCTTCATTAGTATAATGAAAAAACTTTAAAATGCATTATATAAACTATCATGTTTCCAAAAAACTCACCATTCATAACCTACCACTAATATAAAAGTTATTCTCTTTAACTCATGGAATCATCCTTGCTAAAAGTTCAGAATAAAATATTTGACTTGTACAGGTAATTTCTCACATGCAGCCATCTGGCTACATGACTTATCACTGAAAAACATGCTAGAAATTATTTGAGACAAATTCTATGTACTAAAGGTTTTAACCACCACATCATTTATTTTTCCCTCCATCTAAAATAAAAATTGAAAATTTTGTAGTATATAGTGTAGATCTTCTCATGTTTCTGTCTTAGTTGAAGCAAGAAATCTAGCATTTATTTTTCACTCAATTTTAAAGGAAATTTTTCCTGTTAAACCTTCTGATGATCTAAGAAATAAAATACATAAAAATCTTTGGTAAGTGGTGTCACAAAAGCACCACAATGTATTTCTTAAATGTTTATTTTATTTTTGAGACAGAGAGAACACAAGCAGGGGAGGGGTGGAGAGAGGAGACAGAGAATCTGAAGCAGGCTCAGGCGCTGAGCTGTCAGCACAGAGCCCCACATGGGGCTTGAACCCACAAAACCGTGAGATCATGACTTCAGCCAAAGTCAGACAATAACCAACTGAGCCACCAAGGCGCCCCGGCACCACAATATTTTTGATGATAAACTACTTGCCCTAGGAAAAAGTATACATCCACTGGTCCATTCTATTAGACAATGCAAACAAAATGCTTTTCTGTGAAGCTCTTAACGAGCAAATTTCCAAATAATTTTCTTCACATTGTTACATACTTTACATAAAAATGCAAAAAAGTTCTTTCCAGAATGTTTCTACAGTCATGTTACACTTAATCGAGGTTATCACTATATTCAGCTCTGTATTTACTGTCAAAGGAAAGATTCAATCGTTATCATGAAATGTAAGAACGCTTCAAGCTCCCTAAACCTGACAATTGCTAATCTTTAAAACCTGTCTTTACACAAAACTTGACAGCTATAAGCTTACCTCTTTAAAAAGACAATATACATTGATGTATTAAAATAGTAAATTCAAATTTCTGAGCATAATATGCACATTAGCATAACATAATTGCTTCTGCCTTTAGGGTAGCCAATCAGATTGGGCAAATGCACCTATTCTTAGAGCTCTTGAAATGATTTGCCACTTGGGAATTATAGTGAAACAATCCAATTTCACTTTTCCACAAATGATTTATGCTCCAAAAATCAAGAAAGTCTATTAAACTTTTAAGGAGCACTTTTCAGGCTAGATACCAAAACATAACTCATAAAACATATTGCTAAGTTTTTATGTCTCATATAATATAACCTTCACATTGACCCCCCCACACACACACACACAAAGCGAAAGGCTGCTTAAATTCTATGTATTTACACTTAAACAATGAGAAATTCAAATAGATACTGAACTTTGTACTGAACCAAAATTATCTCATAATATTCTTACCATATTGGAGACTAGGTTTTTCCATAGTGCCTATTGGCCACACAAACTTATTCACAAAAATGGCAATTTTAACTAGCTTAGTACTACTGCCCTGTCATGATTTTTAAAGCCTCTATTAAGTAATATAATCATTATTGATTGATTCTGTAAATATCTAGAGAATATATTCCAAGTTTCCAGGCACTGTGCTAATCCTTGGGAATCAAAAGTTAACAAAATACCCATCCATACTCTTTTGAGTTCATAATCAGTCCAAAACTAGTCAATAGCACCAAGATAGAAAGGGTAGCTGAGAAGATAAACATGCCTAGGGGTTATGTGAGAGAATAAGGCAAAATTTTAATTTCTGTGATCTACCTGGGATCCTGTACTGAATTCCGATTTTCATTTAGCAGTATTTAAATATATCGCTGAGGAGAGGGCTGGGTAATTTTTGTCCTCCTTTTTACTTTCTGCCAAAAACCAAGTTACAGTTCTGGAGAAAAGAGCCCCACTTTCCAGAAGTAACATAATTAAAGCAGATGGTTCATTGGATCAAATAAAGTATTATCCCTGCACAACCTGTGAAGTGGTTTTTATTTCAACTGATTTACTATTAAGAACCGAAAGATGAGGAAGAGATGGGAACACGGCATTCAGAATGGTTGATTTCAACAGTTATTTCCCAGTTTTATTGAATGATTAAAGACAGAATGAAACTAAACCCCTGCCTCTACTTCAAATCTATTTCTTTTCCTAAAATATTGGGGTCTTCTACACCAAAAACGAAGTATAAACACTGTCAGCAAATTGAATATTGAAATTAAAATACAACTTTAAAAATGTGATATTAAGAACTACTCCTCTCTCTTTCATACTATGCACAATGAAATTCCTTAACCGACCAAACCAAAACCTATTTCCCTTCATTCCTTCTAATTCCTTACCTCACAATTCAATCTTCAAGGCTTCTTCTGACCCACTCCCTCTACTGAAAATGCCTAGAAATGGCCATCAATCACATAACTACAAAAATTCTAAGTACAGTGAATAGTGTCTGTAACCTATCTTACTTCCATTCACTGCAGCTTATAATATTGTTAACCAATTCCTTTTTGAAGAGCTCTTTTCTTTTGATTGCAATACCCTGATGAATTCCTGACTTCATTTCTTTTCCATTTGTTTAGCTGGCTCCTTCCTCTGCGTGCCTCTCAAATGTTCTTGGCACCACAGGGATCAGCCTTTTCTTCTTATTATGTTCATCCTTCCTCAATTCAAGCACTATTGGTCTGAATGTTTGGATTCTCTCACCTGCCAATTTGTTTTTATCATATTTTAAGAAAGGTTTCATTTGATTGGTTTAAGAATGAGATCTTTCTGGGATGCCTGAGTAGGTCAGTCAGTTAAGTGTCCATCCGACTCTTGACCTCTGCTCAGGTCATGATCTCATAGTTGGAGTCCCATATCTGGCTCTCCACTGATGGATGGCATGGAGCCTGCTTGGGATTCTGTCTCTCCTTCTTTCTGCCCCTCCCCCCACTTGTGCTCACTCTATCTCTCAAAATAAATAAACTTCAAACAACTAAAAAAAAAAAAAAAAAAAAAAACCAAACAAAAAAACACAAATAAAAAAACGCGGGTTGGCCTTTACCAGCACCATATTATTGACTCATTAGACTCATGAGATTCCATGTAAAATACATACAAATTTCTTCCTAAATAAACTGTAAATATGAGCTTTTCTAGTTAATAGGCCCAATGAAAACAGAGCAGAATTTAATGAAAAGACTACACTCTATACAAAATCTTAAGTCTGTAAAGAATAGCACAATTTATAGCTTTTTATTTATCTCTCAAATTTTGGTTTTATAGGAAAGATTTTTTAAAGCTGTATAAATAATCACTAGACTGACTTCAGCTGCCACAAATATGCTGAGAATTTGTAACTTTATAACTCTACCTCTCATTTTTTGATGAGTATTAAATCCAATTATCTCTTAGATCCTTGCTATGCAAGTGTGGTGCATGGATAGGCAGCATGGCTGTCTCTCAGTGGCTTGTCAGAATTGCAGAATCTCAAGTCCCACCCCAGACTTACTGAACTAGAAACCTGCAAGTGAAGAGGATCCCCTGGTTACCTATATGTACATTAAACTTTGAGAAGCATTGTACTAGGTTTTTCCACCTGGATTTGCTATCAACACTTCACACTCATAATAGCCTCCCTCCGACATATTCACCATTTTCCTCCCTGCCCTATCTCCAACTTATGCTTTCTCTTGAAATTTCTATCCTAATAATGGGCTCCACAAATCCACTCAGCTATCCAATCAGTTATTTCTATTTCAGAGACTTCCTCATCTACACGTTCAATCGCTGAATCCTATTTCACTGACAGCTTAAATAGTCCTCCAATTCCTTCTTTTCACCACAGCATACCAGTAATCCAAACCTTCATCACCTCTAAACTTGGCTATTTCCATGGCTTTCAAACTGACTCTGTGCGATCCTTATTCTCATCTGTTTTTCACACTACATGGGAATTGCTTTTTCAAAAGCACAAATCTTATTTATACTCTCCTGATTAAAGGCCTTCACATAAAAATATCTATTTTCACATAAGCATAAATAGAATCCACATGAAAATATGTTGTTGATCAGGAGATCTGACAAATGGGAGAAAATAAATGTATGCAATGATTTCTCTCTGCCTGTAGAATAAACTCTTCATCACCGGAGACCTACCTACAGCTCTGAACATTTCACCCACAAATTGCTGTATCCTTAGCACATTACCCTGGAATCATGGCATTAAGTCATTTCATCTCACTGTCTTTGTAAACATTGATACCTTTACCTAGAATGCCTTCTTCCACTCTTTTAAATCAGAAATATGCCTATGCAAACTTCAAGAGTCTGTTCTAATAATTCTTGCCTTTGTCAATTATCCTGATCTTCTCCAGATGAACTTTACATGTTGTGCTTTATATTCCCTATTGTTTCCTATGCATCTCTTTACTGTAGAGGTTTGAAAATTGCAACAGTTTCAATGTTTATTTCCACTATTAAACCATGAACTCTTTGAAGGCAAAAAACTATGTCTTACATTCATAACTTAAGGCCTAATTCCCAATTAAATGTTTAATAAATGAATGAAATAAAATAAAAGGTACAGAAGAATTGATCAATCATAAAAATGAAAATATTAGAATATTAAATAGCATGAATAACTGTATAATGTTCAAGGACAAAGGAAACAGTCAAATGACTGGTTAAAGAAGACATCGGATCAATAAATTATTTAGATTGATATGCAAAGATTAATTCTCAGTGTCCAAACACATAATTAGAAAATATAGAAAATGTAGCAAATAGACTGTGTAAATGAGAAAGGGAACAAAATAAGAGTGGCATTTATTTAGAGATAGAAGGAAGAAAAGGCAAGGGCACAGAGGCAATTTCAGTATTGCTTTGGAGGCTGTCAGGACACAAGAAAAAACAAGCTGGGGGCATGGCTAGTTAGCAACTGGAATGGTTGTGTAAGTACGGCAGAGCATGGCAACTCTGGACCATTAAGTCCATGGTTCTTATAGGATGGATCATTAACAGTCTATCAAGTGTCATGTGCCTGTAACAGAGTCATTTTGAAGTGTTTATTGACCAGTAATGTCGTCTCCTATAAAATGTAAACATATTTCATTGAAAAATATGGACATTTAAATAGAAGACAATGTGCCAAGTTAAAAAAAAAAAAGCAGGTTTTATACTCTATGCCTTAAAACCTATACACAACAAAATGGAAAAAGTATTTGAATAATATGGAAAAATTCTAAGGATGAAATGTATTTCAAAAGATCTTCAATAACATGCAGAAAATTACACTTATGCATGATTAATTAAGGGAATAATAATATGTCACAGACAAATAAGTCAGAAAGTCCAAATATAGTAATACTATTCAGTCTTAATGCCTTGTCTAATTTAGAAATTGAAGTGGGTTTATGGATAAAAAGTACGTGAATAAAATATAATTATATTCATATTGAAGAATGTAAACCTGCTGTAAAAATTGTTACTGATTTCTTTCTACAGTCCAAAAATTCTAAGTGTTAAGAAATGTTACAAAGGAGCTGAAATGTAGAGAAATGCTTACAGCTTTGCAAACAGTATTAAAAAATATATATATAAGGCCAGTCCTTGTACAGCTGCAAAATATGTCAAATCCACATTCTCTAATGTTTACTTGACACAAGTGAAAGTCTATATTGTAAAATTCTCACATGTAAGGTCACAACCAAGGATAGCACTGAGGTACCATCATCTGTTTAAAGTTTAAGAAATATAAATAGTAGTCTATGGGGAGTCATATTTAGGACAGAATATCATACACTAATTCCTGGTTATATAAGTCTCATTAGAAGAAACACGATTTTATCATTTTAAAATTATAATAGTATATGATATGTGATTATATTTATTTATGGAGTGGTAGAGTAATAATAACAACTACACGAGTAAAATGAAGCAACCGGCTCTTCTCAAATGTAACCATCACACAGAAAAACACTAAAAAGAATTTCTGTTCAAAGCAGAAAATGAAAGAAGTATACCGTACATGATTGAAACCACACAGAAACATTAACTAAAGCAAACGTGGTTAGATTCATCAAAATTTACAAGTTAACGATCCACACCCTTGGAAAGAATGACAGAGATATTTTAATGTTTATAAGAATTACACAAAAATATTGGCCAAAAATTCTATGCTCTCTCCTGGGAGAGAATACATTGAACTTAGACACAGGATGAAACCACTGAAAGAAAGAGACTCAACATGGCACGCTTAATCATGTTTTATGAACTCTTTCTGAAAATTGAGTCTTAATTTTTTTCTATTACACATTCTTTTTTCTCTGTTATGTACATGGAAAAATTGGAGATGGACTATCCTTAAAAGGCTTTACTACTAAGTACTGGGATAATCAGTCCTTCGAGAAGCAGAAGAGAGAAAAATACAGCAGCTTGAGGCTGCTTAGAAATTAGACCTTTCCTGGATCTGAAGCCCCAACAGAACAGGTAGCTTACAATGGCTGCCAGAATGACTATACAGAACCATAAGAACTAATTTAAAATACTGTTTTAAAAATTACATTTCAGGAAATTCAAAGTCTTAGTGAAGCTAATAAAAGAGCCACTGGTGATAAGGCAGAGGTGGCAGCAGAATAAATCTGAGGCCACAGAGGCAAGGAGGCCAAGCATTTAAGGTTCCTCTATATTCAACCCTACTTATTGAGGACCTCTTCCAATTGTAATTGTATTAGATATTGACATTCAGCTTAAGATTTTGCTTGACTATGATATGTATTCCCTGCCTTAAAAATTATCATCAGAATTACCTCTATAAAATCTATCCCAAAAAACAAGTTAGGAAGAGAGGAAATATATTCATATTGTCCCTAGCTTCATAGTTATTGAGTAGCAGAAAGGGAAAGACTTAAATCTGAGAGTATAACAAAGTATTACTAAATTTTACAGATAGGAGGATGAATATCTTATATGAAATCCTCCCATTTTCAGGAGAGAGCAGTGAGGTCTAGAAAAATCATGGGACTTATATCATGTTACATGAGTCAGGATCCAGAAGTGAGCCAGGAAAGGACAGTCAAGGTCTGAAGGGAGGAGGGTTGAGCCCAATACAAGGACATTCTGTGGAATGAAGTGTCTCATAAAGCCACATGCTTTCCATCAAGTGGGAATATTCAACAAGAAGGGAAGCATCGTTTATGGAGTATCTATCATGTGGTAAAAAGTGAGATATTATTTTCTCCAATTTGACACATAAGAAAACAAGACTTGGATAGATGAAGTAACTTACCCAAACTCACAGAGTTAAAAAGTAACAGAGCTGGAAAATAAACTCAGTTTTGTCTTACTTCAAAAAAACATCATCTACGTTAGTAAGAAGCATCCTGCATGCAGAAGGCAACTCATTTCTCATATGTTTTTATCACTGATTCAAGAATTTTAAGACAGTTACATTTGATACCTCTAAAACCATAACATCTATATTTGTGGGTATGGGCTAATTTGGGGCAAACAGTCATAAGAATTCTAAATAACTGAGATGAAAATGGAGCAGACTATTAACTCAGGAACAGAGGGAGCAGGAATCAAGAAGAACTTGGTGCACACAAGAAGGCCTGGAGTGGGAAGCTGAGAGGGATTTTTGCCAGCTTTAAAATTATACTTTGTCTGTCCTTGCTTATAATATCTCTAATCTTGCAATGGCAGAGAGAAAGCTGGTAATTAAGGATTTGAGGTAAATTCTCTAGCCTCTCTGTACTCTCCACAGCATTAATGAATAATTTCTAGACTGTAAGATGCATGTTCTAAAATAGGACACGAGGACTCAAGTTCATAACTGACATTCATTAGTTTCCTTTAGTTTATTCACACTCAAAATGGAGAGGCTATTTCACACATATAAAATGTTTTCACAAAATGTTATTATTCACACAGTAATATTTGTATATTTTCTTTTAAAAACCATCTTGTATGTTTAACACTTGTATTCATTAAATACATTTTAGCAAGTAAGAGGATAGAGCATGGAAGCTGACCATATTGACCAGAATCGTGGCTTCTTCACTTTCTAGAAGTGTGGCCTTGGACAGTTTACTTAAACTCCTCAGACTCAATTTATTCATTTATAAAATAGAAATAATGATAAGTTCGTTACAAGGATTAAAAGATTTAATAACTCAAAGCATTTAGAACAGATCTTGACATATAACAATTGTTATATGTTAGCTATTATTATTAAATATCTTCTTAAAAATGTATCTGAATTTCCAAAAATAAAAATATAGTATGAAGTTTGAACAGTTAAACTGTTACTCATGGAATCAAAATTTTATTGTAAGGTACTAGGTAAGTTCAAATATAATGGGAAGAGCATTTCTAAAGGCACAAAATTAAACTTCAGTCTTTGCCACTATTATAAATTAATATATTTACTTAACTTAAGCAACTATGAAATCTGTTAATATATGTATGGAATATGCCTGGCATGATAAAAGGGACTGCACTATTTCAGTAATCACATATTTTATTGAAGAGCCTTTGGGCTATTTTAATATTCAAATCAGTTGAATATTTAGCAGTAATAATGTAAGATTAATATTTGTACAGGCACTTGCTCCTTTAACTGGAGACATTATAGTCAAGTTATTACCCTGCAATAATGGAAAGATTTTTTTAAAGCACTCTCAAAAGGACAGTTTTTACAGGTTAGTCTGATACCATGTATTTCCATACATGATGCCATTTTTTTTAACTTTTTTAACGTTGATTTTTGAGAGAGACAGAGTGCGAGCGGGGTAGGGGTAGAGAGAAAGGGAGACACAGAATACGAAACAGGCGCCAGGCTCTAAGCTGCCAGCACAGAGCCCAACAAAGGGCTCGAACGTGGGATCAGTGAGATCATGACCTGAAGCGAAGTCAGATGCTCAACCAATGAGCCACCCAGTCATCCCAGTGATGCCATTTCTTAAGGTATGAAACATTAATCATGAACTTTCACACTATCTCACTTTCAAGTAAATTCATACACCTTAAATTGTAACCATGTCAACACAGACAATCATCTTAGGATCAACTCTCTGGCTTTAATCACTTAAAATTGATTTTAACCCAGACTTTAGCCTCTACTACAAAGCTGTAATCATCAAGACAGCATGGTATTGGCACAAAAACAGACACACAGACCAATGGAATAGAATAGAAACCCCAGAACTAGACCCACAAACGTATGGCCAACTCATCTTTGACAAAGCAGGAAAGAACATCCAATGGAAAAAAGACAGTCTCTTTAACAAATGGTGCTGGGAGAACTGGACAGCAACATGCAGAAGGTTGAAACTAGACCACTTTCTCACACCATTCACAAAAATAAACTCAAAATGGATAAAGGACCTGAATGTGAGACAGACCATCAAAACCCTAGAGGAGAAAGCAGGAAAAGACCTCTCTGACCTCAGCCGTAGCAATTTCTTACTCGACACATCCCCAAAGGCAAGGGAATTAAAAGCAAAAATGAACTACTGGGACCTTATGAAGATAAAAAGCTTCTGTACAGCAAAGGAAACAACCAACAAAACTAAAAGGCAAGCAACGGAATGGGAAAAGATATTTGCAAATGACATATCGGACAAAGGGCTAGTATCCAAAATCTATAAAGAGCTCATCAAACTCCACACCCGAAAAACAAATAACCCAGTGAAGAAATGGGCAGAAAACATGAATAGACACTTCTCTAAAGAAGACATCCGGATGGCCAACAGGCACATGAAAAGATGCTCAACGTTGCTCCTTATCAGGGAAATACAAATCAAAACCACACTCAGATATCACCTCACGCCAGTCAGAGTGGCCAAAATGAACAAATCAGGAGACTATAGATGCTGGCGAGGATGTGGAGAAACGGGAACCCTCTTGCACTGTTGGTGGGGATGCAAATTGGTGCAGCCACTCTGGAAAGCAGTGTGGAGGTTCCTCAGAAAATTAAAAATAGACCTACCCTATGACCCAGCAATAGCACTGCTAGGAATTTACCCAAGGGATACAGGAGTACTGAGGCATAGGGGCACTTGTACCCCAATGTTTATAGCAGCACTCTCAACAATAGCCAAATTGTGGAAAGAGCCTAAATGTCCATCAACTGATGATTGGATAAAGAAATTGTGGTTTATATACACAATGGAGTACTACATGGCAATGAGAAAGAACGAAATATGGCCTTTTGTGGCAACGTGGATGGAACTGGAGAGTGTGATGCTAAGTGAAATAAGCCATACAGAGAAAGACAGATACCATATGTTTTCAATCTTATGTGGATCCTGAGAAACTTAACAGAAACCCATGGAGGAGGGGAAGGAAAAAGAAAAAAAGAGGTTAGAGTGGGAGAGAGCCAAAGCATAAGAGACTCTTAAAAACTGAGAACAAACTGAGGGTTGATGGGGGGTGGGAGGGAGGGGAGGGTGGGTTATGGGTATTGAGGAGGGCACCTTTTGGGATGAGCACTGGGTGTTGTATGGAAACCAATTTGACAATAAATTTCATATATTAAAAAAAATAAAAATTAAAAAATTAAAAAAAAATTGATTTTAGAAATGCACCAAATTTTTGCGACATCAATAATTTGGGACATCTAACTGGGTTTACAAACAAAAACATTTTTGTTCTTGCAGTTTTATACTTGGTTAATATTTTGCCATGTGTATACTGCCCAGTGAAAGCACAGATATACATGATTTCCTTTTTATGTGTAAATTATATTTCATGATATTAATACAACACTCCAGGCAGTACTTTTCTGAGGAATTATTCCATGGCCCTGAAGAAGACAAAGTCACTCGGACTCACACTATAAAATACCCTGTAAGGTGTGCTATAATCATATAGAAACGTTGTCCTGCCATGATTTATTGCTTAATTTTCATATTTTACTTTAAATAAGAAAAGTAACAAAATGCTCTCCTTTTGTTAAAGACTGCAAATCTCGATTACCGCATATGTTTCGGGAAGGTGGAACAAACCTGAGCAATATTATTTTCTCGTACCCTTCCTTGAAATTGAAAATAGCTCAGCAGCTGTGTAGCAGAGGCACTTCCTAGAACACATGCAGAATGAAATGACACGTTTTTGGATTTTTATATAAAATTAGCTTCAAGACACTCTTATTTGAAAACATTTGCCCATTTACAATATATAACGGCCCTGACCAAAAGCACACAGGTGTGTTACTTCCTTGTAGTATTGTTTAGTTCTTTGGCCCTTAGAAAACACCAGAAGGGGTTCTATTGTGCATGCAATAGAACCTACTGTGGAGTAGAAATTGTATCTCCTTTTAGGTAAGTGGAAAAAGAAAGGGAAGAGTGGTTTTGCATATTTACTTCCTAGCTTGCCACTGATTACTTTTTTTTTAATTTTTTTTTTTAACGTTTATTTATTTTTGAGACAGAGAGAGACAGAGCATGAACGGGGGAGGGGCAGAGAGAGAGGGAGACACACAAAATCGGAAGCAGGCTCCAGGCTCTGAGCCATCAGCCCAGAGCCCGACGCGGGGCTCGAACTCACTGACCACGAGATCGTGACCTGAGCTGAAGTCGGACGCTTAACCGACTGAGCCACCCAGGCGCCCCAGCCACTGATTAACTCGGGTATCCACTTCGGGAAAATTGCAAACTCTAGATATCTTAGTTTCTCTCTTCTGGTAAATGTATTCCACTTCCTTCTTGTGCACAAACCCTTATTTTGTGACACTATATTAAACAGAATGTCAAATAGAGCAGGTGTGAAATACTTCTTGTCCATAAGTAACTGGAAGACTCATGGGCAACGGCATTTACTTCCCTGACTCACAAGGCCTATGAGCAGGTCAGCCAAGGCATTTGCCTTTTTTGAGCCTTATTGCGGAATGACAGTAAAAAAATCACACGATAGTTGATGATACTTTACAAATGATCTTCACAACATTACTAGCACTGAGACACATCTCCCCCATTATCTCAACAGATTTTCTCTTCTTTGTAGATATAGATGGGGCTCAGGAAGCTTAAAAGTTTTTCTTAAAACAGTTAATAAATCATGGAGTGGAGATTCGAATTTTTTTAATTTTTTAAATTAATTAATTACTTAATTAATTTATTAGAATTTACATCTTGAGTCATTCCTCTACTATGACTTAGCAGTGAGCATGGATGGGTGGGGCAGGGAAGCCAGTGACATGGTTGGCAAAGGGCACTTAGAAAACATGTAAAGGGTGGAAAAGGCTTTTCTAAAAATGAAAATCATTAACATGAATTGATAAGGTCTCTGAGCCAGACTGACACTTCATTATTTCATTAAATCTCTACTAAAATTCCACATGAGCTTAGGTGGTTTAACAACTCCTATTTTACCTAAGAGCAAACAGACACTGGAAAGTTAAAATCACTTATGAAACTCGGGTGGCCCTTCAGTGGTCGAATTGGGATGGTTTCACAAATTGGGATGATTTCACCTCTCTCGTCTCTCAGGAGAGGTCTTCCCAAGGCCTCATTCACAGTTTTGTGATAGTTTCACAAATCACAGGTGGATAGATTTAGGAATCACTTTAAATGCAAGGGACTGCACTGTAGTTGAACTGTTTTAAGGTACATGATTCAAAAGTTGTTCTCCCAGATACTGTAACTGTTTGAATCTATCAAATATCATGTCAACAATTCATAACTTCTAAAAAACAGCCCTCTGATTTAGCATAAGTACATTTTAGTGAGTCCTGTTGGAATGCTGTTAGAAGAGAATTGTTTATAGCGGTCTGTCTTCCTAGACTGATTACTTATTCTATATAAATTACTTATTTATATAGAAATGAATTTAGTCTGGAAATGTAAAACCTCTATAGAAAAGTGTGAAGCATTCCCAATAAGCATTTAACATTTCTGAATGTCACAAATGTTTGCATGGTTCTATGCCCTCCCAGGCAATAGTAACAAAAAATGTTCCCATCTACAGTTACAATTAAAAGTTACATTAAATTACACAGATGGAAAATTAAATATTTATATGTATTTAAAAATTGTGTTCTATTATGCTATTATATTAGGATGTATAAAAGGAAAATATATATATATATTTCTAAACTGTTGCTCTTAGCTATAAAGCTAGTTATAAGATGAAAATTAAGCATACTGTAAATAGACTAAATAACTCAAAATAACCAAGATAGTTGTTTTATTTATTTTTTAAAAAGGCAGGGTATGATAAGTATATATTAATTTAAAGTCTGTAGCACCAAAGTAGAGAAAAACACAGTAAAATAAGAGCTTTTTAAAATGGACAATATAAACTAAACTTTATATTTTTTTACTTACCAAAAATACTGCTACTTTCTTAGACACACATCAGATCTATTTGATGGGACAAGGGTGATGATAATGCTTGGAGTGTGTTCTTCCCTATGACTGCATCTTGCTGCTTCAACATATATCTCTGTTGTAAATGAATTTGTGTCTGCATATTTAGCTTAAATATATAGGTTTTTAAAGATGATCTCTCATATTTTAAGCATAAAAACCCAGGAAACAAAAAAAAAAGTGAGACTGACTTGAATACAATAGATTTTAAACAAGATAAAGATAGATATTTACTGGAAATAAGTTCAAAATACAGCTTAAGACATATTAGAAAAGATAATTGCTATGTTTTATTGAGTACTTACTGTAGTTTTGGTGCTACTAACAATTTCTTTTATAATGATTTCACTGATTTTTTTCCAAATGTTTATTCATTTTTGAGAGAGAGAGTGAGCACGAATAGAGGAGGGGCAGAGAGAGTGGGAGACAGAAGACCCAAAGTGGGCTCTACGCTGACAGCAGGAAGTCCGATCTTCAGCTCGAACTCACAAACCATGAGATCATGACCTAAGCTGAAGTTGGATGCTCAACCAACTAAGCTACCCAGGTGCCCCTGATTTCATTGAATTTTTACAACATAAGGAAATCAATACTTTTTTTATTTCCCCTGCACAAAGGAGGAAACACATATTTACTCAACTCACATATCTAATCACTGACAGAACCAGGATATAAGCCGAGACAATTAAACAGCAGAACAAGGTCTCTTTTTACTCTTTGTTAACCAGGTATGTTGCAGCCGTTCTTTGGAAGACATTCTGCTTTTCAAACTTAAACTATAATTGTCTTTGTTGCCATTCTTTGTCATTTTTTATTGCCTTTATTAACACACAAAGAGGAAACAATGGAAATAATTTTATGTTTAGAATCAAGCCACAAACTATTTCATGGATATCTGTGTACAAAGCTGATTTAATCTGTACCACTGCAAAGACTTGAATGTATTTTCATCCTGTGTGACACAGATATTATTTCATTTTCATATATTATTAAGCAATATGTAACAATATAACACAACTCTATTAATAAATATGCTTTCAGGATGTAATATTTGCCAAGTCATTTATTTTTATTTGCTCCCTGAACCATCTTTAATTAGCAAAGCACCATTTTTGGTGTTTATGATTACCACTCAAAGTTGCTGCCACCTGCTGGTGGTATTCCCTTATAAAAGAGCTTAAGTTTCTTTTTGCTAAACATTATTTTCTGGTGTAATTCTTAGCTATTTCCTAAATACTATGTCCTCACATGTCAGACCTTAGCAAAGGTGTCACATAATTGGTAAATCATGTAGCAAGGTTTAAAAGGTTTAAAGTATGGGACATCTGGGTGGCTCAGTCAGTTAAGTATCCGACTTTGGCTTAGGTCATGGTCTCAGGGTTATTGGGTTCCAGCCCTGTGTCAGGCTCTGTGCTGACAGCTCAGAGCTTGGACCTTGCTTCGGATTCTGTGTCCCGCTCTCTCTGCCCCTTCCCTGCTCACACTCTGTCTCTCTTTCTCTCTCAAAAATAAATAAACATTACAAAAGATAAAAATAAAATAAAAGGTTTATAGTATGAATCTAACCACAGCTGTTAACTACTATTCTATAGCAGTTTCCTCTTTAGAAAAAATTTTAAATAAGTCTGTTACATCCATACTATTGAATGTCCTGCAGTGGTAAATATGGATGAGCTAGTTCCACAAACACTGGCAAGAATAAATATCCATTACATACTTTTAACATAAAAAAAGGGTGGAAAAACATTATATACATAAACCACATGTATATGTTGTAAATGAATTAGTATTTGGATATTTGCCTTAAATATATAGGTTTTTTTAAGTGATTACATTTAAAATGATTAAATAAATAATTACATTTATTTAAATAATAAATTACAGATTTGTATGTTTAAGCTAAGATTGGAGTTAGGCCTATTCTCATGGAAAGTTAATATTTCTTCCTACAAAACCATGATGCTTCCATAAAAAAGTTTCCAAGGTCAAGGGAGCCAGTAAGTCAGGATATTTAGTTGAAATAAATAATGTGTTCTGCCACTGAGTATACAGGCTCAGGTATATATATATATATATTTTTTTTTTTAAACCTGTCTTATATGTTTCTATCTACAAATGATCAAAAAACATTGGTAAAATTTTTGATAAAAGAGGTAACTTCTGCCTTCAAAAATCTTGTAATCTTTTAAAATAATCACCCATTAACGAGTACTGATGGTAACTGAAGTAAAGCATGCAAAGATCTTTGTGTTCCAAGAAACATAAGAAAAAGAAAGGAAAGATGTTATTATTGATACTCCATGAGTAACATGTTTAACATATTTTAATAAAATAAAGAGATTCCAATGTAACAACTGAATACAAGGCACTGAATACAAAATACTGAGAGATTCTTGAGGGATATGACATTCAAGTCATTGAGTAGTAGACAGGGAGAACATTCATACATAACAATCATATGAGTCAGATTATGATAAATTATGTAATATGAATATACCAAGAAAATAAACTGTGAGTTCATGAAAGAGAATTTTTTCCGAAGAATGAAGGCAGTAAAATCTGACCTAGACTTTGAAAAGGTACTAGGACCTTATCAGGTAACAATGTAGGGAATGGCCATTCCAGGCAAACAGAACAGAATGAATCAAGACATAGAAGTAGAATAGATTGTGAGAAGTTCAGAAAACAGCAAATTATGCAAAGTAATTATAGTTCAGGATATGTTAGGACAACAGTATATGCTAATAGTAATTGTCTGATGTTGAAGGTATGTGAAGATTATGCTGAGGAGGACAGCTACTTTCCTGTAAGTATGGAGAAGCCATTGCGGTTTCTGATCAAAAAAGTGACATGGGCATTTCTGCAAAGACAATACCAAATAAGCAAGATAAAGGATGGATTAATGGATGTGGAGTGGCGATTTCAGATGTCCAGACATGAGCTCATGCTAACAATAATGAGAAAAGCAAGAGAAAATATGAAATATTTCAGAGGTAGGCTCTTGTTAAAGCTATAAAATGAAGAACTGAATTTCTTCAGGCTTCTAATTTTCCAACATTAATCTATTTAGCAGTAAGAACGGTCTAAGTGTTGAAGAGAAAAACAACAACAACAACAAAAACAACAACAAAATACTTTGTGCTCCTGGATACCATCTTAATATTGTGATCAAGAGGACAAAAAGGATTTTGTATTTTCTACCATGCAGAATCCCTGAAAGATACAAAGTATAATAAAGAAACTCTCAGCAGCTTGATTAGAGGAATGAATATGACATTAAGGAATAAATACTTAAGGACTATCTTCTCGTAATAAGTGGAACATCAATAATAGCATGTCAAGAATGTAGAGATCTTCAGATTCACAGAAATATGGAATTCTTTTATGATCAGAGGGGTCTAAAGACTTATTCAGTTTTTACTTATGCTGATAATCATTAGTAATTCTGGCAATGCCTTTAAGAAGAGTTTCTGATGAGATAAAATGCTGGTTGTAAGCATTTAACTCAGAAATGTATTTCCTATATATCCTGAGGTAAAGGGAAAATGTAATATTTAATATACACAGCTGTGAAACATAACTGCTAGACACATATGCAGCTGAAAAGAAGTAAGTTATTAGGACATATACAAAGCCTTCAATAATTCCATTTCCTGAAAAATTAACTACTTGTACTACATATTTTTATACTTAACTCGTTGTTATCTATAGATTCTGCATTACGTGTTATAATTACCAAGTCCAAAATATACTTGGAACTCCTTGCTGGTAAAGGCCTGTCAAAGTCTTCCCCTGAATCCCACATAGTGGCTCACAAAGTGCTAGAGAATAATACAAGCCAGATAAACACTTGTTACATTAGAGAGAAGGAAATTCTCAGATGAATCTGCAATAGACAAGAGCATCACAGTAGCCTAGAATCACATAGAATGAACCATTCTACAGAATCATTCCCTCTGAGGATTGCATTCACAGTGCACAGAAGCCAGCACTTAAGCACCACTTAAATAAAAACACCTCCTTGAATGAATTGGCAACAATAGACCCTGAGTATAAAATGGAAATGGAATAGATGCTGATTATGATGAACTTGTCAGCCAGCTAACCCTCTGCAGTTAAATTGGCAAGTGCAGTAAGAGCACTGACAAAAATCAGAGAACAAGTCCATCAACTCTGAACCTTATTGAAAGGAAAGAAATTGGGAGTGTGTGCCCGCGTGTGTGTGTGCGCGCGCGTTTGTGTATGCATATGCATGAAAGAACGAAAGAAGATCTAATGACTATTACAAGGTTCTTGTAATGAAATATGTGACTAAGTACATGCAGATTGTGATGAATGTCAAAGAAAACTCCAATTGAGGTTGTGAAAAACAGCCACTTTAAATTTGGTTAAATATTAAATCCAACTCAAATTACATCTTGCAACTATTTCTAGGACATCATTTTCATAATTTTCAACATTCCTCTCGCTATTAAAGACCATGAGCTAAGGAAGACCTGATCAAAGCAGTCTATACCCGATGGGGCCATCAACCTAATAATCTGGTCTTAGTTTAGGTTCATCCATATGTCAGCCTGTTTCAAGCAGCCGATGCCACTTTGGAGTTCTAATTGGGATTTGTTACCAAAGAGGCATTTGCCTGAGAGTATCAATTCCCCTATAGACAAAGTAGTACTTAATTAATCTAACAGTTAAATTAAGCATGAAATAATTGAAATATATTATACGTATATCGGTTTAGTTTTCACCATCCATTCTTCTTTGCACTTGTTTATAGTAGATTGAAGGCCAGTCCTATTGCCCAAGGTCATTTGTCCTTCATTTCTTTTTTCTGTCCCTTCAGGTACTCTTCTAGCAGCTCTTGCGAGGATTTAGATTTCCTTTATATGTGTTTAATACCCAGTTACTGTACACCTGTAATACTTTCCTGTTTTGATTACAAATATGCAGGATTTTATACTTTTTCTTTATATTACTTCTAACCCATGTCTTCTCTTTTCTTTTGTGGTTTTGTTTTGTTTACTTTCTTGGTTTGTTTTGTTTTTTGTTTTTGTTTTTGTTTTTTGCCTCCTGAAGTTGCACATTCCATTAAAATGGGATGGTTTCCTTCTTGAATTGTTTGCATATTCAAAGACTGAGGACTAAAACATGGATAGCCAGGTACCCCAATGTTCCAAAGTGAGGTGCTATGTCACTTACATGCTATTGCTTGCAAGCAAATAGTCAAATACAGATTTGGGGGTATAAAATGATTGACCTTGAAGAGACTGGGAGAGGGAATTTTTTTTAAAGAAATGTTTGCAGGCCTGTGGGAATACATCTGTTTATGTCATGTCAGGTGAAAGGGTCTTCAACAGTCATAGTGAGTGGAATCTGTGAGCCTCAGACACAAAGGAAAGATATTATGTTTACCTTGTTTCTCAAACACCAGGGAGATGTAAGGAGGCCATATAAGGAATTTCCATGGCATTGTCAGAGCAAAGGGGCATGAGTATTTCACATGGAATATTTGTAGACCATGATGGAGAGAAACACAGTCTGGGATGAGTTAGAGGCATTTCACCTTAGGAAGCTGCCTCTTGGGTCATGGTAACTCTATAGATATTATAGAATGAGGGGGAAATCAACAGAATTCACCCAGAGAATGCATATTTTTGTATAGAAGAAGTGCAGTTGGATATTCCCAGTGTGGCTATGTCCACAGAAAACATCGGAGAAAGTATTAGTTTTGAACATCTGCCAAGTAAAGAGAACATTGGATATCAGATTTCAATAGTGCAAATCAAAATATAACTTCTTTGCTTCTTATCTCTCCTCAGCCCCTCCTCTCTCTCATCAACACTGGAAAGTTCAGAAATCACATAAGCACTAGACAAGGAAACAGATAAACCAAAATTACCTGCCAATCCTCACTCCCTCCTTCCCACAACAGACTAAAAGTTCAAAACTTGTCAAAGCTGGGCGAATAAATTTGGAATTTCATCTACCTCACTTGCCTAGAAGTAGTAGACACTCTTAATATACACATTATATTAGCTCTTAATACACATTATATATTAGCTCTTAATATACACATGATTTCTCACTAACTGTGACCAGGACACTTTTATTACTTTAGACCATCCAGAAAGTTCAGAGGATCAATGCCAGGTATCATCCAACATACCTGTTCTCTGTAGCAGTTTCAAACAAGCATGAGGGACAGGGATAGGAATAAAACTTGTTTTGTGCGCTGCGTTCTGTAGTTTCACTTTTTTTAAAGCACACCTAGTCATTTACACATGAGTCTGCACTCATTCCTCTTCTGGGGTAACCTTGCAGGCCACATATCCCTAAGAACAAGTACCACTGTCCAGGCCATTATGTTACCTAATCTTTAGGCTATGAAGACTCCTCCCCTGCAGTATAGGGGTGAATGAAGCTGCCCGGAATTCATTCCTGAGCTTTTGTCACAACTTTCTTTCCCCCTGTAATTAGTAATCTCTGGATTATCTCACACTCTCCTTTTCTCCTCTTTCAGCCTTTCCAATACTTTCATAAGTCACTTCCTTTATTAAATCTTCTCTGTTTGAAATAACTAGCATTGCTTTTGACTTCCTGACTGAGCCCTGACAGATATACTCACTAACTCTGGTTACATATCATATATTAATATATTAATATAAATATAAATGTTGGAGGAGAAAGTTGAAACAAATGTACTAATTTTTCTTATATATCATTCACAAAAAAGTTTTAAAATTTTTAAAAAAATTTTTGAATGTTTATTTATTTTTGAGAGAAAGAAGAGAAAGAACATGAGCAGGAGGGGCAGAGAGAGAGGGAGACACAGAATCTGAAGCAGGCTCCAGGCTCTGAGCTTTCGGCACAGAGCCCAACACAGGGCTCAAACTCACAAACTGTAAGTAAGATCATGACCTCAGCCAAAGTCAGACACTTAACCGACTGAGCCACCCAGGAGCTTCTCACAAATGTTTTAAATGACTTCAGAATGAATATCAAAAATAAATTTAACTCAAGTAACAAAAAGTAAAAGTCAAATTGAACACATTCCTTAAAATAAACTATATCATCAATAGTAAAAAGCCAGCATAATTATGTTGGTACTGCTAAGAACCATACTGTTACATGTTTGTAATTACATGCCATTTGAGTTTTTCTTTCTTTCTACCTTTTCAACATAATTTTGACCTTGTTCCACATAATATAACTGTTTGAAGATTGAAATCTATTTTTTTCATAATAAATGCAAGAAAGTCCCTCAAAATTTCTCTGGTGAGATATATATATATATATATTATATACATAATATGGCCATATATATGTATATATATATATATATATATATACACACACACACACATATTATGTCTATATATACAGTAATATATATATATATATTTAATGGCTATTTATATATATATATATATATATATAGTAAAATATACTAATGCCCACTTGAAAGTGCATCCTACTAACAGAAAGTATTATATGAGAAAATATTTAATATTCCATCAAATAATCTATTTGAAACTAGAAACAAGTTTGATAAGTCAGTGTCTACTCTCATGTCTACTTGTAAAGCATCCAAATATGTCACATTTCATAAATTTCTCTATTACCAGCAACAGAACAAACTCAGTACCCAAAATGGAAGCTCCTACAGAGAGTAGTATAGCAGCAATTTGAAGGAAATTTATTCAACTTTGTGTAGGCCTATCTACAAAGGTTTTGAAATAATATCTTAAAATGACATGAGTTGTCCAACTGTATTTTACCAGACTGTAAGAAAATACAATTTCATCAAATGTTGTAAATTCCTTTGGAAAATGAATGAAATCTGTTCAATCTGAAATAAGATACTTGAGAAGAGAGAAAAGCATCAATGGAAAAGATAATGACCTACTAGGGCAAATAGAAACAGAGAGATTCAAAGTGTCTTAAAAAGAAAGATTCATGAAAAAAAAATTCCTGCATTTGTTTGTTTGTTTGTTTTTACTTATAAAAAGTCACTTAATGTATATTCCAGGGTAGCCAACATAACCTGGTTAGGTAATCAGACCTTGAAGAATTTTTTTGTTTTTTATTTTTGTTTTTTTACAGTTATGTAAAAATGTTTTGCCCTTGAAAAAAAAAAAAAAAGAAATACAGGGGCACTTGGGTGGTTCAGTCAGTTGAGTGTCAGACTTTGGCACAGATCATGATCTTGCAGTTTATGAGTTCAAGCCCCGGGTTGGGCTTTGTGCTGACAGCTCAGAGCTTGGAGCCTGACTCAGATTCTGTGTCTCGCTCTCTCTCTGCCCTTCCCCTGCTCTCTCTCTCTCTCTCTCTCTCTCTCAAAAATGAACATTTAAAAAAGTTTTTTAAAGAAATCCAGTCCAACAAAAACATATGTACCAATGGACTTGTATTGTTTTCTAATGTCCGGGTTTGAAAGATAATTAAAAATATATGCACATGTATCTCTGAACATAGCACTGTCCATTAACTAATCAGTTTTAGCAACACACTGCATGGAGGTATACCACCATTGGCTTCGACATTGGTTAGCTTTCCACTTATTGGCTATTCAGACAACTGGAGAGAGCTTGGAACCCAGTCCCTGGAAAGGATCTGCAGGATTTACCACCCATATGCCTGACACTGCTTCAATGGTAAGAGGTCTGGGCACAGACTTATTAATCCAAGGATATCTTAATTCTTGAGGTGGGGTCAAACGGGCAGAGGGTACCAGTGAGGACACCTTTTCAAAAAGTCTATAAACAAATAGCCATCGCATCCTTTCAGTGCTGTTATGCAGTCGCTGCTGCCTTGGAGAAACCTGTATGTCTGGCTATCAAGCAAGTCATTCAACCACCGAGTTCCTTCTCACATATATAATGATTAGCCTTAGTCTTATATAAATATCCTACAATTGAACAAAAGTTAAAGTTTGAGAAAGAATAAATATTGAAAGTCTAGGAACGTGAATTTGATACTTAAAGGATGAAATGATAAAAAATTATATGTTTTTCAGACGCATCAAAAGGAATAAAGCCCAGAGAACAAATGAAGAACTGAAACGTATAAGTTTATAATTTTAAAATATTTTTCTTATGGAAGGATGTATAAGGAACAATAAATTGCCTTCCGAAAGACATGGTTCTTCAATTACATTGAGTTCAGGTCACTGTAATCCTTCAAAATGATAAATAAATTACAGGTTCTAGATTATAGTGAGATAAATGATCTGAAGCAATAGGCATCTATTTAGAATAGGTTAGAGCAGGTAAATGACTCAACTTAGTCAGCAGTAAATGAAATATTAGTTATTTAAAACTTCTAGCCACTAAAGAAAATAATTAAAAAGGAAAGGAAGATATAAACCTTTTTCAAATAGTAAAGAAAAACATTTTCTTAGAACCTTTACAGAGTTCTACCAGTAGCATGCTTTACTTTGCCAGGCTAAAAACAGTTCAAATATGCCAGACATTAGAAGAAGGAAATGTTAATTCAAAATATGGGCATTTTCCAGAAACTCAATGTATAAAAAATGAATCCTAATAA
The DNA here is from genome assembly GCF_024362965.1 of Panthera pardus. Lineage (NCBI taxonomy): Eukaryota > Metazoa > Chordata > Mammalia > Carnivora > Felidae > Panthera > Panthera pardus. Next base: position 47,240,436 of record NW_026526666.1, on the reverse strand, counting down.
AACGGTCAGAAGGTCTACAATAAGTAACAAAGAAAAACATTGTGGGCAAATATACCATAATGTTGTATTATAGACTATCTGGGATGCAGCCTCTGACCCATAAACATCCACTCCTTTCAAATATCTATCATTTTCAAATAGGCAGAATGGAACACAGATTGTAAGAAAGATTAAACAACCTCCCAAAATTACCATCAAAAAACTCAGATTACTCAAAATTGAACATTCTCATATTCCTGGCCTCTGACCAAGTTCATTTTAAAGATTAGTTTTTGTGGTTCTCTCTCTCTTTTCTCCATACCAGGAATCTGTTCTTAGCCTTTTAAATATCTATCTATTCAACCATTTCAGCAAGCATTTCAAATACACAGAAGGATGAAATGTAATATTAATAAAATATCCAAAGTTAAATCCCTAGAAAACAATTTCACTGGTTATCTCTCAGTATCTCTTGTAACCCAGTATGTAAGTACATCAAAATTAGAGCGGAAATAGAATTAAAAACCTGAAGAAAGCTCATTTGATTCTAATGAGTGATTATGCTAGATAATTCTATTTTCTAAAATTGTACCCAATCCATGATTTTTAAATAGCATATATTGGTAAATAAAGAAATATTCACATTTTAATATAAAAATGAATATAGCTTTATATTATGCATCATTCAGATACCAGTAAATATGAATTTCATAAATTATCAGTAAACTACTAGAACTCAAAAATTGAAAACAGTTTTCCAGTCTTTAATAATAATGTATGATGCTAAAATGAATTTCTTTTTGAAAGGCTGAGTTTGATCAGTACTTATTTAAATTCACAAGGAGCATTTCTGTTATAAGCAATCATTCAATTCTTATATATTAAAAACAAATTATTCATTTGAGAAATTTATATTTATTAACAAGGGTTCCCATTAATACCCTAATAAGCATCTGATTTTAAAATTACACTCAATATGTATTTTTTAATTTTTACTACATATTGGTGGTCCTTAATTCTTCATTTCTCCCCTCAGGCAGACGCAACATTCCGTATAGAACGATACAGCACCAGATACGTAAACATTCTTCATATGCACAGAAAGAAAATAAAATCTGCTTAGCCAGACACTCAAGGCTCTCTAGAATTGAGCCTTAAATGTCACGTGATGTATAAGGCAGCCTAAATAGACCAACTACTTCTTCTTCCTTTGACTCCTGCTGTTGCTGGGTCTGGCTGTTGTATCCACCTGCAACACCCTTCTCCACCTCTCATCTTACACTTATTCTAAGTGTTCAAAATCTAGCCATCCTATGCATCCTTAAGAACTCTCAAACCCAAAATTCTTTTCTTAAAGCTTTTTTTTTTTCTTTTTAATCCCTTGCCAGAAGGGATATGAACAGCACTGAATTCCCACAGGACCTTTGCTTTGTTCTCTTTTTGCAATACAGAATGCTAGAGTTGAAGCCACTTTAGAGGTAATTTCATCCATGACATTTTTTTTTCTTTTTTGGCATATCAGAAAACTGAAGTCTCCATAAATGAAATGCTTAAGAGCATACCATTAGAGACAAAAATGGACTGTATCCCTTCTACTTGCCTGATTCACTTTCTACCACGTATTTTGAATAGATCTGCATGTAGTTCATCATCCCCTTAAATAGAGAAGTTCCTTTAAGTTTCATATTTTCTTAATATATATTTACACAGCAACTTTTTTTTAGAGAGGGCAACCTTTAATTGTTGAAAAGGGTGCAATGCTGGGGGGGGGGGATGGGGGCAGGTAGGAACAAGTCCAGATTTTGCTACAGAGTAAACAATTCTCTAGGCACCAAATAAAGAATATTAACTTTAAGATGCCCTTCTAGTTTTTTTCCTCAAACTGCAGTAGTTAATCCTATGACATAGCCAAAGTAAAAGCAGATCCAGAAGGCTAGTTCTTTTCTTCCCTTACTACATTATTGAGCCAATCTGAAAAAAACAAATCAAACAGTTGAACAATCTTAAATAAACAAACCAACCAACAAACAAAAACATATGGAAGTAGGATTCTCCTGGCACCATCCGTATATCACCTGCTCAAAATCACATCAACTGATTCTCCACTCTAATGCCTGAGCCAGCAAAGTAATCAGAAATAAGCAAGGGAATTATACATTGTAGCCTTTCATTAAGGAAATATATAAGATAACGAACTAAAAATAATTTGGGGGCCCATTTTAGATAGAGTGGTCACTAAGATTTATGTGAGAAAGTTACATTTAAACTGAGAAAGGGAGATGAAAGTGAACCAGCCTCAAGAAGAATCTGAGGACATTTATTCAAATTTATTGCACTGAGAAGACAGTGAAAAGATAGATTTCCATGTCCACAGGGAATAGCATGCATTGCCTATAGATCAGAAACTGAATTTTTTCATGGTTTAAAATGAAACAGTTAATTATGTACAGTTGTACAACATAAAGTTGTTTGCACACACTTTTTATTTTGATGCAGAACACCACTACACAGAGCATTTAGTCTCAAGCTCATTCTTCTGTGTTCCCAACATCATTATGAATATGGCTAATACACACAACCTTAAGCAGAGAAGAAGCTAAATATGGACATGTCAACTTCCCCTATTAAAAGGTGAACTTTGGGAGCGCCTGGATGGCTTAGTTGGTTAAGTGTCCGATTTGGGCTCAGGTCATGATCTCACCGGTTTGTGAGTTCGAGCCCCACGTCAGGCTCTTTGCTGCTAGCCTGGAGCCTGCTTCAGATTCTGTGTCTCCCCCTCTCTCTGCCCCTCTTTCACTCACACTGTCTCTCAAAAATAAGTAAAAATTAAAAATTAAAAAAAATAAATAAAAGGTGAATGTTTTGTGGGTAAGGACCATCTTTAAAAAAAATCTTTGTATTCCAATCCTCAGCATATTCCAGGGCATTAATAAAAACTGAATTGTTGCTGAATTACATTTTATTGTATTCCATAAACTGGACCAAAGTCCAGAATGGCTGAAACGTTTAGAGCAGCAAGTCTGTATGGCTAAGACAATATATACATCAGCCCCTGGCTAATATGGAGAAAAGTACTAATATTTTTTACTACTATGTCCAGTAAAAAACTTTTTGCTGATTTATAAATAGTTGGATATTTTGATTCTGTTAAATTCCACTTTACTTTTCTAGACAAAATAGAATTTTTATATTCTAAAAAAGGGAAGGTCTAAAAATTTTGTGAAAATCATAAATGTTTTAAAATTAATATATAGTATATAAAATTAAATGTATATAGCATATAAAATTAAATTTAATTATAATAATCAATGTTAAACTTATATTGAAAAAATAAATTAAATTTCTTAATGAATTATATGCTTTATAAATGAATTAGTTGATATACATAATGTATTTGCTGGTATTGAAAGGTATTTCTATAACAAAAATAAATAACAAGCACCATTTCAATTGTTTTTAAATCTCAAGTTGGGAACAGCAATTGTCATAAAATTACATGCACCATACTCTTTCAAACAAAGAATGAATAATTGTTTTTAGTCTGACTATGCACATTTCAGTATAAGCAAGCTGCTGGGTCTATTAGTTGACTCATTCCAATCCCTTAAACAACTGGATTACTTTCTAAAATGTTTTCTCCACTTCAATTCTAACTGACATGGAAAAGGGAGTGACCTTTTTTTTCTAATCCATGAGTGGCTACTCCAGAGGTTCTACTCGTATGATGACAGCAATTGTGCATTTTTGGATCTAGCAGTCAGCACCCGCAAATAGCTGTCAGTAATCTGTCTCCTGGTATTCATGCCCTGTACAGTTCTGTCCTTCACTGAATGAAACAGCCTGTTAACAGGCTACTGAGGAGAGGACTATGTGAGACTTTGGAGGCTGAGTCATAAAAGACATTCTGGCGTCCATCTTGTGCTCTCATGAATGGTTTACTCTGAAGAAAGCTCGTGTCATTAGGACACTGCCAGAGCAGTATGAAGAGGTCCACACAGAGAACAACTGAAGTCTCCTTCCAAGAGCCAGCACCGTTTGCCAGTCACCTGAGTGAGGCATCTTGGCATTGGATCCTTAAGTCCAATCAAGGTCAACCTGATCTTAAATAATGACAATCTATGATATTCTAAAACTGTTGAAAGTGAAACAATAGCTTGTCTTCATCTGACACCAAACTATTTTTCATAATCAAAAGAATGAAAGAGAAGAAGTCTATTTTTGTTGTTGTCGCTGTTGTTTTTAATTTTTTTTAATGCTTATTTATTTTTGAGAGAGACAGAGTGCGACCAGGAGAGGGGCAGAGCAAGAGGAAGACACAGAATCAGAAACACATCTGAGCTGTCAGCACAGAGCCCAACAAGGTGCCTGAGTTCATGAACCGTGAGGATCATGACCTGAGCCCAAGTCGGACACTTAACAAACTGGGCCAGCCAGGCGGCCCTATTTGTTGTTGTTGTTGGTGGTGGTGGTGGTTCATGGAACTTTGGAACCTGTTCATTGACCCTCAAGTCTCATATTCTGAAATTCTTCTCTCCCTATTCCTCAATAGGCTAAGCTTTCCCCCCATGAAATTACCCACTATCTATAAAATCTCGTAGGCACTTTCCACTCTTTGCCTTTATATGTGTAGTTTCCAATGTGTTTTAAGCCCAACGCTTCTCTAAATGACTAATGTCTACTCACTCATCATGAAATTTCATAGAATATATACTTAGTGTTTAATGAATAGCAAGATTACGGTGGAAGGAAATCTGAGGCCAACAATTTTTGATGACACAACTTACATTTGTCCATCATGAAAATATGCAGCAGAGTCAAAATTACTCTCATGAGAAGACAACTTGATATGAAAGGAATGCATTTTTACTTAATCTGTTTTTTTCCAATATATAAATATTTGTTTAAACATTACATTTCCAAGAAAAAAAAAAACTTCCTTTTTACCGACCGTGATGATGCTATGAACCCTGGAAGGAATCTAGCTCATTTGCAGTTTGGAGCAAAATAAAATATCATCAGTGACTATATCCAAAAAAAACTGTTGACATTTCTATTATGATGTATTATTTTTATAGTATTGAAGAAGTTTTACTATTTTCTAGCACCATCTCCCCCCCTTTGAAAATTATAAGGGCCACTGACACCCTCAAAAATGTGAACGATTTCTTTCCCAAGGAAAACGTAGCTTGGGAGAAAAGACTTGGTAACTTGTAGCATAGACGGAGCACCTGTGAGGCTTGGCAACATACATGGCTTTGCTGCCTTGGTGAAGAAAGGAGATCCACACAAGACTGTGACTCACTGATTTCTAAGTTGGAATAACACTGGCACTAAAAACACTGCCAGAAATCCTGAGAGGATTTTTGTCTACTGTCCTAAAAGTTGTCAACTTTATCAGAGCCAGCGTCTTGAATCACTGCCTTTTTAAGAAATATGTCAAGAAGATGAAAAGAGAATGCAAAGTTCATCTCTACTAAACAGAAGTTTGCCAACTTGCCAGAGCACATGTTCCAAAGCCCTTGACTGAACTTTGAGTAAAAAGTTCAAGAGAAAAAAAAGCTATCCTCAGAATAATTTTCTAGAGCTTCATGGCTTGACTTACTTGGCGGGTATTTCTAGCCACAGAAATGAACACACTTTCTCACGTAGGTCCCTATGACAGCGTTGTTGATAGTGATGATAAACTGCAAGTTACCTTGTGCAACTTCCTAAACAGGGAGAGAAGTTAGAGGTAGACAACAGCATGAATTTCCAAATGCTATAAAAAGCACTTCTTCAGGGTTAATAGTAACAAAACCTCGAGCAATCCTTCCAGGATATGTCTTTAGACCTCTGGAATCACAACGGAACTCTTGATTAATGATTCTGCTGAAATGACTTTTAAATTGGGCACAGACTGAAAAATTCTGACACTGACTCAAAAAAAGATTAGAGAAGCATTCCTGGTCAAAGCTAACCCCAACAAGTCCTTCACACGAATTCAAATGAGAATCTTGGGGAAATGTAGTGTTAGAGAAAATAGCTAACTTCTAATGTACATAGCTGACCAGAGAAGCCCTGATTCCTTTCGGTATCACTGGCAAAGTTTGAAACATTTCCAATCAAAGGGAAGACAACCTCAATTTATGTCAAACGTGTACATAACCATGTTTAAAAAATTCCACATTCAAATTCTTATTCAAGCAACTGCCTTATCAAGGAAATTAATTTTGAACAGAGTTAAAGTTTAATTTATTTTTAATTTGCACAAGTTCTATTTCTTGCTCTTTTTTTTTCTTATTTATAGAATTGGACCATTAACTTTTGCATAAAAATAGTGAGACATTTTGAGAAGAGTTTAATTTGGTAGATGGATAAAATAGATGCAAACTCATTACATAAATTTTATGAACAATTTTGCATTTATGTTATATCTGCATTTTCCCAGTGTAGGGCCTCAAAGGATTTGGTGACCATACTAAGTAAAAGCCATGCACCTCACCCCTTAGAGTTTTCTTTGACTTTCCTAGGCCAAGTCAGCATTGCCATCCTCCATATTCCCACCACGCTCTTGCTCCTATTTTGTGTGGGTAAGTTTTATGATAGTTTTTTTTCATGTCATTAGATTGTGATATTATCGAGGACAGGAAGTAATTATTCATGTTTGCATTCCACGCACATATTAATTAGTAAGGCCTTGGAAATGATAGGTGCCCACAAATGCTTCATAAGTGAATAAATGCAAATAAACACACCCTTTCCTTTGTTTTGGTTTTTCCCCACAGGGAGCCTGTGTTTGTAGGACAAATAATTTTATGTGGGAAGATTTTTTTCATCTTCATGGTTAGTAAAGGAAATTGACCTGATAACTGAGAAAGGCCAATCATATACAAACAAATTATATGTAACAGTCTAGTTGTTTTATCTAATACCAACTGTCACTTTCAAATTACAAAAAATATACTTTACACACTATTTAAATTAGAATCAATTGGCCATATAGGAAAAAAAGAGTAATTAAACTCTTGCCATTTAAATTAAAAATCTATCCAGCATGAAGATTTTTAAAAATCCCCTTTTAATTTTTCACAACACATTAAGTTGTGCATGGTTCTAGATACAATTCACTTGAACCATTCTTTAAAATGTATTGCCAGGCACCATGGCAAGATATTAACATTAAACTCAAAGGCTACATATCTGCAGCCAAATTCTATTCGTAATTAGCTAACTCACTCATATAACTTAAGGAAAAATGAGAAATGTTGAATTATTTAGATACTGCACTTGTTTTCAATCCCTTTTAGCCTTTTAGAGACTTACTAATATATCTAATAATATACTAGTTTCATGTTTTGTATTTACAACAGAATTTCAATATCAGAAGATTTCAATTATCTTTAAAATTAACATGAACATTTTCTCTATTTTAATTTTAAGATTTTTTAATACCTTACACATATAAGAACTTCAACTGAATGTTTGTTGAACTTAATTTAATACTCCAAATATTCAAAATGAAACCATCTCTTCTTACAGAAAGCATTGTTCAAGCAATTAGAAGAATATAAAGCCATAAGGTAAGATGATAAGGTCTAAACCTGCTGAAGTTAATTAGCTCTGGGGAATAATTTTAAAATAATAGGTACATTAGCTAGAGAAAATTATAGCAGAGTATCTTCTGCATAAAAAACAGAGCATGTGGCAAAATAAAATGGTAAAGAACCTAGTGCAAAGTAAATCATCAGAGCCTTTTCGTATTAAACCAGAAACCCTTCTCTATTCAGGGAAGCCCCTTAGGAAGGTCTGTCACTGAACAAATAACTGATGCATTTGACTTTCTGGCTATTCACATCTATAGCTATATCATAGCACTTTCCATCTGTTTGTGTTCTCTCTCTTTGCTTATTTTGTTTTGTTTTTTGCTTTTGTTCTGTTTTGTAACCCTTTTCTGAACCTTCAGTCTTACACCACAGATTCTTTGGAAGAGTTTATTATTCAGTTTTCCTGGTTCAATTCTACAAGCTAAGTTGCATGATCTCAAAACAACTAATTTTTGGAAATCAATTCTATTTTTAAAAACTGCCCCCAAACACATCTAAGTTATATCTATAAACATCATGATTTTCTTTTTAGCAATATTTATCTATTTAATTTATTTGATGACAGACATTTTATAAAGTTAGTTTCCAATCTTTGCCATGCCAGGGTAGTATTCACCATAAGCATAGTAGTATCTCACTATTTAAAAAATATTTTTTTTTTAAGTGTATTTGTTTCTGAGAGAGAGAGAGAATTAGCGTGAACAGGGAAGGGGCAGAGAGGGGGACAGAGGATCTGAAGTGGGCTCTGCACTGATAGCAGAGAGCCTGATACAGGGCTCACAATCATGAACTGTGAGATCACGACCTGAGCCAAAGTTGGATGCTTAATCAACTGAACTACCCAGGTGCCCCAATAGTATTTCATTATTAATGTGATGTTGGATTTCACCCAATACTTGATTTTCCATATATGTTATCTATACAAGTAAAATACCACCCTTTTAGTACATGGTCTTTTCCTTATCTGCACATAAAATAAAAACTTTCTCCCCAGTATCCATATTTTCAGAAAAGGAGTTTTCTCTCTACATTATTAGGTTGGAATTCTAACATAAATTTTGAGAAGTTATGATTTACAATTTTAGAAGAGACCAAAAATTAAGAATTATCCCTAGAGATCAAAGTAATGTCATTTTATTTGCAAATACATTTGATTCATGGAGGCTATAATAAATAATAATATTAACATATAAGGCACTACTCATCTTCAAAGACCTTTTCCAAATATTGAATAATTATCAAGATTACACATTCAATATGTGACATGTGGACCACATGTTTTACTTTTTAAAAAAAATACAATTTTTTAATGCTAAATTCAGTACATATTTTTTCATTGCAGATACCAAATAGTTACTACAAATTTTATTTGTACTACTCTTTGTGAACATCTGCACAGGTTCACCAATATTATAAGAATATTTAACAAAGGTTAAAAATTTACATTAAAGATGTAGTTTACATTATCTTTGTCCTTAGTGATATAGACCAGGAATTTTGAACAAGGTATTTACAGTTAGTTTCAGGTAATACAATGGAAAGACATGTTTTACCCTGTGCTGAACAAATAATTACCTTCTTGTACTGTTGTCTCTTATGTTCTCCACTGTGATTCTCAGTACTGATGGACCTGACCAATTCCAGAATTCTCTGCTGCTTAAATGTATTCCTTCCCTTGATTTTCTGGAGATAAAATGCATTTTTTTAAATTTTACTAAAAAATGGTGGAAAATGAAATATGCCTGAATATGCCAGTATGCAGATTATGCCTTGATTTCAACATTTAGAAACACCAAACAGTGACAGTATACTTGGTATTAGATAACACAACTCAACTGTTACATATAATATCTTTGTATATGATTGGCCTTAGTTACCAGGCCAATTTCCTGTACTAATCACAAAATGAAAAAATCTGCCCACATAAAATTATTTGTCCTACAAACACAGGGCACCCGAGGGGAAAATCAAAACAAAGGAAAAGGTGTGTTTATTTGCATTTATTCACTTATGAAGCACTTGTGGGCACCTATCATTTCTAAGGCCTTACTAATTAATATGTGTACACATAGTAATTATTGAATATTTTATTTGAAAAGAGGATGCTATCCTATTTCTAAATATATTAAATGCTTACAGCAAAAATATAACAATGTGGAAAAATGAACACCACTTCAGATGTGCCTGGGAAAAGTAAAATATAGTTTGGGCACAACTTTTTATGGAAATGATTTGAATGCATTTTTCTTCTCCATTTACTTCCTATTTATTATTCTTACCATACTGGTAAGTCAGTAAGCTCTTTGAGAGATCTGAGTACGTATTATGTGGGATTTGAATCCCTCTCAGTTCCAAAAGAGTAATTATGTTTAATGAGTCAATAATACTTTCTCATGTTCTGATTTTAGCTAATAATCTACTACTCATATTAATCATATTTAATCATATTTTTCTTTTTTCTCTTTGTGGGTCTTACTTGGTTCAGGGAGAGACTGAGTGAAGAGTGAGACCTTAATTTTGCATGTGCCCAAAATAGAATAAGAAATTCATTTGCTATTAATTTATTCATTTATTGAAAAAAATTTTCTGGCAATTCAAGAAGGGTTACTTTGCTAATGACCACACAGAGGATCAGAACAGAAGAGAACAGGTTTTTCTTCAAAACCTTTTAGAATTAGCATTGTCAGTGCCCTTCCAGATTCTGTGGGGAAAATTGAAATTAGAATAATCTATCTAGTAAGTGAAATTCTTGCTAGAATTATAGTGATTTACTTTAGAAGCTCATTGAAGTGATAAGAATATTATTGGATTCTAACTAAGTTACTATTTTAAGAAACAAATGTCTCTTTATGCCCATTAATAATATTATTTTCACTGATCTATGTCCTTTGATTACATTTAAAATGTAGAACAGTAGCCAGTAATTCATTTTTATTGAATTAGTTCCTTTTCATTACACATAGCAGTGTTTTAAGTAAAAACTAATAGGATGTAAAAGTTAACTTTGGGGGCACCTGGCTGGCTCAGTTGATTAAGCATCCAACTTTGGCTCAGGTCATGATCTCCCGGTAGGTGGATACGAGCCCCGAGTAGGATTCTCTGCTCTCAGCGCAGAACCTGCTTCAAATCCTCTGTCTCCCTCTCCCTCTGCCCCTCCCCTGTGCACTATCTCTCTCTCAAAAATAAACAAACATTTTAAAAATAAAAGTTAACTTTTGAAGTCTATTTGAACCATATTTTCTCTACTTGCCCAGTAATATGTCCAATTAGTCACCAATTTCTATTTATTCTGCCTCTGAACTGTTTCTCTGATTCCACACAGGCAAATCACACACGCGTCCTTCCATGTCCATTAACTGCAGCTCATGCAGTCACATGTATTGTCAAGTCCCCCTGTGTGGAGACAGAGCCAGTCCTCTGTGCTTTTTTTGTGCTCCCAGAGCCCTCGACACAGTTCCTACCTCAGTAGCTTCGCTCTTCTATAAAGCCACCCTCCTCCCCACCCCAACCTCAACGATACCACCCCCACTGCTGAGAGTCTGTAAAAATGGTGGTGGGGACTTAGTTCTTTAAGTGCCTGGTACATAATATTATTATATATTGAATGGAAGGATGAATAGATGGATAAAATAATCACAAAAATTGCTTACCACAGTCCGAACTTTAGGGAGAAGAAATTCCTTATTAACTTCATGGCTACAAAATTCAGATTGTGCATAATGGGGATACAATTAAATTCAACTTTAATGTTTTTAGGCATATATTTCACTTTCTATGCCTTAGGTCAGTACTGATATGGACTCTGTACTAATCCAGGTGACTGGATTCTACAGAAACATTCAAATGCTCGTATCTATCATAGTTTCACAGTTTTCTTAGGTCATGGTTTCAAGTAAGGAACAATTTCACAATTCGCTTAGCTTAGGATTTGGTAGAAGACAAAAGAAAGATTTTCTATTCTTCCCTCCCTAGTGACTAGATATAGCTGAAAGCCCACTGGACCTAAGAAGCATGAAGTATTGTTGCCAGTTCTGCACAATTCTGGAGTAGAGCCTCCCCACCCCATACTATTACCCCTTACATACACTGCATTAGTCAGTTTAGTCTGCCATCACAAAATACGAAAAAAGTAGACTGGGTGATTTAAACAACAGAAATTTATTCTCTCACAGTTCTTAAGACTGGAAGTCCAAGCTCTAAGTGCCACAGGTTCATGTCTAGTGAGGGCTCTCTGCCTATATCACAGATGGCTGTCTTAGTGTGTTCTCACATAGCAAAAAGAAAGCGTGAGCTCTGGTTTGTCTTCCTCTTTTGTAAGGGCACCAGCCGTACCATATTAGGACCCCACCCTTATGATCTCATTCAACATCAATTACTTCCTAAAAGTCCTATCTCCAAATATAGTCACATTGGGGACCTGGGTTTGGGGTTTGGAGTTTTATTTATGAATTTTGGGACGCGCAGTTCAATCCACAGCACATACACGTATTCTGATTTTCCCCTACATTTCTTTTCCTGATTATTTCTTGACTTGACTGTACACATCTGAGCATAGTCGGCCAAGCAGAACACACATTCAAGTTTCTCAGAATACATCTGCCTTTGGAGTTCAGGATCTGGGCATTCCCTTCACATGTACTTTCACTATGCCTGGTACAAGATGGATCCTTGCATACAATAAGACTCAGTCTGGTAGTCTGAAAGGAAATGATCATCATCACAAATGGAACTCACAAACTTTTTGTACTTGAAAGTGCCAAAAGTGGAGGAACTTGACAAAGAGAAGCAGGAGAAAAACTTTCTTAATAATCTCTAACATTAGAACTCAAAGCATGTTCTTATTAGTTTCTATGATATCTGCCATGCTATCTGGTTAGCAGCAAGTTGAAGGGTTTGGGGCTGTTGATTCTATCAAATGTTGTTCGGGATCCAAATTGTGTCTAAATAAGCACGGCAGTAAATTTTGTAATATAGCAAGGAGTCACGTGGAAAATTTAAATAGTAGTTTTGCCTATGTCTAGGTTGTTTCATGCATTCCTTCTAAGTAAAAATGACTAGAATTCATGTTACTGTTTCATTATCATCTTGGTGAGTGAGGCATCTGCTTCGGCTGTCCTTTTAGTTTTATGTTATTAGGTATACAAATGTTTCATTTACGCAAGGTAAGCTTTACACTTTAGTACCATTGCCTATCAATTGCTCTGAAAAAAAATCAATATGTATTTTAAATTACACATATAATTGTTTTGTGTTTTGGTGCCTAATTCCTCTCCTTGAAATGCATGAAAAAAATTAAAATGTTCAAATTGTTTCCTTTAATTCCTTTCATGCACTTTTGTGGGGGAATTAACCTCCACACTTTAAAATGATTGTATGTGTAATATTAAAAATGGAACATCTCATTTCCGTTTTATTTCTACTGTGGGAATTGTAAACACCAGAGGTATCTAATGAAGACCCTATTTTTACAACACCACAAAATGAAAAAGGCACATTGGAAATACAACTAGAAGCTTGTCTTTTCAGATTGGTCCCAAGACCTACTGCAACACATTGATTTTTTTTTTTTTAACTTTCATTTTTCTTGTTGCCTTTCTTTTACTTCAACCATCTAGTAATTTAATATGACAAAGTGTCAACAAAGGAGCTGCATAGAGGCTAGCATCTATAGAAGATGAGTCTTCTTTACTAGGGTCCTCGATTTCTTATTTTTAAGCCTGTGCATCTAAAGCCAGTAAGTTCTGTCCACAATGCAAGTCCACAAAAAAATGGTTTAATTATCTCTAACCATGCAGATCTTCCATCTTTTTTTACATCTTTCTTCTGTAGGTTCACAGAACATTCATTTTTTGGGAACTATGGGGTAAAAGTTTCTTTGCCTTGACAGGTCAGGTTGTTCCTTATCAGATCCAGACATTTTCAAGTGATATCTGATTTACTCATTTTACCTTATAATTGTTTAAAGTTTAAAATTATTTCTTTTTTAAGTATTTTTGACTTACCTATCCAATATACAACTATAAGCACATAGATAATTTGGCAACTTTTTTTTGGTAATAATATACTGATTGTAATAGATAGTTTGAAGTGTGTGTGTGTGTGAGAGAGACAAAATGAAACAGAGTAACTTCCTTCCTTTTGGTTGGTTTTGCTCATATATTCGGCAAAATTCTCAACTTCAGTCTACTGCAGATCGAACTATCCATGAATATTCATTCAGCAAACATGTTAAAATAGTTACAAAATCAAATACTTCTAATACATTTATAAACCCTGCATGCTAAATCCTAACACATACTTTTACTAACCGCTATTTTGCAAGCATAAAATAAACAGCAAAAACCACATTTGGAGAACAAAATGTTTCTGCTTGATTTGTAATCTTTGTTTCACACACTGGTCACAGTGCCCCTTCCATAACAGTCCCTGAACTATTTCAGATTTCAACATGACTTAGACTGAAACTCAGACTTTAAAAGAATCCATCTTGTAGTCCTGTGACAAAGTAATTGGTTGGAAAAATTATAATAAAATTTTCATAAAGTTCATATTCATGAAGTGGCAAAAATTGCTTTTAGGAAATTACGATATTAATAATTTACACTCATGTCAATAGCATTTCCAAAATAACTCAAGCTCTCTACCTTGAAAATTATGAACCTACTCTGATTTTTCTCCAACATACAGACAGTTAAATATGCTGAGACACATTGAGATCTAGATACAGATTATTCATTTAAGAAGCTAGCTCCATGTTTAATTAGAGATTTATCATCTTAACTAGCCATACTATTGCTCTGAATTAGTTTTCCAGGGTTTGCAGAATTAAAGATGGTAAAAATTGATGAACCTTAGCTGTATTTTCCCCCGAAGGGTACAAACTTTTATTACATTTCAGATGCAAAACACAATTAGCCTCTAACCTAACCATGTTAATCTCCTTGAGTTAAGCTTATGTGTTTCTGCTTGTCTAGAAACTTTTAATGAAAGATCTATGTCTTTACAGCCGATTTTAATAACCTCTTTATTTGCATCTCTGCCCTTGTTTAGAGGAGGAGTTAATACAATAAGCTCCAGGATTACAGAACACTCTTATAAAAGTGAGGGTAAATAAAATTCTGTGGCATTCAATTGGAGCAGCACTCAGCAGGAGATGGACATCAACAATGAACATTATTCAAGTTCCAAAAGTTTCCGTGTAATTAACTAAGACAGATACATTAGTGCCATCCATTATATTCTATTCTCCAAACTCCATACTCGTGGCCCTTAAGTAGGGCCATTTTGACAAGACTCGATTTAAAAAAATAATAATTTGTTTTATAGATAAATAGCTGTTTAAGGGAAGATTTTGGTTCTTTTTTTTTCTCAGAAATAGAACTACTGAAACTTCAATGTTTTCCATAGCACATTCTCAAATGTTCACCTACTCCCAAACTGTATTTCCTCTGAGCCAAGGTTTTGGTGGGATAAATATACGCAGTCTCAAAAGAAGAAATAAATGGTCATTTCTAAATTTCCTCACTCTGGGCTAAAACCAATGACATAGTTTCTTCCTTACCCTCAATAAAATTTTTAGTAACTATTGTGGGCACTCGAGTTTTATCTTGTAGAAAGGATTTATGTAAAAAAAAAAAAAAAAAGAAAGAAAGGAAAGAACAAGAAAAGCAACATCATACATTTACAGATTGAACTACAGAGGTAAAAAATGTTTTCCGTGGTCCAGAATTATCTAAAATACAGAGACACAATAATCTGATTAACCTCTCATTGTACTGATGGTTTAGCACAATGTCATCTGTTCATTACCAAGAGTTTGCGATTATTTCCTCAAAATGAAATGGAATCATTGTGTCTCAAAATTATATTTTAAAATGGGTTTATTTTGGATATTCAATGGGAATTTCCCCTAATATATTACATATATAATTGTGAAACACAGAATCATTATGCTATTTTCTGACACATAGCATCATTTATTTGTGGTCATGTAACACTAAGATACCAATAGACAGAGGTTGTGTCTAATTCAATCTCCTACACTTAGCATGGATTCTAACATTGAAGACAATCCATAAAGATTTACTGAATGTGGACTGAATACATGATTGAATCATCAGACTTTTACCCACCCACCAACATTTAGCTATAATAAGAAGGAAGGGAGAATAAATTTTAAAAACATAATTTTCATAAAAGGCCTGCACAGAAATTTCAGCCTCATCCAAGAAACTTACATAGAATTGTTTATACTATTGATGTAAATTTCTTGCCTCATAGAGATTCTTAAATTAATGTTCTTCAGTCAATGAAACATGTTACATGAAGCAGGAGCTGCACCACTTTGCCACTGAACTGTGAGTAATATCTATCCTCTTGTGTTCCTTTTTCAGATTGCTTCATGATTCTTGTAATGGACTCTGCCTGTAGTCTCCTCCTAGCCCAATCTCCAACTGCAGGCTATTCCCCACATTTCTACTGAAGGTAATTTTCAGCAACATAATGTTATCCTTGTCTTTCCCTAATGGTAATTTCCAAATAGCTAGCATTTCATTGCTTCAGGAATAAAGTCCAAGCTACTTAGCAAATCATTCAAGGTCTTTCCCAAATGGGTCCCAACTTTATCTGCTTGAACTACAACTCTAAACAATATATAATTACTGTCTTCATATAAGGGTTTTCTGAAGAATTATAAATTCTTTCAGCTTTTATTCTTCCATCCACAAAATGTTTTCCAATTTCCAATCCTCTGTATTCAATTGGCAAGCCCGGTTTCCAGTATCACCTATTCTTTGAAGCCTTCTAGAATCCTCCAGGCAAAATTAATCATTCACTATTCTGTACTACCATAATATTTACTATGTACTTCTATGACAGCACCTACCACATCCAATATTAGTAATATTTATTAGGTACCATATCTTATACAATGTGTATTTATGCTTCTCCTTCTGAAAGGAAAAAGGCTCTCCTTATTCATCTTTAAATGCCTACCTTCTACAATAGTGTGCAGATGCAGAATGAGTTCAATAAATATAAAGAGAGCATGAAATAAGTGGTTACAAAGGACTCTGGGGACACACATATTTTTCCTAGTGACTAGACTGATGAACTCCCAACAGACATATGTTACTTCTTTTAGTCTTTTTCTCCCAGTGTCAGAGAGGGAGGGCACATACCGCACATGTCTCAGTAGTCCCTTGCTGGCAAATAGCTTTCTGATCTAAAGTGAGCACAGACTAACTACTTCTCCATCACCTGGGACAGGAGATAACTTGTCAACTGAGCGGACCATGGTAGCCTCTGCTTGTCAAACCTCAAGTGGTTATGCTTTACCAAGATAGCTTGCATTGAAGAGGAAATCAGGATCTGCCCACAGAGTCTCATTAACCAATTTAAAAATGGGTAGCCACCTTCAGAGAGAATTTATCTTTAACTCCATCCTTTTTTTCTCTTTCAGAAGGACACACATTAGTATATAAGCTGAGTGGAATAATGTGAATCAACGGTACTGAAAAGTGGGAGGAAAGGCAAAGAGGGAAGTTCTTTATGTTGTACTTTTAAAGATACATTTATTTTGGAAATGTATAGTAGATCAGGATACAACATTTCTTTTGAAACGAATAAGCTCTCTTCAGTCCCCAAATACTCATGAACCTAGATCAGTAAATATCATTTATATGATAAATCTACAAGTTTTGAAACTAAATATTCTCCCTGGATAATCTATTATCCCAATGATCTAACAGGCACTGTATTTTACATGTATATCCTCTAATCCTCTAAAATTCCCTACTAGATAATATATGGATTCTGGGACTTAATATTATTTTAATCTACTTGTCCCAGGTCATTCCTGGTAAATGGCAGAGCCAGAATCTGAACCTAAGTCTCACATATTCTTTTTTTTTAATGTTTTATTATTTAAATTTGAGAGAGAGAGAAAGAGAGAGAGAATGTGCCAGTGAGGGAGGGACAGAGAAAGAGGGAGACAGAGGATCCAAAGCAGGCTCCACACTGAGAGCACAGAGACACGGGGCTTGAACCCACTAACTGTGAGATCATGACCGGACCTGAAGTCCAAAACTTAACCAACTGAGCTATGCAGGCACCCCTAAGTCTCACATATTCCAAAACCACTTTTATTTCTAGCATGCTATGAATCTAAGGCGTGGTTTCTTTTATAACTATGCAGATTTAAATATGTAGGTTAAATATTTCAGCTGCTCATAAAACTATCTTATATGCTGTCCTAAAAGTAGCATCCAAAGAGTACCTGGATGTACCATGGATGTACCATGTACCTGTGTGCGCAAACTGAGTCATGACTGTTAGTCTTCAATGCAGCAACCAGCTACAAAGCCAACATTTCAGCATTGATAACACCAGCTACATGCGCCTCCTGACTATACTCAACAGACTCTAAGATGCAGTCTGCCATGTGTTAGATTTAATGTAGTTTTATGACAGCTACCATTCTATAAAATAATGCCCAGTGATGAAATGGTGTTACGGACTCAACTTTAGCTTAAGGAACAATTGAAAAGTTGCATTTTATAAATTTTCCTATATGGAAGCAAAAAATAAATGCCTAAGAGGTGAAAGAAAGAAAGAAAGAAAGAAAGAAAGAAAGAAAGAAAGAAAGAAAAGGAAGGAAAAAGAAAAAAAATTCCTTCCTTCTTGCATTTGTTTTACTCAAAATTATGCTTGCCGAGAGAATGGGGTTTTAAGTTGAATGCACAGAAGTGATGGGTAATTAAGTCTGTATCATTTATTTTATAGAAAGAAGCAGCCTTTATCACAGATTGTATTGCCTTTCCAGTCTCTCAGAAAAAAAACAAAAAAAAAACATTTTCACTCCACCTTTTTCTCTTCAGTTATTAAAAATAAGCCCTCCAAATACAGAAACCAGACAGTTACCTAAAGAAAAGAAACCCTCTAATCC
The DNA here is from genome assembly GCF_024362965.1 of Panthera pardus. Classification (NCBI taxonomy): domain Eukaryota; kingdom Metazoa; phylum Chordata; class Mammalia; order Carnivora; family Felidae; genus Panthera; species Panthera pardus. Next base: position 47,221,929 of record NW_026526666.1, on the reverse strand, counting down.
TCTCTCCAGGCATGTAGAGGAGCTGAGGCTCCTTTACCTCCGCAGCTTTGTTAGAGCCCCAATAACTGAAGCAAGATAAACTCTGACTGAACAAGCAATATGTTGATAGTGTCTGTGCAAAAGCTCCTGTGGTTCGGCCAGCTGGGATCAAACTAGAGAACAGTGGCCCTGAGCACCACGGCTTCCATTATGCTGGCCTCATTCTTTCATCAGCGGTGTCCAAATACAGTCATTCTTGTCAATTTATGATGCATTTAGTTTAAATTTCTGCACAGAACGGGCTTTTAATGGGATCAGTGTTTCCAAAGAATATGCTCTACGAAAAAAAGCAACATGTAGACTATATCCTTTAATCATCTGGGAAGAGAATCATCATTATTATTTTTATTATTGCCACTAACCCTAATATCTGACATTTAAATTGTTCTTTCAACACTGCAAAGTGTTTTCTGATTTTTCATCTTGCTTATTCCCACAGAAACCTTGTGAGATAGAAGTCTGTTTTCTGGTTTCCTTTCGATAAATGAGGGAAGTAAGAAACAGAGTGCACATCACTTGGCCTGGGGTCATGACTATTACTTGTAGCATCTGAATTATAAATCACTGCCAACTCCAGGTCCTATTTATTACGCCGTTGTGATGATGATGATGATGATGATGATGATGATGATGATGATAAAACTGCATAACTAACTGTAGATTAAATATCAAATACCAAACATCTTGAGAAAAACAAATTTCAAACATCCCAAGATAACCACTGTTATTTTGGTACATATATGTGTGTAGATATATATATTCATCTGTATATGTTTTGTACATATACACAGTGAAAACGAGCATACAAGTAAGTGTAATCATACAAGGTTGTAAACTACTTTTTGAATTTTTACAGGATATTTTCATACTTACATTTGCACACTTGTCCTATTACTTTCCAAGAATAAATGACAACATGTGTAACTTCTGGGTTGAAGAAGGGGCACAATTGTAAGGAATCTAATAAGCCTACTGACCTGCCATTAAACCATCCAGTTCCATTTTAAAATCCTACATTTTCTTTGAGATCTTTCCTTCACTGAACTCTTCATTTAGACAATGGTCCTAAATGGGGTGACTTTGATTTGTTTGATCAAAGTAGCTATTTAACCATTTCTTTCCCACAGATTTAGACATGAAACACTGGCATTGCTCATTATTTCTCCAAACTTCAAACAGACAGACAAACAAACAAAATCACTCTGCAGAAACTGCTTTGGGGGCTGAGCACCTTTATTTGCCTACTCAGAACTGCCCCTAGAAGTAGAAGGAAAATCAAATCACAGCAATGGCAGTTGGGGGGGTGGTGTGGGCTACTTTTCAGGTTTGGCTGAATTAAAAAATAAAAAGTGTGAAGCAGCCATTTAGCAAACAGTTAAAGGGTGTTCACTATTACATTCATATTTATATAAGTGAAAAATAATAAAAGTAATATTTCTTATTTTGTGCCAAGCAATGCTCTAAGTACTTTATCTATGTTGCTGCATTTAATGTTCAGAACACCCTTATGAAGTGCTATGTTTTTTAATGTTTTATTTATTTTTGAGAGATAGAGCATAGTGGGGGAGGGGCAGAAGGAGAGGGGGACAGAGGATCTGAAGCAGGCTCTGTGCTGACAGCAGTGACCCCAAACTTGGGGATCAAACTCACGAACTGAACTAAACTCATGAACTGAGCTAAAGTAAAACGCTCAACCAACTGAGCCACCCAGGTGCTCCTGAAATGCTAGTTCTAATTGTCATTTGCCCATAAGCAAAATTAGGCTTAGAGAGGTCAAGTGACTTCTCAGAGGATCTCAAGCTAGGAAGTGATAGAACCACAATACAAACCAAGGCAGTCTGATAACAGAGTTCAAACAGTCCACCGACCTCAATTAGAAATGTTTTTATACTTTTCCTTCACTTTAAAAAATAGAGTATTCCTGGGGTGCCTGGACGCCTCAGTCGGTTAAGTGTCTGACTCTTGGTTTCAGTTCAGGTCACAATCTCATGGTTGGTGAGTTACACAGCCTTGCACTGGGCTCTGTGCTGACAGTGTGGAACTGCGTGGGATTCTCTCTCTCTCCCTTTCTCTCTGCCCTTCCCCCATGTGCCTGTGTGCACACACGCGCTCTCTATCTCTCAAATTAAATAAATAAACTTTTTTAAAAAACAGAGTATTCCTTAAAATATTCAGAATATATAGAAAGATATCCTCATTATAAAGATTGCCAATACTGGGGTGGGGCTCAACTAGAGCCCCCAACTTGGGCTCTGAGCTGGGGAGCCTGTTTAACATTCTCTCTCTCCCTCTCTCTCTCTCGCCCTTCCCTGCCATGCGTTCTCTCTCTCTCTCTCTCTCTCTCTCTCTCTCTCTCAAAAATGAAAAAAATTGCTAACACTTATAAGGCATTTACTATTTTCCAGGAGTTTTTCTAATACATTGTGAATTGCTTTTAAAGCATCTATATGATTTTTACACATGAAAAGACTTAGCCATAGGAGAGTAAGTAACTTTCCCCAAGGTCTCTCAGCCTGGGAGAGCTGGATATACATCCAGGCATCCTGGCCTGGCTCCATGGGCTTAGCCACTAAACTACACCTTCTTATTAATATCCATTTCAATGTAAACATTTTCTACCAGAAAATAATTGTGTCAAATAAGATCTAAATACACATAATCAGTCTAGTACCCATATAGGCTACAACAGAAACCAAATCTTAACTTTTAGAGTAACAAGAGAAAGAATATACAATGATTGACTGTTACATACGAATTGTTTCTCTTCAAAATTCATAGGTTGAAGTCCTATCTCTCAGTGTGACTGTATTTCCAAACAGGGTCTTTAAGAAGGTAATCAACATTAAATGAGGCTGTGAGGGTGGGGCTCTAACCCAATAGGACTAACGACCTTATAAGCAGAGAGAGATATTAGGGGCACATGCATAGAAGAAAGGCTGTGTGAGGACACGGTGAGAAGGATGATATCTGCAAGCCAAGGAGAGGCTTTGGGAGAATCACCTCTGCTGGAAACTTGATCTTGGGCGTCTAGCCTCTGTAACTGTGAGAAAATAACCTTCTGCCACTTAAGCCATGCAGGCTACAGCATTTGGTTAGGGCAGTCCTAGTTGACTAAGACCTTGACTAACTCATATATAAATTTCTCAATTAAAGAACAGTTAGGTATGAGAGAGAAGGTTTGAGAAATAAATTTTAAAATGAGGTATAATGCTAGTGAAACATTTCCAGAACAGGAGAGGATCTCCTGAAGTAGGTCTCCCAGGACCCATTCAAATTTTTGCCATAAATTCCCAATATGATCACACATGCATTCATTTACCTTACACTGATTTTGTGCTAAGTGTATTGTACCTGGTTAAAGCAGTAAAGAACCACCTTTCTAGTTGTAGCAGCATCTGGTGACAAAATAGCAAATTCTGCAAACAGGAAAGATCAATTTGATTTGTAAACCAAATTATATACCTTTTAATTTTAAGATCCCAACTCATCTCATGAATCTTTCATGATTGGTAATATCTTATACATTAGAGATTTAAATTTTGTTGTGGTGTAACAGTGTCTGTATATGTTCAATTTCCATTACTCTTAATGAGTGTTCTGCTCAAACTGGCTTGTAAAAAGTTCACAGTGTGAAATGCATTTTGATTTTATGTAAAGATGAGATTCATCTTGTCATACCTCAAGCACCAAACAGAAGATAAAATGCGTATTTTAACACCGCAACCATTTCTTACTACAAAAAAAAAAAAATTGACAAGATGTCTACTCCAATTTTAGGAAGTACAACTTACTCAATTTATGAAACTTTGAAGATAAGGTGCAATAATTTACAGACAATTTACTTGCTCTAAATCCTGCCTCAACTATAGTTTTACACTGGCTGATTTTCCTCATCTACGCTCTAGTTTGTCAATTTTGTTGTCCACTAAAACAAGAAACATAGTCAGTGATGCATAATAATATCAGGTTTGTGGATCTGAAAAGACCTGACATTCTGAAAACAAACAAAACAACAACAGCAAAAAAAATCTCTTTAAAATATATCATTTGAATTAAAGTCTTTACCAGATTTATTCTACATAAGACATGGGAATAAATAGCTGTTGTCTATTTTTAAATTTAGTTGAACTGAGTATGATACCTATTGTTATTGAATATTATATTCATTATAAAGTATTTGATGGACATTTCCCGACTGAAATGTACCAAAGTATTGTTCCTTTGTATCTTATGCATAGGTCTTTGGCATTAGGTTGTGAAACTTATTGGCAAGTTTTTCTTTTTTTAAATATTTTTTAATATTTATTTATTTTTGAGAGAGAGAGAGAGAGAAAGTGGGGAGAAGCAGAGAGAGAGGGAGACACAGAATCTGAAGTAGGCTCCAGGCTCTGAGGTGTCGGCACAGAGCCCCATGCAGGGCTCTAACACACCAACCATGAGCTCATGACCTAAGCCGAAGTCCGACACTTAACCGACTGAGCCATCCAGGCGGCACTTGGCAAATTTTTCTTTAGCACCATACTGCATAGGAAAACCAGCCCTATGGGAGAGGAACATCCCTTTTTATAACTTCACAAAGTACAATTAGAGGTTCACTGATTATTTTATACATTACATTATGAGGATGGAGAGATGAATGCATAAGAGAAAGAAAGAATGGGTAGCTTATGAATTTTAGCATGTACACTTCTACCCCAGGGTTTTCAAAAGGTTGCATAAGGCAACACAACTTCTTAAAGTAAAAACAACTTTATATAATCAGAAGCTCTTTTAATAGAATGAATACCAGTGTAGGAGGGCTAAAAATATTTTACCTGAACTATTAATAATTATTGTTAGCAATTGTACAATAATCTTATTAAAAACTCTTCTCTAAACACCAATGTGGAACTTATCTTTGAGAATTTTGTGAAACAATAAGTATATATTGGTGTATAAATATTTAATTATTTAAATTTGGTGAAATAGATGTTTACCTTCAATATTGTATCTACTTAATAGGAAGAAAAATTAAAGACATATTAAGCCAGTAATATGTTGGTCAATTAATTCTTGGAAAATGATTATTTTTCTTAGAGAAATCATCATGTTTTCTGATTAATATCTTGGTTAACAAAGAAACCTTCAGATTTTAATCAGTAAGTACATAATTAACCTAAAATAATTTTCTTATATCAGCTTAAGTGTAAAAGCTATTTATGTCTGTTACAAGAAGGAATCGTGATTAAGATAGTTTATAACTTATTGTGTATATATGCCATAAATCTACTTCAGTTACCTGCCAAAAAAACAATTCTCCTTGTCTTCCTCATCTCCCGCTGTCCCCCACACACCTTGTCTTTTGTCTTCTTTTTTTGTTTGTTTCTATTTAGTACATCTTCTAAGTATTTCCTGCTAAAATAATACTCTATAGGGTAAGGAGAATGGTATCCTATTAAACTGAATTCATTTTGTATCTGTAATGGAATCCTATTGTGTTAACACCGAAACTGCTCTAGAAAGGGCTTTTGAATACTCCACCAATCATAGGTGCAAGGATAGTTGCAGCACATTAATAATCTAGTCTTTCCAGAATTGCAGGATATGTGACCTGAAAGTTTTGATAATATAATTGTTTCTTTACAGGATTCCAAAACCCAGAAAATAATTTCTAATATTTGTCTTTATATTTTGGTTCTATTAAATTAGGTTGTATTAATTTGTCACATGGCCACGTATGACTCTTGTTAATGAGGTCATGATTTACTTATATCATAATCTATAACTTAGGATAATTAACAGTGGACTTCACTTAGAGGTATGACACTAAGATTAATTCCATGGAAAATAAAAACTTATTTAGGTTTAAAAATGTATATTGCAAAATTCCATAAACTTTAGAAAGCTGATCTTCAGATTACAGACATTTTTTATAGCATACAAAGGAAAGTAGGTTGGTTGCATTAATTAAATTGGCTTCAAGCTTTCTAGAGGTCTCTAATAATTTTTTTCAACTCTTAGTTTGATGGGTTTTTTTTTCCCTTGCATTTACACAATTGAAACTTCTCTCCTAATGGCTATGTATCTTGAACTTGTTCTCTATTTTCCCCAAAGAATCGTATGATTTTAATTTGAAGTTGTGTGAATATTAGATATCAGTGGTGACTTGGTCAAGCAAGTTTTTATGTTAATAATGCAATTTCCTATGTTTCAATTTTATTACTTCATTAGCAAAAGTTTGGGATATAATAAAAAACAGAGAGGGCTATAAGATATAATAAAATATATGACTTCTAAAATCACCATCTATATTTAATTAAAAATACTAAAATATGAGGTATTTTATATTAAGTTCTATGGCACTATGACATTAAAGCCCAGGCTAATGTCATAGATGTGAATACTGGTATTCATAATCCCTGACCCTACCAAAACATCAAGAACAATACGTATCATACAAATACATCCAACTAAGCTTTCATTCCTTAATTTGTTATTTGCTATCTATAAAAATATTAAACAAAAATGTAGTTAATTTTATAGAAAAGGGGGTAGCATATTGAAAAATTAAGATCTCTCAACAGGAGCTGCTCTTTTGGCCCCTTCTCAGCATCTCCATTAGAGTTTGTTTGTATGAACATGCTGCCGATGATGATCCCTATAATGTTCTTCATCAAGACAACACAAAACCTTATGCCTCGCTTGATTCTCCTTTCCTTCTCATTCCACTTTTGCACTATGTTGGATTAGTCTCTTATTTCATCTAAATATACCCCTGAAATACCTTTCAAAAAAGTCTTTTCTTACTTCCATAATTACTTCCCTAGTCAGAAACTCGATTATTCTCTCTAGAACCAATGTTTTAAAAGGTCTCCTTGACATTAATGTCTTCACTTTCTAGTTTTACTGTCTCCATCTTCTTCTGTGCTACAAGATTTCTGAAACAAATTTAAATATCATTCTCTCTTGCTTACAAAACTTGTGGTGGCCCCTGTAGATTTTAGAATAAAGTCCAAACTCCTTATATTCTCGTCAGTTCCTTCCAAGAACCTTTAGAACAAACCCCTTCATATGAATATATTCTGCTTTTACTAAACCTTGGTTAGTTACCACTGAAATAGACTTTCTTCCTTCCATACACAGAAAAGTCCTTTTTTCCCCTTAAATCCAGTTCTAATATAATCTCCTTAGTTATAAGAAACCCCACCATGCCAGACTGAGATTATTATATCTTTTGTAATCATATTGAATTGGTTTTTTTTGCATATCTCTCAAATATACTTTTATCATATTGCATTGTAGACAGAGTAAATGAACTCCACCCCCATATGTTTGAATACTTTGAGGACCAAAGCTATCATAATCGTCATTGAATTTCCAGTACCTAGAATAGTGGCTGAAATGTAGACGATTATACAGGAAATGATTTATAACACCAGGATACAGCTTTTAAAGTATTTATGCTAATAAAATAGTCTTTAAAATGACAGAATATGCAATTTACAACTAAAGTTTATTTGCACACAGACCTGCATCAATCATTTGGGAGAACAATTTCACAAATAAAATTCTAGAGAGATAAAACTACATTCCTTTGCATATAATCTTTGCCTCAGAATAAAACCTGAGAAAAAATAATGGGTTTGATCTAGCCTATAAAGGCACTGATTTCAGGCTTTCTGAATAAAACAAAGACTGAGCATCTTCACTTGATATTTTTAACCTGAGTCCCTTACCCATTTTGTTCTCAAATGCATCAGTCTGAGTTCATTTTTTAGCACTCCCTGTCCACTAGTTTATAGAAACAGAGTCCTTTGTGTTGCTAATAGCACAACCTGCCAGGTCAGCCTCATTCAAATATTATTAAATAATTGGTGGAGAAATACCCCTGGGTTCTATCTGCACATACAGACAATAATCACAAAATATGCCCGCCTTGTGTTTTGTACCCACACATGAAGAAAAACGTTCATGTACTTCATTTGTAAATTTTAGATCAGCTTGCAGTCCAGGCAAGCTGCTCCCCGAGGAACAGTCTCCTAAATAGAGATTTGAAAGCAGGACATTTATTAGGGAATGCTCCTGGTATTAAACACCTAGTGAGGGAGGCAAGATTGACCACAGGGAGAATCTGAACAGTGATACAATCTAAACAAAGACCTCAGACAACCCCATGGAGAACTCTGATGATATCAGAGGATTTCATAGTTATTCACATTTGAATCAAGGCGCTAGGACTTTATATGTCCTGTGATGATCAACCACTGGATGCAGATTTCCATAGAAGGATGTCTGACTTTGAAAAAGACATTTTTCTTTGATGGACCATATTTTAACAGCATTCCCAGAAATTAGAAAAATAGCTATTATTCCTGAAAATTACCTGGGTTATACATCAACCATAGTTACTAAATTTTGATTTGTTTTTATACTGTGACTGTTTCTCCCATGATCGATCTGTCTACCTATCTTGAAGTATTAAAGTGAAATAAGGAGAAGCCTATAGCTAAAAGACTTAGCAATATATAAGAATTTGTAATTCTAATTACTAAAAGCGGTATACAACTTTTTAATTATTTGTATTACTTTTTATAAATACATTTGAATTTTATTCTTACTCTGTCTTCTAGCCTCAGGATAGATAATACTGGATGGGGGGTGGATCTTGAGATTAATATGTTTGAGTTTTTAGTTGCAGAGCTGGCTTAAGGTGATAGCTTTTTTTTTTTAAGTAAACTATACCCTGAACTATACCCCAAACTCATGACCCTGCCATCAAGAGTCATATTCTACCAACTGAGCTAGCTAGTTGCCCCCAAGAGGTATACAATTTGAGATAACAATTTAAAATGACATTTAAGAGGAGGTTCAAGATGGTGAAATAGGAACATACTAAACTCACCTCCTCCCATGGACAAGCCAGATCTACAGCTGTACATGGACGCTTTTGAAAAAGATCTGAAAACTAGATGATCAGCTTCTTCACATCAGCAAAGAAGAAAAGGATCACATGAAACTGGATAGGAGACGCAAAGATGTGGTCTCACCAAAAACTTCACCCCTGGTACAGTGACCCACAATCAGGAGGGATCTCACAACCTTGGAGCTCCTCCCTGGGGAGTGAAGAGTTTGCACCACATATCAGGCATCCCAACTCTTAAGACCTGCACCAGAGAGACAAGCTCCCAAAACATCTGGCCTGGAAAACCAATGGGGTTTGTGTCCACAATACCCAAAGAGCTATAGTGAATTGAAAAACACTCCTGACAGGCTACCTGCTGACTCACTTACCCCTGGAAAAGTGGCCTGACTATATTGAAGGAATTTCATCTCATAATCATAACAAGTCTGATGGAGGGGCAGGGTCCTGTTGGGATCCTCTCTAGAGATATATTCAAAGTGCTGAAACAAAACAAAACCAAACAAACAGACAAAAACTTCCACCCAAGAATACTCTATCCCACAAACTTATTTAGAATTGAAGGAGGGATAAAGAATTTTCAGACAAGTAAAAGCTAAAGGAGTTCATCACCACTAAATTAGCCTTATAAAAATTGTTAAAGGTACTTCTTCAAGCTGAAAATAAATGGCATTAATTAGTAACAGGAAAACCTATGAAAGAATAAATCTAACTGTAAAGGTAAATTTATAGTAAAAGTGATGGATTAATCACATAAAAGTAGTATGAACACTAAAAGCCAAAAGTAGTATAAATAACTATAACTATAATAATTAGTTAAGGGATACATGAAATGAAAAGATGTAAAGTATGCCATCAAAAACAAAATGTGTGCTATGTGGGAGAGTAAAACTGTAGAGCTTTAAAATGCTTTCAAACTTATCAACTTGAAATACACTATCATAAAACTAAGTTGTTATAACTAAGTTGATAAACACCAAGAAAAAAATCTACTGTATATGCACAAACGATAATGAGAAACAAAGTCTCATAGCAAAAAGGTTTCGAGAGACAGAGAGAGAGAGAGAGAGAGAGAGAGAGAGAGATAAGGAATAGAGAAACAACAAAACAGCCAGAAAGCAATTAAATGGCAATGAGCATACACCTATCAATAATTACTTTAAATATAAATGGACTAAATTCTCCAATAAAAAGACACAGAGTGGCTGAATGGATTAAAAAAAAAATCTATATGCTGCCTATAAGAAACTCACTTCAGATGAAAAGACATACACAGACTGACAGTATAAGGTGGGGAAATAAGAATATTCCATGTAAATGGAAGGAAAAAGAAAACTGGGGTAACTATACTTATATCAGACAAAAATATTTTTAAAACAAAAACTGTAAGAGACAAGAAGGGCATTACATTAATGATAAAGGGATTAATCCAACAAGAGGACATAACATTTGTAAATACTTAAACACAAAACATAGAAGCATAATACATATAAAGCATATAAATATACAAAACACATAAATATATAAAGCAAATTTTAACACACCTAAAGAGGAAAATAGAGAGCTATACAATACTAGTAGAGGACTTTAACACCTCACTCATATTAATGGATAAATCTTCCAGACAGAAAAGCAGTAAGAAACTGCAGGTCTCAAACAATGGTTTAGACCAGATAAATATAAGAAATACATAAAGAAAATCTCAGATTTGATGAAATATAGTATTAACCCCAAAAGTAATAAAAGTGAAAATAACAGATTAAATGGGTCTGATAAATTTATGAATGACTATGCCTATAACCCTAAAGTTTATTAGTTGGTCAGTTGATTGTAACTCAAGATATAGTTTTCCATATCAGAAGTTCCATAAAATAATTATCAGATTTCCATGTACCCCAGATAAATTTATACAGGTTAAGTACCCTACTTTTAATATTATTCTTTACCATCATTTTTTGTACAAATGTATCACATATATTATATAATGGGAAAAAATATCTCCATTCACTGCTATTCCAGGTTCTAAAAGATATTCTTTATTATTCTTTCCCCTGGGACTGGATAGTGAAAAGGAACTTCTCCTATGTTCTTATGCTTACAGTATTAATAGAGCACCAGCTTTTTGATGTAAGGAAAAGTCGAATTTTGACTTTTATTATTTGAGAATGGTATGATGAACTCCTACAATACCTATTCAAAATCATGAGTAAGCATAGATTTTATTTATTTTTATTTCATTCTATAGTTTCAAAAAGCCTTTGTTACAGCATGGCATTTAAAAGAGATTATCATTCTCATGTTGTAAAACTCAAAAAAAATGACATCTCCAATTTTGGCCTTACTATATTTTATTCTGAATTTATAATTTTATGACCTCAAACAAGGCTTTCTCCTTCTGCATCTCCCTCTCCCTCCCCCTCATCTTCTCCCTCTCCCCCTTCCTCTCCTTCTCCTTCTTAACGGTTCTAATTTAAATAGGTGGGAATCTTTTTCAAGGTCAGGTATATATAGTGTATGTTTTGCTTGACAATTCTAAATTCAACTTTAAGGACATAAATATGAACAATCTTGAGCTTAAAATATTGAAAGTTTAGTTAATTTTATCCCCAACAGATGTAACACTTGAACTACAGAATAAAATGAGTTAAAACTTTTTTTCACTGTAAACTACTTTTAAACTATTTTAGATACTTTTTGGAAACATTACAATATTTCAAGCTACCAAACAGATATACAGAAGTTCTGCAAATATTTTATTTTTACAAATTAGAAACTCATCATAATTAAATTTAAAAAAATTTGGGTAGCAAATAAGGGGTACAGGTTTGATAAATTCTTCAAGCAAGTTTGTTTTCTGTGTTATGTTTCAAAACATAGTTACCTATAGTTTCACAAAAAATAGACAAGTCAGTCTGATTGAGGTAGACTACTTTTACTCTAAATCCTGAGTTATAAAAAAAATGTTTAAAACAATTGTCCTTTAAACATTATACAATGTGATTATTAAAATTACATACTGGAATTAAAATGATAAATATATAAGAGGCAGCTTCCTTCCCTGTTTCAAAATAAGAAAAACTCTGAGCTTTCAGGCACATTTTTTTAAAGATCATTTCAGCAGTGTCAAGCTGTGAAGCATCTACAGCTCATCTGCATATACTAATTTTCATCCAAATTGTTATGGTGCTGACCATCTGGATGAATGAATGCTACAGATGACTAGCCAGGTCCTTTAAACAGAAGCTGAAGTTATGCCTGCTGCTATGGAAAAATATATTTTGGTTGATCCTTAGGAAGTCCATTTGTCAACATGCTGGAAAGTGGAAATGTGCCTAGATATGTTCTACATAGAATTTCTCTGCTACATACTATTTTATTTTCCTGAAAACGTTACAAACAAGAGTCTCAGTTCTTGATTACTGGAAAAGAGGCTAAAGAGCTAAGATTGAAGTCAGAATGCTTGGGTTTGAGTTAGGATTTAAAGCTTTTCCTAGTTTTTGTGTGCATGTTGAGGGGAGGGCTGTTTGGTTTCGTCTGTGCATGTGGCAAATCTAAAGTTCTCTGAACTTTAGTGTCTCTATCTTTTAATGGGAATAATAAATAGTAAAACATTATTAGAAACATTGCATAAAACAATGTAAATAAAATCATTGTTGCTATTTTTATAAAGACTAATAACATGGATAAACTTTTGTAAAACTGATCAAGAAAGCAGAAAAGCCCAACCTGAAACCATAAAACTCCCAGAAGAAAACATAGGGAAGATTCTCCTTGGCAATGGTCTCAGCAATGATTTTTTTTTTGGATATGAACCCAAAACTTCAGGCAACAAAAGCAAAAATCAACAAATTCAACTACATCGAAGAAAAGGCTTCTGCACAACAAAATGACATGGCAATCTATGGAATGGGAGAAAATATTTGCAAACCAAATATCTAATAAAGGGTTAATATCCAAAACATAAAACTCCTACAACTCAATACCAACTACTACTACTATTACTACTACTACTGGTAATAATAATAATAATAATAATAATAATGATAATGATAATAACAAAAGCTGAAGTTATGCCTGCTGCTTTGAAAAAATATATTTTGGTTGATTAAAAATGGGCAAAGGAGCTGAATAGACATTTTTCCAAAGAAGACATTCAGATGGCCAACAGATACATTAAAATGTATTAACACCACTAAACATCACAGAAATTCAAATCAGAACCACAATGAGATATCACCTCGCCTATTAGAATGCCTATTATCAAGAAGGCCAGAAATAATATATGTTGCTGAAGATGTGGAGAAAAGGGAACCCTTGTGCACTGTAGAAGGAAGTGTAAATTTGCACAGCTGCTATGGAAAACAGTATGGAGGTTCCTCAGTATGTTAAAAATAGAACTAACATATGATCCAGCAATCCCATTTCTGGGATCTGAAGAAAATTAAATTACTCATTTCTAAGAGACACCTGTACCTCCATGTTTATGTCAGCCAAGATTTGGAGACAACTTAAATGTCCACAAAGATGAATGGATAAACAAAATGTGGTATATATACAATGGGATACATTCAGACATAAAAAAGAGGGAAATTCTAGGGGCACCTGGGTGGCTCAGGACTTTGGCTCAGGTCATGATCTCATTGTTCATGGGTTCGAGCCCCACGTCAGGATCTGTGCTGACAGCTCAGAGCCTGGAGCCTGCTTTGGATTATGTATCCCCCCGCCGCCTCTCTCTGCCCTGCCCTGCCCACGCTCTGTCTCTTTCTCTTTCAAAAATAAACATTAAAAAAAAAACAGGGAAATTCTGCCATTTGCAACAACATGGATGTACCTTGAGGGCATTACGGTAGGCAAAATAAGTCAGAAAGAGAAAGGCAATAGTATATGACCTCACTTATATACAGAACCTAAAAAGCCAAACTCAGAAACAGAGTAGAATAGTGGTTGTTAAGGGCTAGCAGTAGAGAAAATGAGATGTTGGTTCAAGGGTACAAACTTCCAGTTAGAAGATGAACAAATTCTGAAAACCTAATAACCAACATAGTGACTATATTATACTAATATATATTAGTGATTATACTATACTAATAACACTTTATTATATACTTGAAAGTTGCTATGGGAGTAAATCTTAAATGCCTTCATCATAAAAAAAAAAAAAAAGTCATTATCAGGGCGCCTGGATGGCTCAATTGGTGGAGCAAGTGATTCCTGATCTTGGAGTTGTGACTTTCAGCCCCATGTAGAGTGGGTGCATGGAATGAATGAATGAGTGAACTAACTTTATCATGGTAATCATTTTACAATATATATGTGTGTCAGATCACTTTTACACCTTAAACTTATACAATGTCATATGCGAATTATATTTCAATAAAGATAGGGGAAACACAGAGAAGGCCAAATAAGTGTGAATTTAAAGGCTAAATATAAATACATAAAGCAATAGCCATATTTAAAGCCATAAGTAACCAGTGGAACTAATTTATGCAAACAAACTTGAAAATTTAGATGAATTAGTCAATATTCTAAAAGAAATAAATTATTAAAATTGACTTACAATGAAAAAGAAAACGTGAATAGTCCTATAACTGTCCAGTAATATAAATGTGAGGATGAACTCCAAACAGACTTCTGAAAAACTGCAGAATTTTACTGGTAATCAGAAAAATGTAAATTAAAATGTTACCACTCCATAGATATTCTCTTATAGTTCCAAATAATACTAAGTACTTGAGGAAATGGAAACACTTATACTGATAAGTGTGTAAGTCTGTACAAGCATCTGAAAAAGAAATTCATTAATATTTAGGAACACTGAACATGTATGTTTCTTCCAAGGTAACAATTTCACTTGCAGATGTCTTCTCTAGAGGAAATTTTTGTATAGGAGCACAAGGGGACATGGTGTAGAATGTTTTGTTCCAGTACGGGATATAAGAACAAAAAAGGTACAACCCTAGCAGTCTCTTAGTAGGAGAAGAGATAATTAACCAGATGTTTATTTATTCAATGTAACACTATACAATAATCAAAGTGCACCTTTGTATTAACATGGCAAATCTCAAAAACAGCTTTTGACTAAAAAAGCAATTTGACAAAAAATGCATATCTCATTATGCCATTTCTCTACAGTTAAGTATAAAACGCACCCATACATATTCTATTATATATGATTCACATCAACTTCAAGATTGTCACTTCTGTACATATCTCACTCTATAAAATATAAAGCAAATAAGACAAATATTAACATTTGTTTACTCATGAGTTATGTCTCTGCCATATTACGGCTACTCTTTTGTTTAAATGGTTTCATCATTTTAAAGGAAAGCAATCTGTATAAGAAAAATATAATAATAGTTTTAAGACTCATTCATTCATAAGTACTTAAACTGACCTAGCATAAAATAAGTCATAAATTGAAGCCCACCCCTAGTATCTAGTTGCAGTCTCCAGATTTAACTTCCTACTAAAATGATCCAGGTTTATCTGGGAAAAAATGGCTTATTCTAGAATCTGGGTCAAAAAATGGACAAGGTCAGCCTACCATATCACATTGTGTAAGAATGTAAGTTAATGGGGTGCCTGGGTTGCTGAGTTGATTAAGCATCCAACTCTTGATTTTGGCTCAGGTCATGATCTCATGGTTTGTGAGTTTGAGCACCATGTCGGAATCTACACTGACAGCTCAGAGCCTGCTTGGGATTCTCTCTCTCCGTCTCTCTCTCTGCCCGTCCTCTGCTTGCTCAAGCTCTCTATCTCAAAATAAATAAATTAATTAAAAAAAAAGAATGCAAAATAACTATGAAAGAGTCCTGGAGCCATGTGTTAAGGAGGCAGGACACTGCCTCTTATGATTATGGAGATAGAATATCTTAGTGGCCAACAGCTATTCATACACATTTTTATTATGTATATTTTGTTTATTAAAGCTTTTGAAAATGGATGATTTCATCTCTTATTCCTTCCCTCCCCATGCATACCATGGAATAATGTTCCAAGGAGGTAAGAAGTTAGCAAGCCTTTTGACCCACACTAAACTATGTCTTTCAACTTAGCCCATGTCAGTAATTTTGAATTCCATTTACCTAATTTTTTTTGCTTTCACTTTTCAGTTGCTTAAAAACATATTTTGCCCCTCAATCTATCAGTATGTTTTACTTAGCCAGGCATAATGAATAAAATACCATTCTCAAGAAAGGCAGCTAACTCTTCACCCATAACTTACCACATCAACAATAATGGCAAAGCAGAGGTATCTCTCATTTGGGAATGGCAGCTAGACATCATGGCCCAAATTGTTTCCAAACTACTGTAATTGCCACTACGGTAGCTTCTTTATTATACCAGAAAAATCTGAAATTTGAGGATTTTTTTCTACATTTTAAAAGCTTTACTATGTTTGGGAATAGCAAAAAAAGAATACACAGAGAAAGCAATGTGTCACTGGATAATTTAGTTTCAAAAATAGCTCATTCAAGCATGCTTGGCCTAAACCCCCACCTGCCTTCATAGTCAGAGACCATCTTTAAGTTTTGCTGAAGGTTAAAGAATAAACTGAATGTTCAGACTCAAAAGAGTGAGTCAAAGACAGAGAAAACAGTTCCTATTCATGTCGAAGTTCTGCCTTTGAGAATAGAATTTCCTTGTCTGAGGATCACACTCTCACCTTTATGATAACAACAGGAAACAATCCACTCCAGTATGCTCCAAAAGAACTAACTGACTGAACCAGTGGCTTCAGTAGGATAAGCTTAACTAGCCTCACCACTGTGGTATCCATTGTCCCTGTGAAGATCCATCCTAGTCTGAGTAAATGTAGACATTAGAGCTACCTTTATTCCCATTTCAGTGACAATGTTGACTTTAACCCCAGCCCTGTAATCTTGGTAAACTTAGAAGTTTAAGCAAATGCCCTTTAATTTTTGTGTTTCATAAAAAGGTTTATTGCAAAGAAATATCTACCTACATGACTCAAATAAAGCAGAAGGATGCTCTCTTTATTTACCTGTGGCAAGACCCAATACAGACTCTTCAAATTCTCATCCTTTGCCTCATAAATGATTACCTGAACTACTGTGTGACACAGAATAAAATGCTTGTGAACCAAACTTCCCCACAGAGTATTGTTGGACTTAGACCTGCCCTCAACCAGAGCCAGCATAAAACTCCAAATAGGCTGACATCAGGGTAAAACATTCTCTGATTACTGTCCTATCATAGTATTCTTGCTCACCACACTTCCCCACACCCAGTTCTTTCCAGCTTTATTGACTTCACCCTATTAAAGCAAAGCCCCTTTTCTTCCTAACTTTTGAGATGCTTGCAACTTGCATGGTTGAAACACATTTCAAAAGTCTACATCCAGCTATCGCAAAGGTCTCCTTCACCTTTCTTGCAACAATCCTTCTGAACAAAGTCTCTGCTTCCCTAAAACCCAATTTTTGTAATTTTCTTTTTAATTTTTTTTATTTGACACCAGTTGTAATACCCTGTGGAAGAAACTGTTGGTTCTCCCTATCCCCAGTATTAATTCTCCCCCTTTTTCTATAGTAATTTTTTTTAATTTTTAAACTTTGAAATATAATCCAAATTTCTCAGAATCCTTCACAACTAAGTGTGGTCATTTAACAAATCTGGCCAGTTGGAGGTAAGCAGAACTGGTATTTAAGTTCCCAAAACTGTAAATAAAATTATGTGCTTTTCTCATTTCTGTTAGCGGAACATGGGTGTGATGTCTGCAAATAGAGCAGCCACACTGGACTATGAGATGTTAGCCATCTGTTGAGGATGGTAGAACAAGATAGATGGAGCCACTGCTTTTTTGGGAATTTTATCACTTGCAGCCAGATCTAATGCAAATTGAACCCCTTTAATTCTCCTTTCCTCCACTAGCACTCCACTAAAAAGTTTTAAAAATGTTCAAATCTTTGTTACCTCAGGGTGAATCTCACTTAGTGAATGATCATTTTTAGATTTTTTTTTTGTTTTTTGAATTTTTTTTAAGTTTATTTAGTTTGAGAGAGACAAAGAGAGAGCATGAGTGGGGTGGAGGCAGAGAGAGGAGAGAGAATTCCAAACAGGTTCCATGCTGCCAGCGCAGAGCCCGACATGGGACTTGAAGTCACAAACTGTGAGATCACGACCTGAGCTGAAATCAAGAGTTGAATGCTTAACCGACTGAGCCACTCAGGCACTGTTGTTTGTTTGTTTGTTTGTTTGTTTGTTTGTTTGTTTGTTTTGTTTGTTTTTAAAATAAAGCACAAAGAAGTGAAAGTGAAATTACTAGAAATGAATAGTGGACAGTCTCTAGAAGTTAGGATAAATCATCTATTGATTTAAGTCTTTTCCTTTATTACAGTGTAGTAAATAATTACAAATAATCAGAACACAGTGGAAATGAGAAAGAACTAATGACTACCCTGCTGAAAAGATACTTATTCCCTGTTTATTAGCCTGGAACTAACAATGACTTGGTTCAAAAGAGTATAATTCTGACATCCCTGTCCATTAGACAGCCTGTCTTTTTACCCATGATCAAATATAAGTACCAATTTATAACTCCCTAATTCAACCCACAGTTACCCAAGTCACAGCAAAAATCATATGCAACAGAGATGTCAAATGAAGTTTATTGGCATGCAAATGTCAAAATCAGAAAGAGCAGCTGTAGCATTACAATATAGTGAGTTCACTTTACTATAAGGCCACAAAAAATGACTGAAAGTAATCTGAACACTACTCTTATTTTTAAATCTCTTACCTTTGAGCTAAAAATCTCATTAAAATTCATGCTTGCTTCTTTGGAAATTCATTCATGCACACACACACACCCTATAACTTTTAAGACTACGTATGCTATGGATCCATTTTTGCCTCCATTGGTATTAGTAGAAGGAATGTGTACTTATTTAAGTACGAAAGTTTACCAATTGTGACTATAAATTAAAATTAAAAGGATATAAATATTTATATGTATGTATTATTTTATTGCATGCACCCCTATACTTATAGATTAATTTTAATTTTATTTTTCTTTCAGGACACAACTCTTATTTCTGCTTATATCACTAGCTTAAACTATAAATAAAGTTACGGTCATACAAAGTTAAAATAAGTTCATGATACTAATTATTAAGATCAAAATCATTGGCATATTTAATGGATATATGCCAAAAGTTATCTATTAAAGGTATATATATACATATATATGTACATATATGTTCAAATTAAATAACTGTCGTAGGTAATATTCACATATCTGTGACTAAAGTGACATAAATTCAAGTTTGAATATGACAGTAATTTCAGCATTTCTAATACTCATTGGTTTATCTAAGAATATATTTTCTAGGTGATTTTGAATGACATATAGTTGCTTGGTAATCAGATTTTACTTTTTTTTTTTTTTTTTTTTTTTTTTTTTACTTTCATGACTTATTCTACAACATCACATCAATTCAAATTTACAGTAAATCTTACCTAATTAATACACTAGTGGGAAGAGAAATATGTCCAATTAAGTCATTGTCCCAGTTATTAAAAGCCCATTGGAAAATATTATGTTAACTGGTAATCATTTTTTCCCTAAATTTTTAAAATAAAAAGCAGTATCATATATAAGGATAAATAAGTCCTACTTAACAATCTTAGCACTAGAGCAAAGAAATAATTAACTACAGAGAAATCCATATTTTTTCTTAGGAACTTGATAACTAAAGTCAGACATTAAAATAAAATATGTGCTTATATATATATTTCACAATCAGTATTCAGTCAACACAAATGTAGTTAAAATGAGCTAGGTGTGTATTATTTCAAACCAATCAATTTATCTTTGAATTCAGAGCAATTAAGGAACAAAATGAAGATTTAAATACACCTCTACAGTGTTCCATCTATATCAGAGAGAATCCCAAACTCTGCTTTTGAATACTAATATATATATATATATGCACTAAAATGTGGTATTTAATAGTTTCAAAATAAAATTGTTTCATTCACTTTAATTATATCTATATATCCATATCTCAATCACTATCTACCCATTTATCTAAAACTTCTATTAAAAAATCAGAGATCACTGAACAAAAAACTTAGATTTTGAATTCCATTTCACCTCATAGCTATCTTAATAGGATTCAAGATTGTACTGGTCTATTTGAAGAACTATCTTCCAATAACTATATGATTTCTTTCATCAGACAGAGAACTGTTACCTACTTTGAGCTAATAATCCTCCAACTACTTTATTTAGCAGCCTACCATTAAGAGATAGTTTTCTCCTTTTTTTCTTTGATCATTTGTAAACTCTGTAAAATTCATATGTTATATGAATTGTTGGCCTTTGCAACTGAAATTTGATATTATAAACATAACCCTTTGATATTCATCTAGAGCTTAACATGAAGTGTTTTTGAAATTTATATAATATTTAATATGACACATTGGAAGTAACCCTGTATCTTCTCTTTTTTAATGTTTCCAATTAAATATTTGTTAAGGTTTTTAGACAACATACAAAATTCACTAATTTATGCACTCATAAAATATATTCTCTAGATATCTGCATTTTGAAAGTATAAACACTAAGCAGTATGCTGAGATAATGAATTAAGTGTTATGAAAATGAAGGAGTGTACGACAGTTAACAGTTGAGATTCTAGAATTACAAACCTAGAGTTGCATTCTGTTTTGGCTATCTATCAGCAATGGGCTGCAATTCCTTCATTTGTGAAATAAGAATAGTAAGAGGGAGTATCTCACAGACTTGTTGCAAGGTTTCAATGAAAGGAAAGAAATGAAGAGTCCTTAGCACAAAGGCTCATACATGGAAAGCATTCAATACATGATGGTTTTTATCAAATTTCTCTGTAGAAATCAAGGAAGGTTTGCTGCAAGTTTTAGTGGATGATCTGGGTTCTAATACATAACAGCACTGTGCCTGGAATGAATGAATGAATGAATGAATGAATGAATCTCTGAGACAAGTAGTATTTCAGACTAAGGGGCTAGTTAAAACAAAAAGGACAAAGACATGAAAAAGCAGGTCCAAAGAAAATTAGTAGTTTCATGAGGCTATAACATAGTATCAATGAGAGGATTCACTATGGATAGGTTCTTGCAATTCAGGTACTTCCAGTTTTACTGTTCAGAAAAACATAGGCAGGACTTGGGCTTAATTTAGAAAAGACCTGGAATTACCTCCTAGAAGTCTTAAATAAAGAGCAGTGTAATCATAAGTCTTAAGTTCAGGACATTCTGGAGAAACCAAATACAACAATAGAATAATTGAGACAACATGCCTTCCTTAAGCCTTGCCCTACCGGAAGGCAAAAATAAGGTTGTCTTTAGAATGAAAAACAGGAGCTTAGTGAAGTCTCCCCACCTCTACCCACAATTCAAAATCTCTCCCATCTCTCTTAAAATCCCAATTTAGAAATCTACAATTATTATTCCATAAAATTTTAAATCTGGAAGATGCCTCAGAAATTACAGTCTCAAACTTCACAAAATTTCAGTTACAGTTCTCTGTAATTTTTCTCCATTGCACTTAACCAAATTTTAAAGTTCTATATCTGTATAATTGTCTGATTAATCTGTCTTTCCCTACTACAATATGAGTATCATAGGAGTAAATAATGTGGGTTTTTTTTGTTTGTTTGGTTGGTTTGCTTTGCTCACCATATATTCCAAAAAGCAAGCACAGTGTCAGATACATCGGAGGTGAACATTACCTATTGAATACATAAATGAATATTTTACAGCTGAGGAAACTGAGGCCAAGGAGTTTCCATGCTTTTCCCTAGCTTACATCTTTAGAGAGATTCGGACCTGGAAGCAGCTTTATGGATTATATTCTATGTCGTCTCCTAATCGTAGCACATTACCATGTGTTAATCATAAGCTCTCCCAGACAACTTTTTTAGTAATGATAAGCACTTCTTACATGTTATAAGCACATCTCATTACATGTCTCTAAAACCTTAGTATGAACGAATGTAACAACCTGTTTTATCTATTCTACAAGAGACTCAGAGAAGTTTAGAATTTGGAGATTTTAGCAAGAGGTATAGCAGTGTAAATGATAAAAAAACATGATTAAACACCAGCTTGGTCCACTTCACAATTTTGCCTAAAGCTATATCCAGGTTCTTTATCCTGTGATCATGCAAATAAAATATGTGAGCCCATTTTCCACTAAAAGTTAAATAATGAGACTCCACAAGCCTTCTAGACCCTAACAGAACAAGAATTCTTTAACCAGCAAGGACGAGGATAGGAATGGAGACAGGGGACTCAGGAAAGAGCAACAGAAAGATCTTAATAGTCTTCCTCTTGGAAATTGACAGCTATTTTATCATGCATACTGTTCAGTAACTATTTGATGTTTCTTAAGAAAATGACAATAAAGAATGACATTAAAATGAAAAGGGATAATAATGTTATTGTAATTCAAATGTCATTTTCATGAATATATTAACTTATGTAAAAGAAGTTACTTATTATTCCTTGTGTCCATATAAGAATCCACATTCCATCTAAAGATATTTGTTATTCTCTTCAACCATAATTCCATCTTGGAGATAGAAAACATTGCATTATCTAAGGACACAAAAAAGAAAAAAAAAAAACTGTCAAAAGTAATGCTGGTGTTATGCTGGTGTTTCTACCACAGCACAGAGTTTTCTCAGGATTACTTCAACCTGGGTTATTCACTGAAAAGAATGAACATTGATACCATACAAATTTTTATGCTTATAAAACAACAACAACAACAACAACAAAACAAAATGAATGGATCCTACCAAGGATGACTGTAACCTTACGCAGTGTCTCCCTTATATACTGCTATATAAAATATTACCTAATTAAACATTTTGTTAACTAATTTTTGCACCCATTTCAAGCTTAATTTCTTTCACTCAAAGTCAACAGCACCAACATCTAAAATCAAGCTACAATACAAAGACTTAAATATATACTTCAATACTGGAATATGGAATTATGGACTATATGACTTGTCTTAGATCAGTATAAGTGGTCACTGCTTCATTGTAACAATTTATTCAAAACACAAAGTAGCTCTAAATTTCTTTTGAACAAGTGAATTAAAATCAATTAAAATATCAATAGCTCATGATTTTTAATTTTTGAATCAATATTTCTATATTAGAGAAACAAATTAACCATGCTAATTCTTCCAATGATATTTATTTACATTTAAAACAGTATGTGTTTATAATCAAGGAAGAACACTTTAGAGAGTGAGATGGTCTATGTTTGTCTTTTAAAAATAAGTTTAAAATTAGATATACAAAAGGTACTATGAGAATCAGATTGGATAAAAAATTTTCTGACTTTTTTAGTAACAGTGGTCATATGTTAATTGTCAGCAAATGTCTCTGCCTTTCTCATTAGCATTATTTTTGGGGAGGAGGGATTCTTTCTATGATCTGCTTTTTTAACAAATAGCCTTTACTTTTCAGAGCAATTTTAGGTTCAAAGCAAAATTGAATGGACAGTACAAAGTTCCCACATACCCTCTGTCCCCACAAATACATAGCCTCCCTCATTCAACAATGTACCCCACCAGAGTGGTACATTTGTTACAACTGATGAACCTATGTTGACACATCATTATCTACCAACGTCCATAGTTTACACTGGGGTTCACTCTTGGTGTTGTGCCTTATATGGGTTTTGATAAATATATAATAATACATATCTATCATTTCAGTATCGTATAGAATAGTTTTACTGTCCTAAAAATCCTCTGCATTCTATATATTATCCTCTCTCCTTCCCCCTAATCCCTGGCAAACACTGAACTTTCTACTATCTCTATAGATTTCCTTTTTTCAGAATGTAATATAATTGGAATCATACAGTATCTAGACATTTTAACATTATTTTTACTTTCCTTTGAGAAATTCACCCATTCATTTTTGGCCTTGGAAAGGATAGCTCCTGGTTTGTTAAGCCAATGAGCCCATCACATGTCTTAGACTTCACAAGCTATTCACACTTCTCCTACATACCAACATGGCTCTCTCCTCAGGGCTTTACTTCATTTTTATTTTATTGTTGAGGCTTTCTCTGGAAATTCCATCCAAAAATTCTAAACTGTTTTTCATAACCCTTATTGCTCTTTCCTGCATCACTTTTATTTATTTACTTACTTTTTATATAACTTATTGTCAAATTGACTAACATATATAGTGTTAGAACTATAGAACATGTATACTGTGTTCTTAGTTTTGGGGGTAGATTCCTGTGGTTCATCACTTACATACAACACCCAGTGCTCATCCGAACAAGTGCCCTCCTCAATGCCCATCACCTTTTTTCCCCTCTCTCCCACCCCCCCCCCCATCTCATCCCTCACTTTGTTCTCTGTATTCAAGAGTCTCATGGTTTGCTTCCTTCCCTCTCTGTTTGTAACTATTTTTACCCCTTCCCTTCCCCCATGGTCTTGTTAAGTTTCTCAAGATCTACATATGAGTAAAAACTTATGATATCTGTCTTTTTCTGACTTACTTATTTTGCCCAGATAATACTTTCGAGTTCCATCCACTTTGCTGAAAATGGCATGATTTCATTTTCTCATTCCTGCATCATCATTATCATTAGCCAAAATATGTCATTGTTTAGAAATTTTTCAATTTCATTATCATTAGCCAAAATATTATGATTTAATTATATTTATTTTTTTCTGTCTGGATACTTACATTAGAAAGCACATTCTATGAGGGCTGGGATTTGGGTCTACTTTATTCATAACTATATTCCAGAGCCAATATTACTGCCTGGGACATATTTGCTTAATAATAATGTGCTAATTAAAGGAACAAGATATTTACAAAAAAATGTTTAATCTGGACTTAATAATACTTTTGAAGAAATAGTAAGTTTTAACACTTTCTAAACAAATGACCAATTAATATTGCATATATTGAAAAAATACTCAGATTATTTGAACTGAAAAAGAAAAAAAAACCTGATCGTGGTTAAGCTGCAATATGTTAGTTTACATATCACTAAGATCTTCAGTGAAAATACAGCCACATTTGGAATGAAGGGGAACAACTATAAAAGTGGGCATTAAATTTAGTGAAAGCAAAACAAATACTTTAGGTAGGTCACCTTTTACGGAATGGTCAGATTCACAGACAAAATAGAACACTGAAACACTTGTGAGCTGAACAGATTCTCAGGTTTTCATACATAAAGTTGGTTTTAGGCAGTTTTCAGATTGCCCCAAGGGATAAAAAGAACAAAAGATTATATTAAATTATTTTGTATTAACAGCATTGCTTTAATAAAGATGAGGCATTTCATTAAATGAAAGAAATGCAATGCACAATTTTCAGTATATGCACATATACATATACATAGGTTTACACATATATAGATAAGCATTTGTTATAACAGTGACAGAGAAGGTTTGGTTTTGCAGAAAAAGTCTGCATTATTTGCAGTTTCAGCCTTGAAAATCTTTAAAACAATTTGCTATGTATTAATTTTGGTCTAGGTAGGTGCTAGAAATATTTATCATAACCAATTATTAAAAACTGCTTACTTTGTAGTTTCAGTTTTGAAAATTTCTAAACAATTTTCTTTTATTATCCTGAGTTGCTGTTGTCAGACCAGGTATACACTGCACATTTCTTTGTTCTCTTAACCAATTACTCCCCTAAGCTATTCCACTTTTGGCTTTCTTTCCACATTCCTTATCATGTAATGTTATTAAACAATGTATATATAATCCAATCATAAACTAAAAGACATTACCAATACTAATATTTATCCTTCAAATTTTACATTTGCCAACAAATTATATTCTTACAAATAAGAATTCAGATCAAAGGCATTTATCTCCAACACTGAACACTTAGAAGAGTAACAGCAATCTTTTCTCAGAAGTAACCTACAGGGGTGTCTGGGTAGCTCAGTTGGTTAAGCGACTGACTTCGGCTCAGGTCATGATCTCACAGTTTGTGAGTTTGAGCCCCGGGTCGGGCTCTGTGCTGACAGCTCAGAGCCCGGAGCCTACTTCAGATTCTGTGTCTCCCCCTCTCTCTACCCTTCCCCAGCTCACTCTGTCTGTCTGTTAATGGTAAATAAATGTTAAAAAATGTTAATTAAAAAAGAGGTTACCTACAAAAACAGTGTACAATTCTCATCCATATGACATTTACACTCATTTTGATATTGAAATAAAAATATTTGAATGACCAGTTACAAGTTCTATCACTGAATCATGAGTAATTATTGCCAACACTATCAACTAATGTGCTTTCTCCGGAGGCTGATGAAATGATCTCTTCAAATGAACACAAGACAGACTGTACTACACTAACCTTTTCCAGATTCATAAGGACATAAATGGCATGGAGTTTGATTATTTGCAATATTTGTTGTTTTGCCATCTTTTTGTTTTCCAGAGATTTCAGTTAGGAATCCTTAAGGAACTTTACAAAATTAAAAATGAGAGAAAAAGAAAATCCTCATTCTTTCCTAGATAACCCTTTTGTCTAAAATACTGGGTGCATGACTTTATTCATAACATGAAAACAAATATTTTGTTTACCACATGAACTCAGGTAACCTGTCAGACTTATCACTATCACTACTTGTGCTGCATTTTTTTTCAACTGAGTAGGTAGTACTGTAACATCAGACTTTTGGTTTTCTTTATAATTAGGACTGGTCAGGTCAATTTGATAATTTCTTAAATCTTTAATTTGTTGACAGGCTTACTTAAAATTATGGGAGCCATTTTTGGTGGAATATGATTTTATATTTACTATAAACATATTTTTATTTATTATATTTTCATTTTTACTAATTTTCATCAATCATTCAATCTATAACATTGTAACTTTTATTTCTATGTACATTTAATAATTTTCAAACTAAAGATAGTTAAAAACTGTTTTATGGTAATACAAATTGTTATTCAGTACAGTAATTACAGTATGATTAAAAACACATAATTAGGGTTTACAAAATTTGGATTCTGATTATTTCATTATATTTTAGTGCTATGATGAGCTGTGTGGTTGTTGGTAACACTCCCTAGATCTTATTCATTTTTAAAATGAATGGTCAGAATGAATTTGAAGGGTTTCAAATTCTATGACTCTGAAAATACCTAAAATATTTCGTCTTAACCTCAGCATAACAAAAGTCATATGCACAATGCAGGAGTTATATTCAAAACATTTAATAATAGAATGGCATTTACCCATCAGAGCCATATTTGCAGAAACAAGTACAATCTTATATGAACATTTTTGCTTAATATGGAAGAGATGCCCTTTACGGCAGAATAAACAAGATGACTGACTGAAGAGTAACAGTAAATATCTATGTCCAAAATAGATTTTTTCAAGTTTCTAAGAAGTTTTCACCAGGTGGGTTATGAGTCTTCTCAGTCTGGAAAAATCATTTCACTGACTAGTTTCTAGACCCAGGGCTGTTCTGTATAAAATGAGATTAGTATAGCCTAGAGCCTTCCTTAATGGCTAATTAAATTAATTTGGGAAATACTGTTGGTAATCAATGCAGATGAAATCAGAGAGCAGGAAAGTGACTTGCTAGTGTGGTCCTTAGACCAGTACTAAGAGCATCACCTGTGAATGTGTTACAAATGCAAATTCTCAGGTCTCATCCCAGACTTACTAAAACCAGAAACTTTGGGGGACTAAAGCAACAGTGTGTGTTGGGGGGTGGGGGGGTGGTAAATATGATCTCCAAGGGATTCTAATGAATACTAAATTTACAGGACTACTGGCTTAGATTATCATAGTGGGCTGGCATTTTGAATGATGAAGGCGGCAGGTGCTTAGATACTGTATTTCAGACATATTTGGCCTGATTCACCTCAAATGTTAAAGATTAGAAAATAAACCTTAGGGAATTTGTGGTCAACTAGCAAGCAAGAAGTGAATCAGGTGAATCCAGTTCTCCCTTAAACAGTTCAAATATGTAGCCATTATTCTTCCCATTAAAAAGCATATGAAATATTAAATAGAAAAATAATAATACTTGGTTTAACGTCTGAAGTCTTGGCTTTGAATTTACATACGGTTTTAAAGGTGCTGACCCCAACAAGTTTTCAAATTCCTTTAGAAAACAGAAACATATAATTACCGGTTAAGAATATAAAATAAGGGGTGCCTGGGTGGCGCAGTCGGTTAAGCGTCCGACTTCAGCCAGGTCACTTTCTCGCGCTCCGTGAGTTCGAGCCCCGCGTCAGGCTCTGGGCTGATGGCTCGGAGCCTGGAGCCTGTTTCCGATTCTGTGTCTCCCTCTCTCTCTGCCCCTCCCCCGTTCATGCTCTGTCTCTCTCTGTCCCAAAAATAAATAAAAAACGTTGATAAAAAAAAGAATATAAAATAATATATAGCATAGTTCTAAAAGAAGTGTTTTACTAACAGGCAGTATTTACATAATAAATCATCCAGGATATCTTTTAAAATACAGATATTGAATCATTAGGCCTAGAGTGAAGTCTAAAATCTACATTTATAACAAGATCCTAAAACATGCCCCTGCTTTTGTTCCATGGACCTTACTATGTGCAGTAAGGGCATGGAGTTGAAGAGGACCGACTCTGGAGTCAGACTGGAACCACCAGCTACCACTTATAATCATTTGAATTTGAGAAATTTAGTAAATCTTTCTGGGCCCAAATGTAAACTGGGGATAGGAACATGTCTATCTTTTAATGGTTGGCAGGTAAAATGAGTTAATAGATACAAAATGCTTAAAATAGTGTCTTATTCATAATAAGCACGTTAATTTTTAGCTTTTATTTTTTAAATCTTTTTTAATGTTTATTATTTATTTTTGAGAGAGAGAGAGACAGACCATGAGCAGGGGAGGGGCAGAGAGAGGGAGACACATAATCTGAAGCAGGCTCCCGCCTCCGAGCTGTCAGCACAGAGCCCGACGAAGGGCCTGAACTCATGAACCGTGAGATCATGACCTGAGCTAAAGTCAGATGCTCAACCAACTGAGCCACCCAGGCACCCCTAAGTTTTAGCTTTTAATATTAGACCAAAAATTTACTTATCATTAGAAAATTAATTAGTAATTTTTAAGCATGATTTCAAAGGATAATTCATATAAAGTAAGAAATAATAAATGCTATATTTGAAGCCACAAATTCTACAAGAAAAAAAAGTGAATAATTTTTAAATTAGTAGAATAAAAAAGTTTTCTTCTTTATGAAATGCTGTTTGCCTCCTAGCTCAAACGACATATTCTTAGTGCTTACATCTCTCCTCATCAGTTATAATATCAATAACTTCTAACTAAGTCTCTCTTTTTTTTCCCCTTTATTCCCATTTCATTACTTATAGCCAATGTCCACTTGGGGCACTTTAAATAGTTTCCTGTCCTGAAGACAGAAAATTAAATTATAGACTATTAAATAAATATATGTAACTAATTAGTCTAATGACTAATTTCATATTTGGTTGAGATAGAAATTCTGAATTATACCTAACTTCGGGGATTTGTGGTTGGACATTCTCCTAATTTCTTAAATAGAAAAATGATTACTATTATATTTTATGAACCTTTTAATCATGTAAGTGGTCAAATTGGAAATTAATGCCAGAAGTTAGGGATTCGCCAGATGACCAACAGCTTACCATTAGATTTTAACCTCTATTAAAAAGTTGGATGAAAATGTAAAATCACTCCTGACTGCTCCAAATAACTAACTAGAATTTTCATATGAAGAGGATAGTTGTATATTTCTTTCTTTAAATATATGTAGGAGCAGGAGGAGTCCCTAAAGAATTAATCACTTCCCCCAAGATGTTGATGGTGTTACTTGGAGTCCTTTAGGTATATAATCATTATATTAATGGAATAACTTAAGGCAAAAAGTTCATCACAGAGTAATTATATATTTGGTGTCGGGAGCCAGAGAAGATAAAAAAAAAAAAAAAAGAGGTCTAAAATATTCTAACTTCAGTTCATAGAAGAATTCTCTCTCTCTCTCTCTCTCTCTCTCTCTCTCCCTTTTATCCTAAAAAATAAGAGCTCCTGCAATGGAAATAAAGGATAATGTAGTGAGGGTTTATTTTGTAATTAATATGCATGGGAATTTACACAGTTAATTTACATTCACATTTACAGGAATTACCTCTCACCTACATATTGACAGAAGAGGCTCTTTAATTTTATGAGTCCAAGGAATCTATCTAAGTGCCTAATTTTTTTCTCCATTGCCTTTAATTAAAATAACTCCAGGATCATCTACCTGATAATTTGGATAATTTTTTTAACAGGAAGCAAGTTTGCTCACTGAACACATTTGCTAAGCTTGCCTAACGACAACTTTAGATTCATGAAAATTAAAACGAGCACATTCTCAGCGGGCATTAGGCCCAGTCACAGGGAGTCAGAACAGCTGCCTGCTTGGCTTGTCCTTGGGTAAACCAGAGAGCTGTGGGGCTTTGGGTAAGTCATCTAACCCCATAGCCCTAGTTTTCACATCTGAAAAATAAGGGACTCAGCTAATCTCCAAGATGCTATCAAGTTGATATTCCATGAAATGACACAGAACCCTTGAACAATTTTAGGCATGCTCCTAGAGATAATCAATAGCTTCAGCGTCATAAAGATATAATTTTCAACTATGGAGTTTTTTCAAAAAAATGTGCCATTACCTACCTCTGATACACTAGAATATTTAAAATTTATTGAATATTTAAAATGTGTTAGAATCATTTAAAATTTGTTTTATTAAACAAATAAATGTGTTTATTTTAAAAGATAGTTTCAATCAGTAATTTCCATCCATCTAAAAATCTAGAGAAGTTTCACTAGGAATAAGCACTAAGCTACAACCTGCCCCAGTAAAAGATTATCAGACTTACACGTTTAAAATTGTATTTTCTCATATATATTAAGATATCCATTGTCATAGTTATTATATGTATAATATTTAATGATATTCTATGTTTCCTGTTTAGCAGATTCTGCCTTCCTGTTTTCTTCCTCTATCTGTCCTTTCCTCCCTCTCTCTCTTTTCTCTCCTTTTTTTTCCCTCCTTCCTTCCTTCGTTTCATCCTACATTAGGGCAAGACTCTGAGCTTGATATTTCCAAGAACAGAACAACCCCACTGGAAAGACAGGAATTAATAAACAAATGTAATGATAGACACTGAATTTTCATATTACAATTGCATCTAAGACTCAATGAGAGTACAAAGCAGAGAGGAACCGATTTTGCTTGGGGGTAAGGTAGGGAGGACTCCAGAATCTCTACAAAAGTTTATGTTAGTTCTACAGAATAACCAGACTGATTATATTAGTCAGCTGGGGCTGCCATAAAAAAAAATAGCCTAGACTAGGTGATCAAGAGAACAGTGATTTATTTTCTCACGGTTTCAGAGCCTGGGAAGTCCAAGATCATGGTACTGGCTGGGAAGGTTTCATTCTAAGGTCTCTTCTCTTGACATGTAGGTGGCTGTCATGTTGCTTTGTGCTCTGTCTCTTTTTACAAGAAAAATAATCCCATCCAATCATAACCCCACCCTTTATAACCTCATTTAACCATAATTACCTCCTTATAGGCGCCATATGCAAATACAATCCCACTGGGGATTAGGGTTTCAACAAATGAATTTGGGAGGACACAAACATTCAGTCCATAACACCAACGAAGAAAAAAGTGAATTTTGTATCAGTTTAAGTAAGTGACAGAGGGGTGAGGGCTCTGTGTTCTGGGTAATGCAAACAGTTCAGTACAATTAGGGTATTGGAAGCATGTCTGGAAGTGTCAGGAAAAAGTCAGGGAAAGGGAAGACTAGTCTGAAATGTCCTCCTCAGTGGACGGGCATCCAGCAACACAGTGAGGCATGAGACCAACTATGTTATGATCCTTGGCAAAGGATCAGTCTGGTCCATATCCGATCTCTACCAAGCAGTGAAAAGGCTTTCTGACTCGATGTCTACTTCTGCTTGTTAAAAACACACTGTGGGGTAAACTTGTGGCTAAACCAAAAATTTATCTACTTACTATATATCGAGGTGTTTTATTCTTCTGAAAGAAACATGCTTTAAAAACCACGTTGTCATACATTTTAATTTATCTAGTAAAGTTTCATGGAATACAGAGGGCATAATCGACAAGTGAATTGCAATTACGCTTTTTCTCATCTCCAATCCATAATGAACACATTAGAGATGAACTCTTCTTTGTTATAGTACAGTGTACAATTTCCTCAAATTCTTATCATGACTGGTGAGTCTTTAATTTTACTTTGGATATTTTGAAAGCCTTGTACATACTACAAAAGTTTCTTAAAATGAGAGACTCAAATGTTAAAGCAAAAAGTAAAACATTTTAGGGATGTGAGTGTACCAATTTCACATTATGTATCTCCTCAGTGAACTCTGTCTTTGGCTTCTGGCTCTGTAAATTTGGGGAAGAAAATATTTGCAAGTCATATTAACACTCATAGGTTGTCTACAAGTGTGTAAAAGGAAGATTATTCTGTAACCATTATGTATTTGTGATGTCAGGGGTTTATTACTCCAAATGCAAACTATATTTACATATCAAAACCTCATGAGATAGGAGAATATTCTAACACTGCATTATGTTGGCAACATACTTTTCTACCTAGAAAAATGTTTGTAAAATAGCAAGGCTCATTTAGGCCATTACTTATAAATCAGTATTTTACTAAACCACAGCTTGGTTAGATCAAGTTTATCAATCTTGTCACTAAATACCCTCAACATAATGTTCTGATTTCTTAATGAGCTCCTTGCAATAGAAAAGGTTAGATAATTAGCATGCTGTTGTTCAACCGCATCAATTCTAGCATTTCTAGGAAGATAAACATCTAGCTTCAAAACAGAAAGAAAATCACAGAAGTGATTGATTCATCTTTTTTTAAAGAATTGAATGATAGAGTAAGTTTTGTAGAATTTGTTGCTTAAAAGTCAGTAACAATAAGGCATCCAAGTATAATATTTTTTTTTATTTCTTTCCTCCATTTTTCTTACTATAATAACTAATAGTGTCACTTCTCACTTACATAAAAGATCAGACGTGGCCTTCTATAAAATAGTGTCAGTTTGATACTCTTCTGGTGCTTAAAATAGGAAACTGACTGAAACCAAAAAATAAGCTCACAAACAAATCCATGATTACAAAGTATGAACATTGTTATGAAAGGAAGTATCAGAATCATGTTGTAAGAGAAAGTGAGAGGACATTAATTTATATGTGGTGGGGGATTGTGGAGAAGTCTAAGATTTCAGGGATTAGCAGGCATTAGCTAGGGAAAGAGCAGGAAAGAGTATGCCAGACAGAAGGAATAAGTTGTGCAAAGGCCCTGAGCTGAGTCAGAAATGAGGTTCCTGCTCTTTCTATCTCAATGAAACATTTAATGACTACAGATGCTTCACACAGGCTGTAAGTTTTCATGTGAATTGGCAGTAACTGGACTGATTAATTATGAAGCTCAACTTTCATTATGAAAGCATGTTGTGACCCTCATCTACAACAACTAAAAGCCCCAGACAATATTTATTAGGCTGGCATCACAATTATTCTGTCTGGGTGGTTTGCTGTTTGTTTGTCGGTAATATGAATTTTAAGAAAGGAGGGGCTGGTGTGATGCTGTTGCCACGGTAAGAAAGAAAGAAAGGCCATTACCCTGGAGCAAAAGCCAAATCGAATCAAAGGCTGACTTTTCTAAATGATAATTAAGTTGTCTAGCTTTACATTTATAGCTACAGAATACTTTATTTCTGAAATTCCTCCAGAAAAAAAAAAAAGTAGCTTGCCATTGAGACTTTGAAATTCACTAGCTATTTTCTAATCCCATTTCCTCATTTTAAAAAATTGCTTCTGAAACTAATCTTTAATAACCCATTAAAACATAAATATATATATTTAGTATCGGCACTCAATCTTGGAGCTACTCTGACACAGAAACTCAGCACTCTGGCACAAGAAACAAGACTCCTGCCTAAACAAACTCAATCAATGCTTCCTCCTAGCTGCATCCTCACCTTTCTTGTAAAATATCCTTATGAGCCTTTACTTGTGTGTGGTTTTAGTTAAGTGCCTAACACACTCTAGGGACTTAGTTATCTCATTATTTTAGCATCTGTTCCTTCTCTTCCCTCTCTTGCCCTACCAAAACCAAATAAGGTTCTCCTGCAGCCTTCATATACATACAATACACACACATATCTACTATGGAGTTCAAGCTATTGTACTAAGAAATTAACCTTAGGTACTACCCTTCCTGATACAGAATCTATACCTCTCACTCAGGTGTTTTTCCCCTACTTTCACTACAGATCTGTTTCCATGAAATGACTCAATAATTATTCAAATTCATTCACTGTATTAATGTTCTCAGTGTTTTTACATTATTAAAAACCCTAATGGGCGTCTTCTAAAAAAGGATTTAGAATTATTATATTTCTCTTGTGAGCATGCTTAAACATTTAAAAAGTAATAAACCAAATAAACCATATAGTCCAATTATTCCATAATAATGTCTCCATAGAAATTACTAATCTCATCAACTATAACTTTGAAAGGTACCAATGTTTAAAGAAAGTTAATGTTAGAAAAGATATCAATAATAGGGAATACAAACATTTGTAATCATACAGAGTAGAACAAAAGTGATATAAGTAAACTGATGAAATTAGCAAATATTGGATTTATACACCTTAAAAATATTATAATTCACAACTAGTGCATCACAACTTCCAAAAGGTCATTTACTAACATCATATAACTTCATTTGGTGAGTTCTCCTTTCAATACAGCAAATTCCAATATTTTCCCAACCACCAGAATATACAAAAGAAACTATTCTACCTATGGCAATGCATGAAAGCTAAAAAGTACAACTTAAAAATAATGAAATTGTAATTATCTAATATGAAGATGAAATGCAAGAATATCTAATTATTCGAGCTTCTCTTTTTATATTACCTATAGAAATCTCCATTAAAATTCACATTTTAGAATACACACATAGATTAATTGTTACTTTGGATTAAAATACTACCTCAGATAATTCAATAATAATTCATATGTTTATTTTGCACTCAATCACAAACATTACTTTGGAAATCTAAAAGAAAACCTATTATCCACCAAGAGAGCATAGTCATATTTTCCTTATCAATAATTTCCTGTTTGGTATTTTTTATAAGAGTGTAAATCTTTTACTGTAGGAATCAACCAAAGATTTAGGAACACTTCTGCTAATTGATTATGGTAAGTTTTCCTTGAATGTTTTATCTTAAGGAATGAATCTCCAATCCCCTACTTACCCTTTGTAATGAAAATCCCTGTTTAGATCGAGTTCTATTTTTTTTTTTTTTTTTTTTTGTGAGTGCCAAGTTCATCATACTGGCTACATTTCTCAAAATCAAGGCATATCCCTCCTGCTGTCTTATACTATGCTTTTTGTTTATTTTTTGGTTTTGTTTTTAAAATATTAAAAGAAACGATTAGCTACTGTATGTAATTGTGATTTCAATCCTTTCCTGAACAAGTATTTAATATATCATAAAATTTTGGAATCCACAGACTCCAAAACTGCTGCCATTTTGATAGCAAGTCTTAACCCAAGCCAATCTCAGTTGAATGCCCATTAGGGTTTATTTGTAAGGGACACAGAACTGCTCATCTTTCCAAGCTAGCTATTACAATGGCTATTTTCTTTCTAATTCTCCCTTCCACCTTTTATTGTCTGCTTCCTCTGCTCCCACATTTACTTTTAATAACCAAAGTAATGGATTAGAAATTTCATTTTCTCTAAGCTGTGATCTAAAGTATGTGTTTTTTAAAGTATGACTAAGCATCTTGCTAAGACTTTCACAAGGCTAAACCCAGTTTGTAGTACTTTCTTCTCTCTGTGGATCACATTTCTTTACACTTCAAATACTAGTCTTATATGATCAATTTTCCAATTAAGCTTGAAAAAACACCAAATAATTAGAAATGATGTTTGATGTTTCAAGGTGAACCTGAACTTCATTTCATTTTAAATGTTCTCAAAAAAGCATGGGCTTCATTTATTCCAGTCCTTGGTTTATGGAGACCCCAGACCTTAAGTAAACAGAAATTGAGCAGATAAGATAATAAAGCAAAGGATTATTTCAAATTATTTCACTCTATAAAAAACCTTATTATGGAATCTAGCTATGTGAATAATTGGTTGAATTAATTAGACAAGTCAGTGGAATTTGGTTTGACTCATTTAAAAGTTAGCTGTCAAATTTTGCCCAACTTTGTCTTATTTTCACATTAAAAGGAGTCAAAACAAATATAACCTAATATAATATTCAATATTAAAATAGTTTGTAATAAAGATCAAAGACTCATAAATATCCTATTAATTACATTTTCTGACATTTTTATGGTCTAATTCACTTAAGCAAGTACATTCATATGTAAAAGGTGTATCTTCAAAAACTCCGTAATACGGTAGTCACACATATCTGTGGGGGATACATTCCAAGACCCCAAGGGGATGCTTCAATCTGCAGATAGTACCGAAACCTATGTATACTATGTTTTTTTCTATACATACATACCTA
Organism: Panthera pardus; assembly: GCF_024362965.1. Taxonomy (NCBI): domain Eukaryota; kingdom Metazoa; phylum Chordata; class Mammalia; order Carnivora; family Felidae; genus Panthera; species Panthera pardus. The sequence continues at coordinate 47,185,373 of NW_026526666.1, read as the reverse complement.
TGATAAAGTTTAGTTTATAAGTTACCACAGGAAGAGACTGACAATTATAACAATTTACTGTAATAAAAGTTATGTGAAGGTGTTCTCTCTCTCAAAATATCTCACTGTCCTGTACTCACCTTTCTTCTTGTGATGATGTGAAATGATAAAATGCCTCCATGAGGAGATGAAATGTGGTGCACGGTGCTGCCAGGCATGGTGATGATGCAGTAGCGTTAGGCTACTATTGACCTTCTGACACTAACGTCAGGAGGGTCATCTACTTCTGGTTGACGGCAGGAACTAAAACCTTTGGAAAGCAAAACCACTAATAAAGGGGAACTACTGTACTAGGTCAAATATTTGAGACTTATTTTAAATTTTTAGGTAAAATAAAATTCTATAAAGTCTTGCCTGGGTTGTTTAGTTTTAATTTTTATTTTCTCTGAAAGTTTTACTGACTTTTGAAAGGTGGTACTTTGTTTTAAATTTTAGCTTTATTGAAGTATAATTGACAAATTTTTAATTAATTTCAAGTGTACAATGTGATGATTTGATATACATTGTATAAGGATTCCCACAATTGAGTTAATTAACACATCCATCACCTGAGAAGTCATATTTTATAAGGGTTAAGAGTTAAAAACTCTTAGACTGGGTTTGAAATCCACCATCATCACCCTCACCACCCACCAGCTAACAGATATTTGGAAGTTATCCAACCCATTTGTCTCAGTAAGGTGAGAGTTATAACACTACCTCTCTTTCTTAGGGTTGCTGTGAGGACTAACTGAGCAAAAATGAAAAAAAAGCTGTATGTTTGATATCCACACAAGTATCATACAAGTGCTAATGGTCAAACTATCCAGATTATTTAATAATATAGATTGCCAAGGGAAGAGCACCAAACTTTCTCTGCCCTGCCTCATTATTTTCCTCTATGGCACAGACCTCTGATGCTTCCAGGGTTCAGTTTAACCCATCAATTTCCTTTTCAAAGATATCTTAAATGGCTTCATAGAAAAAAAAGAGGTCAACTAGGCCTTGATTGAGTTCAAAAACTTTAACCACCAAAGAGAAATTGTGTACTATTTTCTTTTGCACCCAAAGTTTTCCCATTTCATGCTTTACAAAAGGTCTAGAAAGTGGGGAGAATCTTACATGCTTTGGTTCAGAGATAACAGGAGTTTCAGACTATTTCACTAGTATTAGAGAATGCCTTGACTAAAAGGGTCATGAATTTGAACAAGCTACTTTGCATTGAATATTGACCTTATGAGTTGACCCATTCTTCGTCCTAGCCTCCAAACTCTGATTATACTCCTTCTCTTAGTATTTGTCTGTGTTGTAGAGTCAAATATGACTTCCAGAGTTTAAATGCTGCTGCACAGCAACTGTCTTGTAAAATGGTAGATGAGTTAATCTTTTAACAAGAAGAACAAAAATGTGGAATACTTACTTTCAAAAAATCTATCTATGACCATGACACATCAAAAAGATATGTAGACCTGGATTGATCATATCTCTAGACCATAATGGTTTATTGTTCAGTTTAGGCTGAAGAGTGGCCAAGAAGAAGGACGGAGAACTGAAACGATACAATCCACTGCTCCTGTGGGAAACACTGTTAGAAACAGTCATACTCTTCTGGCCTATGTTCAACAGTACAGAGGACAGGCCTACTTTTCTTTCCCTCTGCTATATACTGGGGCCAGTTTAAAAATCATACATTCTGGCTCCATAAATACTTATTTCTAAGAGATAAAACAGATTGCTCATAAGAATTACTTCCAGACTTTTCTGTGCACACCAATCTAAAGCTATTCACCTCATAATTCTGCCCGATTCCAACCAATTATATATTTTGCAAGACCTATCTTCAAATCACCCAGTGCAGACACTAAAACCTTAAATAACCTTTTCTGATTTTCCTCTTTGGAGTATCTACTAAGAACCTATGGAAGCAATATTCTCCTTTACTAAATTAAATCTATTTGTCTTAGCACTGCTTGATCAGCAAGTTTTTCTAGTAGCTTTTGGGAAGTCTACAATGATACCTAATAATAACAGATAAATTGCAAGTAAAACAGAGAGTTATATCAGAAGATTTATTCTGATTGTGGCTCATTACAAGTCACAGGATAACTTTTTTCTTTCTCCTCTGCCAACCTAACATGTAACCTTCTTTTAGGGCTATACAATTTTCTCCAAGTTTCACATTTGTGTTAAAATTAAGCTTCTGTGGGTGAAGTAGCCTTTTCCCTTAGAAGTACACAACAAAAAAATAAACAAATAAAACTAAGTAGAATGAAAATCTCCTGATTTTGACTAAGGTTACTAAAGGATTTCATTTACAAATTAGTAAGGTAAGATTTATAATTTAATCTTATGATTATTTTCAAGTGTTTCAAGTTCTTATTCATCTCAGTAATGTTATCTTTGTTTTTAAAAAAATATATTATTTTCATTAAAGTTTATTCTGAACTAGAAAAATCACAATTATTACAGAATGTCTTTAATTTTATTTTCAATTTTATGTTTTAAAGTTTCATAGGGTATTTTTCAGGAATTTAGGACGATTTTGAACAGTGAACATTCATAGTATTTTTCTATTCCTTGTTATTTCTCACTCTGACAGATTTTAAAATTCTGCATAAGAGCAAAGATGATTTTATTTCACATAATAGTTGCTTCCCTAACCTTAAATGCATTGATTATATATGTAAGTATATTTTATTTCTTAAATATGGGGGAGACACTAAAAAATCTATGTCTTGTTCACCACTTAGGAATTGTAAGTTTTGGAGATTGTGATTTTTTTTCTTCTTAAATGGAAAATGTTTCAAGAAAATAAATTAACATATATGTAAACAGATGGTAGCCTTAGACCTGTTGGTTTCCTAGCTGGATGATATGAAAATATTATAAAACAAATTAAATTATTTACACTCATGAATTTTCTTCTTTAGTGAGGCACATTTAATGACTTACCATTCACACCGGGCCTGTTTAGTAAACTTCCTAAAAACTTTTCTCCTCATGGGGCCAATATTTTATTTGTTTTGCACAGTTACTTGGCCCTTCTTCATACACATTATAACTTTTATTTTCTCACCAACTTAATGCTTGCTGCTATGGTTGGTATCTAAGCTGGTTTACAGATGATAAAATAAAACTTAGATTTTTTTTTAAGAATTATTGTTTTTAGGTAATCTCTGCACGCAATATGGGGCTCAGACTCCGAACCCAGAGATTAAGAGTCATATGCTTTATTGACTAAGCCAGCCAGACACCCCTTTGATGTTATTTTTTATATGATACACACAAATTCATTTCGTATTCTGTCAATAGTTCATAAAATACCTGCGGTTGCTATAACTTTAAGTAAATAAGAAATTTGAACATCTTTCTATAAGCATATACTCTGGAATTGGATCGTAAGTGGCAAGTGTTCTTATATAATACTATTTGACCATCTAAATATAAATAAAAAGTAAATATATAAATAATGATCTTGGAATTGCCAACATGATATTTAAATACTATGATTCCCAAAATAAAATGATTTAATTTGATTCTACAGGCTAAAATAACTCTTTAAAATACAGTTAAATGTTCTGCCTGATTGATTCTCAGTTTCTAAGGAATAAAGAGACAAGAGTGGAACTGTAGGTCCCAGGCGTGTAACTAGAAACCAAATCAATACTTAATTTTAAAACATCCACAAGGAAAGTTTTAGAAATATAACATAAACTTTCTATACTAGTTCCTGAAGAGAAAAACACATATATGGACGACCTTGCTTTTACTTAAAATTGATTTTATCTGATTCCAATACTTCCTCCTCTTTTATTATTACAATCACACAAAACCATTAACTCATTATATCTCTACTCATAAAAAGGAGCCAGCACAAGGTCTTGTTAACCACATATTCATCCAGTGTGTGCAGAGCTCAAAGTTTGGGTGCCTTTCTAGAACCTAGTCACTTTAGTACACAGTTAAACTGGACTTATTGTGATCACGTTAATTTCAAGGGCAATTTATCGATATGCTCCAGTTGTGGAAGTAGTATGGGCTGGTTTCCATCATCTACACACATAAATAGCGCTGAGTTATCTGTCTATTATTTACAATTATTTGTTGTGTGTTTCATATGATATGGAACTTCATCAGCTGAGGGCAAAATAAGTTAAGACTTAGACACTAAATTTTTGCAGTTATATTCATATTGTATGCTTTCATTAGACTGCTCAGGCTGCCACAGCAAAATACTACAGAATGGGTGACTCAAACAACAGAATTTACTTATCTCATGGTTCTAGAGGCTGGAAGTCCATGATCAAGGTGCTAGAAAATTCAGTTTCTAGTGAGAGCTCTCTTCCTGGTTTGCAGAAAACACCTTCTCTATGCGCCCTCAATGGTCTTTCCTGTGTATGCCAACATCATTGGACCAGAGATCCATTCTCATGACTTAACCCAACCCTAATTGCCTCCTGGAGGCCCCATCTCCAAACACCAGCACACTGTGGGGGGGGGGGGGGGCGGGTAGAGGTCAGGGCTTCAATAATGAATTTGGGTTAGAGACAATTCATTCCATCACAATACTTAAGCACAACTTATGCACTTGACTCTCCCTCCTCTCCCATAAAACATCTTAAAGAACAAAAATCAGTAGAAAGCATCTGTATGGTTGAGTTTCAACAAAAACAGAAATAAATGAAATAAAAACCTAAGATCCATCAAAATAAAAACTTGCTGAACAATAAACATGGACACTCAAGAATTTTCCAGCAGGGAAAGAAGTATCCAGCTGCAGCAGTTCCTTAGACGTTTATGATAAAATACTTGACATGAAAAAAGTAAAGGAACACTTTTAAAATAATTGCTAACTGGTAAATTTTGAATGTACTAACTGCATCAAACTAAGCTTGGGACTTTAAAATCCAAATTAGTAAATCCCTACTTGTGCTTCAGGGTGAAGTTCTGAAGAAAATAAAATAAGCTCAAGCAGGATTCCAGGGCAGTTTTAAGAATTTTTCATTTTCAAGAAGTAATGAGAAAAGGAAAGTATAGATTATTTCTGAAGGCTCAAAGAAAAAGAGATATACTTCATTCAGAATGATGAACAACGTAACTGAAAGCTTTGTTTCAGATTCTTCCAGAAACAGCAAACTGCTTCTTTCAAACAGCAAAGAACTGGCAATGTTGACTATGGCTACAGAAGTAAGGAGACTGAACGCATTCCTAAAGTAAGGATTCATTAAAATAAATGCTAGATGTCATATTAGAAATAGCTAAAATTTTTACAGTTGGTTTTCATTCTCTTTTTGTATTAAGTGATTAACTGAGGTTTAACAACATAAGATGGCTATTTTAAATAGGTGAGGTCTTTACATATGTTTCAGTAACTATCTGTCCATCATTCCTCCATGTCTTATCTATTCCTAAGGTTCACACCGTAACTGCTGTGCTGACCCTGCAACTCTAATAAGCAACATTTGATCCTGACAACAGTCAGGAGAAACAGGCTATCCTAGAGAAAAATAAAGACACATTTAGGTTACTCAACAACTTTCAATCAAGTGTGCCTTACAGAGAATGCTACAGCCAATTCAGGAAAGAAGCATACTTGTAAAAAGTTTTATTAGCATGATGAAAAAATTTTGTGTAAGTAATATGATGAGTTAGATGACATAGTTGGTATTTCAATCTCCCCCTGTCTCCCCACTTTCCCGTTCATACAATTCAATTATGCTCTAAAAAATTCAGAAGCCTTATGGTAAAAAATCTCCATGGTCTTTATGAGTGTGACCTTCAAAATTAAAATGCTAAATTGGAAAAGTGTCAATTTGCATAAGTATTGCAGTCTTGCTATTTTACAAGAAACTCAGCTATAGGCAATATCCTATGCTATAACTGTGACCTTGCCCCTATAAAATGGGAGAGAATAGCATTTAAGCTCAATGAACTACTCACATTTGGAAGATACTAAAAACAGCCCAAGTCTGTAAACATGGTAGCTATATAACTTTCTGCTAATGAGGTTGTAACTGAGAAGCTTTTAAAGTAAGGTTTTTTTAGCTGAATCCTTACTAAAGCAAACCGAAGTGTCACATCTCATTATATAACAAAGAAATAAAATATTATGTACATATACACGTATATATACACACATATGCACACATATACTTTTATATATATATATATTTCAATATTACGGATATATTTACATTGGCCTATATACTAATTTACCTAATTATTTCTCATTTTATTGCTGAAGCAATAGTACAGACCGTCAAATGAATCCACATCTCAGTAAATACTAGAATAATTTAAAAGGCAAGCCACTTCAGCAGCATACTATATGAAATAATTCATTTTATTTTATTTTTTAAGTTTATTTCTTTTGAGAGAGAGAGAGGGAAGGGCAGAAAGAGAGAGAGAGGGGCGCCTGGGTGGCTCAGTCGGTTAAGCGGCCGACTTTGGCTCAGGTCATGATCTTGCGGTCCGTGAGTTCAAGCCCCGCGTCGGGCTCTGTGCTGACAGCTCAGAGCCTGGAGCCTGTTTCAGATTCTGTGTCTCCCTCTCTCTCTGCTCCTCCCCTGTTCATGCTCTGTCTCTCTCTGTCTCAAAAATAAATAAACGTTAAAAAAAAAAAAAGAAAGAGAGAGAGAGAGAGAGAGAGAGAGAGAATCCCAAGCAGGCTCCACACTGTTGGTTCAGAGCCCAACATAGGGCTCGATCTGGTGAGCTGAAATCAAAAAGTTGGACACTTAACCAACTGAGCCACACAGGCATACCATGAAATAAGTTTTTAAGAAAAAATCTGCTGTTTGCTGAATGGCAACTGCTTTAAACCATAACACAATGAATAGGTTAGGGATAAAGGTATACAACATAAGCAGTAACTCTTTAACCCTTCCTTGTTCTTGTGGACTGTTCACTATTGCTTGCACCCATTTTACCTATTTATCTTTCTTTCTTCCTCTCTTTCTCTTTCTTTTCTTTTCTTTCTTTCTTTCTTTCTTTCTTTCTTTCTTTCTTTCTTTCTCTTTTGTCTTCCTATTAAAAGTGCTTTCCTTTAAATATACAACATTACACCATGTATTCTGTTATTTGCTACAGAATGAAATAAAGTTGTGTAAATAGTTCCACTGAACATGGATACTTGCTGTTAAGGTATTAACACTCCATGAGCTTATTTATCACTTTGTATTATGCTCCACTGAGTCTACTTGAATAAAGAGCAAATGAAGAAATTTTTAAGACATATGGCCTTCATTTCTTCTTGGGTCCAATCCCCCTTTCCGAATATGGTATATTGACAGAGCATATTTAATGGCTTCATCAAAAAAAAAAAATTCACTGTAGAAGCAAAATACAGATTTTATGTTCTGCTTCCCACCAAATCCTTTATGCTTTATTGATGAAGAAAATCTTCCTCTGCTCATGGATGAAATACTCCGCATGATTCCTGACTTTTCTTCTCACTCATGGATAACACAGTCATGGGTCCCCCTCTCCACTTACTAAGAATGGTAAATCTCATATACTAATCATGAGCTAGATTTGATTTAGTGTTAAGTTGCCAACTTCCTCGATTCAGACCCTGCTTCAAGCTGGAATTTCTACAGTGGGATATGAGAGAGTGATTAGTTTCTCTCTATTTATAGTTTCTCTGGTTTATAGTTTTCATTTTCCTTCCTTTCCTTAAGAACCTTTGACTCAGCTCCAGCAGGGAGGTGCTACTCTTAAGAACCTTTGTCTGATTCAGCCCTGGCAGGGAGGTGGATTGTGGAGAGGAGTGACAATGAAATAGGAAACTCTTAGGGGACTATTTTTTTTTTAATTTATTTAATGTTTATTAAGTTTTGAGAGAGAGAGAGAGAGAGAGAGAGAGAGAGAGAGAGAGAGAGAAAGACAGAGCAGGAGCAGGGGAGGAGCAGAGAGAGAAGGAGACACAGAATCTGAAGCAATCTGGTCTTTCCAGAAAATCCAAGTCCGGGTAGTGCGTGAGCTGGAGAAAAAGTTCAGTGGGAAGCACGTGGTCTTTATTGCTCAGAGGAGAATTCTGCCTAAGCCAGCTCGAAAAAGCCATACAAAAAATCAGCAAAAGCGTCCCAGAAACTGCACTTTGACCGCCGTGCACGACGCAATCCTGGAGGACTTGGTTTTCCCAAGCGAGATTATGGGCAAGAGAATCCGTGTGAAACTGGACAGCAGCCGGCTCATAAAGGTTCACTTGGATAAAGCACAGCAGAACAATGTGGAACACAAGGTGGAAACCTTCTCGGGTGTCTATAAGAAGCTCACGGGCAAGGATGTTAACTTTGAGTTCCCAGAGTTTCAGTTGTAGACAAAATGATTAAATAAAACATTGACATTAAAAAAAAAAAAAAAAAAAAAGAAAGAAAGAGCTGAAACCCATGAACCGCAGATCACTACCTGCACCAAAGCCCCTCCAAGGGACTACTTTTAAGTTAGGTTACCCTCTCTACATCTAGGAGGTGATTATAAGTCAACAGGAAATGATGCTGTAAGGATGAAATTGTAAGTTAATTTAAAAAATACATTAAATCAGAAATAGTTTTTAAAAAGGTGATATTCTGGTGCATTTGAGTGGCTCAGTCAGTTAAGTGTCTGATTCCTGATTTCAGCTCAGGTAATGATCTTGATCATGACATTCAATGTTGAATGTTTTGAAGATGATGCCTGGGCATATGTGGTGATTATGAAGTCACCATCATTACTTGAGTGGATCCTGAGAAACTAAACAGAAGACCATGGGAGAGGAGAAGGAAAAAAAAAAGTTAGAGAGGGAGAGAGCCAAACCATAAGAGACTCTGAAACAACCGAGAATAAACTGAGGGTGAGGGTTGATGGGAGGTAAGAGGGAGGGAACGTGGGTGATGGGCATTGAGGAGGGCACCTGTTGGGATGAGCACTGGGTGTTGTATGGAAACTAATTTGACAATAAATTTCATATTAAAAAAAATAGAACAATTTCAAAACAAGGCAGTAGTCTGACTATAAGGAGTGAGTGATAAGAAAACTCTGGCAGAAGACACAGAGTATTTTATTAAGGATATTTAAAGTGAGGGGCACCTGGGTGGCTCAGTCGGTTGAGCGTCCGACTTCGGCTCAGGTCATGATCTCACAGTTTGTGGGTTCGAGCCCCGCATCAGGCTCTGTGCTGACAGCTCAGAGCCTGGAGGCTATCTCTCTCTCTCTCTGCCCCTCCCCTGTCACACTCTGTCTGTGTCTCTCTCAAAAATAAATAAACATTAAAAAAAGGATATTTAAAGTGAAAGAAAAATCAACAGAAAAAGAAAAATAACTTTAGGGACTAGCAGAGTCCCTTAGGATGTGGAAAACTTGAAGATTATTTCTAAGCATGGAGAGGTAAATACAGATACACAGGTAATGATGATAGAAGAGGATTAGGGCATGAATGAAGTTATGGATAGGAAAAAGCAAAGTAGGGGGTTCCTGGGTGGTTCAGTTAGTTCAGCATCTGGCCCTTGGTTTTGGCGGAGGTCATGATCTCACAGTTCATGAGTTCGAACCCTGCACTGGGCTCTGTGCTGACAGCACAGAGCTTCCATGGGATTCTCTCTCTCTCCCTCTCTCTCTGCCCCTCACCTGTTCTCTCTCTCTCTCTCTCTCTCTCTCATAAATAAATAAATAAATAAACAAACAAACAAACAAACATATTTTTAAAAAAAAAACAGGAGTAATGATAGAGGTGGATGTTTCATAGGTAAGAAAAGGGGAAGTTCAAATTGAAGGTCTTTAAGTTAGTAGAGAAAATTTCTTTCATAACTGAAAAGAAAGGGTAGTGTTAAGGTTGCTGAGACTAAAAGATTTTTGGAAACGTTGAATGGAAAACAAAATGGAAGATCCATAAAAGATGCCAGATGACTGTGAGAACTTACATACAACTAAGATAAATATAAATTTGTCCTTGAAAAAGTAGGATCTAAACTTAATTTTTGGACAACTTTTCTAAAGTTATTGCATTTGCGTGAAGAAAATGTAAAGGTAAGTACTAGCTAATACACTGAGTTTAAGCTATAAGAAAGCATTAATAGTTAAGTCAGAGATCATTTAAGAAAGGTAACCATAGCATTGAGTCAAAAAGACTCATTACTTACAAATAATATCAGAAACTTACTAGACAAAAGGGACAGGAGTTTGAACTCAGTGCAGATTTGAAAATTCACAGTTAGGTTTCCCTGCTACACTATTCTGTAGGCTGAAAAGCTGAGATGCATTGGAGCACTCCAATTCAATTTGAGAAAGCAGTGACCCAGGCATATGCAATGTGAAAATTTCACTGTCCACTTCCCCAAAGTTCTTTGCTTATAGGCATGCCTCATTATGTAGGAAAAGTTCAGTAGATATTGCTAACTATGTTAGTTTAAGTTACTCATATTAAATTTCAGATGTTCGTTCTCAATCCCAACTATGAAATAGGGAAGCTGGAAAAGAAAAAAAAATGGGCTTGAATAATAAGGTTTTGATTTCTAGGATGATTGGATTTAGACTCTAAAATGACAGGTTATAAATTTCTTCCCATTGCTTTGAATGGAAAACTAAAATAAAAATATGACTAAGGAAGACAGCAATGCATTTAGAATAAGAAACTCATTAAACTTTTCGACAAAGAAGGATTGAATGACCGAGAGCAATGGTCGTAGAGATTAATTTACTACTTTGAGGTCCTAAATATTGGATAAATCTTTAGACACAATTGTGAATGAAGTATCTATTAGGATTCAGTATTATCGGTGTTCCCTCTCTATCAAAATCAAAAGTGTCATTAAAGTATAGCTATAAATACAGGTTTGGATATATGAAATTTTCTTGTTTCCTGTCATGGTAAGAGATATTCAGCTGCTTTGTAACAACCTAGGAAAATTCAAATTATAAAAGGTTCAAGCTTGATTTATACTGCTTCTTCAATAAACCATTTTTTCAGATAAGAAAATTTCTCTTCTTACTAAGTCTATATACAATGATTTGAATCAAATATCATTAAGGTGGGAATAATCACACATCTTAAAAGCTGGTTACAATGAATCATCTGATTGAAGAACTACTTTGCAATATCATAGGGAGGAAATTAACTTACATTAAAAATATTATAAATTGTATTACATGAAATTACCACACTAAAGATTTGTGAAACCATACTTATAAATAGAATGATCTACTCCAAAAAATTATGTCTTACATATATTTTAGCAAATCTAACCACTAGAGAACAAAGCTTTGCTTTGGGAAACAAAACAAAGCAAGACAAAACAGTACTGAATAATATAAAAAAAAATGGTCTGGGAAAAGTATGGTAGATGCATAAATGCAATTTTTACAGAAACTTTTTACATTATATTTTAAAATATGTTAAACACTTTTACCTACTTAAACAACAGTTTGATATGTTTCCTTTGGCTGGGTTTCTAGTCTCATTTAAAGAAAAGATAATTTTAGCATTTTTTAGGCAAAAAGATGTCATATCTATTGTGCTTTGGACTTAAAAATATTTATTTATTCATAGCATCTCTAAAATTTTCTTTTCTAAAGCTATTTTGCTTTGTTTATTTAAATACATAATTGTATCAACAGAATCTTCAATTACACGCATGCACACACACACACACACACACACACACACACACACACACATATTGGTTCATCTAATGTTTGTTTCATATACATATACCATCATTCTTCCAATCTAGCAAAATATATTGGGCTGAGTCTCTATCCTATTTCGTCTTTTTTTTTTTTTGAAATCTGGTTCAGTCTGCTATTATAATTCCAATGATTGTTTAAGTGCACCAGAGATTTCTAGAAAAGAAAGAACAATTTTCACTAAAGACCAAAATTTTGAGGGACAAAATATGAAATTTATAGCCAAACAATTGTTAGTACATCTTAATGAGTAGTTAAAAAAAACTGAATGGATTATTAAAAATAATATTTTTTAAATCATCTTGTATTTCCATTTCATGCACTCTCACACCCATGAGATCAGACTTTTGTTGCAAGGAGATTCTGAAAGATTTTCTCCTTTTTATAACTAATCATTGTGTTAATTCTTTACTTAACTATGTTGATATTCTCACCTAAATTCATCGGAGGCATTCTCAGTCAGACCCTCCTTCTAGTTGTAATTTTTCATATTTTGTCTCACATTTGATTGAGTACTTTCATATGGATACCATTACACAGGCAAATAGACATATGTGCAATGTGCTTAACCATTCTAAATGTAGATAAATAATACATTATTTATAATTTGTAAGACTAGAGTCTGAGGGTATATCAAGACAACTCAATATGATTCATTTCACCTTACAAGTTTTAATGAAAGGAGTGTACCATATCATCACAATGATATAAGTCTTGCTTATAAAGAATAGATGATAATTTAGAGAAAATGCTTTATACAATTAAAGAATATCTGAGGAGTTGTATGTCAAGGAAAGCATAATTGTAGGAGGTTAGAACTAGAATAGACTTTAGAAAAAAATAGATATTGCAACCTCTTTAGGAATTCTGAGAGCTGTCCAAAGACTCCCAGAGGCAGATAATGGCAAAACTGAGACCATGAACCAAGCCTCCTAGTTCTTAATGAACTGCCCTTCTCTGTGCTTCCTTCTAACCTTCTGTGTTGGGTATCAAATTTAATCCAGTGTATGTCATAGGTAAGCAGCTATATCTAGCCCTTTTTTAGATCACTTTTTCCTCCCACTGAAAACACAACTATACTTAACAGATTCTAATATTAAAGTCTTCTTTCTCCTGCTTGCCATGAACCAATAACATCCCAGGCAAGCAAGCAACATTATCAGACAAGGTTATCATGACTGGAAAACAGGTGTCATTCTATTACTGTAATCTCATTTTCACATAAGCACATTTTCAACGAAACAAAGTACAAAATAATTTAATAACCTGATTGTCTGGACAAATTCCTTAATATCATAGCAGCAAGCCTGAAACAACAAGCTTACATAAAAGTAGTAATGATATTAAATATTTAAAATTGTGTTTAATATTAAAACACTATTCCAAGAAAAAACATCCACAATCTATGTTATTATTTCACTTTGTTTTATCTGAATCTTACATTTTATTCCAAGTAAGATTGAGGTTAATGGTTCAGAAGAAAAGAAGGAAGAACCATAAATAAAAATACTTCATTTAATTTTCAACATGTGATAAGTGCAATGGATTCATAACCTATTCTTTTTATTTTAACACCTGTAGAAATAAGTATTGTTATTAAAAAATTCCTTGAAAAGTGGCTGCAGAAACATACAACCTTCAACAGATTCTATGGAGTCTTTCTGAGACAAATATAGTTACTGCTTTTCTTGCAGATTCCTTTTATCTTCCAGAACTATAAATGTATGTTATTGCTTCTTCATCTCTCTATTTACTTCAGAAATTTCATTGTTCTTAGTATGAAGACAGCAACTTGAGAATTGTCTTTAACTCCTTCCTAAGATTAGGACACACTAGGAGAAAATCAAAACTCACTAACTTCAATCGCCAGTTCCTAACTAGCTTGAACAACAAACCCAAAATTGGCACTGAGAAAGAACATATTTATTTTCATGTTTTTAAAACAAGAAAATGTGGCAATTAGGACAATGGGAATAATTTGGACTGGTTTATGCCTGTTTGTAAAAGCCTATTTATATTAGTAGTATTCTTAAACTATAATTAGAAAGCCCTTTTTTTTTTTTTCAAACTATCAAGCTTATAGATAACAAAATGAAAACATTGGTGTTACTGTTTAGGAGTCCACAATATAAAATTTCTATTATGTACACTGATAGGAATCAAAGGTTGGAAATGAATACTTCTAGAACCTGCCCATTCCCCAACTGGGGAAACATGTGAGATAATGCAACTCTAAAACACCAGGAGATTAATTTTCAGTTTGGTGTTAGAATAAAAAGGAGGTATTTTACACTTGTAATTTCCGCCAGCACTTTTAAGATCCATGTGTATAAAAATTATATACAACACACTGGAATCATGTTTCTCATGGTGAGAAAAATTCTACATGCCTACTTTATGACACTTGGGAATAATTCTTTTAATTACAGATATGTGTCTAGTCAGTAAAGTAAATATAGTTGATAAAGTTTACAAACAAAATCTAAAACGATGAAAAGTAGGGAAAAAAATCTTTCTTAGATTTGTTTAACTTTTTGTTTATTATGGTAGCCATGGTAATTAACTGTTCTTTATGGGAGGACATTCTTTTCCTGCAGTAACCACTTTTTGATGTGGAATTCTTTTCTTTGAAAAACAAAATTAGTTTATGCACAATTTAAAAATACTGTAAACAAGCAAAACTGCTTTTTTTCTCTAATCAAAAGCGATATAATCAAGTCTTAATTACTTCAAAAAGGCTGCCTATTAATTTAGACACTTAAGGGCACTGTTTAACCTATGAATAAATATACGTAGAAATAGGAAAATGTGAAGAGCCCTGCATACCTGGTTTTCACAACTTTCCACCCTGTTTTTACTTTACACTGCAAATATTAGATCTATGATTTTTCAATACATATGTTAATTCCAATAATTTATTATTCATGATAGAAAACTATTTTCAAAATCATGATATAGTCAGTAAAACTATAAGTACTATCTTTGAGAATATGAAAGTAAAAAGAAGCACAGTGTATGAATTGGTTATTCTATCCTGTTGCACACACTATTTGGTTTTTTGGGTTTAATTTTGATTCCTGAGCAGGAGTAAAAGGTAGTTCCACAAATTTGGCAATCGTTTGGAACAACATGCAGATTTCTCAGGCATCGGTGTGCACTGAACATGACTTACATGACCCTGAGCTGGTCATTCAACGTTTCTAAGCTTTAGCTTTCTCATCTGTACAATGCCTATCTCACTAAGTTGTTTTGAGGATTAAGTAAGATAACCCATGAAAAGCAGGTAGCACAGTGTCTGGCATGTACCTGGAGCTAAGTGTATTAGCTATTATAATTATAATTGTTAGATTTATTTTGGCTTCTCGTACTAGCTTTTATAGAAATTAACATGTGGCTTCATTTCTTTTCTCTCTTCTCAAAGCTTAGCAGAACATGAACTTAATATCATGAGAAAAAAATGATTCATTAACATAATTATACCAACATGTATAAAGTACTCTTATTAAGTCAATTTGTCTCAAATATTAATTAGTATTAAGCACAGTGTTAGAAATAGGATGGTATGAAAAGATGAGTAAGATCCAACATGGGTGCACAAAGACATGAGAGTTTAATGGGGAATGGTAGATACAGAACATTCATGACAAATAAGTAATGATAAATATAAAAAAACTCATTTTATTTTGTAATCCAGATTATGGAAGTTCTGATAGTTCTACAGTCACAGAAACATTTTTCATTCCACAAAATCCCTTACTGATATGACCAGGAGAATTACTGATTTTGCAACACAGCTTCTGAGAGTCAAGCAAAGAAGAATGCAGAGAACAGTAAGGATTATCGTCCAATTTCCTGAAATGTCTGTGGCAGGAATTTGCACATACATACATCCCAGTGCTTCCTTCAAGAGATAAATAATGAGAAGGTAATTGATTTTTCCTGACCACTTACCATGTGCTAGGTTGTTTTCATTTTGGTGATGACCAAGTCTTCAGAGTAATTCACTGCAATTCTGTGAAGAGGAATTATTTTACACGCAGAAAAAATGGAATTCTGAGCTATCAATATGAGGTCACAGAGTGGCTAAGTAACAGAGTGAAATTTTAAATTCATTTGTTTTATTCCATATCCCATGGTCTCCATCACACAGGGCAGCCTATCTCATTCTCAAACTTGAGCATTATTGAAATAGACCTAATTCTTTACATTGTTTTTTAATTTTTACCTATCATTAGAATATTGATGGCTCTGAGTCTTATTATTTTTTTCTTTTTATCTACCTCTTTGGCTTATTTTTTTCCTATATAATTATTTGAAAATGCAAAGTGATCATCAGAGTTCTATCCTCAGTATATCTTCATTGTAGTTTATATCTTCATTACCTTTTCCATAATTCACTTTATTCATAAAATATTCACTATTCTGAAACTAATATAACATATGCACTATTTTCATGTTTTATTTCTAACAGCCCAGTTTTTTTTCTTCTAAAGTCCCACCAAGTTTTCTAATCATCAATTGAATCTGAGTTGACATATTATTCATATGGCTTGGCTAATATTTTGACACATTAATAATGATTTGGTTTCTTCCCCTTTATATTGAAACAAATAGCTAAGTTCATGACCCTTGATTCAAAGGAACATGGGTCTTGGTCACTAACATTAAGGGAGACAAGCTTTCCTGACCAAAAAATAATTTCCCCCACATTTCCAGCTACAAGATAATAAATTCTGGGGATCTAAGGTACAGCATGGTGACTATAATTAACAGTACCTTATTATATTCTGGAGAGTTGTCAAGAGAGATCTTAAATGTTACTGCCACACACACAAAAAGTAATTATGTGAAGGAATGGAGATGTTAACTAACCTCACTGTGGTTATCATTTGGCAATATATATGTATATCAAATCACCACATTGTACACTTTAAGCTTACATATGTTATATGTCAATAAATCTCAATAGAGCTAGAAAAAAACTATTGTAATCTACTTTTTAAAGACATTATTGCATTAAATAATTTAAAACCTGAACTATAGCAGTGGCAAAGAGAATGGGGAAGAATCGTGTAAATATAAAAGTCAGTAACAATAACACATCTATACATGAATATGGAATAACAAGAGCTAAGCCACCACAATTACCCTGGTCCAATTTAGTCTTTCTTTTGAGCAATATCTAAATCTGTCATTTAAATGAGCAAAGGGTAGCTGCAAACAGAACAGTATCCAGAAAACTTTGGTTTTAGAAGGTCTAATCTGTATCTGGACAAAGATGATTACTAAAAATTTTGAGGCCTGCCTCGTTAATAATTCAGTAGGAATGACTCACATACACGAAGTGCCATACATAGGTGAAGTGACAGGTCGAATGATGAAAAATATAGAGATAAAAACAACTAATTTCTCCAGACTGGAGACAGTAATCTGTAGGTTACTAAAGAAAATGGATCTACTCCATCTTCCCAAAAGTAAGAAAATGGCAGCATGCAATGTCCCAACTGTGTGTGTGCATGTATGTGTATACGTGCATATATATGTGTGTATATATATATATATATATATATATATACACACACACATATGTATGTATGTGTGTGCATGTGTGCCTGTGTATGTAGGTATGTATATATATATAATATATATAATTCATTGCTAATTTCAGTGCTGGGACCTCTGCAGTTCATCCTCTACTCCTTTGCTTCCTCTGTTCTCCACCTGAAAAAGCCCTACAATTAGAGGTAGTTTGGAAAAGATGTCACGGTTTTAGATTTCAGCTTTTTGGAACTCTTCTAGTCAGTATGAGTAATATATCTGTGCTCCTGTTTCTTTTTATGACTCATGTGACGTGCCCAGTGAAAATCCTCCTTTCCGTACCTGCCTCGTTGACTACCACCCTTGGCAGAGGCAGAGCTCGCAACCCTTTCAGCTCTCCTCTCAAATAGGTTCTTGGCGAGGAATTTGAGTTTTCTCCAAAACCCCTTTTCCCCTACTCTTTCTAGTATTGCTTTCTTTTCTTTTCCCTTTCACTCGAGTTCCTTCTTTTAGCATCACCTCCACGGCTACCCACCCACATTTTCTCTGATACATCCTTCTTTTTGGTTGGCAAGAAGCCATCTGAGGCAATGACTCAAAATGAGTCTCTGATCTACTTCACTTAGAGTTTTAGATGTTAATGTATTTATTCCTCAGGAACCCAGGAAGTAAGTATTGCATACTCAGCCTTGCCACATGGTACGTCTAGGAAGATGGGACCCTAGAAAGCATAAAGGGTGCCAACCTGACACAGAGAGTCACCAAGAGCCACTAGACCCAAAGGTTTCATGATGGCCAGGATTACGGACTTATCATTACTAGCAAACTGTGTGTGAATGAATCCCCTAAATCATGGAGCTACATAAAACTCTGAAATTGCTACTCAGCTTTGGAGTTGCAGAAGGCCAAATAAACCAAAACAAAACAAAACAGGGTTTACAACCAACCTAAATGAATTGTGCCTCAAAACCAGAAGTTCAAATAAAGAAAATAAAGTTAACAAAGCTTAACTATTGCACATTTGAGTTGGTGGAGTAAGATTTATACCTCCTATCCTTGGTGGTCAGAGTTGGGAATGGGACGAGGTTGTTACAGGAAATGTGTGTGTGTGAGCACATGTGCATGTGTGTTGTGTGTGTGTGCATGTGCATTTAGAAAAGGAAGAATATGAGAAGAAACATCAAAGAAAGGGAAACTAGAAGGTAAGTGGAAAAGTAGGTGAGAGTATGGGGAATGTGTAGTGAAAGATGAGTAAACTGAGGAATTGTACCCACATTAGTCAGGTATTTGGAATTACTCTTTCTAAACAGATTCAGATTGAGATCTTTCTCTCCTTAATCCTGGATTTCCTGTAGAATTTGTCCTCTGAAAGTTATGTGGCTTTCATTTTCAGCAAATGCCATCAGGCTGTCAGCTAGTCAGTACAAAGACTACTAGATTTCACTCCTGTGCATGACAGCACCACACAGACTGTTTTTCAATCAGGACACCATCACTGTTACATGATGCTTATACTTTTACCATATAGCCCATTGAACCATATCCTGTATTTTTCTATGCACAAACATGATGATGCCATGTTATTATCATCTACCAATCAGAAAATAATTTAAGTAGTAATTATATACTTGAAGGTGGCAGAATTGATCAACTTATTGTGTGTGGTGGTTAAAATTATGTGTCAATTTAGCTGGACACAGTATCCATATTTGGTTCAATATTATTTTTGAATTTTCTGTAAAGGCATTTTTTGGATGAGATTATCATTTACATCAGTAGACTTTGAGTAAAACATTACCGTCCATAATGTGGACGGGCTTCATCTGATAACTTGAAGGCCTTAATAGAACAAAAGCCAGGAAGGAATTCTGTTACCAAACTGCTTTGGACTCAAACTGCAACTCTTCCCTGGGCCTACCCTAGAGACATGGGTCCTGCCAAGCCTTCACAATCTTGTGAGCCAATTCCTTAAAATAAGTCTCTTTCTTTCTCTTTCATTTTTTAAAAAGAAAAAATTATTTATCTGCAGCATAGTCCAGTGTCCCTCAGTTCAATATAGCACAGGAATATGAAAGAGTCATTTATGCCATAGCAGAGTGCCATGCCTCTTCTCCCCAGAGGCCCATGCCCAGGACCAAACTGAACACACAAACAGGCAAACTCAGGATCTAGTCCACTCCTCAGCATATCTCACCCTTCCCCCACCACCTTCAAGCTCTCTAATTGCAGCCTTATATATATGATAGATGGATAGATAGATAGATAGATAGATAGATAGATAGATAGATACAGATAGATAGATATGAGAAATCTATAGATGTACAGACATAGATAGAGATCTATATATCTCCTATTGGGTGTGTTTCTATCCATAACCCTGATTAAGACATCGAACATTAAAATCAGTACTTGAAATGATTACATAAGCAAAAATAGATTCTTCTTTGGAGAAAGGATTTTAACTCCCTTTTGGTATTTCAAATTATAAGAAAGCATTCTAGAAGACCTGCTTTTATGTTTTTACAGAGAACAAAACTAGCGAGGTTGGAAAACAAACTTTATTCTATTTATTCTATCTCCCCTCTTCCACAGATTACAGAAGCACATCTTCCTTTCGAGCAAATTGATCACACAGGAGATCACTGTGCTTACAGTTTATTAGTAAAGAGAAGTTGATAGACTTATTAAAAGGTTCAGTTTTTGACTAAGTTCAGTCTTATAAAAAGATACAGTATCATATATGTCACTTGTTTTTGACGCCAAAATGGGATCAGCAGAATCTTGAAAAAGCTAGCTTTTTAAACAAGGGAAATGTCAGTGAAAGGCAACAGAAGTCCTCGAGAAGCCATAAAAATATATATTGATTTTGGCCTTTTATATCTTTATATGATTTTCCCATTGAGCATGTAAAATAATGTCACATGACTCTGGATTGGGATGAGTATTTTCCTGAAAAGAATGGGAATTCCCTTGGGGCGCCTGGGTGGCGCAGTCGGTTAAGCCTCCGACTTCAGCCAGGTCACGATCTCGCGGTCCGTGAGTTCGAGCCCCGCGTCAGGCTCTGGGCTGATGGCTCGGAGCCTGGAGCCTGTTTCCGATTCTGTGTCTCCCTCTCTCTGCCCCTCCCCCGTTCATGCTCTGTCTCTCTCTGTCCCAAAAATAAATTTAAAAAAAACGTTGAAAAAAAAAAAGAATGGGAATTCCCACTATAATCAGAGATCAAAGGTAAGACAGAGAGACATCTTGAATAGACCCAAGAAAATATGGCTGGTATTAAGTTTCATAGTGATATCTAACACCAAGTTTTAACGTTATTCATATTATAGTTCTATTCCTCCAGTTGCATGGAAAGTTTTGTTCAAAGTTTCAGTCTGACCTCAACAGTGTGGGTCTGTAATCTTGTTAAAGCCAATGGGACATTAGCACCAGTGATTCAGGGATATTACTTGCTCCAGAAAATCTGGTACCAGCAATAGTTCCCGAACTATTGGGAAACATGAGCAGATTGCAGCCTGAAAAAGAAGGCTAACCACATGGATCTCAAATGGGACTAATGCCTCGAAAGTGCATATATAGGAAGTAGGGAGGGTGGTGGTTTTGACTGGCTTCACTGAAGACAACTCCAGGCATTTACTAAGTATGCCAAGGATGGAAACACTCATGCCACATACAGAAAGTACTCCAGATGACAATACAATGACTAATGTAAATTCAAGTATGGGTCACCTACTAAAGGGCAGGAAACTTCAAATTGGGAGTGTGAGTATTGAAGGCATAGGTCTTACCTCCTGCTTCTTCTTTGTCATCTTTTTTTTTAATGCTTATTTATTTATTACTTAATTTTTAAAAGAGAGAGACGGAGAGTGAGTAGGGGAGGGGCAGAGAGAGGGAGACACAGAATCCAAAGCAGGCTCCAGGCTCCGAGCTCTGAGCTGTCAGCACAGAGCCCTACACGGGGCTCAAACCCACAAACCATGAGGTCTTGACCCAAGCCAAAGTCGGAAGCTTAACCTACTGAGCCACTCAGGGGCCCCCCTCTTGCTTCTTCTGCCATGCCATTCTGATGGTGGGATGGGTGACAAAAAAGTTCTGATAATACACATGTAGACTCGTGAAATCAATAGAACAATTTGAGTCCAACCAGTGATAGAACTTAAGAACATCTGAGTTACATTTAAACTTTAGATAGTTCCACGTATACTCTAAATTTAAAATTAAGCAAGCTTATTAGCCTCTTCAAAACATAAGAAACATATTAGGTCAGCAAGGAAATAACCCTGGACAGAATTATAATATGGTTCTCTTTTTGCAAATTCAGTAGAAAGATTGATGAAATGTTCATTTTCAAAACAGATATAGGAAATAAAAGTCCCACTCTAGGGAGTGAAATGGAGGAGGGTGTTGGGGTAAGACTTTTATTTTATATATAATAGCATTCTGTCCTTTTTGATTTTTTTAAGTTTATTTTATTATTTATTTTGAGAGAAAGAGAGAGAGGGAGGAAGAGAGAGAGAAAGAGCAGGAAAGGGGTCAAGAGAGAGGGAGAGAATCCCAAGCAGGTGACGCAGGTCTCAAACTCATCAACCATGAGATCATGACCTGAGCTGAGATCAAGTCAGATGCTTAACTGACAAGCCACGGAGGCCCACCTGTCCTTTTTGATTTTTTAACTTCCGCACATTAAAAGATATTCAGAAAAAAAAAGTAAAGCCACAGACTTTAAGTTAAAATGTGTCTATCCATCAAATCTCTTTGAAAAGTAACTGTGATCTGTAAGCAGCAAATGCATTAGAGATAGTATTTCAAAAGAATTGCTTTGCAAAGTATAGATCCCTTTGAATTGTTTATAATAACATCCAATTTACAACCTCAGATTTAGTAATTTGGATTTCATTAAAGTCATATTCAGCCCTAATGATTTAACTAGATAATCATTAGCACATTGTTATACATATAGAAAATAATCAACAAATATGTATTGAATGAAGGTAGTCAGAAGTGTTTTTAATTACCTCATAAAAACAAATATCCCAACATGATTTCCACCCTCTTGTCACACATACATGTACACACACACACATACACACATACACACTTATTTGTTAATGATGTCTATTAGCAACAGAAAGCATACTTTAATTAATTTGCTTTAAGTAGACTATTTATACTGACTTTTGAAAAACAGTTAACACTTAAAAAATACATTTTAATTATATAACTAGTGACTAACATTAAATCTTCAAATGATTAGTCTATGAAAATGTTTACATTACTTATTTATTGCCACATATTTCTTTTGAAACAATTTGATAACACTAAAATATTCTCCAACATCCACATTCACAGAAATTTTTAATAAAACTTTTTTACTTATCTTGATAACAAGAATATTAATTGAAATGTTTTATTAAATGTCACATTGAAATAGTTCACTCATAGCTTACTGTTATTTGCCTCTGAGAAAACATTTTATATGAGCTTAGTGTTGCTAGTCTGAAGGCTCAGGTGAAAGCTTATAAAGTTTTCTGTGGGCTTTGATTTAAAAACTAGTGGTAATGGGGCACCTGGGTGGCTCAGTTGGTTGGGCGTCCGATTTCAGCTCAGGTCATGATCTCACAGTTTGTGAGTTTGAGCCCCGTGTCAGGCTCTGTGCTGACAGCTCAGAACCTGGAGTCTGCTTCGGATTCTGTGTCTCCCTCTCTCTCTGCTCCTCCCCCACTCACACTCTGTCTCTCTCTCAAAAATAAATAAACATTAAAAATAATTTTAAAATTAGTGATAATACTGCAAACCATGCTGAGTTGAATCTGTTTTTTCTATCTTCTTGTCTTCAACACTACTTGATGAGTTTTACTCACAAATATCGTGATACAGTGGAACAATGAAATCCCATTGTTTTCACATGCATTACAGCATGTGTGACTGCTAAAATGTTCCTGGAACATTTTATGTTGGTTTTTAAAGATGTGCCTAATTAATTGGTTACTTTTATTAGAGCTAGAGATGTTTTGCATGGCTTCTTTTTGTCCTCAATGATCCCTTAAAAAAGGCTTAGTGGTTACTTTTGTTACTCTATTATTGATATTAGCAGCACTCTGAAAATAGCAGAGTTACCTATGAAAGAATATAGCTTTAAAGCTTTAACAGAAATCAGAAATTAGTCACACTGACTCTGATTTCTGTGCTTTAACCTGCCAGCATTCTAGGTACAAAGAAAACATCTACAAAGAGATTTCTAACCATGTTCTCTGGTACAAAATAAAAAAAAAAAAAATAAAAAAAAAAAAAGGAAAATCCCATGGTGCCTAGACAGGTACCATACCTACAGTAGGACGGTGGAATTTGGGACAGCCTATCCACCTACACATGCTATGTTCTTAACAGTGCTAATATTTCAGGGACTTTCTTCTGTTCCCTTCAAAGCCTGAAATATATTCCCAATGGAAAAGAAATATCTCTTTTTGGTTTGTGGACAGAATGCTTCCGGGGGTGGACACCTGCTAGTTTAACAATCTTTATATAGGCCAGACTGTAAGCAGAGGGATGTTCACTTGCCTCAAGGTATTTTTGATTCTCAAGTGCCACCTGCTCTAGAAACTGCAGCCAAATGTTATCTAAGAGAAGTGGCATAAAGTACGGCAAAAAAAGTCCTGTGACAACAGAGAATATCTATCTAAACACCGCAGCTACTTACTCTAGAGAGTCACCTGCATCAGTGAACTGGAGATGGCATGGAAGTCAGCCATGGAGCACTACTGAGAATTCTCTTCAGGCAACAAACTAGCTCCTATTTCTCAAAGCTAAATGCAACTTTTAAGAGCACGGACTTACTCCTATGGGTGCCCCAAGACTTGTGTCCCTACAGCACTAAGTTCAGTGGCTTGTGCTTCACAGTGTATGGACTTGATTAAGGAAAACATAGTGTAGTGTTTTAAATCCCCTTCGTAGGTTGATCTATAACACCCTGGCTCTGGAATCACACTATTTGTGGGTAAATTCTGACTCTGCCATTTACAAACTGTAGTGGATCCAGATTGGATTCTTCAGTCTTCTAATCTCCTTTTTACATTTTGTACAGCTGAGGATGTAGAATTAAAAACATTTCCCAGATTCCCTTGCAGTTAAGACTCCAGCAGTGACTCAGGGGCTGCCAGTCAGAATTAGGAAGTGTAAAGAAAGGTAGAGGGCCATACTGTATTCATCTTCATAGTGAGGATCACGCAGGTGTTTTGTGGCTCAGGTGACAATAATTCTGGCAGTGGCGCAGGGTGCTGTGTTCCTGGAGTAAATGGCCAGGAAAGCTGTATCCTGATTCCCCCACTTTCTGATTGTGGTAAAGTGGCAGTTATAACAATGTTGCTCTAGAAGTCTGCTGGATGCGCAGCCTACAGCCACATGCTCCAGCTCTTCCAGCAACTTTACCCAGTTTCCTACATCGGATCCCTTTCTTTTTAAAATGACTACACGTGTCTTCTGTTATCTTACCTGAACCTTTCAGAAACATACATAGTTATCAAAGTCATAATTTAGAGTATAAATTATATGCCATATTAATTTATATAAATTACATGTGAACTATAAGTTGTGAACTATAAGTTATAGATATTTTACTCCATGAATTGTTACATATTATTATAAGTTATATAGAATATGTAAAATATATACACATATATACATACATATTCTATCTATTATATTTAACACACATATATTTCTATATTTCTATTTCTGTTGGGACCCATTTCCAAGCAGATTTTATTTTTTATTATTTTTTTAATTTCATGTTTTTAATGGTTTCAGGAGTAGAATTTAATGATTCATCACTTACATATAACACCCAGAGCTCATCCCAACAAATGACCTCCTTAATGGCTATCACCCATTTAGCCCATCCCCCCACCCAACACCTCCAGCAACCCTCAATTTGTTCTCTACATTTAAAAGTCTCTTATGGTTTGCCTCCCTCTTTGTTTTTATCTTATTTTTCCTTCCCTTCCCCTATGTTCATCTGTTGTGTTTCTTAATTTCCACATGAGTGAAATCATATGATATCTGTCTTTCTCTGGCTGACTCATTTCACTTAGCATAATACAATCTAGTTCCATCCATGTTGTTGCAAATGGAAGATTTCATTCTTTTTGATCACCAAGTAGTATTCCAGTATATTCCAGTATATATATATGTACATATACATATATATATGTATATGTACATATATATATACGTATATATATACATATATATATACGTACATATATATATATATATATATATATATATACGTATATATATATATACACACACACACACACACACACACACACACACACCACATCTTCTTTATCCATTCATCAGTTGATGGACATTTGGGTTCTTCCCATAATTTGGCTATTGTTGATAGTGCTCCTACAAACATTGGGGTGCATGTGTCCAAGCAAATTTTAAATAAATGCAGTTTTGATGATTAAATACTTCATTTCTCAGCAAATTTTGTAAAATTCAAGCCAATGTAATATACAAAAAAGATCTTGAGTTTTCCTGAATCATGGTGAAATGTTTTAGTTCTGAGTTTATATCCTGGGATCTAATTGATTTTTATTATAGCTTATCTATTTGGATTTTCAAATAGTCCTAATGGGGGAAAATAAACAGTTATTTTATTTTTGTCTGATTATCTTGTCCATCAGGTTTAATACTTTAAACATGGCACTGACATTTCTGTCAGGACTACTGTGTTGGGCATTAAGATAGACATTTGATGCTTGACAGTATTTAATCCTCATTTGGAGAGTTAACATTAATATATGAATAACAGATTGTTAAATAGATAATAAATTGACTATGAGTTATTTCATTGAAGAATATGATGTTATAGTCACCTAACAGTAAGCAATAAATTATAATGAAGTGTGGTAAGTGCGATTATAAACGTTTGAACCAAGCACTTTGGAAGTAATAAGGGGGAATCTCCTTATCTCTAAAATAGGTTTGTGGAAGTCTTCATTAAAGAGGAGCAATTGGGTCTAGAAGGATGAACAGGATTTGACACATAGAGAAAGAATATACGAGTGTAAATGTCAATTTAAATAAAGAGAATAACATCATATATTATAACTTCACAGTGCAATGAATGAGAAACAAATGGAAATAGGTAAGTATCAATAAATTAATGCTCTCAGTAAGTCCTAGTTACTTTGAAATGGAAATCATAAATATAATTTCTTGTTTTGGTAGGGAAAAAGCATATAAATTTGTTAAACAGGCAAAAATAACAAGGCTTATGTAAACATGTTTATATTAAAATATGAATATCTTCCATGACTCTCCTTTAAGAAGTCATGAGGCTTCCAATCACTCCCAAAATGCAATACGTATGGAAATATTCTAAGACTTGAATGCCTTAGTATTAAATAAAAAGGGGGGAACAGTGATGAAGATTAAAAAAAAGCACTCTGAAGTATAAGAAAACCATACTATTTGAGTGATATAAAAACTGCTCAGGTTACCATATTGAGATAAGTAGGTCAAAAGCTAATATTTGTATTGTTGCGAATATCAAAATATCTCAAGTGGTTCTCAATAAGGGATGATTTTATCTTCCCTGTTCCCCTGTAGGGAACACTTGGCAACATCTGGAGATATTTCTGGTTGTCAAAACTGGCAAAGAATTGGTCTTGGCATGTAATGGGTAGAGGACTTGGACATTACTAAATAACTTAAAATACCCAGCATAGACCCCCACAAAAAATTGATTTGGGGGGTATCCACCCACAATGTCAATAGAGCTAAAGTTGAGAAACCCTGGAATATCTTCAAAGAGAGCTTTTCATAGTGAATTTGTAGACACATCTTTCCACTGGCTAATCTTCTAAAATGGCTGGATATGTTACAGGAGGATAGCCTCACTTGACTGGGTCTTATGGTGAGTTTAAAATAAATTGTGTATAAATGATTAATTAAGAAGAATGATTCAAATGTATATGAAATCTTGAGCTATAACCTGACAAGTCAAGAACCTTTGGGTTATACATAATTTTAATGAAATAGGTTTTCAGATTATCTCATAGCTAACCTACTTCCAGAAGAGTATTGATGATAAACACAAAGACTAGGTTGGTGATCTTTAGGGACATATGACTTTGAAAATATTGTGACTGTACAGTATATTTGAAAGTTTCTCATAAAGTAGATCTTGTTCTCATCAGTATATGAGGTGATAGATATTAACTGAATTTATCATTGTAATCATTTTATAATGTGTACATATACCAAATTATTATGTTGTACAACTTAAACTAATACAGTGTTAAATATCGCTTCTATCTCAATAAAACTGGGGGGTGGGATGCTATTACAAAAATAGAAAGCAAGAAAACACAGCTGACATGTTTAATGGTAATATATTGAGTATTCTCCCTTTGAGGTGCCAGTGCAATGCTGTGGAAGAAAATATGTGCTTTTGTTATTGTTGTTGTTGTTGTTGTTGTTGTTGTTTTCAACATATGAGGCTAAAACTATTGCACATCTATATGGAAAGAAAATACCACAAACTTGAGCATTATACCATACACAAAAATTAATCAGAAATGGCTCATAAATATAAATGTCAAATTAAAATTATCAAACTTCTAGATTAAAGATAGCAGAATACCTTTATAAACTCAGAGTAGGCAAAGATTTCTTAAACATGGTACAAAAGATGATAACCATAAAGGAATAAGTACTTGGACTTCACTGAAATTAAGAATTTTGTTTATTAAAAATATCAGTAGGAGAGTAAAGAGGCAGGTGATAGACAAAGATAGTATTTTCATTAGCTATTTGTCTATCAAAGGAGGTATCTATCTATCTATCTATCTATCTATCTATCAGGTTATATCCAGACTATATTAAAAACAGTAAAATAAAACAAAAAAAATTAAAGAATAGCCAGAAGTCTTGAACAAGTACTACATACAACAGGTCATCCAGATGGTCAATAAACATGAAAAGATGGTCAGCATCATTATTTATCAGGGAAATGCAAAGTAAAACCACAAGATACTATTATACATCCATGAAAAGTCTAAATTTTAAAAGACTGAAAACACAAAGTATTAAGAATGTGAAGCAGCTGAAACTCTCACACAATAGTTGATGGAGATGTAAGCTTGGAAACAATTAGGCAGTATCTACTAAAGGTGAACATAAACCTACTCTATGACTCCACAGTCTTACTTCAGGTATATGAATACAATGAGTACATATGCCCAACAAAGAACACATACAAGTATGTTGACAGCAGCTGTATTCAATATGGTCAAACACTAGGGATGCCTGGGTGGCTCAGTAGGTTAAATATCTGACTCTTGATCTCAGCGCAGCTCTTGATCTCACAGTCATGAGTTCAAGCCCTTCATTGAACCCCACGCTGGGTGTGGAGGCTTCTTTAAAACAGAAGAAAAACATGGTCAAAAGCTAGAAACAATTCAAATGCCCACTATCAGAAGAATGGTTTACTAATCTATTCTGTTTTCCCTTAATGGAATACAAAACAATAATTTAAAGAGAATGAACTACTGATACACACAATAACGTGAACAAATCCCACAGATGTTAGGTTGAACAAAGGAGGACATCGTGACACTCCTTGATTTCTATTTCTATTATATTCAAGAGCAGGCAAAATAAATTGATGTTTACAGAAGTCAGAAGTAATTACTCCTGCATAGGTGGGTAAAGTGGCAACAGAGAACTTTCTGAGGTGATGGAAACATTTTATATCTCAATCTGGATGATGTTTACTCAGATGTACATGTATGTAATAAGTCATTGAGCTGTATATTTCAGATTTGCACACTTTCCAATGTCATTACATTATTTCACACATAATTTAAAGGATGCTAAATCTCAAAAAGAAAGATATTATGCATAATTATATTATGGTAAAAAGAATATTTGAAAAGGGGAGTTAAACATGTTTTCTTTATATCCAAAAAGTATTTTGACTGAATTGCAAAAAGGAAAAGGTCAATCTGCAAAATATATTTTATGGAAATAAAGAATGATTTGCTAATGACATTGAACTCGTTAGGAAAAATGTGTAAGTAATTCAAGAGTGTAACTGAAAAGACAGGAAACTGGAATGGTACCATCTATCCTGTAAATAAAATCGGCAATTAAGGATGAAATTAGCTACCCAATATAAATATGTTATTAATGTTTTATATATCTGTACATAATTTAACACTTCTTAAGATGCTTGTTTAACAAATGCTATTTTTTAAAAGATGAAATTAAGGTCTCTTAGAAACACAATCCATTTCACTTACCAACTTGCAATTTGCAGTGAGCTATGTATTGTTTTGAAGCTGTATGACTTAAAATATTTTTACAATTCATTTTAACATATGATATTGTCATACAAACCTTTGTTTTAAAAAATGATTAGTAATGCAGGTAGCTACATTTGATGAAACATAATTCACTACAGAAGGACAGAACAAATTTTTGCACATTTATTTATACCAAAATTGCATTTAAATTTTAAATTCTGGGGTGTACAAAGAGATAATTTTGCATTCACATTATAGTTAGTCATTTTCTTATATTTCTATTATGTACTTTAATATAAACAACTTTCATTATGAAACAGAAGAGAATATACCACCCCAAAATATGCCTCTTTAGCATAAGGATTATTTTAGGCTGATTATTTTTAAGGAACAGCAGACATAGGAAAAGCTCTAAAAACTGAGTAGAAGTTATCCTTTTTATAAAAAACAGTTTACATTTACAAGGGAAATCTCCATTGTAAGAGTGTCTCCCTCTCCATACCAAGAAGAGAAGGATCACTCTAAATCTCTAGAAACTTATCAAGAAGGCAATGACTTAAATCTTCATAACAACCTTCCCCTTGTTTACTGTGTTCTGGCAACCTCCCATAACCGCCCCCTTCTACCTCCCAACATCTTTTTTTTTTTTTTTTTTTTTTTGTCTTTAGCTATTTTTATTTTTTGTCTTTAGTTATTTAGGATGGTGGCAAGGGTCATTCCGAGGAGTTATCCAGTTTTCTAGGGTCTCTCCCCATGTATACAAGAGGCACACAAGTTATCAGTCTTCTGTTTTTCTCCTGTTAATCTGTCTATTCATTACAGGGGATCTCTGCCAAGAACACAGAGGAGTAGAAGGAAAATTATTATTCTTCCCTCACAATTACAGGCTGCTATAATTTATGATAAATCAACTCTTTGTCTCACTTACAAGTGCACATACTTAAGCTTGTGCTGACATATCCAAAATGTCACTATTATATTGTGATACACTTCTTACATTGGCATTTGCACGCACAATGCTTACACCCATATCCACACAAACTTGAAGAGGTTAAGGACAAGTCTCTTCAAAATGTGACACTTCAACATGTGGACCATTTTGAGCTGAAGCCAATCAAGACCTTGGGGTCTCTAGAGAAATTTTAGCCCTTCCCTGAACTACCCAAAAGAATCTAAACTGGAGGTATTTCTAAGAATAAGAGATAGTACCACGGAAAATTTTTATCTCAGTGACCCGTCTGTGTGGCGAGGCAAACATCTAATTACCAAACATCCACTTCTTCCCTTTGAAGCCCCAGGCCCGTCTCCCATTCCTTAGCTCAGGATGGCATATCTACCTTACTTTACCCTTCTGTCTTTGATTCTTTCCTGTGTGTGAGGGTCCCCTCAGTATGAAACTAAATTAGACTTTCTCCTGTTAATCTGTATTATGTCAATTTAATTCTTAGATGAGCTAGAAGAACCTTAGAAGGGTAGAGGAAAATTGTTCTTCCAACATGCCAAAAAGCAAAGGTCAATCTTTGGCTCACCTATCAAATATCTAAACTTCTCTTGCTATTCTTTAAAATTGCTGAAAATTTAAAAAAAAATTAAATCTAAAAAAAATTATTGCAAGCTCTAAGCCCAAATTATTAAAAATAAAATATTGTAGGTATAACAAGTATCCCATTGCACGTTCAAGCTTCTACTCCAGATAAGTACTAAAACTGTAATAAATACATCATATGAAGCATCTAGGTTATCTTTACCTATTTATGAGAAATGGAGACTAAAGCTGTAACTCAAATTTTAAGGTGTTAGTAAATACCTCCCAAAAATCAGAAGTCTAGGTTACGATTGTTAAGTAAGCAAAAATATAAAGGTACAGAAAGCAAAATATGTGGCACAAATTAGGGTAGATTTCATTTTATGCTCCCCCTTTTTTCAGGAAAAAATGATAATTATCTAGATACTATTCAAAATCCATTAAGATAGATACATAGGAAAGAGGAGTGTTTACCAATTAACCTATAATTACTAAATATTATTTCTAATTTAGCTTCTTTTGGTGGGGCAATGCACAAGAATTTTAAGGTTCATATACACATACTTCTTGTATTTTTCTGTAAATATTACTTACTTAGATACCAAACTGGATATCAATTGTTTCCCTAAAAGGAGGTTTACTCTAAAGTATACATAATTACTGTCTTTATGAAGAATTTATAATCATCAATGATACCACTACAAGAACATATTTCCTATGCTTGTTCAAAAAAAAAACAAAAACAAAAAAAAAAACCCAAAAAAACTCCCTGTACTCAATAAACTCCTAACTGGATTTTGCTACAAATATCTCAGAACATGTTGTCTTCATCTATTTCCAGAAAACATTAAACCACCGCTCTCAACAAGCTGTTCTCATTTATACTACAATGCATTTGTAGTGTTGGCAAATGGGAAATCCCAGAGCGGATGAATAAACAGGAAGCTTCATCTAGTGTTAATAATCCCCTAGGACCCTATTTGTAAAGAAATGGCCTTTGCAAGAACATGCACAAATGTGCAGTTTCATACTTGGCAGAAAACCCGTGAATTTTATTCCAAATTCATTTAGTAACTTTATGCTTTTTCACATACACAAACATATACAAACTTGTGACCTTGGGCATGTTTATGAAGACCACATATATATGTATATGTATATTCATACATATGTACATATATGCATATATATTATCACATATCATTTTGTATGTAGAATAAATGAATCATATGTATGGTTTAACAGCAGGTCCTTGTGCAACAAACTCTAATTACAGAAAATATTAGCATGACATGAAATGGAGTGAAACTAAGCTGGAGAGAGTGGTCTATTCCCACTGAAGCAACTTTTAAAGGATATTGTAATTTGAAATACTATAGTAAATATCAGAAAATATTTACAACAGCAAATGTAATTAGCCCTTAACCAACTGGAGTGCAGTTCTCTGCAATCCCCAAACCACCTTAACACAAAGCAGGGAAGTCCGGTAGTAATAGTGTTAAACTGCGATTACGCTGAAACACGTTATTTTCAAAATACAAAATAAAATAATTCTATATTCCATAATGCAATTTGTAGGTTCTAAAATATTCTGAATAGGTCTAAATAATGCACGACATACTTTGAGAACATACACCACCTCTTGGAATACTCATTTAAAAGATCTATTATTTGTTGTACATGGTATGAAATAAGTTTCATGTCAGAAATTTACTAGGGAGCACAATTCAATCTCCTTACAAAGTTCTTGAAATTGATAACCATTTCCTTAACTGGAAACACAGATCCTAAATTCTTCTGTTGTCATTCCTTCTATCTGTGAGTATTCACTTTCATGCACCTTCAGTCTTAGTGAAAGTTTATTTTACATGTTGATTTTGGCCATATAAGCAAAAAAAAATTCATGAATAAAATCATTGCTACAAATGTTTATGTTTATATTATATGACCCGGAGATTATGTTAGCATAATTCATGTAGATGAGTAAATTATTCTTAATTATGAACCAAGCATATCTAAAGGAGATAACAACATATTCTCTTATGTAATTGATTTAAAAGATAGTATTTTAAAAAATTCTTTATTATAACTGGATTTGAGGTTGTAAGCATTGGAACAGACACAAAAGCAGAAGGAAAACAGAGATTTATTTGGTATTATCTGCACATGCAAAATTACAGAAGTGTAAAACCAACACTGGCCCAGGGGGATGATTCAGCCTCTGTTAGTACTGGTGCTGCTTCAGCCACTTTAAGAAATAGATGTTCTTTTAACGTTATGTATAAATCATCTTTTTTGAAACTAGACATTTATCATTTACAGAGTTTATATAATCTGAGATGTAATGTTTGAGGAAGTGGAAAGGGAATGAAAACATATTTTCTCCCTTCAACCACAGAAGCTGCTGGCTTGCAAATCTTTGCTTGAGACTTGTTGATGATTAACAGCAAGAAAGTTTTATATATATATATATATATATATATATACACACACACACACACATATATACACATACATATATATATATACATACATATATATACACACACACATATATATGAATACATATATACATAAATGCATATATGTATGTATGTCATACATGTATACATATATATGCACATATATATGTATGTATACATATATATGCGCATATATATGTATGTATGTATACATATATACACATATATACATATACACACACACACATACATATACATATATATATATATATATATATATATATATATATATATATATATTTACAAACCATCACCAAGGTGGTTTTAGCTCTCCCATAATGTCCAGGACCAAAGTTCCCACTCCCGTATGGACATCCATTAAGTAAACACAATGTGCCTTCTATGCTAACTTTAGTTCAATGTCAGTTCTCTAGGTTACCTCCTCTGGCCATAATGCTCATCCTTCCTTCCCCACATGCCCTCAGAGAATTCCTAGGAAACTGCTGGATACAGTTAAAGAGAACTAAAAAACACAGTAGCCCAGAGAAAAACCTAAAGCCTTAAATATTGGCTTACAACTTTAAATTGGCTTATAAAAAACAAAGGATAAAACAAACAAAGCAAAACAGAAAAACAACAACAACAACAACAACAACAACAACAACAACAAAAACCTTGAGCAGTTTGTCAGATAGATAAAATTAACTGGAAACCCAGTCATACATGGCTACCTCTGAGTAGAAAGTAAAGACCAAATCTCACAGATTTGAGATAATTTAACTAAAAGAAATCTGGTTGCCTGTACAAACATACAAGATGACAGAAACCTAATTCTACTGTCCCTACTATGTTGTATTAATAGCTGCCTTTAAGTAGTTAGTGATAAAAATGATAGATACTAGCTAATTCTTGGCACTGAATACTTTTCATTTGTAGAATTAGATCAGATTTTGAAGAAAACTACCAACAAGTATATGAGATTTGATGTGGAATTAATCTTGAGCTAGTACTTTCACCAATAAAAATATTGGTACACATAATCTGTCTTGAAAATATAGTATCATACAATACAAAATAAATGGCTAAGACACTATAATTTTCTAATTGAATAACACAGAAGTTAAAATTTTAGAATGAGTACTAATTTTTACTTAACTAAAATATTTGTTGATAATGATAAAATGTTTAAGGTTTATATTAAAGTCAGAAGTTAGTTCTTACATGTCACTGAATAACAACCCCAATAAACACACTGTTAGGTTGAGTAACATCTGTATAAAAATGATAATGCTAAATGAACCCCAATCATCACATCTCATTCAATTTTATATTATATCTAACAAAAACAAAGAGAAATAATGTTGTGCAAGAAATTTAGTATCGGGGAGCCTGGGTGGTTCAGTGGGTTAAGCATCTGACTTTGGCTCAGGTCATGATCCCACAGTTCGTGGGTTCAAGCCTCACATCGGGCTCTGTGCTGACAGCTCAGGGCCTAGAGCCTACTTCAGATTCTGTGTCTCCCTCTCTCTGTCCCTCCCCTGCTCATGCTCTATCTTTCTCTCTCTCAAAAATAAACATTAAAAAAATGTAATATGTCTTCATCCTTACAACAAACAACTGAATGTCCCAAATAAAGGGCCACATGAACACATAAACAGGGGCATATTTATTTCAGTTGCCTTAACATTTTTTAAAATGTTTAATTATTTTTGAGAGAGAGAGAGAGACAGAGCATGAGCAAGGGAGGAGCAGAGAGAGAGAGGGAGACAGAATCCGAAGGAGGCTCCAGGCTCTGAGCTGTCAGCACAGAACCTGATGCGGGGCTTGAACCCACAAGCTGTGAGATCACAACCTGAGCCAAAGTCAGATGCTTAACCAACTGAGCCACCCAGATGCCCCTCAGTTGCCTTAACATTTTAAAGACTAAAACAATTTTCTTTTTAAAATGTATTCATAGTTTCTAAAATAGCAATAATAGTAAAAAAAAAAAATCACAATTTTCATAGCACTATTATTACTATAGTATGCCAAGGGAAGTGCTACGGTACAAAGGACAATATAAAATGTAGCCAAATAAATATTAAAATTTAATCCATAAACTGTATATTGAATTATACATATCTCCTATCTATAAGTTATTTATAAATAAGATTAGAAATTCCAATACTAAGATACAATGGCAATATCATTATATTTTATGAAAACAGCAAGAAAATAGTATTACAGTTATGAATATATGTAAAGCACAGACAGTATATTAAATAGGCCAATTATAGCAGTTAATGCTTATTGTGTTCAAAGAATGTATGAAGTAATATAAGTTAGTGAGACATATGTTACAATTGAAAGTTTTTATATTTTTCACACAGAGTCAAAAAATTTTCACTGTTGGAAGGAGACAGGTCATTTGAAATTACTGAAAGTAACCAACATTGTTTTCACAGCACAACAAAGTAAAAAGCAACCAAGTGATAAGCTAATGGTTCAACAGCCAGTGACACAAGTAAGAATAGAGTTCATTGTTCAGACTCTCAATCCAGAATTTTTATTACCTATTGGTGTTCCTCAAAGACAATTGCCTAACAATGAAATAATTCTAGTTTATGATAGTAAAAATATTAAATGCTTAACAAAAACTCCTCGGGCTACTAGAGACAGTCTACCATGTGATGTAATTCCTTGCTGAAAACCATCAGAAAATCCATGTGTGTGTGTGTGTGTGTGTGTGTGTGTGTGTGTGTGTGTGTGTGTGTTTTAGAAAGAGGAGAGAAAGGGAGAGGAAGAGGGGGAGCCACAGGGGGAAGGAGACATGGATGGATGGATTGAGAAAACATTTTGTGAGAAAAAGGCAATGGTGGAAATGAGACTTTTTAACTACTATCTCCATATTATTCCCAGATCTTTGAAAATTCCAGGAACATCTTTTTAAAAATCAAATTACAATCTTAAAGCTGGAGCTACAAAAATCTTAAATAATAATTACGATAGTTTTAAAATGTCCCTTCTTTGTTAGATGTAACTGAATTTTAATGAATGTATATTATTTTTTTATGCCTGATTAAATCTTCACTACTAAAATGAGCTGCCAGAAAGAGTCTTGCCTGTGTTTAGCTTCAGTTACTTACCTGGAGATAATATTTAACATTGTGAGCGGGAAGTCCTCTACCTGGCTGTAGCATCGTATTATAACATACCTAGGACTACAGTTCAAGTTCTACCTGTCCCTAATGGCTTCTAGAGCCTTGAGCTAGTTGATTTTGGTTTTTGGCTTTTGGTTTTGTCTTTTTGTTTTGTTTTGTTTTGTTTTGTTTTGTTTTGTTTTGTTTTTTACACTCCATGAGCCTGTTATGTCTTCTGCAAAATGATGGTAGGGTCAAGTGCTGTCAAGGTCAGAGGTTTCATCCTACTTGAAAACTAATCTGTCAGCCCACCACACTTACATGTGAGCTGGCAGTAGACATGAGACTCTTGGAGGCAGAGACAAAGAATTTTATCATTCATGTCACGAGTTTGATTATTACGTAAAATAAAATAAGGGGTTAGGCTTTCTAAACAATGATGGCCCAGGGTAATATTCACATTAATATTTTATCCTCAAATAAAGCACTTATATATTTTGGTGTAACCTGAAGACTATAAGTAACTTGAAGACTAAAAGTAACTAAAAGTAAGTACAACTTAATTTTTATAAAATCGGGAAGAGATATTGTGGGATTTTTTAGTGGTCCCTTTCCTAGATAAAATGGTTTAAATAAAACAACATCAACAAATACAAAACCACATCTAATAAATTGATTTTTTAAGACAACCTTATAATATTAATGTTCTTAGGTGATAAATGTAGTAATAATTTACATGTGCTTTACAGTGTTTATGCCTGCATTAGTGAATGCACTGTATAGATTAAGTAACCTTTAGAGTTATTTTACTCCTATTGTCCACGAATATGAATTGGACACAAATGGACACAAATGGAATGTGACCTCATGAAATCTCAATACTTTAACAAAGAAATTATGGAATTAGAGACTCATATTTATTTACATTCTTTATAGAGGGTTAAATTTGATTTCCTAGGTCATTTTGCCTGATCAGTCATGAAGTGGCTATGGTTAGAAGACAGCAAACCTGAGGTCGGAAAGAAAAAGGAGGAGAAAAGGGTACCTTATAATTAGACAGGAACCTGAGCCTTGAGGAAAAAACAAACAAACAAATAAAAACCTTACAGTAAAAATGTTAAGACTAGAATCTTTATGGAGTTGTTGCCACTAAGCCTGCAAACCATTCAGAGAAAAACCAAGGTTTGGAAAAGGAATTTAAAGGTGAAGATGTTGTAGTAAGTTTTTCAAATGCCACTTAGTTAATTAATATGATCCGTCTACTCATGCACTTTACTATTAACATAGGGCAATTTGTAAGTTCAGTAAGTGAGCAAAAGAGGAAACATGTACTCTCAACTAATTTTATCATAATCAAGAACGAATATACACACACACAGATACATACATATATATATATATATATATATATATATACACACACACACTCACACAGATGCATACATACATACACATATATATATAGTTTCAAAAGGCATTTGTCACACACACATACATACACACGCATATACACACATACACACAGATACATATATACATACATACACATATATATAGTTTCAAAAGGCAATTGTCAACTTCTGTAAAAGTAATTTATAGTGAATATAAAAATCAAAAATGATTTTAAAACTGAAAACAGAATCTAAAGTGCACAGTACAAGGGCCAGAGAATTACAAAAATCTATTTATTTAGTGAAGTAAAAAACAAACAACTAGTCAAGAGTGGAACATGATGACCAATTTCTTTTTTTCTCCTCAATAAACAGTCATAAAGTATTCTTCAAGGTTTTTTTTTTTTTTTGAGGTGTTATTTATTAGAAGAAAAGTAATCTACCCGGCTAATTTCTCTCTTAATTTTTTTCTTATTTTTTTCTTGAAACATTACAGATTTTTTGGCTTTAATGCTGCATAAGTACCCTTCTTTTAAAATTCAACAATTATTTTGTCATGACTGTATTCATTTGTGAATAAAGACCTATAACCAGTGTTGCTAATCAATCCATACCTTTCAATTATCTGGTTTGTAACTCTTGTGGATATGTAGGGAAATATCCACCATAAATTTTATTAGTTTTAAATACAGAGCTCATATGACTTAAACTACTGCTTGGAAACAAAATCTTTTTTGATTTTGATTGCTATGCATCAATAAATAAAAAAATTCATTCATATATGAAAAATGTACATTTTGACATTAACTGTACATTTAACAGAGAGCATAATAATGCAATAGGAAATGTTTGTGTTTCATAAAAATGTCTTCTTTTATGTAGATAAATAAAAGGGAGGAAACAGTGTAGACTTTTTTTGCACTGTATAATATGATATGTTTTTTCCAACTTCATTGGGCTATAACTGACATATAACATTGTATAAGTTAATGTGTTAAGTCAATGTGTTGCTTTGATGTACATATACTGCAAAATGATAACCACCATAGCATTAGTCAACACCTGGATCTTTATCACATTACATAAGTACCATGTCTTTTTTATGATTAGTTTATTTAACATCCACTTAGCAAATTTCAAGTTTCTAATATACTATTATTAACTATAACCACCACACTATATATTAAATACCCAGAACTTATTCATATTGTAACTGGAAATTTGTAACCTGTGATCGACATCTCCCCATTTCCTGCATCTCTCAGCTCCTAGTAACCACCATTCTCCAAGTCCAATGTTTTTAGAATCCACATATAAATGAGACCATATAGTATCTCTCTCTCTCTCTCTCTCTCTCTCTCTCTCTCTCTCTCTCTCTCTGATTTATTTCAGTTAGCAATAACACTCTCAAGGTCCATCCATGTGGTTGCAAATGAAGGATTTTCTTCTTTTTCATGGCTGAATAAAATTCCCATATATTTCTATGTCCATCTTTATCTCGATCACTATCCTTATATCTCACATCTTCTCTACCCATTCATCTGTTGATGGGCACTTAGGCTATTTCCATATCTTGGCAACTGTGAATAAAGCTACAATGAATATGGGGATGCAGATATCTCTTTGAGATCTTGTTTTCATTTCCTTTGGATATATACTGAGAAGACATACAAATGGCCAAGAGGTACATGAAAAGGTGCTTGACATCACTAACCATCAGGGAAATGCAAATAAAAAAAAATGGCAATGAGCGATCACCTTATACCTGTTAGAAAGTCTATCATTAAAAAGACAAGAGATACCAAGTGTTGGTGAGGATGTGGTGAAAAGGGAACCCTCTGCACTGTTAGTAGGAATGTAAGTTGGTACAGTCACCATAGAGAACAGTATGAAGGTTGCTTAAAAAAAATCATGCTAGTTTGTATCAAGCAATGGAGTTTCTCTTCCACTCAAATCTCTCTTCTCAAAGTTGTAGCAAATATATTATTATGTTTTGGTACTCAATAGTATTCTGTGTCTTAAAAAAGTGGCATAGTTAAAATTTCATGTATACTTGTAACTGAACTCAATGTTCTAATAAGTTAATATTTTAATAGAAAAGAATATATACTAGCATTTTAAGAAAAGGTTGAAAATATTTTAATAGACAATTATTAGCACATAAATAACAGAACAAAGAACGACTTCTGCTTTGACTTTTGTAGTTAATATTTTAAAAGGGCAGTAACTTTAGTCATAGCACACTTGACCCATTTGAATAAAATAACTTATAAAAATAAATTTCATATTAATTTTACAATGTTTTTTAAATTTTTTTAAAAATTATTAAGCAATGCTTACATATTTCCAAATAATTTATAAAAATGTTATAATGGCTTGCCTTAATAAAAATACCATATATCTTATGAAACTGATTCATGTTATAAGAAATTCAGTCAAATGCCATCTTAAAAAATTAATATGATATCATGGCACTATATATACTAAGTGATTATTACCACAAAATTTATAAATTACCTTTAAGTACTTTTAAATTCATCACTTATTTTTTCTTCACTGGTTATATTTAAGTATTACTGAAAACCATGACAAAAAAAGAAGAGAAAATCAGACCCAGAGTAATGAGAAGAAAGGGAATAATACAGATCACAGTAGAAACTGAAGAGCTAGAAAATAAAACAGAGCCAAAAGCTGGTTATGTAAAAAAAGAAAGAAACTAAGCAACTTCTGGTCATATTGATCAAAAAAATAAGAGAGAAGAAATAATTTATCATTAGCAGGAACGGACATGGTAACATCATTACATATTCTACATATGTTAAACATGTAAGAAGACAGTATTAAGAACAATTTTATGCCAAAAAATTCAGCAATTTGATAAACAAATTCTTTGAAAGATACAAATGACCAGCATTTACTCACAAACAAATAGACAGTCTGGATATCCCTATATATTAAAACACATAGCATAAGATAGCATTTATATAATATTCCAGAAATGCAAGCTATTCTATAAACAGAAAGTAGATCCTTGTTTGGCTGGAGACTAGGTGGGTATAGCAGTGAAAGATGAGAGGGAAAGATTTACAGGTACCATAAGGAAAATTTGGGGGATGAAGTATATGTTTACTATTTTAATTGCAGTGATAGTCTCATTTGCATATATTCATACAAATATACACAATTGCACATTTTCAAATGAGAAGTTTATTGTATATCAGTATGCCTCAATAAAACAAAACCCTCAAAAAAAACTAAACAAATAAAAAAAGATGAAATAACTACTAAGTTTCATTAATAGTTAAAATCAAAGCTGAAGCATTTAGTCAACCTCCAAAACATTTTACTGTAAGTATTTCACAAAGCAGTTCAGATTTTTCCCAATACATAATAAAACATACATTAAAGGAGAAAATTGAAGTATGATTCTACCCATATCATTATTTTCTAAGTCATTATTTAAGTATAATTGAGTATTTGGAAAATTTTTCTAATAGTTTATATCTAGTCATAAAGTGTTTATATTGGTAATCGATTTAATGAATGACCTGAATTAAAAATTTGCTTAAATACCTACTGGAAAAAAGAATACCCAAAATTCCCCATCCTAAACATATACATACACACAAACACACAAACACTCATGCACACGTAAGTGTTACATAATCATTCTTAAGGCTCAGGATAGCACATGCACCATGTCCCCTATTATAGTAACAATAATTTTAGTCATTGACAGGGACATGATTATAAGACTTAAGTATGTAAAGCGGTGCATCTGACAACAAACTGCCTTAGCCAATATGAAGCCCTATCGTATAACAAAAATACATAAATGCTGAATTACATGTTTTACAAAACAACTTAGGAATATTCACATTTTAGAAATTACAAAAATGAGGCACAAAGGATTACCTGATGCCAGAAACGGAATTTAGAGCCAGATTTAAATAATCATGCTTAACCGGCAGAGGTTGAGGGAGTACTGGACCTGGATACAGAATTTAAGGATGGACTATGGAGTTAAAATTACCATATGGGGAGGGCAGACAAGAACTTCAATTGGTATAGGGTGTTGACTTTGAATGGAGACATCTGCCTTAAGAGGGCAGGGTTAGAAAACTATTTCATTTGTGAAGAAAAGCAACAAGGAAAGATCCTCCCACCTACCCAAGGAAGAGTTTATGAAGCTTTCTTCTACTTAGACTCTGCGAAGAAAATTACATTGTAGACGTCTTTGAAATATATGTCAAAAGTCTATGGTGCATGGTTCATACAAAGGAAAAAAATGGACACAGAAGAAAACACCTAGTTGAGATGCACTTAACACTATAAAATTACAAATCAGATTAAGCAATGGATTAGCATGAGGAAGAAACAACAGACATAGCAAATAGAATGGACTCCTCAGTCCCAAACAACAGAACAATCTGATAGGGGTTATGTTTACAATGATTATGTAGGTAAAGAAAACAACATCTAGTCTAAAAACAGAGGAAATGTCAAGATACCTACACCAAGAAACAACACTCAGATTAATGGGTGACTTTTAATCAATAACATTAATAGTGAAATATAACAACATTTACAAGATTCTTAAGGAAAATATCTGTGACTCCTGAAGTCTAGACCCAACTGAACTATCATCATTCAAGAGTCAGGGAAAAATGAAAACATTTTCTGATAAAATAGTGTGTTTTTTCATGAATTGTTGTTGAGTGTGCCATAAAGGATGGAAAAGGAAAGGAGAAATGGTATTCAGGACGAAGGAGTAGGATGTTAAAACCAATGAAAAGTAAGTGATATATTTTGGCAAATTCATATATGCATGATTTGGAAAAACACCACAGCAATAATTTCCATGGTGAGTTCAAACAAGGAAGAATTAAAACAATGTAGAATAATGATAAAAATTTCATGTGGGGCTAATTGGTATTCAGGTATTCTGATATCCCTGAAACATCTGGATGTAATGTAAAGCTACTGACCACTTTTGTGTATTGTCAAGTCGAAAGGACTTGCTAAAAATCTAAGAATAACTACTGTATTATAAAACCAGAAATATGCACAATTT
Source organism: Panthera pardus (assembly GCF_024362965.1). NCBI lineage: Eukaryota > Metazoa > Chordata > Mammalia > Carnivora > Felidae > Panthera > Panthera pardus. Next base: position 47,142,271 of record NW_026526666.1, on the reverse strand, counting down.
AAAAATGGTATTGTAAGAAAGAGAAAAAGGATAACAAGTCATTAAAGGCACAACAACAAAAATAACATAAAAGTTTTCTGTAAAAAAACAAAGAACATGTAAACTATATTAATACAATACTATAAAGCAGAGAGCATGAATGAACCAGAGCATCATCTTAAATATGAATAAGACACCAAAATGGTATGTTAGTGAAATAAAACAAATGGCCAAAATATAGATAATGTTTCATACAATTTATGCATCTTTTAAGTACACTAAACAGTTCTTATTATATACAATATAACTTAGAAGGCACAGACCCATTCCAACTTCAGGCTGCTTATGAAATAACTCAAGTTTAGGAGAAGAGGGAATTAGATGGAGCATAAAGTTCCTAGTTTTATCTATAATATTTTACTCTTTATAATTTTCTAACTCCATTATAATGCTTCATCCCTTTAAAAACAAAGGATATAAAATAAATATTGCAGTAGTTGTTAAATCTGTTTGGTGGGTACAGTGTCTATGTTATTCTTTGAGCTTTTAATTAATTTATTTTATTATCATAAATAATTTCAATCAGAGGCATTGAAAATTACAAAAGTAATGATTACAAAAGTGGTATAATTTCTAGCAGAAATTATAAAACAAGAGTATTTATTTCTTATATCCTATCTTCCTTATATACTACAAATGACCCCGGTTATGTTATTTCTACTCTGTTTTCCATGCCCTTTTGACAACAGCTAGGTTTGGACCTAAAGTTTTCACTAACTTGTTTCGGATATTTGGTGTCGGTAGCAACAGTTGATCTACACTGTCCCTGGTATGTGGAGTCCAGCCAGCAGCTAAGATTACCATGTCATTTTTGTTTGCTAGTCCCTAGAAGAATCAAATTCAATTATTAAATTATACCTATAATCAAAGATTAAAAGTTCAGATTATTTTGAGGGAGACTTTAGTTCTAAAGAAGTCTAAGTGATCTATATGATCCACATACAGAAACTCGCTGTGGATGCAGGATTTAATTTCTGAATCTATGTGTCATCTTATCAATTTCCCAGCCTAATTTCTTTTCTTGGTCATACTCTGAGCTTCAAATGACTTACAATAGCTGTGTATGGAAAACAAAAAATAGAAGGGGGAGTCATTAAGGAAGGCTTTTATTATCTTTATGGTGAAACTAGAAATCTTCCATTTGCTGAAGGTTTTCCTATATTTTAGTTATATAAACATAGGTATATATAAAAGTATATTTTTGCTTAAGGATATTAAGTTTTCTCTTGTTTAAGCAACAGATAGATGGTTGGAACTGTTACTTTTGCTTTCAGGAAATTAACAGATGAATTATTGTAAAGGAAATGAGTTCAATAGTAAGATGATACTAGAAATTAATTGGAATAGCAAGATAATACTGGAAATTAGTTCCACTTGAACAAAGACTTAAGTTTTGGGGCAGAGATCTAACCTTAAATCCAAAAAGACTTTTATATTTTTAGTAATAAATTTTTAGAGACAGTCTATAACATGTGTATATTTAATATCAGGAACTTAATTTTATACCGAGTAATATGAGCAGTTTCCTTAGATAGCTTTTTAAAATCTAATTTAAAAAATTTTGGGGGTGTCTGGGTGGCTCACTCGGTTGAGCGCCCCTACTTCGGCTCAGGTCATGATCTCTCAGTTCATGGGTTTGAGACCCTTTTGGGCTCTGTGCTGACAGCTCACAGCCTAGAGCCTGCTTCCAATTTTGTGTCTCCCTCTTTCTCTGCCCCTCTGCGCCTATTGCTCTGTCTCTCTCTCTCAAAAATAAATAAGCATATGGGGCGCCTGGGTGGCGCAGTCGGTTAAGCGTCCGACTTCAGCCAGGTCACGATCTCGCGGTCCGTGAGTTCGAGCCCCGCGTCAGGCTCTGGGCTGATGGCTCGGAGCCTGGAGCCTGTTTCCGATTCTGTGTCTCCCTCTCTCTCTGCCCCTCCCCGTTCATGCTCTGTCTCTCTCTGTCCCAAAAATAAATTAAAAAAATAAATAAATAAATAAGCATAAATTTTAAGATTTATAAATTAAAATTTTTATTTCATGTAAGCTAAAATATATTGTTAAGTTTTATTAAAGAAATAATGTAGTCAAGTAATTCTGTGTATGCAATGCAATAGACATAAAACAATAATCAATTAATTTTTGGTCATCATCAATTGGACATATATATTATTAATAACTAATACAGTTAGATAAGGAAGAACAATTCACCTATTCACTCTTTCAGTATAACTCTCTAACAGGGACTTATATTTAGATTTTAAAGGGAGTTAAAGTTGTCAATTTGTTTCCAACAAAATTTTATTGAACACCTAACATGTGCTAGATAATCTGGTACATGATATGAATATAAAGATTAAAGATATAGACCATACCACTGTGTATACCAATGTTATATGTAATGTAACGTTCATCATTACATAATGGTGAATTTATGCATGAAGTGCTAGGGAGCATATTAAAGTAGGAATGGTATGTTAGAAAAGGATAAGGGAAAAGACACATGTGAGCAATCCATATGTAACCCATATGGTAGAATCAGGGAGCCAAGAAGTAGTTCAGTATTAGAGAAACACAGGCCATGAATACCAAAGATGCAATTGAAAACATATGGGCCAATCCTTTAGAGACGTGAGAAAACTTTGTGAAATAAGCAAATTTCTGTACATGTCATTTCCAAGGAATCATTAAATATGAATGTTACATTTTATCCAGATCTTCTAGTATTGACATGATATGAATTTACACCAGGGAATTAGGTTAAAAGATATTTTTGAAAATCACATATTCAGTAAAAAGCTTCATTAATTACCCTTATAGTATGTATTATCTTGAACTTATTTGGAAATTGGTTACTAAAATTTGAATAAACTATTCTCTTGTTAAAATATTCTGCAATCAATGAGATCACCACTAAATCACTGGGACTTTTTATTAAACTTTATTTTAGTACATCAATGATAACAATATTAGTCAAAGGGTGACAACTTAAAGCAACTGATTTCTCAAGGATTTGATTAGTGGAATTCTCTGTTTAAATGCTGGTAACTACACCCTTTTGACAAAATCTGCAGGCCCTCAGTAAATAGCTTCCTAATAAACCTGGAAACACACACATTCACTTGGGCCGAGGGCCACAAAAGAAGAAAGGCTTTTCGTTACTGCAATCTGTCCCTTGGTTTATGGCTGTCTAGTATAGTAGGGATTTAGCTAAAGCAAATCTCTGTAACTGCTAGTCAAACAATGACAGTTAATAGAAGTTTTACCCAGGGCTATCAAGATAATAATTAACAATTTATAGCGAGAAGGAAAAGCATGATAATAAAAAAGTCAAAAGCTAATAAAGAAAAGGAATGGTGTGACTGCATGAACACTGTACCCACCCAGTCATCATAAATAAACCAACAGGATAACTGTCTCTTTAACACAGTAACTCTGTATCAGAGAACCAAACAGCAGAAGGTGAAGGGAACCCATAGTTCATAGTTCATTCTAATGTCCAGACTCCAACTCCATCCCCTCCTGACCAAGGAGGTAATTGGTACTTAGACTGCATAATTTAATTTTTCTTGGGGGAGGTCCCACTCTGTCAGAGTATGATTTCTTTTGCTTTTGCTCTATTTTTCTCTGCTTTCTACCAAGTAAAAGGTAATTCTGACTACACATGGAAGTAGAGATTTATGGACATGGAGAATGTAAGATTGATCTTCACCAATTTTCATCTATTGAATATAATTTTAAGACACAGTGAAGTTCATGCTACCAAAACATTTGGTCTACAACCTGCTACGATATTAATGAATTTTCATAAAAGGAAAGGTTTTTCCACAAGAGCCACTTTAGTTAGGCAGCAAAACAAGCCAATTGCTAATCAACCATAATCAGATAGATAAATAGATATAGATAGATAGATAGATAGATAGATAGATAGATAGATAGATAGATAATACATAGATAGATAATACATAGATAGATAGATGATAGATAGGTATGATAGAGGTACACTTATGAGATAAGAGAGAGAGAATACATGTCACTTTATGGTTTAAAAATACCTAGATAGTATTTTGATATAAACACAATAACCAATTTGTTGAATATCTATTATCTTCCGGGGGACTTTACATAAACAATCTCATTTAACTCTAACAACAACAGCAACTCAAATACTAAATGAGGCTTAAATTAAGTGTTTTGGTTTCTGGTCCAATTATGTTTATGTGAAACCATATTCTTTTAGTTAAAATGCATGATACTAAAAGGAGAGGATACAGGATGCCTGAGTGGCTCAGTTGGTTAAGCAAATGACTCTAGATTTTGGTTCAGGTCACAATCTCACAGTTCTTGGGATTGAGCCTTCCTTGCGATTTTCTCTCTTCCTCTCTCTCTCTCTCTCTCTCTCTCTCTCTCTCTCTCTCTCTCTCCCCCTTCAAAGTAAATAAAAAACAAAAGAAAGGAGAGAATCCAAGAACTCTTATTAGAGTTTTTCTCATTAGTACATTTGAATTAATTACATTGTCTGATGAGGTTACATTTTACCCAGATGTATGGAGTAGTTCATGATCACTGAAGGTGTGGGTGTGTGCACATGTGCACATTGTATGGCAACTGTGTATATGTTCAATACAATGATGAAAGTAGCTAAGGGATGTCAGATCACTGAAGAACAGAGATAAATGAGTGACAAGTGGTAACAGTGGCTAGTAGGGTTAGACTCAATGAAGGAGGGAATATGCCTATCTTTTATTGTGTTGTTTCATTTCCACACCTGGAATAGTCACTGGAGAGTAGATGATACATAAATATGTATTTAATGATTGATATATCAACATGAAGGTCGCTACATCAGACAAATTCCATAAATGTTGCCATATATGGAATGAGACTGTACTTATGATATTTTGTTTTATTTTAATTTTGTTTAGCCTTTCATAATATATGAGTAACTCATTCTCAGTACGTTCCTTAGCCCTTCCTCTCTCTTCAGGTAATCAAACTCAAGCACTCTTGTAGTTCTGAGTAATGCAGAGCACAGAAACTAACACATGAGGGGCACTTGGTGAATGAGATGGTGAAAAGTACATAAACAAATACAATCAAAAACATGAGTGATGAAACATTAAAATACCACTCCTTATTTGGAAACAAATACTTCCTCAGTATCTATTAGGCAACGGCAAAAGGGCCACAAATAGACAAGAAGTAAAATGATGGGAATCATCACTCACCCATAATCATGACCATTTATTTACAAAGGGCTTCTCAGAGAATCAGTATTCCAATTTACTAAGATCACAGACTCCAGAGCCACCGTACATGGATTCATAATCCAGCCTCAAAGTTTACTATTGTGTACTATGAGGCAATTTATTAACCTTTTATGTGTTCTATTTCTCTTGTGAACAATGGGGATTACAATAGTGTGTGTCTCTTAGGATTATAGCGAAGATTAAAATATTATTATGCATGACTTATATTTAGCCAAATAAATACTTAATCATACTATATACATCATAAGTCAACTTACATCCCAAAACTACAAAGTATAGAGTTCTACTTGTGGGGCTATTATTCTTCAAGTGGCAAGCGATGAACTTTATATGGTTAAAATGAATTTAAAAAATATAAAGCTAATTATGGGTCATCATTGTTTGAACCTTTACAGCATTCTTTGTATTTCTGGAATATTCTAATGATATGTAGACTGTTACCTAACTAAACTTCTCTCAATTTAAATTTAGTAATAAATAAACACTGATTTAGAAAATAACATAGTACTTGAGAATTTTGAAACAAAAATTAAAATGCAAAAGAAACAACTGTAGCAACTTCTTTATCTTTGCTTTTAGGTTTTTAAAATTGTTAATGAGATGAGTTTCTTTTCATCTCACATCCAAGTATCCATAAAAACCTCATAATTTAAAAAAATGTGTGTATTCATTCATTAATTCAGTAGATGTGTATAGAAATCCTTTCATGTGTCTGACACACAGGAGACATTCTGTCAGCATTTGTTAAATATGCTTTGCAAGACTTTTTATCAGCTCTGCCAGACAGTAACACAATGAGAATATAGGTTGTCATGTAGTTTACTATTTAAGATAAAAGTACAGTGGCTTGGTGATGTGTAAAAACAGGTCATAAAAGAGTTAACTTCATTTGACTGTTACAATCCAGTGATGAGGCATTCAGACAGCTAGATGGGATATCTATATGTATATACAGTTTTATTTGTATATTATATTTTATATTAATAATAATATAATAGATGGTATATCTATATCCATATATCATTTTACTTATATATTATTATATATAATATAATAATATAACATAATAATTGTTATAACATAACATATATATTATTTTTCTTTGAGACCAAAGAAGTTTTATAAAAATTTGATGAAAATATGTACAAATCTCATCAAAGAAAACTTTGCTAAAATTTGTGGACAATGGTGTTCTGATGGCAATATTGAAAGAAGAGTTTCTTTCCTTCTCCATTTTTAAAAGAAAATTCATTCCTACCTCCCAACAAGGAGGCTGACGGTCGAATGGTTTCACACATTTAAGAAGAATTAACACTAATCCTTAGACTCTTGAAAAAAATTGAAAAGGAGAGGACATTTCCTAACTCATTTTAGGAGGACAGCATCATTCTCATACCAAAGCCAGACAAAGGCACAAGAATAGAAAACTACAGGCCCAAATTCCTGATGAACATAGATGTCAAAATCCTCAACAAAATACTAGCACACTGAATTTAACAGCATAATAAAAAGATCATATGCTATAATCCAGTGGAATTTATTCCTGGAAGACAAGGATGGCCCAACATCAACAAATGAATACGATAGCCCATATTAACTGAATGAAGAATAAAAATAGAATAATCCTCTCAACAGCATTTGACAGAAATGGCATTTGACAAAATCAAAATTCAACAAACTTTCATGATAAAAACTTTCAATAAATTATGTATAAAAGTAACGTACCTCGATATAATAAAGGCCACATATAACAAGCCCACACTCAACATCACACTCAGCAGTGCAAAACTGAAAGCTTTTCCTCCAAGATCAAGAACAAGACAAAGATACCCACTTTCTCTACTGCTATTCAGCATAATAAAGAAAATCTCAGCTAGAGTAATTCATCAAACAAACAAATTAAAAATAAAAATAAAAGACATCTAAATCAGAAACAAAGAAGTAGAATTATCTTGCAGATGAAATGTTCATATATGTAGAAAACCCTAATGATTCCACATACACAAAAAGTTAAAGCTAACAAATGAATTCAGTAAAGTTGCAGAATATAAAATCAAAACACAAAAATCAGTCACATTTCTACACACAAACCAATATACAACAAAAGGAAATTAAAAACACAATCCCATTTACAGTAACATCAAAAGCAATAAAATACTCAGGACTAAACTTAATCAAGGAATTAAAAGACTTGTACATTGAAAACTGTAAAATACTGATGACAGAAATTAAAGACATGGACATATGAAAAGACATCTATGTTCATGTACTAGAAGATTTAATATTGTCAAAATGTCCATACTACCCAAAGCAATCTACAGATTCAATGCTATCCCCATCAAAATCCCAATGGAATTTTTCACAGAAAAGAAAAAGTATAGTTTTCAAATCTATATATACCCAAAAAAGACCTCCAATAGCCATAACAATCTTGGAAAAGCAGAGTGAAGCTGGAGACATCACGCTTTCGGATTTGAAAATATATTACAAGCTAAAGTAATCAAAACAGTATGGTACTGGCATAAAGACAGACATATATGACCATTGGAACAGAAGAGAGCCTAAAAATATACCATACATATACAATTAGCTGATCTTCAACAGGGAGCCAAGAATACACAAAGTTTAAATGATAGTCTCCTCAACCGTGTTGAGAAACTGTATATCCACCTGCAAAACAATGAAACTGGGCCCTTATCTTGCAACATACACAGAAATCAACTCAAAATGGATTAAAGACTTAAATGCAATATCTAGACCTGTAAAAGTCCTAGAAGAGAACAGGAAAAAAAAAAATGCTTCTTAACTTTGGTCTTGGCAATGCTTTCTTGGATATGATGCCAAAAAACACAGGAACAATAGCAAAAATAAACATATTGAAATACATCAAACTAGAAAGCTTCTGGAAAGCAAATGAAACAATCAATAAAATGAAAAGACAACCTGAAGAATGGGAGAAAATATTTGCCAACTCTCTATCTGATAAGAGGTTAACATCCAAAATATATAAGAAACTCTTATAACTCAATAGCCAAAAACAACAAACAAAAACTCCTATTAAAAAATGGCAAAATACTAGACATGTCCTCAAAGAACACAAATGAATGGCCAAAAGTCTTTTTAAAAAATTAAACAAAAGTAACAAGAATTGGTGGATGTATATTTGATTAGTGAGAATGTTAAATGACAGCTTCTACAGAAAACTGTGGAGGTTCCTCCAAAAATCAAAATAGAACAATCATAGGACCCAGCAATCCCACTTCTAGGTATATATCCCCCCAAAATTAAATCAGAAGAGATATCCGCACTTCCATGTTCATTACAGCATTATTCACAGTAGCCAATATATGGAAACAATGGAAGTGTCCTTTGATGGATACACGGATAAAGAAACAGTGGTATATATAAACAATGGAATATTATTTGAACCTAAAAAAGATGGAACTCCTGCCATATGTGACAACATGTACAAATACGTAGGACATTATACTAAGGGAAATAAGTCAATCACAGAAGTACAAATAGTGCATGATTCCCCGTACTTGAGACAACAGTCAAAGCCAAAGAAGCAAAAAGTAGAATGGTGGGTATCTGGGGGTAGGGGAAAATAGGGAGTTGTTGTTCATTGGTTATAAGCTCTACAAAATTATTAAGTTCTTGAGATCTGCTGTACAACACAGGACCTACAGTCAACTATATTGTACACTAAAACATTTGTTAGAAGATAAATCTCATGTTAGTGTTCTTGACGCAATAAAAACTAGTTTCTAAGTTTTGGCAGAATAATTTTTGTTGAAGCTGAGGGACTCAATAATTATTCTCTCTTTCCTACTTCATTTCTGAGCTACTTAAAAAACAAGGCAAAGAAAAATGCAGATGTACATAAACACATGTTTTTTTAAGTTTATTTATTTTGAGAGAGAGAGGGAAAGCATGTGCACTCAGGCAAGGGGGAGGGACAGAAAGAGAGGGAGAGAAAGAATCCTAAGCAGGCTCTGCACACGGGAGCCCAACAGGACTGCAGCTCACAAACCCTGAGATCATCACCTGAGCCGAAATCAAGAGTCAGACTCCACTGACTGAGCCACCCAGGTGCCCCCATAAACATATTTTTAATGCTGATAAATGGAGAACCTGTCTTATATATGCCATAAATTATGCTTAGTAATTCTGAACCCCAGAAGATGTTGGATTTATACAAGCAGATTTCCCCTGAAAAGTATGGGCCATGCACTCCCAAATACCACTTCCACATTCAACAATCAAGATAGTCATGTTGCCACTAAAGAAGAGTTAGTGTAAAGATGAGAAGATATAGATATATAAAACAATATACCTTCATGATGGAGAAAACAGAATGAGTGGGAAATAAGGAGTCAAAGTAGTGTAACATTACAGGACCTTACATTCCATGGATATTCCTAATGAAATAAAAATATGTTTGGAGTTGTAAATTTGTATAATTTGCAAAAATTATATTAGTTTATTGTTTTTCTGATTAACTTTTTGTAGAATTGGTATCTCATGATTAAATAACCACTTGTATGATTCATAAAAGCAGCCATTTTTCTATCACTTAATGCTGCCATTTTTCTACCAACAGTAAATATACTCTAAATACTTATGAAAAACAACAGAAAATTCTTGTTTCAGGTACACATTTTACATAATTGTTTTAGTATCTCATTATATTGTAAATTGAGCTCACTCTGATTTAATTCCAAGAAAAATATACTGACAATAAAGGAAATGGTTTTAAATGTATGCATTCAGTACTTTTCAATTGGGAAAGGATTTGTCACAATGACTTGGGACTTTCTCATTGCCCTTTCCCCTTTTGCATCAATTCCATTTTTGACGGAGATATGCTATATTCTTCAGGTGTTCTGGAGTAGGATATTTTTTAATATGAAATTTATTGTCAAATTGGTTTCCATACAACACCCAGTGCTCATCCCAACAGGTGCCCTCCTCAATGCCCATCACCCACCCTCCCCTCCCTCCAACCCCCCATCAGCCCTCAGTTTATTCTCAGTTTTTAAGAGTCTCTTATGGTTTGGCTCTCTCCCTCTCTAACTTTTTTTTTCCTTCCCCTCCCCCATGGTCTTCTGTTAAGTTTCTCAGAATCCACATATGAGTGAAAACATACGGTATCTGTCTTTCTCTGTATGACTTATTTTAAAAAAAATCATTTCCTAGGTGAATAGAATTCTGAAAAATAAAAGCATAAACAATTCTGAGTCAATGTTCTAGACATACATGATCTTTCTGCTCACTTTAAATTATGCAAACCTTCTATGACTTGTATGTATTCCAAATTATATCTCATTCATTAATTCATTCATTCATTCATTTTTCTTAAATATATAATGGTTAGACCTGTGCTAAACTATGGGGATATGAATGGGCATAGTGGTGAGGAAAAGATATAATCATTCAAGATTATCTTATACTTTTCAATACTATTTGTATTAGAAGTATTTCTTACTAATGTAAAGAGGATATAATCAAGAAGCTATAAGAAACACTGTGAAAATGTATCCGTAATGAACCATATATAAGCACATAAACTGTTAGTTGCTCTGGGAAATGAAATGGAAATTCAGAACGTAGAATTTACACATGCATGAGACATACACTTTTGTAATCAGGTATCCACGTATTTCACACATGAAAGAAGCAAAGCAAAACTTTTTTAGAGTTTTACAATTGATACTCCTTAATAGTACTCTATTTATAACCAAACTATGTAGATTTGAACACTTTTTCCCAGACAGCTTCTCACCACTCTCATGAGAACATCCAAATTATAGAGACAAGAATAGAGACAAGAGACAAGAATATTGCTGAACAGAGGCCTGTTGATCTCTATACCTTAGAAGGAAGGAATCTGTATTCTTTGAAATATCTTCTTGCTTCTCTGATTACTTCCTCCACAACCCCTAGAACCAATAACATTTTTTTCTGATTTCTTTATAATTTCCCTTACTTTAGAAAATTAGAAGAGAAGACTTGATCTTGGTCTTTCATTCCAATTTAGATATGCAGCTCAACCCCAGGGCTTGTATTGTCCTTCTGTAATCTGCTTCTACTATGCTACAAAAAGAACTCTTGATAAAAGCATGTCAGAGTCATTCAGTTGTCATTTTGAACAGAGAACTGTATGGAAGACATTGGAATTCACAATAGTGAATCTAGGGTTTTATAAAGAGCGAGTAAAAAATGTCTCCATGGTCCTCAATGAAAGTGAAAAAAGAAACTTTCTGAGAAATAATTTATGCTAAGAACTTCTTTAAATATCCAGGATAAGATAATACTAACACATCTCAAGTATGCTGAATAGTAAGTAGAAACAAATGCTCAAAAACAGCATTCTCAGAGTCAACTACTTAAAATTTATATGGTGTGTGTTCTTCTGCTTTCATTAAGGTATGCCCTGTAGTTTTATTTTTATTCCAGATGCATTAATCACTGGGAGTTCATTTCAAGTGAATCGAGTTGTTGAACAGCATTTTTCTTAGCTGTGAACACTAAATGTGATAGCAGAAAATAGATTTTGCAAGGTGGTACGAAGCAGGGAGTTTGGTTGGGCGCGCTGACGCAGCCATGTGCAAACTTTAAGTTGACAGGTGAGTATGCGTGTATCATACTTTTCTAAAATATATGTTGTGTTTGCTCTGTGAAGTGGGATATTTTGAGTTACGCTTTGATGGGCTAGGGCGATACAAATTTAGTTTCTGTCTCTCCATTAGTAAGTGGGCATTTTGTGTTTTCTGTGTGATCTCATTCCAGTCTTTATTCTCCATCTTCATTCTTCTTTTTATTCCTTACTCAGAATTGTCATAAAATAACACTGCTAAAATATCACTTTACTTCATCTTTTAAAGGATTTTTTCCCTTAATGATGGTCACTCCAATTAGGGCTTCCTTTTACTAATTCCACCCACTTTTCATGCCTAATTTTATTTTCTACTTCACTGTGAAGGATTTTATCTGCTATGGCTTGTATTATCATTCCAGAATTGAATTACTGAATTGCTTTCATCTTTTTTCTGAAAGTTGAAGTATATCATTGTTCAGTTCGTGTGTGTGTGTGTGTGTGTGTGTCTATATATGTGTGTGTGTGTGTGTGTGTGTAACACATATATATGTATATATATTACATATATGTGTGTAATATATATTAATATACATATACATATGTATATGCATATGTACATATACATATGTATATGTAATATATATATATATACACATATATATATATATATTACACACACACAATGTGATTTCTGGCATTTCTTTTTTCTACTGGTTGTGTTGGTAGGAAATGGGGTGAGATGTCTATACAAAATATTTTAATTCATGGCACAGCAAATTTTCTTACTGTGTCAATAGCAATACTAAATCTGTAAAGTTGTTTTAATTTCCACTTTAACACTGGTGGGTAGGTGGCATAAGTGCACACAGCACATGTCGTTTGTGTGCATTCACATAATTCAGAGACTACACTTATAAGTAGAATCTGTGGTGGAATTTTGAGAAAAGTGGAACTTCCGGGGCGCCTGGGTGGCTCAGTCGGTTAAGTGTCTGACTTCAGTTCAGGTCATGATCTCACAGTCTGTGAGTTCGAGCCCCGCATCAGGCTCTGGGCTGACAGCTCAGAGCCTGGAGCCTGCTTCAGATTCTGTGTTTCCCTCTCTCTCTGCCCCTGCCCTGCTCATGCTCTGGCTCTCTCTGTCTCAAAAATAAATAAAAACATTAAAAAAAAAAGAAAAGAAAAGTGGAACTTCCTACTATATGATTATGTGCAATTTCTTTCCAGTCGACAGGGACTTATTATACTCTCTTCATTAATCTATACTTCCAATTAATGCATTTTGGTTATGGCTGACTTAGTTAATCTCTCTTAGCAATAGAAACAGTACAATGTGTGTGTGTGTGTGTGTGTGTGTGTGTGTGTGTGTAACTTTATTTTAAAAGTATATATTTTTTATTTATTTTAGAGGGAGAGAATAAGAGAGAGACAGTCCCAAGCAGGCTCCTCACTGTCTGTGTGGAGCCCGATGTGGGGCTTGAACCCACGAAGTGAGATCATGCATGACCTGAGCTGAAACCAATAGTCCGACAGAGGCTCAACAGGCTGAGTCACCCAGTCACCCCTAAAAGTGTCCATTTAGACATATATGAGTTTTTCAAAAATAATCGTCACTGATACAATATTTCCTAAAAGGATTTGTGAAATTTTTAAGGCAAAATACAAAAAGTTCTTAATATCTTCAGGTGTTCTGTCATATGTTATTTATATACTAAATTTAAATAAATGTTAAGAAATAAAATATTTTAACATATAACCTTGTTCAGAAAAACTGAGACACAAAACAATTAAACTTACCTACAAAGTTGGTATTTTAAGTCTACCAACAAGTAACATCCTTATATAATAATACCAGTTTATAACTTGAGTATCAGACTTACATTCTAAAAAGCCTGTCACACTTTTCTTATGTGTTTTTCTCTTCATATATTACTACTTTGAACTCTCTTATATTTTGTGTAGTAGCAATTCATTTTCATGGATGTTAAAGTCCCAAAGCTGAGTGTCTCAGAGAAGATTTTGCAAGTTTCCTCTACCATTCATTTATTATTCTTCAATATTAATTTGAATCACCACCAGTCTTGACACCTGTCATGAAGCACAAGCCTTTCAAGCTACAAAGGTACTATAAATTTGTAACTGACACACATTGACTTGAGAAGAAAAGCCATTCATTGCTTCATTTAAAAAGAATGTATAATAAAGGAGGGAATCTGGCTGAGATTTCTTCTTAAGGGTGTCAAGTTTAAAAGGCTGTGATAGGAATTTTTAAGCTTCTAAAATGAGTAAATACAACTATTGCAAAAATGAACTAAAATAAATATGAAGAGAATTCTATTTCTTTTTTTAACTTTATTTATTTTGAGAGGAGGGAAGGGGCAGAGGAAGGGAGAGAGAAATTTCCAAGCAAGCTCCTTACTGTCAGCACAGAGGCCGAAGCGGGGCTCGAACTTATGAGCCACGAGATCATGACCTGAGTTGAAATCAAGAGTCGGATGCTCAACTGACTAAGCCACCCAGGTGCCCCAGGAGGATCCTATTTCTAATAGTTATCTGATGACTGTAAAATAAAACAAAACTAAATAAGCTTACCAGGTACCTTAGCAAATGTTAAAGACATCAAATTTTGTTATGTCTATTTTGAATCTTAAATTTTTGAAAAGAGCTGTATTTTTGGTGGTACTTGGCTAGCAGTCACTTTGTAAAGTGAATGGCTCTGTAACATGGTTGATTAGAGTTCACAGAAAAGGCTGGAATTCTATAGCCACATTTGGCTAGAAAACTGTAAAAAGTTAAGATTCGCTGATGATTTTCAGTTCTTTAAAATATGCACATTCACTTTACTGTCTACACTATAAAATGAAATTATAAAAGTTGTATAAAGCCCAAAATGGTAATTTTAATTATTCACATAATATTTGCAATGCCATTCCATAAGCTGAACAATAAAAACATAAAAACACAAAGCTTACATAATCACCACTGTCATGCCTCACTTGTCGTTTTTTACTTGGTTTATTTCTTGGTCCGTCAATAAATCAACTGACTCTTAGCAAGTGTAATTAAAAAAAAAAAAAAAAAAAGAGAGAGAGAGAAAACCAGCCAAGTATACAAACATCTCCCTCATAAAATATATATTTGGATAATTTGTTCAAATAAAAGCACACACACAAGAAGACCCCAAAGAATAATGATCAAAGATGTGTACAATGGTTCTCTCACTGTTTATTCTTTAATGAATAGACACTTGGTTCTGATGGCATATATTTATTCATTTATTCATTTTTTATTTAATAAATACTTATTTCATATGGGCCATGTGTTAGGCAGTATGTTAGCCAGTGGAGACATACTGGTTAAAAGAGAGAGAGGAAAAAAAGGAAATTACCCCTGAAGGAATTTAGAGCTGAAAAGGATGCTAGACAGATAAATAGGAGATGAAAATATAATAGTAAATAAAATTATATGTATACACACATATACATATTCACATATGCATGATACTTGTAAAATGTTAAAAATACTTTATAATTAATGTTAAACACTTTAAGAGACTAAGGCCACTTACTACCATTATTACTATGAAAAGTGCACTTGAAGTCACACTCAATGGAATAACACAAGAGACACAAATGGTAAATAAATAGTTATAAAATAAAAATAAATAATATTGCCACTATCTCAGAAAAAAAATATTTCTAGACCTCAAAGTTGATTTCTTTAATAATACAAAAATCAGGCAAATCATAAAAATTTTATGTTAGTATATCATAAAAGTGTCATTATATGATAAAAGGGTCAATTCAGTCAGAAGATATAATAATCCCCAAAATGTATGTACCTAATAAAATAGCCAAGCTTTTAAACACAAAAATTGATAGGACCAGAAAAAATTTATATGGTAATTACCAAAGCAGGAGATGTCAGCATGTTTCTATCAATACCCATAGCTCATGTTGGCAAAAACAAAACAAAACAAAAACAGTACTGATATAGAATATTTAAGAAACACAATAACACAGATTTAATGGACATACGTGAAACATATGGAGAATACTCATTCTTGTCAAGCTCCTATAAAGCAGTGACAGGAGTGCCTGGTTAGCTCAGTCGGCTGAGTGGCCGACTCTTGATTTTGGCTCAGGTCATGATCTCTTGGTTCATGAGTTTAAGCCCCATGTTGGCTCTGTGCTGACAGCTTGGAACCTGGTTGGGATTCTGATTCTCTCTCTCTCTCTCTCTCTCTCTCTCTCTCTCTCTCTCTCTGTCTCTCGGCCCCTCCCCCGTTTGCATCTCTCTTCTCTCTCTCTCTCTTTCAAAATAAAGAAATAAACTTAAAAAAAAGGCAATGACAAAAATGTCCACATACTAGGACTTAAGCATAGAAATGATGTAAAGACATGGCCAAAAATAATATTCTACTAACAATAATCCAATTACTTATTTGAAAAGAAATAATAAAAGAATATTAAAATAATACATTTGGAAATTTAAAAACATATAAACCATGCAAATCAAAGAATAAACCATAATGACTCTTTTCAAGGTCTTAGAACTGAATAACAAAAATACTACATAGCAAATGTTGAAGAAAGCAGTAGAAACAGTACCGAAAGGGATATTCATAGCTTTAAATAAATATATTAGAAAGAAGAAATGTAAACATAAAAAAGCTAGTATCCAACTTAAGAAGTGAGAAAACCTAAGAGTATCTACATGATGGAAACTAGAAAGATGGGAAAAGTGAGGCTACGGAGAAAAAAAATAATGAAATTGTCAACAAGGACAGAAGGATGATGCCATTATATGATATAAAAAAGTGTAAACACCCTTCAAGACATGTAGATAGAGGTTACATAGTAGCTGGGATAGATCTGGATCAATAGAAGATTGGTGGGTGAAGTTGGTTGTTTCTAACTTTTGGCAAGAGGTGAGTGTGTATATACATGCCAATGAGTATGGCAATATAGATGGACAGATTTAAGACATCTGTCCCTAAGTCTCTAAAGTGAAATCCCTAAGAATCCAAGACTTTGTTTCAACCAAATTCACTGACACTCAAATCAGTACCCAAGTAATTTTTCTGACCTCTAGTTCATGACTGGCTCATTATTGTCAAAGCCAGGCTTTCCAGAGCCTCCTATAGAGTTTATTTCTGTCATCGCAGTAATTCAGAAAACTCTTGTTTCCTTTCAGTCAAATTTTCAAAGCAGAAGCATAACACACATCCTCCTACTAGGAAAGAGTTCATAAATGCCCAACTCAAAAAATTCACCAAATCTGAAATAATTTTGAACTAGTGCAAACGTCTACAAAATTCATCAACAAAATGAATTGTGAAATTCATGGAAAATTTTACTTCATTCAGAATATGAATGTGTATACAGAACTTTATAATGACATCTCAGAGTCATATCCTAAGATCATACATAACTTTAGGTTAGTATGACTCACAGGGCAATTCTGAGCCCTGCTGTTTTGGCTGTTATTAGATGTCCACAGGTCACTGGGTACATTAATACATTAATAAATTATCCTTTAGAATGAATGTCAGCATGCCATATTTTAACTAGATAGATGAAAGATGAGTCTGTTATTAGAAGAATGGATATGAAAAACTTTGTTGTTTGAATATAATAATAAATATAAAACATTATATACACAATGATAAATATTAGAGAATAATTCTTCAAATCTGTCCCTAAGGAAAAAAATTATGATAGAAAATAACAATCTTCAAATGAACCTTACGATTTAAAATTAGATTGTGCTTTGATTATTTTAATTCTACTTTTTCCCCAATCCTTTAAAACTGTTTCATAGTAGACCAGAAATTCATACATCTCCATAATTCCATGAGCACTTTCTAATTATTCTAACCTTTTCATTATTGCTAAAACCACTATAATGCTTATCCCAGTAGTGGTTCCAAGAGCATCTCTCTTTAGTAATACAAATGCACACTGCAAGTGTTAGCAGTTAAAGGACACTGAAAAATTAACAATTAAGTTCAGTGGAAGAAGCTCATCCTTCATAATATTTCCATTCACAATTTAAAGGAAGAAATGTCATGAGTAGCCCAGATCACATAACCTAGTGGCCTAGTCAATTATCCTAAGAACAATTAGGTCTCCATTTTGAAATTAATAACATATTAGCAAGGATGGCATCTCTTTATAGCAGATAATTTTATCATAATCCACATTCTTTAAAAATTATATATTAACTATACTGTGATTCATAAGAGATTTGGGTATTTTCACCTACTGAGATTATTAATTGAAAATAAATTGTTTATTTTCATTGTCCTCCAATATAAAATATTTTTAATACATTCGTGAGATCAGAAATAATCTATTCCGATGTTTGTAGAGTCAGTTTAGGCTTTTAAGCTCTTCACAGGCAAAATGACATATTGAATTAAGTGCACAGAACTTGGACAAATACTTTATCTAATCTAAGCTTCAGTTTTGTTTTCTGCAAAATGGGGATAATAACAAATACTTCACCTACACTATATGGCATAATGAAAGTAATGTCACATTGGCTCCTGACACAGAGAAAATGTTCAATAGTGTGTAGCTATTAACATGAAACATCAAACATTAAATTGACAGTAAAGATGGAGAAAAAGTGAGGAAGCAGGTCTAAATGAAGTGTCACATTTGATTTATCCAGGAAATAAGAAGGCCTGCAGCAAAATTCAGAAGCAGATAAAGCATACTTTTGATACTTCTACATTTCACACTTAAGTTCTTCTAGGGACTCCTGGTCATTTTGATATACCTTGGACACTTAACTAAATCATTTTCAGCTTCCCCCCTCACCAATTTTAATGAGGACACAGGAACTAACTCTTATTTACAAATATACTTCAGATACTTGCTTTGTGCCAAACCTATAGTTCTAGTTGTCACTGATATACACACAGTCCTTACTCCTATGCATCTTACAACTTTAAGTGATAGTTTGTTAGTGCTAAGTCATTTAAACATCCTCCCCTAACAAACCAAGATAACCACATCAAGCCAAGCCAGACTGAGCAAATCAAAGTAAAGCAAAAGAAAACAAAAAGCCTTTGCAGAATATCTAAGGATAAGAGTGTTTCTGTTTATAAAGGGGTTTCACATACAAGAAAAATATCCTGGAAAAGATCTGCCACTTTTATAAGAAGTGAACATGAATCTTCCGGGAGAAAGGTACTATACTACAGATGTATGTATTAGTATAGGACAGAAAGATTGAGAAACTTTCATAGATGCGATATATTATGTTTCCACCTGTTACAATCACCATTTTTACACTCTATATGTTATATTATAAACAATATATCGGATCCTCTTGTAAACCTCCAATTAATATAAAAATCAGTCTTTAGCACTTAGCACTATTTTGGGGTTTGAGAGTCAAGAAGACTATCTAGTACCTTTTCTCAAGGTTTCAAAGGAATTACTCAAAATAAGCCTTCAATAAAAACATATATTTTTGGAAGCGGTGGAAACAATTATCATCTCATTTCTTGTAAATAAATTGTTTTACCTTTTAAATGCATTTTGCTCTTATGCAAACGATTTCCCCTTTCCCACAGTGAAAGACTGACTTTTCTTGATAGAACTGTACTGTGTCTATGGCAGATTCTATACACATGGTCTATTTCTTTAATAAATGCAAAAGTTACATTTTAATTTTTTGCCATAGCTTTACCACCATAGTCTCTTTCCCTTTTTTTCTTTTCTTTTTTTTTTTTTTCAACCAGAGCACAACATTGTTTCTGAGATGGTCTTGCTTTCATCTCATAAATACTATATAATATGAACCAGTTAGCAGCATTAATAGACCAGAACAAATAGAAGAGGCTAAAGTTTCACACAAATGAATAAATGCAATGACAAATACCTCCTTTTTTATTTTGAACATAAAAACTTTGTTTTGCATTGCTGTCTGCTTTTTAAAAATTTGATGACAACAAATAAATTATCTATACCTTGTTTGAGGTAAAATGTCCTACACTTTCAGATTACGTGTTGAAGTCCAAATAGTGCAGAGCTCGTATTTTCTTTTCTTTTTTTATGTTGTATAGGAGATTAATAGAAATGCCTCACACTTCTAAAATATATTTTCATTCAGACATCAATAATAAACATTATGATAAAGATATTTAATGCAAATATTAATCCAATCCCTAATTTCAGCATTTTGTCCACTTTCTTTTATGACAGTGAGGTCCAGATTCTGCATGTTGTGACTTTCAGGTAGACTTGAAATGTACACAGATATGTTTGTAAATTTAACAACTGCACTCTTTACACTGACAGCTGGTGCATGATTATAAAAGCAGTGTTCTTAGTACGGAAAGTATTTGTTAAATCTGAGCCAGGCTAGGTTGAACATTCTATCTGATGGGAACAAGGCAGTGGGGCTACCATGATGAAGACATTGACAAAAGGAACTTAGTTGGTCCCTAATCATAGCCACTGCCTGCTACCAATCCAAGGCAGCATTGACTCATCATGTGCTACTGATTGCAAGGATTGCCATTCATCAACACGGACATACACGCTATTTGATTGCCTTTGAAGATTTGTCCATTCCTTGTTCAAGCCAAGAACAGAAGCCAGCCTGACAAAGTTATCACTGCTACATATCTACTTAAGAAGAAAGTTACACATACAATGGCCTGCTTAAAAGGACATAAAGTAGCTGGCATTATTTGCTTGAGCAAATCTCCCACATTTTTACCATGTGATTCAGGGAAGTACTAGAAGACAGAGCAAGGCTTCCTCAAAGCCAGAGTGTAGGCCCATAAAGAAAAAAAAGCATGTGGAGACTAGCCAGGGAAAGGGTTAGGAATTCTGGAATTTTTCTCCGGTAGCTCATCTGAAAAGCTCTACAGTAGGCCCAGGCAGTCTTTGCCACCTGATAGAATGTGTATGCTGTCATCTGTGAAAGATGGCACTGAAAGTTTTTGAAGTGTTAGCTCAGGGTCAAAAGACATCTTGAGGAAATAGTCTATGAATATAATATTTTGTGATACTGGCAGGATGCAAAAATCTCTTAGATGATGTAGTATGGGTACAGGATATTCAGCAGAGAGTGTTCCCTTTAGTGCATCTCTAAAGTGCTGGTATGGTTCTTGCCCAGCTGCTCTATGGACAGGCTGTCGGCAGGGCCCACTTTGCTACTGATATAGTTGAAAGGATGGTAGTAGAGGACAGTTTTATAAATTGTATGTGGCACAGTGCTCCAGCTCAGCCCCCCAGCTGACGTCCAGTACACTCAATGATGCCTGCGCCTTCTGTTCCCCATTTCCCTCTTTGCCCCTGTGTGATGCACTTACTTCTAAAATTTTGTGAGCAATTTTAAATTGGAGAGAATTGGAATATAACTGTTTATACAGAAACAAAAAAGGAAGCCCTTTTTCTAGGTCATCACATTCCAGATTGGAAGACCATTCATGCAATACACTGAGCTACCATGAAAATGAATAATAAAAACTTATGATCTTCAGTATACATTAGTTGATCAAGTTTCCCAAGGTCATTACTTGAGTTTTAAAATATGATGACCAGAATTGAAATGAGATATTGCTGCATGTTTTAAAATTATAAATATTCTGTGGGATGAATTTAGTCTAAGAATTTAGTCGATAAAGAGGAGACCTAAGAGGATCTAATTCAACATGTTAAACTGAACCTGAAATGAAATCAAACACAGGTGTAAGGTTCTTATAAGGCTGGGAAATACATCTGCTGAGGCTGCAGGTGGTGAGTACTTTGCCTAGATAATGTGAAATTAGTATAATAGATCCTAAATGTCTACTAAAGGTTAGACATAAGCATTATCTTCTGGGCTTGTAGGTGTCTATTGCCATCTCAATTTTGATACTGTGGTTTAAAATTCTACTTACAGTATATTCTCAGCTGTAAACTTTTATTTCTGGCAAAGGATCAGACTATTTAAGATGAGGAAGAGTATTTCCAATAGTCTTCTTACATTTCTATAACCTCTATCCTTCATAAGAAACCCTTATCTCTAAGAAAATGATAGGCCAAACCGTATAGGACTTGGTTGATTAAACACAACACCTTGAATATCACTCAGAGGCAAAACAGGCACTGCAGAACACAGGTGCAATATTGGGTTCACATCCGTAAAGTAAATGGGTCACTGAATTCTGCACAACACAAAACCTCCCCATGGTCTTCAAGGACAACTCCAAGTTATAAAGGATTACAGGACTTCAGTAAGAAGGGCAATTGCTGGCTAACTTCAAACATTAAACACTGCAAGTCGTATCACATACCCATTCTCCACAAATCAAATATTTGGTCTTAATGAATTTAAAGAACATGGCAGAATGCAGAGCTTTGGTTAGGCAAGATTATTTCAATTTTCTTTGTGTCTGATGCCACATAATTTATTTGAATATATTTTGATAAAAGATGCTGTGGTTATTTTCCAAAAACTATAAACTATTTGGGAGGAAGTGTTGAATCACTATATTGTACACCTGAAACTAATACTACACTGTATGTTAAATATTTCGAACTGGAATTTAAGTAAAAACATAAAAAATATTTGGAGGGGATGTGACTATTCATATGTAAATGAGATACTATAAGAAAGACACAGATGGGCAAATGCACAAATTTTATGGTTGTAATACCACTTTAGACCTTGTATTTTATATTTTAAATTAATTTAGCTTGTGAATAAAAACAAACAACTCACAAACTATACATACCATAAACCAAGCCAAAATTAAGGTATATTGTAACTTCCAAAAGCATTGCCTGCTTCTTTGACACTAAGGTAAAGTGTAACCATGGTTAAACCATTTTATACAATTTGTCCATTTAATATGTATTTTGGAAAACTTATCTTCATATTTTTGTAACTATTCATTTCTGAATGAATAATCAAAGATTCTATGACCAATGTCTCTTTCCTCCAAAAGACAAGATGGATTTTCAGAAGCTGGCTTAGCTCATTATGCAGTAGTACTGAGTGTGAAACTATCAAGGTTTCATTCCTTTTTCCAACTCAAACAGCTGCTACCATCTCGGAAGAAGCAGGTGTTGATGCGCGAACAATATTAGCACTAAAAAGAACAGACCGTTTGGTGATGACTTTTCTCACTGGAATATTATATCAAAATACTTTTAAATTCCCTAAAGTGCCCAGGTGGGAAGGCAAATTAAACTTTAAAAGTCTAAAAATATTTCATTAGTTCTCCATCCCCTTACAAATTCAATATGCAATTATAAGAATTATAACTTTAAAAAGGATATTACATTTCAGGGATTTTGTTGTTTATATGACTCTTTATGAAAATATTTTTAAATTAAAAAATGTATTTCAATAGGAAACATGCCATATGAGCAGCAGAAATAAATCGAATAGTCTAAGCATTAAAATCCAAATTTGGGGGCTCCTGGGTCGCTCATTTGGTTAAGCGTCTGACTTCAGCTCAGGTCACAAGCTCACGGTTCGAGAGTTGAGCCCTGCATCAGGCTGTCTGCTGTCAGCACAGACCCCGCTTCAGATCTTCTGTCCCCCTCTCTTTTTTTACACCTCCCCCTCCCTGTGTGTGTGTCTCAAAAATAAACATGTTTTTAAATCCAAATTTGAAACATTAAAACAAACCCAAATTCTAATAATACATACTTAGGTTCTATCTTGACCCTATCATGTCACTGAAAATACTAACAATGGAGATTTTACTCGTGTTTTTTCCAGAAAGGTCATTAGAAAGGCTTTTATATAAAATGGAGATTTCTCTGTCAATACTACCAAAAGCAGTCTACATATCCAATGGAATCCCTATCAGAATAACACCAGCATTCTTCACAGAGCTAGAACAAACAATCCTAAAATTTGCATGAAACCAGAAAAGACCCTGAATAGCCAAAGCAATCTTGAAAAAGAAAACCAAAGCTGGAGGTATCACAATTCTGGACTTCAAGTTGTATTACAAAGCTGTAATCATCAAGACAGTATGGTATTAGACACAAAAACAAGCACTCAGATCAATGGAACAGAATGGAGAACCCAGAAATGGACCCACAAACATGTGGCCAACTAATCTTTGACAAAGCAGGAAAGAATATCCAATGGAATAAAGACAGCCTCTTCAGCAAATGGTGCTGAGAAAACTGGACAGCGACATGTAGAAAAATGAACCTGCACCACTTTCTTATACCATACACAAAAATAAATTCAAAATGGATGAAAGACTTAAATGTAAGACAGCAAGCCATCAAAATCCTTGAGGAGAAAGGAGGCAAAACCTCTTTGATCTTGGCCGCAGCAACTTCTTACTCAACACATCTCCAGAGGCAAGGGAGACAAAAGCAAAAATGAACTATTGGGACCTCATCAAAATAAAAAGCTTCTGCACAGCGAGGGAAACAATCAGCAAAATTAAAGGAACTGATGGAATGGGAGAAGATATTTGAAAACGACATATCAGATAAAGGGTTAATACCCCAGATGTATAAAGAACTTATCAAACTCAACACTCAAAAAACAAATAATCCAGTGAAGAAATGGGCAAAAGATATGAATAGGCACTTCTCCAAAGAAGACATCCAGATAGCCAACCAACACATGAACAAATGCTCAACATCACTCATCATCAGGGAAATACAAATCAGAACCACAATGAGATACTACCTCACACCTGTCAGAATGGCTAACGTTAAGTAGTTAGGCAATAACAGATTTAGGCGAGGATGTGGAGAAAGAGAATCTCTTTTGCACGCTGGTGGGAATGCAAACTGGTGCAGCCACTCTGGAAAACAGTATGGAGCTTCCTCAAAAAATTAAAAATAGAAATAGCCTATGACCCAGCAATTGCACTACTAGGTATTTACCAAGGGATACAGGTATGCTGTTTCGAAGGGGCATATGCACCCCAATGTTTATAGCAGCACTATCAACAACAGCCAAAGTATGGAAAGAGCCCAAATGTTCATCAATGGATGAATGGATAAAGAAGATGTGTTATATAGATACAATGGAATATTACTCAGCAATCAAAAAGAATGAAATCTTGTCATTTGCAACTATGTGGATGGAACTAGAGGGTATTACACTAAGCTAAATTAGTCAGAGAAAGACAAATATCATATGAATTCACTCACATGAGGACTTTCAGATACAAAATAGATGAACATAGGGGAAGGGAAGCAAAAATAATATAAAAACAGGGAGGGGGACAAAGCATAAGAGACTCATAAATATGGAGAACAAACAGAGGGTCGCTGGAGGGGTTGTGGGAGGGGGGATGGGCTAAATGGGTAAGGGGCATTAAGGAATATACTCCTGAAATCATTGTTGCACTATATGATAATTAACTTGGATGTAAATTTAAATAAATTAAATTAAATTAAATTATTTTTTTAATTTTTAAAAAATAAAAAAAGAAATACAAAACAAAAAAAGGAGATTTCTCAGAATGTTTTAAAATATGGCGTTATGTAACCAAGCATTCCTTTTGAGGCTAGAATTTATGACAATATGAAGGCAGAAGAGTGCCATATAAAAATGTGCAAGCTTCTGCCTTTGAAGGCTAAGATTTGGGGTTTTCTTGTTATTGTCAGTTCTCTGGTTCTCAGGAAACAAACAAAAAAAAAAAACCAAAAACTCCAAGGTGAAACTTTTATTTAAGTATCTCTGTAGCAAGAATCTATGGATTTATCTATGGCAGACTGAATTCTGTGAAAGAGAAAACTGCTGTTTAGTAATGTTCAATTAACATGGATACTTTCATTACATGTTTACTGAGTTGTTCCTTTGAGCACTTGTTTCAGAATATCCAGAAACTTGGATGGAACGAATTACTGCCATAAAGAATCTGTAGCTCTGGGAGTTTCTTCAGAGTCTGGGATCGATTTTGAAAAGAGATGGACTTGGAGGGCACAAGGATCCATGCTTTGAAAAGAGGCTATTGCTGGGGAAGCAAAGAACATACCAGGAGCTGGCATGAAATGGAGGACAAACCTCTCCAACACCCTTTGTGGAAATTTGAGTCTGGAGTCTTAGGCATGTGATGGCTTGGAATATTTCAAGGGTTAGAAGTAAACTGGTTCTTATCCCCAAATTAGTGGATCTCAATTGGGGGTTTTGCAGGAGGCATTTGGCAATGTCTGAAGACATTTTTGATTGCTGTGACTTGGAACTATGCCACCAGCAGCTAAGCCAGGGATGCTGCTAAATGTCCTACAATGCACAGGGCAGTCACCAATTCAAAGAATATCTAGTCCAAAATATCGATATTAGAGCTGTTGTGAAATCCAGTCCTAGATGCAGGACAGGCATTAGGTCTCTCTGTTTTCCACTGACCCTGCATGATCTGTAAATAGTTATCCAACTAGTGTTAAAAGTTACAATTTAGGCTTAATTGTGCTGTCAGAAATTATAGAAAAAGTAGTAAATATAACCAGCTTTAGATAATTGAGTTAAATTAAACAAGATATCAACTGAGTACACGAGAAAGTGATAGAGAAACTGCCCCAATGTCCCAAGTCTAGAGTGGCAATCATCAATGAAAACTGTGTTCAGCAATGACATCTTGTGTGATGTGGGCATCAAACAGAGCAGGATGGCCAAGACAATGGGAGGCCAGAGTAGAAGAATAGGATAATTTTTTTTTTTCTTATAAACATAGGAAACAAGCTGTAGGACATGCCAGAAATCATCAGAAGAAAAGCTGAAGCAATTTGACCAATGGAGGCTTGAACATGAAGAATTTGGGAGCTAACAGTCATTGTGATTGTGCTGCATGACCTCATATAGGCTATAAGTGCTAGAAGAAATAAAAAATAATGTACCCCTATGTATATCATATTGAATTAAAATATCACCAATGAAAATTTCACTTTTCTTAAGAGGAATATAGTTTGTTGATAAAAATAGGAATGCACATTTTACACATTCTTCCAGGAATGTTATAGATTGCTAGTGTGTAGAAAATATAGGTTTAGGTTCGCCTGGGTGGCTCTGACTTCAGCTCAGGTCATGATCTCACAGTTCGTGGGTTGGAGCCCCAGGTCAGGCTCTGAGCTGTGAGCACAGAGCCTGAAGCCTGCTTCAGATTCTTGTCTCCTTCTCTCTCTGCCCCTTACTGCTTGTGCTTTGTTTATCTCTCAAAAATACATAAACATTAAAAAATGTTTTTAAAGAAAATATAGGCTTATATTAGCTCTCATTTTGCATTTGTGAAATAAAGTCACATAATACAGTTTTATTAAAAGCCAGGTTTTTTTTTTGGAAAACAATCAGAAAAATATTGTGAGATTTACCAGAAATGTGTATGTAATGCACTTATTCATCAGTATTCTGTAATGGTGCCATCCTGAACTTCAGCATGCTATTTAGTTTTCCAGATTATGTTTCTTTTACAATAAGCATATGAGGATGATTACACATATTAAATTGTCACTTAATTCTTGTGACAGATACTATTTTGTTCCTGCTTTATATATAAGGAAACTCAGTATGTATGACCTAAGTTCATTTTTGGTTAACAATGAGGCCCAGACCCTAATCTAGCCTCCAGAGCCTATATTGCTAATCTGTGACATGAAATTAAGCACTAGCAGTAAAGTCTTTGGTTAATAACTATATGCTTTAAAAGAATCCCTGTTGCTATTTTGTGCTTATTTTTCTTTACTTATTTTCTTTCTACCATGCCCTACGCCATAACCACACAAATATGATTAGAAAGGATTAGCTATTGAAAATATTCAAGCTAGAAGTCTGAAAAACACACAAAACAGAGACATGAGAATGTTCTTTTAGAGCACTTTAATTGCTAAACTAGGCTTGGAGTACAGGTAGTCCTCTTTATCTGATTTATTAAATTATCTGAAGGTGCTACTTTATAAAAGCTACGTTGAAACTTCTAAACATGAATCTTGTCTTTCTCTTAAACAATGTCAAGGCAAATTATATACTATACTCCTTGGGTCCAATATGTGCATATAGGGGCACCTGGGTGGCTCAGTTGGTTGAGCATTTGACTCTTGATTTCAGCTCAAGTCATGATCCCAGGGTTGTGGGATTGAGCCCTGTGTCGGGCTCCACTCTTAGTGTGGAGCCTGCTTGAGATTCTCTCTCTCTCTCTCTCTCTCTCTCTCTCTCTCTCTCTCTCTCTCCCTCTGACCTACTCCCCACTTATACTCTCTCTCTCTCAAATAATTTTTTGATTAAAAATGCACATATATATGCTTTTTCTTTATTTTTTTAAATTCTTAACATAAGAAAGTAAAAGTATAGTGTGCTATTTGATATTGCATCCTGGGTCATATTTTCTACTATGAAATGAAAAATAAACAATTACAAAAACAAAAGAAAAACAGCACTGCAGATAGTGAACACTTTCTTTGAAACACAGGTTTGAGCTTGACATTCAGATATACCACAGGAGTAAATACTCCTAGGATACAAGGAGTGTAAAGTAATTCTACTTACATAAATCTTCAGACAGGGATTTTTTTTTTTAATTAAGTAAAAATAAAG
This sequence comes from Panthera pardus, assembly GCF_024362965.1. Taxonomy (NCBI): domain Eukaryota; kingdom Metazoa; phylum Chordata; class Mammalia; order Carnivora; family Felidae; genus Panthera; species Panthera pardus. The sequence continues at coordinate 47,113,858 of NW_026526666.1, read as the reverse complement.
TGATTTAAAATCAGACACCACAAGGGTGAATGGGATGGTAGGCTTTCATCAGGCTCAGCAAGTATGCAGGCCACTGAAAGAAATGTCCCTTGAGCCTTGCTTGGAGCCTATTATTTCCTTCAAACTAAAGCTTACCTTGTGTTAACTGCTGCTCTGAGATCCTAAATGACCATTTAGAGGACCTAATGCATTTCTAAAAGCATGTAGCTTACATCCAGAATATAACCAGTTGACTTGAAAAGTTTTTTGGGGATAGAAGCAGGAATATGCTTGAGAGGTCTAAGGCCAGGTATTATTACCTGGTTATCTTCCCTTATTGTCTCCACCTGGTGTCTGCACTCTTAGGATCGACTTATCTCAAGTGCTTATCTCATAAGCATCTGAGACCAGCTCTGATATTTCTCCAATATTCCTCTGGTATTTTGTGCCCCCACTTCAAATTATATCCAATTTTCTTTCAGCTTCCAACTATCTATCATTGTACTCATACAAATACTTTAAGACCCAATTGAAAATCTCACGAAATCTGTGCTATTTAAATATTTTCTTTGCCATTAGAATTTACACTTTTTCTGTAAAACACCTATTGCCTACTATTTTATAGTCCATCAAATATTTACATTTATGGCTCACTGTTGTTCTACTACTTCTCCTTTGTTTTCTTACTTTTTTTAAAAAAACAGTATATAAAGAAATCAAGGTAGGGAAAGCCAAATAAAGTACATTAATTTGAGATTTTTAAACTCATGTAGTTTAGACTAATGCATATAACATTGAAAATTCTGACAGGAAAGAGAAAAGTTTTTTGAATGTTATATGCTTACACTAAGTACCACTGTAAATAACTTCCCAATCAAAAGTAAACGAGATGCTTTCTCTCTGTTCTTACAAAAAACCTCTATTTTTTTTAATTTAAAGTATAATTTATTCTGAGAAGAGACGGGCAGAGAGAGAGGGAGAGAATCCCATGCAGGCTCTGTGCTATTAGAGAGACCCCAACCCAGGGCTTGATCACATGAACCATGACACCATGACCTAAGTAGAAATCAAGAGTCGGATGCTTAACTGACTGAGCCACCCAAGTGCCTCTTACAAACACCCTTTAAAATCTGATTCTTGGTATTTTTTTTTAAGTTAACTAACATGACCATTCCCTTGTCTATAGGATTGTTGGTGCAGGAAGTGTGAACCTTAACATAGTTCATGATATTAGGTTTATCATTATTGGTATCCTATTCAACAATTATGATTTATCAGAACAATATCTTCTGGAAAATGATCATTAACAACTAAAAATATCAAAAATAAAAGTAGCAAAACATCAACAACAGTTGTCTCCAACTTATTTATGGATCATTACATTAGAAATCTTAATTTGAGGGACGCCTGGGTGGCTCAGTAGGTTAAGCACCTGACTTTGGCTCAGGTCATGATCTTGCGGTTTGTGGGTTCGAGCCCCACATCAGGCTCTGTGCTGACAGCTCAGAGCCTGGAGCCTGCTTCAGATTCTGTGTCTCCCTATCTCTCTGCCCCTCCCCTTCTGGTGCCCTGTCTCTCTCTCTCTCTCTGAAAAATAAACATTAAAATTTAAAAAAAAAGAAAGAAAGAAAAAGAAATCTTAATTTGAAAGGTCACTAATGTTCAGAAAATACTTTTGTGGTGAAACATTTTGATATACAAAGATATATTGTTCTGGTAATGAAGCAGTGGGTCAAAATAACATTAAATAAATATGTTTATATTAATAAAATATGAGTTCATAAAGACAAGTAAGGAAGCAAGGATGTACACAGATTGCCTTGAGCAGTTTGAGGACCAGTGATTCTACTGTAGCTACGACTCCAGGTTTCCTACGCCATTAATCCAATAGCACGCCCAGGGAATTCTGGAGAGGGCAAAGCATTACCAGCTTCCTTTAGGTGCAATCTATCTGTACCTGCATCACGACATGGTGCACTACCTACTCTGCTTTCTTTCACGACTACACTCTTCTCTCATTAATTCTTTTCTATCACTTTCATTCTTTTCTTAAGCAACTGCCTCTTCTTTACCAAGTCTGACTTTTTTTAATGTTTATATTATTTATTTTTGAGAGAAAGAGAGAAAAAGAGTGAGTGAGCAGGGGAGGAACAGAGAGAGAATCCCAAGTAAGCTCTGTGCTGTCAGTGCAGAGTCTGATACAGGCCTCGAACTCAGGAACCTTAAGATCATGACCTGAGCCAAAGTACAATGCTTAACAGACTGAACCACCCAGGAGCCCTGCCAAGTCTGACTTTTGAAAAGCTTAAAGTAGATTTTGCAGCAAGGCATGACATCCATTCTTGGTATCTAAACATTTGTTAAACTGGGAATGGAGTCATGGTTTTTGAATAAAATATCTTTCTTGATTTGAGAAGTATCCTCTCCACTATTCTCAAATTTTAGGTGCTGCTTGTTTGTGAGATAGGTAGCAAGAAGGAAAAGTGGACTGTGGATAACTCCTAAGTATCTGCCTCCCCTCCAACTATCCTGCTGGTTTCTGATTAGGTATGAGTGAACACAGAATATTTTTGTTTGGGTAACTGTCTTATTAAGAACTGTTTTGATATCCACTGTCAGAAATTCAACTTAAACTACCTTAAACAGAAAGAGTTTATACTAATTAGGAAGGCCAATCGTAGAGGCAGGGTTGACTGAATTAGAGACCAGGCACTTCTTCCTCTGTTTTCCCACCTATTCACCATTTTACTTGTTCTCTTAACAAGAAATCTCAAAAAAGAGATTTCTCTTCAAATTTGGAGCCAGAGAAGCTTTTGACTAACACCTTTAATTTTATCACTAAAAAGGAAAGGGACTCTTACTGCCAAGCATCAGGTTAAAAATGTAAAATCCCACATAACAATTGAATACAATGGTTCAAATGACTGTCTCCTGGATTAATATTTATGGGCCAAAAATGGTCAAGTGCTATAACTGACCCACCTAGAGTCAGAATCTAATGCTTAGCCAATCCCTGGGGGTACAGAAATGAAATTGTATAAACATGGCCACTACCACTCAGATAATATACCTAGCTTGAGGTGGGAAGCAGTTCCTCAAAGCCAGAAGGCTATTTCAAAAGGAAGAACAGAATCCTATCTGGCCAAACTACAATGTTTCCCCACATTACATGTATCACAAACAAAGCCTCCTCTAGTCTTTTCTTTGACTTGATTACCTTAGCTTTCACCCTTTACAGTAGAAAGGGAGATAAAAATCTCACAGAATAAAGAGAAATGTTTTAAAAAATTATTCAGCTATTTATACTAGAGAGAAGTCAAAAAACAAAATGTTCAGGAAATATAATTTAAAAATTACTGAACTATGAGTAAATATGCAGTTTAAAATTGAATATTACAGTATTATAAAATATTATAAAATGAATATTACAGAATACTGAATACAGTATTACTGTATTTTCTAAGTAGCCAATTTTTTTAGTAAACCAAATAGAATAAAACAAATAGAATAAGTTTAGTAAACTAAATAGAATAAATAAATAGGTTAAATGCACCATATATAGTGGTGTTTCATTTGTGAGAATTTATACAAATTAAAATGATTAAATTAATATATCTAAAGCAACAGAAGAAAAGTTAAATGATACATATTGTTTTATTTCTAGTGCTTCTTCTTGTCACTGTAAAATTAATTACCCTCCAATTTGAGGTTTCTTGTAACTTTCAACAAAAACTGTAGTTTGCCAAAGACAGTTTAATTGAGCTTCTTTATAAATGAAATTTAAACAAACCTTGAAAGAGTTTCACTTCATATCCTAGTATGACATTTTTTAAATTTTTTTTCAACGTTTTTTATTTATTTTTGGGACAGAGAGAGACAGAGCATGAACGGGAGAGGGGCAGAGAGAGAGGGAGACACAGAATCGGAAACAGGCTCCAGGCTCGGAGCCATCAGCCCAGAGCCTGACGCGGGGCTCGAACTCACAGACCGCGAGATCGTGACCTGGCTGAAGTCGGACGCTTAACCGACTGCGCCACCCAGGCGCCCCCTAGTATGACATTTTAAGGATCATAGTGTCACTTACACTTTCAAATCAATTGTTTTCTTTCAAACTAATGTGTCACTCTATATTTATTGGTGTATACAAATGTATTTCTAATATATTAATTGTTCCAAATTTACAAATTAGGCCTTTTAGAAATTTTGCAGTAACTTCTATACCAGAAATAGAAAAACAAGGCCATTATTTAGAACGTGTTTACGTTAGGTCCTAGAGAGAAACTACTGATGTAAAGGAAAGTCAATCTCTCTTCTCTTGTCCTCTTGTCCTATCCTCCTCTCTCTGGACACTCACACAAGTAAACATACAGGAACAAATTTGAAGGGAGGAAAACAAAAATATTTTCTCTCTGTCTCTCTATTTTCAGACCTGTAGTATGGCTGAAGAAAGAAAGAAAGAAAGAAAGAAAGAAAGAAAGAAAGAAAGAAAGAGAGAAAGTAGAAAGAAAGAAAGAAAGAAAGAAAGAAAGAAAGAAAGAAAGAGAAAGAGAGAGAGAAAGGAAGGAAGAAAGGAAGGAAGACAAAGTTCACACTAATTTAGGTAGAATCAGTGAGATTATATGTTCAGGACAAAGGAGGAAAGCACCCCACTGTACTAGGCAGTAGCCATGGAAGGGGCCTCAATCTACTGCAACTCTGAGGTGGGAAAAGTAACTACAAATTTGGTGAAGGTTTGGAAACTTTATCAAATGCAAAGTAGCTGAAATAATTAGAGTAAAACAGAATAACTGAAAATGCAAAAGAGAGAAAAGAGGACAGGACTATGTTTTTTTGAATTTTTTAAAACAGTCTGTCATAAGGAAAATAAATTAAATGTATCCCCCAAAATAAAAAAAAAAAAAAGTCAGGATAATTAGTAGGAAGTTGCAAGGAGTCACTTATTCATACATATTCAATACTTATTATAAAGAGAATATACTAACTGTTAAACAAAATTTTATAATGTCTATATTAGGGAATATTTATATGTCTATAAATCAGACCTTTAAAAATTACATTCATATTTTTAAATCACCTTTAGACAATTTTTTCCCTGAAAATTAGCAAGTTGATACTTTCAGGACATTCTATTAAATATTACCCTACTTGACTTTATTTTATTTATTTATTTATTTTAACGTTTTATTTATTTTTGAGACAGAGAGAGACAGAGCATGAACGGGGGAGGGGCAGAGAGAGAGGGAGACACAGAATCGGAAGCAGGCTCCAGGCTCTGAGCCGTCAGCCCAGAGCCCGACGCGGGGCTCGAACTCACGGACCGCGAGATCGTGACCTAAGCTGAAGTCGGACGCTTAACCGACTGAGCCACCCAGGCGCCCCTACCCTACTTGACTTTAAAAAGACTTCAAATGTCCTTAATAAACAACTTATTATTTTATATATTAATTTAATAATGAATATATGGGTATACGGTATTTTACTTCTGATTTTAAGTTAATTATCTATCTAAGATATTTTGCCTCAGGCCCAGACTTAGCATGTAATCTTATAATTTAGGAATTAAGTATATTACCTCTAATGAATTCTTCTTTATGGTTTTTAATATTATTTTTGCTTCTGACCTTTTATAGGATTCAACAGGTTAATGAAATATAAACTCTCCAATGGTTATCTTTATGCAAATAGTTTTGTTTTTGTTTTTTTCTGCAAGGGTTTTTATCTGACCCATAGTTTAAGCCAAACTCTCCATTAAATGGATCTATACTAATGAAGGCTTTCCTTCTGACCTGTTGTTTTTAACACAGAATTGTCTGACACTTCCTAATCCTTGAGAATCTTTTTCAAATTTAGTGAACTTTAACAAATGTCAGTTAAAAGTTCACTGACAAATTAGAGGTGAGTAGAAAGACAACTGAAAGACTTAACACACAATGTTCAGTAGAAGAGGAGTAAGAGATATCTCTTAAGACCACGGCATTGAAAAATAATGTGTGGGACCATTAATACTGGTTTTAGGAGTATATAGTTAATTAGATAATTCAAACCTGTGTGTGCACATACCCTATATAATATATAATATTTTATTTAGACATACACAAAATTCCTTTATTTGTGCCTCTTTTAAAAATCTCTGTTGGCAAAATTCTAAGTATATGCTTTGAGAAGTTATAAGCTCTCCAGTGTTTAGAAATTTTTCTCCTGCCTTAGGTAGTGCTTTGCTCCTTGAAAGTACTCAGGGTCTCACAATTCTTAGGTACTCATTTTTTTTTTTTTTTAATTAAGGAATGAATGTTTCATCTACATCTTTGTTACTTTTTAATTGACATGAATCTGTATTCCAGACCTGTCTTTAAATATCACCTTTTCAAGACCTTTCCTGGCCATCTTCTTTGAAATTGCAAACTCATTATTTTTACCTGATTTATTTTATAGAACTTATTGCTATCTAACATACTGTAAGTTTTACTCATTTATATGTCTATTGTCTGTGTCCCCAACTAGAAGTAAGCGTCATGAGGTGGGGAATTAGGCTGTGGTGATCTCCACAGTAATGCCAGTGTCTAGCTCATGGTAAGTGTTCAAAATGAAATGTCATACTTGGAACTCAGAAACTTTTAAGAGGGTGCTAAGCCAGGAACCTACTTAATTTTTTAAATGAGAGTCCTTTTAAGTCCTCTATTTATTTTCAAATAGCAATGGAAAAATTCATTTCTTTACAATTTTACACTTAAGTACCCAAATTTGCTAATTTGCCATACTTACTGTTTGTCACAGCTATAGGTATGGGAGGCTAACATTTCCTCTGGTGTCCTTGATTATGCATCCCTGTTGTCTTGGGTTTGCATAGAGATTTCTTATTGAATGAGATCTGAGATATGCACTTCTTTCGGTTCTATTCACCTATTATACAGGAGTTCTATTGATGTGGTCCTGAGGTATGGTGAGAAAGGAAGAATTATATATTTCTATGATTAGGTCTGTCTTTTAGCGAGTCTGTGCCCCTAGGCTATGTCCTTAACAAGTACTTCTTATTCCTCTTCTCCCCAGTACTCGCCCTTAGATGAGACAGGAAGACTACAGAGGACTGGAGTTGGGTAGTGCCACTTCCCCAGGTCGGTTGGGCTCTGGTAAAATCCAGCAAGTTAGATTCTGGTAAAACAGAACTGGGTGTATTTCAAAATAGCTACCTTTCCTGTGCCAGAAGCATGAGGGGATTTTCCTCCAAGCTAATTTGATGTGAAAGAATCAAAAATTAAAGAAAAAGTACACATTTAAGAAACAGAATCTAACAGTTGCTGCAACTCTTACTTCACTTACAAGAATCTCATTATAAACACATTAGAATCTTGTATTTCTCTAAATTTGAGTGTATATACTGAGCATCAAAATTCTGTAATGGTATATAAGAACATGCAAAGTATCCTTTTACTCTTTCTGACATCTATTGGGTATTCTTTCAAAGAAACACTGAGTAAGGTCAAGTTCAGAAGTTGTTGACAAGTAGAAATAGCATTGGTAGATAAATGTTTGGCTACCAGAAACTTAGGCTGTGATTCTAGAGGCTTCTGAAATTAATTGTTGCTGCCAATTCTTTATCTGCTGTTAATTTAAATGATTTCTCTCCAAATACTCCTTTTGTTTTGTTTTGTTTTGTTTTGTTTTGTTTTGTTTTGTTTTGTTTGCCATTGATAGAATATTGTTGTAATTTACTCGTGACAAATACCAGTGATACTCTACCTATAGAAAGGATAAAAATGAGTTATTTATGAAAACATCAACTCTTGAATGTAGCAAATTTTTATTTAGAATCAACTTCAGCACTCCTAACCAATAGAGAGGAAAATCAATATATTTCCAAGAACTGTTACAAGAATATTAATGTTCTTGTGGAAGTTTTATGGGAAAATATTAAAAAATTGTGAGAAACGCATTTTAAAATATCAAACTGTGCTTTCAACAACTGAACGTGTTTTATCAGGTCACCAAAATGTTGATCTGCTTGTGAATACAGTGTTCCCTACAGTTCAACTTCTAATGTCAAGTGACTTCTAGAAAGATAACTGGACACTATATTTGTCAGGCCATTAATTTTAAAATTGTCTTAACAGAGAACTGAAGGGAAAAACCAGTGGATTGAAACAAAGCTATTTTGATATTGTGAAATGATCATCAGCCCTGGGTGGCAGAATGAAATCACCATGATTATAGAATGTTAATGATTTAGGTCTTTTTTTTTTTTTTTTATTAAACCAATAGGATTATTTTTCAATAAAATAATTATACATAGTATTCCTTCTACATCCACATTATGATGGTATATGAAATACCTATGCAAAAAAAAAGAAAGAAAACTTATGCTACTTATATTTTTATCATTTAGTTTTGTCATTGTAACCAAATACCATTACTGCATCTGCTTCCATTCACCAAAATACACTATTTTTCCAAGGAAACAAGATAGCATTAACATACAAACGTGAAACTTTTAAAGATACTTTAAACAACTTCATATCTAGATACATATAACTATAATTGTTCATATCCAAATATAAATACTATATTAATTATAATGAGGATATGGTTCCTTCTTCATAAACACAATCTCCAACATCAGACATAATCTGCTCAAATAGGCCTCTATTGTGCACAAGGGCTTCAAAAGTAATTTGTCATCATAAAAAAAAACAAGATAAAAAATAAAATTATTATAAAAATTGAATTTAAAAAATGCTACATTCTGTCCTTGTAATGCTAAGCATATTGTATTAGTTTCCTATTGCTATTCTAACTTACTACAAACCAAGTGGCTTAAGACAACACAAACTTATTATAGTTAAGGAGATCAGAAATCTGAAATGGGTCTGACTAGGCTAAAAGTAAGGTGTTAGTAGGGCTGCATTCTGTCTGGAGGCTATAAGGGGGACAACTGCTTTCTTGTCTTTTCCATTTTCTAGAGGCTGCTCACATTCCTACCCCATGGCCCCTTCTACCATCTTCAAGGCCAGCAATTTGGGGCTGAGTCCTTGCATGTTATCATCATTCTGTTTCTCTTCCTCTTCCCTATTCCACTGTTAAGGACTCTTGTGATTACAGTAGGCCTGCATGGATAATCCAGGGTAATCTCCCCGTCACAAAAGTAACTGTTTTACAATCTTAATTCTAACTAGCATCTTAACTCCCTTTTGTCAAGTAAATTAACACGTTCATGTGTTCTGGGGACTAATTCATTTCACTGTAATTTAATGTAGTATTAGCTGCTTCCACAGAACTATAATAAACACATTCCTTAAAATATGACTTTAAAAGTTTAATTAAAAAAAGAATATTTCTACAGTAATTAATTCTTTTTTTCTTCTCCCTCATTTTTTAAACTGTCTAAATTGTAGGCAATGGTTTCATCTCCAGTTGAAATCTTGGCTACGTATCTCATTATAACTTTTTGATTGTTATTCTTGTTCTATTAAATAATAAAAGATAGATGAAAATAATATGGATATGGGCAATGCTAATAAAATTGTAACTTTCTGGAGTGCTCTATAATTATCACAGCATTTTACCATTCTCTCATTTGATTTCACAACCATCTGACACAGGCACACTTGGGTTGTTTTTTTGTTTGTTTGTTTGTTTGTTTTTTAATTTTCTATTTTAAGGTTTTATATTTACTGGTATAATGCTGTATAATTTATCGTCCTGATTTTTTTTTACACTGCCTTTATTTTCTAGAGCAATTTTAATTTCACAGTTCCTATATTTCCCGAATGCCCTCCTACCCACAACACCCCCCCCATAAAAACCATGCACTGACATGGTATATTTGTTATAATTGATAGCCTGTATTGACCAATCATTAGTACCCCAAATCTATAGTTTCCATTATGATTCACTCTTGGTGTTGTATATTTCATTAGTTTTGACAAATATATAATGACATGCCCATCATTATAGCATTTTACAAAACAGTTTCTCTGTTCTAAAAATCATATGTGTTCTATTCATCCCTCCATCCCTCCTTACCCCTGATCTTTTTACTGTCTCCATAGTTTTGCTATACTGGGCATTTCTTAAATCCTATATTGCAGGTGAGTAAACTGAGACCTGAGAAGTTCATTGCCATTCCTCAAGCCAGTCAATTGTCTGCATTTGGATTAGAACAAAGATCTTTTGATCCTACTAAGTTAGGTGCATTTATTTTAAATATTTTAAAACATTTAAAAAATTTTTAAAACATATTACTTTTTCCAAATAATGTTAAAAAAGTTTGCATCCTAATGTTGTTCGATCAAAAAGGCAAGATGTTATTTTGTGTAACACTTAATTAAAAAAAATAGAAAAGAAAAATTTTTCATAGCTTTAAACATCTGTTTCATCACATTACCACAATACAAGAGAGGCAGTATGGGATACTGGGGAGTGGGGGGGGCGGGGGAGGTACAGGCTCAGAAGGTAAGAGTTCACTCAGCTTCAGCAAGTTGTCTAAACTTTCTGAGATCTTATCTGCAATGTGTAGATAATGTTTCAGTCACTAAGAACTGTGTACTAAGTCCAGATGAGTTGCATTTGCAATCACTTTGTAAATTATAAAGTTCTTTTAAACATAATGGAACAGTGGGGCGTCTGGATGTCTCAGTCAGTTAAGCGTCCAACTTCAGCTCAGGTCATGATCTCACGGTTTGTGGGTTTGAGCCCCGCATTGGGCTCTATGCTGGCAGCTCAGAGCCTGCAGCCTGATTCAGATTCTGTGTCTCCCTCTCTCTCTGTCCCTCCCCTGCTCATGCTCTGTCTCTCTGTGTCTCTCAAAAAGAATAAATGTAAAAAAAATAATAATAATAAATAAATATAATGGAACATTGTAATTACTACATGTGCTTGTCCAACTATCAGCAAAAGATGAATACAGTCTATGAGTTGACTCAAGAAATGCTCACAAATTGATCAGAAGCTATTATTTAACCTACAGAGAAGGGAAATCATACCTAGAAGTTACCACTGGTTTCTTGATTCCAGTTAGTACACTGTCTAGACTGTCCTTTCCTCTAATTATGACAGTGACAAGTTAAATAATCTAATTGGGCTTTCAGAAATGGTTTCCAAAAGCTACCTAAATGAAAAAATGTTCACTTTTCTTCTATTTAAATATCTAAAATTGCTATTGAGGTGATAGCACCAGACTGGTTGGAGTTTTCTAGGAAAAATGCTGAGATAAAATATGTTGGAGAATAAAACTAGGGGTTTGTTTTAAGTAAGTATGTATGCTGGGGGTAAACTTAAGAAGCATATGAACATAAATGCTGATATCCTCTATAATGGCTGACTATAATTTTTAGAAATATTATAGAAAAAAGGCATTGGAATTTGGGACTACAGTTGTTTTCCCAAAACTTGATTATTTTATGCCTTTTTCCAAGTTTTTCATGCTTTTTTATTTGAGAGATTCCATACCCTTCACCTCTTAAACCAGTCTTGGGCTGAGGCCCAGGCACCATGAATACAACTCCTGTATGTCATTAGTTTGAATGGATCTAAGTCTTCCTTATGTACATAACAATAGGAAGTGAGGGTTTATGAATACTGGAAGACATATTATGGCCTTAGAAGACAGTAAACAACCAAAAGAGGACTAAATATTTTTGGAAGATTTTCTAAGTTACATTGGTTGCACTAGTTTTGAAATATATATTAAATATTTTCTTGGAAATTAATTAGAAAATCAATTTTAATGATATCCATGGGCCAATGATGTTTTCCCCCCTCCAATTTTTTACACAGTTATAACAATGGTATGTAAAATTCTAAACAGAATTTTGTCTCTTGCTTTATTTCACCTTCCAAAATATCACAAATACTTCCCTTTGACTATATAATTTTTCATAAGTACATTTACAATTTTCACAACAATTATATCAACTCCATATCCATTTATTCAAAACATTTATAGAGCAGCTACTATGCTCTGAGCACTGCCAGTCACTAGGAATACATACTCCTAAGAATTTGCCCTCAATAAACCCAAACTCTATTGGGAAGGACACCCGATAATTAAAATATAAGGTAGTAGCTGTGGTGATAGAATTAGACACATAACATCATAAGAATTCAGAAAAGGGACACTTAAGTAAGCATAACTCCAGAAGAATGTCAAACTCATTGAGCTAACTGTTAATGAATGGGTAGAAGGTAACCAGTCAACATTAGATATGGGTCAGTATTCCCAGACAATGAAGACATGGATAAAGGCACTGGCTTAAGAAAAACAACTTGGCATTCTACAAGAGAAAGAATAAACACTTTAGGATGGTTAGGACATGAAATAGAAAGCAGTGGTAGAAATGAACTTGAAATTATAAGCAGGAAAAATCATGAGAGGCCCTACCTGCATTGACATATCTGCCAGGGTACATCACTGAGAAAATTTTTTTTATTTTATTTTAAGTTTATTTATTTTGAGATAGAGAAAGAGAGTTGGTGGAGGGGCAGAGAGAGAGGGAGAGAGAGAATCTCAAGCAGGCTCTGCACTGTCAGCAAGGAGCCTGACACAGGGCTCAAAACCCACAAACCGTGAGATCATGACCTGAGCCCAAATCAAGAGTCAGACACAATCAACTGAGCCACTAAAGCACCCCTATCACTGAGAGGTTTTAAGCAAGGTAATGTGGGGCGCCTGGGTGGCTTGGTCGGTTAATCGTCCGACTTCGGCTCAGGTCATGATCTCACAGTCCGTGAGTTCGAGCCCCGCGTCGGGCTCTGTGCTGACAGCTCAGAGCCTGGAGCCTGTTTCAGATTCTGTGTCTCCCTCTCTCTCTGCCCCTCCCCTGTTCATGCTCTGTCTCTCTCTGTCTCAAAAATAAATAAATGTTAAGCAAGGTAATGAAATGGCCAAAAAGATAGTTCATATTAGTGGCTACAAAGTGGATTTCAGCGGGAAAAGACTCAAAGTTTGGGAACAATTAAAAGTCAGTTTCCCATGGGGGAGGGGAAGGGGAAAAAAAAAAAAAAAAAGAGGTTAGAGTGGGAGAAAGCCAAAGCATAAGAGACTGTTAAAAACTGAGAACAAACTGAGGGTTGATGGGGGGTGGGAGGGAGGGGAGGGTGGGTGATGGGTATTGAGGAGGGCACCTTTTGGGATGAGCACTGGGTGTTGTATGGAAACCAATTTGACAATAAATTTCATATATTAAAAAAATAAAAAAAATAAATAAAAGTCAGTTTCAAGATGGATTCAATGAACGTTCTACATGGAATAATTAAAGACATTATTATACCATCATTTTAACAACAGTGAAAACTAATACTCTTTGAGAATCTGTTATCTGTCAGACACTGAAGTGGTAATTATATAATCTTAGTTAACCTAACAAGTTAGTTATTCTTAGTAATGAAGAAACTGGGACATAGAGAATGTAAGGAATGTCACTCATGGTGCATAGTTAGCAACTAGCAGAGTTAAGATTCAAACCCAGGCAAGTATGATGTAATATGATGAGTAAATAAACAGGAAAAGTTAAAGACGACGCCAAGTTTCTAGATAAATTAACCAGAACGCTATGCCCTGAGGTTGAGAAGCTAAACGCAGTGGTTTAGTGTATACCACAGTTCAGCAATTTTCCTATTATTGACATTTATTTTATTTATTTCCAATATTTTATTATTATAACCAATACTAAATTGAATATCACTATACATATATAATTCCATGTTTTGAATTATTTTCTTTTTATAGAAATTGATACATGTAAAATTTAATCTTTAGACCAATAGTATATGAAAATAATAATTTCTTTAAAAGCTTACTCATATTGGGTATTTTTCCCCTTCCTAAACCTTCTGGATAAAAAAAAAACCCTCCCCCCAAAAATGAAAACAAAACAGTACTATATGTAAGAATGGAATACATTCCTTTTTTTTTTTCCTATGTCTTCTGAAAATGTCACTCTATTCACAGGTTATTTTTATAATCACTATGGAATACCCATAATGCATACATACAGTATGTGGAGGACCAACAGGATCTCTGAGGGGAAGTGCAGGCAAGGACAGTGAGATGAAGCAGAGCTTGCTATTTGCATATCTTAACAATGGGCACTGGAAAAGTCTTACCTTTCTAGAACTTCAAGACATTAAAAAAATTAAAGACAGTATTAACCTTGCTCTCCAAAGTCTTTAAAAGGATATATTTTTTAATGACAGAAAAAAATGTATTTGATACAGTGAAACTGGCAGTCAAGGTATTGCACAAATATTTTTCTTCTTATTTTGTTTTTGTTCATCTTTTAGAGGGAAGGGTTTAGACTCATGAGAACAGTTTGCCAAGTTTAATTGAAACAATGACTACTCTTTTTTTTCTCTTCTTTTATCCTCAGCAGTTAATTTTACTTAAAACCACAGATGTGAATTTGTGATCAATGGCCAATTGTGTTTTGTGACTTTTATGGTCAGTCCCCAAAGACAGGGTATTTCATTAGGTGGTCCCCTTCTCTGAACCTCACGCAGCCACTGGCTTGCAGAATCCCAATTAGCTCTCCTCTCCTTGTCATCTTGCCACAGCTCTTCCCTTGCCCTCTACCAATTTTACTTGACAGCTCGCAAGAACAAGAGGCTAAATCAGGACACCAATGACTCACAAAGGCTTGAGGCCTCCTAAAGCTCTTCTTGCTTAGATTGTGTCTTGCAAAACTGTAATACTTCTTTTTCTCCTATATTAAGAGAATCCCTAGCTCTAAAAATTAACTGCTTATCAGATGTGTTCATTACATTTTTTATTATCCTGCCAGGTACATTCTAATATGGAGACTCTGCACAGGATTTCCTCAGCTACCTGATGAAACAGACCAAGAATCAGATATAGAATTTCCTGAAAGTCTCCAGCATTGTTTATTTATTATTATTATTATTAATTATTATTATTTATTACTATCTCAAGTGCATTAGCTCAAAAATTCAAAAGTAGAAAGTCTACACACTAATGACTCACGATCTAAGTTAAGATTATTTCCTCTTTGAAATTACTGCCAACTGCCTCACAATTTAAAATATATCAAGAATGAGGAGCACCTGAGTGGCACAGTTGGTTAAGCGTCTAACTTCAGCTCAGGTCATGATCTCACAATTCATGGGTTTGAGCCCCGCAACAGGCTCTGTGCTTCAGATTCTGTGTCTCCCTCTCTCTCTGACCCTCCCCTGCTTACGCTCTGTCTCTCTCTCAAAAATAAATAAACCTTAAAAAAAAAAGAATGAAATGAAAAAGTGTACACAGAGGATTTCAAAGGCACATCTTCTGTAAGTACCGATCTACTTCAAAAATATTCTAGTGTGTGCATCCAATGAAATAGTATGCCAGTCATTCAGTGCCTTAAATTATGGGCAGTATTAATTAAACAAAGTACTGTATCATTTGTGTATCTCTTTGTATCTGTGTTTGTGCATACATAAAACATGTATTTTATATACATAGAAATTATGGAGAAGTGACACAGTTGTATTTCCAGCACCTACCCCAGAATTGACAAAATTTATTGATTTAATTATGTAAAGAATTACAGAAAGACAAACTAATAGGGATTGCAGGATACTTGCATGATTTTTTTTTTCTGGTTGTTTTAGATGTAGTTTAAATAATCTTGACTTATCACATTCTTAAAATATTTACATTAAATTATCTACTATTATCAGTAGCATAGTTAAGTTTTTGATAGGATAATGAACATAAATAAAATATAACCCATTTAAAATTAAAAATGCATTCTGTTATGCTGTGATGATATACATTGTTTCAAGGTAATTTTTCTTTTAGGGCTGAGTGGGTGGCTCAGTCAGTTGAGCGTCCGACTTTGGCTCAGGTCATGATCTCACGGGTTTGTGAGTTCAAGCCCCACATCGGGCTCTGTGCTGACAGCTCAGAGCCTGGAGCCTGTGTCGGACTCTGTGTCTCCCTCTCTCTCTGCCCCTCCTCTGCTCACACTGCCTCTCTCAAAAATAAATAAGCATTAGAAAAAAAATTTTTAAGGTAACTTTTCTTTTCTTTTTAAGGTAACTTTCTTTTAGAAGCTAATAATGAATGAAATTGGATACTGTTGACATACATGAGTATTTATCTTCCTCTTCACCACAAGAGTAACGTCATGGAGATGTAAAAGCAGGACAAAAGCTCAATTGCTTCTTTAAGATTTACTCCAAGACCTATGCCTTTTCTTCCTCTCAGGACACACTACTCACCCTACTCTCCTCACTGGTAACCACTGTGCCATTTTTATGCATTTCTAAACTTTTGAATTGGTCTCTTCTGTTTTCCTTTATACCCTCTCCAGTCACTCATTTTTTCTCTCAAATCAAACATCTAAAATTTAATGGAGCATCTTTTAAGTCAATAATATCTTCAAAAAGTCAAATAAATTTTTTGTATATGCATGTGTGGCATTTAAGGCAAATTACACATTTAAAAATTTTATCTGTTCTTAGTTTCAATTCCCTGGATCATCCACTTCTGGTGCCCTGATCATTACACTTCTGCTCCTTTTAGGGTCATCGTTTTCATCTTTCTCATTCTCCCCAATTCAGGTGTTCCTCCAGGCTTAGTTCCTGACTCTCAGAGCTCTTTCTGCCATACCAACCCTCCGATATTTATCTCAGAACTTTAACTCTCACCTCATGGTAAATGATGCCTGAATATTCCCCTCTTCTCTCTTTATGAATTCCAGCTCCTAATTTCTAATTCTCTGCTGGAAAATTGTATTTTTACATTACCCCATTATTATCTAAAACTCAGCATATGCAAAACCAAAATCAGCATCTTTCTCCCCACTAGCCCAGACCCTCTTCCTAATATTCCTGTTTCGGTGCATAGTTTTATTAAGCTCAGGCTCAAAACCTTGTGGTTAAATTTAACTATTCCCAGGCATCTTCATACTATGGGATATGTTAGCAAGCCTATTTACTCTTCACTCCTAATGTGTCCCACAACAGCTCTTTCATTTCTTATACCACCTAAATTTGGGTTTCTTAATATTGTACTTATGTAACAGAATAACCCGCAAGTTGGTTTCCCAGCACAGCCCACAACAATCAATTCTTCCCAAGAGGCAAATTTAATCACTGATCTTGGTTTCTAAGCCAAATATCCTATCTCTCATTTCTCAAACATTTCATTGGCTCCAGTCTACTCATTGCCCCACAGATACATGGACATAATGCCTGCTTGTATCCCATTATCTTCTACGTCAATGTCATCTTTCTTCTCTCTGATTATTCAAATTCCAGCCATGTTTCATGGTCTGTTTCAAGTTCTACATCTCACAATGGTGACTATTTTTCTATGCTGCAATAGCAATTATTGAAAATTCTGTTTTTCTTTAAATCATTTACTACTTGAATATCCTACTTCTGTTACAGTTATACTTTTGTCATATCTTCAACCAGATGTAAGCTTCCTAAAAGCTGGGTATGATTTTTAACTTTTATGTGTGTGCCTCAGTTTCCTCATCTATAAAATGGGGATGAGAAAATTACTTGACTCTTGGCATATGTGTCAAATTGTATTACGGGTCTCAATAATTCACCCCTCCCTTTAGTCACACATTGTACCCTATAACTTTGTGGAACACTCTCACCATGGACACAGCTTCCTTCCCTGTGTCTTGACTGCTTTGAGCTTGCAATGGCCAATAAAATGAGGTTGACAGTGTGGTAGTTCTGAGCCTAGACTTTAAAAAATATCTTCAGGGGTGCCTGGGTGGCTCAGTCGGTTAAATGTCCGGCTTTAGCTCAGGTCATGATCTCACAGTCTGTGAGTTCGAGCCCTGTGTCATGCTCTATGCTGACAGCTCAGAGCCTGGAGCCTGCTTTGGATTCTGTGTCTCCCTCTCTCCCTGCCCTTCCCCTGCTCATGCTCTGTCTCTGTCTCAAAAATAAATGAAAACACTTTTTTTTTTTTTTTTTTTTAACGTTTATTTATTTCTGAGACAGAGAGAGACAGAGCATGAACGGGGGAGGGTCAGAGAGAGAGGGAGACACAGAATCTGAAACAGGCTCCAGGCTCTGAGCACTCAGCACAGAGCCTGACGCGGGGCTCGAACTCACGGACCGCGAGATCGTGACCTGAGCCGAAGTCGGACGCTCAACCGACTGAGCCACCCAGGCGCCCCTGAAAACACTTTAAAACATTTAAAAAATTATCTTCAGTGTTTTTTGTTTTCGTTTTTTTTTCCATCTACTTGTACTTTTGACATAACCGAGAAAAGCTCTTGCCCAGGCCAGCCCATGATCCCAGAAGTGAGATGAAAGGCACAAATCAGAGGCATCCCCCAGACAGCCATAGATCTGTAAATGAGCCACAGTGAAACCAGAAAGATGGTTCAGATAGAGCAACAGACTCCTTAGTCAAAATGAAAAACTATTCTAGAGATTTGTAGCCAAAATATATATTTATTTTTGAACGCTGCTGAGATTTTATAGTTATTTGTTACACATAGCATTTTTTGTGGCAATAACCAACACAGGATACTTAGGAGTGAAATACCTGTCAAATGCTCAGAATAGTGCCTATTATATTTGTTTGTTCTATGTCTGTGTCTGTCTCTGTCCCTCTCTCTCTCTCTCTCTCTCTCCATATATATATATACATATACATATATATACATATACATATATAAATATATACATATACATATATATACACATATATGTGTGTGTATATATATCTATATCTATCTATAGATATAGATATAGATATAGATATAGATATAGATATAGATATAGATAGATATATAAAAGACAAATAGGATTGCTTTGTGGCCTAGAAGAACAGTCCTCCTTTTAGCACTATATTTCCTTTAAAATGTAAACATGAAATGTAAACATTTTCATATAACATTATACAGAAGAAAATTCAGGCACATGAGGATACAGTGACATACAAAAGTCACACCACTAAGTACTAAGAGCAAGCCCAAAATCTAGATCTCCTGCCTCCTAATTTAGTGTCACTGGCATATGATTTTAAAGGTAAGTGCCCCTCCTGCTAATACACTGACTTAATGAGACTGAAGTTTATATTCATATCAAAGCACCACGCGGAGTGGAAGGGCGGGCCCCTCAAACCTTCCTTTAACAGACCTTGCTGGAGGGATGATAGTTGATTGGCACTTCCAGCAGTGCCACCTTCAGAGCCACCGTAGTATTTATGCTCAGGCCGAGCCTTCCTAACCTTCTAGTCAATGCCCGAGCATGAGGGCACTAGAGCTGAGACATTTTTTACTTTGGGGGTCTCTTCTGACCGTGGCTTGGGGACTTCACATTAGAAAGACCAATGGTCTCAGAACCATGCTGCATTCTGAGCCCTTTCTTCCTCAGTCCTTCTTCCTTCCTTCTCCTTTTCCACAGGTTTCGGGCCCATGTCAGTGTCTGCAGGCTCTCCCTGTCTACTTCTACTCCATCCCCTCATCCTTACTGATGTACACATTACACATCCAATACTGGGCTGCTGCCTGCTTCTCAGAGGACCTAAACTGACATACTATAACTAAATAATTGAGGGGCGCCTGAGTGGCTGAGTCGGTTAAGCATCCAACTTTTGATTCTGGCTCAGGTCATGATCTCACAGTCCGTGAGTTCAAGCCCCACATTGGGCTCTCTGCTGTCAGCACAGAGCCTGCTTCAGATCCTCTGTCTCCCTCTGTCTCTCTGCCCCTTCCCCATTTGTGCTCTCTCACTCTCAAGAATAAAAATAAAACATTTAAAAATAAATATAGAAATAAATAATTGAAACATCTGTTGATCACCAACTGTGTCTGTCTAATACCAGGTGCTGAGAGTATGTCAGTGCGTATGAACTGCCTTAGTTATCAGTGGTAGCTATCTGTATTGTAGTCAGTAAAATTTAATAAATTCTATAATCCAGAAGTCTACAAAATGCATGAGAACGTGAGGAGATGGTCCTTCTTCTGCCAAAAGAGAAGATGTTACTTCTTCTGCCAAATGAGCTGACATCTGAAACTGGCCTTCAAGTTTGAATATTTTCTTAAATGGAAACAGTGATGGGGAAGAAGGTTGGAGGAGGGCATCCCAAATAGAAGGACCAGCATGAATATAGAGAAAGCTGTGTGAAAGCCCATGACACATTGAAAGGGATATTCAACAACTTTAACTTTTTGTTGAACTATAATGAAAAGCCACATAGAAGATGTTTCCAAAGGCCAAGTTTTATGGATTTACTTTCTTTAAACTTTTTGTCTTAGTTGTCTTAGATAAATAAATGTTCTTTCCGTCCATAGAACTAGTTAAGAAAAACAAACAACAATTAACGAAAACAAAACAAGGCTCTATACAAAGGCAGATTTTGTGCTGAGTTTGGGAGGAGCTTTGAGGGAAAGTCAGAGTTTCATATGTATGCCACAAGCAAGAATGAAAAAAACAAAGGGAGTGAGTTCAGTATAGAGATTCATCTCTGTGCTTATTTGGGTCTGTAGCAGCAATGGCAACACCTTTGGCAACATAGAGGGTATTTAGACTGCAGGATACACAGGATATTTGCAAGAAGGCAACAGAAAGACATTTAGCAAAGAAAATACAAAATAACAGAGCTAGGAGAAAGATGGCACAAGCAAATAAACAATGTGCAAAACAATGGAGCAAAGAGCACAGGAGACAAAGAACTCAAGAAAGAATAAACTCTATGAACTGAAAGAGAGAATATGACAAATTATAGTTCGGGAAAAGAAACCACAAATGAGAGAAATAACAATGGTTCTTCTTGAGTGAATGAAGAGGGAGGTAGTGAGAGCCTTGTGCAATGCACAGGAGAGGACAGGACTGAACTGAAGAAAAACTAGATAATAAGCCTGAATCAATAGCATTGGCTTTCCTGCCGAGTTTCAATTTTCCCTTCATGTGATTTAAGCATAGCTAACTCTACATGCTAGTTACACAAAATCAACTCCTAATATTAGATATTAATATTATCAAATTAAAAAAATATATTCATTTAAATTCAAGTTAGTTAACATACAGTTTAGTATGAACCCAGTGATTCATCGCTTACATACAACACCAAGGGCTCATCCCAACAAGTGCCCTCCTTAATGCCAGTCACCCATTTAGCCCATCTCCTCACCCAAACCTCTAGCAAACCTGTTTGTTCTCTGTATTTAAGAGGCTCTTACACATTTGTCTCTCTCTGTCTTTGATTTCTTTATTTTTTTTTAAGGTTATTTATTTTGAGAGAGACAGAGACAGCATGAGCCGGGGAGGGGAAGAGACAGAGGGGGAGAAAGAGACTCCCAAGCAGGCTCCAAGCAGCCAGCTGTGGAACCCAAAATGGGGCTTGAACCCATGAACCATAAGATAACCTGAGCCAAAACCCAGGACACTTAACTGACTAAACCACCCAGGCACCCTCTCTCTCTGTTTTTATCTTATGTTTCCTTCCCTTCCCCTATATTCATCTGTTTTGTTTCTAAAGTTCCACATATGAGTAAAATTAAATTATATTTGTCTTTCTCTGACTGACTTATTCACTTAGAATAATACACTCTAGTTCCATCCACTTTGTTGAAAATGGCAAGATTTCAATCTTTTTGATCATTGAGTAGTATTCCATCATATATGCCACATCTTCTTTATCCATTCATCAGTTGAAGGACATTTGAGCTCTTTCCATAATTTGGCTACTGTTGATAGTGCTGCTATAGACATTGGGGTGCATGTGCCCCTTCAAATCAGCAATGTGGTATCATCTGGATAAATACCTAGTAGTGCAATTGTTGGATCGTAGGGTAGTTCTATTTTTAATTTTTTGAGGAACCTCCATACTGTTTTCCAGAGTGGCTACAACAGTTTGCATTGCCACCAACAGTGCAAAAGTGATGTTGAGCATCTTTTCACATGTCTGCTAGCCATCTGGATGTCTTCGGAAAAGTGTCTATTCATGTCTTTGTGCCCATTTCTTCACTGGATTATTTGTTTCTGGGTTGTTGACTTTGATAAATTCTTTATAGATTTTGGTACTAACCCTTTAAACGACTTGTCGTTTGCAAATATCTTCTCCCATCCCGTCAGTTGCCTTTTAGTTTTGATGCATGTTTCCTTCACTGTGCAGAAGCTTCTATCTCGATGATGTGCCAACAGTTCATTTTTGCTCTTGTTTCCCTTGCCTCCAGAGACATGCCTAGTAAGAAGTTGCTGCAGCCAGGTCAAAGAGGTTGCTGCCTGTTTCTCCTGTAGGATTGTGATGATTTCCTATCTCACATTTAGGTCTTTCATCCATTTTGAATTTATTTTTGTGTATGGTGTAAGAAAGAGGTCAGGTTTTACCAAGCAAACTCCAGCAAGTATCCTTAAATGTTTGGTTGATCTTTATAGACCATCTGGCCTAAGTACTAGTTACTGAGCCCTGAATCACCACTAAGCAACTCTATGTGTCAATTCAGGCAGTTATTTAACTTCTCTATATGAAGTCACCTGCACAGGTAGAAAAGAATCAAGCCAATCTCAAAGGGCTATTCTGAGAATTAAATGAGGTAACATATGAAAAAGGGCTTAGCTCAGTTCTAGCATATGGGATGTTCTCAACAAAAGCTATTATTACTAGTTTAATTGTCTTTGGCAAGGTATTTAACCTCTGTGAACACTACCTTATTTTTAAAGTGAGGATGACAATACTTAGTGTTGTAAAGACCAGCAACAATGAGTACAGAGCAATTGGCATGGTGCCTGGCACATGGCAGGCCTTTAATGAATACTTTTCTTTCCACATTTTTCCTCTCTTTCACTCTTCTCATCTCTTTTCTTACTAATATTATTATAATTTGTATAACACACTATTTTATCACTGATTACATAAATCTCAATATCTACCCACTTATTAAAGGAAAAGGCCATAATTTAAATAGTGTTCGGAGTGAGAGCAATAACATTATGCAGTTTTGCAGTTATTTCTTTCACCTTAAAGGACTATGCGTACAGGGAAGACTGCATAATAGTTCAACAAAACATGATAGAACCCAAGAGCTGAACTCTGCAAAGCAATCAATCTCATACCTCTTGTGCCTGACTTCATAAACTTAGCAATTACTTACGCAGGGCCTGAGAACTGAGAAACAATAAGAGCTGCCTTCTCCCAGGAGAGCTGCAGAATGGCTGGGCAATAAGTAGGAGAAGAACTGAACAAATGGAAATTGAATTCATTGAGATGTTTCCATGGATTAAACAGGGCTTCCTACCATTAACACTGTATCACCTACTTGAGGTCAACAACATGGTAGGTGGAGGAAACCGGATGAAAAAAATTAAAATCCAACCTACTATTTTTATTAGGTCAAAACCTGAGAAGAAAGGCAGTATCTGGTGTGAATTATTCCTACTATTTGAATCTTCCTTAATATATTGTTCAGCTGCATTGTAAATGTAGAAGTGCTGAAGATCTACATTTATGGCAAGTCCTGCCTCCAAAGCAACGAATCAACCATGAAACAAGATGATTCACAAACCCCTATATAACTGGTCAACATAAAAGCCACACAAGCACTATATTCACAACCTTAAAGGGGGAAAATAAATGCTCTATTTTGGCATTACATGTTTTTACTCTTTACATCTGATTTAACGTGAAATACAGAAGATCATATACAATGAGGTTTTACATTTAAAATTTTACTAAATGCTAGTTGCAACCTTCAAGATCATAAGTGGTTAGTTATTACTTATTCTGTAGTCAGCCAAGAAATTTCACTCAGGGAGAAAAACAACTCTCTGGTAGAATCACTCATCTCCACATCTAACTGGGAAAACGCCATCTAACAAAGTTTAGCTCATTCTGCCACCTGTTGATGTGTCGCAGGCTAACTCAAGTTTAACATGACATTATGCCAACTTCCTACATGATTTGCAATATTTTAACTATAATCAGGTTCTACAACACTTCTCTATTCATAGAGATGTATTTGTTAAGTGCTTCTCAAGAAAACAAGTAATTTTTGAATATCCATTGTCTGTTTTCCACTCATTCTGTTCTCCTCCCTACTCAATTTAAGTGGCTTTTATTGGAGAGCTTGTATCCTTAAGAATAGTTCATCGTTCATATTGCATTAATTCCTGACTAAGGCAGGGTATAGCCTAAGCCAGTCAAGAGGGGCAGTAAGAGGGGGAAAAAAAAGACTGGGCCAGGTGACATTCTACCAATGCTAAAGTTTCACTTTAGCTCCTTACTAGACATACAACTGGGACAAGCTGAGGTAATTTTAGCATTGTAACCGATGTTAAGATGCTACTGAGGCTATTCTACTTCATTTATAAAACCTCCAGCAATAAAAAACTAATTAGTACTGTAATTTGGTCCTAATCTGAGGCTTCCCACTTCATAATGTATTACTCTCAGAGTGGCATCCTATCCTGAGTTAAGAATCCTCACCTTTAAAATAGGGACAATAAAACCTCACAGGTTTCTTTGAGATGCCAATGAGATGAAACATAAAGAACTCTGAAAACAATAAATGTTCTGCAAAAGACGGCATCAGGCTTCTGATAGTTCACTTCTTGATGTGCTTTGTGGGGTCTTCACCCTCCACTAGAGGGAAGTCATAACCATATTGTTGTTGTTATTGTTGTTTTCCTTTCTTTTGAAAGTCAAGTGCTTGCCAACTTTCCTCTTCAATACGAAAAAAAATCTGGGTGGATTTCCTTTTCTTTTGCTGCTTTAAAGGCAACCACTATTGTGATCTAATACTTTGGACTTGGGACACTGTCTTTTTAGGTGGCCAATCTCAATGCACTGAAAATATATTTTCTCCTTTCACCAGAGAAATGGTGTCCTGGTTCTCAGTGCTTTTCTCTTTGGCTGGAGGAGGGCTTCCTTTATTTGGGGTTTATCCTCACTCACAGCAATTGAGCAGTTGAGATTTCGACCTCTCTATAGACTTCAACCTTTAACAGTAAAATTTATTAACCTTCAGAAGTTTATAAGCTCTGTCAGTCTTTGTCACCAAAGGGACACTTATTTGATTTGTATTAGGCTTTTCCTAATTAAAGAAACTTATTGGGGCACCTGGGTGGCTCAGTCAGTTGAGCATCTGACATCAGCTCAGGTCATGATCTCAAATTTTGTGAGCCCAAGCTCCAGAGTGGGCTCTGTGCTGACAGCTCTGTGCTGGAACCTGCCTTGGATTCTGGTCTCCTCTCTCTCCACCTTACTCTGCTCACACTCTGTCTCTCTCTCTCAAAAATAAATAAATATTAACAAAATTTAAAAAAAAAAACAACTTATTAAAATCATATAAGCCAAAGACATGGCTTCAAGACCTTCCTGATGTAATACACAACAGCATACAATTGAGAATACAAACTAGTCTAGGTTTTGCTATTTCCCTGGGTTTAGGCTATAAGATTTTGAGATGCTTCTACTCTTTATTCTTCTTTGTTGAATGTCCAGGACAAAATAAATACTTTACAAACATTATTTTTTTAAAACATTCCATACAACACACAATTGAAAGCTAGTATATTTCAAAGCAATAATAAAAATAGTAAGTAACATTTACTGAGCCACAGACAGGCCAGGTAGAGCGCCAGCAGCTTTCCATGCACAACTTTATGTATAATCTTCACCAAGACCCTGTTAGGTTGGGTGCTATTTTCAACTCATTTTGAATAATAGGTAACTGACACATAAAGAAAATGAGTGGTGATAGAGCCAATATTCAAATTCAGGTATGTCTTGCTATAGTAAAAGATTTTTATTACTATGCTGTACTTCCTAACTTACATATATGCTTCATGTAATGTTTCTTCTGACCACTCCAGTCTGGTAAATTTAATCCATGAATAAGGAAGAGTTTAATACTATCCAGAATATTCAAATCATTCTAAGCCTTGGGATAGTTTTGGTTCCTTAAGCCAAAGCAATGCTAAAGTGATGTTACATGCTGATCTCTTTACTCTCATGACATGAATATGAAGGGACTCACACTAGCTGCCCTATGCCATTCTCTAGCTGTATCTGTGCTTGAAAACGGCATAATTAAGTTTCAAAGTCAAACTATTTTAGAAAGATGAACCTTTCAAAAGGTTCAGTTTTATCAGTAAATTATGAACTTCTAGAGATCAAGAAAGTTGGTATTTTTCTCAATAACCATGCACATAAATTTCTCTTTCAATATGATCACCAATGGCACATATACTTTTAAATCTTCACATCCTTTATATTTAATACTTTAGCTGCATGTTACTTCCCTTATGGAATTGGCATTGTTTAATTCTTGGCAACAGTTCATTAATTGGAGTAAAATTAATCATATTCTTCCTTTTACTGCCTGTACTTCTAAAAATGTATTTCTTCAGTGACTTTTATTTAAAGTCAATGGAATTGATTTCTATTGAATATCTGAGATAGTGTTTGCAGTCTTCTGCTTAAATAGGAAAAGAGTCCTATGCCATTATTGCTACTCATCCTAGCAAATGTTTGAAAATTTACATTATTTGCACATGTTACACAAAAAGCTTAGGGAATGACTGCTGGCATGTTAATTTTAGCTATCACCCTACTACTTCAGAGTGATATGAAATTTGGATTTATAAACAATTTTCTGAGCTCTACCTTTCTACCCTTCTAATAAGAATTAAATGACTATTGTGACTTTATTTAAACAATAGTCAGGCCATGAAGTCAAAATTGGCACTTCAATTTTGAATGCCTCAGTGCCAGCTCTGGATAGCGATTCAAAACAAAACAAGAAAAGAATTAATTCTTGACACTACTCTTTCTTAAGTATCTGCTCTTAGATCCATAAATGCATGTTCATTAGGCACTGAGTCTTTTCCTCATAGCCTGACATGAAAGTATGTTATTTTATAAATGTAACGCATTGGACAATTCACCTTCAATAGCTGGCCAACAGCCAGCTTCGTGCCCACTGTCTCATTTTTTAGATCCAGGAAAACAGCCACTCTATTCAAATGATAAATTGTACCTTCTATCACATTGTAAAAATCTATTACTGTATCTTCCTTTTAAGTATGTAATTGTGTTTTTGACTATGTGCTCATTTTTGGAATGTTCTCTTCCAAAGGCAGTACAATGTAGCAATTCTTCCCTTTTGTCTTCCTTACACTCCATTTACTATAAAATGCCACAGATTTCCTTGAAGTTTCACACTATTTCTCACCTCTTTCAGGTCACTCACACTAAGCTCACACTTTTCTCCTCAGGATCTAGAAAATTCCAAGTTATTTTTTAAGACTCAACTCAGGGATCTGATTTTTAAAGTCTTCTTGGCATCCCCATTCTGTGGTCTGTACCTCGTTCTGGACTCCCAAACTAGTGTCGCCTTACAATTCCTTCTGAATATATGTCTTTCACTCTGGACTCTCGACAGTGAGCTCTATACTGTTTAGGTGCAGTTTAATCACCTTTCTATCTTGAGCGACTCCTCTTATGGAGGTCCAAGGCAGGCCTCGGAGAAATGTGTTTGTTCAATGATTGGGTTATTGAAACCATACATTATAACCTGCATAAGAAGGTAGAGATTACATTGCTTGAGAAATATTATTGTTCATGTTTTACACATATTTCTTCCTTCAAAGCAGGTAAGTATAATGAGAGACATATAATAAGAACTGGCATTATGTTGTTCATGATACAAAACTGTATTCATCAAATCATTTACTAAAAGCATATAGTTTTTAAGGAGTAGAAAAAGATTTCAAAGGCAGGTCTGTCTCATCTAATGACCTTATCTGCGTCTTCACTATCAGATGGTGAACTGTACAAAGTATGTCTTTTCATTTTTCCCTTTTTTCGCTTTTCTTCTCCTCATCCTCATTTATTTCTTTCATTTGTAGCATTAAGAAGTCATTGCCTTAGAATTTTTGCCTCTATAAATTTTAAAAAAGTGTTTAAATGTGTTATTAATAAAGAAAACCACTGGTACATTGGCCAACAAAAATTACACATGCATGGGAAATTTGAATTCCGTTGGTCAAACGTACGTATGTTAAGTACAAATTGATGGGTAGAGTCAGAATAAATGGATACATGTTGCAACTATACAAAAAATCATGTGTATTTTCTTGGGAAACTTCATTTAGCCCCTCTAATCCTCAGTTCTGTATGTGTATAGGGTTCATGTGTGTCTGCGTGCATGTTTATACAGAAAATAGTTAATGCAATAACTGTATGCAGGTTTCTGTGAGAGTCTAAGATATAATTTACATGAAATGACTTGATAAATGCTAAATATATGAAAATGCTTGCTGATAATTACCAATGAATTATCTTTAACTGAACAACTTGAATAGAAACATGGCTACAGATACCTCAATATTTATTCAGACATTTATTATTCCATTAAAATTGGAAAAGTCATTTTGTTAATCCATAATGCAGATAGATAATCACATATTTGTACTTCTTGCCAAAAACAAAAAAAAGTTTTCCTAAACATTCATTTCCATTTAATTTTGTTTTCTATTATGCTAATATAACATAATCAAAGTTATGTCTATAAAATCAATATTTTGGTTAAACTTTATATAGAGACAAAAAAAGTATATGTCTGTTAATGTAAACAGATAGCTAATTAATAGTGATGCATGATGAAAATAGCTAGACACTTAATTGTTCTTTGGAAATAAATTACCTGCCACTCCCATGAGGTGGAATATAACCATTTAATTATTGTTTTATATTTTCATATAAGTCCATTTAAAATATTGATATATGGGGTGCCTGGGTGGCTCAGTCAGTTGAGTGTCCAACTCTTGATTTCAGCTCAGGTAACGATCTCACAGTTTATGACATGAGCCCCGCATTGGGCTCTGTGCTGACCATGCAGAGCCTGCTTTGGATTCTCACTCTCCCTCTCTCTGCTCCTCCCCTGCTCACATGCATGTGAGTGCTCATGCGCATTCTTTCTCAATAAATAAATATTTAAAATAAAATAAAATAAAATATTGATATATAACAACACTTATGCTAGACAATAATTCAAGCACTTCAATTAATTAAATTATTTTTTAGTCTTTCTGTTCTACAGATTATGACACCTATTTTTCTGTCATTTTGATGGCCTTTGATATTCTCAATTGTGTGTAACCAGTGGTTCAGTTAACTCCATATTTTTTCCATATTTGTGAAAGTTTTATCTAGAGTAAAAGTTTACATGATGACTCAGTACTATGAACTCCTATGCATACATATGATTTGATATGATTCCTTAAATCTCCCAACACATATACTAGTTCCTATATGCATAATATTTTACTAGCATTCCCCTAATAGAGATCACACTGTCCCTCCACTGATTTATAAAATATTATCGTGGGGCGCCTGGGTGGCTCGGTCGGTTAAGCGTCCGACTTCGGCTCAGGTCATGATCTCGTGGTCCGTGAGTTCGAGCCCCGCGTCGGGCTCTGTGCTGACAGCTCAGAGCCTGGGGCCTGTTTCAGATTCTGTGTCTCCCTCTCTCTGACCCTCCCCCGTTCATGCTCTGTCTCTCTCTGTCTCAAAAAAAATCAGTAAACGTTAAAAAAAAATTTAAAAAAAATATTATCGTGCACACATATCAGTGCAGACTTAAAATATTAGGTTCATTTTGATCCTGTTGCTGTTACTACATGGTCAAAAGTTCCATGAATGTTTCTAAAGTAAAGTTATTTTTATCATTATGAGGCATCATCCGATGGATTAGGTTGAGACCAGAAAACGCCCGCGTGCGCGCACACACACACGAAACTTGCAGCATCAGATGCTTATTTCAAATGGTTTTAATGAGCACATAAATGTCTAAAATGCTTCCTTAGACTTCAGGATATATTTCTTTATAATAAAAACCATCCACATAGCATGTGTATATATCACAGTACGTAGTTCCCTAGTGGGAACTGTCTTTGTACATTCTCAAATTCCTTTTTCTCTTATTTATCCTTACCAAACTAACATATACAATATATCATATTATGTGTGAATTTTATCAAAATGCATATTGAAGACCACATTTAAACTGTGATCGAAAAGCGGACAGCATGCAGTCTACATAGAGCGTTGCAGGAAAGGGTAACTTCTTGCTGGGCCATCCACATCAACTGTTGCTCTGCTGCTCTGGCCATGTAGATAGGGAACCAGGGTGGGCTGGCCCAGCACTTCAAGTGACATGTGACCCAGCTGGCAGTGCCACTTTCCTCTTTCAAAAATCAATATTTGGACACAAATGTCTAGTCCCGAAGATAACTCAGGTAATCCTCCCTGAAGATATTTCTGCTTATCACTGAGCATATTGTTTTATCTCATTTGAAATTACAGTGTTTGCTTATTTTATTTTAAGCAGCTGCATT
Organism: Panthera pardus; assembly: GCF_024362965.1. Classification (NCBI taxonomy): domain Eukaryota; kingdom Metazoa; phylum Chordata; class Mammalia; order Carnivora; family Felidae; genus Panthera; species Panthera pardus. The sequence goes on along the minus strand of NW_026526666.1, from coordinate 47,083,567 downwards.
TATAAAATAGTTTTGGAACATTACAAACATTTTATTTAAATGGGTGATTCAAGCATGTTGGTTTAAATTAAACCACATGCTTGGGATATTCATGGAGCTGTGTAAGGACTATATTTTATGAAAATGCAGGGTGCTGAGCAGCAAAATTTAATCTGGAGGGCACTTGTCCTCAGTCATGCGAGACAAGATGTATTAGCCATGAATGGATTGCAGCAGTGCTACTTGAGTTTCTTTAATTTTCTAAACCAAGATTGTAAAAAGAATCAGTAGTATTGAATCCCACTGGCTATGGCGAAAAGGCACTGCTCAGAGATAAAGAACAATTTATCTTCTGCTGTAAAAGAGAGCAGTTTTGGCAGATAGTAAAATACATCACAGTATAATATACTCCAGGAAGAACATTACAAAATATGGATTTTTTTCTCTTCAAATTTTAAAAGTACTGATTCAGTATGCTTTCCCAAATAAAAGGCAAATGATAGTGTTAATTGCAAATTACAAATATTAAAAATGTAAATTATAGTCTAGGAGGGCATATGCACATGTCTTTATGAGACATATTCTTAGCAATGATTCAGTAAAAAGAATAATATTTCACTTATGTAACTAATTAAGCTTTAAATATTCCACAAATTACCACTATTACATCAAACTGGGTATTGCCAAATTAGAATGGTGGGTTTTTCTGGATGTTACTTTTGATTTATCAGATTATAGTTTATGGATTACAGGGCTTATCTTATCCATATTTTTTATAAATGGCAAGAGACTCAGCATTGGGTGGTAGGGCGTCCCCCTCAGCTCGAGATCCTGCTTTTTACAGTTTTCTCTATGTATAAAGTCATTGGTGGCCTGATTACATCTCTCTTGTTTATTATTCCTATTTAGTACATCAATAAAATTTAACACATTTTTTAAGGAAAAGAATATTCATTTCCAGTCTATAGTTTTTTGACTTTGTAAGGAAGGAACTCTACGAGAAATATGATGGAAACACTAACTTTGAGCTTTAAGAATATACCTGGCATTTCTGTGTTTCACAAAAAGGAGTAAGTAGGGGCACCTGGGTGACTCAGTCAGTTAAGCATCTGAGTCTTGATTTCAGCTCAGGTCATGATCTCTCAGTTGGTAGATCAAGCCCTGCACTGGGCTCTGTGCTGTGCATGGAGCCTGCTTGGATGGGATTCTCTCTCTCCCTCTCCTTCTGCCCTGCACGCATGTTTTCTCTCTCTCTTTTGCTTTCTCTCTCAAACTTAAAAAAAAAAAAAAAAAAAGGAGCAAGTATTTTAAGACAATAGAAACAATTTTTTCAGACAACTGAATGTGTATTGTTTTTATTTTGTCCCTTTCACAAAGGTAACACTGATATTAGGATGCTTCAAAATTGAAAAGCAAAACTAAATAAGTTTTTCCATGTCTATCTTTGCAATAATTTCATAAACAATAATCAAGAAAGTTCTAGTATATAAAATTTTTGATAATCAGGGCACCTGTGTGGATTATTCAGTTAAGCATCTGACTATTGATTTTGGCTCAGATCATGATCTCACAGTTTGTGAGATAGAGCCCACCTTGGGCTCTGCACTGACAGCATGGACCCTACCTGGGATTCTCTCTTCCTCTCTTTCTGCCCCTTCCCTGTGTGCATGAGTGTACACATGCACATGCATGCACCTTCTCTCTAAATAAATGAAAATAAACTTTAAAAAAATGATAATACAAAAAAAGCAACATAAGGTGTCAGTAAAACAGGCACACAATCCATAATATCACTTTAATATTGATATCTTTTTAATGTTTATTTTTATTTTTTGAGAGAGAGAGAAAGTAAGTGAGTGGTGGAGGATCAGAGAGAGAGGGAGAAAGAGAGAGAATGCCAAGCAGGCTCCACACTCAGTGTGGAGCCCAAAATGAAAATTGATCTCACAACCATGACATCAGGACCTGAGCTGGACAAGTCAGACACTCAACCAACTGAGTCACCCAGGTGCCCCTACTGTGAGTATCTTTGAGGAAATTTAGGAACTACATTGTTCTGTAACTCCTGGGCACCAATATTGCTGAGGTTTTTGGCATCAAAGAAGTGCACATACAGGATCCTTTAAAGGTAAAACTAGGGAAGGGCTGACTCAGTCAGTAGAGTATGTGACTCTTGATCTAGGGGTCATGTTCAAGCCCCATGCTGGGTGTAGGTAGAGTTTACTAAAAAAAAAAAAAAAAGTAAAACTTTATTTTAAGGCTAGAAATGTCATTTAATTCTTCTTCTAACTCAGTATCAGGTATATTACTTTTTCATGTAATATATTTATTTATTCTTAGATTATATGGTATTCTTTTGACTTTACAAAACTGTATGTATATTTTGCTGAAATTGTTTATTTTCAACCACATATAGAATTCCAGGTCAAATTATGGCTCTAAAAACATATCTACCATATACTATTTTAATTCTATGGAACTCAGCTCTAAGCATCAACTCTAAGCGTTTACTATCATAATAAAAAGGAATACTTAGGGAATACAAAATTTAGTGATAATATCAAAATTATTAATTATATTTGCCTAAGGTATTATTTCATTACTTTAATTCAATGAGCATCATCCCTATAAAACATAAAGAAAATAATGCGTAAAGTTTAATATCATTGTGAAAATTTGAAGAGTATAGAACTTGCAAATCCACTAAAATCATGAGTAAACTCAATCTGTCACTTGAAATTACAGAAATAAATTTTTGAACACAATAAATGTCATTAATATGTGTCCAATGTTTATCTCTCTTACAACTTCTCTGTATGTATGAAAACAGGGGCCTATTTCTTTACTAGACAAAGATAAATGTTACAGAGCTACAAAGCCTAGCTCTCTCCATATATTCACATATCAGATGATAAAGAGGAGAGAGCTAGTATCTGTATATAAAGTAAAAAACAGGATAAAAGATATGACAAGTTTTAATTCTTAGTGGTAACATGCTGTCCTAAATAAATACTTTATTGGCTATCTAACTTTAAGTCTCAAAAGTAGAGAAATTATCAGGGAGTAATCCCTCTTAGACTCAAAGTCCAGAGCAAACATCTTCAGGGAAGTTGCCAAGATTCCTTAGCTGGTTCTCTCAAAAACATGAAAATCAATTGTATCACTTATAGTTAGACTGTAAGCAGGATTACACATTCAGCCTTCCAGGGAAATAGTAAACAGGGAAATTGACCAGGAACTCCCCAACCTCATGGTAAAGATGGCTTACTCTGGCACATGGAAGGTACTGGTATCATGAAAAGATCTGATAAACATGAAGAACATGGTTAGGATTTGGGGAAGCTTGATTTGCCTTTCAGACAGGAGTTTTAAGTTGCTCTTATTTCTCTCTTTTGTTCTGAAGTTTCTGGTTTCTGACTACATGCCATATGAACGGCAAAAAGATCTCAGAGTTCCTAACGGGATTTTCATGGATTTTTTTCGTATGTTTTCAACTCCTTCCCATGCACTGGAAGGCCATGCAAATGAATCCCAAATAGGGAGAATGCTTGCTATATCATCTGTTGTATGGAACAACCAACATGCATCCAACATGAGTGTAGTACTTATATGGTATATTGTATCTTGCACATTAAAGAGACTTCTCTCTCATGCACTTATCTAATGGCATCTGTCAACATGTCACTGTATCATGAGAGTGAGGCACAGGGATTTATCAAGGACACAGAGCACTGCATTCAATATCCAAGCTTAATCATTATAATAAGCTAAAGGCCTAATTGAAGGAGGCTCATTATTACAACATTGTTAAACCACCACCACCAAAGTACTTTAGAAAAGTGAGTATATCTCTTTGAGGGTAAAAAGTCACTGCTCTTAGTGTTGTTTATTCAATATATTATATAATTAAATAATTAATAATTTCAAATTATACTACTTGTGACTGACTCTAACAACCCATTCCTAATTTCCAGTACACACAGTTCAGATAAATTTGTTTCCTAGGGGGTGACAGATTTAAAATTCTTCCACACTTTTAGTTGCCACACATAAACTTCTTTTAAAAAGTCTATATTAATCTTTAAAAAAATCTATGTTAATTTTAGTTAAAATTATTCCTCTAGTAACTATGTAATAACTCAGATTATTTTTCTCACTAAGTAATGTAATATGTTGGTTTGAAAACTAACAATGTAACAAAGAGAAACTAAATTTAAATCTAGGATATAAAAATGATGTATTTTTATAGCAACAAGAGAAAGACAAAATATCTGAAAAGCCCTACAAAATATAGTCACAATTTTTTTTTTTTGGTAGGGGGACATAGGCTTAACATCTACACAGCTTTATTACTCTGTATCATAATATCCAGGGACCATTATCCTCTGTGAAATTCCGAAAAATGCAAATAGAATTAAGAATGACCGATACCTTACATAACTGCATACATTATAAAATACTGCATACCTTGTGTAGGCATTGAACTATCAGGTGTTATATACTATGTCTTAAAAACCAACACGAAGCTGCAATTTTTCTCATTGTTGCTGTTGACAGTGGTGAATTAAGTTCAAGAAAAACAGAGCAGTTACATAAAGTAGGCATAACCCAAATATTTCCAGCATTTGCATTCAGTAATTTTGTTAGCGCCTTCTCTCTCCCTCAGGTTCACCCGCTCCCATCTTTTCAGTCCTTCAAATGATAGAATCTAAAAAACTGTCTTATGCCAATGAGGTATGCACTTTGGGAAAGCGTGAAGAGTATTCTAGGAAATTCTTAATAATGTTGTACTTGTTTTGAGTTCATTTTAAAATTTATATATTTTCACCTTAATATGTGCTAAAATACTGACAAAAAATATGCACTTATGTGAAAACTACAGGGAAAATGCAATTCTTTACTTAGAAAAATAATCACTGAAGAATAGAAAATGACATACATGTCATTTTAAGAGACATAGTCCCTTTAATAAGACATAGTCCCACAAGAAGTCATTGTAATAACTGAGATTAAAATTAAAATTTTAATAACCTTTTTCTCATTTTCCTGTGTTCCATATAACAGTGGCAAGTAGACTTGAGACAACTTAACCTATAATTTGGGACAATCAGAAAACATAGCTAACATCAAATTTCTATCACAGTAGAATACTATAAGACCTTGTTTAGACTATATAGTTAAAATTATCTGCAAATTTTTGTTATGTGACCTGGGTCACAGGAGATTGAGGAAAGTACAAAGAGCTATATAATATCGGTCTTTTATGTTCCACTGAAAGTCATTGTTTTACTGTTCCTTCTCTCAAAATGATATGATGTTAAGATAGAAGGAAATGAGTGCTGAAATTAGTTTAATCATTATACTGATAAAAATACTAACCAAAGATTAGAAAACCTTATTCTTTAGTATTTAAGAAACAATACCAAAAAATTGCATATAAAACCTTAATTTATTTGGTCTTATTTTGCAAACTGGCATGGATCAAAACAAAAACTTAATGAAAAGAAGTACTACTTTTGGATCTTGCTTTTAGACTTCAAAACAGTATACTTTACATATTGAACTTTGCAATAATCATTGTTTTGATCAATCACTTAACTCGTCTATCTCTTTGGCAGAAGAAGTAGATTATTGTAGATTAAAGATTAAATACTTAAAAATGATCTTTTTAAAAGCAATTATTCATATACTGGTCAATAACATGCAGTTATACACCTGTATACACCTGCCACTTCATTCATTAACACAGGGCCAGTGCACAGGTCGACACTGACAGTGTGAACTTATAAATGCTGACACTTTCTCTACTTTCATCTATAAGAAAAATTGTCTACTTTATACATCATATTCAACAAGGAAAAGCACTTGGATTCCCACCTCACAGATCTAAGACTAAAAGGCCACAGCAAAGGAGTAAATTAAAATAAATTGCTCAAAAGTGAAGCAAGACACTTGGTTTACATTTGGTTTATTCTATGATCTGAAAACAAAATAAGACTTTTCCATAGAGACAGATTAGCAAAGAGTTAATCTAGATTATTCATGCTGAAATCAGAGTTTGATGCCAACAGTCAGTTCAGTATTTAGATTTGCTTTTTTGTTGTTGTTTTAAAGTGCCAGGGCCTCTGCACTGCACAACTCCATGAGGACCACTCTATTCCATTTCAATGGTAATCCTGTTTAAAAAAGTGGTGGAGAAAGAATGAAATATGGCCTTTTGTAGCAACATGGATGGAACTGGAGAGTGTGATGCTAAGTGAAATAAGCCATACAGAGAAAGACAGATACCATATGGTTTCACTCTTATGTGGATCCTGAGAGACTTAACAGAAACCCATGGGGGAGGGGAAGGGAAAAAAAATGAGGTTAGAGTGGGAGAGAGCCAAAGCATAAGAGACTTAAAAACTGAGAACAACCTGAGGGTTGATAGGGGGGTGGGAGGGAGGGAAGGGTAGGTGATAGGCATTGAAGAGGGCATCTTTTGGGATGAGCACTGGGTGTTGTATGGAAACCAATTTGGCAATAAATTTCATATATTAAAAAAAAAAGTGGTACCTTAAGTATCAAGCACAAAATTCATAATTAATAAATATTTATTACATGAAATGGACATAAAGACATGTAAGAAAAAACTAAGCCCTATTGATACATCAGTTTTATATTTATCTCCAAAATTTTAAGCGAAATAAGAAAAAAAAAAAAAAAAAAGACTCTCAAGGGTGTAATATGCCATGGTGGCCAAAATATCTATGATTGGTGGCAGGATGTGACAGAGGCTGCTGGCATTTACCCAGCCAGCTGCCTCCTTAAGCTGAAAAGGTATCTCTACTTTTTAGATGGCTGCTCAAAATAAGGGCCCCATTTCCCAGCCTCCATCATGGCTAGGGACATACATATGACTAAATTTTGGCCTAAGGATTGGAGGTGCAGGAAAAGGAAAAGACACTTTGGACCTTTGGAGAGTGTATGACTTTATCTTCTCTTGTCCTCTTTCCTACTAGCCAGAATAAGGTGTGATATTGGATCTGGAGGGACTTTAGGCCATGATTTGACTTTGCAGATAGAGAAGATGATGTAAACCCTACCAACTAAGTGGAAGTAACCTGGTTCTGTGATAGTCAGGGATATCACATTAGCCCTGGGCTACCTACCTCTGAAAAAAATATGTGACAAAAACCAGTTTCTATCTTGTTTAACAACTGCTATTTAGTGTTTTCTATCACTGTAGCCAAACCTACTCCTGATATAAAAGTGAATACTTAATTTGATTGTTTTTAAAGACATTATATTTTCTGGTTTTTGTATTTATTCTTTTGTCTTTTTCTACTTTATGTTGTCTTTGACTAAAGATGAACTAGAAAAACTTAAATAGATCATGCCAGCTTGGAAATTAATTTGATAAATTTGGAGAAATTGCTGGCCAGAAAGTGAAACAAAGGTGATGAATGACATCACTTCCTTATACTTATACAGGGATGTAATTTAAAGTACAAAACTAAAAATCATCTCAAATATTTGGAAATTAAAGGCAGCTAAAGATTTTTACACCAGTATAAGATTGAGTGGATACTATACTGAGTTATAATGATCTTCAGCCTAACTTTTCCATAAAGAATCAATTCAGATAAAGTGCATTTTACATATTCTACCATTTCTAAGTTGTATTTAATTTAAGATGCATGCTTCCTTTATGAAGTAGCACTAACAAAAAACCACACTACATACCATTACAAAATGACCTAGCAATAGTTGTATCTGATATATGGGTGGCTGAGTGGCGAATACCAGCTCTACATACCTTGAAATTTCTTTCATTTAGTTCAAAGGATCTGCCAATGTCTACTGCATTGATTTACATTATGTGGAAATGACAATTATATTACAGACATTTCAGTATCAAACAATACATCTTCAATTAACTGTATCTTCCTTTGTTAGGTATTATAAAGTTCTTGGTAATAGCTTTGGGAAAAAAAAGTATATTAATTCTCCCAATAGTGAACATTTGTCCCACAAATATAGAATGCATACCTTTTGCTCTTTTTATCATGACTTTTGGGAACATAATACTCATAACTTCACTTTAACATCACATATTAGGGCAATAATTGAAGACATTGTAATGGCTACTAAACTCCACCTCACCATTTTAACAATGTACAAACTCAAGGGAGAAGGAAAAACATATGAATAGCTTGGACGAGGTTTGTACATGCACGTACAAGGACAACTATGCCATTACTACTGCCTGACCACAAGTGTAAGATTCCATGGATTTTAAGATGCGTCATGATTTTAAAGATGTTAAAATGTGGAAAGAGTGAATAAGTGTCTTAGAATCAATGATATGTAGGGTATATGTATGTATTTATTGGGTTTTTTTAATGCTTAAATTTGATTAAATTCATCTTAATGGAACATCTAATTTTAATAGAAAAGCATGAGAAATTAAAACTAGAAGGGTCATAATCACCAAATCTTCCAACCTTAACATGACTCTGCCTGGATCCTACCAAAGATCTACAGAGTGAAATATTAGGACAAGAACTAAAAATGCTATAAGGGTAAAACTGCATAAAAGAAAGTTACATAGTGATAACTGATAGCTATGATAACAGCTGGAATTATGTAAATGACTATAATGTTTTTCTTAACTATAATCAAAAAGACTATCCAATAGGAAGGATCCTTGTGAAAGTCTTTAGATCTAAACTCCCCACTTAATGAGAAAAATAATTCATCATTTCCTCCTTCCTCACCATTTTCCTTATTTTTCCCTTTCTAGCACACAAGCTGCAAATAAGATCAAAATTGATTTTAAGAATAAAAGACTCTTTGAAGAAGTAAGCCATAAGCCAATAAATGCTAACCAGTGCAGCCATTTCAGTCAATAGTCATCATATCAGGAGACCCTCTTGTGTTTTTCAGTTCTTTAAGCAGTGATGTGTGAAAAGTCAACAATGTTGAGATTTAAAGGGGAAAAACTGTTGATGCTGTCTATCTTTTACAACATTGTGGATCACTCACAGTTCACAGCATGTGAAACAATGCAATCTGTTTTTCATATATCCAAACTAATTAAATGCTGACTTCTTTCCAGTACTGTTCCAGTTTGGGTTACAAGGACAAAAAAAATGTATAAAAATAATCAGGAACTGTCAATGAACTATACGATTTATATATATATAAATGCATATATGCATGCAGTCTCATTTCCACTCTAGAGTCATTATATAAAATAAGACTCATATGTTCAATTTCAAAATGAAAATATAATATGTGATTAAAGACATTCATAGGCTATAGTCCTCAATTCTGATTTGTGACAAACACTAAAAAATATTTCCAACTTCCCTTGTACAACTTTTCAGGCAAACATAAATCAAATGGTCAGATCTGTAGGGATATATAACAGTGCTTAAAAATAAAGTTATATGCCTTCGTGGAATACAATATAAAACAATAAGCAAATGTGAGACTGTATTAATGACAGTCAAAGCTAAGTGCTTGGAGTATAAAACCTCTATTACACTGCAAACTGCAGGATTTTCCTGCCACAGGATCAGAACTGGGAAGAAAAAATGTATAAAAATAATCAGGAACTGTCAATGAACTATACGATTTATATATATATAAATGCATATATGCATGCAGTCTCATTTCCACTCTAGAGTCATTATATAAAATAAGACTCATATGTTCAATTTCAAAATGAAAATATAATATGTGATTAAAGACATTCATAGGCTATAGTCCTCAATTCTGATTTGTGACAAACACTAAAAAATATTTCCAACTTCCCTTGTACAACTTTTCAGGCAAACATAAATCAAATGGTCAGATCTGTAGGGATATATAACAGTGCTTAAAAATAAAGTTATATGCCTTCGTGGAATACAATATAAAACAATAAGCAAATGTGAGACTGTATTAATGACAGTCAAAGCTAAGTGCTTGGAGTATAAAACCTCTATTACACTGCAAACTGCAGGATTTTCCTGCCACAGGATCAGAACTGGGAAGAAAACAGAAACGTAATTTTCTTTAGCAAAAATTAAAAATACAGCAATCGCCAAATTACATTCTTAATATGTAATTTGAAAGTGATTTTGAGTTAAAATACCAAGGCTCAACTTGCAGTGACCAGGTTGTTTGACTCTTTTTTAAAGTTTGTATTTAAATTCCAGTTGGTTAATATACAGTGTAATATTTGTTTCAGGCATACAACAGAGTGATTCAACACTTCCATAGAACACCCAGTGCTCTTCACAGTAAGTGCACTCTTTAATCCCCATCACCTATTTCACCCATCCCCCTACTTCCCTCCCTGCTGGTAACTAACAGTTTGCTCTCTATAGTTAAGAGTCTGTTTCTTGGTTTGCTTCTCTCTCTTCTTTGCTCATTTCTTTGACTTTTTATTATTTCTCCATTTTTACCCAACCCACAGACTGATATCAGAAGGTCCCCTTATTCCAGTCACAACCTACTTGAATTTTCAGATATGGGAAGAACAGACAGGGCCGACACCCACAGCAAGACTCTTAATTAAGAGCCAGAAGAGAGAGGGACTACATAGACATTGCCTTAACACTGGACCAAGCAAATGCTAAAACTGCATCCTCTAGCCTAGTTATATTTCTATTGAGTAGGAATTAGAACTTGAATCTTGTTAGTCTTCTAATGTTTTTTTTTTACATTCACAATCTTTTGCTACTTGTTAAAAATAATATAAGCTTTATAGTGATACAGAACAGGTGATTTTTTTAAATCAAAAAAGTACTTCCATTCATTTACTTGATTGTTTATCAAAACAATACAGATACTATCCTACTGAATGTCTAGTATGTGTCAGACATGATACCAGATGCTAGGGATATAGAGATGAATGAGATTTCTCTACTCTCATGGGCCCAGGGTTTGGGGAAAAAGACAAAGAGATACACAACTAGTTCTAATATAGTGCGATGTGATAAATGTTATACTAGAAGTATGATTAAATACAATGTGAGCACAGATGGCATGATTAATTCTGTGAAAGAGGAAGGTCAGGAAATTTAGTGATGTGTATGGGAAATGCTATTTTTAAAAGCCTCAAATACACATTATTACCAGATGATTATACTGCAGCCTTGGCACAAACATATATTTGAGAAATGTAGCATACTATAAGAAGAAAACAAAAATAACTTCAACATTTATGAAAATATCTGAACCAACAGCAACGCTGAATATTCAAGAAATACCAGTGTCCTAAAGTTCATTGCATGTAAGTACCCAGTGATACTAATTTTGTATGGGGTGTTACAGTGCCTCCTAATTTGATGCAGCTATTTACATAACTTGCTATCTTTCTACATTTACAATCCTGACCTTATTTAATGGCCACATCTCATGATGAACTAACCTTGACATTTTACTTTGTTCTCACCCTACAAGTTGATCTTTTTTTCAGTATGTGGGAATGACTAATGAGTTAGAGACCAAAGAGGCTGGGTCCTCACAGTCAAGACAACCATTAAAAGAGGGGAAACAAGTCATATTACATTTTATTTCATCAAACCTCATTTTCATTTTCATCCATGGGGGCGCAATACTACAGCCAGCATTTTAAAGTGACTTATCCTTATTTTGTCAGTGCAAAGAACTTCTAAAAATGGCTTCTGAGTTTGTCTCCCTTTTAGTTGCTTAAAGACTTCAAGATATACCACATTTTCCGTCTTTCCTGAATATGTAGTGTCCTCAACTTCCAAGTACTTAAGGAGGTATGTATTGGATCAAGCATAAAAATAGGCATATACATTATAATGTAAAGTAAGCTTCACATAAGCTTAAAATTAAATGCACATTATATTTACACTAACACTATATTAATGTTCATTATTAAAAAATGGTAACTATATGATAAAAATAAAAGAAATATTTAAGACACTAATGTTTTAATAACAATATATAACTAAAAATATTTTAACAATTAACAAAAAAATAACATAAATGGATCCCTTTTATCTGAACCAGAAGCTGAAATGCCAAGATAAATAATTCAAAAGCTATATAACTGTATATATTTCTGAATGAATGTGTCTATAAATTCTGTAGAAAAAATGTTTAAATTTTATGTCACTCTTAAGGTTGTACATATATAGTACTAGGAGTTATGCAAAATTTGCACTTTCTCATTCATTTTCTTATTCATTATATTCATTTTCTTAAATAATTTTTTAAAGAAATGTTTTACACTAGCTTTAATATAAATCTTTAAGTCATTAGTAAGAAATTAAATACTTTCATAAAAATCTCTTTTTGAATAATAGCAAATGTTTAACATTTTTAATCATCTGTGGACATCTTATCTGAGTGCACCACAAGCATGATTAAAGCCCCAAACAACATCTTTTATATATGATGCTTCATATGACTTTATCCATTTCTTTAAATACTTCCTATATATTGTGTCTATGAAGCAGAATGGGAAGATATGGTATATATTCAGGAAAAAGTTAATTTGGGATGGAGCAAGGATATAGTGATGGCTGATTTGAGCATCTGCCTTTAAGATGACAGGATACCATTCTCCTGGAATTGAGTATTTATATTCCAGAAAGATTATGGCTAGAAGAAAAGATTTGCTGAAACTTCTATATAAAAGTGAACTTTACCAGGGCTAAAATTGCTGAAAGGCCAAAAGAAGGGTAAGGATGGGATCTGGGGATTTATCTAGTTTTATAATAGGAAGAGAATAAAACCACCAAAACCAAAAAAAAAAAAAAAAAAAAAAAAAACAGGGATGAGAAACAGAAGAACCAGAAAAATGAATCACATAGGACACATGGAGATATACTTTAAAAAGAGGGTTAGTTTTCAAAAGTGTAGATGTTGAGAGAATATATTAGGGTAGAAGGAATTAGTTTTCCTAGGAAGTGTCAGGTCCATGAGGAATTGAAGGCACATGTTGGACCAAAAGATGAAGAATCAAAGGCAAAAAAGGAAACAAACAAACATAGGCAATGGATGAAAAAGTAATATATTATATATATAACAGGCTGCAAAAGAAAGAAGATGATATAAGTTTGAGAGGAGTTAAGCAAAACTAAAGTACACTAAACTAAAAGCCAATATATCAACTTGTTAAACATGGTTATATAATAAAGTAGATAAGGAAACTGAATGGTTTCAAAGAGCAAATATTAGATAAGAAAAGAATATGGAATAAAATATACACTTATACGGTATAATACCAGAAAATAAAAGAAAGGGTCTAAGATGGAGATAGAACATATAGTAAAAAGGCTGGGGACACTGTGCTCTCACAGAGCTTTGATTTTTGATTAAGATAAAAATTGAAGTCATTTTTTGGACAGAAGAAATAGAAAAAGGGAAGGTGTCAAATTAGATTTAGAAGAGTTTTTGTGGACAAAACAATCAGAAACAGTAAATACATTTTCATGAAAACAAATCACTATTAAACTATGCCTATTAAGAATTCATCTATATTAAGTTAATATCCTATTTATAAAATTTTTTATAAATATTTTGTAAGTATTTTACAAATATCACAAATAAATGGAGTCCAAATTTCACAAAATACTAATCTTATGCTTTGTTCAGGAAAGTTGGTTGTTGGGAAAATGCTGAGATATAATGGATTTGATATGCCATCCTACTGTCTGGCTATGGTCATTTCTTGAAAAATACTTATTAAATGATCATCAATCAAAATTCCTGGGATTAAAAAAATCTGATTTATTGGAAAATATGGCTAAGTACATTTAACCAATAATTTAGATACACACATATTTTAGATATTTATTATATTGATATAATGTACTTAAGAGAGAAAACTGAATAGTCCTCTTTACAAAAATACTTTTCAAAAATTTTATCGATCGTACTGTCAAGTCAAATGTGGAAATTCAAGAACAAATGAAAGAAAAACAACTATAAGTATTTTCAGAGAATTCCATTTGATTATAAGACTAAGTCTGTATGATCAGGGAAAATGTTGATATATCTTTCTTCATCTGTAAAATTGAGATCCTAAGTCTCACCTAGGCATATATTCCACATTAGATAGTGTAGTATCTAGCTGTAATAGAACGGGATGGATATATATATAAATGTGTATATATATATATACACATTTATATATATATCTTGGCAAACTCGAAACACTGATACAAATTTCAAATGTTACTTTATATAATTTTTCACATCAAAGTACAGATAAAGCAAGTATAGCTTTAGTTTTATGTCAACATATTTGTTATGTTGTGATAAAATTTTGTTATTAACTCTCTGAATAGAAATGGGATTTTGTTTTATTTTACATTTATTCACTCAAATAATGAACTAGTTACATATTTTCAGCTCTCCACAGAAATATGCAGACATTTTTCCCTCCCATATAATTGGTATGTAGAAGTATTTGAATACCTGGAATAAAACTTCTAATAAACTTCCTTTAGAAAGATAAGAATTGGCATTTTTAAATGATAGGCATATCAAAATAGATTATAATAAATTAAAGAGCATTGCCTAAGAAACATGGCTTACTTCAGAAATGAGAAAACATTTTTTTCATTGTAGTCTATGTCAGCCTCTTGAGGCAACCTCATTTCAAACAGAAAGGTATCATTATTTTCTTTTGACAATTATACAGTGATTTAAAGGTTTCTTTAGTTAGAATATTTTAATTGTTTAAATATTCTAACAAAGTGTAGCTATTTTATATTCAATTCCATTAGAAAACAATTTGATATGTATGATTACAAGATACAAAATTAAGCAGTTAACTACTGTCTTACTTTGACAAAGTATACTGCCAGAATTTTAAAAACAATGGGTGCTTCACCATTTTAAAATATTAGCAAAACAAAATGAAACAAAACATAAAACAGTGTAAGTTGCTTGTCTCTTCCCCCACAATGTAATAATATAATCATTTCTAAAGTTTTTGAAATTTTACCTTTGCATTTATCTTGTGAAACTATAAAATCAAACAAAATGTAGATATACTTACTTTAGAGTAATTGGGCACTATTATTTTCAGGCAAGTTTGTGTAGATACACTTCTTCAAGAGAGATTTAGAATTCTTTTTCTTATTTATCCCCTTTTATTTTTTATACATTTTTAAAAAATATTTTTAGGTTTATTTATTTTTGCGAGAGATACAGACAGACAGACAGAGTGTGAGCAGGGGAGGGGCATAGAGGGAGAGAGACAGAATCTGAAGAATGCTCCAGGCTCTGAGCTGTCAGCACAGAGCCTGACACCACGGGGCTTGAAATCACAGACCATGAGACCATGAGCTGAGCCTAAGTCAGACACTTAACTGACCAAGCCAACCAGGCACCCCTTTCTAGACTTTTTAAAGTAAATATCGAAAGCATGGACTAAAGGCAAATTTCTTAATCTTTCTGCCTCAAGTTTTCTTATCCATAAAAGGATAGATTATTTCAAGGTACTTGGTAGCACCTAGTGTCAGACACATACTAAGTACTCAGTAAATGGTAGCTATAATTATAACAATTATTGTTTCAGGACATTTCCTTGTCCTAATCAAACCAAAGAAATTTAGTATTTACTGAATTGCATTTCATATTTTAAGTCCATTATTCACTTTTATGCATTAAAGTTTAGGTGACTGAGGAATGCACTAGACTTTGGAAGACATTCCTAAACCTACAGTTTACTTTTTCTTCTTTAGTGTAGCATTTCTCAAACTGTGGTCCACAAACACCTGGAAGTCCCTGAGTCTCATTTATTCCATAAAAACTATTTTCATAATAGTTATGAGACATTGTCTTTTCACTATGTTAACATTTGCAATGATGTTGCAAAAGTAATAGTAGACAAAACACCTAGAACTTTAGCAAGTCAACTCAGTGACAGAGTGTGTGCCATTAATTTTGCAAAGAATAAATAAAATAACAAAACTTTGAGAGCACACGTTTCATATTCTAGGTGATGAAGTGGAATGTACATATAAAGGGCTTCTGTTGCATTTCAAATCATAGTGGTTGTCTTGAAAAAAGCACTTGGGTGTGAGATGTAAGGTGAATCACTTACATTTTTCATGAAACATCACTTTTACTTGAAGGAACAAACAAAATCAAAGTTATACAAAGTAAAGTTTTTAATGGACATGTGCTTGGAAATAAAACACTGTCCTTAATGACAGTTTTGATTGAAAATTTGCAAAGCAGCAAAAATTAAAATTTCTGATGTTTTGATTCCACCACCATGAGCTTGAGACCTTTCCAGTTCTCATATTATTTTTAGATGATATCAGTGGTGATATTAACAAATGTGATTATTTTTCTAACATTATTTAATGTAATTGTAGAATATGTGCACAACTCAATCAAGCAATATTTTCTAACAAAGATGCGTTCAAAGTGTAGAATATACTGATGGCTTTTAAAATCACACAGCACATAAAGTTCATTGATATGGTTTGAGATTCTACTTTGCAATTAATCATTTTGAAAACACCACTTGTCAAGTTTTGGTGTAGTATAAAAGAAGACACAATTTTCTGAATAGGCTATTCCCTTTAAATCTATATTGGTAAGACAAGATTTTCTTTCTATATGTGATCAAGTATCATATTGTCACAAATTGAATGCAGAATCAGAATGAGAATCTGGCTATTTTCTAATAAGGCAGACATTAAAGAGATACATAAAGAAGATAAGATAATTCCATTCATCTCATTTAAAAATGTATATACAATTTTATAATATGTTACTTATATTAACTTATAGTCATTTTGTTTTTTAATTTATAAATGGATATTTTTTAAATTTCTCCATTTTAGTTTATAATATGATAAATATTGATAGACATAACCTTCATGAACAGAATCTCCTTAGTATTCTATGTACTTTCTTTTCAATGTTTATTTATTTTTGAGAGAGAGAGATAGAGCGTGAGCAGGGGAGGGGCAGAGAGAGAGGGAGACACAAAATCCAAAGCAGGCTTGAGACTCTGAACTGTCAGCACAGAGCCCAACGTGGGGCTCAAACTCACAGATGTCGAGATCATGACCTGAGCCAAAGTTGGACACCCAACCGACTGAGCCACCCAGGTACCCCCATTTACTTTTTTTTAATGAAAGTAATTTTATTGTATCTTAGACTTAATAAAATTTAGATTATAATGAAAACTCCAAGCTAATTTCTAAAATAAACAATTTTTTGAAGAAAATGTAAACCATAAATAACTTTATGCTTGACTTTTGCAACAGAATCAGAGATTTTTTTTTCCAAAAAATTTTTTTAACTTTATTGATCAATGTTTTGTCCAGATGAAACTGAACAAGCTTTGTTTGCCTATTATGTTGTGCTCTGAAATAATTTTTTCTCAGTAACTCTTATATCCAGGGTGGCAGATGGCTCATAGGTTAGGTGCCTGAAATGGACAGGACCAAATTAAAACATTTGGCTGGAAATTATCTCAGGAAGCCAAGCTTGGTGGTGGGCAGCTGGACACCAAATTTATCAAAAACTCAACAATGAGGAAAGCCAAGATTAATCTCTAAAGACACAAATGTTCAATTTTTGAAGAGATTCTTATAATCCAGATCACTACTTAATATTTACCCCTAATTATCTCTTCTGAGCATTTAATTGTTATAAACCTATCTAAGCAAGTAGGAAAAAAAAAGATGGAAGTGATAATCAAAATAGTATCTACATGGAAATTATGTGGAAGTTAATTAATATGGAAATAGAAAAGACCAGATAAGAATTTTAAAATACTTCCATCCATACAACAAAAGTTAATGAATACAAGATGGAGAACCAGAACTGGCTATGAGTAGGATAAAAAGAAATATAAAATACCCCCACTTTCTGGGGCACCTGGGTGGCTCAGTTGGTTAACCATCTGACTTTGGTTCAGGGTCATGATCTCACAGTTCGTGAGTTCAACCCCCACCTCAGGCTCTGTGCTGACAGCTCAGAGTGTGAAGCCTGCTCCGGCTTATGTGTCTTCCTCTGTCTCTGCCCCTCCCCAGCTCATGCCCCCCGCTCTCAAAAATAAATTTAAAATATTTTAAAAAATTAAAAAAATACCCCCACTTTCTGAAACTTACATTTTAATGTGAATAAAACTTACAAAGTTGCCATAAAAAGTACGAAAGAAAGAGTCTTTAAAAGAGAGATCATGCTATGTATCAGGCATTTTGTAGGACTAAATACAGATATGGAACAACAGATAAGACTGGATAAGACACGACAACTGAGGTAGGCATTCAGGAAGGCAATGAAGTAGTGGAAATAAGGAAGGGTGAGAGGGCCTTTGAGGAGAATGGGGCTGGCCAAAGACATGGAAACAAGAATATTTCTGATGGAGAGGAATAAATCTCGCATCTTTCTGATCACATTGTTGAAGAAGTCAATGGCATTGAAAAATTCTTTAAAGCTGTAAGTTTCAAGAAATGTTTACATTATTTTCTTGTAATTTAATGGGGAAGCAGAAGGCAGGTTGAGAATATTGTGAAAACAAGTTATAACTCACAAGAATTCATGAAGACAAATTCAGTATTTATGGAACAGATACATTTTTGTCCTGTTGAGTTTTGCATTTGTTTGAAAAACTAACACAATCTTTCCCTATGCTTAATTTTGTTACTTTTGTCCTTTCCAACAACAAAAAATACACATGGATCTGATATGGTGATAAATTATGTAGTTTACAAACCTTTAATAAAAAGTTTCATATTAGGTATTATGAAGACTCATGCATGTAAGCACAAAAGAAATAACACTTATAATCACATCTTCAGTAAGTACCAACTATTACCTTTATTACCTTACTATGAGAAAGCATCCAGCTATATTTTATTACAGGGAGAAATGGAATATTGAAAATGAAATATTCTAAACACCAATAAATGTGGTCAGTCCAGAAGTTTAAAAATTGCTCATATAATGGTGTGCTTCATTTAGTGAAAATTTAAAAGTATATACTTTAATATTATATTATGAAGATGTATTTTCAAAGAGACAAATTATTTCTTCATAAGCCACAACTAAAAAGTACTTGGAGTTACTTCCAAGTTACACAAACTTCTACAAATCGATCACAGAACTAACTATTCCACTGTCCCTGTCATCACAGGGAAAGAATCCAATTGTAATGACCACCTAAATTCTCAAATGCACATAAGCCCAAAGGTCAAGACAGGAGATGGCATTCTTTATTCAGTGAAGCCTTGTCTTCCCTACACCTGAGATCCTCCTTCCCCACATTCACATAGCACTGTGGCTTATCTCTAATACAGCATTCTATATATATATGGATTGAAGTTACTCTAGAACATGTTTTCTTATACCATGTTATCCTTAAGGGAGGCATTCAAATTTGTGATTAACAGTAGGTATTCAATAACTTTTTTTTTAATGAATGAATAACAACTGTTACCAGGGCCATACAATTATTACATAAAATCATCTCCAAATAAACAAGAATATGTCCAGCTTGGACTTCTTGTCATAGATAATAAATAATTATGGTCATAGCTTTAAATTATTTCTATGTTCTTGCAGTGTTAATTCAAATTGACATTTATGGAAGTTGCCATGTTATACAATGTTTTATATTTAATTCCTCATATGTAACAATAATGTAATATATACTGTTATTTTTCTTTATAGTACCAAGGCAATCTTGGCATTTCAAAATTCTTTTTAAATTGAAATTATTTAAGTAATCTTATTGTGGATTTCATCTATAGATTACATAGGAAGAAAATACTATCTGATAATTTATATTTAAGGAAATTAGACTATTTAGAGTTCTCTACTTATATATAATATACAATTTATTACATGTCACTCTTACCTCTGAACACCATAGATGTATAAGCAATAGGCATGCTTATAATTACACGAAAAGGATCTCTATGGCTACAATATTATCAACCCCAAATTTGACTTCTGTCACAATTACATTAATACTGACAAACAGTACACAAATATAACAAAGGATCTTTAGTCTCCAAGTTTAAAACACCTTTGATCACTTTTCAGATAGTGCAAATTTCATCATTAGTCTACCATGTATACAATTTGTAACAAATTACTTCTTTTCGGTGTACAAATAGAAATGGCATCAGTGATAGTTGCCCACATTCCTTTACTTTAAAGACAAAGTAGCCTTATGATTTCTTCATGCAATTTCTACCTACCTATCGTTTTAGGTCCAAAATTCTACTGATTGCATTCTTACTGAAGCCCTTCTGTGTAAAGTGATTTACATTGAATACTATTCCCATATTAATATTAATAATAATTTACTAATACAGTCACATTGTTTGAAAATACATAAAAACTATCTATAGTTATTTATAATTTCCTATTAAATATCAGAAAAAATGAATAAAATAAATCTTACTTTGGCAAAATTTATTTTCTTAAGAGAAGAATAAATTGACTATTCCACCTAGTTTAATAAAGTAGGATTCACATTAAGAGAAAAGATAGGCTTTTTCAGGAAACAATGACAATATAATAGAATCACAGAATTTTAAAATATAAAGAAAAATCAGTCCAGCTTTTTCCAAATTTTCCTTCTGTGAAACTAAGACATTAACAAATGTGAATGAGTACTAATTAATAAAGTGTGCCTTGATAAAATATAGTTGGTAAACATGGCATGCAATGCCACCTTGGAAATTAACCTTGAACATTAGCATACCAAAGCCCACCAAAATCCTGAAGTGTTAAATTTAGTTTAAATGAGATTTTTTTTTATTTGATCTAAGCCCTTTCCCATCATGTCTATAAATAACCCAGTCTGCCAACGCATCACTTGTGAGACAAAGATTTAGTCCATGATGTTTCTAAACCACAGTCAGATTCTTTTAATACTCCTCCTACATAGAAGTAGAGTCTATGTCCCCATACTTTAGGATTGGGTAGGTTAATTATTTGTCCAGTAAAGTAAGGTGTGATGTCCTATGTGACTACTGAAGGTAAGTCCTAAAATACCACATGACTGCAGCCTGGTTCAAATGTATGTACCTGAGAAGCTCTCAGAACTCAGCTGTCATGCTCCAAGAACCCCGATGAAAATTTTGCATCTACATACTTTAGTCAACAATCTCAGCTGTTCTTGATCTTAGAGTCATTCCAGTCCAGGTCTTAGGCATATGAGTGAAGATGCCTCTAGACTGGTACTGCTTGAGAGAACATTCTGTGATGATGGAAATGTTCTATACATACACACTGTCCAATGGGGTAGTCACTAGCCACATGTAGCTAGTGAGCATTTAAAATATGGCTAGTGTGACTAAAGAAGTAAATTATGAATTATATTTACTTGTAATTGATGTAAATTTGAATAAATAGTGGCTACTCTGTTGGCCAGCAGGCAGATATTTTAGCCCCCAGACATTTGCATCATACTCTGCTGACTCCCCAGAGATCATGGGGTGAAGACAAGTCAACCTGCTTTATCTTGTCCAAATTCATTATCTTACAGATCCCATGAGCAATTCTATGTTGCTTCACAAAGTTTAGAGTAATCCGTCATGCAGCAATAGGTACCTGAAACAGAATAATAACCTCTTGAAAGTATTAAAGATAAACAAACTGAGGTCTAAAAATTGTTTTGCATAAAATTCTGTGACTGGCTTGCTGAAAAACCTAAAATATAATACAGGAAAGAGAGTTTTGAAAATGCTACCGAAATGGACTTTCAATAATAAGTTATTAAACTCTTAAACTTATGATGAATGACAGGTAGTCCTCTTCTATATGATGCATTCCTGAAACATGCTGTATAAGGGCCATATAAATGACTATAAATCCATTAGCCAAACAAAGGTCCTTCCTACTTTATAATATAATCTTCCCTTAAAAGTGCAAAAATTTGAAAACAAAATTACTTGCATACAAATTATAACACTAAATAGCAGATGATGCATATATGGTAAACACTGACCCGCCAAAATAGCATTACAATAATTCTGAAATTCCTCTCACCATTCAAAAATGTGGCTAGTTTACCACTTCATGCTTCAATACAGTTTATAAAGTGAGACATCTTTTTTCCCTTTTTCTGATGTATTCAGTATACAAGTTAAAAGTATCAGAGAATAAATTAGCAACACAAATCAGCAACATCCCCATCTCTTGGAAGCTTGACAGCTTTGTTATGGTTTCAATTCCCCAAGAGGAGTCTCAGTACCAAGATACTGATTTGCACCACTGCACTTTTCTGACTAATTATTACCAATGCAGACCCTCCAGTTAATCAGTTCATTCTCAAAGCAAGAGTGGCCTTCAGTTTAAATTCATTATGCTGATAAATGACAACATTACAGCTGCATAACAACTGGTTTAGTTGAAAATATTTTTGACAAAGATTAGAAGACAATTGCATGCTTTTAAGTATACCAGACTGACTACCAAATTTACTGCCCCCCCCCCAAGAACTCAGGCTTTCATTGATGTATGCATTCAACATTTTGTAAATTTTGTGAAGGGGTTTCCTTTTTAATAACATTTATCTTGAGAACTATGTCAATATAAACGACCCTAAGGAAAACTGGTTAGGAAAGCTGTCAGAATCATTGACCTTTTCTTCTAATGTATGGCCAGGTTACTTAAGATCTAATGGCAGGAAGTGGGAAAGTGGAGGATGCTATTTAAGATGGGGTTAGGAAAATTCTCTTTTATGAAATGCCTTGAGGATCTCAAGATACTCCTCGGAAAGAGAAGTCTCATGCAGAGATTACAGAAATGCAAAAACACAGAATTTTGTGCTCTTTACATGTAGTATGTTATGTAATTCTCATAACTTCTCCATGAGGTAGGTCATACTATTCTTATTCTTATTCACTGTATGAATAAATCCAACCTTACACAATTAAGTAACTTTGCAACTTACCCCCTTGTAAGTTTTAATAGGTAGTTGTACTTGTAATAGATAATGTCTTACACTTTGAATTAAAAGATTTTTCTTTTTACAGAGCTCATGCTATTAACTGCAAAATGATTGAGAGAGAGAGAGATACAAAGAGACAGAGCAGAGAGATACAGAGAGACAGACTCGAGTATATTTGAAATATACTTGATAACTTATTTTCATCTTGTCTTCACCAAAATTTTCCTAGTTGCTTAACAGAGGGCTAAAAAATAAGGAAAATATATAATTAAGAAACTTAATAAAGAAGACTAAATATTTGCCATTATAAATTTATATATTATGCATACATTCAGTGTCAATAATAGCCATCTAGTATTTTTTTTTTACTAAGAGGTTATGGCTAAATTTTAATAAATAGTCTATCTTGGTAGTAATTTTTACTTCTTTTTTAGAACTGATAATTTCTCAAATAGCCTCATGTAGTTAGTTATTGTATGACAGAAGAAGATCAAATTTTGGACAAGATAATTACTCTTCACAATTATTTAATCCAGATTACTCCCAGTTTTTATTAAAAATTATCAATTTTTAATGATTTTGAAAATGAGTAAGTTCTTGAGGATTTATAGTTACATTAAGATGTAAATACATGTGAGGAACTGACTTAGCAAAAAAAAGTCTACTGTCAAGTAAAAGACCAAAGAAGGTAAGATTCAGAAAAAAAAACTTATGTATTAAATGTATTATAATCTAAATGGCCATAAATATTGTATAAGTGAAAGAATAGCAAATCTTCAAAATATCTGCTAGCTTAAGTCAGGATCTAAGCTTTTATGGAAATGGGTATTTATATTACATATTACTAAAATACAATTACAAACTATATGCATTTTTTTAATAAGGAAATCATTATTGGAAGCAAATAGTAGACATATTATAAATGTTATTTTACTATTATAGATCTTTTAAAAACAGAATATCAGTAATAAATATCTATAGAAAGGAAAGATCAATCAGAAACCTAAATATCAAAATGTTGTATTTTACAAATGACACATGTACCCTCTTTGTCTTCAAAACCAATACTTCATAGTGGGCATTCACCTGCTTTCTGAAACATCAGTGTCACAAGGCATAGATTTTATTGAATAGCTAGAGAATAATTATCTTCTCAAATGGCAAATGTTACAACACTCAATTCCTATTTATCTAGGAAGATTTTACATTTGACTCCATACAGAAAATCAGACATTCAGAATTCTTAAGTTGCATTAAGTTGCACTGACTTTTAGTCATAGCCAACTATATCACTTAACATATGCCACTTACACTAAATATTTACCAGCATATTCACAATATATTCTTCATATGCTATTTTTTGATAAAATGATGGTATTCCCATTCATCATATCTTTTGAAGTTCAGAAAATAAAGTGATTCAGAAACTAAATTATCTTTTTCACATATATTTACTTTTATATTTCTGAGCTCTACAGAAAGAAACTAAAACAAAGCATCCCTCTGTCATATTTCTATAACTTTAAAAATGGTACTAAGAGCTATGAGTGCTCAATTACTGTTATATTAGAATATGGAAAATGGCTACCTCTTCCATTTTTACAGAGCAGCTACCAAACTGAGCTCTTTCAGAGGAAATTGGAACCTATATGCATGTAAAGCATTTAATCACAAAATACATAGGTTAAATAACGCATTTAATATTCATGACCTAAATGAGAAGACACCAGTGGGAAGAGTCTGGGCTTTAGAATCTGACCTGGGATGTGCACTGTTGCATTTACTGGTTTTGAAACCTTGGACAAAAGAATTAATTTTCTTGGACCTTAGTTTGCTCATCTCTAAAATGAGAATAATAAAAACCTAACTCATGGGAAAGCCAGGAGAATGAGAAGCCATGAAATAAGTAAAGAAATAAATACACACAGTGCCTCATAAATAATGAGTACCTAATAAATGGTAGTGAAAGTTGTTTAAAATTGTATCATCCTGACTGCTATTCCGAGAGTCCTTAGCTAAGGGTGTGAAGTGCTGGCCTGAAATAATACCCTCAAGTAGATGGGTTGAAGTAAAAGGTGCAATGAAGGAAAAGGTTGGGAAGAGACTGCTGTGCATGAAACAAGAAGAATTATTTTATTCCCAAGAGGTAAGAACTAAGAAAACCAGGATGATGTTATAAAGTTGGAAGGGAAATCTGTAGGGGAATCTCTGTAGGGGAACAGGAGCTGGGCATTGTGTTGGAATGAAGGAGCTAAAAAAAGTGTTCTGAGAATGTGAATGCTTATGTTACATTTGAAGTGTTTGGCTTTGCTAAGCTAAGTTTAGACCCTTCCTTTACCATAACAAACCTTTCGTTATGAATATGGATTTTTCCCTTGTGGAAATCAAGTAAGAAACACTGGTTGATGTAGTAGGGATATGTAATTGCATATCTGCAAATAAGCAGAGGTAAGTAGTAGTATTAGTAGTAGTAGTAGAAGAAGAAGAAGCAAAAGAGGAGAAAGAAAGAAAGAAAGAAAGAAAGAAAGAAAGAAAGAAAGAAAGAGAAAGAAAGAAAAAAGAAAGATGAACAATACAGTGAATTCACGAAGTATTGTTGAAATACTTTGAATTTCACAGGATGTGGACCAATAATTTTAGCTGGTGTTATCCAGAGCACAAGTGAATACAATTCTAGACAATGGAGCCAGACTGCTTGAGTTAGAAGAATATTGGCTTCTCACTATTGTGTGTTCTTGGGCAAGCTACTTAACCTGTGTCTCACTTTTCTTACTGTAATGGCAGCAATTACAGCAGTACCTGACTTGATAATGTCTTAGGCATTAAATGTAATACCCTTAGATGATGTCTGGCACATGCAAATAGCTTTAAATAAAGGCTACTATTATGAGGAAAGCCCAGCTGACCTTCTATAAGTAAATGTTATTAAGATGTAAAATATACTAGGTTGCTTAGAGAATGGAAAGGAAGTCTTGAGATACCTATAGACCAAAGAATGATCAGAGATTCTTCAATGGTAAAGCTTTCATGCCTTCATTCAGCTATATTTCTTTGAGAAAAATGAAGCACAGTCTAATCCTGTGGCGTTTTAATAAAGTTTTGTTCTCACAATTTAGCTTCTTAAGGTAGAGGTCGTAATTAGGGTGATGGAAAATAGAGTAAAAGAATTAACATAAAAATTCACTTTGATGAGTACACTGCTGTCACCCTATTATTAATATGTCTCTACTACCAGAATTTTTAAAAAGAAGAAGAAGAAGAAAATTCATAGAAGGGTCTGAGTAGTTTTCAGCTTTAATCTACCCTCCTCCACCTCTCTTCCTCTTCCCAAGTACAATGTGGACATTCAATAAAATTTAAGCCCTAATGTAATAAATAAATGTTTAGGTTTATATTTGCATATGTGTAGGTCACTAAATCATTTATGTTTTTGAAAATAATTACATTAAAATACTATTTTCCCAACTCCACTTGTAGAAAATCCCATAGACTATTGACATAAGTAGTATCATCCCATGCTACTTAATGGTTAATCAAGTTGACATTGGAATCTATATTATTAGCTCTTTTTTGATATTTTTAGCTTACAGTTAGAAAACTACACACACACAGTTATGCCCATATATAAAATAATATTTTAATTGTAAATGATATTTTAGTTATAAAGAGTCAACTCTATCATTTAATTTTTAAAACAGACCAGAATTATATAACAAATTTCATATTTTCAAACACAAATGATCTATATTTCCTATATTTCCACAAAGATAACATTTATCTGTTGAGACTTTTTAATCTTTATTGCGAAAGCAATGTTCACATCTGGGAAAAGGAAAAGGGATTTAGAATATGGAAGATAAACTATTTGTTAAATACTATGGTGTTATATTTATGTTAATCAATATATCTTGTTATTGTTTTTTGTTTATTTTAATGAGACCTAATGATCACAGTTTCTAATGTATTCCAAAATTCCTGTAAATTAAAATTTGTTTAGAGAATTAGATTCACCCTCTGATTTCAAAGATGGTTTCCCAAATAAGAAAATCTGTTCCAACATGTAATGGAAATTACATTTCTAAATTCCACATTCTTCTAAGACATTCTGCTTTTATCAAAAAGCAGATTTTGTACAATGAACAGTACACTGTAATTTTTCCACTCAATCCCTTTAAGAAGTTAGTAAAATGAACAATCAATCCACATGATCTTTACACAGTTGCTCAGTACATTAGAATATATCATACCGATAATCACTAGTTCAGTGGGAGTGCTCTGATTGCAGAGGATTTAACTGTTTAAGCAACCACATTGGGTAGTACACTTAGCAGATTCTCTGCTGGAAATATCACATGAATCTTTTGCCAAACTAATTCTAACAAAGCAAGCAGTCCAAAGTTCACACCAAAAGTTAAAATCTGCTCGTTAAGAATGGAGTTACTTACTTCCCTCACAAAATTCTCTTGGGCATAATGATATGATAATTGATTACAAAAATTATTTGTATCTAATACCGAACTTTAAAAAATGCACTATTGATTGGTACAAATGACACTTATGAAGTTATTTTTATAGCTTTATTGTTAGAAACTGACTTGCTGATATCAGATAATCCCAAATAGGTTTCACATACATTTCACAAGTCATGAAATATGTAAATCAGATAATGGTGATCTTCATTACAAACAAAAATCTAGACCTGTGCTGAATTAATATAAACAAAGCAATAACGGCCTTTAGCTAGTCCTTGAAACTCAGTTACTTTGTAAAATATGACTCTAAGCTAGTCACTTTCCATCTTTTCATCTACATTATGCCCAAAATCTGAATTGGTCCTATTCATCTACTATAAAGCTGAATAATTTCCCTAATATGTCAAAGTTAATTTGAATTTTAATCTTATAATATCCAAGATTTTTTTTTTTTTTAGTGTCCAAGATTCTGTCAACTGTGTAAACTTCCTACCATCCAAAACTTAATAAGCATTGCTCCTGTTTCATCCTGTTTCAGCCTCCCAAATAGTGAATTAATTGAAACAATACTGATCCTGTAACTACATCCTGCCTTTAGGTCAACATTGAGTCATTCATAAGTATACATTATTAAGCTATTATATAAACTGTGCACTTTACTAATAATTATTACAATTTCTAAAATTTTTCACTGTCATATCTAAAGGTCATGGAAGAATTCCAAAAGTATCCAGAAGGGTCTACATCATGATTCATGCTTTGCCCAGCATAATACTGTAAGTTCAAAATAAACAAAGGCATGAAACTTATTGACTAGAGGAGAAACCAAGGAGAGCAGAGAAACAGAAGAAAGTGATAGACTGTCACTGTATTAATATCCTTTTCATATCCACTCTTTCAGACTAACTCTGGAAAACTGTCCAGATAAAAACTTTCAGAGCTTCTTTTCACATTTGCCTTTCCATGTTTCTTTACTTCCTTTTTGTGAAATGACCTTCTCCTTTACTTACCTATCTGCTGAAATACTGTCTCCTCCATGAGTTAGTTTAACTACAAGCACAAGTTCTAAATCACGATTGCTTAGAAATGATTCCTTGCTCTTCCATTCAAGACTGAAATCTGGGAGAAGTACATGACCTCATTTTGCATCACATTCCCCACATTAACATGGGGATAATAATAGTACCTACCTCAGGATTGTTCTAAAGATTAAACTGGGGTGTCTGAGTGGCTCAGTCAGTTAAGGGACCAACTCTTGATTTCAACTCAGGTCATGATCTCATGGTTCGTGGGATCAAGCCCACAACCAGCTCTGTACTGACAGTGCACAGCCTACTTGGGATTCTCTCTCTCCTTCTCTCTCTACCTCTCCCCTGCTCACATGCTCTCTCTCCCTTTCCCTCTCTCTCAAAAATAAGTAAATAAATAAATAATAAATTAATTAATGTATAAAAAGAACTTATAACCACAGTAAATACTATGTATTTGCTATTGTTATTGTAATTATTGATTTTATGTGAGATTTTGTCTCCCATGACAGAATTTATTGCTTTACTGTTGTTTCTTCCCAAATGACTTTGTACATATATCCCAGAACATATAACATTGTAATAATTTTGAGTGTTGATCTGTGTGGTTCTCTACCTATACTGTGAACAGGTAAAGAGCAGGAGCCATGTCACATTAAACACATGATCTTCTGAACATAGATGGCCCTTAATTAATTAATTTTATTTTTAGGAAGAATGGCAAATAGAAGAAACGGAGGAATTAATAGGGTAGAGCTTTGTAAAAAAGTAAAATTTCGGTCTTGCTTTATAGTATTCGGTAAGGTCTTCAGATAATTCACCAATACACAATCTCACTCACAAAGATGCAGAAGGATTCTAGTAAATACAGTTCCATGAGTGGCCTGCATCTGGATCACATGGGGGATGGGTATTTCCAGAACAACAGACAGGACATACTCACACCTACTGAATCAGGATCTCTTAGAGTGGCCTCAGAGTCTATATTTTAACAAGGTTTCAAGGTAATTCTAATGCACAGCCAAGCACATAAACATGTTTGTGCTGCATTTTAATTCATTCAAGTAAGGATATTCAGCTTCCTCAGAGAGAAAGTAAAACAAAAAAAGTCTCCTTAGGTAGCTGAATGAGCCGTGTTACCAACCATTACCATGGCCATAACTGTGTTACAGCCTAGCCTTGAAAAACAATGTCTATAAAACCGTGTGCTGTGACAGATTTTTAAGTAATACTTTTATTTCACTTAAAATAATAGAAAATAGGGGTGCCTGGGTGGCTCAGTCGGTTGAGCGTCAGAGTTTGGCTCAGGTCATAATCTCACAGTTCGTGGGTTGGAGCCCCGCATCAGGCTCTTTGCTGACCACTTGCTCAGAGCCTGGAGCCTGCTTCAGATTCTGTGTCTCCTTCTCTCTCTGCCCCTCCCCTGCTCACGCTTTGTCTCACTCTGTTTCTCAAAAATAAATAAATGTAAAAAAAATTTTTAAAAATAATACAAAATAGTTTCAATTTCATCATAGGGCCCTTTTTATTTTATTTTTATTTTTTTACTTTTATCAAGGGATTTTCGTATATCTGAAAGGATAAGGAAAATATACTCCATTCTCTAGAGCTGGGCAGGGAAGAAGCAAGGAGAAAACAGATGACTAAACAATATAGGCCATTACCTATCTTTTATATTCCCAGGAATTGCATCCTGTTACCACTCTATCAGGAAGATATCTAACCTCCTCAGACCCTCTTTTTCAGCCTTCTAAAGAACACAACAGAAGGACATGAGGCATCTCAAAGACAGGAAGATGAAAGTGAATTAAAAAGTGTACACATAAAGTCTTGAAAAATAGCCAGCTGACTTTGCAGTTAGGTTTTCACTTCTCAATCCAGATAGTTACGAGTACAGATATCTCTATCATGTTTGTTTTCACCAAATTTTAACAAGCCATTTATAATCTGACTATATACAGAAGAATGCAGATATACTGAAATACAACGAAACGTAATATAGCTCTATCCTCAAGGAATTGAAAATCTACAGAGATGTTAACACATATGTGCATATATATCAAGGTGCAGTTCCTGTTTAAAGCAAAGTGTAAAAGCTAAGATAGTCTTGAGGAGGGAGCAGCAATCCATGACAGCTGCCCTTATCAGGAAAACTTTTACACAGGAAGTCATGTTTCCTTCTGGCCTAGAAAAATGTATTTAATACGAAGAGCACAGAAGAGGATGGAGGGAAAAAGTATCAGTGTACATTTCATTAGAAGATTGTGAGCTAAGGTGCAGAAATAGGAAAGCCTAAGATATACTCGGAGTATATCAACATAAACTGTGGCTGGAGTACTGAGTGTCTGTGAAGGCTGGTGTGTGAATGATGAACTGGAGGGTAGCAAGGCAATACGAAATAAAATTGTATTTGTAAAAGCATTTTGTAAAATGTGAAATACAAAGCATATGTAAAATAGTCTTACTATTTTCAGCAAGGAGATAAAAGTGAGACCTGGAGGCAGGAAGTATAGTACAGTGTTTTTGTTTTTGTTTTTGTTTTTTTTTTAAAAGTAAAGAGAATTACTTATTGAGACTAGAACAGACAAGAAAGAATAATGGGACAGGTAATTACAGTGAATTCTGAGGAGTCCACTACTAATTTCATTGATAACAGGAAGCCGCATTAGGTTCTGCACATGAAGTAACATGATTATGTTGAGACACAACATTTGAAACAGTTAAGAATTGAGAAAATCCTAAGCAAAACATATTTATGGGTCCAATCTTTTAAAGTGAGGTCATGGAGATTAAAAACTCAAACATGAAGACTTCAAATAAAATACAAGTTTGAAATACCTATACTGATACTTAGTCCATCATCATAAATAATCAATGATAGGTTGTCTTTTTGTATGCTTGCTTGTACATGTAAATTATGATTTTATCATTTCAATATTAATTATTGAATATGGGCTATTTATCTCTGAAAAGGTGTTTTTATGCTGTAAAAGACAATGGAGAGGAATGAAGGGTATTAACAAATTTATCTTTCAGTTCTCCTCCGACTGAGATCCTTAAATTTGCTAAATAAGCTACTTTCAGTTTACCTAGGCCTTTTCTGAGATGGTAAGATTCATTTTTCTAATATTTCAGAGTACAATTTTAGGTTAGATATACAAACTAATTTAGAGAGATTGCTGCCACAAGGAAAGAGCTATTAAGATTCAAGTGACACTCTGTGCTATGCAGCTGAGGATTCTGACCCAGTGTTAAAATATTTTGTTACAATTCCAGTTTCCGTTGGCTCAGGAGAGTTAAAAAGGGTTTTCTATACTATGTTTATTTTTCTAATAAAGCATATATTCCTTACTTTAATTATAAAATCCAAGAATTCTCTAAGAAACAAAACAGATGAACATAGGGAAAAGAAAAGAGAGAGAGAGAGAGAGAGAGAGAGAGAGAGGCAAACTAGAAAATAGACTCTTAATGATAGAGAACGAACTGAGGGTTACTAGAGGGGAGGTGGGCATGGGGATGGGCTAAATGGGTGAGGGGTATTAACAAGGTCATTTGCTGTAATGACCACTGGTGTTATATGTAAGTGATGAACCACTAAGTTCTACTCCTGAAATTAATATTACACTACATGTTAACTAAATAGAATTTAAATAAAAACTTGAAACAAAAAAATAAAGAAAATCCAAAAATTTAACCTTTCTATTCATATTTTATTTATTTAATGCATTATCTTTCATGAACTTTCCTAAGTTTTTTTCACAAATTATAAAGGTTAAAATTGGATCTTATAGCATATAGATTTCATGAGAGTCCTCTGCCATACCAGTAACAAAAGTATGTTAGAATATAAGAGACATATAAGAATGTTTAAAGAAAGTTATAACATATACCTTAATTTTTCACAGATAATACCTGCATATGAAAACATGGTTAAATTCTGAATTACAAATCATTTAAGGCAAGTGTGATTTCATAGTTTGCTGTGGGATTCACATTTCCTCTAAATGGTGAACTACTCTATTACAAGAGAAGGTTTGTTTATATGTTAGCCGTGACCTACTGGAGATTCTAAAAACAGAGAATCAAATATTTAAAATCAATACCAATTAAATATCAATCAGGCAAAATTAATTTGATTTTTTGTTCCAGGATATTATAAAATGAGAGACATTATTTTCTTAATTTTGAAAAATTAGAAGTGTGAAAGTGAAATGTCTATAATTTTATGTTAGATCTTTTCTTTCCAGAGTATTT
Source organism: Panthera pardus (assembly GCF_024362965.1). Classification (NCBI taxonomy): domain Eukaryota; kingdom Metazoa; phylum Chordata; class Mammalia; order Carnivora; family Felidae; genus Panthera; species Panthera pardus. Next base: position 47,050,940 of record NW_026526666.1, on the reverse strand, counting down.
TATCAGGGAGGCTGGGTGGTATAGTTATATTTGGAAGGCTTAAAATCCAGTGTTCTCATTTTGGTTTTGATAAATAGTAGTCACATGATCTCAGGCAAGTTACATACAAATAATACATATATGCAAGTTACATACAAATAATACATGTATACAATAATAACTTCCTTATGTGGCATTGCTGTAAGCATTAAATGAGATAATTTAGTAAAGTTCCAGTACAGCACCTAAAAGGCACACAATAATTGGTTTCTTTACTTTCTTCTCCCTGTCATAGTCAGGTTTCTTGTTACCATCCAAGTACTCTTGATACTAGGTACATTTCTTAAGTAGATTTTTAAAAATCATTTTACTTATAAATAACACACACAAAAAAACACAATTTGACTGTAATTATAATGATGTAGAATAATAAGATCTGTTATGTGTGTAAATTTACTGGATTATGTATACTATAATTATTATCCTTCATTATCTAATTGTATGCATTAAGAATCTCAAATGTTACATTACTTATACTGCTGTTTTGTGCCACTTCAAATTATTTCTAAAAATAAGTATATTAAATCTGTATGATGGAAATCTGGAAAAATATCATTATGCTGTTAGTGTATTCTTGATTAAGGTTTTTAATTTAAATTTGAATTGGAAATTAAATTCTCTTTGTTTCAGGTTAATAGGAGATTTATAGAGAAAGCTAGATTTATCCTTTCAGATTTATCTAAGTATAGCATCTTAATCTGATTTTCCAGTACACCATATTTAGTCCTTGATCCCAATTCTATGTCTCATTAATAATTTATTTTATTCAACATTCTTGTTTTGTTTTGTTAATATCTGGTAAAGAACTTTTTTCCACATATATATGAATTCCTTTTTTATTCATATTCAAAACATATATTCCAGGATACAACAGAGGATTACTGCATCTAGGCTGCTAACAATTCCTTGGTTTTATTGATTATTAATTTTAAGATATGTACCTTTTAGATCTTTGTCTTTCTTTTTTCTTTTTCAATTTTTTTTTAACATTCATTCATTTATTTGAGACACAGAGACAGAGCAAATGGGGGAGGGCCAGAGAAAAAGAGAGACAGAATCCGAAGCAGGCTCCAGACTCTGAGCTGGCAGCACAGAGCCTGATGCGGGGCTGCAAGCCACTACTGGTGAGATCATGACCTGAGCTAAAGTAGGATGCTCAACTGAATGAGCCACCCAGGTGTCTCTAGATCTTTGTCTTTCTGACATAACCCATCTTATTTTCACTATCCAAGAGATTGAGAGATTTTAGATCTGTTAGATTCTGTAAACCTGTTCTATCTACTTTACATATTATGACACATGATTCAGAAATTTTCTGCCCAACACTGAAATCATACATATTTTTAATTTTGCTTAATACACTCACACACGTGCGCGCGCACACACACACACACACACACTCACATGTGCATGAAAGCAAAACACTGTTTGTATATGTATCTTCTATCACATTGCCAAAGTTACCAGCTGGGAATTGTAAATACAGTCAATTCATATTATTCGCGGTAGTTATATTCTGTTACGTTGCTGCAACCACTGAATCAGCAAATACTGAACAATTGCTCTTAGAAGAAATGCAATGTTAGATTCCTGGGAGACTCTAGTCACAACATTTTCATCACCTAATCAATATATAACATTGTTTTGTATGTGTTTATGTTTAAACATCCTTTAACATTTTAAGACGTTGACACTCACAGCCTTAACAAGAGTTAAGGCTTCATTAACTCTTTGAATTCACGGCCAACAGCACTATAACTCATGCCTGAATGAAACTTACCTAACACACGTATTTCTCCATAATACACATCACAGCCTTTTGTACTTCAGCCTTATGCTTGGGAACCATTTTAAGTAGTGAAATCATAAACAAAAAGCACAAATTGTGAAAAATGTGGCCCTAAACAGACCACAAAAAGGATATTTGTTCATAGCGTGAGAGCTGACACAAGAAGAGCATCCCCCTGTTTGACCTCACCTGGGCACGCATGATTGGTCAACTCAAATTCTTTGCTGCTCTGTGCTTGTCTACAAATGACTATGAAGGGCCCCAGTATTGATTTGGGGATTAGAAATGAATTATAGCAAACTCACAAATATGGAATTCACAAATAATAAAAATCAACTGTATTATGTCAGAAATCCCATGCTGGGCCATCCAGACCAAAAAAGATTTTTGTTGTTGTTGTTAAGAAATGATTAGGACAGATTTTAAATTATTTATTCAGTAATTAAATGAAAATTTATTAAGGAAATGTACAGGACTAAAAGGTTTATAATGTGGGGTGCCTGGGTGGCACAGTCATTTAAGCATCTGACTCTTGATCTCAGCTCAGGTCATGATCTCAGAGTGAGTTAGAGCCCCACATCAGGCTCGGCACTGATGGCACAGGGCTTGCTTGGGATTCTGTCTCTCCTTCTCTCTGCCCTTCCCCAGCTTTCTCTCTCTCTCTCTCTCTCTCTCTCTCTCTCTCTCTCTCTCTCTCTCTCTCTCAAAATAAATAAATAAACTTAAAAATATCTAATTAATTAATTAATTAATTAATTAAAGGCTTATAATGTTAAATCTATTGGAATAATCCGAGCTCAATCAGGTAAGGAGATTCTTCCACATCACAAGTTGTAATTAACTTCTGCGTCAATGGTACAGTCATGGCACCATTAACAACTCTTAAAAGACTGAAGTACATTCGAATGTAATATGGCATCAAGGTATATTTTAAGATTCAGACAGATTTTGCAAATAGTCACATAGGCATCAACTATGAAATCATGGCATTTCAAAATAATACATAACACTACTGTCTATAAGAAAATAAAATGTATTTTGCTATTCATTTATAAGATTCAAATATTAATTTTAATTGTAGGAGAAATAAATTCATGTGAGAAAAACATTTTAACTAGGCATATTTTCTGCAAATACAATGATGAAATATGACATCCACATTTCAACAGAATTGCTAAGCAAATATTACATTAATCTAAAAGCAACTCTAAATTCTAGACTTCTAATATATATAACTAAGTTTTGTAACCTAACACTCTCAACCTAAGAATCAAAAAATTATTGATGTAAAATTCTGTTATAAAAAATCAAATCCTAAATGGGGGTAAGTTAATATATGAAACAAATTAAATACAAGTTTTAAAACAAGAAATCAAAATATTAATTATTTGCTACCTTACTAATATTCTTACCAGTATGTGTCATAAAGTGTTTGCTCTCTTGAAATACTTAAATTCCATTTTTACAATGAGATGAATTACAATTATCTTATCATAGAAAGTGTTTTATCCCATTCAGTAAAATCAAATTGGTTTTATCTGCCCATTGCCTGTTTGCAATAAGTTAAACTAATAATATTTATTCCAGTCTTATGCACTTTCTTTCCATCAATTGCTTTTCTAAACTACAGTCCTGACTAGACCATGTTGATGCTTGAAACAATTCACAGCCAACAAAATAAAATTCAAGCTATGGCCAGTCTTAAAAATCTCTTTATGATCATGTCCCTTATCTAGTTCTCAAGTCTCACCTCTTGCCATGTTTCCTCCATGCATTATAGCCTGACAAGAACAGAATAACTTTAATTCACCCCAAAATATGCTACTGTTTAATATATCTATGCTTTGCATCCCAATCTTAGAACTCCTTTTACTTTAGCCTGCCTAAACAACTCTTACTTATTTAACAATCAGCTCAAGCACTGCCTTCTCTATGAAGCTCTGCCTGACTGCTTTGAGAAATACCTGGATCATTTTTCACTTTGGAACTATTCACATCCATTTGTTGTTGCCTTTATTGTTTAGGAGCAGGTTTCCAAAAGACTTAGAACACCATTAGTTACGAATATTCTTTATTTTTTAATTACTTATTTTATAATCCAAATACTAGCACAGTACTCATCAACAGATGATCAATGAATGTGTGCTGAACAATGAAATGAAACTGAAAGGACTCTGTCCACTCCACATTCACTGCCAGTTTGGTTTAATGCAGAGCACAACAGTAGTGTGAGTGTCCATCCAATAAAGATACATTATTAGTCATAAGAGAAAATACTTTCATTCTACATATTAACAAAACTCAGACTAAAAATATTAAGCATTTGATGAGTTCATCAAATATCACTAAGTGAACTATCTCAAGTTTTACCTTTTGTCTTAGGTTTACAAACTATCTACTTTCAAAAGGCTTGGTGCATTATTTAAGAGCAGAAATGAAATGCAATAAAATATAGGGCAGATGACAGCTAACCAAAATGTTTTTATAAGGTGGACACTCTTCTTAGTTTTTTATCTATATTGATTCATGTCATCTTCCTGGCATGAAATGATATAGGTGTTACTTTCTTCATCCCCCCACTGCAAAAAAATAAAATAAAATGAAGACACAGAAGATAAAAAAAAATAACAAAACACTTGCTCCAAATTACTCACTCAGTAGATTCAGGGGCCAGAATCAAACTGAGTGGTCCCACTGCAGAGCTCATGTATGACCTTAATTACTACCCCATAGCACCTCTGCCCCAGGTAAGAGAAAGATGCATTAGATATCACTGGAAATAACATCTAGACTTGAGCATTAAATTATAGTCTACGTTGTATTTGACTCTTAGCAAACAAATAATTTTAGATTATGGAGCTCTTAATCTAGACCAAGTACTTACATATTATTCTATAAAACAATTCTGTAAAATAGTATTTTAGTACCTGGCCATGTAGTAGTATCTTAATAAATATTCTTTGTTGATGAACTGGATAAGAGATAGGCTGAGCATAGTTTTAGTATTTTTTTTTAATTTTCGAGAAAAGAGAGTTAGCAAATTTAGGTAACTTGCTCACTGTCAAACAGTGACTCTGTCGGGATGGAAATTTGGGTGTTTCCAAGACATAATGCCTTATTTGTTGTAAAAGCTGCACATTAAACTGAGTTTCAGTGTTTGTATTTCTGCAGGTAATTAAGCTCAAAGGTCCCAAATGCTTTGAGTTCTGATGTCATAATTTACTATGAGGAATACAACTTGAAGTATCTAGAGGAATGAAAACAGAGCACACCTATTAAACCCTCTCTCAAGTATCCATTCATATCTCCAACAGATATCTACTGCATGCTTTTTATCAGATGCCTTTCTAAATGCCCAAAACACAGCAGCAAACAAATAAAATTCTTTCCCTCATGACTTTATCGCCTACATCCAACAGTAAACAAATAAGTACAAAAATACAGTATACCAAGTGATGATAAGCACTGGTCAGAAAAGCCTAACTGATTAAGATGACTTTTGTTTAGAAACCAAAAGAAAGTAAGGAAGCAAGCCATGTGGGTGACTGGGGAAACAATGTTTCAAAAATTAAGTAACATGTGCAAAGGTCTTCAGGCAGGAGCATGATTGGCTGGGACAGCAAAAATAAGAGGAAGAGCAGTAGGAGATGAAATCAAGGAAACCATTGGCATTCAGATTATACACGGCCTTGCCAGCCATTTGAATGTCTTTGGATTTCACATCTGTTGACATGGAAAGTAATCAGAAGATTCTGAGCAGAAGACTGACATTTTCTGACTTACACATTTAAGAATTGTTCAAGATTTTGCGGCTGTGTTGAGAAAAGACTGTTGGAGGGCTAGTGGAGGGGTGCAGTAACAAGAAAAACAGAAAGCGGATATTAGAGGTCTTAAGCAAATGTAGCCACCTGCTGACAGCACTATTATGTACAGTCTATAGAAACAGCTTTACTCTTCCTCTTCTATTTCATTAACAAGTCTTTTACAGGCATATCTTCAGAATCATTTGCCCGATAATGAATTGTGAAACTTTTCATCCCCTGTATTTCTCGTTTCATAAAATCTTTGGCTAAACAAAAGACAATCAGCAGGACATGGTCCAAAAAATTACACACTTTGCAGCCAAACACACAGGAATCCAATCTTTTCCACTTCCTAGTTCTATGGATATCATTAATTTACTCCTCTTGTCTTTTCTCTGTAAATCTGTAAAACATGCATAAGCCATTTATATATTTTTTAAATTTCTTTAATGTTTATTGTTTTTGAGAGAGAGAAAAAGAGAGAGCACAAGCAGTAGAGGGGCAGACAGAGAGGTTCAGGTCATGATATACATATATATGTATATATATATATATATATATACATATATATGTATATATATATATATATATATATATATATATATATAATAAATGAATTAGTGACTGGTATTAGTCTAGTATTTAAATTCATAATGAAAGATTCATAGATTAGAGAGTGACTGTTAACAGAAGAATTAGAATCATATTTTAAACACAAGTATCAAATATATAATACAATATATGCTGCAGTTTATGCTATATATCATGTTCAATTATATTTAATATTAACTATTGTACTATATATTTTATTATACCATATAATATATATAGAATTCCCTGCATGTTCTGTAATGTTACTTTTGAATATTTATTCAAAGCATAAATGCATGAACACAAGAAATAAACTCAAAGAAAGGAATTTTCATTTTTCTTCTCAAAAGAATTAAGATATTTTTGTCCAAAAAATGAACATATTAGAGCAAAAAGAGCCATAAATCAGTATCTATTTAATATATATTTATTATATATATAATTACATGTATGGATTATATATGGATTTTGTGCTAACACTTTACTTTTACAGACTATTAAATAGCTACTTTAGACTTTGAATAATATGCAATATACTACAAACTGTGTGTAACAAAGACATAACAATGTAAAAAAATATTAATTTTTATTTTAAAAAGAAGCCATACTTCTCTGTACTGATTAAATAATATTTTTATTGGAACACTAAAAATCTAAACTTCTGAGCAGAATATTATTGGTGTTTAGTCATGATTCATCATGAGACTAATATCCAAACCTATAAATTTTTAGAAATATATAAAGTATAAAGACTTTCTGTAGATAAAATACTAAATCATGATGACAAATATAAATAAGAAAAAAATTGGACTTTTTATTTATTTAGTTTTTTAAAGTTATCTGTTTATTTTGAGGGAGAGAGAGTGCATGCATGTGAGTGAGGAAGCAACAGAGAGGGAGGAAGAGAATCCTAAGCAGCCTCTATGCTCTCAGTGCACAGCTTAATATGAGGGTCAGTCTCATGAACCGTGAGATCATGACCTGAACCAAGATCAAGAGTTGGAAGTTTAACCAACTGAGCCACCCAGGTGCCCCTAATTAGACTTTTAATTTAAAAGTTAAATAATACTCAGTTCATATTCAAATTTTTTCAAGTGCTTTAAAATACATGTATACCCCTGTTTTGTTGGAATCAAGATCTGCACAAGCTTACACAATGCCTTTGTTTATAATATCTATCAATTTTATTTTAATCTATAAAAGTTATCTCCTTCTGCTCCTTTTCATGCCATTAGCAACATTTTTCTGGATATATCTCCTCGGACAAGGGAAACACAAGTAAATATAAATTATTGAGACCACATCAAACTGAAAGGTTTTTGCATAGTGAAAGAAACCATCAGTAAAACAAAAAGGCATCCTACTGAATGGGAGAAGATATTTGCAAATGACATATCCAATAAGGGGTTAATATCCAAAATATCTTAAAGGGAAACTCATTCAACAACAGCAAAGCAAACAAAACAAAAACAAACAAACAAAATGAAAAATAAGTAATACAATTAAAATGTGGGCTGCGGACATGAATAGACATTTTCCCAAATACATACAGATGACCACTAGTCACATGAAAAGATGCACAGCATCTCTAATCATCAGGGAAATGCAAAACAAAACCACAATGAGATATCACCTCACACTTTTCAGAATGTCAAGTATCAAAAAGATAAGAAATAACAAGTGTTGTTGAGGATGTGGAAAAAAAGACATCCCTTGTGCACTTTTGGTTGGAATGTAAATTGGTGCAGTCACTATGAAAAACAGTAAGGAGGTTCCTCAAAAAATCAAAAACACAAATATTATAATAAAAATACAATCCAGTAAGTCCACTGGTGGGTTTCTACCCAAAGAAAAGGAAAACTAATTTGAAAACATATGTGCCTCTATGTTTATTGTAGCATTAATTACAGTAGCAAAGATATGCAAGCAACCTAAATATCTATCAGTAGATAAATGGATAAAGTAGATGCAGTATATTTACAAGGAATATTACTCAGTCATAAAAATAATAAAATCTTACCATTTGTGACAACATGGATGGACCTAAAGGGTATCATGCTGAGTGAAATAAATCAGACAGTGAAGGACAAGTATCATATTGTTACACTTATATGTGGAATCTTAAAAACAAAATAAATGAATAAACAGAAACAGGAAACAGACTCGTAAATACAGAGAACAGACTAGTGTTTGCCAGAGGGAAGAGGGGTAGGAAGATGGATGAAATAGGTGAAGGAGATTAAGAGGAACAAACTTCCTATTATAGAATAAGTAAGTCATGAGAATGAAAAGTATACCATAGGGAAGTGAGTCAACAATAATGTATTAATGTTGTATGGTAGCAGATAGTAACTACCCTTACAGAGGTAACACTGCATAATGTATGGAATTGTTGATTCACTATGTTGCACACCTGAAACTAATATAACATTGTATGTTAACTACACTTCAGTTTAAAAAAAAAAGTTACCTCTGGTTGCCCCTTTCCATGCCATTTGAGAGATCTATATTAATATTACAGATGATAAAAGGTTGTATTTTACTATATGTATTGGTTAATTTTATGTCAATTTGGCTAGGCTATGGTGCCCAGCTGTTTGGTCAAACACCAGTCTAGATTTTTCTATGAAGGTACTTTTCAAGTCTGATTAACATTTAAGTCTGTACACTCTGAGGAAAGCAGATTGTCTTCCATAACTTAGGTGGGCCTCATCTGATCTGTTGAAGGCATTATGAACAAAGATTGAGGTTTCTCGAAGAAAAAAGAATTCTCCTAAAGACTGTAACATAGAAACTCTACCCGAGTCTCCAACCTGCTAGCCTATGCTACAAATTCTGACTTACCACCTCCAGCCCTCACAGTTCCATAAGACAACTGCTTAAAATAAATCAATCTGTCTCTCTCCATATATACATACATACATATACACATACACACACAGGATATATACATAGACTCTATTTCTCTGTATAATACAGTACCCTTAAATTTTAACTAACACTTTTCTAATTAGTAAGAAAAAGTTTTTTTTAGTCTTAACATATACATGCATATTGTGACATTCAGACAAAAGGGAAATGGTAACTTGATAGAAAAAAATTAGTTTGGAAATTTAGCTGCTGTTTTGTTAAACTGGGGACAATGAAATACATACATCTACCTTCAAATAATAAATAATCAAATCTAAAAGAAATATGGAAAACAAGTCAATGAAAACCATCTACTTTCTTGTTTGCCATTGTATCTAAAAATACAACATACATAGCATAAAATAGTCTTTAGCAATCTTAGAATCCTGTAATACCTTCATACATTAGAGAGATTTAATTAGAGAATGATAATTTTAATTGTGAAATTCTTTTACTTTGTCCATTTTTATCAGAACCTTTATAGTGATTTTTATCAGAACCTTTATATGCTCTTTTTGACATAATCAAAATCTCAGCCACCAAAATATATTCAAAGCAATATGGAAAACAAGAAGAATGTGATTCTCTCTACCAACAGCAATGTTCAATAGGGCCATATCCGCCCAGCCCAAACAGCTCATTCCCACTGGGAAATAGCAACCTCCCCATTATGGAGATAGCATTATTTTTCAAGATGATCTGCTCCATGTACTGCTACCCAGCATGCTATTCATAACTCTCCAGATAAATTGAAGGGACTGAAAGATTTATGGACTCATGAATTCTTTTCTTGTGGGGAACCCCAGCTGAATTCACCAGGGGATTTCTTATGTGTATGTGAGATCCTCTGGCAAATAGAAAATGTGTGGAAAGAGTAATGGGACATTAAAATTGACACCTATTTACTGGAAATTCTCTTGTGAAAGAGAAGACTAGGACCATATTATATCTTGCTAGGTTGTACAGTACTATATCTTAAAAGGGGCATATTATGTATTGCTGACCACCATAACTTTTCTTTGTAAGTTTTACATCGATTTTTTTTGAAGAAGGGATTATTTTAAACAAAAGAAATTTATGCATTATGTAGATTTTACTCTTTTGTATGAAGTACACTTGTCATAAAGGTTAGTTACCAATCTATTAATAGATAATACTAGATTAATAGATAATTAATCGATAATGATCCCAAAATAATTCACTTCACAAATATATATATATATATTAAAAAAGACACAAAAATAAAGGACAAAAAGAACAAACACAAATACACACTATTTTGAATGACTTAATTATACCCTTACAATGAAACATTTTTGTTATAATATTTCTTCAAACCTATTTTCCTTTGTATTAAAAAATACAGTCCAGGGACGCCTGGGTGGCTCAGTCGGTTTCGACTTTGGCTCAGGTCATGATCTCACGGTTTGTGAGTTCGAGACCAATGTCGGGCTCTGTGCTGACAGCTCAGAGCCTGGAGCCTGCTTCGGATTCTGTGTCTCCCTCTCTCTGCTACACCCCCACTCATGCTCTCTCTCTCTCTCTCTCTCAAAAATAAAGCTTAAAAATTTTTAAAAAATACAGTCCAGATGAACCTAGTAAATTACTTCCTTAAAAAGATGATTAATCAGAGAAGAAAGTTTTATTTAGAAAAATCTCAGCACATTACTTTATATTTTGTAGATATGATTGTATTTTGGCCACAAATAATTAAATTATAAAACCAAATTTTCTCATTAACCACATTTTATTTTGAATCTTCTCAGAGCATCTGTTTGTGAATTTTTACATTAAAATGTATACAATCTAAAATCTTAGGGATTTGTCTAGGGAAACCAATTAACTTATTCAAGAATTCTGTTACCACTGTGGTCTTATGTCAAGTTTTTCTCAGGGCTCAAAAACCATTTTGAAAATTAATGTACCAAATCCCAGTGCCATGACTTGGGTTTAACAAACTCAAATCTTACTTAGCAATTCTAGTACATGTCTGTAACATATTTGTGGATTTCTCCTCTTCCATGACTAAGTTCTGTTACTTTATAATTCTTATGTAGAATGTATTCTATGTTTATGTATTAATTTACTTTTAAAAGTTTGTAGAGAGAGTGAAGAATGTGTGTCTGTGTGTGCATGAGAGAGAGACAGAAACAGAGAGAGAATATTTTTAACATAGAGTTTCTTTGGGCACTCCAAATTAATCAGGATGAGTGATCATATGGGGATCTACAGATACAACTTCCCAACATGATGTATAGTATACAGGTTGATAGAGCTAATAGTATATGATGAAACCTTACACCATCTATTTCAGACATACGATTATAAATGATCACATTTAGGGCAAAGTGAAAATGCTCTAGGTTTAGAATGCAATTAAATTGCTAAGAAACAATGAATTGGTGATCCTAGCTAAAAAGGCTATACACCTGCAGCTTGGTCTATTGTTGCTGATGTGCTTGTTTCTTGTTTTAATTAAGTGATAATTATTTTTTTACCCCAAACAATAGTTTGACAAGTATAAATACTGCAGATGTTTCGTGTAGTTGGATGCATTGATTCGTATTGGCCCAAAGATGTGGAGGTTTTTCAAATTATTTGATAATGTAACTTCAGAATTTATACTGAATTTGTTGGGTAGTGTTTTTTGTTTAAGACATTAGGTTATAATTCTCCACTGCCTCATTCATCATCTCTCCCTCCTTGTCAACAAAGCATCTCTAATAGTTCCATTTCATCATTTGAAAATACTTGAAGAATTGAAAGTTCATTTTAGGATGCTCTGGGGACTCTCTAGGAAATCCTTCCATCTCATTAGGCTACATGCCCAGAAGTTCAGGCAGAAAAGTCATACAATGAATTTGAGATCAAGTCACAGAATCAGAATACTTCTATGGAGTGACAATAAGCCTGAAGAGGGATTAAATAATAAATCAACACTCATCTTACTTCAATACACTATGCTTTCTGCCATATCTTGGGACAAATCCAAGTACAGATCTTTTCCATTCAAGAGCATGGAAACAGAAAAACCAGCTAAGAATGAGTGTTATACAGGAAGTAGTTAAGAGTTCACACAGGAAGAGATGCATACCAGAACATTGTGTTACCAAAAGAAATGAAAATGAAGTATTTATAACAGATTTCAAATTCACTCCTAACAGATATAACTAAGACAGGAAAAAATAATCCAATAATATGTCTTTAACTAGAATCAATAGCAATATTATTTGGATATCAGCATACTAGCAATAGACTCAATATGAAACATAACAAATATGTACTGAATCCATGATGTTGAAATGGAATCTTCAGTAAACTAAGACTTGTCTTAAATAAGTTCTTGGAAGAAAAAGTAATTAGCAAAGAGACACTAGGTAAAGCTGAAATGAAAGACTAATTCAACATGAGAGTCTTGAATGATGGACTTTTTAAACTCCATCATTTTACACATGAAAAAGTGAAACCTGAAATTGTTACAAACGATTTTCCTAAGGCCAAATAAATCAATTTCCCAAAGCAGAGATGGATGACATTCTCTAACAGAACCAAGACTAACCCATATTCTCTCCTAACCCAAACTGCATACGTACTCCAAAGGCCACCTCAAATCTCACCTCATTTCTGTTTCTATATCACATGTACTCTCCCTTCTCTGGATTTAAGTATCATGTATTTTTTTATATTGTATTTGATATGTAGTACACTGATAACTCTTTCTTGGGTGGGTTTCTTCTTGCTGCAATGAAGAACATCTTTATAACTTTCCCTCAATACCCAGTAAAATTGTATGTATTTAAGGAGGCACTCAAAGTATGCTTGCAGCTTGGATGAAATGAATGTAAGAGAAACACTGCTATCTTTCAAGCCATCAAGTTAAAGTTCTAAAAGCTTTTGTGTTTTCAAAAATGACACCTTGGTTCCCACTTCATGTATACATCAAGAAAAAAGCATTTTATTTAACATACGGTTAAACATGTTACAAAACCAGTAAAATGTTGACACATTTTACGTAAAGTGTCTTGTGCTTTTCTTTTGATTAAACTATATCTATTCTTTCTTTAAAAACTTGTATTTTTCATCTTCTTTCTAGAGAATTTTCCAGAAACTTGACCACCATTCCTACTTCATATAGCCCCTGGGAAGATTTATATACCCAAGTCTATAGATGTAATTAAATGAAATTAGATATATTTCTATCTATATTTTAATATATTTTTGTAGGGTTTTTTTTTGCCTTGTTCACAGGTTTTCTACTTTCTCAAATGCTCAATCTTTCATTATGTCAGTCTGTCAACTCGGTTAATGACAATTGGTATGCTCTGAAAGGAAGTTGAAGGCTTATGAAAAATAAATCTGTGATCAGATCCATTTTTGAGTAGAAAGTACAGGTAAGTTAAATACTACCTATTCTGTACTAATCTAAAATGAACACCATTATTAAAATTTTGTTGCTGTTGAAGTAATTGATTTCACTTACAAATGATTTGAATAATAGGTAGCATGAATGAAAGATTATTCAGATCAAATTCATGATTAATCAGTTATTTTATTTACAGAATCATGAAATAATAGTTAAATAGCTGGTACATATTAGGTATTAAATAGATACTAAATGAATAAATGAATTAAGTAATGAAAGTATAGCCAAAATAAAATTTTTAAAAATACACCATCTTAAAATCACCAAAAAAAAAAAGACACCTTAACTTACTCTGAGCATTAATGTTCTCTATCTCATGTATAATACTTAATATTTCTTATTTAAAAATGTCTACTATGTCATCAAAAATATGTATTAATTTTAAAGCACTAAACTGTTATGGAATATAAAGTATATATTTCTCATTTTTTCTTCCAATTAAATGATAGCTGAAAATCATACAGTAGAGCAATATAGAAATGTGTGTTGAGTTTTATATGGCATTTGCACAATAACATGAACTGCAATAAATAGAGCTAAACTATTCGACCCACTCATTAACAAAAATAATAGAAATTGGAATCCAATCACTAGGAAATGTATATTTTACAGAACAATGCACAATAACTGTTTTGTTCACACCTAAACTATCACCAAAACATTGTCTTTGTAGCTTGCAGTTTAGATTAACAATTGAACTCTGCATGCATTGCACATACTGAATAGATTTTCACCTTTTCATCTTAAGAGTGTTCACCATATGATAATTAGTGTCTGCTAAGTGCTCTTCAGACTAACATGATATCATCAAGAAATATCACAAAAGTGTTGACACAATGCTCATCCAGCTGGAGATTCCAAACAAGTCTGTTTTCACTGCCATTTACTGTAAATTTTAACTCTGCACCAGCTGGCCAGATCATTTCCCTTTACCCCACTCGTAACAGAAAAGAAGAAGAATGTGCTTTTTGTTTATCTACTTTATCTGGCTTAAACTGATGAGGAGGTAGAAAATACATATTTGAAATTGAAATTGAATTATGAATTATAATTACTCTAGCCATGTAACTTCATTACTGTATACATATCAAAGATAATTTGTTTCCTAACATCTATTTCATTACTGCAGTTCACAGAAGGAGGAGAAAAATTAATGAGCTAAAATTTATGTAAAAACTAGAATATATATTCTGTGCATAAACAATTTTTTTAGTTTTATTTACTGTTTTTAATCAAATTTTGTTTACCTGATTAGAGAAATAATGTAGCTTAACTCTGAAATCTGAATCTTTATTAAAAGATAAATAAAAATGCAATGTGCACACAAAATCCATAAATTGGAGTTGTTAACCAAATATATTCTAGAGTAGGTCAAACCCTGACTTAAGTCCAAATTAAGACCTGTGGTTTAGTTCATTCACGTCTATATTTTTTTTTTTTAGCCAAACAGATAAGAATAGCTCATAATAACATTTCTTAGTTTACAAGGTTGAGTAAGTATTGAATGAAAAAATAAATACATGTGTAAGCACTTAATAAAGGGTAACTTATTAGCATCACAGTTTTTATAGAAATATTAATGTAAATATACATAAGTGATGCCATATTGATACATGTATCCAAATTCCATGTCCTTCCTCCCCATATTTTGAGACTTATTTATATTTCCATACTTTTTCTTCTTTCTTTTTTCTTTCTTTTTTTTTTTTAGTAGCAGTTTTTCAATCAGGACAAATTGAAGGGTAAAAGGCGAAAGCAACCTAATATTCACTGCTACAAAATACCTACTGAAGTAACTCTTTCTTACTCACTGGTTTGGGGATGCACATCTGTTTTGTGCTCTATTTTATGTCCTATGTCCAGAGATACTAACTGTAACTTGAGGCCACAACAGTTGCCTGATCATTCTTTCTTTGGAACCAAAGCTGGTGAAGACTAGATATTTTATATTTGTAAAGAATGAAAATCTAAAGGTCACATATTTAGGAATCATTTCCCCAGATAAATAACTAAACTTTCTTGGCAGAGTAACCACATTTAAAATTCTCTAATTTAGAAAAAGTATTTGTCACTGTTTTATGGTAAAGATGATAGTGTCAAGGATTCTGGGCACCTGGGTGGTTCAATCAGTTGAGCATCATACTCTTGATTTCAGCTCAGGTCATGATCCCAGGGTCGTGGGATCTACCCCCATGTCAGGCTCCACACTTGGCATGGAGCTTAAGATTCTTTCTCTCTTTCCCTCTGTCCCTCTTCCCCACTTGCTCACTCTTATCTAAAAAATAAAAAATAAATTAAAAAGTAAATTTAAAAATAAAAAAAGAAAACAAGTGTGAAGGATCCTGAGTAAAGGATGACAATAGACCACAAACAGGTATCTCCTAATATTCCCAGCCATTCTCAAATCTCCTTTCATGCAAGTTTGATTAACCATGGGTCAATGAATCAAGGACTGTTGGGCTATGATTAAATGGTTCTTGACCAGAGGTGATTTTGCCTACCAGGAGACATTTGACAATACATGGAGACCTTTTTGGTTGCCATAACTCAGGGGTTTGGGTGCTACTAGTATAAAATGGATAGAGGCCAAGGATATTGCTAAAAATCCTCAATGCACAGGACATCCCCCACAACAAAGAATTAACTAACCCACAATATCAGTAGTGTCAAGATTGAGTAACTCTGGAATAGGCTTTTAGAGCTATATGTTGGCCATGTGTGTGTGTTTGAACATTGGCTCACCACCACCCCCAGGGCATCTAGTTTCATTAAAATAATCAAGAGTAATTATGGCCTCAAAAGAAAGATTCATTCATACACACACACACACACACACACACACACACTATAGGCACTTATGAAATAAAATTAGCTATTACTATGAAGCTCATAGGGTACTGTGACTAAATTATTATATAACTTACTAATACAGGTTTGTAATGAACATGATGCAAACATATAGAATGTGGGTTTTTAGCTATTTTGCAACTCAACTTTAAAAATTTTTTAAAAGGGTAATTAGTACTGAGAAAATAGCCTATAAGTGCAAAATAATCTAATATATTAAATTATAAAAGCACTAACATATTTTTATGTATTGATTCACCTGTCACTTTTTTAGTTTCATGAGAACAATAGACTAGCAGCCAGGATATCTCATTTAGGTTGTTTTCTAAATAGTTACATGACCTTGGTTATTTTTTCTCTTTTATAATTCTCTCCTCATTGAGCCTTTCTGAGGACCACAAGGGAGAGTAAGTAATGGAAGTTCCCTAAAAAGTGTATCTCAATATAGAGTATGATAATGTTTTTCTGCTTGATTCTAAGCTTTTTATTATCATATATATTTATTTGTTTTGGTTTTCCTTTATGTACCATGTAATCTGAACTATGACAAGCACAAATAAATGGCTTTATGACTAATCCTAATCAAGCCAAAGTTTGCAGTGTGAATATGTCAGCATTTACCATGCATATACAATCAGCATTAGAAAATTGCATTAGGGGTGCCTGGGCTTAGTCAGTTAAACGTCTGACTCTTGATTTTGGCTTAGATCATGATCTCACATTTTATGAGCCCCATGTCAGCCTGCTTGGAATTCTCTCTCTCCCTCTCTCTGCTCCTCCCTTGCTTTCGTGATCTTACTCTCTTTCTCAAAATAAATAAATAAACTTAAAAAAAGAAAGAAAAATATGTTAAAAACAAGGAGCTATTCAGAGCAATTCCTTTTATTTCACTACTACAAATTTAATTTAGGCACTGTGCTAGGTGCTGAGGATATAAAGGGAAATATACAGCTTCCTAAAGAAATGGCTCACAGATGAAGATAAAGAGGGTTTGAGTCTAGATAGCACCTAAAGGTCCTCTCCATACTACTATTTTCTCTCCTCTTCTCCTTTAGTACATTGACCTATATTTATCATTTGTTCCTCAAATCCCCTTTTTCCTGTGCACATTCAGTCAAATCTTGATACCTTGTAGGAACTGAACACATTTTATGGCTCATGAAGATATCACCTAAACTATAGTAGTGGACTTTAGTATTTAAATGCTACCTCTCAAAACCATGGTAGAGTTTTTAATCTCATCTGTAACAAGAGGAGAAACTTTTATTATATTCCACAGCAACAGTACAGTTTTCCAACACAACAAACTTAGTACACAGGAAGATAGTTTATACATAGAAAGAATACATTTCATTATACCCTCCTAAAGAGTAAGTGTCATGTCTATTTAATGGACCCTTACAAGAGCATGACCATGGGTAAGCCTAATAAACGTTCACTGACAATAATGAGGGACAAATAAAACTGTTCTTGTATATAGTTTTGTCTTAGGCAAAATTGCAATGCAGGCAAAATTTATCTTTTGTTATCACTCACCTCTTTTATTGTTCTTAGTCCTCAGTTCTCAGTAATTTCTGATTTTTATCATGAGATTTTTGTGTTTGTAGATTTCTTTTTTTTCATTTAAAGTGATTTTCTGAAATAATTAGCTATACAATAAAGTTAACACAACAATAATAATAGTAATAACAAAAAGCTAACAATCACATACTATATCTGGCAAGGTACTAAGTGTTTTATGTAAATTTCCTCCTTTGATCCTCATAGTAACTCTATGAAGCACGGATTCATCCCCTTTATATAGATAACCAAGGCTTTGAGAAGTTAAGTAAACTGCCTGAACACACAACAACTAGGAAGTAAAAGAATCAGCATTGCTCTAACTTTGAAATCTGAAAACTTAAAAACAGTAATTTTCCTAAAGGATGTTTATACAGTATAAAGACATCCATCATCCCTTGGTTTCATTTAAAACCAAGATTTGATTGTCTATTGGTAAATCTAATTGGTATGGAGAATATATCTGAAAATAAACTTTCTTCTTGCCCGTCAAATTATATGAACTATATCAACATGTAATAATTTACTAATATTTACTAATAAGTATTCACTGTGAGCCAGGCACAGTTTTAAGTAATTCACAAGTTTTATATAAATAAATCCTCATAACAACTCTGTAAAACATGCATTATTATTATCTCAACTGTACAGATCAGGGAATAGGTACAGGGAGCAAGCAACTTGTCCTGTCCCAGTTAGTGGCAAAGTTGTGATTCAAAATAAAGCAGAGTCAAGTTTCTCAGGATCCACATAAGAGTGAAAACATATGGTATCTGTCTTTCTCTGTATGGCTTATTTCACTTAGCATCACACTCTCCACTTCCATCCACATTGCTACAAAGGGCCATATTTCATTCTTTCTCATTGCCACATGGTACTCCACTGTGTATATAAACCACAATTTCTTTATCCATTCATCAGTTGATGGACATTTAGGCTCTTTCCACAATTCGGCTATTGTTGAGAGTGCTGCTATAAACATTGGGGTACAAGTGCCCCTATGCATCAGTACTCCTGTATCCCTTGGGAAAAAAAAAGAAATCTAATTCTCTAGGGGGGTCTGGGTGGCTTAATCGGTTGAGCATCTGAGACTTCAGCTCAGACCATGAACTCGCTGTTCCTGAGTTTGGCCCCTGTGCAGACAGCTGACAGCTGAGAGTCTCCCTCTCTCTCTGCCCCTCCCTGCTCACACTCCGTCTCTCTCTGTCTCTCAAAAATGAATAAACATAAAAAATTAAATAAATAAATAAATAAATAAATAAATAAACAAAGCAGAGTGATTATAAGGATGACATTATACACTTCAAGGACCCTGTTACCCTGTCAAGTACTCCTCAAACCAACTCGTCCCAGTGAAATACACTGTGGATGAAATATACTTAAACAGTTGGTCAAATTGGAAAATATTTAAAAGAATTCCACACTTGCTGCATTATTTTATCATACAGTAAAGCAGTCAACGTTCTTAAAAGCTGACATTTACATGTAGATTGGGTAAATACACTCCTTTCTAATAAGTTAAAATACTATTTTTAAAAGTATAAATGCAAAATAGAATTAAAACAATTCTTGTGGATTTAAAAATAATAAATTTTAAGCACAAGTTTAAATAAGAAATATTTAACCATGTCAACATACTCCTTCTGAAAGATTCCAGACATAGTTACAAGATTATGACTTTTGTTTATTTTATACACTGAGATGTATTTTAAAAGGGTCACAAATAAGTATGTGATGAAAATATCATTTGAGCATTTTTACTCAAGGGAGAAAAATGTTTTACAGTAATGTCAAAAGTAAAAAGGAACTCAAAAATTAATGAGCCTAAATAAATGGCTATAGAAATGCATAACTTTTTTCATTACTATTTTACAAATTCGTATTTGTTGACATTTAAGTTCATAACCAACTTGGAGACAAGCATTTTAATTTTAGCACCTAGAATGATATTTTTTATAAACATTCTTAATTTGATCACTTTAAAACAATAAAATTGTGTAAGAACCTTCTAATATGTATACATTATATATGTATATACATATAATATGTATACATACATAACCTTCTAATGTGTATGTATGTTTCCCAAACTCTGTTATGCAGAACAATGATCTGAAAAGATACTTCTCAGAAAAAAATATCCAAGATAAAACAATTTTGGAGTAACTACATATTTGGTAAAATTAACAATTAACATTGTCACATTAAATAGTGAGAAACTTGCAGTTAAAAAAAATATTGTTTCTAAAACTTATTTTTTACTGTCAACAAAACCTTATTGAGCAATCCCCAGTGGGTTGGGCACTGTTTCAGCCCTGGAGATAAAGCCTCACAGAAAGCATGCAAGGTCCCCACTCTTACATAAAATTAGAAGGAAAAAGACAATTAATTAATACAACATATGATAGAGCCTATCACATTGAGGAAATAGGCATGTCATGTCATGTTGAAAACCAGTCATGTCTCACCAGAGGTCTACCTCAGATGGGGTCACAGGGGCAGGCTCCTAAGAAGTGTCTAACCTATAAGAAAATTGGGGAAATCAAAGGTAATACTATATGTGAAAATAATGGGATCCATAAGAGCAAAATGGTGAAGATTTGGGAGATAAGGTTATACACCCTTAAATCCTGGTTAGCACTGAGAGTTCTCCTTAAGAGAATGCATTTACTTTTTTTTTTTTTTTTTTAATAGCCTGAGGAGACATCCAGGTTGAACATCCTAAAAGAATACTAAGTGTCCATTACTCTCCTCCTTATTAGTAATGCTGTTTTCTTCTCTAGTTGTTTTCCTGTCAATTGGTTTACCTGTCAGATTATAAAATCCTTGAGGACAAGATTTTTTTTTTTGTCTTAATGAATCCCAGGAACCTAGCATGATGCTGTCATATACTGAGTGCTCAAGAAATATTAGTTGTATCAATAAATAAATCATGATTATCACTTCTCTCCAAAGAGCAAGAGGCATGTAGTTTCTTCTATTCTTTATAAATATCAATTTAAAATGTTATTTTAATCCCTCTTCAAGAATATGGAGTAAAGGAAGGTGCTTCATTTCACAGCTAGGGGCACATTATTTGAAGATATTAACTTTCTAAAATTTTTCTTCATAGAATAATCTTTAGGAATGTCTTAAAAGTTGGATTAAGATCATGTTGATCAGCCAGTCAAAAGGTAATTTATCATATACATACCCTAAATATTTTGTTTTCACTTAAAAATGTATATTCATGTATCAGTCTTAAAAGATTGAATAATTTCTTTTGTTAACAAAAATGACCACTAAAATTCCACACTATGTCTTATGCCACATAATGCTCCAATTAAGATGATCAGACTTTCAGTTTCTGGTTTTTCAAAGTGTTATGAGAATTTAAAGATACTTGTGAAGCATTCTCAGTGTAGAATACATCTAAATTGTAATTATTTTCTTACAAATATTTTAGTTACTCCACGTACATCTAGTTAAACATAATTATTTTCAATAATTGCCTATTTTCAAAGCATTTAACATTGTGTTTGTAGAAACTAAATTTTTTTATAACACATATTATAACTGATTCTACTAATCTCAGAATTCAACTGACAGGAAGAAATGTTCACGTACACAGTAAAGAGAAGTTTATGGCATGCTGTGGGCACCAGTTCGAATTTTTTAGAGGAAACAAAAATTGTTGATCAAATACAGATCAACTAAAAGAACTTTTGTATTAACATTGCATATATCAGCTTTCCCCATGGCACCATTGGGGAAATTCTGATCAAAACTGATTAACGTTGTCTATTATCTTATTATTGTAAATTATCTATACAAATTGGATGTTTGACTTCTCCAAAAGGACTGTTACAAGTTTTTTACATTTAAGTAGTTTGTTTTGTTTTTGAATTAAAAAGGGAAGGAAAATCTGTTGTTAAAGTTAAATATAAGCTTAATAAAAGCAACCTTAAATAATACATTAAAAAAAACTGATGATGAATATATCTAGTGAAAACAAAATAAAACAGACAAAAAAGAAACCCTGTAGAGTTTAACGTTCTATTTACTTGAAGTCTGTTCTATCTCTATTGAACCACTGCTATGAAGGCACTTCTTTCTACAAAGAATTTTATCCTTTTGAGCTCCTTTACTTGCTCCAAATTAAGCAAGATGGTAACATAATTTCCCCATTGTGCAATTAGCTAAAGAACTAGCATTAATGGATATTCATCATCTCCTGACACTTTCTTCTCTCACGGTACAGAGTGAGGAAGAAGGTATGAAAGCAAAAAGGAAAAAAAGGGCAGTGACAAAAGGCAATGACAATAATAAAATAGGGGGAAAACATTAAGTAATTTTCTCTCCAGTACTCTTCATTTTATTTTCCTCATGTGATTTTATTTCTCCTTAATGTTACCATTATTTACTCAACATACACTTACTTTGTAGAATAGGGTAAAGTATGATAAGAAAAGGAGCACAAAATAATGGAGGTTAGAGATATCACTAGTCATGATAGGTATATTCAATATGGAGGGCAAAATGAAACGTTCTGAAGCCCTATTGAAAAAAAGATAAAATCTGTAACGCTGAGTAGTTTATACAATCAGTAATATGAAGAAAAATATCGAGCAAGAAATCAGTTTGAAAAAACGTTAACTATTCATAACCAAGAAGTCTTTAAACATCTAAACCTGTACTTATCCCTTTGTAAAATTGGAATTTTAATACTGGTCCTGCTTCCCTCATAAGGATGTTGTGATGTTTAAGTAAGATGACATAAACAATACAACATTTCAAAATACAATTATTATTTTCAAGTATAAACTAAATATGTTTAAATTTTATTTCAAAATTTATAAGATATATTTACAATCATATCTTGATTTTTACTTTATTGGGATTATGGTCTATTACTAAATAGCCAGAGACTCTGTATTAAAGGCTTTTAAATACAGAAAAATCTATACTAACTGATTAAATATATTTCGAGCAACTATGTTATTTTTGTTTTCTGATATCTACCATCTTACAATATCTTTTATTATCTTTCAAAGTAAATAATACATGGAGAATGAACAGTTTTACAGTAATATTTAAAATAGTTGAAAATTTTAATATTTTTAATATTATTTTTCTAAATATTTAAAATATTTGAAAATTTTAAATATTAAAATAAATTATAATATTATAAAATAAAAATAAATTATAATATTTTATACTATTTACACAGATCAATTATTTTTAATGACAGTAAATACAGTCCTTAACACCCATAAAATGTTTACTAATGTACAGACCCTTTTGGTACTGAAAGAATCAACATTCAAAATACCAGCATTTTATTTCTTCTTAGGCAATTCTTTTTGAACACAAAGAAAATCTGAAAAAATGTACCAAAGTCTAATTTTTCTATAGATGGAAGATCATTATCAAGAACTTACTTTATAATATGTCTGTTTTAAAAGTACTTATGTTAATGCAATAAATTTATAACTCATTATATAAACTACTGTCCCAAGTAAATTTCAAATATACAATTGTCATTTCTTCATAAAATAGTTCAACAACATACATAACATTTTTTCTTAATCAGAAGTTAGATAACTACACAATTACTATCAGTTTATGTACACTTTTGTGTCAATTTTTTCTCCACACTAAATTAAGTCTAAACTCTTGGACAATCTTTTTGTTTTAACCATGCTTGATGACAGTAGCTATTTGTCTGTTTGACTACCAACCTATATGTTTATATCAAAAAAGAATAATTTTAAAAAGATAATAAGTTGACTCTTCCATTAAGAAGATAGTTTTGGTGGGGTGCCTGGGTGGCTCAGTCGGTTAAGTGTCCCACTTCAGCCCAGGTAACGATCTCACTGTCTGTGAGTTTGAGCCCCACGTCAGGCTCTGTGCCAACAGCTCAAAGCCTGGAGCCTGCTTCAGATTCTGTGTCTCCCTCTCTCTCGGCGCCTCTCTCAAAAATACACATTAAAAAAAAATTTTTTTTAAAGAAGATATTTTAGGGGACTCCTGTGTGTCTCAGTCAGTTAAGCATCTGACTTCGGCTTATCTCGTGATCTCCCGGTTCCTGGGTTTAAGCCCTGTGTTGGGCTCTGTGCTGACAGCTCGGAGCCTGGAGCCTGCTTTGGATTCTGTGTCTCCCTCTCTCTCTGCCCCTCCCCACTTACTCTCTCTCTCTCTCTCTCTCTCTCTCTCTGAAAAATAATCATTAAAAAAAAAAAGAAGATAATTTTTGTTAGCCTTTAATTAGCTTTTTGGTACTGAAAGCAATCAGCTTCAGTATTTCCATTTAATCTTAAAATATATCAAAACTCCTCTTTTGAATTTTTTCTAAGGAAAATAACTGAGATATGAATGCCACAATTTAATGTAACTATTAGGAATTAATTTTTATCCTAAAGTATGTCTCTAATTTACTAGGAATAACATATCAGTGGTTAAGAGTGGTTCAAGGAAATGTAAGACTATCAAATAAACTGTAGAATGTCTGCTAATACATACTACAGGCATCAGAAACCAAAGTTCTTTACCTCTAAAGCCAAACTAAAGATCTGTTTTTTCAATCTCTAAGGCATGTAATATTAAGTATACTCATTGGGAACTTATAAGATATTTGGAAAACCTGCAATGAGCTGCCTTGTTAATTTTATGAATTTAAAAAGTATTTTCATATCAGGCTATAGAAATTATAGGCATTAGCATCATTATCATGACACAATGTTCTTCACAATTCTCCCACTCTGACATGTATTTGGTCCCATTAAACTGGAACTTCATTCTTCCTCCCCACTTGTGATATCCTATTTTATGAGCCTCCACTCAAAAAAAAAAATTGAAATAAAAACACTACAGCACCCTTCAGTCTAGAATACAAGTGATTTTATTTAATAAAGTACCAAAAGAGTACCCCCCATCTGATTTTTAGGTAGTGTTACATTAAAAAAGTAACACACTGCATAATTCCTAAGATGATCTTTTTTGAAAATATTTCCCATGTAACTCCCAAATCAAACATGCAATGACTCTATTGTGAGACTAATTGTTTTAGATTCATTTACTCATTTCCACAAAAATTTTTCTACTCAACAAGCTTATTTAAGGCCGAAGGGATACAAAGGCAGTTAAGGTAAAAATTCTAACTTCACAAGGCCTACAATAGGGTAGACATATCTCATAAAACATGTACGTAAATAACTAAAATCCAAGGAAAGAACTACTTATGTTCACCAAACACATTTTATAAAATCCAGCATTAATGCAAGGTAACTGGGCTTACAAAGTCATGAAGTGCAGATACATACATATATGTACATATTTGGATAAATAAATTTGGATCTATATATATCTCTATATCTATATATATAGATATAGAGATAGAGATAGATATATCCAGGTGTTTAAATTTTTGCTTTCAAATTTTTCATTCTGAGCAGCTAATAAAGGTTCCATGAAAAAATTAGCATTAAGCTAAGTTTAAAAAATGAATAGAACTCAAACATTATTGAAAATCCATCTTGTAAAATCAACTGATAAGGAAAAGAAAGCCCCACAAAAGGGGAGGCAATAGCAAGAAGTCTTATCTAAAGTAAAAGATAATTCATGAAGTAAGTCCCCAAAGCATGCTGGAGCATAGAGAAGTAAGCACATTACCAGAGGATCTTGATTTTGTCTGCTGTCAGATAATCCCCTAAAATTATTAATGAAGTTTTATTGTTAATGATATTTCTAAAAATCCTAATAGCTACCATTCATTTACTGCTTATTTTTACCAGGCATGATGCTATGGAGTCTACAAACCTTATCTCATTTAATTCTTACAATCTATAGTTTAGATAGTATCATTAACCCATTTTATAGAGAACTAAACTTAAACAGTTTCCTGATTCAATTTTATTCAATGATTCAAAGAAATATGCCACTATTTTTCAAGGGCCTAACCTAAATACACTTCTAGAATAACTAGAAATGGGGAAAAAATGAGGATATTGAAAAGTTTAGGATGATTTGAAAAAGCACCATATTCCTGTATAGGAGAAAAAAAGTGAATAGATGTTTTAACATAAATGAAGGAAATTAACAAGAATTTACCTTTAATGATTTCCCCATATAAACATTATACAATTGTATGCTACTTGAAACTAGGTGATAAATAAGTCTAGATATTGCCTGCCAGAAACCAATTGATTATATAAGTCACATAAGAAGAGAATTTTTAGAATACTCCAAGAAAAGTCAGAAAATCAGCTCATCAATTGTTAAGATTAGGGAGAAGTGTCATCCATTCCATTAGGGGCAGGAGGCTCAGGATAATTCAGAAAATGAAGTGGCAAAAGTAAGGAAGTGCTATTTAACGAAGAATCATTTGCTGAAGAATTCCAAATTATTAGCCAGGTGATAATTATGAAGTGTTCCTTACATATATCACCATCCTACACAAGAAAAACAATAATGAAAGCGTACTGAGAGAAGTCTAGGATTTTAGAAAAAAACACATAATAATGAT
Source organism: Panthera pardus (assembly GCF_024362965.1). NCBI lineage: Eukaryota > Metazoa > Chordata > Mammalia > Carnivora > Felidae > Panthera > Panthera pardus. Next base: position 47,024,475 of record NW_026526666.1, on the reverse strand, counting down.
AAGAATATTTTAATGCCAAGAGAAGAAATTGTGAAGAAGAAAATATAATCTTCATGGACATTCAAAATATGTCAAAAACTAACAACAAATTTAGGGAGAAATAAACGTACAAAATTATTCAAAAGAGAGCACAGTATGAAGGAAGTAAAACATCCTAGAAGAAAAAAAAATGAGTCCAAGAAACAAACAAGATAAATGAGATGTTCATCATATGTTCAGGTTAAACCTACTTTTCACAGTATCAGAAAGATGCCTTGTATTAAAACTAGGTGAGTCTCAGAAGTTATTGGGGAACAGAGAATGCAGGAAGTATAACATATAACAATTCCTTCAAGTAGATAGTCCTGGCCATAAGTTACAGCTGTATTAAAGGAAGACTGAAGAAGGGAAAAAGAAAAGACATTGACATTGAGCACCACTGTGCAGAACACGGCTTTTGGCAGTATCCACCGGCATTATTACTAGGATTTACAGTATTCATTGTATTTACCAGTATTCACTGGCATTAGTACTAGGATTTACAGTAAGTACAGGGGTAGCTATCAATATTTCCATTTTACAGACAAGAAAATGGAGTCTCAGAAACTATTAATCTCAGAACTAATAATTGGTGAAGTAGAAAGTCAAACATAAGTTCTTTACACGATACAACACTGTTTAAGGATACAGGTTGAACTACATTGAATGTAAATTCAATGCAAGGAACCTTATCTCTTATCATGATGGTATCTCAAACTTAGTGAAAGTGTCTGGTGTCTGATGCGGACTCAATAAATATATGCTGAAAAAACAGGTGAATGAATATCTGGAAGAACATGTTCCCTATGGAAAAAACTATATGATTAGTGGAAACAATACAAAACAAATTCCTGAAAGAAGAAAGAAAAATGATCAATGAAAGTATTTAGTAAATATATTCTATACAAAAAGCAATATGCAAAGCTCTGTGAAGGATTTGCAATAATACAAGTAAATGAGTACTGTATAAGACAGAAGCTGTTATATTCCTTTGCAGAATCAAACATATAACAGTATATCATAATGAAAAATTGACAGAATAAACACTGTAAAATTGAAAGGTGTAGAAATTTGGAATTCAGGAAAGGAAGAGTTAGAATGGGGCTAGAAGGGTTGAAAATATTCTTGAATTATATGAGACAAAAATAGGACTTTATTTTGGGAAAGCTTGGATAGACAAAAAACAAGTCGACATGAAACTCTCCTCTTGGGTGCACACCTAAAACCTTGGGAAGGTAGATAAATAAACACATTAAAGAAGATGCTTAAATTATATACGATCAGATAAAAAATAAGTTTTCACTCAACTGGGCTATAAACTATATACACTCCTTTTACCAGCTAACAGAAAAGGCAACCTATCTAATTTCAGTATGTTTCATTTTATCCATTGACTACAGTTAAGCATAAGACTCAAAAACATTTTTGACATGTTTAATGTAATTGGAGTAAAAACATCTTTTATAGGTCTTTGAATTTTTTTGATCTTCCCATCTATCTTGGGAAATAATGGTGCTCCTTAGGCTGCCTAACCCTTTTCAAAGAAGGATTTGAAATCAACTTGGTTCAGCTGTTGAGAGTTATGCCAGAATTAGTATTCAAATGACTTAATTGGGAACTCAGAATACTATAGCAAGCAACTACCGCTTTTCCTTTCTGTTAAGGACTAGAGTACACAAAATGCTCCAAGAAATATTATGACTTTTTTTAAAAAGTGAGGATGGGCCACGGAGGCACACAAGCCTAGCACCAAGCCATGGTTATGCCATTTACTACCTATATTAAAGTTCAGGAAGTTATTCATCTTCTATAAGTTTGTTTCTCCAAACCTCAAGTAGAAAAGTTGTAGTCTGTTGTAAAAATTCAACAAAATAGCCAATGAATGCCTCACTATATAAATGTATTCAAAGCCATTCATTTTTTTCCCTTGTATTATCAGTAACTTCTAATCATTAGGGATGAAATCATTGGATGAGAGATTTTATTTCATAATATTTATAATTTTAAGAATTCACTATTTTCCAATCACTTGAGTATGTAATAGATGTATGCATTTAATCTCACTTACAATCTCTCGTTTTTCCTCATACATATAACATACCTTGATTTTTTTTATCATTGTTGGCTAATCAGCAAATAAAATGCAACTAGTGCTTAATAAGTGTTTAATAGATGAATTAGCAATAAATTTACTCATTGTTTTGATCTTTTTCTTAGTAAGAGACACAAGATAGTAGAAAAGCCATGGAACTTGGGATAAAAGGATCTAGATTTGAATTCTCACTCAGCTACTACCCGTTTTACCTGGGACAGGTTAACTTATTTTTCTAAGCCTGAATTTACTTGGCTATAAAACTGGGAAAGCAATAACTTATTGCATATTGTTGTGAAAGTATGTCATATATAGTAGGTACACAGTGACTGTTAGTTGAAATCTGAATCATGATGATGATGGCTTTGTCATGATTATGAACCTAAATCACTCTGCTATGCATTTGGCAAATATGCAAAATTAAAGCAAGCGTATTTTCTGAGCTTCTCCTAAGTGTATTGTCTATGAATAAAATGGCAATATAGATGGAAAGTTCTTGCCCATACAGACTACTTCTAACTGTACTACCTTCAGCATACATACAGATGCCCTAAAGAAACGTAAGGGCATATCTAATCCTGAAGAATTATTTGCTACCCTATCCAGAACACACATTTGGCTTCTTTTTTATTCTCACCCTCTTATCGACTATTCCAATGTTGTCACCAGTTATCACCTCTTCTCTCCTAAACTGTCACAAATGTTAATCTTCACCCTCTAACTATTCCACTGCCATCATATTGTACTTTCTAATCCCTCTCATGTCTTCTCTTCTGTCTCTTTTCATTTCTTCCTCTGTTCTCGATGTTTCATGTGACCACCTAATTACAGTGATATTCTTACTTTTATGTTAAGTGAGTCAAATCACCATCAGTCTGTTGAGCATAAAATTTGTGGTTCCTGGAGTTACTGCATTTGCTTATCAGGCTCAATAACAAAAACACAATCATGTCCACTGAACAGAATCTTTAAAATACAAAATGCCAAGTGTTTAGCTAAACTGTCCCATGTTATTGCTGCCAAGTAGCACGCAGGGGCCTTGAACGCACTGACATTAGCCCCTTCACTTGTGCATCTCCAGAAGAGACATAAGCAAATCCAAGTTCCTGATACCACTTCCTCAAGGAGTCCTTGTGAGCAACATTCTCTCCTGCCTCCTCTTGTGTACCTTCCCCTTGTGCAAAGCTAAGATAAAACTCTACTCTTTTTGGTTAGAATTGACCTGATCTGAACCAAGACCCCAAAACACTCCACCCATCAACCCTCATAAAAGTATGTACTCCAGTTCAGCTGATCTCTCTACCTAGGTAGAGAGATTTCCCATAAGGCCCCTGGCAGTATGCCATGTGCTTCCTCCAGGACCTGTGAGTAATAAACATCTCTACTTCATTCAGTATCCCTTGTGGTTTTGTTGTTCAGTCACAGCTCACTATCTGACACCCTGGGGTTCAACAGGTGTTATTTTAACAAAATCATAGCAAAAATATATATTCATTGAATATTGTACAGTTGTACAATTGTGAAGCATATTGTAAATTATGCTTCACACATAATTGAATCAATGATTTAAATGGGGAAATATATACCCATACCAATAAGTAAATAGTGACAACAAATTTCAGATTAACAGTAGGAGAAGAAAAGCAACACAAAATTATTACCTAATATAAATTTAGTGCTTACTATGTGGTAGTTACTGTGGTAGCATTTTATGTGTATTATCTCATATAATCCATGTAGTTCTGTTAAGGACATACAAAGTGAGGGTAAGGCATTTATTTGTTCAAGGTCATGTAGCCAGTAAGTAGAGAAGTAGGAACTCAAATTCTCATAACTATCATTCTGGATACCTCAAAGCATGACAGGTTTCAATACAACTAAACAATACCAAAGGAGATAAACTCTGTGCATAAGCAAAAGTAACTTTTTATATCTATTATTCCACATTAATGATGTATGAGCAAAAAAATATCGATCAGTGACATATGCTCAATAAGACAGGAAAGCAATTATTCAAAGATTTATATATAATTTCCTGTTGTGAACATATTCCAAAAAATTAGCCCCTGACCGCACTGCAGGCCAAGATATGGAGTTATTAGGTATTTTTTAAAACAAATATAAATGGACTAGTAGCTTGGAAGGGAGACATATATCCGAATGTAAAATATGATTTTGGAACTTCAGTTTGTATAACATACATCACTTTATTATGGGAAGCGTGTAGGTTTAGGATTATTCCAATTATTTGATGAATTATATAAAATGAAATGTATTCATTTTATGGGAATTATTTTACTATAATGTATTCTTTTTATTACAAAATAGTATTTTTTTATTATTTCATTTTTATTATAATATAGTACAAATTGTGGGCTTAATTTTATGTCATCCCAGTGATTCAAAATTTTAGGTAATTTGATCAGAAGTCACTCATATAGCATAACACTTTCCTTCCTCACCTTCCTCCCTTGCCCATTACTCCTTCTCTCCTTTGAGTGCTTCAGTCAACACTAATAATGTGTCAAGCAATATGTTAACCAGTAGAGGTGCCATCAACTCTGCTGATCAATTACCAAGACATTAATGGAAAACAGGTTACTTACAAATCAAATATATCTAAATATGTTCTCCTATAAGAAATATTTTATCTATAAGATTAGGAAAACGTTATGATTCCTTTGATTTATTCATTTAATATCCCAATACAACAGTATGTAGTGTTATTGCAAAGAATACACAAACAATATTCTTGTCTTCTGATTATTGTTCTTATGTTCACAATGTCTCTTAAATCCTTTTAATATCTCTAAATTTAATTTAGCTGAATGAGAGGAAAGGAGTTTCTGAAGACAACAGAACACATTTTTCCCATGGCCCTTTTAAATCATCCAAAACTTTTCAGTACTTTATGGCAATAGCTTTAAAGAAACCCTATCTTGTAGCATCATCATGGACACTGGACCTATATCCAAACAACTTAGTGAAATTCACTGAAGAACAATTTAGTTCTGGACCGAAAAGGGTTATAAACATTTTCCTTAAATTGAACAAATTACCAGCTATCTGAAAAGTATAATGCACTGGCTACTGTTCAAAAGAGCAACACTTAACACTGGCAACCCTGCCAAATTCCTCCTTTCCTATATTCCCCTTTTCCTAGAAAAAGTGATTAAAAGACCAATTCCCATGCCAGCTGGATGCTTAAGAGCATCAAAGGTCCTCTGTCAGGATTCAGAACTTGATATGGCTTAGAAACCACTATGCTAATAGATAACCTCTTCAACATTATAAATCAAAGCCATATGACCACATTAAAATTCTATCAGCTAGTATCAATACCCTGTGGTTTATAAAGTACTGTTGACCTGCCTCTGGGAGATGGTTGGAATGATACAAAAGTGCTGCTCTGGTTTGGGGCATATAGCTACTTTTCATAATTGAGAGTTATCAGCCAGTTCTCTCTACCCCTGTATCTTTATTGATTTGATTTAATTGAATCCTTAGGAGAAAGGAAAAAGAAGCTCCACGGGTTGAGGTAGAAACAGAAAAAAATGTTAGGAGGTCACAACAGACATTTTGCTACTTTGAACTGTCTTTCTTATCTGATGATTATAATTGTAAATGGCAAAAGTCTTCCTATATAACTTAAAATCTTGGATCTTCTTAAAATTATAACCACAATTCAAAATCTTACAACCATACCACTGTGTCTCAAACTCTCCCTGCTGAAGCCCTCAGTAATACATCTAAAATCTTGCCACAGCATGTGCATGCGCACACACACACACACACACACACACACATACACATAAACACACACACACTAAAGTTTTATCAGACAAGACTTATCTTTATTACACAAAATGCCTTCTACTCTATTTGGTACATTTAATTTAAAAAATGCCTTTAGTATCCAGTACCTTTCTTCAAGACCCACTAGTAGGTTATGCACTGCAATTAAAAGATACTGAGTGATTCCAATGTATGTATCTTAACCCACTAGGACTTCTGCAGGAATTACGTAAGGCAGAGACTCTTGATATATAGATTCAATAAAAAGTACTTAATCATTACAAACATGTAGATCTGCCACAGTATTAAATATAACACAATCATTAAATGTGAAACAATTAATAAACTAAAGAACAAATACATTTATCCCTTTGCTTATTCTTCCAAGGATTCACTAATGTAAAAAATAATAGATGTTAGCCTGAAAAATGTAAGGTTCTGTATTAAGGTCTAGGAATAGATGAACAAGAGTCATAGCACTTACACACTCAGGTGGTTTGTATATCAAAATTAGCAAAGAACAGGAAAGTACATTTTAACAAAATATCAAAAAAACTGCTGTTAGTAAATTTCTTCAATATCTTGCAAATGATACTACATTTTTAGATATAAGGGACTAATTAAAATCTAGTTTGAGGGGCGCCTGGGTGGCTCAGTCAGTTAGGCATCTGACTTCGGCTCAGGTCATGATCTCACAGTTCGTGAGTTTGAGCCCTACATTGGGCTCTGTGCTGACAGCTTAGAACCTGGAGCCTGCCTCAAGTTCTGTGTCTCCCTCTCTCTCTGCTCCTCCCCCGCTCATGCTCTGTCTCTTTCTCTCTCTCCTTCAAAAATAAATAAAAACATTTAAAAAAATTAAAATCTAGTTTGATAATGATTATGGCCATATAGGAAAATCCTACATTTTACTCTCCAGTAGTTTGAGAAGTTCTTGTTTCCACTGGTGAATTTGAAATCCATAAAATACCAGACAAAAAAGCATGTGACCCAATTTAAAATTTCCTATACAAAAGCCAAAAGGCAGGTAATATGATTCTCCTAGGTAAAAAGAGCAATAAATTCTATTTTCTCTTATATGTAGGAAGTGTCAATGACAATCTATAATAGATCAGCAAAACTTTAAAATGGATGGCATGGCAGAGATCAAGAAGTCCAAGTTCCCTCCCAATTCAGAAATCCTCTCTTAAGCATCCTTGAGAGAGTCAGTTCATCAATGATGGTTTTAAGATGCCATCTTTCTTGCAAAAGTATGGAGAAATATACCAAAGGTAGAACTTTATCGTGAATGCTTGTTTATATTGGAACCAGACACCTACATAAGTGCCTTTCAGAAGGTATTTTGAAGAAATTAGAGAAGATGTCACATGATCTAATAAGAAAAAAGAAAACCTTATTTACGAATTTATGTCTTAATTTATCTCTTAACAGGATATTATAGAAAAGTGATCTGATTTCTAATCATAAGATTCAAATGGCTTGAGAGACTAATTTCTACAGTGGCCAAAACACTGGACTCATGTGCATTTTTATGACTATATACTTCATTAGAAACTGGAAATTTTGATTAGTTCCTCAGGTATTAAGCTTCATAAAAGAAAAGCCTTTAATTCCTATTGATTTCAATAGGCAACTCTGTAGGAATTATCTCAGCATTCGGATCCCATATCCACAAACAGGGGTTAGTCCTTCTTCTCTTTTGCTCAGTCAATAGAAAGAAAGAAAGAAAGAAAGAAAGAAAGAAAGAAAGAAAGAAAGAATTATTGAATCTTGCCAATATATATTCATCAGCTTCTTTATGTTCCCACCCATAGTAACATTATTAACTCAAATATTATTAATCAATGTATATTTAATTAAATATTTACACATTTCGTTTATTATTCTCACCATAATCTGGGTGCAGGAAAATCTTTCTTCTTTGTAATATGCCCTAATGTCATTATGGTTTAACTTCTATGCATGTCTCCCTAAACAACTCCTATATCTAGTGCTAGTAACCAACATTTATCATGCCATGGGCAAAGTAGTCATTTAATCAAATATAATTAAAATAACTGAAGCTATTACCTTTCACTATATATCAATCAGGGTTCCACTAGCAAAACTTAAAACATTCAGGTTATTTAAAACAGAGGGATTTAATGAAAGAAACTGATTACAAAGTGTTTAGAAAAGCTGAGAAGCCATATAGGTAATGGTAAGACAGCTCAGGAAATTAGAAGAGCAGGAAGCCACTACTACTCCTAAGATATGAGAATGAATAGATGAGAGTGTAAATAGAAGTCCATGAGCCAGTGATCCAGTGGAGGATGGAACAAAGAGGTTCCCCTGGGAGATGGAGACACTGCTGGATGCTGCCCAAAGCAATGAAGAATGGAGAGTCTCACTCATCACGTCCTCTCATCTCCCCAAACTCCCCTCCATCGTGCAACTACACAACCTGAAGGCAGATGACAGTGGCTGACTGGGAAATGTTGTCTCAGGGATTAGCTCTACCATCTATCTCCAATAGCCTAGGGTAGCAGAAGGACAAAGGTTGGACTGGTTAATTGGGCCCAGAACTGTCACAAACAAGATGTGAACATTCCTCTAAGCTCTTGAGAGGTCAGGTATTGCAAAAAAATAACTTATTTCATGGAGCTGTTTAATTTCAAAGCCAATCTATTTAAAATAAGTAGTTCATTAACATGAATGTGTTCAGAGATTTATACAATCACATGGGTTTATCAATTCTTCTAAACTGAAAAGACTAGGAAAAATAAATTTACCTAGAAAAAATTTAAAATACTACATTGTCCTTTAATATAACAAATGATTGTGTATTAATATACAAAGCAATGTGTCATGCTAATTGAACAGCTTTGCGAGTCACTACAGGTAACAGTGTAGCATTTTATTCTGTATTCTAGAACACATTTTTCCCAAATGACTCAGTAAGATAATCTATTTCCCCTTCTTTTTTAAAGAAGGGAAAAAAACTTCAGAATTTTAAAAATATTTGTTCAACACTACTTAATAAGCTTATAGGTCTTTAAACAATGCCTTAATATTCTAAACTGAAATCACCTACATAGTTGAACAATGTATTTGAAATATGTAATGCATCAATGTGCAGGAATGACTCAACAGACAATATTAGACAATCCAATGATATACCAAAAGCACAGCACAATTGATTTCTACTACTATAGGTAATTCTGCATTCTCATAAATAAATCCTTTACTTTCTTATATCCAATAGCATGCATTTCAAACCAAACTAATTAATGTAGTCTAATCAAAAGGCGAATGTATAGGACAAATAGTTCCAAGAAGTGATAAATACTCATCATATCCACTTATAAATCTACTTGCGAAAGTTTTGTGGCTTCCAACGAAAATATCTTCTGTGCAAATGTGCCCTATGTTCTCTGCTGTAAGCAAAAATCGTCCTTCATATTACAATATCATATTGGGATCTCATATAACCTCCATTCAAACCTACAGTGTTAAAATGACAGCATGTGTTCAACTTTGCTAAGGTAAAAGAAGATATCACATTTAAGAAAAGAATCTCTCTTCCTTTCTTTGATTAAAGCATGACAAGCAGAGAATAGGATATTTTGAATTCATATCAGGAAGGCGGCTTAAAATGTACAAAATTCATACAGAAGAGCTGAAGTTGAAACAGATTGAAAGAATTAACTTAAAAATGACATGTATTTAAGAAAATGTTCAGGCACTGTGAGGATATAAATGAGGATGTTCCTTGTATTGTTTCCAAAGAATATTACACATTTTGGACATGTTAACATAGCTGTGTTTGTTAATAAGGTACGAATAAAGCAACTGATTCACATTAAAGCGACTGCAAACCAATATTTTAAAAGTCATCTGAAATTGATGTACTGATCCAGAACCTTATTATGTTTCCCTTGATTCTCCAGGTCTAGAAACAGAGGGTCCTGCAATGTGACTAATGTGGTTCTAGCATCTTCTGTTCTTTGCTATGTCACCCCAGGAAACATTAACTCCTATCTTCCATGTGCTACAAAATGCAATTTGAAGACTGGAGAAAAAGTTAATTTCTCCACATGCAGATTAACAAATTTGGTTAGGCATAAAATACATAAAATAAAATATGTATTAAACATAGTAGCAATTTAAGTTAATATTTAATAAATTAATGCAAATATTAATGTGTGTTTGTAGCAAATTACAATGCACTCTAAGACATGCACGCATTTAATGAAATCCAAAGTTTAAGTAAAGGAGGTACCAAATTCTCTATATTGAATAGATGTATCATTAAATACATTATCAAGAAGGTCCAAATAGCTCAAGTGAATCCTTCAGAGATTTATCAGTGAATAACATTATTAGAAGTAAGGGGAATTTTGACATTTAATATATTGCTTCACTAACTTTAAAGGCAAAATTCAAATGATAAGAATGCTGCAATTATGAAATGGAATTTCATTATAAGTTCACTATTTAAGCTAAACAGAGAAGATGATTTATAAAATGATACATATAGTTAGATCACAGAATGATTTCCGTTTCGTATCATAATGCCACTTAGGGAAACTTTTGTTTTTCTTGATTTTTTTTTCTCTAAAACAGACATTCTGGCATTTAGAAGATAGAAATGTATCATTTGACCTTTAAACTTCTGTTTCATTAATGTAACCACAAGCAACAGAGTCACTGACCGACATTTTTGCACTTTCGGGCCTTTAGCTCTTAAAGTTATTTGATAACTGCTATACCACTACTTGCTTTTTATTAGAGACACTTTTGAGGAATGTGTTACATTAAAAATAGAGCCTACTGGGTAAAGCTTAATGAATGATATCATGTAATTCAGTAAAGTGTTCTCCTGAACACCAGATTTTTGTACTTTGATGTGAGGGGGTGTATGCAGGAGGGTAAATTTTGTTTTGTTTTGTTTCCTAATTAATTAGAGAATACCATCAAATATAATTCTAAGTCTCCAATGTAAAAACATAAACTATAACTATGACATTACTTTTGATAAGAAATGTGGCACCTGACTTACACACTCAATTAGTCCTTAAGCTCTGTCTGTAGTGGTCTATGAACAGAGTAAATGCCAGATGCAGAAGAAGAGTCAAGAAAAACAACTCATACAATTTAACATTTTTTTAACAGAGAGAAAATTTCTTATAAATGCATACATTAAAATAGTTTAAAAACCTATGAGCAATGTAGAAAGGTAAAAAGTGGAATACTCCCTAGAGAATTACAGAATTTGTACTACCCAAATTACTTTGGGTAAAAAGTAATGCTGATAGGATTTCTGTTTCATATGACACAAAATTTTCTGTTTATTAAAAAAATAAACACCGTAATTGGTAAAAAAAAAAAAAATCACTTAGAAGAGACAGATTCTATTCTTTCTAAAAAGTTTAAAAGTCAAAAGTTCTCTAATTAAGATATTACAAAACTCAGGACACAGCCTATAAATGGATGTGGTACCATGTACACAAGTAAACAAGGACTGCACCAAAGCAATAACACTAGAAAGATATTGCCCCCACTAGTTAGAGAAGCTTCACTATTGTAAGTGATGGGTGAACTAAATATAGGTCTCCTAGAAGCAGAATGTGGTTCCAGCTATTTTAGTTAGCCATAGCATGTATTAGATTCATTAGAAATAAAATGCCAAGATATATCATCAAAAGGCAAGTAGTCTATCAAACCCTTTAGGTTGAAAATGTTAATGTTCATTACAAATAAGCAGTGCACTGCTACAAACACATAGATTGCAGCCCCCATGATACGTGTTTGCAGCCTCTGAAGATAGTGTTTCGTTCTTACCACTGTTGTTCAAACTTCCAAAACAAACTTAATATAAAAAAAAGAAAATGTGCATTTTATTTATACCCTCTATGTGACATAGAATTCATAGCTTTTACCAGCAATGAAAAGGTATTAAAGTTATAACAAATTATTTGTTATTTTTGTATACATTCAGTGGCATTTTGTATTTACAGCAGCAAAGATAACATATATTATAAAAGCATATTAGTTATTAGGGTATGTCAGAAATTATTATAGTATTCCACACAAATTTGGACTCATAAGCATGTTTCAGAAGGTGTAAAACATATACCACACCCAGAACCCAGATCATTAAATTTAAAATATGTTGCACAATTCAAACAGAAACATAGCCTACTCTCTTTCACCTTAGACATGCCGCGTATACTGATTTTGTGCATCCACACTTACAAGCCAACTACCACCCAGTGGAGAGAAAGAAGATCTTTCAGGGAGATTTGAAGTGTACGTCAGTTGGGGGTGACGGGGGAGAAGGTAGGGCGATGAGAAATGAAGGAAAAAGAGTGTTTAGCCTTGTTTAGATCTAAGCACTGCTGATCATCAATTCATATTTTCACAAGAGAAAAAAAAAAATGTTTCCAGGATCTCACTCTGCAGTGTTGCTTTGGGGTAAAATCGGGCTACGGATGTTCACTAATGACAAAACATTTTGGTGCTCAACCTTAGGGAAAAGAAGGGAGGAAAGAAGGGTGAGAAAAAGAAGTAAAGCTAAAGATGGAAAGAGGGAGGAAGGAAAGGAGAAAGAAGAGACAGAGAAACAGAGAGAAAGAGAGAGAGAAACATAGAGAGAGGGACCATGTGTACACATGTGTGAGAGTGACAGTGTGTGGAACGGTAAAGGAGTGTGTGCCTTTTAAACAGTGAAAGAGAACGTGAATATGAAAGTGGCTGTTAGAGCACGGAAGGGCCAGTGTGTGTGAGGATGTGAAACAGAGAGTATGTGAGTGAGTGTGTTTAAGGGAAAGAGCTTTGTGAGTGTGAGAAGATGGTACTGTAAGGGTTCAGAGGGAACATGCATGTGTATGTGACGATGATGGGAAAGGATGTGGGAAGAAGGATGGGGAATGTGAGTCAAACACAGGGAGACAAGACCACAGAATAGGAACATTAATAAGGGAGAAAAAGAAGGGATGGAGAAAGGTGAAGAGTGGAGGAAAGGCGGTTAAATATGATCAGAAATCAGAGTGGTGAAGATATACAGGAGGAGAAAATAGAAAAGGGAGGAAAGAATAGAGAGCACAGAAAAGGGACGAAAAGAGGCAATAGAGGAAAAGGAGAGTAGGAAGGAAGTGGGAAAATGGGAAAAGAAAATGAGGAGGGAGAAAAGAGAGAGGGGAGAAAACGATCAGCGGAAAGAAAGAAAGCTGAGGAGGGAGAAATTGAGCCTAAGTGTCCAAGTGAAAGGGAAAATAAATGGGAGCAGGGAGGCAGCAGTTTGAAAAAGTCGCTTAGGCTAGAGTAAAATAGAAACAAACCTGATAAACTTGTCAGACTCTCCACGAGTACCCCATGACAGTAAAACAGAGACCTTGTGAATTGAGTTTCAAAGTGGCACCTGCCCCTCCTAAACCTCACACTTCACTCATCCCTGGGCTACTTGGCGTTCCCGCAAAGTGCTTTAGCATCACGCGTCCAGCTTCCTACCTGCCCCAGCATCAAGGGGCCAGGCACCGGGCAGAAGCAGCACCTGTATTCCTTGCGGTGTGGTTTTTTGATGGTGATCACCACCAGCATTCTTACTCGGGGTTAAATAAATAAATAAATAAATAAAAGCAAGAAGGGTGGAAAGAGACACAGAAAGAAAGACTGAGACAAGTACGAAAAGCACGCCGTTCATCCTACCTAAGCACCGCCGTGTCCCCTTTTCTGACCATCATGTTGTCCACGGCCGCCCAGGGGAAGTCCACACTCTGTCCAGCCGGGAGGCAGGAGGGTAGCAGGCAGCACAGGCTGAGGAGCACCGCCGCCAGCCACTGGTTCGAGCAACAAGCACCCTGCACCAACAGCATCATGTCCATCCCTGCTAGGGCTGCTCACTCTCCAGCAGCTTTCAGCTCGCACTCCCCCACCCCCTGGTGCTGGCGAGTCTTCCCGGGAACCAGGCGGCGCGCCACAGGATTTTTTTTCTTTTTTTTTTTTCTTTTTTTTTCTTTTTTCTTTTTTTTTTTTCTTATTTTGTGGGGGGAGTTTTGGGAGGTGGGGGGTGGGGGGTTTCTTTCCTTTCTTTTTTTTTTTCCTTCCCCCTCTAGTTGTTGGCTGTTGTTTCTCTCTCTCTCTCTCTCTCTCTCTCTCTTTTTTTTTTTTTTTTTTTTGCCTCCCCTCCTCCTTCTCTTCGCTTTCCCTCCCTCCCTCCCCTCCCACCCCCTGGCACCACACTACACCTCCTCTCGGTTGCGTTTGGCCGAGTCCGGAGTGAGTCTAATTCTCGGGCGGCTCGCACACCATCTAGCGAGGAGGCGAGCGCGCCGGCGAGTGAGGGAGGAGGCGCGGCGGCGGCGGAGGCAGGGCGAGCGGCGGCGGCGGGCGGCTGCAATCGCAGCAGCAGCAGCAGAAGCAGCGCGGGGCGCAGCGGCGGCCGCTGGCCCCCGGGCTCGCGCGCGTTGCCAAGCGGCCGTTTCCTTAGCAACCCCGCCCGGGGACTGGGGATGCAGCGGGGTGGGGGGGATGAAGGGGAGAAAAAAAAGAAAACGGGGGAAAAAATCCCGAGGAGGTATATCACAATTACGCAAAGTGAGAGGAAAAGAGAGCTGGGTCTTAGACAAAATGCTACCCTTCTTGTCATATGCACTAGAGATGTTTTGCTAGAAAAGTCTCCGCGTCGGTGCTGAGGTGAAGAGAGCCGAGGGGCGCATTGCTTTTCCTCTCTGGTGCGTTTTACCTCATGAGACACCGTAACTTTAAAGTCCTCCAAGTTGTAGTCGGCGCCATCATGACGCTGAGGACCGTGAGATTTTATTGTTTATTTTTTTCCAATCTCGCTTGGGCGACGGCACTACAGTCGACAAGTTGGCTACAACCGGCCAACTAGTTCACTCTTTACCTCTTTTCGGAAATAGGTAGGACGGTGGCGGGAGCGCTGCTTTTTGAGGGCACCTGAAAGGGTGCGTGCAAGGCCCTGCGGTAGCGAAGCTGGTGTGTCTACTGGGTCAGTCAATACGGATTGGAGGGCGCCCGCTACCCGTCCCTCGTGCATGCTGACACTAAACGGTGTGTGTGTGAGGCATGGTCGAAGCGGAGGGTGTGTGTGGATGTGTGTGTGTGTGTGTGTGTGGATGTGTGTGTGTGATATGCGCGCGCACGGGCCTGTGGGCGCGCGGCACGCAGGCGCGGTGGGAGGGACGGGGCGGGTCGAGGCTGGACGCAGTCGGGAAGAGACTGCAATCAAGTGTTTTAATTGTGTAGAGCCAGGCAGTCCTGTTATGTAAGAGGCAGTTTAACCCCTTTGAGCCTATCAGGCATAATGATCAGTGCATCCGAATCTAGACAGGGCAGAGTTTTCGGGTTTAACGAGTCACGGGGTTATATATTTTTTTAACAGCCTCCTAACCAGGTTGGACAGATTTCCTCCTCGCGACACAGAGCGGCTCCCTCTTGTTTCGCACACCGCAGCCTCCTAACCGCTCGCCCCGCCGCTGGGAGCCGCTGTCCTGGCCTAAGGCAGAGCCAGGTGCTGCGCAAGGGGCCGCCCCCTACCCTTTCCTACTTCTTCGCTTCTTAAACTCATTTCCAGATTCAAGACCCTTTAGCTATTCCGGGCCATTTACAGATCAATGCGAGAACCGAGGCTGGAGTCAATAGCAGTTACGCCAATCAATCTTCTTCAGTGAGGAGTTTGGGAAGCAGAGCAGGGAAGTGGAGAGAAACAAGTAATTAAAAAAATATGCTCACCACCACCACCACCACCCTCATTTCCCTTAAGCAGTCTTTGAAGATTTTCTTCGCCTTGACTCCAGTCCTTCTTCCCTTGGAGGAAATAAATAAAGCAAAACCGCACATCCCTAACTCGTTTTCCATAATGCTAGCAGGATCCTTTGGCAAAGCGCACAGAAGCAATAATCTCTGCAGGGGTCAGCATCCGGCTGCCTCCCCAGACTGAGCTCTTTACGAGGCAGGCAGGGAGTCGTTTTGCTTGGCGGTATCGGTGCTCAGGGTGATTTTTATCGCAGTGCATGAGGATATATGGGAGGAAACGGGGAAAGGGAAGTGTTCCCATCACCTGTGACCACCAAACTGGCTGCTTCAAGAGCCCCTAACCAGCATCGCCTCTCTGTTGAACTGACACTCCAAGGCTAGGCAATTAACCGAGACGTTTGCAGCAGGAGTTACTGTTATTAGTATTCAAGCTTAACTCTCAAACCCGGCTCAGAAATTGAGAGTGCAGTAGTATTCAACCGCATTTTGAGACATCAATAAAATGTTAGTCATTTGCGGATGAATGAAAACATTTTCTTTACCGTCTGGTATGCTAGGGAAATAATTGTCAAATGACAGACTCTTGCTAATATTGGTGCCAAATACCTAGATAACACTGTCATCTTGTTAACTGTGTTTTTCTTTCTCCCGTGGTACACTGATGGATAAAGCTTAAAATTATCTAGGGCAAACGGGAGATTAGAAGAATCAGCATGTCATATGCATGGGCAAAACTATGCAGTATTATTTAATATTTTCTCTAGAAATGATCTAGATCCCATTGAAAAGAAGCAGAAGGCACAGCTTCCGGCATTGTGACTCAGTTTAGTGCTATTTTATGCAAGGATGGGATGCCAGCGTTTTCTAGTACAAGCTATGAAAACCATCCTTTTGTAACTGCTGTTTCCCAGAGATCTGACATCTTGGCGGGGGGGGGGGGGGGGGGGGGGAGGGGAGAGGGAGGGGGAGAATTTCCGTGACCAGGGATGGAGCTGTGCAGCAGTTTTAATATGTACAACAACCCTTCGGGCTTGTAAAAGGAAACTGGAACCACTTCTATTTAAAGGCAAAGAGTTTATTTTCATTGTTTCTAGTTTTTATCTCAATTGCCATTCACTGATCATAAAGCACTTAAGTCTCACAAAATCTATCCAAAGGAAGCAATAACTAAACCCAGTTTATAGATGCATGGACTACTGGGAAGATTATTTTCATGTACATCAGGTAGCCCCTATTACTATGTGTACTTTTTCTGCCTTTCTGACTAGGGAGGAATATGATTTTAAAAGCTCCTATGACTTTCTTTTGTCTTCATTCTTTCTAAGGGTATATTTCTGAGAGGATGTTACAGGGTTTCCAATATTTGCTTTTGCAGTCTACAATTTCTAACAAGCAGAGGCTTAAATTCTGGCAGTCTTGGCTTCTTCTGAGGGAAAGCCAGAACAAAAAAACAAGTAACAACAAAATGAAAGAAAGAAAACCTCCCAGCTCAGACACCACATGGTTCCTTAGAAGAACATTTTTAAAGTATCACGAAGAGGTAACAGCATCGTTTGAACTTCTTAGATGGGAAGGATTGGAATGGTTATTGTAAGATGTAGGATACTCTTTTGGACAGAGTTTTAAGAACTGGGATTGCAATGAATTACTACTTCCTTTTGAATCATGTATATTTATTTTATTTTCAAAGCTCAACTTCTAATATTCAAAAAAAAAAAGTGAAACTAATTTGAGTTCCTTTGGAAGGAGAAAGGTGGAGCCCAATGTGTGCAATAGTTGATTATGTCATTATCTAGATTGGTTTACATCCCTGTTTTTCATGCCCTAAGACCTCAGAGGTGTTGGAAAGGTAGTTATAAGGAAGTTTCTTAAGCTTTCATAGTTTAACAAGCTTTATTTTTACAGTGTAAATTAAATTCATATTAGGAAAAAACGTAGAATATAAATTCACATTTGTTTTCTGATGATGAGTGTGTAGACCCATATACCTCTTTCATGCTCTTACTGTTTGGCATGAGAAATTTTAGGTACAGGTCCCAGCTAATGGAAACAGCTAATGAGAGCACTTTGTAATTCCTGAGAGTTGGTCAGGTAGCCCTTATAATCAGGACATATGAATAATAGCTCCCTAACTTGGGGCCATAATTGACTCTTTGAATTAAGCTGGTTTAAATTTGGAACACGTTGCCAACTTAAACTGACGTATAGTAATGATTTGCAGGTCACTGTGAGAACTACAAAGAATTTTGGTGGGGGCAGGAAGATATTCCTTTATAGAAAATTTTCTCCAGCTAGACAATTTTGACATTTTGGGACAGCTAATTTGTTGTGGGGATTGTCTTGTGCATTGGAATATGTTTAGCAGCATCCCAGGCCTCTACTCACTAGATGTCAGTTCTAAGAACTAACTTGAATCTTTGTATTCTCTATATAGTGACAGCTACAGGGTATGCACTTAGGAAATGGCTGTTGAATAAAGGAGAGGAAAAACAAAGTCATTTCACCATTGACTCTCTGCAAAAGTCATATAGTTATTAATTCATTTACAATTTTTATCACATTATCTATTAAATGTAGATATTAAGCAAAGAGATAAGAAGTGGGAGCGGTGAGGGGTGCAAGAATATCTATGATACTTTCAAAGTGTTTCAAACCATTCCCATAGAATGGCTCTGAAAATTTCACCTAAGTACTTAAATCAGAAAGTGAAGTCTTATGATAAATGTGGGTGGAAATTATTTTTAAAGTATTAAAATTTTTATCCTTTGCATTTGTAAGACAATGAGTACAGCTTTGACTATTTATCATCACATATTTACATGGGTTCTGAAAAAAAAAACTAATAATTACCTCCATCATTATTTATTTAAGGTTTTTCCTCACCTATTTCCAAAAGAACTTTGGGGATCTCAAGCGCATCTATTTATATGTCAATTTAAATATTTTCTATTGGAAGAACATGGATGTAAAATCTTACACTTTCAAACTAGTATTCTATTTTATTATTTCTTTTTATTTCCTAAAGAGTTCTAGCTCTGATTGCAGAATATATACAATATATCTTGTATACATATTTTTATAAAGATTTTATTGAGGGGAAATTGTAGGTTTACAACAAAATTAAGAGAGGTACATGGATTTCCTTTATACACTCTCCCCCATTATCAGCATCACCTGCCACAATGGCAGTTTTATTTTTTTTAAACAAGGATGAACCTACATTGACAGATCATAAGCACCCAAAGTCTATTGTTTACCTTAGGCTTCACTCTTGGTGTTGTACGTTCTATGGGTTTGGTCCAATGTATTATAACATACATCCATCATTATAATATCGTACACAGTATCATCACTACTCTAAAAATCCTCTGTGCTCTCTCCTATTCATCTCTCCCTTGGCAACTTCTAATCTTTTTATTGTCTCCATAGTTTTGCTTTCTCCAGAATGTCATATATTTGCAAACATACAGTATATTGTCTTTCCAGACTGGCTTCTTTCACGGTAATAAAACATT
Source organism: Panthera pardus (assembly GCF_024362965.1). Taxonomy (NCBI): domain Eukaryota; kingdom Metazoa; phylum Chordata; class Mammalia; order Carnivora; family Felidae; genus Panthera; species Panthera pardus. Next base: position 47,005,299 of record NW_026526666.1, on the reverse strand, counting down.
TACGTTTCCTCCATGCCTTACCATAAATTAATAGCTGATCTGTTTTTAGTACTAAATAATATCCCATTGTCTAAATGTACCCCCGTTTATTTATCCATTCACCTAATTAAGGATACATTGATTGCTTACAGGTTTTGGCAGTTATAAACAAAGCCAAAATGTCCATATGCAGGTTTTTGTGTGAACATACATTTTCAGCTTCTCTGGGTAAATGCCAAGGAGTGGTGGAATTATTGAATCATATGGTAAGGGTATGTTTACCTTTTTTAAGAAATCACCAAACTGTCTTCCAAAGGGGCTGTACCATTTTTGCCTTCCCATCAGCACTGTGTGGGAATTCCAGTTGTTCCACATCTCCACTAGAGTTTAGTATTGTCAGAGTTAGTATTGAACTGGCTTTGGGCCGTTCAAAGACGTGTGTAATGGTATGTCATTTTCATTCACATTCCCCGATGACATATGATGTGAAGCAGCTTTTTACATGCTTACTTGCCATCTATATATCTTCTTTGATGGGATGTATATAAAGGTCTTTGGCTCACTTTTTAATCAAGTTGTCTATTTTCTAATTGTTCAGTTTTGAGAGTTTGTTCTTTGCATATTTTGGATAAAAGTCTTCTATCAGATGTGTCCTTTGCAAATATTTTCTCGTAGTCTATGGCTTGTTTTCTAATTATCTTTATGTTGCATAGAGCAAAAGCTTTTTTTATTTTAATGAATTTTAGCTTACCAAATATTTCTTTCATGGATTGTGTTTTGTGCTGTATCAAAAAAAAGGCATCACCATACCCAAGGTCACCTAGATTTTCTTCTAAGATGCCTTCTAGGAATTATACAGTTTTGTGTTTTATATTTAAGTCTGTGATCCTTTTTGAAGTTAATTGCTGTGAAGGGTGTTATATATGTGTGTGTGTGTGTGTGTATATATATATATATATATATATATATATATATATATATATGGAGCAGATCCTTACTGTATAAATTTATAAGCCATCTTGACTGGAATTGGTGATTTTTAATTTGGATGAATTTTTACTACTAAGTTTTCATAGCAAAGGTGTGAAAGCATGGCTTTAAAACATGGTCCTAAGTAGAAAGAAAATAGCTATTGCCATTTCATTCCGTGACCACTTCTAGCAACTATTGGGATTTTTATTTCTCTTTAGTAAGCTATGATATTCATAGTGAAGTAAGTCATTGTTTTCCCTAAGATTAGAGAAAACCAGCCAGGTTTGAAGTGGAATAACTTTAAAGGACTATATAAAATACCTTTGCAAATTCATAAAAGCCACCCGTGTACATAGTATCTTTTTTTTTCTGATGAAAAACACATGTTTAACAACACACTTTCAGAAAAGTACATAAAATATAAAGGTGTAGCTTAGTGCACACCTTTTTTTTTTAATGTTTATTTATTTTTGAGAGAGAGGGAGAGTGTGAGCAGGGTAGGGAGCAGGCAGAGAGAGAGGGAGAGGATCCAAAGCAGGCTCTGCCTGACAGCAGAGAGCCTAACATGGGACTCGAACTCACAAACCATGAGATCATGATGTGAGCTGCAGTTGGACGCTTAACCGACTGAGCCATCCAGGCTCCCCTTAGTGCAGTATTTTTTTTTAAAAAAAATTTTAGGGTGGTGGCTCAGTCGGTTAAGCGTCCGACTTCAGCTCAGGTCACGATCTTGCGGTCCACGAGTTTGAGCCCCGCGTCGGGCTCTGGGCTGATGGCTCAGAGCCTGGAGCTTGCTTCCGATTCTGTGTCGCCCTCTCTCTCTGCCCCTCCCCCATTCATGCTGTGTCTCTCTCTGTCTCAAAAATAAATAAACGTCAAAAAAAATTAAAAAAAAAAAATTTTAATGTTTATTTATTTTTGAGAGAGAGAGAGAGCTCAAGAGGAGAAGAGCCAGAGAGAGAGGGAGGGAGACACAGAATTTGAAGCAGGCTCCAGGCTCCGAGCTGCGAGTTGCAAGCTGTCAGCACAGAGCCCCATGCAGGGCTCGAATTCACGAACCATGAGATCACCAGATCATGACCTGAGCAGAAGTCAGACGCCCAACCGACTGAGCCACCCAGGTGCCCCAGTGCAGTATTATTTAAAGTTAACCTCCATTTAATTCTACTCAGATTAAGAAATAGAAAATTGGTAGCACCCCTAGAGGACTTCTGGAAGCACTTTGTAATCCCAACCCCCATCTTCTCACATAAAATTGGTCCCTAGAACTATTTTGTGGTTTTCATTTCCTCATTTTCTTTATATTTTCACTACTTAGTTTTGCATCCTTTCTAAACAATGGCTTGCTTTCCTATATACTCATCTAAAAGTCATATCAATCATAGAATATGTAATGATACAGTATATACATTTTTGCATCTGGATTCTTTTGCTGAACATCATATTTTAAAATTTCTCTGTGCTGTTGTACAGGTGATGTCCCTTCAGGGTTAAAAAAAAAATGTTTTTAATATTTATTTATTTTTGAGAGAGAGACAGAGCAGGGGAGGGGCAGAGAGAGGGAGACACAGAATCTGAAGCAGGCTCCAGGCTCTAAGCTGTCAGTACAGAGCCCGACAGGGAGCTTGAACCCACGAACTATGAGATCACGACCCGAGCCGAAGTCAGACTTTTAACCAACAGAGCCATCCAGGCACCCACCATCAGTTTTTTTTGTTTTTGTTGTTTTTCGTTTTTTAATGCTTATTTATTTTTGAGAGAGAGTGCATGCGTCCAAGCAAGTGTGGGAGGGGCAGAGAGAGAGGGAGACAGAGCTCTGCACTGTCAGTGGAGAACCCCATGCAGGGCTCAAACTCAAAAACTGTGACATCATGACCTGAGCCAAAGTCAGACACTTAACCGACTGAGCCACCCAGGTGCCCCCTTTCAGTTTTTTTTTTTTTTAATCTATGCAGCATTCCATAGTATGAATATACAATTATATTATATATTTATCCATTATATTATTGACAGACATTTATGTTTTATATTTCTACCTCATACAGACAATGATAGTATGAACATTCTTGCACATCAGTGCTGAAAACTTCCTCAGTATTGAATAAAGCTAGGCTGCAAGTTTGTGGAAAACACACACACACACACGCACACACATTTTAAGGAATTGGTTTATAGAGTGGGAAAACTGTGAAGTCTAAGATCTGCAGAATAGGCAGGCAGGCCCCAGACCCGCAGAAGATCTGATGTTACAGCTTGTATTTATAGACAGTCTAGAGGCAGAATTCACTCCTCCTCAGAAGACCTCAGTCAGTTTTGTCTTAAGGCCTTAGGCCTATTGAATGAGCCACACCCACATTATGGAGGGTAATCTGCTTTACTCAAAGTCCACTGATCTAAATGTTAATCTCATCTAAAGAATTCCTTCACAGCAACATCAAGACTGGTATCTGACCAAATATCTGGGTACCATAGTCTAGTCAAGTTGACACGTAAGATGAACAATCACAGTGGTTTACTTCCAGTTTATTGCTATGCTGATGGGTAGGCCCTGCCCATCTCAGCTTCAAGTGAGAGGGTTTCTTAAGATACCAGCTCTTGGCTGCCCCATATTGTATTCTGACGTGATTTCATATCAGTGTTAAACTAAAAATTCTCTTGTTACTTAAATCAAATACATAACATTAAGAAGGCTTGTGTTTTTTTCTTAAATCATATTAGATGAAGGATAAATGGAGGAGACAACTTTTATTTTTTGTTGTTGTTTTGTGACTATTGCCTGTGTTTGTTTTAATCATAGACCTTTAAAAACTTTGCTGTTAGAAACTGTATCAAAACTATAATAGCAGACAAACCAATTTCAAATTGGGACAGATGAGAATGCTGAAGCATCCCTACCTTGAACTCACTTCTGTTAGAGCCAATTTCGAATCCTATGAACTGAGTAGAATGTCAAGCATTATTCAGAAAGACTGTGTTTATAAAGATAGGACTCTCTCGCCCAGCAAGTTTACAAAGATCATATTTATTTTTCAGGTGGCCTACTTATCAATACTAGTCCTTCAGTCGCCTCTAGAATTTGAATCACCACTAATTTATTCTCCACTGCTATTATTTTGTCATTTTGGGAATGTTATATAAATGGAATCATACCATGCATCCTTTTGAAGATGCTTTTCATTTGTATGCCACAATGCCCTTGAGCTCCATCCAAGTTGTTTCTTGCATCAGTGGTTTCTTTTACTGCAGAGTAGTGTAAGGAATGGATGTACCACAGTTTGTTTAACCATTCACAAAGCTCAGGATATTTTAATTATTGCCAATTTGGGGCTACTACCAATAAAGCTGCTGTGTCCAATCATGTTTAGATTTTTATACAGACTTACTTTCATTTCTGGAATAAATATCCATAATGTGATTGTTGGATCATGTAAAAGTCTGTTTAGTTTTTGAAAGAGAAACTTCCAGCCTGATCGCAGAGTGGCTGCACCGTTTTACATTCCAACAGCAGTATAGGGCAGATCCAGTTTCTCCCATCTTCACAGCATTTTGTTATTGTCACTAGTTTTAATGTTAGCTTTGCCAATTTGTAATGATATCTCATACAAATGTATCATTCATTGTGATTTTCATTTTGTATTTCATTTCATTGTAATTTTCATATTTCATTCAGTGTGTTTTAATTTGAATTTTCCTAATAACTGATAGTGTTAGCTATCTTCTCATGTGCTTCACCACCCTAGAATCTTCTTCAGTGAAATAACTCTTCATGTCATTTGCCTATTTAAAAAAATTTTTTTAATGTTTATTTATTTTTGAGAGAGAGAGACAGAGAGACAGAGAGAGAGAGACAGAGCATGAGCAGGGGAGGGGCAGAAAGAGAGGGAGACACAGGATCTGAAGCAGGCTCCAGGCTCTGAGCTGCCAGCACAGAGCCTGACTTGGGGCTCAAACTCACAAACCGCGAGATCATGACCTGAGCCGAAATCAGAGGCTTAACCTACTGAGCCATCTAGGCACCCCATCATTTGCTCATTTTCTAATCAAATTGTTTTTCTTACTAAGTTTGAGTGTTTTTAAAAAAAATATATTTCAGATATGAATTCTTTTTCAAATATGTGATTTGGAAATATTTTCTTTTAGGCTGTGCTTTTCATTTCATCCTCTTAAAGTTTTTCAGAAAGCAAAATTTTTAATTTTTTAATGTTCTTTTTACTTATTTTGAGAGAGAGAAAACATGAGCAGAGGAAAGGGGGAGAAGAAGGGAGGTGGCGGGGGAGAGAAAGAGAGAGAGAGAGAGAGAGAGAGAGAGAGAGAGAGAGAATCCCAAGCAGGCTTCCTGCTGAGTGCAGAGCCCAATGCAGGGCTCCATTCCCATGACTGTGAGATCATGACCTGAGCTAAAATCAAGAGTTGGTCACGCAACTTACTGAACCACCCAGGCACCCCACAAAATTTTTAATTTGAATGAAGTTTAGTTTGTCAATTAAAAAAAAAATTATGAATCCTGCTTTCTGTATCATATCTTAGAACACTCACCAAGCACTAGGTCCTGCAGGTTTTCTACTGTTTTCTTCTTAAAATTTGATATTTTTCCATCTAAATCTATGATTCGCTTAGAGTCATATTTTATGCACGTTATGATGTTAGGACCAAGATTGTTTTTGTTTTTATTTTTTTATTTTGTCTACGGATACTCAATTGGTCCAATTATGCCAATTATTTTTGAAAAGCCTGTACTTCTTGCACTGAATTATTTTTGTTCCTTTCTCAAAAGTCAGTTGTGTGGGACTATTTCTGGGTTCTTTATTCTGTTTATTTGATCTCTGTGTCTGTCTCTTCACTATTTTCGATCATTATAAACTGTATAAGTCTTCAAATGAGGCAAAGTGGTTCCACCTACTTTATTCATCTTTATCAAAATTGTTATAATTATTCTAGTTCCTTTGCCTCTTGATATATATTTTGGAATAATCTATAATAATTTGTATATGTACAAAAAACATTTTTGTATTCTCATTGGAATTTTTTTAAAACTATATATCATTCTGGGGAAAATTGACTCCTTTGCTGTATTGAGACTTCCAATCCATGAACATGGCATATTACTCCATTTCCTTAAAATTTCTTTGACTTCTTTCAAAACCATTGTATAGTTTTCAACATATAAGTCCTTTTCTATTAGATTTATACCTAAATATTTTACTTTTATTTTGAACATATGTAAGTGGCATTGCATTCAGTTTTCATTTTTCCATCATTAATATATAGAAATAACAATTAATTTTGGGGAGTGCCTGGGTGGCTCAGTCGGTTAAGCATCTGACTCTTGATTTTGGCTCAGGTCATGATCTCAGAGTTCATGGGATCAGCCCCACATGCAGCTTTGTGCTGGTGGCGTGGAGCCTGCTTGCGATTCTCTCTCTCCCTCTCTCTGACCCTTCCCAACTCATGCTCTCTCTCTCTCTCTCTCTCTCTGTCTCAAAATGAATAAATAAAAATTTATAAAGAAAAAATACAATTAATTTTTATGTTTGACCTTGTATCTTACGATGGACCTCACTTATGAGTTAATTAAATTAACAAGTTAATTTTGTACATTTGTTGTGATATTCTACATAAACCATTATTTCATCTACAAATAGGAACAATTTTCAGTTTTATTTCTTTGTGCTAATTTGTTTCTTTGTTTTTGTTTATTTCGGTTTGCCCATTGTGATAGCTAGAACTTCCAGTAATAGATTGAATAGGAGTGGAGAGTGTAGAGATCCTTGCTTTGTTCCTGATTTGTGGGTAAGGCATTCAGTCTTTCACCATTAAGTGTGATATTAGCTATAAGGTTTTTTGGTAAATACTATTTATCCAGTTGAGGAAGTTCTACTGTATTTCTAATTTCTGAATGGATGCTGAATTTTGTTGAATGCTTTTTCTGCATCAGTTGATGTCATATGACCTTTATCTTTTGTAGTCTATTAATATGGAGGATTACACTAATTGATTTTTGAATATTGACCAAGCCATTTTTCTATTGTTCTGTCTAATGTTATGAGATGGATGTTATGTCTAACGTTATGAGATGATGTGGTCTCCAACTGTAATTTTACTTTTGTCTATTTCTTCTTTTAATTCTATCAGTTTTGGGTTCACACATTTTACAGTTCTGTTGTGTGATGCATGCACAATTACGATTGCTATAATTTTGTAATGGATTACCACTTTTCTCCTTAAGTAATGTTTGTCTCTACCTGTCTGTCCCTGGTGATTTTCTTTGCTCTGAAGTGTATTTTATTTGATAGGAATGGAGCCCCTTCTTTTTTCATTTGATTCATGTTTGCCTGGCATATCTTTCTCTATTCTTTCACTTTCAAACTACGCATATTCTTACATTTAAAATGAGTTTCTTCCACACGGTATATAGCTGGGTCATTTTTTTCTTAATCCACTCTATCAGTCTACATTGTTTAATGTATGTAGTTATGCCATTTATATTTAGTTTACTAATTTATAAACCGGGATATATTATACTATTTTGTTATTTTTGTTTTTGTTTGTTCCCTTTGTTTTTTGTTTCTATTTTCTTTCCTCCTGCCTTACACAGGTTGAAACTTTCTAGAACTGCATTTTTATTTATGATAGTATTTTTCAGTGTATTTCTTTGTATAGCCTTTTTAGTAGTTATTAAGGTATTACAATGTATATACTAAATTTGTCATAGTATACTAGTTTCAAAATCTTACCTTTACACATTAAGTGTAGATACCTTCTGTCCCTTAAAATCTGTTTAACTTTCCCATTTGTAGTATAATTATCTTAAGTATTTTTTATATATACATGGGGAACATCAGATGATATTATAAGTTTTGCTTCAACCATTAAAATAATTTATAAACTCAAGATGAAAAGGAAACTTTATTATGTTTACCCATATATTTACTCTTTCTGTTGTTCTTTGATCTCTCCCTATGTCAACAAATTCTTTTAGTTTTTCTTCATCTGAGAATGTCTTTATTTTCCCCCAATTCCTGAAGTATATTTTTGCTGACTATGGAATTTTATGAGTTGACAGTTCTTTGCTTTTAACACTTGAAAAATATGCCACTTCTTTCTGGATTCCATGGTCTCTAATAAGATATCTACTTTCATTCAAATTGTTTTTCTCCAATAAGTAAAGAGTCATGTATTGTGTGCTATTTTCAAAAATAGTATTTTTGTTTTAGTTTTCAAAAGTTTTACTATGATTTATCTTCTATAAATTTTCTGGGGTTCAACCTGTTTAGGATTTGCTGAGCCTCTTGAACCTGTAGGTTATGTCTTATGCCAGATTTGAGACATTCTCAATCCTTATTTCTTCAAACACTTTTTCAGTCCCTCTCTCTTTATCCTTTGTTTCCAAGACTCCAGTGGCAGAAATATTAGATCTTCTATTATAGTCCCACAAATTCCTGAGGATCTGTGTTTATTTTTTATTTTTGTTTTTCCAGTCTATTTTCTCCCAGTTCAGACTAGGTAATATTATTCTATCTTTGAGTTTGCTAATTTTTTACTCTTCCCTCTCCATTCTGCTGTTGATCATAGTCATTGAGTTTTTAGTTTTGGTTATTTTTCTGTTCTAAAATTTCATTTTAGTTTTTCTTTGTACTTTCTATTTCTTTGCTGAGACTCTTTCTTTGTTGAGACTTTCTTTTTTGAAATTAAAATTTTTTTCATTGTTTCCAGCAATTAGTTGCAGCATTTTTATGATGACTGCTCTAAAATCTTTTACAGATAATTCTCAACATCTCTGTCATCTTGGTGTTGACATCTGTTGATTTCTTTTTCTCATTCAAGTTGAAGTTTTTGTGGGTCATGTTATGATAAATGATTTTTTCTAACTGAAAATTGATTACTGGGGTATTATGACACTGGAAATAATTTAAAGCATCTATTTTATTGGTCTTTCTCTGGCACCCTTCTGCCAGGGAAGGAGGGTGCTTCTTTGTGCCAGATCAGGGTAGAACTCTACGTCTCCACCCAGGGAAAAGTGGGGAGGGTTTCCATGTTATTAGTGGGCTGGTGTGGAAAATCAGATTCCCAATAGGCCTCCGCTGATATTACACTGCCTGGGAGGGGAACCGTACCTTTATACTACTTCCTACATGGCTTCCACTGATACCATAGTGGGAGGAATGGCCTTACTTATGAGTGATTGTGAAATTTTTGACTTTCGAATAAGCCTCCTCTGACACCACCATGGCAGGGATGGACAGGGTATGTCATTACTGCCTGATGGGGATGAAAATCCTGCCCACGAAACTCAAACATTTTTTATTGTATCTACTTATGTATTTGTGTATGTATGTATGTATGTATGTATGTATGTATCTATGTATCTATCTATCTATCGATCATCTATCTATTGAATTATAGCTCACATACAATGTTACATTAGGTCCAGGTGTACCACATAGTGATTCCACAGCTCTATACATTATACTGCTCACCACAAGTGTAGCTACCATCAGTCAACTCAATCTTTTTTGGTTTTTTTTTTTTAATATTTATTTATTTTTGAGACAGAGGAAGACATAGCATGAACGGGGGAGCGTCAGAGAGAGGGAGACACAGAATCAGAAGCAGGCTCCAGGCTCCGAGCTGTCAGCACAGAGCCTGACGCGGGGCTCAAACTCCCGGACTGTGAGGTCATGACCTGAGCCAAAGTCAGATGCTTAACCAACTGAGCCACACAGGCACCCCATACTCAACCTTTTTTAATATCATTCCCTCCTTTCTACCCACCCCCCAGCAACTTCTTCACCCCTACCTACCCTTGCAGGAAAGGAAATTTGGGAAGCTTTATTGCAGCCTGGTAAGAGTAGTCTAGTCTCCTTATGGAGTTTTTCTGGCGAAGGTAGTGTTGGGATGCAGTTTTTTTCAGTAGTATTTGGCAGAACTAGAGCAATTATTGTCTAAAAGCGTTCTTCTTGCTAGGCTGCCCTTTTCTCATACTTTGGCTAGAGAAAGTAGGCTTTTATTGGCAGGGTTTTGTTTTGTTTGTTTTTTTGTCTATGCCTATTGGCATTTCTGAGTTGCCACTTTCTCTATCACCCAGGCTGGCATAATACATGAGGGAAAGTGAAAACCCAGGAAATGCAGAGCCATGTTGTTTCTCAGGTCCTCAGGTTTTTAGCCTGCTGGTCTTCTTTTCCCTACCTTTCAGAGTCATCTTACGTTTGTTTAAATATGACAAGTTTTTAATGTTCTTAGTAGAAAGAATGGGGTATTGTACATCGAATCCATCTTTCCCAACACATGACTGCACTAATTTTTTTCATTATAAATTGATTTTTTTCTGGTAAGCTCAACCTAGGGTTTCAGATCTTCTATCTCAGAAGATGTTGCTTGAAATGGACTTGTTCATTACCACCATAGAATATTTACTGTCAGTAATGTTGGCAAGGGAAACAAAAACTTAAGGAAGAAAAATTTAGTGTTTAATGAACTTTCTCAGTTACACAACTTCTCTGACCCAATAAATATTTCACAACACCTAGGCTTTATATGTGTTTATATGATACCACCGAAATGACTATGTCTCTACCAGCCTATATGTTTGTAATTCTGTCACTATTGTTGATTGTCTAGGTCAATCAGAAAAACTTTGTTGCAATATAAATAAATATGAAGATGGCTATATACAGTGGAAAGATCTCATGGCTATAAATGAAGAAAAAGTCAAAATTTTTATGAGTGTAGCTAATTCGAATCAGTACTTTTAAGTTAAATGATAATTATAACTGGAGTGAAAACTGAAATAGAGGACAGGAGACCTCAATTCTTAATAAGTTTAGCTACCTAGTGGAAAGGGATCAGAAACAAATCTTTTTCCTTGGTCTCTATTACAACTCTTGCCAGGCAGCAGGGTTGGAGTAACATATAACCTTTAACTTTTTTTTTTTTTTTTCAGAATAATTGGATGGACTATGTATGTTTACTGATTGAATAATGTGGATTAATGCTACCTGATCACATGTCATCTTATTCCTTCTTGGGCACTCAGTGTTTACTCTCCATCTCTTAATTCCTCAGAATACAATGACTGGATGTGAGCTGTGCACACAATTGATTTCTGTTTATTATTATTATTATTAGATATTATTTTAATATTATAGTTTAAATATATCATTCAATGTAAAAGACATACAAACTCATTTTTTTCTTGGAGTTTAAGGGAAACATTTGGACCATGATATACATAGATAGATTGTGTACACATGGATACACGTGGATTTGTGCACATGGATAGATTATGAATAATGGACAAAAGTCAAAGTTAGATTTACAGGATTAAAAGAATTAAAATTTGGGGGCATCTGGGTGGCTCAAGTTGGTTAAGAGGCTGACTCTTGATTTTAGCTCAGGTCATGATCTCATAGTTTGTAGGGTTTGAGCCCCACATTGGCTCTGTGCTGTTTGGGATTCTCTTTCCCCCTTCTCTGCCCCTCCCCCCACTCAAGTCACCTCTCTCTCTCTCTCTCTCTCTCTCTTCCACAGTGAATAAAATTTAAAAAACATTAAGATGTCTTTAGACATATAATTTTGGTAGGAGAGTAAACACTTTACTTTTATCTTGGTACATACATATCCTTTCCTAGCATGACCATGCAATGCATGTGCACAAACACTTTATTATTAATGCAAGATATTTAAGGGACTGGCATTGTTTTAAATAATATTTTAATGAAACTCATGAAAATAGTTTTATAATTGAGAAACGTCTGTAGTCTAAAGGATATCTTCCCAACCCCACAACCTCTACAGGAAGCATGTAAATGATCAGGTCTTAGAACAAATAAAATTATACTCTATTTCCGTAATTATAATCTAGGGGCTACACTTACACTTTTCTGTCAGTTTTAATTGCATTTATAAGGTAAGATTTATTTGTGATTATTTATGGATGATCTAATTTTCCATTACCCAAAAAGCAGATCCAGATGCTTTTAGGAACTCTTAATAATATTTAGTCCTGATTCTCTGAGAAGGGAGAGAAGGATTGTGGCCAGACAATAACAAAATTTCTTATAGTCTGATTAGCTCATTTTTCCAAATGCTTTTTCTGTTGGTCATATCACCATTCAGAATCCAATTTTGGCATTCTCAAATGACTCATATATCTGGATTATTCATATATAATGAGTGTGTTATTCTCTGGTGCAGGATCACATGGCTTTTGGATACTGAAACCAACTTTACTTCATTATGACTGATTTCCTAACGTTCCACACAATTTTCACTGCAGAAGGGAGGCAGCAGCATGGAAGTGATGATGAATTAATATTTATTATAATTACTTCTCAAATAATTGCTATTTATATTTATCCTGATTCCACCTCACAATTTTATTTATTTCAGAAACATTTTTGTTCTAGATGACTAGTGATTTCTTCTAATTATCTTATGACCTGAGACACCGTTGTCACTATCAAGTTTAACAAGAGATACAGGTGTCACGACAAGAAGATTTAAGACAAAATAGATATAATGTATCAAAAAAACAAGACAAACCCACCACAAATATTCCCTGAGAATTTATAATCCAAATGAGGTAAGTTTTTTTAACTGATTATTTTTTAGATTATTGTTTGATATATATTGTATATATTTTTTACTCTGGAAAACAAACTATAATAAAAACAGAAATAACTTACATTTGTTTAAAAATATTTGTCAATCATAGCTGTAATATAAACCATCAAATTATAAAGCAATTTACTCAACAAAAGTTTTTTTGTTGCAACATAATTCTGAAAACTATTACCCTTTTCTCTGTATTTTAAGTATTATAAATTTGTCATTTTGAATTTTTCATCAAGACACTTATGATATCTCAAAATTAATACCCTAAATCTATATATTGTTAAAAATTATTTTTATTAAAACTATAGTAAGCTTTAATATTTTTAAAGTTAAATAAAGTTTCGTTTGTTGTTGGCCATGTGTCAGTAAAAAGTAATTGAAAATGCTTCATCTGTGTCCACCATAAAATGAAGATTCTCTCTTAGGTAAATAACTAGTTCTTGACATTCCTCTTTGTTCAGCTATAACCTAATCTTTCAGAGAAGTTTTTTGTTTTGTTTTGTTTTTTTTAACTCAAAAATTACTGTGTCGCAGTCTACAGAATGGGAGATAATTTTTGCAAACCATATATTGAATAAAGGGTTAGTATCCAAAATACGTAAAAAACTGAGTTAACTCACTAACAGTGACAACAAATAACCCCAAACAATCCAATTAAAACATGGGCAGAAGACATTTCTCCAAAGACAACATCAAAATGGCCAAAAAACACATGAAAAAAATGCTCAACATCACTAATTATCAGGAAAAATGCAAATCAAAACCACAATGAGTTATTACCTCACACCTATTAGAATGTCTATCATCAAGAAGACAAGAGACATAAGGTGCTGGAGAAGATGTGGTGAAAAGGGATCCCTTATATATTGTTGGTGGGGATGTAAATTGGAACCACTATGGGAAACAATACAGAAGTTCCTCAAAAAATTAAAAATAGTGGCACCTGGATGGCTCCGTCAGTTAAGCATCTGATTCTTGATTTCACCTCAGGTCATGATCTCACAGTTTGTGGGTTCAAGCTCCTCACTGGGCTCCAAGCTGACAGTGCAGAGCCTGCTTGGGATTCTTTCTCTCTCCCTCTCTCTTTCTGCCCCTCCTGTGCCTGTGCTCTCTCTCTCTCTCCCAAAATAAATAAATAAACTTAAAAAAATTAAAAATAAATATACTTTACAATCCAGCAATTCCTGGATTTATACCCAAAGAAAATAAAAACAGAATTTTGGCAAGATGCATACATCCCTATGTGTATCACAACATTATTCATAATAACCAAGATATGGAAACATTCTAAATGCCCATCAGTGGATAAATGGATAAAAAAGATGGGGTACATATGCACAATGGATTATTATTCAGCTATGGGAAAGGAAAATATTCTTCCATTTGTGACAACATGGGTGGATCTTGAGCATTTTATAACAAGCACGGTGAGACAAAGAAGGACAAGTACCATATAATATCACTTATATGTGGAATCTAAAAAAGTTACACCTGTAAAAAACAGTAAAATGGTGGTTACCAGGAGAAAGGGAGATGGAGATAAGATTGATTGAATTTAAAGGTACAAACTTGTAACTAGTAAATGAGGTATAGAAACCTAATGTACAGAATAAGGAATATAGACAACAATATTGTGCTATAATTATGTAATGTGATAAACACTGCTACATTGGAAATCACATTACAATATATAAATGTATCAAAGTAACTCATTTCACACCTAAAACTTGGACAATGTTATACATTGTTTACTCAATTCAAAAAAGTGAACTTAACATGTCTACATTGCTTCGTATATTCTTCTATGTCTTCACATTATACTGGGAAAAGCAACCAAATCCTTAACAGTTTGCAGCCTTCAGAATCTGATTTCTCTCCCCCTATTTAACCTCTCCAAAATGGTCTCCAAGATGGTCCAGAAATCAGTGGAAACTTTACATATACAAATCCATCGTTTTTAGAAAGAAATTATGAATATTTTCACCTATCATCTATCATCATCATCATCATCATCATCATCTCTCTATCCATGTCATGTGGTTTTTCCTGACTTTTTTCTGAGCAAGCAATCCAAGAGACCAACTTGGGGTGCCTTTATGACCCAGCTTTGGATGTCGTGAACCATAATTCTGTCATATACAAATGGTTGTACAATCTTATCTGTGATTCAGTGTGGGACGACCCTTCTTGAATACCAGGAGGCAAGATTGCTCTAAGAACCATCTTAGAGACTAGCAACTAAATAGATTTATTTGAGTTTAAAAAACTTAATGCTTTGGGGAACCTGGGTGGCTCAGTCAGTATAGTTGTCCAGTTCTTGATTTCAGCTCAGATCATGATCCCTGGGTCATAGGATTGAGCCCTGCATCAGGCTCCACACTGAGGTGAAGACTGCTTGAGATTCATTCTCTCTCTCTACCTCTGCCTCTTTCCCCCACTTAGGTGCTCCCTATCTCTAAATTAAAAAAAAAAAAAAAAAAAAAAAAAAAAAAAAAAAAAAAAACCTTAATGTTTTATGTTCTTTAATATTTAAAATATTTTAATTTATCCAAGATACATTATATTTCTAAATGTTAGGTTTAATTCCAGAATGATATTCCATTGTGTAGCTATGTGCAATTGTGTAGCTATAATTTGTTTAACACATCTATTATTGGAACATTTAAGTCATTTTTTTTCCATTTTAAAACAACCAATGAGCAAATTTAGTGCTAAATCTTTACATAGAAATAAATTAATATGGATCCTTAAAATGCATTACTAGAATTAAACTCTCTGGGTCCAATGGCACAAGCCTGAAGGATAAGCTTTCAATATATTGGAATATTGTTCTCCAAAAATGTTATTTCAATGTAATTTTCTATTAGCAAAGAATTGTGAGTTGTCTATTTTTTCTGATTTGGTAATAAATTGTCTTACTTGTATTTTAATTAATATTTCTTTAATTTTTTCTGAAATTTATTAATAAACTCATTGGTGGCTCATAGTTTGGAAATTGCATATATATACATACGTATGTGATATATAGATAGATATTCACATACATAGATTTATTAAATTAATGTTTCACTTTTTAAAAATGAATTCTTAGAGCATATTACATTTAAAACTGTAGTAATCAAGATTATTGGCTACATACAACTTTCTTCAATGATAAAAACATTTTAATCTATGTTAGAATTGCTGTCCATTTGCCAAATATGGCTATTGAACACTTAAAAATGTGGCTAGAGCAACTGATGAAGTAAATTTTTACTTTTATATAATTTTAATTAAATTTAAATAGCTACAAACAGCTACATATTGGACAGCCCAGAATAGGGATTAATCAGGGATGTTGTAATCCTTTTGATTCAAAAACATCCTTTACCCAGGCCTCTCTAATTACCTACCTTGTATCAATACTCTAAATTTTCAGGTATATATTATATACAGTAATTACACAAATCTACTGTGTACAACTAAATAAATGTTGACATATGTAAAAACCTATTTAACTGCCACCCAGATCAAGATTTAGAACACTTCCGTCATTTTAGAACATTTCCTTGTGCCCTTTCCAGTAGTGTCCCCTTTGAAGAGTAATCATTATCCTGACATCTATCATCATAAATTAGTTTGGCTTATTTTGAAGTAATATAAATAAAGCAATGACTAGTATTATTTTGTATCTTTTGTTTTGTTTTCTGTTTTTTTATTCGTGTGTGTGTGTGTGTGTGTGTGTGTGTATTATTTTCTATTTAGCTTCTCTCTCTCACTGTGGTTAAGATGCACCTATTCTGTGTGTATTAGTAGTGTGGCATTTTTCTTTGGTGTGTAGAATTGTATTTTATGAATATTCCACACTTTTTTTTTTTTACCCATCCTCAGTACAAAGACATTTGGAATGTTTTCAACATTAGGCTATCATAAATAAAGCTGTGATTACATTCTTCTACATGTTTCTACATGTTTTTCTACATATGTGTGTGTGTGTGTGTGTGTGTGTGTGTATATAACAAAAACTTTAGTTTAATGTTACAGCAGCTATAGAGGAGTCTTCAAAAATTTTTATACTAGTGTAAATTTGCATCAGCAATGTAACATAGTATCTTTTAGATATTGAGTAACTGAGTCATAGAAAATTAAATCACTTGACCAATGACATTGCTAATAAATGTCAGAGCTGAAATTTCAATGAGGAGATGTAGAATTATAGATAGCTCTCTTCACCACCAAATTATTCCACAGACAATAAAACAAATAAGCAAATTTTAAAAAAATGGATATAAAAGGAAACAGAGAACCTGAGTTATCCTAATAACAATAAAAAATTGAAGCAATATTTCAGGGAAGATGGCAGAGTAGGAGGGTCCTAAGCTTACCTCATCCTATAGATACAACTAGATAACACCCAAATCAGTGTATATAACCCAGAAAATGACATAGAGATTGGCAGAACTGAGTCTCCATAGCTAATATAGAGAAGAGGCCACATCACAAAGTAAGAAGGGCAGAGAAGTGGTTAGGAACTAAAGGGCCCCCAGAACTGTCTGAGGGATGGAGGGATGTGGTGGGTACAGAGAGTGGAGAGGAGCAGACCCAACACCAGGCATAAGGGACTCACACAGGGAAGACAAATCCCTATAATATTTGGTTTTGAAAGCCAGAGAGTCCTAGCTTCATAATTCTTATAATCAGTGGGGCTTAACACCTAGAAATTTAAAAATCAGTAGGTTTGGCTCTGGGAGAGCCAGGGGGGTGACAAGGCAACAGAATCCCTGCCCTTAAAGAGACAGCACAACAAACAACTCCATGCAGATACAGCACAGAAGCAGCAGTTTGAAAAATGTCTGGGGTTTATGGGAAGATTCACTTACTAATCTCAGTGCATATGCTGGAGAGGCAGGGATCTTTGGGAGACTTCAAGAACAAAAGAGATAGTGGGCACCATTTCCCTCCCTCATCCACCAGCCTAGAAATACAGAAACCTGTGAGTACCAGCGCCAGGCTAACACTTTACACCAACTTTGCTAATAGCACACCCCACTCCCAGAGGTTTCTGCAGATCCACCCCCCCACCAACCCAGACAGGCTTTGCTGGAGGTTTCTCGGGTGGCTGTGGGTCGCCTCCCACAACAGACCCTCACAGAACTTGCTGGCATCATTTGCCCCACCCCTGCATTCTTCAGACCTGCCCCCTTCAATAACCCTTGTCAGGAGACAATCCAAAGCAGTGGCAGAAGCTTGGCAGAGTGCAAGCAGCCTTGACAGAGGACAGTACCACTCCAATGAGATTCCTACCCTGGTGAAAGGGGAAGAAACTACACACACCAGTCCAACTGTGGTCCCAGTGGTGGGCTGGGGCAGATATCAGGTATGACTTCAGAACCCATCCACCAATAAAAGCTTCTCAGAAGAAATCACAAGGAAAGAGCCCTGCAGCTTGCTGCTAGTACATCCCTAACACACTCTTGGTCTGACTTAAGCCCAACCCTGCCCACACAGCACACAGGCCCAAACCCTGACCACAACAGTGAGATCCACTGCAGATGACTGGACCAAAGGCAAAGTGGCTAGCCACAATTGTAAGGCTCATGCAACACACGTATCAGACACCCTGAAGCATCAGGTTCTGGTGAACAGAGGGCATTGCACTGCAGGGCACTACAAGACCTCCTCTTCATAAGGCCACTACTTTCAATAGCAGGACACAGAGCTGACTTTTCCAACACATAGAGACAAACACAGAGAGTGAGAGAAAATGAGGACACAGAAGAATATGTCCCAAATGAAGTAACAGAACAAAATCACAGCAAGAGAGCTAAATTAAACAGATATAAGATATAGGTAATATGCCTGATAAAGAATTTAAAGTAATGCTCATAAAGATATCAGTGAACTTGAGAAACAAGTGGAGGACTTCGGTGAGACCCTCAACAAAGAGATAGACAACATAAAAAAGAACCAATCAAAGATGAAGAATTCAATAACTAAAATTTAAAACACACTAGATGGTATACACACACACACAATTGAATATTACTCAGCCATAAAAAAGAATGAAATCTTGCCATTTGCAATGATGTGGATGGAGCTAGAAAGTATTATGCTAAGCAAATAAGTCAGAGAAAGAAAAATACCATATTATTTCATGCATATGTGGAATTTAAGAAACACAACAAATGAATGTAGGGTAAAAAAAAAAGAGAGAGAGGCAAACCATAAAACAGACTCTTAACTATAGAGAACAAGCAGGGTTGCTGGAAAGGAGATGGACAGGAAGATGATTAAATTGGTGATAGGTATTAATTGAGATGATTAAATTGGTGGTGGTTGTGATGAGCAGTGGGTGTTGTATGTAAGTGATGAATCACCAAATTCTACACCTGAAACTAATATCACACTGTATGTTAACTAACTGGAATTTAAATAAAAACTTGAAACTAAAAAAAATTATAATAACATAAAATAAAATACACTATATGGAATAGATAGCAGACTAGAGGAAGCAGAAAATGGATCAATAACCTGGAGGACAGAGTAATGGAAAGCAATCAAGATGAACAGGAGAGAAAAAATAATTAAAAAATGAAGATAGGAACTCAGCAGCAACATGAAGTGTAATAACATTTGCATTATAGGAATACCAGAAGAGAGAGAAAAGGAGGCAGAAAATTTATTTGAAGAAATAAATAGCTGAACGCTGCCTGAATCTGGGGAAGAAAACAGAAATCCAGATCCAGAAGGCACAGAGAGGCACCAACAAAAGTAATCCAAGAAGGTCTACACCAAGACACAGAGTAATTAAAATGGCAATGTAGTGATAAAGAGAGAATTTTAAAAGCAGCAAGAGAAAAAAGTTATATACTAGGGAAACACCATAAGGCTATCATCTGATTTTTTAGCAGAAATTTTTCAGGGGTGAAGGGAGTGGCATGTTACATTCAAAGCACTGAAAGAAAAACATCTTACAACCAAGAGTACTCTATCTAGCAAACCTATAACTCAGAATAGGAGAGAGAGAGAGTTTCCCAGACAAATAAAAAATAGAGAAATTCATGACCACTAAACCAGCCGTACAAAAAATGTTAAAGGGGACCCTTTGCATAGAAAAGAGGGACCATAAGTAGGAGTAAAATAAGTAGGAAGTACAAAAGCAATAAAATTAATATGGTTATAAAAATCAGTCAAGGGATTCACAAAATAAAAGGATGTAAAATATGATACCATGTACCTAAAACATAGGAGGGGAGAGGACTAAAAATTTAGTGCTTTAGTCTAGGTTCAAATTTAAGAAATCATCAACTTGGGGTGCCTGGATGGCTCTGTGGGTAGAGCATGCAATTCCATCTCAGGGTCATGAGTCTGAGCCCCATAGTTGGTGTAGAGATGACATACATACATAAATACATACTAAGTAAGTAACTAACATACATACATATATACATACATACATACATACTAACTAAGTTTAAAAAAAGAAACCATCAACCTAATATAGACTGTGATATGCATAAGATGTTACATAAACCAAATGGTAGTCAAAAATTTCATAGATATGCAAATTATGAGAAAAGAATCAAAGTATATCACTAAAGAAAGCCAGTGAACTGTGAGTGAAGGGAGAAAGAGAAGAAACACAGAAAACTACAAAAACAATCATAAAATAAGTAACAAAATGGTAATAACCACATAACTACCACTAATTATTTTAATTTAAATGTACTAGATGCCTCAATAGAAAGACATAGGATGACAGAATGGATAAAAAAGCAAGACCCATCTATATATTGCTTCGAAGAGACTCATTTCAAACCTAAAGATGCATGCAGATTCAAAGTGAAGGTGTGGTGGGGCGCTTGCGTGGCTCAGCCAGTTAAGTGTTCGACTTTGGTTCAGATCATGATCTCATGGTGTATCGGTTTGAGCCCCAAGGTGAGCTGTGTGCTGACAGCTCAGGGTCTGGACGCTTATTGGGATTCTGTGTCTCCCTCTCTCTCTGCCCCTCCCCCATTCATGCACTGTCTCTCTGTCTCTCAAAAATAAACGTTAAATTTTTTTTTTTTTAAAAAAAGTGTAGGTGTGGAAAAGCACTTATCATGTAAATGGAAGTGAAAAGAAATCTAGGGTAGCAATATTTATATAGACAAAGTAGTCTTTAAAATAAAGAGTGTAACAAAATAAAAAATGCTATATAACCATAAACGAGCAATCCAACAGGAAGATATAACAACTGTAAATATTTTTGCATACAACATGGGAGCACCCAAAACATAAAGCAGCTGATAATGAACTTAAAGGAAGTAATTGATAGTAGCATAAAAATAGTACGGAAGTTTAACACCTGACTTAAAGCAATTGATAGATTATCCAAACACAATTAACAAGGAAACAGTGGCTTGGAATGACACATTGTACCAGATGGATCTAACAGATATATTCAGAACATTCCATCCTAAAACAGCTGAATGCACATTGTTTTCAAGAGTTCATAAAGCATTTTCCAGAATAGACCACATATTAGGCCACAAAACAAGTCTCAACAAATTCAAAAAAAATTAAGTCATACCATGTGTCTTTTCCAAACACGTTATGAAACTAGAAATCAACCACAAGAAAATATCTGGAAAAAACACAAATTCATGGTGATTAAATAACATGCTACTAAACAATGACTGCTTCAACCAAAAAATCAAAGAGGAAATAAAAAATACATGGAGATAAATGAAAATGAAAATACAACAGTCCAAAATCTTTGGGATGCAGCAAAAGCTATTCTGAGGGAAGTTTGTAGCAATACAGAAGACAAACTCAAGAGGCAAGAAAAATAGCAAATAAACAACCTAAACTTACACCTAAAGGAATTAGAAGAAGAAGAACAAACAAATCCAAAACCAGTAGAAAGAATGAAATAATAAAGATTAGAGCAGAAATAAACAAAATAGAAACTAAAAAACAAAAGAACAGATCAGTGAAACTGGGAGCTGGTTCTTTGAGAGATCAATGATATTGATAAACCTCTAGCAAGACTCATAAAGAGAGAGAGAGGACTTAAATAAAAAATAATCAGAAATGAAAGAGGAGATGTAACAACCAACACTAAGAAATACATAGGATTGTAAGAGAATATTATGGAAAAAAGAACATATGCCAACAAATGGGACAATCTAGAAGAAATGGATACATTCTTAGAAACATATTACCTTCCAAAACCAAATCATGGAGAAGTAGAAAATTTGAATAGACTGATTACCAGCAATCAAATTGAATCACGAATCAACTCCCAACAAATCAAAGTCCAGTAACAACTCCCAACAAACCAAAGCTCCACAGGTGGATTCTACTAAACATTTTTAAAGGAGTTAATACCTATTCTTCTCAAACTATTCCAAAAAATAAAAGAGGAAGAAAAGCTTCCAAATTCATTCTATGAAATCAGCATTACTCTGATACCAATACCAGGTAATGACACTACAAAGAGAGACAGAGAAAGAAAGAGAGAGAGAGAGAGAGAGAGAGAGAACTATAGGCCAATATCTCTGATGAACATAGATGGAAAATCCTCAATAAATATTAGCAAACCAAATCCAATAATACATTAAAAAAATATTTGCTGTGATCAAGTGACTTTATTCCTGTGTTTGAAGGACTATTATTATATTATAATAATATTTATATTATTTAAATTATTATATTTATATATAATATTTATATTATTATATAAAATAGAATATTATCCAGCCATGAAAAAGGATGAAAATTTCCATTTGCAACAACATAAATGGATCTAAGAGGTGAAGTAAGTGAGAGAAAGACATTTTACTCATATGTGGAATTTAAGAAAATAAATGAACAAAGAAAAAGACAAACTGAAAAACAGACTGTTAACTGCAGAAAGAAAACTGATGGTTACCAGAGGGCTGGTGAGTGGAGGGGGATGAGTGAAACAGGTGAAAGGCATTAAGATTACACTTATTATGATGAGCGCTGAGTAACTTATAGAATGGTTGGATCATTATATGGTACACCTAAAAGTAATATAACACTTTGTTAACTGTACTGATTTTTTTTAATTGAAGCAATATTAAAATACAAATAAAATTCTAAAGTCAGATTTTTTGTTTAGTTGTTTCTACAAATAATTAAGGGAGTAGATATTTCTAATTTTATACAAGTTTTTCCAGGTAATTGAAGAGAAATAATACTCTCCAATTCATGTTATTAGTATGATTTTTATACAAAATTGAAAAAGTTATTGTTTAAAGGACAACAAAGACCAATCAAACTCAAGAATATACACACAAAAATACTACTAAATTATTGGAAAATGAAGCCCCTAATACATATATATATAATGATCACATTTTATTTATATCAGGAATGCAGGAGTCTTTAAACATTACATGGTCACTCAAGTAATTCACTGTATTAACTAATTAAAAATATAAAGCTATATACTCATTTATAATTATTCCTATAGAGGTAGCAAATGCATTATAAGATTCAAAATCCATTAATGATTTTAAAAGGCTTATAAAGCTAGCAAATAGAAGATAGTTTACATAACCTAATAATGATTACAAAAAATTTTTATAGTAAACATCTCACTTAATTATCAAATATTGACACCATTTCCACTGAAATCAAGAATTTCAGAATATTATTTATTATAAATTCTGTTTAACACTTTACTCAAGCTTCTATTCCAGTAAGGGAAGAAAAATAACAAAACCAAAAGTACTGTAACTGAATTACAACACTATTTTAAAATGATATATACAATTGAAAAGAATCTAAGGATAAAAATTAGAATTAATGAGAGATTCACAAAGTTACTGGAAACAAAAGAACCCAAATATGTATGTGTATACCTGCACACATATGTTTGTATATATAGTATAAATTTTATTCCTATCAACTAGACACAAACAAAAAATTTTAAAGTATTACTTATAATAGCATCAAAATATGATATACCTATGAGTAATTCTTACAATTGTGCAAGATTTCCCTTGAGAAAATTATAGAAATTCCAACTCAGTAGCACCAAGAACCTCTAGGAGGATAACATGGGTGGCTCAGCTACAACATACATAGAAGTTTAATAAAATATAATGACAACATAATGTGGTAATGCTCTGAGGTCATTGTTTTTTAATTTTTTTAATCTCTATTTATTTTTGAGAGAGAGACAGCATGTGAGCAGGGGAGGAGCAGAGAGAGAGGGAGACACAGAATCCCAAGCAGGCTGCAGGCTCCGAGCTGTCAGCACAGAGCCAGACACGGGGCATGAACTCACGAACCGTGAGATCATTACTTGAGCCGAAGTTGGAACCTCAACTGACTGAGCCACCCTGGTGCCCCTGAGGTAATTTTTTTTTATTAAAAGACACAATAGCACAAGAAGAAAATAAGATATCAAGCCATGAGAAGATATGGAGGAATCTTAAATGCATATTACTAAAGGAAAGACACACTGAAAAGGCTATATAGTGTAGGATTCCAACTATCAGACATTCTAACAAAGCTATGGAGACAATAAAAAGATCAGTGGTTGCCAGAGGTGGAGGAAGTGAAGATAAATAGGCAGAGCACAAAGGATTTTCATAGAAGTATGATACTCTGTATAATCATGGCTATATGACATTATACATTCGCCTAAACTCACAGAATATACAACATTAAGTTGAACCTTGAAGTGAGCTATGGACTCTAGGTGATTAGGATGTTATCTGTGCAGGTTCATTTGTGGTGACAAATGTACGATTCTGGTGAGTGAAATTGATAATGGGTGAAACTATGGGTGGAGATGGGGGATATAACAGAAATCTCACTACTTTCCTCTCAAATTTGTTTTAAATCTAAAATAATAGTCTTAAAAATTAAATTTTCAAATGGCAAAGTAACTATGATGTTGCCTTATAATATATAATAACTCAAAACAAAAAAATTAAATTGTTCTAAAAAAGTAACTCTTTAAAAAAGACTTCAAGTCGTTTGTTTTTTTTTTAATGTTTATTTACTTTTGAGACAGAGAGAGACAGAGCATGAACGGGAGAGGGTCAGAGAGACAGGGAGACACAGAATCTGAAACAGGCTCCAGGCTCTGAGCTGTCAGCACAGAGCCTGACGCGGGGCTTGAACTCACAGACGGCGAGATGGTGACCTGAGCTGAAGTCAGATGCCCAATTGACTGAGCCACCCAGGCGCCCCAAAAAGACTTCAAGTATTAAAAAAGAAATCTTTAATATTGTGTGCTAATGCTATGGGATAGATAAAACAACAGAATAAAAGTGATCCAGAAAGATATGCAAATATATTGGATGCTTTATATATGGCACTGATACACACTTGCAGGGAATTAAAGATATTACTGATTTTTCAGCGAATGGTACTGGCTATGGGATGACAGTTCTTTACAGGTCTCATGTTTTCCTGCATGTCTTTTGAGCAGAGGCACTGACTGCCTTTGGTTTAGACTATCTTTTCAAGGATTTTTGTGTACCAAAATGTACAAATACTATGTCCATTCCACTCCTACCTTATCCCCCAGCCAAAGGTAGGTTGCTTTACTGCCCCATATATTAAACTTAATGTCTTCTGGGGCTAAAACTAAGCTTTTTTGCTGCCCATTATAACAAATGTAGGTCCCTTAATCTCAGAGTTCCTGTTCTGTAATGCACCCCACTGTATGTGTGAGTGTCATCAGGCCCTTTTCAAATTCCCCTTTGGAAAAGGGGATTTGGAAAACTCGTACCCATGCTAATTCTCTGGCTACTGCTATTCCTGTGATTAGTAAACTACACTTTTTCTCTGACATAGAATTCATATCTTTTGCCAACATTCTTAAAACTATGGCATGCTTACTTGTTAGCTTACAAGGAAATATTTCAAATAATTTCCATTCTTGGCACCATCCTTACTCATATCCATAAATAAAAATATAAGGAGAAATCAACAAGGTGGCTAGGACAAAACTCAAGATGATGGCTCTCACTAGGAGAGGAAAGCAAGAAAGATTTAATGACGGAAATGTACTGAGTCGAGTTTCTGGTGCATGGGCAATATTCTACTTCTTCTCTTAGATAGTAGTTAAGTGGATATTGAATTTATAATTTTTGTTTAAATTGTGCATATGTGTTTTATGCTCTTTTCTCTTTGTTCTCATAATAAAAACTGTTAAAATAATAGATTAGAAACTCAGTGTGGGTAATATATATTTAAGCATTTAGGACTTTGTGCATAATAAATGCCAGAAAAATTTTAAAAGGAAAGCAGCATGAACATAATTTATATTTACTATAATACTTAATTGTATAAAATATAAGTCAATAAGCCTAAAAGAAAATAAAACTGAATACTAGTATTTATCTCTGAATGATATGAATACAGACTTTCTTTTGCTTCCTACTTTTACACTTAATTTTACACTTAAAATAATTATTATATAAGTGGGATGGAAAAGTCTTCTTAATTTAACAAAAACAAAACAAAAAGAATCCAAAAAATGTCTCTAATACATATACTACAAAATTACATGGACCACCTGGAAAAATATAATATTCAAACAATTACCAATTTATGAGCAATTAAGATACTAGGAATCATAGATAATTTTTCATGCTACAGGCATAATGCTAGATTCAAGAACCACACACACACACACAAAATCAGACTGGAAGTCTGAGTCAGAAACCAACTCCCTCCTCTTTTGAAAGGACCAAAATGGTTACAGGGTTTATGAGGGAACCCTATTTAAAGCTAAGTGTATGCCAAGGAGCTTGTGTGGCTCAGTTGGTTAAGCGTCAGACTCTTGATTTCGGCTCAGGTCATGATTTCAGGGGCCATGATCTCAATGTTCATGAGATTGAGCCCTGCATTGGGCTCTGTGCTGACAGTGCAAAGCCTGCTTGGGTTTCTCCCTCTCCCTCTCCCAGCTTCTTCCCTGCTCTCACTTTCTCTGTCTCAAAATACATGTATAAATATCTAAAAAAATAAAGCTAAGTAGTTGCCTACCACAGAATGTCCAAAGCAGTCATTAAAATGCTCTTTCACTTGCTTTAGTAAAAATAATGGTTGATTAATAAAATAATAATGATTTTAATATGCAGCAAAATATCAATAGGTAACATTTATTGGGTATTTGCTTTGGGAGAAACACTATGCCAGCATTTCACATGCATCATCTCATTTAATTCTCAGAAAAATTCAGTGAAGACAGACAACTCCTAGTACCATTTTACAAACATGGAACAACTGTGATTAGAGGGTTTTAAAGTAACTAGTCCGAGGTCACACAGCTAGTATGAGAGGAGCCATGGCAGACACCCAACTGTCTGAATCTAGAGCCAGAACTCATCCAAATATGAAATGAAATATGAAAATAGCCAGAAATACCAACATTAAAAAAATCATTTAAATGAAAAATATCCAGACTCTGGGATCATACCCTTCTCTGCCTTAGCCATTCTCAACCTCCGGGGCATGACTTCACTTTCTCTTTTGTTTGTTGGTTTAGGAAGACAGAATGAAAATCGAAATTCTCTTTGGGAAACATTGCATGAAAATATACTGTAATCATCGTATCTCCCAGTTTTTCACTACTGATATATCTATCATGCTTTCTAAAGACAGACACAATATAGAATCCTCTTTCGGCCTCAAAATCCTTGGTCAAGTTATAATAGCTCACTGATGTCCAACTTCCTCATTGGTAAAGTTTTCATAATAAAATTTGTAAGGTGGTTATGAATACTAAATGTAATAATATAAGTGAAAAATGCTTAGTTTCATGAATAATTAGCGGTATTATTTTTTCTGTTTTGTAGAGAGAAGTGACATGATAAAGAGAAAATAAAGGGAGAAAAATTCTTATTGTATTAGAGCCCCTCCATAGCTCCATGTATTTTCTACCCACAACACTCTAATGAATTCCCCTCCTATGCAAAACTATGCAAAATCAGTGATTGTGAGTTTGGATTGTTTTATGTGAAAATCATAAGTGAAAGTTATTTGTTAGTTACTGTTCTCCTACGTGTGTGTGTGTGTGTGTGTGTGTGTGTGTGTGTGTGTGTTTTCCCACACTACCAAGTAATCCCAACAGCAGCTGGGTGTCCTACAATTCAAATCAATTCTGACACTAATCACATGGGACACTATCACTTGTCCTACAGATTAAGGGCTCAGTCCCAGAAAACTTCCTCCCCAAATTTAGATGCCAATCTCAAATCCAAGTTATCACTTGTGCATCTGACAGACTTGCCATAGATCAGAGGTTTCCACCACCATCCTCCTTGGGTTGAATTAATTTACTAGAGAAGCTCACAGAACTCAGAGAAACATGTTACTTACCAGAATACTGGTTTATTATAAAAGGATAAACTCAGGACAGCTGAATGGAAGAGACGACAGCAAAGGTATGTGGGAAGGGATGAAGAGCTTCCATGCTCTCTGGGTGCACCACTCTCCCGAAATCTCCATGTATTCACTAATACAGGAAGTCCACGAACTCAGTCCTTTTGGGTGTTTATGGAGGCTTCATTACATAGGCCGATTGATTTAATTATTGGCCATCAGTGATTGATTCAGCCTCCAGCCTCTCCCCTCCCTGAAAGTCAGGAGGGGGAATGAAATTGCAATCTTCTAAACAGGTTGTTGGTTCCCCTGGCAACCAGCCCCCATTCTTAGGTGCATTCTGAAAGTTACTTCCTTAAAACATACTCAGGTGTGGTTGAAAGGGGCCTATTATGAATATCAAGACACCTTTATACCTCTTATCACTTAAGAATGAGTTTTAGGAGCTTGGTGCCAGAAACAGGGACAAAGACTAAATATACATATTTTTATATACTTATTATTATAAATCACAAGATCACACACACACACACACACACACACACACACACACACACTTATACATATGCAAATTGTGTGCATCTGCATGTCTGTGTTTCTGATCACTTATGTAAACTCTCTGAGATTATTACAGAGAAAAATGTTAGCTCAAAATGTTAAATTTAGGTGGCTGAAAATGTGTTCTAAGGAAAAAAAGTCTGCAATACAGAACAAAAAATAAAAATCTGTAAAGCAGTGGATTCAGAAAATAAAGAGGAATGGTAAAAAGGCCCCCAAATCTAATGAGGGGAGAACAGGATCCTTACCCTGTTTGTAGGTTTGGAAGCCTGGGATGGAGAATCTAGTCTCCAGGCTATTACATTATCTACTAGAATAAACTTAAATTAGAGTTAAACACCTTGACCAATTAATTCCCAAGTGGAGCAGTTTGGTGGGGGGGGGGGGGGGGGCAATAATCAACTCTAAATTACCAAAAAAAAAATAATTTTCTTGGTTGAATATGAGACCCATCATATTACTCAAGCTTATGTAATAATATGCAGGGTAGTGTACATTTTCTCTAAGAAACAGAATTAAACATCATACATTTTCTACTTCCTGAGCCATCTTCCATCTTTCCTTTTAGTTATTCCCTTGTGAATTATGGTGGCATTTATGGAGCAACTGTGTGTGTGTGTGCGTGTGTGTGTGTGTGTGTGTGTGTGCTCTTCCTGTTTGTGGAAGTTATGGGGAGTGTTAGTGGGGAAATAAAGAAATTTGTGAATCTTTGACTTTTGTTTTCATATTAACCCTAATATGGTTAATATGACCATAGGATTGGTACAACCCTATCTTTACAAATGAAGTGATTCAGATTCTTAATTTGTTTTTGAAACTCAAATCCAACAAAATAAATACAGTAATATCTATAATAATTTTATATTAATTGTGTTATTAACATAATATTAGTAAATAACTAAAAAAACCTACTGATTTGAAAACACTTGTTTTAGTAACAGCTCACAAATTTTAGACATGCTGAGTTATCTTTATTACACAGTTTAATAAAATGCTGCAGAAACCATAGGATATGGTAATCTGTATCACGGTTTATTGCACAGGAAATACCATAGGAGATAGGCTTATAAATAAATGCCTATGGGAAGCATAAAACACTGATAAGTAAATGACTAAATGACTTAGATTTAAGCATTTTTAGAATGTTTTGAAATTTTTCCCTAGAAATAAGGACTGTGCAAAAAGAGATGGAGAAAACAAAAGTTACATCGAGACATTTTGGAATAAAAATATTACTTTGTTCATGCACTATTGCTTAGGTGGTGCATAGAAACCTGCACTTTATTTTCTTTTTTGCAAATTTAAAACAGCTGAAGGTAAAGTATTTTGAATTAAGAACCGTGTGGTGTGAGCATGAAAGATTGTGAAGTAGAAAATAAGTAACAGCGTTTATAGTAGAGTAAGGAAAATCCAGCAAAGAAAAAAAATCTCACAGAATACTGCACAATCCTGATAAATTGAAAGTGCTTCAACTTACAAAATTAGAAAATTGACAGTAAGTGTGGTAATTGATAGGTAGCTTTTAGGAAATGGTGAAACAACAGACGACTAGCATGCAGCAGTTTGTTTCCAGGAACAGTTTTTAATACCAGGTTCTCTATCCAGGGCTATATTTTATAGTAAGTAGTAAGAAGGGTGCAAAGATTCAAAAAATGAAATGGAGGGACACCTGGGTAGCCCAGTCAGTTGAGCATCCGACTTCGGCTCAGGTAATGATCTCCCGGTTTATGGGTCCAAGCCCCCCATTGGGCTCTGTGCTGACAGCTCAGCCCCTCCCCTTCTTACATTCTGCCTCTCTCTCTCTCTCTCATAAATAAATAAATAAATAAATAAACAAACAAACAAACAAACAAATATTTAAAAAATGAAAAGGAAACGGTTTATGATTAATGGGGGGAAACTATCCAGGTTGCACTTATCTCAAAAACACCTTTCTTGCTCAAAGTTAGAAAGTTATGTACAGCCTAGAGGGGAGGGAGAACAAAACAAAACACATAATAATATTGCTGACTGTCAAAACTATGAAGCATCTGACACTTTATTTTACTTGCTAGCTTACAAAATTTATTGCCATGATTTCATGAATGCTAGGAGAAGACATGAGACTCTTGGGTTAGAGACAAAACAGAGTTCCTATTCACAGCATCAGTAGTAGCCAGAATACCAATATTTTTTTGCACGTATTCTGCAAGCTCTAATTCCCATAAGAAAACAAGAGGGTCAGCTTATGTGTGCATACACAGCGTGTATACATCACAGCTGAAGGATACCAAGCTAAAGGTAACCCAATCTTTATATTGAGCTTCTGGCAAACCTGCTAACACTTTGCTCCAAAGGAAGATATCTTCATTTTATGGACAGTAAATATATCTTTCCTTTTATCATGAGGGAGACACTGTCTTTATATTCTAAGGATGATCACTTTATGATCAACGTCCTTGAAAATATTGTCTGGAAGAAAGCTGTCAATGCCTTTGCTTACAAGACATACAGAAACATGGGAGCTCTCTGGAGAATTGCCTCCCTATAGTAACATTTCACTACTCGCCCAGCACTATTATAAGTCTTTTGTTTCCAGTAACTGATTTTATCCTCAGAACAACTCTATGAAATGGGGGTCTCTTTCTCATTTTAGTGAAGAGGAAAATGAGGCACAGAGAAGTAAGGAATTATCAACTAGTATGTTGCAAGTTGGCTCAAAAGCTGTACTTTCAGTCCCTATGTTCTCTTGCAGTGGGAATGTTCTTGAACGGAGCTTTGGGTAAATTCATTCCTATTCATATTCAT
This sequence comes from Panthera pardus, assembly GCF_024362965.1. Lineage (NCBI taxonomy): Eukaryota > Metazoa > Chordata > Mammalia > Carnivora > Felidae > Panthera > Panthera pardus. The sequence continues at coordinate 46,974,054 of NW_026526666.1, read as the reverse complement.
ATATGTATATAAGTACATGGCTTAAAGGATCAAGAGAATACACAACATCATGAGAAAGTCACCTTTTCCACATTTTTGGTGTGACAGATGCATGAACAAGAAAAAACCATGAGGGGATATTCATGTGCCCTAAAATATTGGCCAATTATAAAATGTAATATTCAAAATGAAAAGAAAAGAATAGGAATTTGGATTGAAACTTAGGAAAAGAGACAGTTCAGTGAATGCTATACAACCAGGAGGAAGAAAAAACAAAACAAAACAGGTGGAGACCAATTAAGTTCCCACTGCTTACCAGTTCCTACTAAGGAAATTGTAGGAGTTATTATAAAAAGACAATGTAGTATTGCAGTGTATTTGTCATATTTTGGTCTACATTTATATTCAAATTAAATGTTTAATCAATTGTACTCCAAGCTTCGTGGAATGGTTTCAAACTCTCAACCTGTCCTTTGGCTGTATTTTATTTAACAAAGAGGCATTTCATTGCTAATGGTGCTAGCCTATGTTCTAGGTGCTTGGGTATAATGGGAAATAAGATAAAGTCTTTGTTATTATTGAGCTTACATTTTAGTGGGGAACACAGACAATAAACAGATAATCAGATATGAAATATATTTTTAAATAATTAAGGCCCTATGAAGAAAAATACATCAGGACAATGGAAAAAAAACACTGAATATCTTTACGATAACTTTAAAAGGGTGTCATGCAAAGCCTTTATGAGAAAATGCTTTGGGCAACAATATAGACTGAATGTCTTTCTCAAGTACTTATGTAATGAATTGGTTTAGGTAATGTCAGGGAGAAAGTCCTATTATAGGTGGGTCACTTCTACAATACTGTGTTGGTGCGTCATCTCTTCTTAGAAACAATGATAATACAGGGTATCTTGAAGACAGGAGATTATAATTTTAGCTAGATATAATCACAATTTTCCAGGTAGTTTGGCTTTTGTGATTGATTAGCCTTTGTTTACCTGTTTTTTTTTCCCCAAGCCATAGAACCCACTCATGCCTCTTCTGAGTTACCTTATCACTGCACATAAAGGCAATCCTTATAGCTCTTCATTTTGTGCATGGTCAGAAATCAATATCTCTTTGTCTATAATGTAGTCTGTATTCTCTGGGAAATACTGCTTCCCAACTTCCATATAATCTTCAGGAAACTTAGTAGCTCTTATTAAATGATCCAGAATACTAAAAATGATCCCCAGACATATATCTTTTGATATGTATATAACTTAGCAGCCTTTGGGAAGGAATTCAATTCACTTTCAGTTAGGTTCCCAAAATATATGAGATGACAGAAAAAGACATCAGGGGTCCTCAAAGGACATTGTGGTAATTTTAACATAGTAGGCCAGGTTAATTAAGAGTGCCTAGAATTTAAGAGGACCAAACAGGTATGGAGCTGGCCTGATCATCCCTTAGACCCAGCCACTGTACAGAAGTGGCACGATTTATTTTTTAAATAATACTAGTCATTCCCTAACACAATGATAGATTTATTTGTTTATTGTCTATTTCACCCTTAGAGCAGGAATTTTATCTTGTTTCTTACTGCATTCCCAGTATCTAGCAAAACTTGACACAAAGTAGACACTCAATATATATTTGCTGAATAAATTTAATTCCATAAAATTTCAATATTCAAATATTCGAATAAAATTTTAAGTGTAATATTCAAATTTTTTCTCTATATATTTGTTTTGTAGTGATACAAAATAAGGACTGCAAAGCTGTGAAAAATAATGCTAGCCCACTTGTAACTATTTTATTTGTTCAAATAGGTTGGAATTAGGAAATAAAGAAAGAAAGGAAAGAAAAGAAAAAAAATGAAAAAAGAAAACAAAAGGAAGGAAAGGAAAGGAAAGGAAAAGAGAGGAAAGAAGGAAGGAGGAAAGACAGAAAGACAGAGAGAGAAAAAGACAAAGAAGAGAAAGAAAGAAAGAAAGAAAGAAAGAAAGAAAGAAAGAACAAAAAGGAGAGAAATAGAGAAAAAGAGAGAGAGAAAGAAGGAAGGAAAGAAGGAAAAAAGAAAGGAAAGAAAGAGAAAGAAAAAAAAGGAAGGAAGGAAGGAAGAAAGAAAGAAAGAAAGAAAGAAAGAGAGAAAGAAAGAAAGAAAAGGAGAGAAAGAAAGAGAGAAGGCCAGAGAGAAAGGGGAGATGAGAAGGTAGTAGGGAAAGAGGGAAGGACAAAATACAACATAAAAGGAGTTTCTCAGTACCATTCACAAGCTTTAAAAAGCTAAGAAAAATAAAGAAAATAAAAATGAAATGACTGCTGCTACAATTTTGAATTGGAAAATAAGTCACAAAATGGCATTATGATATAATAGCTGAAAAAAAGAGTGGGTATATAAACTGCATTTTTTTTTAATGTTGGTTGGTAAAATTACTTACTTTTATCTGTTACTGTCCTGGGTTCCTATCAAATTCTGAAGAGTTGGTACCATTACTTCATATGGGATAGATATAAAAGAAGCTGGTTGTAATATTGACTTTGCCAACAAAGTTGGATTTGAATCCCAACTCTGAGACTTTCGGGCCGGTGACCTTGAACAAGAAACTTAACCTCTCTAAGCCTCAGATTTCGTAGTATTAAAATAAGGCTAGCAATAAGCTAACTCAGAATGTTGTCATACTATGTATCACTACATATGATAAATCATATAATGCTTAGTTGATTACTGCCCTAGTTCACGAGCAATAATTGGCATTTTTATTGTTATAGGGAATGTTCTAGACAGATACATAATGAAAATTGATTCTAGAATGAATAAAATGGTTCTTCTTCATTGGTGTTAATAGCACTGAAAGACCTCTAGAGCCTATGGAACAGTAGATGAGGGGACATTAACATTTGGGGACGACTGTCACCACTGCCTGGTCTTAATTAACATGATTATGCATTAGCATCAAATCCTAAGTTAAATCTAAGGGTTGTTAAATGTGGTGCAGGGTTAAGGAATTAACATGCTTTATGCACTTACTATATATCATCCCCCATCCAAGCTGCGTGACAAGTGCTATCTCAATTTATCTCTCATATTGACCCATTTGCCCTGTTTTTTAGACACCAAAAATATAACTCAGAGTTATAAATTAACTTGCCCAAGATCATGCATATAGTTAATAGAGGATTTGGGATTTGAAACTAGAAACATTGAGTTCAAAAATGCATTCTCCTTACTCTCTGACATGCTGACTTCTGTGCTTTGGATTCAGTGGATTTTATTCTAATTCTGAAACATCTGTCTCAGGGATGAGAAATCAAGTGGAACTGATTGTTTGATGCCCAAAAAACAGCAAAATACATATGGTGAAACGTAGATGTGATCCAAACTCCCAAAGTATTTGTTTTTTACCCAAGTAAATTTGTTTATTTTTAATATCTTATTTTAAGAGCATGTATTTATTTTCATAGTAAAGCCTTATTTTATGGACTCTACAGGAACATCAGATATCTGTTATATTCTTAAGGCTAAGGAGGATGTCTACCAGGCATTGCCTAGTAGACTGGGAATAATGCAATAATACCCCAAATCCAGAGAATTATCCTTACAGGGTTTTGAAAATGGCTTGTGGTCCAACTCTTGGTTTCAGCTCAGGTCATGATCTCTCTGTTCATGGGTTCAAGCCCCACATTGGGCTCTACGCTGGTGGCCGGGGCCTGCTTGGGATTCTGTCTCTCCTTCTCTCTGTCCCTCCCCGGATTGCTCTCTCTCTCTCTCTCTCTCTCTCTCTCTCTCACTCTCTCTCTCTCAAAAATAAATTATAAGTAAACAACAACAAAAAAGATTTAAAATGGCTTGTGGTCTCGAAACAATGACCTCTCACACCTACACTTTTAAAATCATGCGCATGTTATGACTGTGCATAAATGAAAAACTCTGAGGCAACCTAAGGATCTGATGAATTTGATAATTAAATATTGGGGTATCTCAGAACTTAAGCACAGGAGTGAAGGCAGACCTCAACCAGAAGAATTCAATTAGAATATAAAAACTCAGAAGTCCACTCTTTTTTATCACTGCTTCTGTGATATTGTGGAATAGTTTTTTTTCTGTTTCTCTGTTCACTTTGTTAAATATGGCTGTATAAAGTACCTAAGTATATCTTACATTTTGGAACATAATGTCTAGGCATTCACTCGCTGTCTCTGAATCCTAATTCCAAATTACTGAGAAAGAAAATCGGTGTTCACTTTAGATGAAGAAGTCAGTCATAACACAATAATTGTAACCATACGGCTAGAGCAATGAACAATGTATTTAAGGCTCATTCTTGGGGGAAAGGAAATGCTCTCATGGAAGGGGAGATGACCCCTTCTATGGAAAGCAGCTATCTAACTTCTCTACAGCATATATGTATATCAAACATTTTACATGTACATTCAGACAACTCACTACCCATGCATACACTTAGATTTTTAAAAATTACAGAAAAAAATACCAAGATCTAGATACCAAAATCTGTTCCCAGCCCTAGCCATTTTTTTTCCAGTGGGTGCATGTGTATGTGTGTGCATGTTAATGGTATGGAAATCATTTTTCCTCATTTTGCAAAAGTGGAGTTATGTTGCTTTAAACGGCAGCTGGATCATTTTCTACATGTAAACACAGAGTCAATTTACTGAAGTAAAGAGACTTTGGGCTAGATGAGGGGAAAAAAGAGGTAAAGAGTATGTCCAGGAAGATATATTGTGTGTAATCACTTGAGCTTTCCTGGTGGATGGGGGCTCAGTAAACAATAATGCTTTAATAATATTTGCACCCTGTGCGATTCTACGCTGGTTCCATCTTGCCTTTGCCTTTGCTGTGGTCAGCACATATCTGCCTTTGCAATGTAAAGTCAAAGGTGCCAGCTGTATTGAAAGGAAGACTGTGGTGTAGATGCCTCTTTGTTAAGAATCAAGCAATGACATCTACACTTTTATGTATGCTTGCTGACAGGCATTTATGATAATGACTTTCAAGGCTTGCTGACCTGATTTGACTCGATCTGTTCATTTCTGATTTATCCATTCCCATTAGAGTGCTAGTTTATGGATACGAATATTACTGTGAAAGAGAACACTAAAATGTTTTTGTTTTGTTTTGTTTTGTTTTGAAAAATAAAGTCCTAGCAAATGCTAGATATTTTTTAAATTGATAGGGTTTTATTTCCTTATGTAATGATTTTGTAAGCCTTCAAATCTAGACACTAAGTTACTGAAAAGTAAATATTTTTCGTATTAAAAAGCAACAAGTCATGCTTTTTAATGGTATGCCTATCATAGCAAAACTAATTTTAGAGGGGAGAACGCTCTTAATTTATTCAAGTGATTAATTTTAAAGACCCATAGATTCATATTCATAAGGAATATGGAATAGTTTATAACTTTTCTAAACAAAAATTAGATTATTTTTTATTTAAATTCAAGTTAGTTAGTATATAGTATAGTATTGGTTTCAGGAGTAGAACCCAGTGACCCATCACCTGTATATAACACCCAGTGCTCATCCCAACAAGTACCCTCCTTAATACCTACCAGCCATTTAGCCACCCCCCCCCCACCATCACCCAACATCCCTCCAGCAACTCTTAGTTCGTTCTCTGTGTTTTAGAGTTTCTTATGGTATGCCTCCCTCTCTGTTTTTATCTTATTTTATTTTTCTTTCCTTTCCCTTATATTCATCTGTTTTGTTTCTTAAATTCCACATATGAGTGAAATCATTTGGTATTTGTCCTTCTCTGACTGACTTATTTCACTGAGCATAATACACTCTAGTTCCATTCACGTTGTTGCGAATGGCAAGAGTTCATTCTTTTTGATCTCCGAATAATATTCCGTTATATATATATATATATATATATATATATATATATATATATATATATATACCCCATCTTCTTTATCCATTCATCAGTCGATGGACATTTGGGCTTTTTCCATAATTGGCTATTGTTGATAGCACTGCTATAAACATTGGGGTGATGTGCCCTTTCAAATCAGCATTTTTATATCCTTTAGATAAGACCTTGTAGTGCAGTTGTTGGGTCATAGGGTAGTTCTATTTTTAATTTTTTGAGGAACCTCCATACTGTTTTCTAGAGTGGCTGCACCAGTTTGCATTCCCACCAGCAGTGCAAAAGGGGTCTCCTTCCTCCACATCCTTGCCAACATCTGATGTTTCCTGAGTTGTTCAATTTAGCCATTCTGACAGGTGTGAGGTGCAATCTCATTGTGGTTTTGATTTGTATTTCTCTGGCGATGAGTGATGTTGAGCATCTTTTCATGTGTCTGTTAGCCATCTGGATGTCTTCTTTGGAAAAGGGTCTGTTCATGTCTTCTGCCCATTTCTTCACTGGATTTTTCGTGCTTTGGGTGTTTGATAAGTTCTCCATAGATTTTTAATATTAACTCTTTATCGGATATGTCATTTGCAGATATCTTCTCCTATTCTATCAGTTGCCTTTTAGTTTTGTTGATTGTTTCCTTCACTATGCAGTGGCTTTTCATTCTGATGAGATCCCAGTAGTTCATTTTTGCTTTTGTTTCCCTTGCCTCTGGAAACATGTCTAGTAAGTTGCTGCGGCCAAGTTCAAAGAGGTTGTTGCCTGTTTTCTTCTCTAAGATTTTGATGGTTTCCTGTCTTAATTTAGGTCTTTCATCCATTTTGAGTTTATTTTTGTGTATGGTGTAAGAAAGTGGTCCAGTTTCATTCTTCTGCATGTCACTGTCCATTTTTACCTACACCATTTGCTGAAGAGAATGTCTTTTTTTCCATTGAATACTCTCTCCTGCTTTATCAAAGATTAGTTGGTCATATGAAATGGTTCCATTTCTGGTTTCTCTATTCTGTTCCATTGATCTATGTATATGTTTTTGTGCTAATACCATACTATCTTGATGACTACAGCTTTGTAATACAGCTTGAAGTCCAGAATTGTGATTCCTCCAGCTTTGGTTTTCTTGTTCAACATTACTGTGGCTATTTGTTTTTTTTTTGTTTGTTTGCTTTTTATGGTTCCATAAATATTTTAGGATTGTTTGTTCTAGCTCTGTGAAGAATGGTGGTATTATTTTGATAGTGATTGCATTGAATGTATAGATTGCTTTAGGTAGTTTAGACATTTTAACAATATTAACTCTTCCAATCCATGAACATGGAATATTTTTCCATTTCTTTGTGTCTTCTTCAATTTCTTTCATAAGCCTTCTATAGTTTTCAGAGTACAGATCTTTTATCTCTTTGGTTAGGTTTATTCTTAGGTACATTATGGTTTTGGTGGAATTATAAATGGGATTTATTCCTTGATTTTTCTTTCTGCTGCTTCATTATTGGTGTATAGAAATGCAACTGATTTTTCTTAGTTCTAAAGAAGTACATATGCCTAGATATATTCAGCAGAAGACTGAAATGAGGGTTTATATAATTTATGGTAGAAATTCAGAACAATATAACGATGAGGACTTAGGCCTTCACTTAGTCTGACTATAAGTTGCTTAAATTTCTTTGCATCAGTTTTTCCAACTGTAAAATGACAAATAGTTTTGTGAGAACTTAAAGCATATAGCATAGAGCTCACAAAAATTAAGTAGCATTTATTTTCTATTGTTAATAGCATTAATGACTACAGTAGCAATCTAAATTAGAGTATTAACTAATAATGAGTAGTAAATTAATGTTACCAGTAATGAACTAAGCTAGAAAGTGATAATGCATTTTAGAAATAGAGTAATATAATACACTTACAGTAAATACATTCATTTCTAAATACATCTCATTGCCTACCTCCCATCCCCAAATTATGCAATGAATATGACTAGAATCTTAAATAAAACCATTTATCTTTTGTTAATAACAATGACTATAGGTTGAATAAATAAGCAAACAAAACTATCACCTTTAGAACACAATGCATTTAGAATTCCTAAACACTTAATGAAATTAACTTAGAAAGAGTGAGAATAACAAGAAACCAATTTGATCTTATATAAACCTAGAGATTTCTGAAAATAAAAACCTTAATATTCTTCATCTAAAAAAAATACTATTTGAAAATCGATCTTTACACCTGGAAGAGGTTTAAGGGTCACCTAAAAAATTATGTTTTATAAAACAGTTGAAATAAGAAAGTAAAGAGAAAGGAGAATGCCATTCTCTAGAGGAAGGTTAAAAATGAATTGATGTTTGTTTTTCTTTTTTCTGAAAGAGATATAAGCAACAACATGAACTGGAAATAACTAAGACTTTAATGAAATGATAAAAAGTTCAAATTAATGGCTATAAAGATGCTCACCAAAGTTAGGAGAACAATACATGCACAAAATGAAAATTTCAACAAAGAGATAGAAAACATAAGAAAATAGCAAATAGAAATTACAGAACCAAAAAATACAATAGCCAAACTAAAATTAGATACAGGGCTTCAGGCAGACTAGATGAAGTATAAGAAAGGATCAGGAGTGCCTGGGTGGCTCAGTCGGTTAAGCATCTGACTTTGGCTCAGGTCATGATCTCACACTTTGTGGGTTTGAGCCCCACACCTGGCTCTGTGCTGATAGCTCATTGCCTGGAGCCTGCTTCAGATTCTGTGTTTCCCTCTCTCTCTGCCCTTCCCCCCACTCATGCTCTGTCTCTTGCTCAAAAATACATAAACATTAAAACAATTTTTTAATAATTAGAAAAAAAAGATCAGTGAACTGAACTGAAATAATTGTAGGGAAATTCAAAACCGTACTTTTAACAATGGATATGTTGAAAATAAAGTATAGAATTATAAATTAGGGAAAGAAAATAAGTAAGGAAACATTGAATTAATTACATGTTAAACCTGTAACAGATCTGTAAATATCTGTAACAGATATTTACAGATCATTCCACCCAAGCAACAGAATACATTCTTCCCAAGAGCATGTGGAACACCCTCAAGTATAAAACATATGTTAGGCACAAAACAAGTCTTAATAAATTTAAGAATATTAAAACAATATCAATCATCTGTTCCCATCACAATGGTGTGAAACTAGACATCAATTACAAGAAGAAAAGTGGAAAATTCACAAATAAGTGGAAATTAAACAACATGCTACTGATCAACTATTGGATCAAGGAAGAAATTAAAAGATAAATTTTTAAAAATCTTGAGAGAAATAAAAATGGAAATACAACATATCAAAACTTATAGGATACAGAAAAAGTAGTACTCAGAGGGAAGTTCATAGCAGTAAGTGCCTACATTAAGAAATAAGAAAGTTCTCAAATAAACAATTTAACGTAACACCTCAAAGAACTGGAAAAAGAACAAACTAAGTCCAACTTTGGTAGAAGGAATAAAATATCAGAGATCAGAGTAGAAATAAATAGAGACTAAAAAAAAAAACAGTAGAAAATATCAATTAAGCATTGGCTTTTTGACAAGATGAACAAAATTAACAAATATTTAGTAAAACTCACAAGGAAAAAATGAGGGGATTCAAATAAAATCAGAAATGAAAAAGGAGACATTATAACTGATATCACAGAAATACAATGTATTATAAAACACTACTATGAATAATTACACACCAACAAACTAGATAACCTGGAAGAAATGAAAAAATTCCTAGAAACATACAACCTACCAAGACAGAATTATAAGGAAATAGAAAATCTGAACAGAACAGTAACTAGTAAAGAGACTGAGTAAGTAATAAAAACATCCAACAAAACTCTAGGACCAGATTGCTTCACTGATGAATTCTACCAACCATATAAAAAAGAATTCGTATCAATCTTCTCAAACTCTTTCAGGTTTGAGGAAGAGAAAGGAACTCATTTTAATGAGGCCAACATTACCCCTGATATCAAAACTAGAACAGGACATTACAAGAAAATAAAATTGCAGGCCAATATTCCTAATGAACATAGACACAAAAATCCTCAACAAAATATCAACAAACCAAATTGAACAATTTAAAATGATCAAATGCCAAAGAACAAAATAGACTCCTGTCTTATACCACACACAAAAAACAACTCAAAATGGATTGAAGATTTAAATGTAAGACCTGAAACCATAAAACTCCTAGAAGAAAATATAGTGAGTATGTTCCTTGACATCAGTCTTGGCAATGATTTTTTGGAATTGACACTAAAAGCAAAACAGAAAGTGAAAACACACAACTGGGACTTTATCAAACTAAAAACATGTTTTAGAGATCTTTTTCTGTGGTTGTTAAACCTGGTAAACCTGTAACTCTCAAAGGTGTGTTTGTCCCAGAGGAAGATCATTTGAGAAAGTACTTACCATAGAGAACACAGAGCAGAGTGATACATAGACAAATTCTGAGGACATTGCTCAAATATTCCTTTAGCCAACTCTGCCCTTCTGACATGTAATTTAAGAAGGCAGTAAATTCTCTCTTTTTAGCTTAAAGTGGGTTGAATTAAGCTTCTGTTATTTGTGACGAAGAATGTTGATATAATTGCTTACCAGCTATCTCCTCCTGAGGTGGAATTTGAAGAAACCCCTTTATGTTTTCTTCTCCCCAGTCTTTTCCATGTAGTTTGTTCTGCAGGCATGTAAGACCCTAACATTAACTATTTGCCCTTGATTTTTTTCTTTCCTTTTTGGGAATGGATATGATTTAAGAAAAAAAAAAATAGAGATGCTGCCTAGGTAAATAATCAAGAAGAGTTCAGTATAAACCTTTGTAGAGTCATGACAAATTTATTGATCATGTACAATGCGCACAGGTATTGTAAAGGAAGAATTTGAAATTCACAGAGATTAAATAATACTGGCAACTCTGCTTACCTAGTAAGTCACAAGGTCAAGATTCACACCATGTCAGTCTGATTCCAAAAGTAATACTATTCCCAGTAGGCTCTGTTACTAATGGGGAAAGTCATAATTGCTGAGAAATGTGACATTTTATGAGAAGTATTTAAAACTGCATTGTTATTAAAACTGCTTTTTAAAAACACTGTATGTCTTCACAGATAACGTTGTAAGATTTAGCCAAGATGGAGAAAAGGGCAGTTTTCCTCTGCTGGAGTATTAAATAGGGGCATACCTTTGAATATGTTGTGGAGGATTTCTCATTAAAACAGTATTTGTCATATCTACATCTGCATAACAGTTTTAAGTGAACTATGTACCATATGGGGACTAACCTCACAATGCAAAACAGGATAATTTAATACTTGCTAAATAGAATTTTGCCTGTTCTAGGGCTTTTCTAAAGAGCATTACTGAATTCAATGAAACTAAAATACTTCCATTCTATATTTGTGTTATCGCGAGTATGATAAATACAAATAAGAATAAAGATAGGTGTTTGCATATCATCCATTACTCCTGCAAAGAAAGTGTATCAATCACATATAATTAAGCTGTCAGTTCCTAATTCAGAGAGAATATTCCACTCTAAACCAGTAAATATAAATATGAAAATAAATGAAGTTTTGGAAAACAAATCATAATGAGAATGCCCTCTATTTCTGTTGTCACTGAAATTAAGGTTACTCTTCTCTTTATATTTATTTTCTATGTATAACAAGTAGATCTTTTATTAGCAACAAGAGCTAACATGTTTCAGCAAACCATTTTGCACTGAAATTTGGGCTGGAATTGTGTACTTACCTGAAAAGGTTTATGACTTCCCTCCTGGTTCACATATAAAATTGAACCTTGAAGGAAAATTTATAGTTAATCTTGGTTATGTCCTTGAGCTGTCTTCTAGTACACAGGAGTGAACCAAGCAAATGAAAGTCACATGTACATGTATAAAATTTGACATGATACTTTTGGACTACTTAGATTTAGGACTACTTCCACTGTCCTAACCTTATTCAGTTTAGAGCTCTGAGATAAAGCATTTACTCCATGTAAGTTTAGTAATTAGTTTGCACACCACTATTTCTGTCACCTCCACCAAAACAACTACAGCAAGGAGCTGTGTTAGAGATCCTCTGAAGAAAACCCAATATAAAGTCAGAGGATGTTGAAATGTTTTTTTTTTTAATTTCTTTTTATTTGTTTATTTTTGGGTGAGTTATTGATAAAGGAAGGCAGGAAAGGCAAATGTTTATTTTTCTGCATGAGGAAAATAATACAATCTTGCCTAGTATGTTGTAATCTATTATCTTGAAAGAGGCAAGATGGGAGATATGCAGACATTGCTAAACTATTGTAAAGATTTCTCTGTAAAATGAATATATATTCATGGGCACCTTAAAAATGTCAGTGTAAACTATCAAATCTTTGTACTGCATTTAGCTGGTTAGAAAAATAAAGGACTAAAGACAAGTGGAAGGCAATTTATGGAGGGCTAAAGGGTGGCCATTTGCCAAGCGCAAAATAAACCAAACCTTGAATGATCCTGATGGATAAGAGAAGATTAAGCAGAATTGAAAGGACAAAACGGAGAATTTTGTGAGAGCCATTGGAAATCATGATGTCTTATTCCTTCTCACAACTGCCTTTCCCCTTCAAAGACAAGGAAATGACCTAGAGATCCTATGATAAGGGTGATGTGAGGAATATTAGGTCAAACTGAACTCTGTATATGACTTTTCAATATTGGGAAACAGAGGCTGAGTATGTCTGGGTGCTGCACACATTTATTTCAGAATCAATGGCAATGAGAAGAGATAATAAATTCTGAGCTTATTCTCTATGTGATATAAAACTATACTGACACTGTAGGGGAACATGAAAGGACAAGGACCATGAATCTAGTACTTTCCAATTGGTTTCATCCTGTGAGTTTTAATTCTTTGTCCAAATTGTTAAGCCTTGGCCACTACAACAAAGACCTTTCAGTCTTTATAAGTTTTACTTCAACTGGTTAATCCCAAACAGAATGGGAAAAGAAAAAAAAAATTAAAAACTAAAATCTTTCTCCTTCAAAGTATCTCACACTGATTTATTGATGCGTTAGGAAGAATGGTATCCCATAGTTACTGTATGACACTTTCTGGGACAACATTTTTATGACAAAAATTCAACTGGTGGGTATATAAAAAATAATGATGAAAGAAATCTGTGCATGGTATAAAGATGTAAGTGTCTTCATAAATCTACGAGAAGTATAAGTATCTTTGAACAGTAATCAAGGAAGCAATGTACTCTCAAAATGAGCATATAAATAATAAGGTCTTATACTCATATTTCTAAATCTGAGATTGATAATCTTTAGAATGAAGCTGTCTTAGCCTTGACATTTTTTAGTTATACCTTCTGGAGTACAAAGACTGATTTTTATATTTTATTCAGAAGACTTTGGTGGAACACCAACTATATATAAGGAAATGTAAAGGATGAAAAAAATGTCTTAATCTCTGTTATCAAAAAAATTTAGTAGCACAGTAGAATTAATATGTATACTCAAGTCATTACAGAAAAAAAGGCATTACATCTTAGGTGTCATACGATGTTAAAATGCTATAAGTTTAGCTTTGTGATTTTTTTTTTCTTTTTTTAAGAGAGGGAGAGAAAGAGAGTGCACACAGAAACATGGGTGAGCTGGGGAGGGGCAGAGGGAGAGAAAGAATCTTAAATAGGTTCCACACCCAGTGTGGATCTCAGGACCTTGAAATCATGACCTGAGCCAAAATCAAGAGTCAGAGGCTCAACCCACTGAACCACCCAGAAGCCCCTAGGTCTGTGATTCTTAAAAAGAAAAGAAAGAAAGAAAGAAAAAAGTATATTGGAATTAAGGAAGTCATGGGTCAGGCCGGGGCTTGAATATTTTTTTAAAAATCTTTTCTTCTCTGTCTGACCTTAAAATATAGGTATTCTTCTGAATTCTTAACTGGGCCTTCTTTTCTTCTCACTGTACCAGTATTATACTTCCAAAAGTTTTGCATTGTGAGGAAGCACACATCAATGTGTGAAGTGGCAATATAAAATAAATATGAAGTGATACAGCTTATGGCAAACTAGAGAGTTCATTCAAATTCGGTTTCAAACAATCACATTCAGGTTTACAAAAGACATTCTTTGTTCATACAAAACAAGAGTGATGACATTTGGCCCAGAGCTCAAGAGTTGTGACTTTATATTCTTTTTAGACATTACATTCTCCCCCCATTTTTTGATTGACCCATATATTTTCTAATTCTAATATAGTGCTAATTATTCAACACACGGTTATTGGTACCTACTATGTATTAAGTTCTATACAAGACACTGAACATAAGACAGGTCAAGATTGATACAGTCCCTGCACTTTTTGAGCCTAAAACTGAGCAGTGATAAACAATAAATAAGTAAATGATTGCATGTGAATGATGCTTTGGGGTTGAGGCTGAGAACTAACATTCTAGTCATAGACATTCATGCGGAGGAATTATGTGTGGAGTTAAAAAGCTTGGGTCTTCTGAAAACTATGTGGAAGATTGAGATTTTTTTGAAAAATGTGAATGAGATGGAGAGTGGAATGAAAATAATGTGGAGTGTCAGGGGTCATATTTTTCAAGGTGCAATAGAAAGCCATTGAATGTATAACCACCACCCCATGCTCTGTGGGAGCTCCTTTTGCCTACTGATAATAGCTTGTGTCTCAAGTTATAACACAGCCTTATTTTCAGATATTGACAACATGAGATTTTAAAAAACGTCATTCTTATACCTAGTTGATTCCTCTTTTCCAGGAGAACTTAATGCTGTTTGAGGTAATTTGAAGTCCTGAAGTCAAAAGCAGTATGATATACAGAACTCTAAGTTGACTCCGTAAGATTCCCAGTCCCTGAATATTCACTGAAACATTAATTTAGATCCTGCTATGAAGGGATTTTGCAGATGTAATTTAAGTCCCAGCTCAGTAGACTTTAGTACAGGGAGATGTATTATGGGTCTGATTATCTGCGTGGATCTGATTTAAAAGTTGCTAAACTTTTATTTTTATTTAAAAAAATTTTTTTAAATGTAACATTGTAAAGTTAGGTAACATATAGTGTATACAGTGTGCCCATGGCTTCGGGAGTAGATTCCCATGATTCATTGCTTACGTACAACATCCAATGCTCATTTCAACAAGTGCTCTCCTCAATGTCCATCACCCATTTTCCCCTCTCCTCCGCTCCCCGCCTCAATCATTAATTTGTTCCCTGTATTTAAGAGTCTCTTATGGTTTACCTCCCTCTCTGAAACTATTTTTTACCCTTCCCTTCCCCCATGGTCTTCTGTTAAGTTTCCCAAATTATTTTTAAAAACAGAGGTTTCAATTTCCTTCATAAGCTTTCTATAGTTTTCAGCATACAGATCTTTTACATCTTTGGTTAGGTTTATTCCTAGGTATTTTATGATTCTTTGTGCAATTGTGAATAGGATGCGTTTCTTTATTTGTCCTTCTGTTGCTTCATTATTAGTGTATAAGAATGCCACTGATTTCTGTACATTGATTTTGTATCCCGCGACTTTGCTGAATTCATGTATCATTTCTAGTAGACTTTTGGTGGAGTCTATCAGGTTTTCCATGTATAATATCATGTCATCTGCAAAAAGTGTAAGCTTGACTTCATCTTTGCCAATTTTGATGCCTTTGATTTCCTTTTGTTGTCTAATTGCTGATGCTAGAACTTCCAGCACTATGTTAAACAACAGCAGTGAGAGTGGACATCCCTGTCATGTTCCTGATCTCAGGGGGAAAGCTCTCAGTTTTTCCCCATTAAGGATGATATTAGCTGTGGTATTTTCATAAATGGCTTTTATGATGTTTAGGTATGTTCCTTCTATCCCGACTTTCTTGAGGGTTTTTGTTAAGAAAGGATGCTGAATTTTGTCAAATGCTTTTTCTGCATCGATTGACAGGATCATATGGTTCTTTTCTTTTCTTTTATTGATGTGATGTATCACAATGATTGATTTGTGCATGTTGAGCCAGCAGCCCAGGAGTGAATCCCACTTGATCATGGTGAATAATTCTTTTTACATGCTGTTGAATTGAATTTGCTAGTATCTTATTAAGAACTTTTGCAATTTGTATGGAACCACAAAAGACCCCAAATAGCCAAAGTAATATTGAAGAAGAAGACCAAAGAGGGAGACATCACAATCCCAGCCTTTAGCCTCTACTACAAAGCTGTAATCATCAAGACAGCATGATATTGGCACAAAAACAGACACATAGACCAATGGGATAGAATAGAGACTCCAGAATTGGACCTACAAAAGTATGGCCAACTAATCTTTGACAAAGCAGGAAAGAATATCCAGTGGAAAAAAGACAGTCTCTTTAACAAATGGTGCTAGGAAAACTGGACAGCAACATGCAGAAGAATGAAACTAGACCACTTTCTTCCACTATTCACAAAAATAAACTCAAAATGGATAAAGGACTTGAATGTGAGACAGGAAACCATCAAAACCCTAAAGAAGAAAGCAGGAAAAATCCTCTCTGACCTCAGCTGCAGCAATTTCTTACTTGACACATCTCCAAAGGCAAGGGAATTAAAAGCAAAAGTGATCTATTGGGACCTCATGAAGATAAAAAGCTTCTGCACAGCAAAGGGAACAATCAACAAAACTAAAAGGCAACCAACGGAATGGGAAAAGATATTTGCAAATGACATATCGGACAAAGGGCTAGTATCCAAAATCTACAAAGAACTCACCAAACTCCACACCCGAAAAAAAATAATCCAGTAAAGAAATGGGCAGAAAACATGAATAGGCAATTCTGTAAAGAAGGCATCCAGATGGCCATCAGGCACATGAAAAGATGATCAATGTCACTCCTTATCAGGGAAATACAAATCAACACCACACCGAGATACCACCTCACGCCAGAGTGGCTGAAATGAACAAATCAGAAGACTATAGATGCTGGAGAGGATGTGGAGAAATGGGAAACCCCTTGCACTGTTGGTGGGAATGCAAACTGGTGCAGCCACTCTGGAAAACAGGGTGGAGGTTCCTCAAAAAATTAAAAATACATCTACCCTATGACTCAGCAATAGCACTGCTAGGAATTTACCCAAGGGATACAGGAGTGCATAGGGGCACTTGTACCCCAGTGTTTATAGCAGCACTTTCAACGATAGCCAAATTATGGAAAGAGCCTAAATGTCCATCAACTGATGAATGGATAAAGAAATTGTGGTTTATATACATAATGGAATACTACGTGTCAATGAGAAAGAATGAAACATGGCCTTTTGTAGCAACGTGGATGGAACTGGAGAGTGTTATGCTAAGTGAAATAAGTCATACAGAGAAAGACAGATACCACGTTTTCACTCTTATGTGGATCCTGAAAAACTTAACAGAAACCCATGGGGGAGGGGAAGGAAAAAAAAAAGAGGTTAGACTGGGAGAGAGCCAAAGCATAAGAGACTCTTAAAAACTGAGAACAAACTGAGGGTTGATGGGGGGTGGGAGGGAGGCGAGGGTGGGTGATGGGTATTGAGGAGGGCACCTTTTGGGATGAGCACTGGGTGTTGTATGGAAACCAATTTGACAATAAATTTCATATTAAAAAATTAAAAAATAAAAACAGAGTTTTCTTTTACCGTTTACATAAGAGAAATCAATGGTTTGAAGTTGGGGGATGGGCACCCAGTATGCAGTCAGTGGCTTGAAGATAAAAGGAAGCATATGCAAAAGAACTTCAGGAGTGGTCTTTAGGAGTTTGGAGCAACCCACCAGTTAACAGCTAGCAGGGAAACAGGGCCTCAGATTTATAACCACAAAGGAACGAATTCTTACATCAACAATGAGCTGAGCATGAGTTTTTCCCCAGAGCCTCCAGATAAGTACTCAGTTCTGTTGATATCCTCATTTCACCTTGGGGTACCTTACCCAGAGAATAAAACCATTCCATGTCAGACTTTTGGCCCACAGTACTATAAGCTAATAAATAGGTGTTGCTTTAAGCCATTACACTTGTGGTAATTTGTTACAGGGCAATAGAAAACAGGGAGCTTGGTCTTCTGTCAGTTTGGTCTTTCTATCCTCCTCTGAGTAAGCTGCTTCTGGTTCCTCTATGTATTAGGCAGGGGATAAAGATAGGTAAGGGAGTTGAGAGGAAAGATGAGGTGTTTTTTAAATGACCTAAGTCCAGCTGTCTTTCCAGGCTCATGTGAAAACAAATCATTCTTTTTCTGCCAAATGGTTATTACAGCTTGAAAGACAAAATTCCTTTCTTCTGACTTCTCTAGATGAGAAGCAGACATCATTCTCTGTGATTATGAAAGCTACAAACTCCTGAGGACACATGCCAACTTTTCCCAAGAACTTTCTCATTGTTCTATATGCCCAATGTCCTAGTGGAAATAAGAAAGTGAAGGCTACCTTTACTTGTCAGAGGCACTTCTAATTTCTATGAGTGATTCTTTTGGGTCCCCCTCATATTACCAGGGAATGGAGCATTACCCATTTCAGAAGGGAAGAGAAAATCAGGACTTACCTACATTCTTATGAATTCCAGTTAACCTCTAGGTTTCTCTTACACAGACTGGAATTAGGTGATGAATAGGAATATTGGAAAGATCAGTTGGGTACTGCTTAATATTTTGCAGAGATATTTTCAGGCGGTCTCTCTATAGATTGTTGGGATAGTTGCCACCTATTGTTCTTAGTTCGTAAATTCTATTGTGAGTTAAAAGGAAATTTATCATTTAAAATCCTATACAAATTATTTTTACTGAAAGAGTAATATGATCTGATTTATGTTTTTTAAAGATCACTCTACTTGGTGGATAATAGATTGCAAGAAGATGTGATTGAACCTGCAACACAAGTTAGGTGACCTTGAGGGTAATCTAGGCCTTGCTATTTAATGGATGATCCATGGAATAGCAGGATCAATTTACCTGAGACTTTGTAAGAAATGATGAATCTCAGGCCCTACATAAACCTACTTAAGCAGAATATATATTTTAACAAGATCTCCTGGTAATTTGCACACTCATTAGAATTTGTGAAAAACTTGTATAGGTGAGATATGATATTTGCTTCAGCTAGGATGATAGGCATAGAAATGAGGAGGAGGGAATAGATACAAAATATATTTTTCAGACAGAATTTTCTAATAATTTGATATGAGAAGTAAGGGAGAGAAAGAAATCTCAAGCTTCAATTTCTAGCTTGAGAAACATGATGGTGGCTCATCACATTTGAGAGAGGAATATGTGTAGTGGAAAGGAAAGATGAGAGTTCCCATTTGGTCACATCAAGTTAAAACTATTAAGAAAATATCTTAATTGTTATACCCAACTCATGTCTCCCTCCTATTGTTATTAACCTTTTTATCTTTCTGCTGCATTCTAGCTCCCTAGTTGAGAAAGTATGGTTAGTCTGGTTGATAACAATGCTGAGTAGACCATTCCTGTGATTTTCCTATTAAAAAAGTATATATAAAGTAATTTTTCCCAAATGTGTTATTTTATTTATTTTTCCATCATTTTCCAATTCTATCCTGATAGTCATAATTTAGTTAATGATAACTCTTTTCTCCATTGCCTCTTCTATCTTCCGTGAGATAAAATTATTTTCCAAATAAGACAAGACTGTTTCAGATCCTCATTTTCAAGAGTGTTAAATTTTTAAAAGGAAAACAACCAACTGATTGTTCAGAAAAAGAAAAGAAAACAAATCAAATACAAAAGAAATCACTTCAGTGTCTAACATAATTTTCATTTTCTTTTTGTACAGCTTTCAAAATCAATGGCAACAATACAAAATCAGCCCTATTTCTGAAAGAGTTAGTGGGCAATTTGTGAATACCCATTGGTAGATGTGGGTAATCATCTCTAATTAGAATATATTAGACTGTACATCTTTTTAATTGCTATGTGTTTTCTGGCTTCCTGGTCAACAGAGAAGAAATACTGATCTAACACCTAAAGAACACAATACATCACCATTGCCAAGGCTACATCATTGGGAATAAATCCCGAGGCAGAGCATCATAAGGATTTTGTGATTTCTACGGTAGCTAAAGTAAAATTAAAAAGGGATTCTCTGAGGTGGGCTATAAGAAGTCTACAAAATGCTATCAAATACCCTTTTCAATGTGCATTATTTTATTAATAATACTGTGTATTTAATGAGTTTTCCTCTATGGGGGTTTCTTTTTTATTTTAAGCTGCATTAAGAATAAAGATGGAAAAAAAGGTTCAAACAACATGGTCATAGTCATTTTTTTTTAATTTAAAAACAATCAAAAAGTAAAAATACATCTTTTAAACCTAGTGCTAAATACTGCAATATATAACATTTATAAGGGCACTATTTACATTCTAATTTGAAGATGGAGGAAACAAAGGTACAGAGGGGCTAAATAACTTGCTCAAGGTCATCGTACTAGTAAGTAGCAGAGCTGGAATTTAAACCCAGGCAGTCTGTTTCCTGAACAATATTCTTAACCTTATGCTAAAACTGTGTCAGCTGGATAATGTAAGAAACAAATACATGCATCATGTACACAAAGCAGATATAGGATCATTTCACTGTTGTCACACAAATTTGTTCTCTCTTTTTGAAGTGTTCAGAGTGATTTGCATGTCACATTAAATAAATTTCCATGATTATATGTCTATCAATCTCTCTTCTCAGCAAGAAACATGTAAACACATACAGTTTGCATGCTTTAAAATTAAATAAATGAGTATCTTTGATCATGATTTAATGATTGCAAATAATACTTATATAGCCATTTCCTTGGAGTTTTATTTCTTGATTAGATGCAATAAAAATCTTTGCAAATATTTTTGCTGAATAATTTCTGCTATGATAATTTAGTGGGGCTGGGATAGCAGTGAGAAGATACAGTAACCTCTAATAGAGTTTAATACTAATATATATTTTTTAATTGACATTATGTTTACTAGGACTTCCAAGGCATAAAGTACAGGCTAGCTTGGGGTCATATATATGATAGATATTAAACAAATCTACTTCCCAAAATATCCACTAAATTTGAGGTAATGCTTTCATCCTTCAAAACCCTTCTAAGTATACAGTGCTTCTCAATGGGGTCCCATCATTTGGTGGGAAAATTTTTCATTTTGCATGGCTCTGACATGTAATGTAGGACATTTAGCATGTATATCCCCTGGTAATTGCAAGCCAGTAATAACTAAAACTGTCCCCCCATTTTGCAAATGTCCCCAATTGAAAACAACCGAAGGAATTAGGGTAAAACAAGGGAAAATCATTTCTACAACTTACCTATCCAGTCTCTTCTCCTTCCCCATACACATTAGACCAATTTTAGCACTCGATCAGTGGCACTTAAAAAAATGGGGAAAGAGGCCTATAAGGTATACAAGGGGGGAAAAAAGCAGAGAAGCAAGTGATAAGATCTCCTCTCAAGAAAGGCACTCTTAAAAAAAAAAAGAAAGGCACTCGTAATTCAGACATGATGGATCTCCCTCAGGATGGATGCAGCTGGATAGAGACAGCATATTAATGGCCACGTTTGGACTGTGACTTGATTGTTGTAGCAACGTTTTTTCCCCAGTAGTTTGTTCTTATAAGTGAATAGGGTGTGTGGTCAGGAGCATCATCCAAATAAGTGAGCTGTACAAAGTGACAATCCCAATCTTTGTCAAGACTTCAGGCTTCTCATAGTCCTCTGTGCCTGTGTCCTTGCATCACATTGCTTTTGTACATCACAGCTAGCTCGGCTGGTCACATGCTATTTTTTTCTAGGTTTTGGGAACTTAATTCTTATTAACTGATTTCTTCATCATAATTAGAGCATAGTGAGTAGCACTTTGAGATGTAAATATTTTCCTTTGTATCCTGAGAAGTATAAAATTATCTCTAATTCAATGTCTATTTCAAACTAAAACATTCAAGTACAGTCTATAGCTCAATTTAAACTAAACTTAAGCATATTCAGTGTGACTTTCAATTTAACTTTCCTGACATGAAATCATCATGTACAGAACACTTAATGTGATGATTATCTACATAGGTTATATTAATCATGGGCCAATATGTCAAATTTTCTTTTGTTACCTTGAACTTTGATTGGAATTTATTTAACTTTTCATAGATAATAAGCTCACAGTAATCAGGAACTGTGCTTTATTCTTCCTTGTGATACCTACAGCCCCTGGCACAAGGCCAGGAGGTAGAATGTTCAATTTATATAAATATAAATATAAATATATGTAATTTGAAATATTTGTATTTCCCTTTGGCTTTCAGACATGATATGCAAGAATTATCTACTGTAAAATATCTTCACTCTTTTGCACTCATCTACAGCCAATTATTAAGACATTTATGCTCTGTGTCAATAAGATGTACAGTACTATGATTCACCAGCCAACTTCATTACTAGCTTTGACATTGTCAGATTTTTTAACAAACGGCTAACAGATGAAATAATAAGAGTATTAGAAAATACATTGCCTGTAGGAGCTGTTGTTACTGAGAGCAAAAGGGAATGGAGTTTATGCTTTTCTCAGAAATATTAATAATTAAAGATTCCCTTAAATTAGAGTCACCTTGTAGCTGAAGCCACATCTTAAAAAAAAAGTTTTCTCCATGGATTTTATTTTAAGCTATATTGTTCAACTTAGTCATAAGTCCTATGCCAATTCAAGATGTTTAGAATGTATTCATTGTGATGAGTTGACACATGGTCATTTTTCAATTACATTAATTTAGCCAAACTACTGACAATGTCAATAAAACTTTTTTGTCATGTATAAAGCACAACTATATCTGAAACTGTTTTTAGAAACTGCTTACTTAAAAAACCAGTATCATTAAAATGCATAAAGGGGCATTTTTTGGTAATATTGCCTAATTATTTTAATTTTTAAAGAATGAAAATGATATCCTGAATATTGAATAAATAAACATAAATTTATATACTGGCTGTTAGGGTTTGCCTTAAACAAGATGGTGAACATACTAGAAGGGTCAAAAGGCACGAGTTGCTATAATGGAAACATTTGCATTGGTTCTCCAGTACTTGTACTAATAGTTTCCCTGCTTGGGATGGTCTCTGGTTCAAGTTTCACACTTTCATCAAATTTGCCATGTCACTATCAAAGCTACCATGTCTGTGTCATATCCGCTGAGTCTTTCTCTTTTAAGAAACTAGCTAATATAATAAACATTAGCTAATGGTTTCACTATGTAAATCCATTGCTTCATTCCAGGAAACATATTTACTCATTGAGAGAAGCTTAGTGGGAACCTAACCATTTGCTCTCCCTTTCCTGGTAGATTTCAAAAACAACTATGTGACTGGCATACTCAATTTCCCTTCTAGAGGAGAATGATGAGGCACAGGGTCCTTTCTGCAGGTGGTCAGGTTTTGTCACCTGATGGGGCTACCATGATACAACTATTGGATTAGGCATTTGCATCCTGGCAAAGATGCCTTTCCTAAAAAAGCCTTTCCTAAACTGGCTTGGAATAAGAATGCTGCTTAATAGTGTTGCCTCTAGAGAGTGACCAACTGATACAGTTAGATCCTATCTCTTGGGGACATTGAATATGAAGCAGAGAGAAAGAGGGAATCCTAGAAAGAGACAATAGAAGGAAAGAGTAGCCATAGAGGAAGAAACGAAGAAAGGCGGGCGCGTGAATTACTATTGCCAAGGCCCTAGAATAGGGTTCTTAGATGTTCTCTGTTGAAGGAAAGACAAGCTGGCTAGGTCCCTAAAGCTGATAATTGGTGCTCCAGTACTACTGCTGCATCCTGAATGGCACAGTATACTCATCAAATTTTCATGCTGTGACACTTACTTGGGTTCTCTTCTTTCCATGTAGCTTTATAATAAAACCTCTTTACATGAGCTGACCTCTGAACCACTATTCCATCGTATTCTGTAAATTCTCAGCTAATAAAATTCCTCCAATTGCTTTTTTCACTATTCCATAGGATTTAGAGTATTATCCCTCAAATACATGTAATTTTATACCAGGGCTCATGGGAATCTAGCTAGATGATAACTCTGGTTGCCTCTACTCATTTCATCTTTAATTTGTAGTTCCAAAGTCCTGGTTCTTTGGACGGAAACTTATAATTGTTTGTTTAACTTAATGTTAATTATCCTAGTACACACTTATGGAAATATTGCTTCTGTTAAATACTGACTGCTCTTATCTTTGTTCTTGTTTCTGACTCTCCATTTGTATGAATAAAAGTTAGCAAATTCTTGAGGAATATAGAATGTGAGTTTTACTTTCTTCAGAAGCAGAAATTGTTGCCCCTATCCCCTTGGCACTCACCTAAAATGAGTACTGTATTGTCTGAGGGCCTTCTCTGAGCCGAGGAGTATGCTTGGCCCCTCACATGGAGTATGTGGAAGTATAGGAAACAGAACATAACCATGAGCAAGTCTCAACCAATGATGAATGAGAATTGGCAAATAGGTACACCATCTTCCTGGCTTCTCAGGTAGAATAATGCTTTATATGTGTGTGTATACATATATAAATATTATATATATATTAGTTTAGTATGTATATACACATTACATATATATACACATATAAATATTATATATAATATATATTATATGATTATATATTATATATTATATATATGTATATTAGTTTAGTGTATATATACACATCAGTATATATCAGTCTCCCAGATGTTCCCGATGAGATTGAGTCCCAGTTGCTGAAAATTATATCTTGTTTATTAACACCCTATATTGACTTTCTTATCTTTCTTGTCTTCTTTCCTCATTACCCTACTGTTATTGTCTAGGATTGCCTCAAGGTCTGTTTCTGGGGAACCCAACTTATGTGACTTTATTCCGTTTCAATGTCATTTTATAGTTGAAGCTTAGGCAAAGCTTCCATATACAAAATTCATGCTCTTTCCTTATATTAAGGGTAATAATTACATCTCCTTAAAATAGTCTAAAATTAAGAGATATCATTGGCAACTTATAGAATCTCTCTCACATATAAGCAAACACCTTTCAATACTAGTTTCATTAAAGTATAAATACATGCAAACATACATCTTAATGTTTGTTTTCTGTTCTTTCTTAAAGTTAAAGTAGAACATATAATTCCTAATTGAGGTTATCATCTAGAGAAGGGACATTCTAGCAGGATAAGTGACAACTATGCTCACTTCAATTTTCTCAGTAACCCTAAAGAAATATGTATAGTTCCAAGTTCTAGAACTTGTTATTGAGGAAGTGGAAGATAATATATTTCTTTGTCTTATATAAATATATATGTACAAAGAACTTATGAATCTGGACTAGGTTATAATAGTTTATAATGATGATCTGAAAACTATGTTGTGGTACATGATAAACTAGTGAAAATTATTTATAATATTTTAACAACTTTATTGAGAAATAAATATAATATAATAAGTTGCACTTACTGAGAATTGTTTAATTTGATAAGTTTTGATGTCCACAAGTAAGAAAATGAACATATATATCACTACCAAATTTCTTTACACTCATGTGTCTCCTCCTGTCTTTAGAAAAACACGCAACTGCTTTCTGACAACCTAGATTACTAACAATTTTCCAGAATTTTGTATAAGTAAAATTGTACTCTTTATGTCAGGCTTCTCTTACTTAACACAAATATATTGGGATTAATCCATCTTGTAGCATGTATTGATAGTTTATTACTTTTTATTGCTGAGTAGTATTACATTGTATGGATATACCACATTTTGATTATTACACATTCACTTGTTAACATGGCGGCTGTTACCAATCCTTTTGGCTGTTATAAATAAGCTGCTCTGATCGGTCGTATACAAGTGCTTTGTATGAACATATGCTCTTTTTTAATCTTGGGTAAAATCTAGGAAAGGAATGGCTAGATGCTATATTAGTTACTAGTCTTTCAGATACATTGTAAATAATGTATTTACAAAATACAAAGTGATTGTACCATTTTATATTCTCAATATCAATTTACGAGAATTCCAGGTCTCTTTTTAGTTCCTTTCCTTTGTATATACGTATTTTTACCTTAAGTTTTTATTCTTATTCCTGTTAGTTAACATACTGCGCTATATTAGTTTGGTGTATAATATAGCAATTTAACAGTTCCATACATCACCCTGAGCTCATCACAAATGAATTCCTCTTTAATCCTCATCAGCCATTTAACCCATACCCCCACCCCCTCCCTTCTGGTAGCCATCAATTTGTTCTCTATAGTTAAGAATCTATTTCTTGCTTTCTCTCTCTGTCTCTCTTGCTCTCTCATTTCCCCTCTGTGTTTCCTTGTTTTGTTCTTATATGAGTGAAATCATACAGTATTTGTCCTTATTTGTCTAACTTATTTTGCTTAGTATCATACTCTCTAGCTCCATCCATGTGATCACAAATGGCAAGATTTCATTCCTTTTATGGCTGAATGATATTGCATTGTATGTATACATATACATACATATGTATGTATATACATGTATATACATATGTACGTACATGTATATACCTGTGTGTGTGTGTATATATATATATATATATATATATATATATATGCTACATCTTCTTTATCCATGCATCAATGAATGGAAACTTGGGCTGCTTCCATATATTGGCTATTGTAGATAATGCTGCTATAAATATGGGATGCATGTATCCCTCCAAATTAGTATTTTTGTATTCTTTGGGCAAATACCCAGCACTGTGATCACTGAATCATAAGGTAGTTCTATTTCTAACTTTTTGAGAAACCTCCATACTGTTTTCCAGAGTGGTTGCACCAGTTTGTATTCCCACCCATGGTGCACAACATTCTTTTTTCTCCACATCTTTGTCAGCATTTGTTGTTTCTTGTGTTGCTTATTTTAGCCATTCTTACAGGTGTCAGGGGATATTTCATTGCATTTTTGATTTGCATTTCCTTGATGATAAATGATGGTGAGTGCCTTTTCATGTATCTATTGGCCACATGTATATCTTCTTTGGAGAAATGTCTGATCATGTCTTCTGTCCATTTTTTAATTGGATTATTTGTGTTTTGGATATTGAGTTTCATAAGTTCTTTACATATTTTGGATACTAGCCCTTTTTCAGATATGTCATTTGCAAATATCTTCTCCCCGATAATTTCAATTCTTTTATATCCTCATCAACATGCAGGAAGGTCAGCATTAATTATTTGTTATTTATATTTTAGCAATTTTCACAGGTGTGTAGTGTTGTCTCACTATTCGTTAAATTTTCATTTAACGAATAACTAATGATGCTGCCCATCCTTCCTGAGGCCAATTTCTGTCTATATATCATTTATCTATATATTATGTATGTAATTTATCTGTATGGGTTTTATTGTTTTGTTTTGAAGTGTTTGTTCAAATTTTTTACCCATTTTGAAAAATGGTTTGTTCCTTTCCAGATTGAGTTTTGAGGATTATATATATATATATATATATATATATATATATATATATATATATATATAATATATACATATACATATATAGTATATATACATATATATAATCTATACACACATATATATATTCTACATGAAAGTCATTTATCAATATTTTATTTGCAAATATTTTCTCCCAGTCTGTGGCTTCTCTTTTCATTCTCCTACTATTTCCTTTAAAAGAACAGAAGTTTTTAATTCGGTGAAGCCAAAGAATTTTTTTCTTTTACAAATTATACATCTTTGTTGCCATATTTTAAAATTCTTAGCTAATTCAACACCACTAATTACTCCTACATTTATTCTATAATTTTGTTTTTAATTTTAGAATAGGGCTATGATCTATTTTATATAGATGTGTATGGTGTAATGTGTGCAACTTGTTTATTTTATTTTGCATATCCAGTTGTTTCAATACCATTTGTTGAAAATACAATCATTTCCTCATTGAGTTGTCTGTGTACCTTTGTCAAAAATCAGTTGTCTGTATATGATACATCTATGCCTGAACTATATAATTCTCCTGATGTAATTGTAATATTATTAATGACAACACCACACAGTCTTGATTACAATATCTTTATAAAGAAGCTTGAAATGGGTTGTCTTTGTTTTGCTTTACAAATTCATTATTTGTATTTCTGTATTATTTTCAGAAACAGTTTTTAATTTCTAAAAAAGAAAGCCTGCTAGATTTTAGGTTGGAATAGCTTTAATTTTATAGATCAATTTGGAAATAATTTTCATCTTAGTGATATTGGATCTTCTAACCTACAACCAAGGTATGTCTCTCCATTCATTAGGTAATCCCTAAATTTTCTCAGCAATATCTTGTAGTTTTTACTGTACAGATCTATCACATTATGTCAGGTTTATCTGTAGTTATTTCATATTTCTGGTACTATTTTAAATGGCTTTGTTTTTAAATTTAATTTTTGATTTGTTTTCTGATGGTGCTAGTAATAAGAGGTAATTAATTTTTTGTATTGGTCTTCTATCTTGGGACTTTGTTAAAGTCACTTAGTTGTAGTAGTTTATCAGATTTTCTATAGAAATGATCATGTCTGCAAATAAAAAATTTCTCTTCGTTCATTCTAATCTGGCTGGATACCTGTATTCATTTTTTTTCTTCTTGCCTTATTGCATTGGCTTGGAGCTCCAATACAATATCGAATAAAAATGTTAAGAATGAACATTATTATCTTGTTACTGAGTTTAGATGTAATACGTTTAGTTATTCACCGCTAAGTAAGATGTTACCTTGATGCACCTGGGTGGCTCAGTTGGTTAGGCATCCAAATTCAACTCAGGTCATAATCTCATGGCTCGTGAGTTTGAGCCCCATGTCTGGTTCTGTGCTGTGAGCTCAGAGTCTGGAGCCTGCTTTGGATTCTGTGTCTCCCTCTCTCTCTGCCCCTTCCCCACTCATGCTTTGTCTCTCTCTCTCTCTCAAGAATAAATAAACATAAAAAAAATTTTAAAAGATGTTACCTTTACGGTATCCATAGGTACTTTTTATCAAGTTGAAGAAGTTTCTAAGTAGTTTTTGTATAATGTCTGATTGCTTTTGTTATCAGAATAATGCCAGCTTCATAAAAATAGTTGGAAAGTACTATTTCCTCTTCATTTTTTGATAAGAATTTATGTAGATTGGTATTATGGTATTATTTTTTCCTTAAATGTTTGGTAAGATTCACCAGTGAACTCATTTTGCTTTGACTTGTTTTTTTTTGTTGTTGTTGGAAGGGTTTTGACTACAAATTCCATTTATTCAATAGGTATAGAGATACTCAGGATATTTCCTTCTAAATGAGCTTTTGTCTTTTGAGGAAGAATTTGTCATTTCATCTAAATTGTCAGACTTTTTGGCATATAGTTTTCATAATACATTCATATTGTTTCAATATCTGGAGAATGTCTAGTGAAGTCTCTTTTTTCATGATCAATTTGGCTAGCTGTTTATTAAATTAATGTAGGGTTTCATTGATTTTCTTGTTTGTTTCCTTTTCATCTATTTTACTTATTTCTGCTCTGCTTCTGCTCCATAAACTTTCATTTATAAGTTTCTTTATTTTGTTTACATTTGTGTATTTTTAATAGTTTTTGTGATTCTCCTTTAGGTTTTGAATAGATGGACTATAACTGTTATAATTCTTATAATATTTGTTAACTCTAGCATATGTGTTAGCACTGGGTTGGCTTTTTCCTAATTTTTGCATGGTTGGTGATTATGAATGTTCCCTCTTGAATGTTGTATATTTTTGTATTTCTATAAATATTTTTGAGCTTTCTTCTGGGACTCAGTTAAGTAACTTGAAAATTGTTTGTCCTTTCAAATTTTTCTTCTAAGATTTATTACAAATGTCCAGAGCAGTGCTCAATATAAGGATAATTACTCCCCATTACTGAGCTGGCCCTCTTATATATCTACTGAATGACCCATGCATTGTGATGTTTTTTTCTCCAGCACTATGGAATAACATAGAGCTCACAATATTTGTGTACCATCTCTTAAAGATCTCTAACCTTCATTTTCTGGTACTTGGTGTCTTAAATATAAATATTTCATATATTCTATCTGATATTGGTTTGTTTCAGTGAGTAAGTCTAGTCATTGGTATCCCATCTTGACCAGAAATGGAAATCTGTGGCATATTTTTTTTAATGCTTATTTATTTTTTAAGAGAAAGAGAGTGTGTGATGGGAGCAGGGGACAGAGATAGAGGGAGACAAAGTCACCCAAGCAGGCTCTGCACTGACATCACAGATGTGGTGCTCAAATTCACGAATCTTGAGACTGTGACCTGAGTTGAAGTTGGATGTTTAACTGACTGAGCCACCCAAGTTCCCCTGTGTCATAATGTTTTAAATGCCTGTTTACTCAGAAAATATTAAATACTGAATATTACATTAAGATCTTTAAACTTAAATGCAGGTGTTCTTTTAATATAATTTGTTCTTAAAAGTTTTAAATGAAGTTAAATTTTGCATGTAATTGTGATATTGTTATTTGTATAAGTCAGATGTCATTTGTGAAAGTTTCATTAATAGTTGTTATTTTTCTTTTATTTCTAACTTTCTTTTTGGGTGGGAGTTTCAGTGGCATAACCCATGATTAAGGAAATATAGGAAATAAATTTTCTGGGACTGTGAAACATTTTTTACTGATACTATTATAATCTTATAATAGAATTAACATTATATTATATATGTATTAAAGCATTCATTGAATGACCACAAAAGAAAGGATGATAGAATCCCTCATTTAATAGTTTTGACAATTCATTTGCATTTAGCCCAAATCTTTGTTAAACTTGTGTTTGTAACAGTAAAGACTTTTTTTTCTCCCTGATTATTAGTTTTTAATACATGCAGAGAAATGTTACTAGCAAGAGCTTCCTTTTCAACTTTTTGTGCTGGAGGTATAATATGAATACTTTATTACTTGTCGACAGATTGGCTTGTAGACATGTTCCTGTGTTTCCTGTTTAAAACATTATGTCTCCCAGAAATATATTTGCTAGCTAGAGGCAGTTTGACATGTGCACATCTCTTGCTGCCTACAGTAATAAGCAACACCAAATGTAGACAGGTAAAATGTGACATCACAAGAGCAGAATATGAGGATGAGCATTCTAAGGCAAATATCACATTCATTTCTCTCATTTCTAGTACAAATAATGTCAACAAGAAGCTCAATAATTTTGCTCAAATTGGAAAACACCAAGTGAATAAATACTTTAAAAAATAGTCTTACTTGGGGAAACAATATTGCCTGTAACTGAAAAACTGAAGGTATGTGTCAGATTTTGACAGCATATTTTTCCAGTATACCTCTTCAAACATAAAATCTAATTATGTTCACCCTTTCCCATGCCATTTAATCCCTCTCCTTGATATATCCGTTTCCCCAAATGCTATAATGAAAACCAGAGTTCATGGCAAAACTCAAGCTTCTCTGAGCTCCCTTACCTCTCATTAGTTGAATCTAGCTTTGTCAAATTTTATTCCTTCAGCTCTCTTCTGTAGCTCAAGTGAAATTCAGGCATCTATTGATATAAAAAATGTAAAGGAAATAGCAGTGTAATTTCTTCCCCAAAGAAATACAGTGCAGTTTAATAATGTATTGGGAACATGTGGCCCGGTCAGTCTGTTACTTATCCTTTTGGTTAGGCTATTTTACTTAGAAGTCAGCAGAAATAAAACAATAGCATTACATATAGAATAATTCACTTACCATTTACTAGTTCTGTGTAAAAATAAAAATAAACTGAAAAAAAATATTTTTGCCTTTTTCCCATTTGATTTGTATTTGCTTGAAATTTACTGATAGAGGTTAGAAATAAACTGGAAGATATTTTGAAATGTACTGAAGTCAGTTTCTATGTGGAATAATAGAATATAATTTCTAACGATTAAACTTCTTCAAAAATAGAATGAGCTGCCTCATGAGTCAGCAAAAAAAACTGCCAAAAGAAATTTTTAAAGTGCTTGTTATGTATACTGAAGAAGGAAGGATCTTGGTATTTGGAAATCTCTGCCTTCTCCTAGAACTTTTTCTTCTGGAACCTATCATATTCCTTTATTAATATTATATGGGTATATTTCTTAATTTCTTTGCAAAGATGTAACTAGAGAGTTGGTTACATGTTTTATTCATTTTTTTCATCGCAAAGCCTTTCTCATACCAGAATCTCAATAAAAAATATATTTAATTTAATAGTAGTAATATTAGTGTATACATTTATCAGACAATATGTTGTACATTTAGCATTGATTATTTCATTGAATATTGATGAAAAGCCTATGAGGCAAGTACTATTTTCCCCCAATTTTAATCAAGGCAAATAAACATTAGGGATTTTAAATGAATGCATATATGAATGAATATATAAATCAATTAGAAAATAAACATGGATATATAAATGCATAAATGGGAAGTTGGACTAGATAATATATTAAGTATATTCTGTTTGTGAGCATAAGAACTATGTTCTCTGTCTATGAATATAAGAACTATATATTAAAGTTTAATAAAATGATTATGTATATTATTATCACCACCCCTTTAATTTCTCCTTTTGGAATTATTTGCATTGTTTCTCCCAGGTGTCAAACATCAATAATTTTATATTTGTTGCTATGAAAACCAAGGATAATATAAAGTTCAGAGATAAAGCATGTAGAAATTAATATAACATTTCATATTCACATGTACCAACAGACTTTTTGGCTTACTCCCAATTAAGTTCCTTTCAGTAAACATTTAATGGGCCCCTGCAAGGTACTGAATAATACAATGAAACATCCTTATTACTTGGAGATGTAGGTCATAGTCTCATTGAAATGGTCTCTCTTGGAGTTATATGTGACATCAAATAGCCCTGCTGATTTTTTTTTATTGGATTACTAGTTGCTTGGTATTATTAAACAACAAGAAAATGATTCTCTACTGAAGACCAGTATGATAACCCTTGGACATAATGGAAAATAATGTAACTTTATAGTAATGTTGATCTACCCCTAAGGTGGCTTTAGATATTTTTGTGTTTCCTCTGTTATTAAGCATGTGATATTATAGTTTTATACATGGAGGGTAAGTTATATATGATTTTTGAAGGCTGTATTTTTCATCTTCAAGTGTTTTTATTTCTTTTTTTTCTATCTCAGGAAGAACTAGATTATTTAAAGGAAGAAAATATTTATAAACATCAATTATAATTCAGTGAAAGCATAAGGAAGAAATTGAAATTTGACAGAGAATGGACTTATAAAACAAACACCTTAATGTAATAGCAATCAGATCAATAAATGTTGGTTCTGACTGTCTGTCAAAATGGTTAGAATCTGAAATAAATCTACAAACTGAGTCCTCTGCCACATTATAACAAACATTTATTTCAACTCCCGGTAGTATTTTGGGAATACCATGGCTTTGTGCTCTGAATTCACAATTCTGTCCTTTATTTGCTCTGTGAACTTGGTTTATTTCTTGAACGCATTGAGTCTCTGTTTTTGTTTTTATTTTTTTTAATCTCTAAATTGGAAAATATTTTACACCTAATGAGACTGGCTTAAGAATCAGATGATGAACATAAAAGCTTAGCACAGTGCTAAATATGTAGCTGATTTTCATAAATAGTATAAGTTTATACTTTTATTTATCCATTATTCAAATCTTACAGCACTTTCCAATCCAAACTTCCATGAATATATATATTTTTAGTAAACCAATCCACAATGATAATGCTGTCTTCTTATCACTTCTGTAATTTAAAATCTGTGCCAAATGTGTTTAATTATTATTCTCAGTTTTCTTATGAATTATTTATAACTCTCATGTGCACTGGACTTTGGGTATAGAAAAGAGTGCATAATTTTTGGACACAGAAATATTTGTCTAAGATTTATTGGGTTTGTAATCTCTGATAAGTTATTTGGCCTCAGTATACTCATCAGTGAGGTATGGTTATAATACTGCTCCATTGGGTTTTTATAATAATATTAAATGTGATAACATCAAATGTGGTAATATTAAATGTAGTAACATTAGTGAATCTTCAAGTAAAGTGTCTCACCTAGCATAAGTACTCAATATTTGTTAATTTCTTCTCCTTCCCCTGCCTCACTCAACCAGCATTGTGTTCCTTGGAGACAATGACCAGGTCTTATTTACCACGATACCATTTAAAACAAATTGATTTGTCTTTATGCAGTGCTCAAAGTTAGCCTATAACAGTCTAACGCAATGCTTTTCAAACTTCAGTGTATGTGAATCATCTATGAATCTTAATAAGATGCAAAGCAGACTCAACAGGTCTAAAGAGGGGTCTGAGAGGATACATCTCTAACAAGATGCTGGGTGAAGCCAATGCTGGTATTCATAGACCACACTTTTTATAATAAGCATTAAACTATGTTGGAGGATGTCATTAAGAGGACATGACCACTGGTTCACCTGTAGATAGACCCGGGCAGTTGAAGGCTCCTCACCTTCTCCCCTGTCCTTTGTCCATAGTTCCCACAGTAGGAGCCTATTTCAAGCTTGAGACAGTAAGGTGTTGAGATGATCTGGACTGAATATGTCACTGAACCTAATTAAGACCTTTATATAAACCTTTAAGATTCTGGCAGGTAGATGCAGAGATCTACTCATCTTGACTGTCCAAGACAAGCCTCATATGTAAGTTATATTGCTTATTAAACTGCCACCTACTAATCTGGAGGGATCTGACTCTATTTTACATAGTGTTTAGGAGGCCAATTTGTAAACCAACAATTGGCGAGTTTACCAGGAGAGCAAAGAAATGGGCCTTGAGAAAGAGGCACCCAAGGGGGAAATCCTGAGTTGTCCATCAACCTCTCTGTGGGAGAGGGGTGGCCTATATGTTAGGTGCCTGTGGGCAGCAGTGTGAGTATGGGCATTTCACCAAATTCTGTGATCAGATGCACTTATTTGAAGAACTGTGCATAGTTTACTTTGGCAGAGAAGAGAAATGGATGGCTACTGCTATGGACTGGCCTCTAGTGTGGGCAGCAGAGCTGGATACTAATGCCCAGCTAAAGGCTGAAGCTCAAGCTATAAAGATGGAAGAAGAGCTGAGGTTAGAGAAGAATGTGTGGGTGTCCACTACTCTGCTAGCTTTGGAGCTGGCATACAAGATGAGAGAGAGCAGAACAACAAATGGAGACTTTAATGTACCATTTTACAAAGCTAGGAAGGTGCAGGCTGCTGTGGATTAAGGTCTAAGTGCTGTGACAAAGACTGGAAATTCAGAGGTAGAACCTCTGGGAAAGCAAGGAAAATGATTGAAGAATGTTGTAGTGACTGACAGTGAAACAGACAAAATGCCCTGTGCCATCTAACTCCTAAAACAAAGAAATTCAAAAGCAAGCAACAACCCTGGTCAGCCAGGCAGCCCCCAATTCAGGAAATGTCTTGATGAAAGAATATACTCCCACTGAACTTACTGATACAGCTACCAAGTTCCAGGAAAAGGCCAGGGAAAATACCCAGGCATAGTTAGTATGGCTGGGGAGGGGAATGGTGTTTCTCTGCCTGGGCAGGAGGCAGAGAAAATAAGCAACACTCTGACTTCCAGTAGCATTATATGGCTTTCTGGGGGTTTAGATACTCCCTTCCAGATCAGATTATTCTAGCCTGCAGGTCATATTGTTCCAATAAGGGGGAATATCCTAGGGCATGTGTGACTCTGGAAATCTATAGAGGAGTTATAACAAATCCTTGGGGGTTGGCAATGAAAGAGACCACCTACGCTCTTGTCTTTGAAGTTCTGATCATGCCACATTTACTACAGTAATGAAAGGCAAAATACTCCAGTTTGCCCCAGCATCTGATATGGGACATTAATATTCATGCTGTGTCCAGTCATGGAATAAGACATGTATGATTCTAATCTGTTAATGATCTGGGGGGAAATGACA
Organism: Panthera pardus; assembly: GCF_024362965.1. Taxonomy (NCBI): domain Eukaryota; kingdom Metazoa; phylum Chordata; class Mammalia; order Carnivora; family Felidae; genus Panthera; species Panthera pardus. Next base: position 46,938,281 of record NW_026526666.1, on the reverse strand, counting down.
AATGCCAGGTTTGTTTATGGGATGTGTGAAAAACTGAAGGCGGAGAGGGCGCTCAAAACTTCCAAAGGCTATCCCAATTGGCTGAAAAGATTGGTCAAAGTAACCTGGAAGCAATTGTGGTTTGACTTCACAGGTTTGAGGTCAACTGGCAACCCAATACATTGGGCTGGCCTGTAGAAAGCCTTAAATCCTAAACAACAGTTTAGTCTTGCCCCACCTGTCCCTTACCATCCCTGATACCCCACCTATTTCAGCAGAGGCCTGTGGTTTTATGTAGGGTAGAAGTCTCCCACACCCTGGACATGGGATGCAGGCCAATATTGCCTCCAGGTGAGGGCCAGTGGAGTGGTCAGAGGCCTTATTTTGAGTTCACTATCTATTGGTCACTCAGATGTAAACAAAAGGTGACAGTTCAGGTTGACATTGGAGCTAAATATACTCTAATACATGCTAACACTTAGAAGTTTTCTGTCCCCCTCTGTTCCATGGATGTTTACAGAGAGGACACAGTAAGAGTCAGAAAGATCCCTGTGACACTGCAAGTTGGATGTTTTCACCCATGAGAATCTGAAGTATTTTTATATTTCCAATTCCAGAGAACATATTAGGCATTGATATCTTATAAGGCCAAACTCTGCAAAACTCTATGGGTCAGTTTTGCCTTTAGGTTAGAGTAAGCAAACCCAGAGAGGAACTGCCCACTGGGAAGTAGAAAGTCTACACTCCATAAAAAACAGTAACTGTCAAACAATATAAATTACCTGGTGAGCATAAGGAAATAGGAAAAACTATGCAAGAACTACACTGAGAGGGTATTGTATGTCCTGCCCATAGTGCTTCTAACAGCCTAGTATGGCCAGTAAAAAAGCCAGAACTACATGAACTACTGAGAATTGAACAAGGTAGTGCTTCCCTAACTCATGTGCCTTTGCCTAACATTGCCACCATCTATCTTAGATACTTTAGCCATGTTTCTAGGAACATACCAGGTTGTTCTGGACTGAGAAAATGCTTTTGTCAGTATATCCCTGGCTCCTGAGTCGCACAATCATGTGATCTTTTGGGAGGGATAACAATGGACCTTTCAAGTGTTTCTCCAAGGCTACCTGCACAGACAAACAGTATGTCATGGGATATGCCTGAAATATGTCCCTGTTCTCTTTCCCTATATCAGTAAAATGGGACCATTACACTGATGATATAATGTTAACATGTGAAGAGTTGCCTGTATTGCAGGACACTTGCAGACTTTACTGGAGCACCTGCAAGGAAGAGGTTGGATAATGAAAATACAGAAAATTCAAGCCTAGGTACATCCATAACATTTTTTGGAGTCATAATTTGGATAAGATGTTAGTCATCCCAGAAGCTGTGATTGACAAGATTTAAGCATATCCAGTTCCTAAGGATGTGAAAGAGATGCAAGTCTTTATAGAGACTTGGGTGTTTTGAAGGGCTTTTATTCCCCACGTGGCTCCATAGCCCTGTCCCTTATATTGCTTATTAAAAAAGGATACAAACGGGACTGGGGATAAGAGCAGCAAACTGCCTTTGAGAGACAAAAATACTAGTGAAGCAGATTAAAGCTCTGGGTATATATATCCCAAGCAGGACTATTGTTTGAGTTAGATGTATCTATGATTTCAGAAGATAGGGATTGGGCACTGTGTCAGGAGAAAAGAGGGAGAGAGTGCCCCTAGGATTTCGGTCTCAGCTCTGGAAGGGGACAGAAACCCAATGTGCATAAAGCAACAGCCCCTAGCAGTGTACATTGTGTACATAGCTCTTTTCCAGGTAGAGCCTCCACAAAGGAAGAGTATGTCATGATAAGAAATTCCCTTCCTATCAAAGTGTGGGTTGAGAATATGTTTCATTGACCCACTTTTGCCATGGCTCAAACTCCCACTTGACTAAGTGGGATGCCTATTTGCAACAGAAGAGCACCTTGTCCAACAAGCCCATTGTCTCTAGAAATGCCAAAGCTTTGGGGCACCTGGGTGGCTCAGTGGTTGGGTGTCCATCTCCTGATTTAATCTCAAATCATGATCTCATGGTCGTGAGATCAAACCCCCTGTTGGACTCTGCACTGGGAAAAGAAAGAAAGAAAGAAAGAAAGAAAGAAAGAAAGAAAGAAAGAAAGAAAGAAAAAGAAAGAAAGAAAGAAAGAAAAGAGAAATATAATGCTACTGGGCACTGTAGAGTATGAGATCCTCCAAATGCCCTACTTGTATTCCTGTGGTGGCCCCTATGGACTATAGAGAAGGAATGAGGGAATTTCCTACTGTTGCCTTGTGTACAGATGGCCCCCCTCTGGCACACTTCCCACATGGTCTGTAGCTACTATTCAGCCCAACATTGACACCATCTGGATAGAAACAAATAAACCATGGCAGCCAGTGGGGTGAATTCAGAGTGATGTGGCTGGCAATTACTCATGAATGCTGACCGTTAACCCTTTGCCCTGACATTAGGGTTGTTTTAAAGGGATTAATTCTATGGCTTGGACAATGGGAAGCTGAGGGATGGTTGATCATGAATAAACCCTTGTGGAGTCAGGATGGCCAGTAAAAAGTATGGACAGTAAAAAAGCCAGAACTACATGAACTACTGAGAATTGAACACAGTAGTACTTCCCTAATGCATGTGCCTTTGCCTAACATTGCCACCAACTAAAACATACTAGTAAAGACATGGAAAGACATTTGGATTCACCTGCAAGACCCTGAGGGAGTCTTCATTGTCTTCCACATTCTACTTGTAAGGCAAGGCACCCTGGCAATCAGGAAATTGAGGCCCTAGCTTGAGTACAAGCTGACCTTTCAGTAGATATGGTAGGTTGGGTGCATAGAAAGAGTGGTCATGGCAGCCCCTGCAGGGGATGACATATTGCCAAGGATGCTGACTTGCCCTTAAAATATAGTGACTTGGTTAACACAGTAATAACATGGCCTCTGTGTTCTAAACAGAAACCAATCAACTGCCAAAAACGTCTGAAGCCATCCACCAGAGTTCTCAACTGATGAGGGAATGGAAAATAAATTATTTTGGCCTTTTCCCTCTGAGCGACAGTTCTAAGCATGGTTTGGTTTGTGTTGACGCTGCATCTGAACTGTGGAATATTTCCCCTATTGCATGGCAAACCAGGCTGCTTGCCATTATGGGATTAGACAAGTTGAGTACCATGTATGGATACCCTTGTCAAATAGTGATCAGGGGTCACCTTTCAAAGATTGTGATGCACAAGCCTAGACAAAAGAACATGACATGGAATGAAGGTTCTATCTCTCTTATAACCTGCAAGCAGCAGGACTGATAGAAAGGAAAAATGGAATATTAAAGCAGCAGAACAAATTACCATCAAGCAAAACCACCTTGGCACATGGACTAAAATATCCCACATTTGAGTAATCAATCAGTAGGAGCTGTTGCCCCATATGCCAGACTGAGGACCCTGACCCAGATACCCAGTGCTATAAAGGTATAGAAGCCACAGGAAACAGCCATCACCCTATCTCTCACCATAGATCAACATGTTCTGCTGAGAACACCAAGTCCTATTACCTGTGGGAAAGGCTTTATCTACTGGAATTTGCAATGGGACATCTGGCCAGAATGAGTGAGTTACTTTCTGCCCCTTGGTTGGGGGGAAATTAGTCAGTCTTCTCTTGGATCCATTTGTTCTGCAACAAGCCTGACATGTTGAAATGCACTATACCTACTAAAAGAGGGGAGAAAATGAAGGTCCTGTTCTGGCATATCCTGTCCCCAGTCCATCTCCTTATGCCTGACACTACTTTTTTCCCCACCTAACATGTATGGTATGTACATGGGGTCAAGTTCCTAAAGCTGTTAACCTCCCTCTCCTCAAGGTGAGGTGCAAATGTTCTGTTTTCCACTGGTATGATCATTCAGCCACCTTCTTTGTTCCTGCAATTGGCTTGGAGGCCATTATAGTACACATAGAAACTCTCACTAAATTCAACCAATAAGTCTTAAATGACAGCTGAAAAAGTCTGCCTTTACCAAACACTGAAATGTCTCTAAGGAAAAAAAAAGTTGTCCTCCAAAATAAGATGGCCTTGGATATTATTACTGCCTTGCACGGAAGCACCTGCATCATTATCCAAACAGAATGTTATATGTTCACACTTGATGACTCTGCTAATGTATCATCTTTATTAAATCACATGAGCACAGACAAACACCTGAGTGAACTGACCCCCCCCCCCCCTCCCCGGCCTAGGGGACTTAATAAATCAGTGGTTCAGATCATGAGATGCTTATTTTGGTAATCATTATCTGAATCTGTGTTTTCTCCTGCATGTGCCTATATCGTGGCAATGGTATCTACCTCCAATTCAGCCAGATGGCCACCAGATGAAACCCTTTGCTGACAGCTCCGGGTGCATTGTAGAAAAGGGAGCATATAAGATCGTAAGAGCTTAAGACCTCAAGATCGTTAAGATCGTTAAGAAGAGCAGTGGAATGTTGGAGAAGATCATTGAGAAGCCATGACCTCCGATTGACCTGCTAGCTGGATCCGGGAAATTGGAGGCTCCTCCTCACACCTTGTCCTTGGATTGTCTGTTCTGTCACTGTTACCACAGTGGGTGCTGTTTTCAAAGGATGCAGGCTTGAGAGAAGAAGATGTTGAGACCATTTGGACTGAATATGTATGTGACTTAACCCAGTCAAGACCTGGCTATAAAGTTTGAAGACTGTGGTATACAGGTGCAGAAATCTACTCCTTTTGCAGCCTCCCAAGACAAGCCTTGCCTGTGAGTTCTATTGCTTGTGAACCTGCCACCTACCTAAATGGTGTGGTCTGCCTCTTTTTCTAATGTTTATTAATTTTGGAGAGAGAGAGAGAGAGAGAGAGAGAGAGAGAGAGCATAAGCAGGGGAGCCAGAGAGAGGGAGGCACAGACTCTGAAGCAAGCTCCAGGCTCTGAGCTGACAGCAGAGAGCCCAACTCGGAGCTTCAACTCACAAACCAGGAGATCATGACCTGAGCTGAAGTCGGCTGCTTTACCAACCAAACCACCCAGGCACCTGTCTGCCTCTTTTTTTGTCTCTCCTTGCCCTCCCTGTAAGGATCCCACTTATAAACAAACTTATTAGGCCAGAAATCCATTGTAGTGCTAAAAGCAATTCTAATGATAAATGAGTAGGAATAAAACCAAAATGGAGCAGTACTAAGAAATGCAAATAATTTTTCCATGTAATTATTTTGATGTTTCCAAAGTTTCTAAGATTTTGTTGTATTTTTGTTATTACAGAGACTGCAATGCCTTTTCACAACAGGGTCCATACTTCTCTATGTGATAGTACTTTCCTTGCCTAACTTTAGCTTTAAGTACCTGTTTTTCCCCTTTGGTATTTCTGCACCCTCTCCATACTTCTTAGGTTGGGATCTCTCCCTTGGTTTTGCTCTTACGATCTAGTCATTAGGAACCTATTCTAGCCTGGAGTCCCCAGAAGGCTCAGTTTGGTAATAGCCTATTTGCAAACGCACTTGCAGAAACAAAGAGGGAAAAAGAAGAATGAACAAGTGGAAGAGGGAGAATGAATAAAGACCGTATCTCCAAGCTATCCACAGCTTTTGCAACAAACAAAGCTGATCATTCAGTCTTGTGGGGAGTCTTCCCAGCGGCTGTATAAACTATTGTTTCTTTGAACACATCATCTCAAGAGACAAGGAATTGTTGCTGTAGCTTCTCCAGCCAGATTTCAGAAATGAGGCGATTTCAAGAACCTGAAGTGGCATGAAATGAGTGAGTACAGTGCCCATTCTTAGGCATCCAATATGGCTCAGGATTCTTCACCAGTATGCTGCTTGCTTTGATCTCTAAAATCACTCCTGCTCCACTCCCTAAAGTGTAAAATGTGACAATACACTTAATATTATCATTGGATTCTTTCTTAGATAATATATAGCAAAGTGCTTAGATGCATGAATTGTCAGGTTCTGATAGCAAAAATGATTTCTCATATGTTTTATGAGGTGGCATGAAAGTGACTTTCAATAAGTAGAATAATAGAAAATTTGAGAGTATTTCATAAATCAATAAAAAACATATAAAACCATATGGTAAATAGAAAAGACATTTACTTTAGTGTTTTTAAAGAATTGCAATCACAGGCATGACAGCAACACTTTCCTAGGAGATAATAACTATATTCTACTCTTATGCTGTTGATTACAGAGTTGGACTGATGGAATGTGGAAATGTATTTAATTAGATAATATGGTATTTAGTTAGATTATTATATTAGTTTTTGATAATGATAATTCTAATGTCTCCCATTAGTGATAACTATTGGTTACAAGCAAAGCATAAAATTGTTCTATGCAATTTTAAGTATATTTTATATAGCCATTCAATTTAGTGACTAAGCAGGGCTTGGCATGGAGCACAAAACACAAATGTTGGGAAACAAAGCTTTCTCTTGTTCTCCATTTGGCAGTGGTATATATAGTGGTTACTTATTTATTTATTATTTATTAATATTATTTAGGAACAATCTTTTTTTTCCTATTAAATCAGTGCATACTTCCGAGCTGCTGTCTAGTCGCTCAAAAATAAAATGGTGTTAACTTTTTTCTAAAGTCCCTTAAAGTTTAGTAGACAACATATGGAATAAAGGAGATGAATTGCTTCTCTATACTTATAGAATTATTTTGAGGAACATAGTCTTAATGATAATAATTACAACAGAAAATAAATAAATGATAAAGAGTGAAAAAAGAATTGATACACAAGTAAACTGACAATAATTATTCTCTATTCCTATTTCTGAATATCTGAATATTCCTATGTGCTGGTCCATGAAGTCAGTCACAGACTGTAATTCAGACAACAGTATTTAGGATACTTATTTTCTTTTATCCATTCTCTCATGATATTTTAAAGAATATATAATGTGGTACTAAAAAAACCTTTCTTATTTTAATGGAAAAAATAATAAAGTTCCTCAACAGAAAATCACAAAAGAACTATAGAAATTTACTAGTAATTGAGTAACAAATGAACAAAAATATTCAGTCAAAAATGAATAGAAAGAAAATCCTCCTATTTTTCTTATTGAAAGAATTTTTTAAAGTTGAGTGTAGGGAAATGAAAACTCCCAAATAGTGCTTATGGTAGTTGAAATTGTTTTAGCCTTTTTAGAGGAAAATTCACAGTGCACATTTAAAAAATCTTAAAATTATCTCACTTTTGATTCTACTAAAAAATTAATCATAAGCAATAGAACTTTAATTACTAGGATGTTAGTTCTCTTTAAAAAATAATAGCAAAAATTTAAAGATCACCTAAATTTTTAGTAACAACAAGAATTTAATAATTAGGACTATTCCACATAATAAAATACTGTATTATTATAAAAATGATTGTTGGGGTACCTGGGTGGTTCAGTCAGTTGAGCGTTGAACTCTTGATTTTAGCTTAGGTCATGATCCCAGGGTTGTGGGACTATGCCTTGTGTTGGGCTCTGCGCTGACAGTGTAGAGGCTGCTTGAGATTATCTCTTTCCCTCTGCCCCTTGAGGCTCCCTTGCACCCTCCCTCTCTCTAAAATAAAAAAAAAATGATATAAAGTGATTGTGAAGTAAAATATTAGGTAAAATAGAAATATATTTATGGTATGATTTTAACAAAAAGAGAAGATTAAAATTCTAAACATTTTCATTCTTGATTTCAAAAATGCCAGTGTCAATTAATTGGTTAATTTGTTAATTGAACAAATATATTTTTTAAAATTTCTAATGTTTATTTATATTTGAGAGAGAGACAGAGCACCAGCAGGGGAGGGGCAGAGAGAGGGGGAGACAGAATGCAAAGCAGGCTCTGGGTTTTCAGCATGGAGCCTGACTCAGGGCTCAAACTCAAACCATGAGATCATGACCTGAGCTGAAGTTGGTTGCTTAACCAACTGAGCAACCCAGGTGCCCCAAATATTAACCACCGATTATGAATGAGTTATCCATTTATGATGAAATTAATGTATTTTCTTTTTTCTTGCCAACAGTTTCTAAATTCTCTATAATAAATACAGGTTTTATATTGCTTTTATATTAGAGAAAAAATATTTATGAACCAAAACAATACAATTAAAATGATTTTGGTTTATGTTTTTAATTATACTTGATTGACAGTGTATTAGCCGGTCTCCAAAATGGCTTCCCAGTGAGCCACACCTCCTGGTATCCAAGCCTATGTTTGTAGGTAATTCCTTACACTTGAATCTAGGTGTGTTCTATAATTTGCTCTTGATTTATAGAATGTTATGGAAGTGATGATGTGTGACTTCAGAGTCAAAATCATAAGAAGCTTGCAGCTTATACCTGAGCCTCTTAGAACCCCTGTTCTTGGGACTTTCTCTGAGGAGATGCTCTTTTTTTGGAATCCAGGTGCCAAGTTGGGAGAAGCCCAAACCACATAGGCCAGAGAATGTCCAGGTGTAGATACACGGTTAATAGCCCTAGTTCATCTTTGAGCCAAATGCCAGCATCACCTGTCAGCCATGTGAGTAAACTGTGTTAAATGCTCAGCCCAGTTGAGCCTTCAAATAACATGTCTTGACAGAGCTGACATCTGGCTAAAACAGCATGCAAGACCCGAAGCAAGAACTACTCAGCTGAGAATAGTCAACCCACAAAATCATAAGAGATATTAATACATTTTTCTTTAAGCCACTAATATTTTTTTTGAGAGGGAGAAATAGAGTGTGTGAGCAGAGGAGTGGTAGAGAGAGAGGGAAAGAGAGAATCCCAACAGACTCTATGCTGTCAGCACAGAGCCTGATGCGTGGCTTGAACTCATGAACCTCTAGATCATGACTGGAGCCCAAATCAAGAGTTGGAGACTTAACCAACTGAATTACCCAGGCTCCCCTAAACCAGTCAGATTTGGGGTGGTTTGTTAGTAACCAGAACAGAAAGCTTCTTGACCTGAAATACTTAATAAGCCCTTTGTGGCCTAATGTGGTCTATCTTCCTAATGCTTCTTAAAATAGGTCTACCATTGCTTGTCTTTTAGCACTAATTGTGTTCCACACTGATAAGTGTCCCTTCCTTACCTTTGCACAGGATATCCATATCAACTGTCAAATATTCTGTAGGACTTAAAAATGATCAGGAATATTTTAGTACGGTGTATGAAATAGGGGAAGGCAAGTTTTTAACTCCTGTCATATCTCTTTGGCTTTCTTTTTGAGTATTCTGTGAGAAAAGCCTCTTGTTCTCCACCCTATCTCCCACACTCCATCTTTTCTAGCCTTACAGACATGAAAATCAACCTTACATTATGCATCTAAAAAGAAACTCTTTGGTCACCTGGGCAGCTCATTTGGTTGAGTGTCCAGCTCTTGATTTAAGCTCAGGTCATGAGCCCAGGGTCATGGGATCAAGCCCCACATCAAGCTCTGTGCTGAACATGGAACCTGGCTAAGATTCTCTCTCTCTCTCTCTCTCTCAATCCCTCTGCTCTTCTTGCTTGTGCTCTCTCTCTCTAAATAAAAAAATAAAAATAAAAAGAGAATATTTATCCCATCTTAACACATTTTTGTCTACCTCAATGCAAACTGGGGAAACAAATTGACCCTCAGAGTGAAAGTAAGAGAGCTGAGGATAAAGAGAGTACCTCAGACAGTACTCAGATTAATGTTTGAAATGTATATCTTTTTCTTACTACAGGGGTGAATTCCAGATTCCCCAGGGTGACAACCACCACCCCAACCAAAGCTGCTCCTCCTGCATAATTAGCAATTTTAATGAATAACAATTTTGTTTTTCAAGTTTCGGGCCAAAATCTTAAGGACCATTTTTTACTACATTTTTATTTTGGTTCATGTACAGTCATCCTAACTGATTCCTGTCATTCTGTATCTGCCTTTACCCACACAACTCTCTCCCACAAAATGCAAGAGCTCTCCTAACAAAAATCAGACCATTTAACTCCTCTCCTTAAACTATTCAAATTTCACTTTTCACTTAATAAATACCAATTATTTAGGATGGTCCTAAGAGTCTTTTAAACTGATATTGCTACTACCTTTATAACATTTCTGCTCTATAACCATCCGTTCTCCATCCCAGTCCAGTCCTACTGGTCTCTGTTTTTCTTGACCTTGCCTAGTAGGCTCCTGCCTTAAGGTCTTTGTGATCTAGATCCCTATGCCTGCACTGCTTTTTCCACTGAGGTTTGCAGAGCTTTCTTCTTCATTTACTTTCAGCCTCCTTTAAAGTTCCACCTTTTCAATGATATCTTCATTTATCATCCTAAGTAATAGTATCAATGAAGATGATTATTAGATGATGAGGATGCAACAATAGCAACATTTTTTGAACAGTAGCAACATTATGCATTGGGCCCTTTTCTACATATTTTATAAGTTTTCATGTTAAGTAACCTTGTTTAAGTCACATCTAGGCATTCTGACCCGAGTCAGGACTCTTAATCACTTTGCTAGATGACTTTCCAATAAAATAGCAACACTCCTCTCTCCTCTGGCATTCCTTATCCATTTCACCTCATTTAACTTTTCTCTAGAGCTCTTAGTACTTGACATATCATTACTTAATTTTTATTGCCTCTTGCTTTTTCCTTCAAAGACAATGTAAGTTCTATCAGTACTTGGACTCTGTTTTGCTCATTACTGTGTCCATATCATCTAGAACAGTAGAGTGGGCATTCCATAAACGTTTGTCTAGTAAATGTACACATTTTTACAAAGCCCTCAGTGTGCTTTCTCTACTCCAGCAACTCTACCTTTTTCTCAGTTGCTTAAACATTCAATTCTATAATGTTTTGGAAACTTCAAAGGGAAGTGCTGCTTCCCTTTGCTTGAAATACTTCTCTGTAACCTTATAATGCCACAATCTTTATTCATCTGCAGACCAACACTCCTATGTAACCCTGTGTCTTACAATTCAAGTATTTATTATGTTTATAAATACCTAATAGCTGCATTGCCCAATAAGCTTCCTGTGTAGTTCTTCTTCACATCCTGGCCTGAAACACAGTGTCTTCCCAGACTAGGCACTCAGTAGATTTTAGTTAAATGGATGAGTGACTGTACCAATAAATTAATTAAATAAGACCAAGTAATAGAGAAAATACTTTACTGATCTGGTTCATTAAAATGGACTATTAATTTGTTGCAGGGTTTTCCAGAGAAATATGTTTTTATAAATCTTGAATTTTTTCTCAAAATTTTGTATTAAGCATAGTGCCTAGTGACTCAGTGCCTAGTGGCACCTGGGTGACTCGGTCAGTTAAGCATCTAACTCTTGGTTTCGGCTCGGATCATGATCTCACAGATTCGTGGAATCAAGCCCCACATGCTGTCAGCACAGAGCCTACTTGGGATTCTCTCTCTTCTTCTTTCTCTATCCCTGCCCCACTGTGCACAAACAAACAACAAACAAACAAACAAAACAAACAAACAAACAAACAAACAAAAAACAGGAGGACTGGGTGGCTCAGTCAGTTAAGCATCTGACTTCAGCTCAGGTCATGATCTTATGGTCCATGAGTTTGAGCCCTGAATCGGTCTCTGTGTTGGCAGCTCAGAGGCTGGAGCCTGCTTCAGATTCTGTGTCTCCATGTCTCTCTGCCCTTCCCCCATTCTCTCTCTCTCTCTCTCTCTCTCTCTCTTTCAAAAATAATAAACATTTAAAAAACAAAAACAAAAAACCCATAACTTAAAAAAAAAGCATGGTGCCTATGGCATAGTAGATATTTATATATTTGTTGAATGAATGAATACATAAATTTTAAAAGGTGCATAGGAATTCAGAGTTTGTTAGTATAATCATTATTCATGTATTGTTTTGCAAGTATGTCTGCTTGGCAAATTTCTAGACTTGGTTATTGATATATAATTTTTAGATGGCTAGTCTTCCCATTAGAGTTTTTAATTAAAATAATACAGTAGGAATGTATTTCTGAATTATTATAATTTAGTATAAACTCTAGTAAATTACATTTGAGTTATTTCAATGAATGTATGTTCAAACATGTGTATGGTATCTATTTCTCAAAATGTCTTTCAAACTTCATTGTTCAGAAGTTTTCCGCAGTTGCTAACAGTTAACATGAAATAGACTATTATTTTCACATTTAGGCCAAATTTTATTGATTAAAATGTATTGACATAGACTGATTTTAACCCCTTATTTAAAAAAATTTAATTCGAATATAATTAACATACACTGTTATATTAGTTTCAGGTATACAATAATGTGGTTCCACCATTCTATATGTCACTCAGTGCTCATCAAGATAAGTGTGCTCTTAATCCCCTTTACCTATTTCTGCCAATTCCCTGCTTTTGGTGACCATCAGTTTGTTCTCTGTAAGTCTGGATTTTTGTTTGTCTCTTTATTCTCTTTGTTCATTTGTTTCTTAAATTCTACAGATGAATGGTATCCTGTGGTATTTGTCTTTCTCTGAGTGACTTATTTCACTTAGCATTATACCCTTTAGATCTGTCCATGTCGTTGCAAGTGTCAAGATTGCAGTCTTTTTTATGGCTGAGTAATATTCCAGTGGGTGTATGTGTGGGTGTGTGTCACATCTTTATTCATTCATTTATTGATGGACACTTGGGCTGCTTCTATAGTTTGGCTATCGTAAATGATGTTGCAATAAACATGGGGGGCATATGTCTTTTTAAATCATTGTTTTCGTATTCTTTGGGCAAATACTCAGTAATGGAATTACTGGATTGTATGGCAATTCTATTTTTAATTTTTTGAGGAACTTCCATAGTGTTTTCCACAGTGATGGCACCAGTTTGCATTCCTACCACAGTGCATGAAGGTTCCTTTTTGTCCATGTTCTCACATTTGTTGACACCTGTTGTTCCTTGTGTTTTTGATTTTAGCTATTTCGACAAGTGTGAGGTGATAACTCATTGCGATTTTGATTTGCATTTCCCTGGTGAGTGATGTTGAGCATCTTTTCATGTGTCTGTTGGCCATCTATATGGATGTCTTCTTTACAGAAATGACTGTTCATGTCTTCTGCCCATTTTTAATGGGATTATTTTTGTGTGTGTTGAATTATATAAGTTGTTTATATATTTTGGATACTAACCATCATTAAATATGCCATTTGCAAATATCTCATTATATTTTATTTTTTTAATACAAATTTTATTTGTAATGAAAGAAGAGATACAGGAACGAAAATTTTACTACTCTGTTCATTTCTGCTTTTGTGTTATAAGTAATAACCTGATATTAATAAAATTTAGCATTAAGAGACTGCTAGGAAGAAACAAGTATTGGCTACAACTCGATAGCTATAAGATATATTTTCAGTGACTGAAAATTTTCTAAGTCTTTTTTTTATTAAAAACATAGATATACGGCAAATATGACTTCTAATCTTTTGAAATGTGTGAAAAGTAAAACGAAATGGGATCCCTTATGTCAAGGGATTTTAAAATGGAGTGAGGTGGCCATTAAGCAAATAGGCTATATGCATGTCCTCCCTGGATGGACCATGAACTTTTGAACATGGCTAAACCATGAATATTCCAGGACCTCTGCAGGCACACCTTCATTTTGCCACAGTAATGGACTTTTGCTCAATGATGGCTTCAGCAACCAAATCTCTTCACCTGAGATTAGTTTTCTGCCACCAACACTAATCACAATTATTTGTAAACAATGTATACAGGCATTCCCTTCTGTCTTTAAGAGCCCATAACTTTTGTTCCCTGGTGGGACACAGTTCGGGTTGCTACCTGAATCTGTGCTCTCAAATTGCAATTATAAGACCCCAAATGAATGCTTCTGTTTTATTTCACTCCTGCCTCTTTTATCAGTTGATAAATGGTAGTTAGTAAAGGAAGGTATAATTACATCCAAATTATAAGAAGAAATAATGACAGTTATTGGATGGTGTAATAGGATGCTAATCATGTTGGAGAACTGTTACCCTTTGACACCTGCTCCACTCTGGGTTGGATGTATGTCTTCCATCCTTTCCAAGGATGTAATTAGAGGTACAGATTGGATAGGAAAATACCTGCCATGCTTCTGTGCTGTGATCCAGTCAGTGTCCACATACCCTGGACCCACTGGAAGCTTTATTTTCTGTTATGCCAGAGCTGAGATGGGCTGAAAATAGTCCTTTATTTTTAAGGGAATGGAATACTTTTTTGAGAAAAATAATCCTTTATTATGAGTTGTTTTATTTTTATGTAAGCATAACTCTATTTTTTTTCATGGCTTTATATCAGTTTCAGACGTACAAATACTGATTCAATGATTCAATACATCATCTAGAGCTCATCGCAAGTGTACTCCTTAATCCCCATCACCTATTTAACCCAACATCCTACTCCATACCCTTTGATAACTATCAGTTCTCTATAAGTAAGAGTCTGTTTCTTGGTTGGTCTCTCTCCCCCCCCCTCCCCTTTACCCTTTGCTTACTTGTTTTGTTTATTAAATTCCACATATGAGAGAAAATATATGGTATTTGTCTCACTGACTGGCTTATTTCACTTAGCATTATACTCTCAAGCTCCATCCATGTTAATGCAAATGGCAATATCATTCTTTTTTTTCAAGTTTTTATTTAAATTTCAGTTAGTTAACATAGAGTGTAATATTAGTTTTAGGAGTAGAATTTAGTGATTAATCGCTTACATGTAAAACTGAATCACAAGTGCCCTCCTGAATACTCATCACCTATTTAACCCATCCTTCTGTCCTCTTCCCTCCAGCAACCTTCAGTTTGTTCTCCATAGTTAAAAGTCTGTTTTATGGTTTCCCTCTCTTTTTCCCCACTATGTTCATATATTTCTTTTCTTAAATTCCGTATGAGTGAAATCATATGGTATTTGTCTTTCTCTGACTTATTTTGCTTAGAATAATGCACTGTAGCTCCATCAACATCATTGCAAATGGCAAGAATCATTCTTTTTTATGGCTCAGTAATATTTCATTGTGTATATATATATATATATATATATATATATATATATACACACATATATATATGTATATATACCACATCTTCTTTATCCATTTGTCAGTTGGTGGCCATTTTGGGCTCTTCACATAGGTTGGCTGTTATTGATAATATACTTTAAATATCAGGGAGCCTGTGTCCCTTTGAATCAGTATTTTTTAATCCTTTGGGTAAATACCTAGTAGTACAATAGCTGTTCATAGGTTATCTCTATTTGTAACTTTTTGAGGAACCTCCATGCAATTCTCCAGAGTGGCTACACCAGTTTGCTCTTCCACCAACACTGTAAGAGTTTCCCTTTTTTCTGCATCTTCACCAATATCTGTTGTTTCCTGTGTTGTTAATTTTAGCCATTCTGACAGGTGTGAGGTGATATCTCATTGTGCTTTTGATTTGCATTTCCCTGATGATGAGTGATGTATGTTGAACATCTTTTCATTTGTCTGTTGGCCATCTGTATATCTTCTTTTGAAAAATGTCTGTTCATGTCTTCTGCCCATTTATTAACTAGATTGTTTGTTTTTTGGGTGTTGAGTTTGATAAGTTCTTTATAGATCTTGGATACTAACCTTTTATCACATACGTCATTTGCAAATATCTTCTTTAACTCCACTGGTTGCCTTTTAGTTTTGTTGATTGTTTTCTTCTTTGTGCAGAAGATTTTATCTTCATAAAGTTCTAATAGTTTGTTTTTGCTTTTGTTTCTCTTGCTTCTGGAGACATATCTAGTAAGAGGTTGCTTTGGCCTGTGTCAAAGAGGTTACCTTGTGTGTTCTCCTATAGTATTTTTATGGTTTCAAGTCTCACATTAAGGTCTTTCATCCATTTTGGATTTATTTGTGTGTATGCTGTAAGAAACCACTGCCCAGTTCTCCCAACACCATTTCTTGAAGAGACTGTCTTTTTTCCAATGGATATCCTTTCCTGCTTTGTTGAAGATTAGTTAACCACATAGTTGTGGGTCAATTTCTGCATTTTCTATTGTGTTCCCTTGATCTATGTGTCTGTTTTTGTGCCAGTACCATGCTGTCTAGATCACTACAGTTTTGCAATATAACTTGAAGTCTGGAATAGTGATACCTCAATCTTGGGTTTTCTTTTTCCACATAATTTGGTTACTCAGGGTCTTTTGTGTTTCCATACAAATTTTATGATTGTTTATACTAGCTCTTTGAAAAATGCTGGTGGCATTTTAATAGGGATTGCATTAAATGTATATATTGCTTTGGGTAGTATAGCCATTTTAATGATGTTTGTTCTTCTAATCCATGAGCATGGAATGTTTTTTCAATTTTAGTGTTGTCTTCAATTCCTTTCATCAGTGTTTTATAGTTTTCAGAGTACAGATATTTTACCTCTTTGGTTAGGTTTATTTCTAGGCATCTTATGGGTTTTGGTGCAATTGTAAATGGAATTGATTCCTTGATTTCTCTTTCTGCCACTTCATTATTGGTGTATAGAAATGGAAAAGATTTGTGTATGTTGATTCTGTACCATGCTACTTTGCTGAATTCGTATATTAGTTAAAGCAATTTTTGTGGAATCTTTCAGGTTTTCTACATGGAGTATCATGTCATCTGCAGATAGTAAAAGTTGGGGGAGAAAAGTATTGTTGGTGCTGTGAAGGGAACAGAGCCCTGGTCATGGAGAGAGGTGAGAGAGAGGAGTGCACAGGGAAAACACTTCCTCAAAGACATTGACTGGGAAAATGAGAGGGGATGATTTTTGTGAGTTTTTACAACTAGTGGGGCTCAAAGCCTGGAGTTTTAGAGGTCCCTGGTGTGGCTGGTGTGGAGCCCTGAGGGCACTACAGTGCTCCTGTGGATAAAGAGGGCAGATAACCTGGGAACAGATGGTACAATATGAGGATCCCCTGGGAGAGATGGTTCCCTTTCTTGGAGTACATCTGGAAGAGATGGCATTGCCTGGAGACAGGGATAAAAGAGCTGACAGGCACATTACCCTCCCCCACCCCTCAGCATAGACACCTGCTGAGGGTGGCTAACCTAGACACGGACTCTTTGCTGCACTTTACTCCAAAATCCACCCCCTTACAATTTGATGTGACTGCCCTTCAGGGACAAACCTGCATCAATCACAGCATGAAGAGATACTTCCCCAGAGGAACAGCGTGGATCTGTGCCATGCTAGGTTTCTAAAGTTTGGAGTTTTAAAACTCAGCTGGCCTGCCTGAGAGAACACAGGTAACAGTGAGATGCCAGGTGGTCAGCCCCAACATATTCAGGGTGATTGCAGGGATCCTAGGGATGCCTGGGACACACAAGGGGAGATTGTTTGATCTTCTAGGGGGGTTTTACAGACAGCAGTAGGGGCAAACTCCCCTCTTAGGGGATGAGAGAAGGACAAGAGAGGAGGCTGGTGTCATTTCTCACCCCACCTCTCAACATAAAACAACTTCAGTAAGCAGCACAGCACCAACAGTGGTGGCCTACACTGCTTAAACTAAGTCCTTCCCCGGCCCCCCTGCACTCTGCATGTGCTGATTTTCTAGGGCAAGCATGCCTGAGAACCAGAGCAGCAGGCCCCTTCTCCAAAGGACCAGAACAACACCCCTCCATCACCACCCTACAAAAATGTCTACTGATCATAGAGTTCTGAAAACTTTCAGCTCTAGTGGAAATAGCATCAGGTCTCTTTCAACGAGCAGACCAGAGCACACCTAGTTCAAACTCGCCACACTCTGACCAAAGCCCAAACACTCACCACTGCAGGAGAGGAAACACTCTGAAGAGGACTGACCTCAGAGAAAGAGCAGCCAAAATATGGCAGCAGAGTGCACACAACATACACCACAGACACTGAAGCACCAGGCCCTGGACAGTATATGGCCTCTTTCTTTATAATGCCATTATGTTCAGGAGCAGGAAACATAACAGGCTTTCCTAACACACACAATTAAGACAGAAACCTAGATAAAAATGCTAAGATGGAAGAATTCATACCAATAGAAAGAAAAGACAAGGTCAGAGTCAGAGATCTAATTGAAACAGATATAAGTAATATGCCTGATCCAGAATGTAAAGCAGCAATCATAAGGATGCTAGCTGGACTTGAGAATAGCATAGAAGACACCAGGGTCTCCCTTACCACAGAGAAAAAAGACCTAAAAACTAGTTGAGACAAAACAAAAAATGCTATAACTGAGACATGAAACCAACTGAGAGGATGGAAGAGGCAGAGGAACAAATAAGTGATATGGAAGATAAAATTATGAAAATAATGAAGCTGAAAAGAAGAGGAAAAGTATTGGATTAAAATGTAGACTTAGGGGACAGAGTTACTCCATAAGGTGTAATAACATCTATATCACAGGAATCCCAAAAGAAGAGAGGGAAAAGAGGGCAGAAGGTTTATTTGAGTCAATTATGGCCAAAAAATGTTCCTAATCTGGGGAAGGAAACAGACATCCAAATCCAGAGGCACAGAGAATTCCCATCAAATTCAATAAAACCTGGCCAACACCAAGACCTATTGTGGTCAAATTTGCAAAATATAGAGATAAGGACAAATCCTGAAAGGAGCAAGGGAAAAGAAATCCCTAACCTGCAAGGGAAAACAAATCAGTGTTGCAGTAGATTTCTCCACAGAAACCTGGCAGGCCAAAAGGAAGTGGCATGATATAGTCAACCTGCTGAAGGAGAAAAATATGCACCCAAGAATACATTACCCAGCAAGTCTGTCATTCATAACAGAAGGAGAGATAAAGACTTTCCCAGACAAACAAAAACTAAAGGAGTTCGTCATCACTAAACTAGTCCTGTAAGAAATATTAAAGGGGATACTTTGCGTGAAAAAGAAAGACAAAAATGATAAAGACTACAAAGGAACAGAGGAAATCTCCAGAAACAATGACCAAACAAGTAATACATGGCACTAAATTAGTATCTATCAATAATTACTCTGGATGTAAAAGGATTAAATGCTCCAAAAGACATAGGATGTCAGAATGGATTAAAACCAAACCAAACAAACAAACAAAAATAAGTCCCATCTATATGCTTCTTACAAGAGACTCATTACATTTATATTTATTTATTTATTTTTAAAAATGTTTATTTATTTTAAGAGAGAGAAAGCATGAGCAGGGGAGGGGAAGAGAGAGAGAATCCCAACCAGTTTCATGCTGACAGCAGGCTCCATTCCATCAGCACGGAGCCTGACATGTGGCTTGATCTTACCTACCTATTGATCATGACTTTGGCCAAAATACAGAGTCAGACATGCAACCAACTGAGCCACCCAGGTGCCCCAAGATTCACTTTAGACCTAAGGACACCTGCAGATTGAAAGTGAAGGGATGGGGGACCATTTTTTATGCTAATGGACACCAAAGAATAAAAAGCCAGTACCAATATTAATAAAATTGATTAATTGATTAAAATCAGACAAAAGAGATTTTAAATCCAAGACTGTAACAAGAGATGAAGAAGGGCACTATATCATAATAAAGGGGTGTATTCAACAAGAAGATCTAATAATTGTGAACAAGTTGGGAGCACCAAAATATGTAAAACAACTAATAACAAACATAACCTCATTGACAATAATACAATAATAGTAAGACTTTAACACTGCACTTACATCAATGGACAGATCATCTAAGCAGAAAATCAACAAGGAAACAATGCCACACAGAACCAGATGGAATTTAAAGATACAGTCAGAACATTTCATTCTACAGCAGCAGAGTACACATTCTTTTTGAGTGCATATGGGACATTCTCCAAAATAGATCACATGCTAGGTCACAAATCAGGCCTCAAGCAGCACAAGAAATTAGTGATCTTACTATGCTTATTTTTAGACCACAACAGTATAAAACTTCAAGTCAACCACAATACAAAATTTCGAAAAACAACAAAAACCACAAAAACAAAATGCTAGTAAACAATGAATGAGTCAACCAGGAAATTAAAACTAAGTAAAAAATTACATGGAAACAAATTAAAATGAAAGCATGATGGTTCAAAATCTTTGGGATGCAGCAAAAGCCGTCATAAGAGGGAAGTATATACCAATACAGACCTAATTCAAGACATAAAAAAAATCTCAAGTATGCAACCTAATCTTACACCTACAGGAGCTAGGGAAAGAACAACAAATGAAACCTAAAGACAGCAGAAGAAGGGATATAATAAAGATCAGAGCAGAAATAAATGATAAAGAGAGGGTCCTGGGTGGCTCAGTCGGTTAAGTTCTGACTTTGGCTCAGGTCATGATCTTGCAGTTCATGAGTTCGGGCCCCATGTCAGGCTCTGTGCTGACAGCTCACAGACTGGAGTCTGCTTCAGCTTCTGTGTCCCCCTGTCTCTCTGCCCCTCCTCTGCTCATGCTATCTGTCTCCCTCAAAAACAAATGAACAAAAAAATAAATAAATGATAAAGAAATAAAACAGTAGAACAGATCCATGAAACCAGGAACTAATTCTTTGAAAGAATTAATAAAATTGATAACATCCTAGGCAGATTTATGAAAAAGAAAAGAGAAAGGACCCAAATGAATAAAATCATGAATGGGAGAGGAGAGATCACAACCAACACCACAGAAATACAAATAATTATAAGAGAACATTATGAAAACCCTATGCCAAAAAATTGGGCAATCTGGAAGAAATGGATAAATTTGTAGACACATATAAACTACCAACACTGAAAAAGAAAGAAACAGAAAACTTGAACAGACTGATAGCCAGCAAGAATTTGAATCACTAATCAAAAAACTATAACAACAATCCAGTACCAGACGTCTTCCCAGAGGAATTCTACCAAACACTTAAAGAAGAGTTAATGCCTCATCTCAAACTGTTCCAAAAAATAGAAATGGAAGGAAAATTGCCAAACTTATCTTATGAGGCCAGTATTACCTTGATGCCAAAACCAGACAAGACCCCAATAAAAAAGAGAATTACAGGCAAATATCCCTGATGAACATGGATGTAAGAATTGTCAACAAAATATACAACAGTACATTAAATCAATTTAGAATCTGATTATATCCAACAGTACATTAAAACGATCATTCACCACAATCCAGTGGGATTTATTCCTAGGTTGCAAGGGGGGCTGTATATCTGTAAAGCAATCAACATGATTCACCATATTAATAAAGGAAAGGATCATATGATCCTCTTAATAGATGCAAAAAAACCCCACAACATTTGACAAAATGCAGCATCCATTACTGATAAAAACCTTCAACAAAGTAGGGAAAGACGGCCAATACTACATCATGAAGGCCATATACAAAAGGTCCACAACTAATATCATCCTCAATGTGGAAAAACAGAGAGGAACAAGACAGAGATATCCACTATCACTATCACCATTGTTATTTAACATGGTACTGGAAGTCCTAGCTTCAGCAATCAGACCACAAAAAGGAAAAAAAAAAAAAAAAGGCATCCAAGCTGGCACAGATATATTCTTTTTTGTGGCTGAATAATATTTCAGCCATATAATATTTCATGTGTTCTGCCCATCACAGCTTTTGGTAGACAGATGAAATGTGCTCTGCTTTAGGCATTGAGTGAAGTATATGCGGCTTGTTTTCCTGCTTCTTTTAGTTATTTTCCTCTCTCACTGGCGAGTCTTCCCTGGATTCACATTGTCTTTCATTTGTGGTAAGGCATGGAATTGGGGCATAGACTGATTATTTTGGTTCTATGAAGCATACATAAGGAAAACTACCTGAAGAATCAGACTAGCTTGTGGGAGAGAGTTCTACATGTGGGGACAAACTCCAGGCAAAGACAAATGCTACAATATTTGTTTGTTGAAGACAAACAGACATGTAGAAAGTGATGGTTGATTGGGATGAAGATTTGGGTGTATTTTGTTCTTAATTTAAACAATAGAATACATGTTTTTGTTGTTATTTACCTATGTACCTGTATGTGCATTTACTTATTAGCATATTACCTGTATGTATATACACAATGATAGAGGAATCAGTAGCAATCCCATTGAAAATGTATCTATAAAGTGTTTTTTTAATTCAAGAGGTAGATGATATTGTGAAAAGAGAAAATTTGTGAAACACTCATCTAATTGGTATAACAATGCACTGAGTATTTAGAAGGTTTTGTGTTATATGGAAAGAGATTGAACAGAAGAAAGGTCATGGCATGAAAGGTTAATTATCAATGTCCTTCAAAGAGACTTTTAATTTAAAATATATTTAGGCTGAACTAATTTTGCATATTAGAGACTAACTATAATATTTGAAGTTGACAAAAACCTAGAAAATAGTAATTCAAAAATTTAGCTTAATATTTGATTCATAAGCCACTTTATTTAATGTTTGTTCATCAGCTATTTGGTGTTCAGTGAACAGCTGTAGAGAACTTATTAAAATTCAGAACCTAAGACTACTCCCACTATGCATGATATCATCGGTGGAAACAATATGAGAAAATCCAAATGAGCCAGTTAATGTGAAGCAGCAAAAACCTGCTTAGAGGGTGTTTGAATTAAATGTCACTTAATTATTATAATCAGATTCTAAATAATTTCACAGAATAAGTCACTGTGAATTCAGTTATTTTTGGTCAATATATGAAACAACCAGTTTATACTAAAAGTAAGAAAGATTTGCTTAGAAACTTCCACATGCTTAAAATTTCAAAACCATTATTCCCTAATAGTGCATATTTCATTGGTTTGAATTTAAAATTGTTTACATATATACATAAGCATAATACAAAGCAATATATCTGAATACAGTGCACTATATAAAATATTGTTTGTATTTGTTATTTTAAGGTGATAGTGGTAGTCTTATTTTGAAAAGCTTTATTTTCTTATAAATTTATTTTTTGTAAGTCCAAAAGATTTTTCCTATGATTGCGATAGCATTTTTAAAAAAAGACCTTATAAATGCTTTACAAATAAATTCACTAAGCTATTGAAATGTATTAGACATATCAAAATATCAGTGGGCTTAATGTTCAGAAAATTTTGCTCAATGGTAAAGTCCAAATTTTGTAAAATGTAAACCAACAAATTCAGCATTCTGATTTTTTCCAACTCATGCCTTTATTTCTGATATTCATAAGGTGGATTGTTAACTGAGACAAATAAACATGCATTATATATGGTATAAAATCAAAGAGTGAGCATAGCTCTAAAAATGGGCTGAGAAAAAGAATAGGATAGATTTTGGTATGCAGAATAGAATCTGAGTTTGAGCAATTTATGAGAAATAGAAAGTGATTTGCCATGTAAATATTTTCGCTTACACAGCTTTAAGTATATTGCTATAAATAACACTGGTGCAAAATTTTGATTAAACACAAAGTTAGAAATTTTGGGACTTAGAAGTCCTAGCCCCTGGCCTAATTCAAGTGAAGGAGGAAATAGTCATGTTTGGTATAATGATTTTAAAATTCACATTCTCTTTCCATTCTGCATTTAGAATCTCTTTCTACATATAACTTTTGCCTTCCTGTTGCTGTGGCAATGGATGCCAATGGATGAGTGGAGGGGAGAACTTCTTGAATATGTCATTACAGTGGCCATACCTTAGGTTCTGTGCTTGAACTGAAAATGAATTCCTATAAATCAGGAGTGGAGAGTGGAGGGATTCTAAAGCAGAAGCTTTTATAATCCATGGTAACCCTACCTCCTGTCTCCCTCTGTCCCTCCCTCCACCTTTCCACCTTCCTTTCTAACTTCCTCCTTCTTTCCTTTCTTCCCATCATCACCTGCCTTTCTCATACATCCTCTCCACTTCTAAGGAACCCTGTTGACTTGGCCCACTCAAATAACCAGGGACAATTTCTCTGTTTTAAGATCAGCTTAATTCCCCTTTGCCATAAAATCTAATGAATTAACAGGTTCTAGACATCTTTGGTGGGGGGAGGGGCAGAGAACATTTCTGCCTACCAAAATGAACACCATATTATACTTATTTTCCATATACTTCTCCACCAATCCTATGTGATATAGAGTTGAAATAGGAATTGTATAAAACCAAAAAGGTAGAACTTTTACTCTTTAGCTTTAAACATTTATGTATGAATTATGTTAAATGTATTAATACAGATGCTATTTCTTGGTTTATAAAATACAATAAATTATCTGTGAGATATAAATCTTCCACTGGTGTGGTATGTAGTTAGAAGAGCTATGTATCACCACTAAGAATTACAGGATACCATGTCTAATGGAAGCCAATTATTGAATCTGAAGCCACACTTTCCTGAGTTAACTTGTTTTCTTTTAATGCCAGGTAAATTATATACTTTGTTTACTGAGAGACATATATCCTAATATTTAAGTCATAGTAAGCTAATATATACAGCTAATAAAAAACTTCTCTTTATTGGAGTTTTATATCAGAAATATCTTTCTACAAAATTATTATAATTTTTCTTATAATTGTGAATCTCACATTATTGTTCTCCTCAGATTTCTATTAGAATGTTTGAGGGAAAGATACTGTATTCTATTTCCTTTTGTATTCTTAATAGTCACAATGAGGGCATGTATTTTTTAGGCCCTCTATAGATTTAGATTGACTGGATTAACATCGATATGATAGTCAGATTTTTACCTCATGATTTTTAATGTCTTCTCCAAGGAAGGCTTTTTGCTGTCACATTTACTAAGAATAGGTCAAAATCGTTTAAATTAAAGATTAATTGAGAGATAGGAAACATTTTAAGAATACTTGTTCAAGTAGTAAGTGGAGACCATTCTGAAGCAGGGCTATCTTAGCATCAGAAGAGCAAAACTGTGCATCTTACTCAACAATGACTTCAGAAATGCAGTTTCCAGGTACAGGAGATAAGTAAATTCTCATTAGCCTTGTCTATCAGTCAACTGTTTCTATATACTTAAACTCATCAGATTATCTTGACAACCTCCTTGTGCTCTAATGCATCTTCTTGAAATTATAAATTATCTTAATGTATGGGTTAATATGAATTATATTTTTGCAAAATATGCCTACATATTAATGTGAAATATGAAACATGCTAAAACTTATCTCAGAAATAAGGTAAGAAATATGAGAGGAGTGGAGAAAGTTCTGAGTGAATTCAAAGTTAAATTACTTTCTTGGTAGGCCAAGCTCAATATTAGGAAGCTACTAATTGTTATTCTGTAAAGAACCAAATGGCTGCCTTCCTTTTGCATTTTTTACAGGCAGATAATGAGCTAAACTTACTATGAAGCAAAAAGTTATACCTCATGTCTCATCCAATGATTTCAAACCTAAATTTAGCTCTTTCTTTGACTATGTTCCCTAAGACTGAATTATATAAAGAAGGGATCAGTATATCATTTTGAATATTTGTGACCCCTGTCTGAGCTCATTTGTTAAAAATGCCCAGAATTTATGATTATTTTCTGTTTTTCAAAGTGAAAAGTGTATTGTCCTCATTATAAAAGTAATATTAACACAGAAAAGTAAAAAGAAGGTAGAAAAAAACTACTAAAAATTCTATCCAAATCCTTCATTATATTCCTTTTATGTACATAGAAATTATTAAATGAGCATATTGCACATTTTGTTTGTAGCCTATCAGTTTATTTTTAAAATTGTGGATGCCTTTCTATGGCAATGACTGTATATCTATATTATCACCTAATGTTTTATGTCAAGTGTTCCATTTGGTGGCTATTGCATCACTGCTTTACCCAGCCCTCAACTGATGGATATTTAGGTTGTTGCCGATGGTTTTAATTATGAAGGTCCTGTGGGATGCACACAACCACCACGACTGGCCACTATGTAGTCAGCATCTACACCTAGCGCCTAGAAATAGAATTAATCAAAAGATATTTGCTTACAAAATTTGTGTGTGTCTTCATCTTCTAATGGTTTACCTATTTCATAACTCTTGCCAAAGAAACCACCCAGTTTTGTTTGCTAAACTTTTCTTTTTTTCTTTTCTCGTTTATGAACTTCAGTTTTAAAATTCATCATTTACCTCCTCCCAGTTTCTTTTGTCTAATTTTAATCTCTTCCTTGCTTTCTCCAGATTAATTTCTGTTGTTCAGAGTTGTCTAAGAATCTTTTGCCTGTTTCTTATTTCTAACTTGTTTTTTAGCACTTTATTTTATTTTAAAAAAATTTTGGTAAACAACATATGTGTAGATTTTGTCTTTACCCATTTTAACAATTATCCTCTCTAATCAAGAAATTCAGCATGTTCACATTTAGTGTTATAAATGATATAATTGTTTTTATTACTTGCATTTTATTTTATGTTGGCTATTTATTTTACTTTGCTTTTGTTTTCTTTTTCCTTTTATTATTTTGCTGACTTTATTATACTTGTGTTATTTCCCTTTTTTGCCTTGCTAATTATGTTCTACTATGCTTTTCAATATGGTGATGCTTATCTTTCTATTCGTAACAATCCTAGTTTAATATATCTTATTTTCCTTATCATATTAATCAAAGCAAATGACAATCCAAGTTAAAAGCTTTAGAAAACATTAACTTCCCCACTTCAATTTTTTGCTTCCTGTACGATTTAGAATAAGCTAGGTTATGTTATGTGGGGGTGGGGGAAGATCTTCAAATCTCAGTTGCTTTGCACATTAAAGTTTATTTCTTATTTATGCAAAGTCTGTATGAGTTTTAGCAGCTCTGAAGGGAAGCTCTAATGGGGGTTTGGTGATCTACTATTTCCATCTTTTGACTAGACTATCTGAACACATGGCCCCCTCAGTGGCTGTGGTACAGGAAGATAAAGCTGAAGCTTCAAAGAATGTATTTATTTGCCTCACTTACACTCACATTTTATGGTCCTGAATTAGGCATATGGCCCACCGTACTGCAAGGAAGTCTGAAAAACATTGTCTTCACTTAGGCTGAAAGGAAATAATGTGAACACTTAGTACTGTCTCTGCTTACTTTTCCACTCTTACGAATTTTCCATCTCTTAAA
The DNA here is from genome assembly GCF_024362965.1 of Panthera pardus. Classification (NCBI taxonomy): domain Eukaryota; kingdom Metazoa; phylum Chordata; class Mammalia; order Carnivora; family Felidae; genus Panthera; species Panthera pardus. The sequence continues at coordinate 46,911,371 of NW_026526666.1, read as the reverse complement.
AGAAGTTAAAAAAAAAAAACTTTTAGTTTTAGGCTGGTTTTGTTTTCCACATAGCTCTTTCCTAAATAGTTGTATAACATCTCTGTAAGCAAATAGGAATCAGGAGGATTACTTGTTCTCTTTTTTTTTTTTTTTTTGAAGGAGGAAAAATCATTAGGTTTATTTATTGGAAATAAGGTGACATTAGGAAACACAGTCAGTGGGGGAGGATATCACAATGATTTACAGTCTTTCACCCATAATATTAGGTGGGTCAGGAACATAGACTTCAGCCAAATGGAACAGGAAGTCCAAGTGAAGGTCCCACTACCATGTTAGTCCATGTTAGAATAATTCTGACGAGAAATGTGGGTGAGCTTCAGACAAAGAATGAAGTTATCAGAAAGTGTGGGGTTGTAAATAAGAGGAATTATTTTAAGCCTGGGAGCTCCAGACTTTCTTGGTTATTGTAGAACTATAGCATTTCACATAATATGGATCAAGTCAGTATAGGTAAACAACTGCTGGTGGGCTTATAAGTGGAAACCTTTTAAGTGGGAGTAGTAGATTTTGTGATTTGGTTTGCTTTATTAACCATGTGGCTGCTTGCTACTTTGAATTCTTCCTCTGCACCTTACTGTCACCAAGGTGACAGCCCATCCCAAGCTGATAGGATACTTAAGAGAGTCAAAAATTGTTTTTAAATATATGTCCCATTCATTCACACACACACACACGTAGTCTCGTGCACATATATATACAGTTATAGACGTTTGTGTTTATTTTTATCTTCCTTATTTTTGAGATCCATGTTCTTACTCATTTTTACCGAGTTAAAAGAATGTATCAACTATGTTCTGACAGTCTCTCTATAATTTGCAAAGTGCTATCTTTCTTTCTTTCTTTCTTTCTTTTTTTTTTTTTTTTTTTTTTTTTTTTTTTGATGGAATGGTATCTTGTCTGGCTATGGAATTCTTGAAAGGCAGATCATTTTCTCTCAGTAGACTGTAGATGTTATTTGATCACCGTCTTGTTTTCTGTACCAGATGTGAAAAGTCTGATCATCACTCCCTGATAAGAAGTTTGTTCTTTCTGTAGGGAAGTTTCTAAGATTCTCTCCTTACATTTGTTATTCAAGAATTTCAAAATCATGTGTCTACATCTTTATAAGAAAATTAATCTTGCTTGAATCTCAAGGAGCCCTTTCAGTCTGAAGAATCAGTGTTTTATCATAAAGACAAATAATGTTTTATTACTTGCTTATTTGTTACTTCTGTACATTTTGCTCATTCTGGAATGTCCACATTTGGGTCTTCTATCTTCTGAAGCTAGCCTCCAACTTTCTCATCTTTGCTTTTATTGGCTCTATTTTTTTTTTTCTTTATTTTGCCACATGTTTTGGTATTGCACTTGACATTCTAATCTAATTCTCAATATCAATCATTCTTTTTTTGGTTTATTGATTGAAATTTAAATTATGAAGTGGTTTTAAAAATCATTATAAACACTTTATTCTTGATGTTAAATGTTGAGATCTCTTATTGCTTTTTAAAAAATTTTTTCAACTTATTTACTTAAATTCAAGATAGTTAACATACAGTATAGTATTGGTTTCAGGAGTAGAAAGCCATGATTCATCACTTCCTTTTAACACCCAGTGCTCGTCCCAACTAGTGCCCTCCTTAATGCCCACCACCCACTTAGTCCATCCCCCTACCCACCTCCCCTCCAGCAACCCTCAGTTTATTCTCTGTATTTAAGAGTTTCTCATGGTTTGCCTCCCTGTTTTTTTTTTTTCTTGTTTTTCCTCCCCTTCTCGTATGTTCATCTGTTGTGTTTCTTATATTCCACATATGAGTGAAATCTTACTGCTTTTTAGTTGAAAATCTCAGTTTTGTTTACTTATTCTTATCTTTCCCTTCTCTGGTTCTTTAATGTCTTATATTGTTATTATCTGTACTTGCTCCCGAATTTTTGTGGGCTTATCTAGCAAGCTAGGCCATTGGTGGCTAGCACAGTAATTTTTATTTTTGTGAATGGTGGTGAACCATGGGTCACCAGGGATCCCTCTCTAGGTGTTCACGAGTAAGTTATCAGAGACAGGATTTTGCAGAATCAAATATGAGCCAGACAGGGAAATAAGTTAGGGAAGGCCTTCTCAATATTACTGACAGTACTTTGTTATCTCCTGAGCAGAGACATCATTTATGATTATACAAGAGTCACACCGCACAAGAATCACCAATGGGAGGATGAGTAGGGGCTGAAAACTCTCTCATGATTCTTGGTCTAAGCCATATACTCAGAAGAAAGGAATGTAACTGTTTTTTGTTTTTTCCTATGTGCAGAAAGATCCCACATGGAATGATCTCACTGTTTAGAGTTTTGTCCATGGTCCCAAAGCTGGATAAGCCCTCCTCTCTGCTTAAGGGCCTGTAGATCCCACCAGGATTAAAAGAGAACAATAAATTTATTGATATATTTGTCTCCCTGAGATAATAGTGGATCTGTTTAATTGTTCTCCCAGGTTTCTGCTACTGTGCCTATTCAGGTGATGGTCTCACTCCAGAAAGAAGGAGAAAAGACAGGAGGAAGAAAAAATTAGAGACACCTACATATGTTGTTATCTTGATTGGATCCACACAGTTTATTGCTTCTGGACAGCACTTTATTAGACATTAAATCCTTTATCTGTCATATATTCTGCAAATACATTTATCACAATTACTCACATTTTATTCATATGCTTTTATTTTTTCTTTTAGGGCGAGGGTTTGGTGTGTATAAGCACATTTGAATGTGTGTGTATACTTTTTGCCATATGTAATTTTTAAATTTAAAATGTACCAATAGTTTCTGACTTCTGAATTTGACAGCAATGGGATTTTATTATACCAATTGTCTCTTAACATGTGTTCATACACACATACAGACCTACCTGTTTGGCTTTGATGATTGCATAGCATTTCTCTATTTTATAATTTCAATGATTCAATATCGATTTACATTTTTGTTATTTCCTGCATTTTTTCAATACTGTTGTAATGAGACATGTAAACATATCCTTTCACAAATAGTGTGAACAAGTTTTTATTGAATACCTACCAGGTTATGAGTAGTATTCAAGGCTCCAGGGATCAGAGAGTGAAGTATTTCTTTATATAAATTCCTTAAAGGGAATTTCTGGATCAAACTTCATATTACTTAAAATTTTCTATAATATTACCAAAATTCTCCATAAGTTAATATCTACTTACATAGCTACACATAGTAGAAAACATTGCTTGTTACTTCATAGTTTTGCTCATAACAGATAGTATTCCTCTTTTTAATGTTGCCAATTTAGAACATGAAAAATAACACATTATTGCTTTAATTTGATTATTTTATTTGAGTGTGATTGAGCATCTTCTTGTATATTTAATTATTATAAATGTATGTTCTTAAGTAAATTACTCTTCTTAACTAGGGCATTCATCTTTTGCTTATTGATTTCTAAAAGTTCTGTATACATTAAAAATAGTAACTCTCTGTCATGTAAATTAAGTATTTTTCTCAGAAAAATAACTCATAACTCAGTGGCAGAAAAGAGTCAACACTAACTGGATAAATGACCAGCAAGTTTATACCATTTACAGAATCATTGCCAGAGCTGGGGAACATCATGAAGTGAGCTGTGTGAATCCCTCCCAGACACATATGACCAAACTGGATGGCCATAGGTGTTTCTGCTCCTGGATAATCTGATTTGCTAGGTTAAGAAAGCAGCTACTTCATTGCTGTCTCTGACACCCCAGGTCCTTGCACACTCTACTTTTAACTGGGAGCTGAATTCAGTTCTTACCTAAGTCAGCTGTATAGTAAAACCCAAATCCTACCCTGAATGCACAGAGTAACTAGGTAAATATAAAGGCCTTGTGTACCGCAATACCTGAAAACAGGTTGTAATGAGCATTGTGATTGTAATTTGCTCAATTTTATTTTTAATGTCATGAGCCACTCAGGAAATTTAAATATTAAATCAACAATATTTTCCTAGTAAAAAAATTTTTTTGTCTTTTGTGCCAGAAAGTAATCACACATTTCAAGACATATGTTTTCCTTCAATATTAATTTTAAAAATGTTATGAAATAGTTGAAAATATTATAAAACAATATTGCTTAGTTTGCAAAAATATTATAAGGAATATAATAAATTATTATATACTATCCTGTTGCTTCATCACTTTACCAATATTTTCTATGGAATGGATTGAAAAATGAATCAGGTTTTACTGAGGTACATATATTAACATAAAATTCACCTTTTTTTGGTATACAACATAGTATTTTTAGTAAATCTACAGAATTATGCAACCATAACCACAGTCCAATTGTAGAATACTTGCAGTAATTCCCTGTTCCTACCTCAGCTCTAAGCAACCACTAATCTACTTTTTGTCTCTAGTTTTGCCTTTTCTGGAATTTTATGTAAATAAAATATAACATGCAGTCTATTGAGTCCAGCTATTTCACTTATCTTGATGTTTTTGAAATTTATCCATGTTTTAATACCTGTCAACATTTTGTTCCTTTTATCCATTTACCATTTGATGGACATTGGATGATTTCCAATATTTGGCTATTATGAATGAATGGTGCAGCTATGAACATTCATAGCTTGTACAAGGTTTGTATGGATGAAGGCTTTGGCTTTAATTTGTCTTTGGTGGATACTAGGGGTAGAAATACTGGATATAGCAGACAGAGAAATTGGCCCTCAGTGACATCCAAATCCAATCAATGGAAATTGTGAATATGTTACCTTTCAAAACAAAAGGTACTTTGCAGATGTGATTAACTACTTTAACATGGGACATTATCCTGGCTTTTTCTGGTGGGCTGAATGTAAACACAAGGGTCCTTATCAGATGGGTGCAGGATGCAGGAAGATTAGAGACAGAGAAGGAATTGTAGTGTTGGAAGTAGAAGTCAGAGGAAGAAAGAAAGAGGTTTCAAATGCTACACTGCTCATTTTGAAGATGGAAGTGAGGACCATGAGCCAAGGAATGCTAGTCTTTTAAAAGCTGGAAAATGCAAGAAAATTGATTCTTCCATAGATACTCCAAAAGAAATGCAGTGATGCTGACACTTTATTTCAGGAGTATGGGAGACCATTTGGGACTTACGACCACTAGAACTGTGAGATAATAAATTTGTGTTATTTCAAGCCATTAAATTTTTAGCTATTTGTTACAGCAGTAATAGGAAACAAATACACTGGATTATGTAATAAATTTATGCTTACCTATATGGTACAGGAAAATGCCAACCTGTTTTTCCAAGTAACTGCAGCATTTATATTCATACCAATAATATATTAAGGCTCTAGTTGCTTTACATTCTTACCAACACTTTTTATTGTTTGTCTTTTTACTTATAGCCCTTCTAGTGAATGTGAAGTGGTATCTCACTGTGATTTTTATACTCACTTCCATGATAACTAATGCTACTGATCATATTTTATGCCCTTATTGGACATTTGTATACTCTTTGGTAAAATGTCTAATCTTCTGTCCATTCAAAATTGTAGATTTCTTATTAGTTTGTAAGAGTCATATTCTGAAAATTTGATTGGCAAATATTTTCCCCAACTCTGAGACTTGTCATTTTACTTTCTTGGTGGACTCTTTTGACACAAGAAACATTTTACATTTTTATGACCAATATTTTCTTTTATCTCTTACAGTCATAGCTCAGAAACCATTGCCTAAGAAACAAAGAAACACAAGGTCACAAATATTTACTTCTGTTTTCTTCCTAGAGTTTTTCATTTTATTTTTATATTTAAATCTGTGATCCACTTTGAATTAATTTTTTTATGGTGTTAGATGAAGGTCTAAATTCATCCTTTTGCATATGAATTTCTGATTTCTCAATTCTGTTTTATTGAATTCTTTGATGATTATCCATAGTCAGTACTACTCTTTCTTCATTATTACAACTCTATAATAAGTTTTGAAATTGGGAAGTGTATGTTCTCCAACTTAATTCTTCTATTCAAGAATGTTTTGGCATTTTTGTATCCTTTTCATTTCCATACAAATTTTAGGATCAACTTGCCGATTTCTTCAAAGCATTTCTTCAAGGAAGCCAGGCAGGATTTTGGCAGTTTGTGTTGAATTGTAGATCAGTTTAGAAAGTCTTGCTGTCTCAGTAATATTGTCTCCCGATGCATGATCATGGGATGTCTTTCTATTAATTTAGGTCTTCTTTAATCTCTTCAGGTAATATTTAGTCATTTTAAAAGTGTAAATTTTGACTCTTTGTCAAATTTTCTCTGAAATAATTTATTGATAATATATAGATATAAAGCTAATGTTGCCTAATAATCTCTAATAATCTTGTATTCTGGAACTTGGCTGAACTTGCTTATATGTATATATATATATATATATATATATATATGATATATATATATATATAACTTTATATATATATATAACATATATATATATAACATATATATATATATATATATATATATAGTTATATATAGTTATATATATTTCTGTTGTTTCCCTGATTGCACGGAACTCACAACGCTGAATGGAGGTTATTGAACCGATATGCTTGTACTCCTTCCAATTATAGGGAAAAGACTTCAGTCCCTCAACATTAAGTAGAATGCTAATTTTGAATTTTTAATAGATACCTGTTGTCAGTCTGAGAAAGTTCCATCTATTTCTAGTTTCTTGAGATTTTTAAAAATCATAAATAAGCTGGGGCGCCTGTGTAGCTCAGTTTGTTGAGTGTCTGACTTTAGCTCAGGTCATGATTTCGTGGTCCATGAGTTCTTGTCCTGCATTAGTCTCTGTGCCAACAGCTCAGAGCCTAGAGCTTGCTTTGGATTCTGTCTCCGTCTCTGCCCCTCCCCCACTTGCACTATATGTGTGTGTGTCTCTCTCTCTCTCAAAAATAAAAAAACATTAAAGAAATCATAAACAGATGGTGGATATTATCAAATATTTTATTTTTTCTGTATCTGTTTAAATGCTCATAGAGTTCTTGTCTCTTAAATGCTCATAGAGTTCATGTCTATTAACATAATGTGTTACATTAATTAATTTTCAGTATTAATTCTACCTTGCATTCCCATGATAATCCCACTTGGTCATGGTATATAATCCTTTTTATGTTTTCTGGGTTTGGTTTTGTTTTTTTTTTGTATTTGGTTGATGTTTTTTGTATCTATATTTATGAGGATATTGGTTTACAGTTTACTTTTCTCGTTATTTCTTGGTCTGGTTTGGTGTCAGGGTATTACTGATCACATAGAATAAATTAGAAAGTGTTCCCTCTTCAGTTTTCTAAAAAAAAAAAATGGGGGAAACATGGTATTATTTCTTTTTTTTATACTTTAGTAGAATTTACCTACAAAGCCATCTGAGCCTGCATTTTTTCTATGAGAAGATTTTTAAATTACTAATGACATTTCTTTTTGTGTTAGGTCTTTTCAGATATGTCTCTTTCTTCTTTAAATCTATCAATTTATGTGTTGTATATTACATAAATTATGCAACTATAGTAATGGTTGCATGATATTTAGAAGTGTTGTATCATTCAGTTGAATTGACTTGTCTTTCAGTATTAAATATACCACTTAGCTTTAAAAATATTTCGACTTACGTTTCACTTTGCCACACCATTTTTCATTTGTGGTATTTTTTTTTATGGCATATATTTCTTCATCTTCTTGCATTTAGTTTTCTGATTCTTTATATTTATGGGTTTTCTCTTGTAAACATCATATAGTTCTTGTTTCTGGTACTGTTATCCAGTATGATAATCTCAATATTTTACCTGAGTATGTGGTATAGTACTTTTCATGTATTTACTGATATAATTTTGTTTCTTTTCTTTTTGGGATTAATCAAGTATTGGAGATATTTTGTTATTTAGTTTTGATTGTATGGTATTTTATCAGTTATCCTAACCTATAGTGTGTAATATGCATCTTGGTTTTTATAATCTATTATAAATTAGTACTCTCACTACTTCTCAAACAATATAGGATGATTTAAATCTCAATTTCATTTGCCTCTTATGCATTTGCTATTTTAAAATATATTTCACTCATATATTAATAAATTCTAGTTATAGTTATATACTTTAAACAACCAATGTTTTTTCCATATTTATTTTCAAAGTGAAGAACTCCTTCACATATAGTCACTTCTTGCTGCAGTTTCGTACTTCTGTCCTTGATTTGTCTCCTGTAGCCTGAAGAATTTCCTTTATTTTACTTTATAATTCAGTTAATTGGACAGAAATTCTCTTTGCTTTTTTTTTGCCTGGATTCCTATTTATTTCATCATTATTTAAGGGTATTTTTGCTGGTTACACAATTCTATTTGGAAGTTCTTATTTTCCATTCAACTCCTTAAAGATGTTGTTCCATTATTTTCTGACCTTTATAGTCTGTGTGGAAAAGTTACCCACAATTCTATTGGCTTCTATTAAGAAGTCTTTCTTTTTTCTTTGAGATTTTCACACTTGGAGTATAATGTGCCTTGGTATAATTTTCTTTGTATGGATTTGTTGAGATTCTTGATATGTAGGCTGAAATCTTGCTTATCTATAAAAAATATTCTGTTTTTATACACTCTGATATTGCTTTTTCTGTATTTTTTGTCATTTGAGTTCTCAAAAATAATAATCATAATTAACTCCATATATGATATCTTCAGTAAATGAGTTAATCTTTGGGAATTTTCTTCTCTTCTCTTTCTTTCCTTAGGCTTAAAGATTTAAATACATCCTGCTTTTAGCATGCCTTAAATTTTTGTTTAGATGCTGAGATTTTGGATACTGTTATATTTCTCCAAATAAGGTTAACTTTTCTATTAGAAGGTAGATAGAATATTGGTGGATTTTCTTGTTGAAGTCTGATTTTAAAGTTTTTTAGAGTTGATCTTGAGTTTTCCCACCCTCACAGACATATTTAGTACTCTTGGAGCATGACCCTTTTTTCTTGAATGTGTTTCTTTTGGGTTCTTTAGTAAAAATCCAGGATGGTTCCTATACTTTAATGTGACTTGAATTGAACACTTTCTTGTGTCCACAAGCTGCTCTCATCTCTGCTCAACTTTATAGCTTCCTACCTACAAAGATTTGTTAGATTTCTTAGAGCCTGTTCAAGGAATGTCCACCATAACCTTCACTTATGGACAATGACATAATTGGAAACTGTCCCAAAATTATTGGACTTCTTTGTGTTTTTGTCCCTTTCCAAGACCCTTAGTATCCCACAAGTTTGGTTACCTTAGACATGAATTTCTAGCATCTCCAGTTTTGCAAAACTGCTTCTCTCTACCTGGGTTCTAATATACTCCCTTGCAAAGTTGTAGAAAATGGCTTTGTGGTAAAGGCTAAGGTGACTGTGAAATTCACCATACATTCTTCCCTTTTTCCATAGATTCTAACTCTTCAAGTCTTATCTGTATTGGTGTACTCCATGACCTTCAATGAGTTGTGTTTTAAAAAATGTATTTTACCTCATCCATTGTTAAATAGTTTAAGTAGGAAGCTTAGTGCTATCTACTTTGTTATGGCTGGAACTGGAAATCTATTATCCATAAGTAGTTTTATCTTTTTAATTTTTGTATATCTGTGGTTGTTTCCCATTTACCATTCCTAATGGTGCACATTATGCACATTGCATATTTTTATATTTTTCTCTAAAAACCTTCACTGAAATTTTGTCTATATTATTGCTCTTCTTGAAGAACCTGTACTCAGTCCTATTTGCATAATGTTGTTTTATTTTTTATTTAACCAACATATAATTTTTATTTGTGTCTTAATTCAATTTTATGCACTTATGATTTCTTATAATTTTCTACATCATTTTTCTCAATATCATTTTTATTTTGAAAAAATATAAGCACAAATATAATGTTTTTATTTTTATATAATTGTATTTGTATTTTGTGGGTTTAATGTTAAACATTCTCACTGTCACACATTAAAAAGTAACACACAATTTTATTTTTATATCTTCAAACATTATTTAAATTATTTTTAAAAGTTTTTATTTTAATTACCTGGTGCTCATCACAAATGCATTCCTTGATTCCTATCCTCTATTTTGCCCATTCCCCCCACTCACCTCTTCTCTGATAACCACCACTTTGTCCTCTAGGTAAGAGTGTATTTCTTGGTTTGTTTCTCTCTTTCCCCCCATTTGCTCCTTTGTTTTGTTTCTTAAATTCAACATATGAGTGAAAATATATGATGTTTGTCTTTCTATGACTTATTTCACTTAACATTATACTCTTGAGCTCCATCCATGTCATTGTGATGACAAGATTTCATTCTTTTTTAAGGCTGAATAATAATCCATTGTATATACATACCATATATATATATGTATATATGTATATATATACATATATATACATATATACATATATATATATACATACCACTTCTCCTTTATCCATTCATCTATCCGTGGACACTTGGGCTGCTTCCATATCTTGGCTATTGTAAGTAATGCTGCTATAAACATCACCGTGTAAGTATCTCTTTGAATTAGACTTTTTCTATTCTTTGGGTAAATACCTAGTTGTGTGATGGCTATATTGTAGGGTAGTTCTATTTTTAACTTTTTGAGAAACCTTGATACTGTTTTCCAGAGCAGCTGCACCAGTTTGCATTCCCACCAAGAGTGCATGAGGATCCTTTTTTCTCCACATCCTCACCAACACCTATTGTTTCTTATGGTTTTGATTTTAGCTATTCTGATAGGTGTGAGGTGATATCTCATTGTCGTTTTATTTTGCATTTCCCTGATGATAAGTAATAATGAGCATTTTTTTTAATGTGTCTGTTGACCATCTGGATGTCTTCTTTGGAGAAACGTCTGTTCATGTCCTTTGCCCATTTTTAATTGGATTATTTGGTTTTTGGGTACTGTTTTATAAGTTCTTTACATATTTGGGATACTAACCTATTATTAGATATGTTATTTGTAAATACATACTCCCATTCCACAGGTTACCTTTTAGTTGTGTTGATTTTTGTTTTCACTATGCAGCAGCTTTTTATTTTGATGTTGTCTCAATAGTTTATTTTTGCTTTTGTTTCCTTTACATCAGGGGGCCTATCTAGAAAAAGTTGCTATGGCTGATGTCAAAGAATTTACTGCCTGTGCTCTTTTCCGGGATTTTTATGGTTTCAGATCTCACATTTGGGTCTTTAATCCATTTTGAATATATTTTTGTGTGTGGTGTAAGATAGTAGTCTAGTTTAATTCTTTTGAATATAGCTGTCCAGTTTTTCCAACACCATTTGTTGAAGAGACTGTCTTTTTCCCATTGGATATTTTTTCCAGCTTTCTTGAAGATTAATTAAGCATGCTTTTAGGTTCATTTCTGGGTTTTCTATTATGTTCTATTAGTCTATGTGTCTCTTGTTGTGCTGGTACCATACTGTTTTGACCACCACACCTTTGTAATATAACTTAAAGTCCAGAATTGTGATGCCTCCAGCTTTGCTGCCCTTTTTTCAAGATTTGTTTTGCTATTCGGGGTCTTTTGTGGTACCATACAAAATTTAGGATTATTTGTTCTAGTTCTGTGGACAACGCTGTTGGTATTTTGGTAGAGATTGAATTAAATCAGTAGATTGCTTTGCATAGTAGAGACATTTTAACAATATTTTTTCTTCCAAACCGTGAGCATGGAGTGTTTTCCATTTCTTTGTGTCATCTTCAATTTCTTTTGCCCTTGTTTTATAGTTTTCAGAGTACAGATCTTTCCCCTCTTCGATTAGGTTTATTCCTAGGTATCTTATTATTTTTGGTGCAATTGTAAATAAGATTGTTTTAATTTCTCTTTCTGCACTTTATTATTGGTGTATAGAAATGCAACAGATTTCTGTAGGTTGATTTTGTATCCGCAACTTTACTGAATTTGTTTAACAGTTTCAGCATTTTTTTAAAGAAATTTTTCAGGTTTTCTATATAGAGTATCATGTCACCTATAAATAGTAAAAGTTTTATTTCTTCCTTGCTGATTTGGACGCCCATTTTTCCTTCTGTTTTCTTATTGCTGGAGCTAGGACTTTCAGTATTAGGTTGAATAAAAGTGGTGAGAGTAGACATCCTTGTCTTGTTTCTGACCTTAGAGGAAAGGCAGTCAGTTTTTCCCCACTCAGAATGTTGTTAGCTGTGGGTTATTCATATATGATCTTCAATTATTAAGATTTGTTCCCTCTAAATATATGTTGTTGAAGGTTTTTATCATGAATATATTTTGTACTTTGTCAAATGTTTTTTCTGCATCTATTAATGATCATACAGTTATTACCCTTTCTTTAATGATGTGATGTATTGTACTGATTGATTTGCAAATATTGAAATCCCCTTGCAACCCAGGAATAGATCCCACTTGATCATGGTGAATGATTTTTTAATATACTGTTGGATTTGGTTTACTAGTATTTTGTTGAGGATTTATGCATGTATGTTCATCAAAGATATTGCTCTGTAGTCCTTTTTTGTGGGTGTGGTGTCTTTATCTTGTTTTGGTATCAGGGTAATGCTGACCTCATAGAATGAATTTGGAAGTATTCCTTCCTTTCCCCCTTATTTATTTGTATATGTTTTGGAATAATTTGAGAATAGGTATTAACTCTTATTTAAATGTTTGGTAGAATTTACTTATGAAGCCATCTGGTCTTGAACTACTTTTACTTGGGAGGTTTTTTTTTTTTTTAATTTCTTTCCTGGTTGTCAATCTCTTCAAATTTTCTATTTCTTCCTGTTTTGCTAGGTTATATGTTTCTAAGAATTTATTCACTTCAAAGTTGTCCGATTTGTTAACATATAGTTTTCCATAATATTCTCTTATTTGTTTTTATTTCTGTGTTTTTTGTTGTTATTTTTCCTCTCTCATTTGTGATTTTTTTTTATCTGGGTCCTTTCTCTTTTTTTCTTGATGAGTCTGGCTAGAGGTTTACCAATTTTGTTGATTTTTTTCAAAGGACCAGCTCCTGGTTTCATTGATCTGTTCTACTGTTTTCTTTAGTTTCTATATAATTTATTTCTAATCTGATCTTTATTATTTCCTTCTTTCTTCTGATTTTAGGGTTTTTTTTCCCTAGCTTGTTCAGGTGTAAGGTTAGGTTGTTTATTTGAGAATTTTCTTGCTTCTTGAGGTAGATATGCATTGCTATAAACTTCCCTCTTAGAATCACTTTTGCGGCATCCCAAGGGTTTTGAATGATTGTGCTTTCATTTCCACTTGTTTCCATGTACTTTTTTCTTTCCTCTTTTATTTCCTGGTTGACCCATTCATTGTTTAGTAGCATTTTGTTTAACCTCCATGTATTTTTGGTCTTTCTAGACTTTTTCTGGTGGTTGACATTTAGTTTCATAGTGTTGTGGTCAGAAAAGATGAAAGGTATGACTTTAATCTTTTTGAATTTCTTGAGGCTTGCTTAGTGAACTAATATGTGGTCTAGTCTGGAAAATGTTTCATGTACCTCTGAAAAGAATTTGTATTCTACCGTTTTAGGCTAGTTAAATCCCTCTGGCCCAGTGTGTCATTAAGAGCCACTGTTTCTTTATTGATTTTTTACTTAGATGATCTGTCCATGATGTAACTGGAGTGTTAAAGTCCCCTACTATTACTGTATTATTATAAATTGGTTCTTTTATGTTTGTTATTAACTTTTATGTGTTTGAGTATTTCCATGTTGGGTGCATAAATATTTACAATTGTTATATCTTCTTGTTGGAATGTCCTCTTTATTATTACATATTGTCCTTCTTTATCTCTTGAGACAATCTTTGTTTTAAAGTATATTTTGTCAAATATCAGTATTGCTATGCTTGCTTTCTTTTGCCATCCATTTGCTCTTTTGACATCCCCTCACTTTCAATCTGCAGATGTCTTTAGTTATCAAATGATTCTCATGTAGGCAAGATGAGTTTTGTTTTTTAAATCCATTCTGTTACCCTATGTCTTTTGTTTGGAGTGTTTAATCCATTTACATTCAATATAATTATTGACACATATATATTGCCATTTTATTACTTACTATTTTCTGAAGGTTACTAGTTTCTGAAGATTTTGTCTGATCCTTGCTTCTCTTTTTCTCTTTCATAGTTTGCTGATTTTCTTTAGTGATATATTTGAATTTCTATTTATTCTTTGCATATTTATTAGTGGTTTTTAATTTGTGTTTACCATTTCATTTATATATAACATCTTATGCATACAGCAATCTACATTAAGTTGATAGTAATTTAAATTTGAACTGATTCTTACTCCTCTCCTCCCCACATTTTAGGTATATGGTGTCATGTTTTACATCCTGTTGTTGTTGTTGTTAAAGTTTCTTTACTTTGAGAAAGATACAGAGAGCAATTGGGGGAGGGGCAGGGAGAAGCAGACAAAATCCCAAGGCTCCACACTATCAGTGCAGAGCCCCATGCAGGGCTTGAACTCAGGAACCGTGAGATCATGACCTGAGCCAAAATCAAGAGTCCAATGCCTAACTGACTGAGCCACCCAGGCATCCCTTACATCCTTTTATTTTGTGAGTTAGTTGACTGATAGTTACAGAAATATTTATTTTTAGTGCTCTTATGTTTCCTACCTTCATACTTCCATCTTTGATCTTTCCTTTCCACTCAGAGAGTCCCCTTTAGTATTTCTTGCAGGGCTGGTTTGGTGGTCATAAACTCTGTTAGTTTTTGTATGTCTGGGAAACTCTTTATCTCTCCTTGTATTCTGAATGATAGTCTTGCTGGATAGAGTACTCTTGGCTGCAGGTTTTTTCCATTCACGACTTTGAATATATCATGCCACTCTCTGGCTTGAAATGTTGCTACTGAAAAATCTGCTGATAGCCTTATGGGTTTTCTTTGTATGTGACTCTCTTCTTTTGTCTTGCTGCTTTTAATATATATATATTTTTTCTTTATCACTATGTTTTGCCCCTGTAATTGTAAGACGTGTTTGTGTGGATCTGCTTTTGTTGATTTTGTTGGCAGTTCTCTGTGCCTCCTAGATCTAGATACTTTATTCCTTCCCCACATTCAAGAAGTTTCAGCTATTATTTCTTCAAATAAATTTTATGTCCCCTTATCTCTCTCATCTTCTTCTGAGTCTCTTATAATATAAATGTTATTGTGTTTGATGGACTCTCTGAGTTCCCTAAGTCTACTCTCATTTTTCATAATTTTTTTTCTTCTCTTGTTCAGCTTAATTACTTTCCATTACTCTGTCTTCTAGGTCATTAATTAGTTCTTCTGGTTCTTCCAGCCTGCTGTTCATTCTATTAAGCATGTTTCTCATTTCATTTATTGAGCCCTTTATCTCTGCTATGTTATTCCTTATCTCTGTGTTTATGTTCTCACTGATGTCTTCCACTCTTTTCTCAAGTCCAGTGAGTATCCTTATGACCATTGTTTTAAATTCTCTATCAGTCATGTTACTTATGTCTGTTACACCTAGATCTCTGGCCACAGCCTTGTCCTATTCTTTCATTTGGGACAAAGTCATCTTTCTTCTTATTTTGTCTAAGTCTCTATGCCTGATTTTTTTGTGTTAGGAAATTCAGCTACATGTCTTCTTGAGAGTAATGGCTTTATGAAGAAGAGGTCCTGTAGTGACCTTTAGTGTAGTGTCCCCTGTTCCCCAAGATCTAGTGCTTCTAGTAGTGTCTACAAATGTGTGCTGCATGTGCTCTGCTGCTGTGTCCTGGCTGCTTTATCCTTTAGGCCAGGTATTTGCAGGGGCTCTTTTTGCCTGTTGTGGGATGTTTGGTCCCTGACCTGAATGTGGTACATTTTTTAAAGTTTATTTTATTTATTTTTGAGAGAGAGTGCAAGCAGGGGTGAGAGAGAGAGAGAGAGAGAGAGAGAGAGAGAGAGCAGGGGAAAGGCAGAGAGAGTACAGAGAGAATCTCCAGCAAGATCCATGTTGCCAGTGCAGAGCCTGATGTGGGGCTTGATCCCATGGACCATGAGATCATGACCTGAGCTGAAATAAAAAGTCAGAAGTTTAATTGACTGAACCACCCAGGCATCCCATGAATGTGGTGCATTTTAACTAGGTGTGTGCCCTGGTTTGCTTGTGAAATGAGACCTGTTGCTGCCCCCACTGGAAACAAAACCTCACAAAACTCCAAGGTCAGAGATGTGGTGTTGGCAGGTGTTTGGGCAGGTCTTCTGTGGGAGGGGGCACACTGGAACTGAGGCAAACTGGACTTGGAAGGGCAGTTCTTTCAGAGTGTAGGGGGCAGGACTTGGTGTAAGCAAGTTTGCAGAGAGTGTTGGCACTCTGCCTGTTCCCACTGGTGGCTTTGTGTTTATGCTGAGGGGCAGAACAGGGAAATGGTGCCTGCTTATTTCTTTGTTCCTAGAGGTGTCTCTGTGGGGCGTGCTCTGAGATGAGCAACTGCCCTCCCTACTGTGTCCCTGAGATGCTCTTCAGATCACTGTTTCCATGCTATACCTCTGTAGACTGTTTGCCCTGCCTTTTCTCCAAGAGTGGCCCCTGACCTCTCCCAGAGCCAAGCACACTGACCTTTAAAACTCCATCCTTTAAGCCATTCTGGTTGCAAAAACTCATAAAATTCAGGCACTCTCATTTTCCAAGGCAATTGCTAGGAGTTTGTTTTGCCCACACATTCCCCTGTGTGCTAGTCTGTCTTTTATTCTTCTCTGTGACCATGGCTCCCTCCCCAAGACAGCAGCATTGATCCATTTCTCTCTTAAGCTGTGTTTCCACACTTCCTACCTTTTTCAATGTGGCCTCTTCTCTACTCTTAGTTGAGGAGTTCATTCTACCAGTCTTCTGATCAATTTCTGGGGCATTTAGGATGATTTCATAGTTGTCTAGTTGTATTTGTGAGATGTGGAGAGCATAGGGTCTTCCTACTCTGCTGCCATCTTCCGCTGTAATCTACACTTCAAGTCCAAATAATTTTTAAAATGACTACTTATGGTCAGATTGTTTTTCTCTAATTTTTTTTGTTGTTAGTTTCTACATATCATCCAGTATGGTCAAAGAATAGGGCATAAACTGTTAGTACTGTTGTAAATTGTCCAGATTTTCAGCACTTGATAAATCCTAGACAGTGTTCATTGGAAAATGAATTTTTGTCGAAATCTTTTGTAATGTCATTTATTTTATTTAATCTCTGTATCTGTCATATTCATGGGGAGGCATATTAAATTGATTATTATAAACATGTGTTTAGTAACTTTTATTTATCAATATTTCTTTGTCTATGGATTCATATATTTGTAGTTAATTTTAACATTTTAAAATATTTTAAAATTAAGAACATTTAATATGGATCTATAGTTTCCCCCAAATCATGTGTGTCAGATTTCTCTGTGCTTTTCCTGGCTACCATATGAACATTCCCCAGGACTATTTGGTTCTAGTTGTATTGTAGTTAGTAAATCTTCTTTAGGCTGGGTGGAACTACTTTCTAGTTACAGTAAAGATTAATTATTATTGTTTAGGCTCTTTTATTTTGCATTTTTTGAAGATGTTCATCAATGAGATGTAGAACTATGGATATTTTGGAACAATCACTTCTGAAGTTTTGATTGTGTTCTTATCAATGTCCCCATTGTACTTGTTATATGGTATGAAATCTATGTATATTTAGTTTGACTAACTTGACTAACATTGTTATCATGTGATATTGTTTTCTAAAATGTCTTCACATTTTTGGAGGTTATAAATTATTCTTTTTGGAAGACTCTGAAAAATTAATAAAATAAGGCAATAAATCAAATAAAACAATAATCACTACTATTTATTATATGCTTAATTTCTGCTAGGTACTGTACTAACATTTAGTTTAATAATTCTCAAATCCTACAATATCTTTTGAAAGTGTTTCTAGTATATTTATTTTTTTAATTTTAACAATGAAAAAAATTAAAATCAGAGACCCCAAATATCTTACTTAATTTCCACAACTTTCTAGTAGTGATATCTAATTCAGATTTGCATTGATTCCAGAACCTAGTCATTATATAATTAGTTAGAGAGAGTTAGTGTTTGTAGTCATGCAGGTACTATCATGTATATTTTGGCAATAAATTTAGAAGTTAGTTAGTAACTAGAGAGTAGTATATTATGATATTTCATGATTTAGAGAATCAATAGTGACTGAAAATATTCCTACCTAGCATTACTCATTCATTTAGCCACTCAACAAATAAGCATAACCTTGTGTCTCTTGTTCTGAAAGGCAATAATATGAATGCTGAAATAATAGAAAAAGGAACTACACTCAGAATTTGCTGATACTCTATTAGAAGAACTACTATATTTGCCTGGTACTATTATACAACTATAATAGAGTTTATGGAAGAGAGGGACATGATTTCTTAGATTACCTAATACCTTTTCTAATAAGCAGTTTAAGTTCTACTGAAGTTTTGCCACATAAGTTTCCCAAGATTGACTGATAATCTCCATCAATTTCACAGTTTCCTATCATAATTTGTATTGACTACCATATTGTGTATGCTTTATCTAACTACTTAATATCTTCTATCTCCTCATTTCTCACATACATGCAAGCATTAAAATCTTGAAAAAACTCATTTTCTTTTCAGAAATACATTATCTATAGTATGTATTTTTTTGATGATTAGGTTCTGCTTTTTAAATAATGGGTTATTATTGGATCTTATAGTTTCCTATATTCAAAGCAGGCAGATGTATATTTTTTCGGTTCACTGATCTTAATCTATTTGCAAAAGCTGAAGAATTCATATTGCTGAGGTATGCCATCTGTGCAAGGAGAAAATGATCTTGTGGGCAAATCATAACACCCATTAAAGATGAAGATTCTATTCCACTTCATTTTGTAGCTTGTGATAGCACCTTCTCTGTTGATGTCACTATAGTCTTCTTTCAATGGCAATATTAACCATGCCAGCCTCATTTACTTCAGAGAAATTTCAGAAAGTCTCTCCTGCTAACTTTAAGTAACAAGAGTAACTGATTAGGTTGAACTATAAGACATACATATTAAACACAAATTAATATTCCTCCAGGTTTTCCATCTCACTAATATGACTATTGGATGCTAAAAATCTTTTATTTTTATAGTCAAATTCCGCATCAGGAAAAAGGCACATGATAAAACAACATATGAGAGATGAATGCCAATTACCACTCAAAGGACCAGACACAAATTTTCAGAAAGAATATAATATACAATCAGGAAACTAGAACAAAATTGTGTTTTCATTGTAGAGAAACAATTTAAATCTTGCTACATTTACACATGTTGATGGAAAAACATGTAGCTGAATGACTGTCAGTACAGATGGATCTGTCTATAAATGGATAAATTTTGGAAAGATTTTAATGATCCACTCTACATTCCTTTTAATGAGCTACATCAACGTGTTTACCTCAACAATGTAATGAATTCAGAGAATCTTGAACTTGAATCCTTATTTTTTGTCTCTTGTGCTTATGTGTAAAATTACATAATTTATATATCTTTGGAAAAGGATATATTTACCAATTTTTGTGTAAGTATATTGAAATAAGTAAAACATGGTAAATATCATGCAAATTAGTTGCTGTCTATAGTCATGGTCCTACTCATGACACTTCAGGGTATTAAATATCAGGACCACTGCAGTTGAAAGGATCACATAAGCTATTTATTTGCCTTGGGCTTTCTTAATGGACATTAGATATTTATACCACTATGAGATTTAGAATCTATAATTGTATATAAATAATCATCAAAAATTTCAGATTATGTTACTGATTAACTGTATAAGTGTATACAAATTTGGGGTATTATTCAAAAGTGTATTCAAACTTTATAAAGTTAGAATGCTGAGGTCAATTCATAAAAAAATCCAGATATTTCATACTTTAACAGTCTGGATTTCTGATCCGCACTGGTGCCTAAACTACTAAATATTTGTATTTACTAATTTACTGCTTTTGTCAGTGTACTCAGCACAACTGTAATAGTATAAACACAGTTTATTAGTGAAAACGGCAAAGTTAGATAGAAAGAAATTTTAGAATTACAAAATTCATAGAGTATTTTCTGCTTCTCAGGTATATGATTTTGGTGTTTTCACATCCAATATGGTTATATAGCTTTATTAAGTATTTTATTTCTGCAACAGTATATGAACGGGTGAAGGTTTCAACAATGCCAAGTTACTTACCACAGATAGCAATTACTGCTATGAGTAATGGTTGAAAATTCAAAAATGAAGTCTGAGCGATGAGTTTAAAACCATTTCCTATCAGAGACTAAGTAAAAACTGAACTTATTTCCAAAACCTGTGAGCATAGAATCATCCCCATTTCACCTGCATCTCTATCATAGATACTATCAAATGTGTCTTCAGGAGTATGAAACAAATGATTTTATTCTCATCCAAGATAGAGGAAATCAGTTGGTTATTGTCTTATAGTGCCTGAAGCCTGAAAAATATATCTCACATTAAAATTCTATCATAGCGAGATAAATTAGCAAAAAGACTAGTCAAAGCATTCA
Organism: Panthera pardus; assembly: GCF_024362965.1. NCBI lineage: Eukaryota > Metazoa > Chordata > Mammalia > Carnivora > Felidae > Panthera > Panthera pardus. Next base: position 46,890,827 of record NW_026526666.1, on the reverse strand, counting down.
AAGTTCTTAGTTGAGGTCTCTGGAATGGGGAGAATGACAGTGGTAGAAACATATTCTCTATGCCTTAATCCAGCTATCTCTAATAATAGCAGAAAATGTAATAGATATTAATCCAGAAGGTTTTAGATCAGACTCCCAAACCTCAAGTTATAACCAGCATCTTATCAGCCTTAAATATACAGTGCTGAGTCATTTACACTTTCCTCTGCTGCAGAGGTGGGCAGGCATTTTTTCTTTTTTCATCCATCGTGTGTGACTTCATTGCCCAAACCATCAGTTTTATCGAAGGATTCATATAGCAAATTTTCTGCAAGTCAACAAACCATGAACTGAGAATATCTATCAGTTAAAAAATTATGCAATGACTCAAATTGATGATCTAGTTTAATTTGCCAAGCATCCTCATTGATCTCATCTGACGATGAATCAATTTGTTGCCAAATGCATGCGTGTGTTTCAGTTACACTACAAGTTAAAAATTGATTTTTTTTCAAAGAGATATGGTGTTCAACAAACCATCCTAGTTGGCTTGAAGGGACTCTTCCTGAGAAATTGGTAAGTAAATATAGGTTTTGGAAATTTTTATATTTGAAATACAGGCAGTTTGTAGTTGTCATTTGTGTTGAGAATTTGGAGAAGCAGTTCTATAATGAAGAGTGTTTTTAACAATCTTAATTATAATAGGTAGTAGAAGTAACACAGGCTATGACATCCAACTATTTTACATACCTGTCAGTATAAAAAGGACATATTGAAGTTATTAGTATTGCTTTTTTGTGAAAATATTAACATCATAATTATTAACTATCCTTTAGCCTCACAAATTGAGGTTTTTATTAAATTTTGGAACTGATTATATAATGATAATTTTTTAATGTTTTTATTTATTTTTGAGAGAGAGAGAGAGAGAGAGAGAGAGAGAGAGAGAGAGAGAAAGCAGGGGAGGGACAGAGAGAGAGGGAGACACTGAACCCAAGACAGGCTCCAGGCTCCAGGCTCCAAGCTATCAGCACAGAGCCCAACACTAAACACCGAGCTCAAACTCACAAACTGTGAGATCATAACCTGAAATGAAGTGGGCCAGATAACGGACTGAGCCAGCCAGGTGCCCCTGATTTTATGATGATAAAGCTAAGTTCTCTACAGACTCCCAGTTCAGCAAGGATTCAGCTTTTATATCTATATTACATCTATGTCTACATTTAAACTTTCTTGTTATTTTTATACAGGGTTAATATGCTCTTTTGTTGATGACTATAAACATATTTTGTTTATTCCCTGAGTTGAAAAAACAAAAAAAACAAACAAAAAAAAACAGTTTACCTAACTATCCCTTTCTGCCTAGTACTGCTTTCTTAGAATTCCACATGTGCGTATCTTGTCCCTTTACACCATCTGTTCATGATGAATAGAAATCATGCCATTGGAGAATACATTAGTTTCCTCTTAGTGCTGTAACAATTTACCACAAATTTGGTGGCTTGAAAATACAGATTTATTCACTTACAATTCTGGAGGCCAAAAGTCTCACTGGGCTACAATCAAGTTGTCTGCAAAGAAGCACTTGTTCTGGAGAGTCTAAGGGATGGTCAATTTCTTTGACTTTTCCGGCTTCTAGAACCTGGCCCACAGTCCTTTGTTCATGGCCTCCTATCAGCAGTGGCATTGCTCCAATCTCTGCCTCCTCTGTCATACCACCTTGTCTGAATCTGATTTTCCTGCTTCCCTCTTATAAGGGCCCTAATGATTACATTGGGCTCACCCAGATTTTCCAGGGTAACGTCATCATCTCAAAATCCTTAAATGAATCACATCTGCAAGTCTCTGTCGTCATGTAATGTAATGTATTCACAGGTTCCAGTATTTAGCATGTGTATGTGTTTGAGGGCCATTATTTTGCCTAACACAGGGAGGTAGGCACATAGAAAAGGTTCCACATTTTGTAAGATAATCAAACCAAAGGCTTTCAAATTCATGCACATATTTATATTTCCTATATTATAAAGTGGGTTTACAAAGTGACTTTTGAATTTCTGGTGTTTCCTGGCTCAATTTCTTGTTTCATCATGTTTTTTTTTTAATGTATTTGTTGGTTTTTAAATTTTGTTGATCTTCTCTAGAGTCTGGCATTTATCTGTTTGGGGGAGGAAGTAACTTCTGTTTTGACAGAGTCAAAGCTTTTTAAGATTACAACAACAAATTATCCATAAACATTTTAGAGATTAGCATTACTTCATTTGCATAATTAGCCTTTGTAAACTGGGGTGAGGAATGAGAATTTTATGTAATCTACATATATATATTTTAAAATTTCTTTCTTTATTCTTTATTATTTTTTAAGTTGAATTATAGTTGACATATAATATTTTAAATATATATTAATTTCAGGTGTAAAACATAGTTACAAAATGCTCACCAAGAGAAGTGTAGTTAGCGTCTGTCAGCTTACAAAACTACAATATTATTGACTCTATTCCTTATGCTATACTTTATATCCCCATGAATTACCTATTTTATAACTAGAATTTTGTACATCTTAAAACTCTTTACCTATTATACCCATTCCCTATTCCCTGTGGCAAACACCAGTTTGTTCTCTGTATTTATGAGTCTTTTTCTGTTTTGTTTTGTTTTGTCTATTTGTTTTTCGGATTCCACGTATAAGTGAAATCATACAGTATTGTCCAACATATTTTATTCAGCATAATACCCCCAGGTCTATCCATGTTGTTACAAATGGCAAAATTAATCATTTTTATGGTTAAGTAATATTTTGTTGTGTGTGTATGTGTACGTGTGCATGTGTCACATCTTTTTTTTTTTTTTTTTTTTTTTTATAAATTTTTTTTTTTTTTCAACGTTTTTTATTTATTTTTGGGACAGAGAGAGACAGAGCATGAACGGGGGAGGGGCAGAGAGAGAGGGAGACACAGAATCGGAAACAGGCTCCAGGCTCCGAGCCATCAGCCCGGAGCCTGACGCGGGGCTCGAACTCACGGACCGCGAGATCGTGACCTGGCTGAAGTCGGTCGCTTAACCGACTGCGCCACCCAGGCGCCCCTCACATCTTCTTTATCCATTCATCTATTAATGAATACTTAGGCTGCTTCCCTATTTTGGCTATTGTAAATAATGCGTTATTGATCATAGGGGTGCATATAACTTTTCAAAATAGTGTTTCCATTTTCTTCTTGTAAATATGCAAAGATGGAATTGTTGGACTGTAAGGAATTTCTATTTTTTGATTTTTTGAGGAAACTCCATAATGTTGTACATAGTCCACACCAATTTACATCCCCACCAACAGTGCATGAGAGTTCCCTTTTCTCCACATCCTCACCAACACTTAGTATTTCTTGTATTTTGATAATAGTTATCCTGATAGGTTGAGATCTCTCATTGTGGCTTGGATTTAAATTTCCTTGATGACTGAGGATTTTGAGCATTTTTTCATGTGCCTGTTGGCCATCTGTATGTATTTGGAAATATGTATATTCAGATCCTTTGCCCATTTTTATTATTTTTTTTTTTAATTTTTTTTTCAATGTTTTTTATTTATTTTTGGGACAGAGAGAGACAGAGCATGAACGGGGGAGGGGCAGAGAGAGAGGGAGACACAGAATGGGAAACAGGCTCCAGGCTCCGAGCCATCAGCCCAGAGCCTGACGCGGGGCTCGAACTCACGGACCGCGAGATCGTGACCTGGCTGAAGTCGGACGCTTAACCGACTGCGCCACCCAGGCGCCCCTCCTTTGCCCATTTTTAATTGGATTGTTTGAATTTTTCATGTTGAGTTGGAATTTTTTATATATTTTGGATATAAACTGCTTATAAGATATGTGATTTGTGAATGTCTTCTCCCATTATCATTGAGTAGGTCACCTTATTATTTGTTGCTGTTTTTCTTTCCTGTGCAAGTTTTTTAGTTTGATGTAATCCCAATTGTTTATATTTGCTTTTGGTGCCTTTGCCTGAGAAGACATATCAAATATATATATATATATATATATATATATATATATATATATATAGTAATGGCCATTGCCCTATAGTATACTGCATATGTTTTCTTTTAGGATTTTATGTTTTCACATGCTGCACATCAGTATTTAATCCATTTTGAGCTAACTTTTGTATATAGTGTAAGGAAGTAGTTTTATTCCTTTGCATATAGCTGCTCAGTTTTCCCAGAACCATTATTGCCAAGACTACTCTTTCCCTATTGTATATTCTTGCCTCCTATGTCACAGAGTATTTGATCATATAAGTACAGGTTTATTTTTGGGCTCTGTTGTGCCAGTACCATACTGTTTGAGTTATTGTAGCTTTGTAGTGTAGTTTGAAATGTGGGATTGTGACACCTCCAGCTGTGTTTTTCTTTCTCCAGATTGATTTGGCTCTTCATGGTCTTATGATTCCGTACAGATTTTAAGTTTCTTTATTCTATTTCTATGAAACATGCCATTTTCATAGGGATTGAATTGAATCTGTAAATTACTTTGGATAGTATGGACATTTTAGCAACGTTAAAACTTCTAATCCATTTATTTGTGTGGTCTTCAATTTCTTTCATCAATGTCTTATAATTTTATCATAACTAAATGGCATTGTTTTCTTGATTCCTGTATCTACTAGTTTGTTTTTAGTGTATAGAAATGCAACATATTTCTGTATATTGATTTCATATCTGAAAATTTATTGAACTTATTTATTAGTTCTGTTAGTTTTTTTGGTGTATTCTTTAGAGTTTTCTACATATAGTTCCTTGTCTGTTGCAAAGAGTGAAACTTGTACTTTTTTATTACTAATTTGAATACCTCTATTTTTTTATTTTTTGTCTGATTTCTGTTGCTAGGTTTTCCAGTACTATGTTAAATAAAAGTGATGAGAGTGGGCATTCTTTTCTTCTTGATGACCTTAGAGGAAAATCTTTCAGCTTTTCACTGTTGAGTATGATGTTAACTCTGGGTTTGTCATACATGGTCTTTATTATGTTGACATACGTTTGCTCTATACCCACTTGGTTTAGTTTTTATCATGAATGGATGATGAATTTTGTCAAATGCTTTTTTTTAATCTATTGAGACAATCGCATTATTTTATCTATTATTAAATTAATGTGTTAAATCAATTGATTTATGGATATTGAACCAACTATACTTGCATTCCTGGAATGTGACTGGGACAAATTGTTCTTTTCATATATTTTTGAATTTTGTTTGCTAATATTTTCTTGAGAATTCTTACATCAATGTTCACCAGGGATATTGACCTGTAATTTTAATTTTTTGTAGTGCCTTTGTCAGGTTTTTGTGTCAGTGTAATGTTGGCCTCATAAAATGAATTTGGGGGGCACCTGGGTGGCTCAGTCAGTTGAGTGTCCGGCTCTTGATTTTAGCTTGAGTCATGATCCTAGGGTTGTTGGATTGAGCCTCACATCAGGCTCTGCACTGAGCATGGAGCTTGCTTAGGATTCTCTTGCTTTCCGTCTGCCCCTCCTCCACTCTCTCTCTCAAAAAAGAAGATAAATAAAATGCTATAAACAAACAAACAAACAAATAAAATGAATTTGGAAGCATTCCTTTTTCTGAAAATTTTTGGAATAGTTTGAGAAGGATAGATATTACTCTTCTTTTAGTGTTTGGTATAATTCATCTGTGAAGTCTTCTGGTCTTGGACTTCAATTTTTGGGGAATTTTAATTACTGATTCAGTTTCGTTACTACTAATTTGTTCAGATTCTATTTCTTCCTGATACAGTCTTGGGAAATTGTATGATCATAGGAATTTATGTATTTCTTTTAAGTTGTCCAAGTTGTTAGTCCATAATTTTTGTAGTAGTCTCTTACAATTCTTTTTATTTCTGTGGTGTCACTTGTAACTTCTCCTCTGTCATTTCTGATTTTATTTATTTGAATCCCCTCTTTCTTGATGAGTCTAGCTAAAGGTTTATCAATTTTGTTTATTTTTTTCAAAGAACTAGCTCTTAGTTTCATTGATCTTTTCTATTATTTTTTAAGCCTCTATTTCATGTGTTTTCATTCTGATGCTTATTATTTCCATCCTTTTACTAAATTTGGGATTTCTTGTTCTAGGCCCTTTACGTGTTTGGCTAAATTGTTTATTTGAGATTTTTTGTCTCTTGGAGTAGGCCTATATCCCTATAAACTTCTCACTTATAATAGCATATAATAATATATTTCTTTTGCTGCATCCAAAGATTTTGGAATGTTGTGTTTCTGTTTTCATTGATCTCAAAGGTTTTTTTTTTTTAATTTCCTCTTTGATTTCTTTGTTGACCCATTCATTGGTTAGTAGCATGCTATTTAACTTCCATTTATTTTTTCCTACTTTTTTTCTTGTGATTGATTTCTAGTTTTATACAATTCTGTTTGGAAAAGGTGCTTGATATGATTCAAACTTGCCAGATTTAGTGTGTGTGTGTGTGTGTGTGTGTGTGTGTGTGTTTTCTGTAGCCTACCATGTATTCTATCTAGGAGAATGTGATGTGCACACTTGAAAAGAATGTGTATTCTGTTGTTTTTATATGGAATATTTTGTGTATGTCTGTTAAGTCCATCTGGTCTAATGTGTCTTTCAAAACCATGTTTTCTTACTGATTTTCTCTCTGGATGATCTATCCATTGATGTCAGTGGGGTGATAAAGTTACCTACTATTATTGCATTACTGTTGATTTTTCCCTTTATGACTATTAGTATTTGCTTTATATATTTAGGTGCTCCTTTGTTAAGAACATAGATATTTACAGTTGTTATATGCCCTTGTTGTATTGATCCTTTTATCATTATGTAATACCCTACTTTGTTTCTTGTTACATACAGTCTTTGTTTTTAAGTCAGTTTTGTCTGATATAAAGTACTGCTATTCCAATTTTTTAAAATTTCTATTTGCGTGGAATATCTTTTCACTTTCAGTCTATATCGTTAGGTCTGAAGTGAATCTCTTGTAGACAGCGTATAGATGGATCTTGTTTATTATTCTATTTAGTAACCTTACATGTTTTGATTGGAGCATTTAGTCCATTTACATTTAAAGTAATTATTGTTAGGTATGTACTTATGGCCATTTTGTTACTTGTTTTATGTTTGTTTTTGTAGTTTTCCTCTGTGACTTTCTTTTTCTCTTGTTCTCTTCCCTTGTTATTTGATGACTGTCTTCAGTATTATGTTTACATTCTTTTTTCTTCATTTTTTTGTGTATCTGTTATAGGTTTTCATTTGTGGTTACCATGAGATTTACAGGTAACACTTTATGTATTTGCAGTTTGTTTTGAGTTGATGGTTACTTAAATTCTAACACATTCTAAAAGCACCACATTTTTATCTCCCCCTCCATGTTTTAGGTATTGGTATCATTGTTTACATCCTTTTGTTTTGTGTATTCCTTAACTAATTATTGTAGATAAAGTTGCTGTTACAACTTTTTTCTTTTTATTTTCATACTAAATGATTCATCTACTACCTTTAGCATATGTTCACTTTTACCAGTGAAAATTTTTCTTTCATAATTTTCTTCTAATTATAGCCTTTTCTTTTCTTCTTCAAGAAGTCCCTTTAACATTTCTTATAAGGTCAGTTTACTGGTGATGAACTCCTTTAACCTTTGTTTGTTTGTGAAATTCTTTATCTTTCCTTCATTTATGAATGATAATGTTGCTAGGAAGAGTATTCATCTTTTTATTATTATTTTAGAGAGAGAGAGAGAGTGTACAGGAGCAGGGGTGAGAGTCAGGAGAGAGAGAGAATCTTAAACAGGCTCCACACTCAGCACAGAGCCCAATGTGGAGGTCGATTCAACAATCCTGGGATCATGATCTGAGCTGAAATCAAGACTCTGATGCTTAACCAATTGAGCCACCCAGGCACCCGAGCAAGTATTCTTGATAATGTTTTTTTTTTCCCTTTAAACAATCCAAATATATCAAACTTCTGGCCTTCTAATCTGCTGAAAAATCAGCCAGTATGCTTGCGGGTGTTCCTTTGTACATAACTAATTATTTATCTTGTGCTTTTAAGATTCATTGTATCTTTAATTTTTAAAATTTTATTTATTATGTGTCCTGGTGTGGCCCTCTTTGGATTCATCTTTTTTGGGGCACTCTGTGCTTTTTGGACCTGGATGCCTATTCTCTTCTCTGGTTAGGGAAGGTTTTTTGTTGTTGTTATTATTTTATTTCTTCAATTTGTCTCTCTTCTCTTTCTTCTCTAAAATGCTGTTAGTATACTTGATATAGTCATAAAGTTTCCTTAATCTATCCTCATTAACATGTATATATTATACATAATACATATATAATATATAATATATAATATATAATATATAATATATATTAATATATGTATATTAGTTTGTATGATTCCCACTACCCTGTATTCCAGATCACTGATTCATTCTTCTGCATCTTGTAATCTTCTGGTGATTCTCTCTAGTACATATTTTTATTTCAGTTATTGTATTCTTCAGCTTTGACTGGTTCTTTTTTATATTTTCTATCTCTTTGTTTCCCAAGTCCTCACTGAGTTCATCTACCTTCCTCCAAAGTTCAGTGAGTATCTTTATGATGATTTCTTTGAACACTTTTTCAGGTAGGTTGTTCATCTCCATTTTATTTAGTTCTTTTTCTGAGGCTTTGTTCTGTTCTTTTATTTGGAATATCCTCCTCTGTATCCTCATTTTGTCTGACACTCTTAATTTGTTTCCCAGAGTTAGGTACGTCAGCTATATCTCCTGGTCTTCAAGATAGTGGCCTTATGTAGAAGGCATCTCATGGGGCCTAGACACATAGTCACCCATGGTCAACACACCCATGCACCAAATACAGTCACCCCTGGTCACCACCCTGTATGGGCTGAGGGTGCCCTCCTTTTGTGCTGGTGGACAGGATTAGACCTTGGTGAAGCTGGCTGTGAGGCAAGGCTACAACTGTTGCAGGCTTGCTGATGGGTGGGGCAGGCCTTGTTCCCACCCAATAGCAGAAGTCACAGTGGAGGGGTGCCAGCCCTGGAGGGGTGCCAGCCAAGGCTGCTCATTGGGTGGCATGGCAGGAGCCTCTTTGGAAGGGTGGCTGCTGGGGTGCCTGTTATAGCTAGGACAGATCCACAGAGGAATACTGGGGCAGGGTGAGCAGTGTAAAAAATTTAGATGGGGAGTGTCAGAAGAGGCTTTTGCCAGTGTGGGGCCAGCTAGGCTGAAAAGAGCAAAAACAATGGCATCCACCAGCATTTCCATTCCCAAAGATGGTCCTATAGATTCCTGCCTCTCTGGCACATGTTCTAAAATTAATCAATAAATCTACTTCATGTATGGCCTAGTCACTTTCCAAACTGTTACCTCTCTGCTGATTCTTGGAGTGAGATTATGCATGGGCCCTTTAAGAGCAGATTTCCAGTCTCCAATAGCCTTGTGGCTATCCCAGAGTTAAGACCCATCAATTTTTAAAACCAGATCTTATGGAGGCTTGTCTTCCCTGTGCAGGTCCCCAGGACCAGAGGTGCCTAATGTGTGGCTGATCCCCTTGCTCCCAGGGAATATCTCTGTACCTGTGATACCCCACTTACTTGTGGATTGCCATACCAGGGGTTTGACTTCCAAAGAGACCACATCTCTGCCCTTACTACCCTTAATGTGTCTTTTTCTTTGTATTTTCAGTTGTAGAAGAGCTGTTCTCCTAGCCTTCAGGTCATTCTTAGTGTTGCTCTGTGTGTAGTTGTAGCTTCCATGTATCTGTGGAGCTGGTGAGCTCAGCAGTTTTCTACTTTGCCACCTTCAGGAACATTCTATAGATGATGAAGCAAGCCCACAACACCAAAGTGACTACCATAGTCACTGGTGTGGTATTCCTGTATATCTTTTTTTCCTAAGAAATTACTCTGAAGTGTACCACTTATTAAAATGATTGATACTTGTTTTTTTTTTCTTTAGAAAGATATGGCTACTTATTAAATCATTATTTTTCCCTACACTGAAAGCCGTAAAATTTTGTGAAATGTTTTATTGTGCGTAGTGTCATTTTGTGGGGGTTGCTGCAAGGGTTGGCAATAACAAACCAAAGAAAGATTTAACCCAGTGTTTGCTTCATTGTTTTTATAATTGAGAAAAGTGAATAAGTCTTCATAAACTTTCTCAAGAGATGAGATATTTGCTTCTCTATGGGTTTATATAAGGTTTAGTCCATAGTATAAGCAATAAGAATTAGGAATGATCATAAGCTACTTTTTCCCTGAGTAATATTTCTACTTTTATGTTTATTTATAGAGATTTTTATTTTTTTTTTAAATTTTTTTTAACATTTATTTATCTTTGAGACAGAGAGAGACAGAGCATGAACGGGGGAGGGGCAGAGAGAGAGGGAGACACAGAATCGGAAGCAGGCTCCAGGCTCTGGGCCATCCCAGAGCCTGACGCGGGGCTCGAACTCACGGACCACAAGATCGTGACCTGAGCTGAAGTCGGACGCTCAACCGACTGAGCCACCCAGGCGCCCCTATTTATAGAGATTTTTAATAGATATTTTCTACATCTTATCTTTGCATACTAACATGAAAAAAGTAAGCAAATTGACATTAATTTTGTGTCTGATGTGATAACAGATAACATTTGCTGAGCTATTCCTTTGTTCCAGACATTTATTGCTTCACAATATATGCACATTTCATCCTCAGAACAACTCCATGAAATAGATACTTTTGGTACTCCCACTTTACAGTTGTGGAATCTGGGAGACACAAAGGTCAAACAATTTCCCCAAAGTAGTTAATGGCCAGTAAATGTGAAGTTGTTATTTGAACCCAAGCCATCTGTCTTTCAAGTCCATATTCTTACTATAAGAGCTATATATGCATATAAGGCTATATGAATCTGCCTTTAGAGGTCATACATGGGGCCAAGTGACTTCACCTCCATTCTGTCATTTGGGCATCATAGTAATAAAGATTACAAGATGCTCTCCATTTCCAAAGTCTGCAATTTCTATATTGTGAAATCAAAGAGAAAAAAAGGCAACTGTGGTATACTTCACTGATGTACCAAGTAGCCTAACACCATAGGCTTTTGGTCATTTTTTCCAAGTTTGTGATCATTCCAGAATACTCATGGACAAAATTTAGAGCTAAGTACTCTGAGTGATATAAAAGTGAATTAGAGACTGCCACTGCCTCAAAGGAGCCTGTATTAATATGTCTGGTATTATGTGTTGAGAATCTCCATAGCATTGTACAAACTGATTTTAACAGCTAACAGGAAATAGTTTCAATTTTCCCAGAACCCCAACCCAGTGATAATGATTCTGATGTGTAATTATGGCCTGGTTATTGGGATTTGTCTGCTTGCTGATGGAGTTTGAGGATGCTGACTTCCCTCTTTCTGAGTATCATTTATGTCTCTGTTTCTTATTGACATTCTGTAAACAGCTTAGTTGAAATCTGTTCAACAAAAATGTATTGAATGTAAAGTGACTTAATATTCAGTTTCTGGAGTCAATTCTTGGCTTCGTCATTTCTAGCTGTGTGGCTCTGAGGCAATTATTAACATCTTTGACCCTAGTTTCCTCATCTCTAAATAATAACAATAACAATAACAATAATAATCACAACAACAATAAAAATATTTGGTCTTTTCTATGCTCCAGGAATATAAGGAAAAAATGAGAAAATCAATAACCTAAATCACAAAATCAACAATTGTGTCAATATCCATGAGACTATATAGAAATGAAAAGGATACAGATTCATACATAAAAGCTTTCTGTTTCTCTGTCTGGGATTTTGTATTGGAGGTGTCATATCTGGCACAATACAGGATGTGGTAAGACTGAAATCAGACAGGAGTACAAAGAAGAACTGAGATAATGCTGGAATCCAAGAGGCATAGATGTAGGGAAAAACCTTGGACAAGTGTGGTTTGATTAAGGAACTTGTCAGAAACGGAGCCAGGAACAGAAGTGGAGTTACCTCAGAAAGCAGGTGAGATGACTGAAAACTGCACCTAGGGAAGCAATCATTGGAGCCATTTAATTATGAAGATTGACATCTCTTGCCTCAGGCTGCTTTTAATGAGCCTGGAATCTGGGGTGTCTGTGACTCCTTTGGCAGCAGTGCCATTCAGGTTCTGCCCAGCACCTAACAAGAGAAGCAACATCTCTAAACTCCTGGGTCCATTGTAGTGGCAGAAAGTCACACAATCACAGAAAATTCTCTCATTTTTTTTCACACCAGAGCACCAATTTCTATCTCGTTGGGCTACATTTTATTCTAAAAGTTTCAAATGTTTCAAAAATTTTAATGTGCAGCTTAGAGAGGAAAAATTATCTGTGTGCTGTCCCTTTACTGAGATACATACACTCGTCAAATCAAGTTTAATCCACACATTGATTATCATAGAGGAGAAAGGTAAATTTCTACTTTTTCTTGATGAAACTAGAAATAAATTGCTGAAACATATATCGAGGTCATGATAGTCCATGTATCCTTCAGTAGCTTTGGTTGCACTTTATGGAAACAGAATCAGAATCTTATTTAACCTAAGGAAGATAAAAGTTTCTACTGTTCCTTAAATGAAGAGGATATCAATTTTAGACTAGGCATCAGGGCTGTCTCTTTTTTTTAAAGAAAGAAGATGTAACATATGTCAGAGCATAGTTTGTGTGTGTGTGTGTGTGTGTGTGTGTGTGTGTGTGTGTGTGTTGAGGGCTGTGGGAGTATAAGGGAGAGTTCTAGAGTCCTCTCAATTGTAATTAGTAGTAAAGTCCAACGGACCAACGTTTATGTACCGCTCTCACTGTTCCTGAAGACTATTCTGTATTACCTAATTCAATGAGCTTCCTTCAAGGCCATAGCTTCATCAAAAATTCAAGGAAAAATTTAATGCAGTGGCTGGATTGCTGTACATATTAGAAGTGATTAGCTGCATTCATGAATCTATAATCACACCTGCAAATGACGAAGGAATCTATAGAAATAGGAAGCATTTCTAAAGCCATGAATATGCATTCAGTGTATGTTGCCAGAAATATCATAATAAAAATAGTTTGTAAGTATCCAGGATCCAGCAATACTGCCTTTATTTTCCAGATGTCAAAACTCGGCCATTTTGACTAAAACAGATAATACACATGAAGTTCAATATTTAGAAGTCACTGTTCGTGGTGCTCATTTCAGAAAAGCCAGCTTTATGTGTGTTGGAAAAACATAGCTATTTCTGAGAAGTGATGTCAGAGGTACCAGGAAATAGTTCAGGACATTCCTTCCTCCTCCCTCCGTACAAAATGAATGTTTGTTTATATGTTGGATGGTGCCTGGAGTTTTTCTTTTCTTTATTTTTTTTTACATTTATTTATTTTTGAGAGATAGAGAGAGGCAGAACACAAGTGGGGGAGGAGCAGAGAGAGAATGAGACACAGAATACAAAGCGGGCTCCAGGCTCTGAGCTATCAGCCCAGAGCCTCATGCAGGGCTTGAACTCACAAACCAAGAGACCATGACCTGAGCCGAAGTTGGCTGCTTAACCGATTGAACCGCTCAGGTGCCCATGGATTTTTTCTTTTTAAAATTTTACTTTTCATTTACTAATCTTTGTTCTTAAGTATTATTGAAAAAGATAGAAGAAAACAATCTTACAAATTTAAAACAAACAAACGTGCCCTCAGTCTTTTAGCCCTAAAAAGATTCTTTTAAGGGATATTTTCAACAATGAGTATTAGAGAGACCATGAGGTCTTTGTAGTGCTGGTGACAGGGGTTAAATATATATTAGAATATTTTGATTCAGTTCAGCTAAATGTATTATGGATACCTGAACACAAACAGCACTTTCTGATTCTCAAATCCTCCATTCGTAAGATTGCTTTTGCCTATTCATTATTTCATTAATAATTATGTGTATGAAAATAAAGCTTATTCAGAAACAACCAAGAGCTTCTGACTTCAGAGATGTTGGTAAGTTAATTTTCTTTCCTTCTAATCACACCATTTTTTTCTTCTCTAGATTGGGAGCTTAAGTTACCACCTTCTTTGTGGATCATACATCGATGCCATTGATACTCACTAGTGTTACAAACCTCTAAGGTTGAGAGGGGAAGAAATGGCACATTCTTAGATACATGCAGTTTTGTGAAACACTGATTAACCCAATAAATATGTGCCAAAGGGGTGGACCCTTTGGAAATGAATGTTTCATTAAAATCCATACTTTGTATTCTAATAGATCACTTTGCTATCTGGAGAAGACATACTAATTAAAACAAGGACCGGTTCTTCCGTTTAACAAGTTAGGTGTCTTTTTTGAAAAATACATTTTCTGTGGGCAAACCTTTACATTATTTTACCTAATTTAATTAGGAGAGAAATTGAGTGGTAATGGATTGTGTTCCTAACAATGTGACTATTAAGATATTTGTTTTTTTCCTGGAATCATGATGTCATAGAACACGAGAATGAGAAATAACTTTAAATAAATATTTTTTAAGATCTGCTTTAGGCCAGTTGCTGGGTTAGAGGCTGACTTTTCACTGATGAAGCTGAGGAGTCTATATGCTTTTAGATTTCAGAATCCAGAGAGGGAAACCAAAAAATAACCAGGCAGTACATAACATAATGTGATGCCTAATATTAAAAAGAAACGAAAGGTACTATGATGATGTGTAATGGGGACACTTGAACCAGGCTTGTGAGTAGATAGTATTAAGAAATGATTTCCCAGAGAAAATTGCTTTAAGTTGAGAGCTGTGGAATAAACAGAAAATAGCAACAAAAAGAGAGTTAGGATAGATGTTCTATAGTAAAGAAATACAATAGACAACTCCTGAAATTGTGAGAAATCATGCGGAGGGAAACTCAAATGAATTCTCTGGTGAGGAGGACAGAATCAGAGTGGAGTCTGAAGGAAAAAAAAAGAATAAGAACCATATAATACATATCTTTGTAAGCATATCAAAAGTTTAGACTTGATTTTTAGATTAATGGAGAGCATTGTAGGATTTTAACCCAAAGCTAGATGTGTTGTCACAGCTACTTGAAGCCAAAGCTATGACTCCTATCTACAATTTAGAGTTTAGCAGTCAATACTCAGTAGCAAAAGAATTTTTCTTTCACTATCACTCTCTTTTCTTCTCTCTCTTCCTTTTCCTTCTGTGTTGTTCCTTTTGTCTTTTGGTCTCTCCTTATCATGTTTCTCTCTCATACAGAATTGTTGGCAGCTTCCTAATGGATAAGTTAAAACAATGGATGACATATATGATGAATCATTGATCCAGATCATGATACACATTACTGGAATGACAAATGCAAAACTCTCAATGGCTAAAACCGAACCTAACCAAATACACCAATGAGTGAAAAGTGATTAAGGTATTAAATTTGTCCAATCTTTCTAAATTTAACATGCAAAAATTTGACTTGGTATAAATAATGGTCACAAACTAAAACTCACAGTGACAATGTAACAGCTAATTTTGGATAGGGATGAAGTGATAAATCAAATCTTAATTATGATTTACATAGAGAAAAATAAATCCCAATTATTTTGGTAAAATAAAAAAATGGAAGTTGTTTAATAGTACTTAATAAGAAATTGATCAAGCAGTTGACTCAATGAGTTCTCTACTGAAAGACTCAATAAAATTCATCACTCTCTAGAAAGTTCTAAATAGTTTGCAAATCTGCTTCCAGACAAAATGGGTCTAGATTTATCTTGCAGTCTGAAACAAAAATAGACAAAATACATGAAACAATATTTTTTAAGAAACCAGACATAAGGCAATGAATGACAGTAATCAATGAGAAATGGAAAACAAATTAGATATACACAGTGATGGCTGCTATGAGATAGTTTCCAGGATATGGACTAAAAAGAACCCATGCAGAGTCCAAACTTGAGTCAAAGAGATGGAACTGAGAGTCTGCAGAGATAAAGGTAGCTAGAGTTTGAAGAGCAGCAGAAAAGAGACAGCTTCTTAGAAAAAGAACTTGGAATATAGGAAAATATCCCTTTCAGGTAGTCCACTGAGTGCTGAAGTACATGTGTATGTAAAGAAACTACGAGTCCAGGAAAAGAAACACATGAAAGAATTATAGGTGGTAGTACCTAGTGCTAACACAGACTTTGGAATACTGCCTGTTTTGACAAACATAAAGGAAAATTTCATGACTCATAAGATACTGGGAGAGATCTATATATATCCCAACTTAGGTAGATATCTATCTATATCTATATATAGCATATATAGATACAGATACATAGATATATTATATATATATATATATATATATATATTAACATATATTAATCCTACCTTAGTAGGTAGAGACCTACCGTATTAGGTACAGAATAATTAAACTACAATGAACAGTACTCTAGTTCCTAGCAAGTCCTAAAAGCAAGCGCCAGAAGAATGAAACTATCTAAAAGAATCTTAAAACTATGTTTCAGAACAAACTTCAAGAATACTTATAAAAATATTCAATGCAATTTAAAATGCATGTATGCCATCCAATAAAAATATTACCAAACATTTAAGAAGCAGGAAAATATCAACCACAATGTGGAGGAAGTCATTCAATTTAAAGTACTTCAGAACTAATACAAATACTACAATTAGAAGACAAGAGCATTAAAACAGTTATTATAACTACATTTTATATGCTAAGGAGCTTAAGTGCATATGTGGAAGGTGTAAACGAACCAAAAATCAGTCTTTTGGAGATAAAATTAGAAATCAATAATGGAAGTATCTCCATAAATTCTGTATTTAGAAACTAACATACTGCTAAATAGCCAACAAAAACAATTAAAAGGGAAATCAGAAAATATTTTGAACATAATTAAAATTAAAATTACATATAAAATGTTTGATACAGCTAAGGAAGTTCATAGACGAAATTTTATATCATTAAATACCTGTTTTAGGGGTAAATAATTGATGATATCAATGACCCCAAAAAACAAAAAAAACCCACAACACAAAAATTACAAAATGTAAAGCAAACCTATGGGAAGTAGAAAGAAGGAGTAATAATGATCATAATGCATTAAATTAAACATAATGAAAAGATAAACTAACAAATATGAAACCAAAACCTACTTTGTTGAAACGAGCAGTGAAGACGATTAACCTCTCACCAAACCAACAAGGAACAATGGAAGGGAAAAGAAGCAAGAAACCAGTATCATGAATGGGAGTGGTAAGATGGCTATAAACTCTACAGGTATTAAATGGATACATGGTAACATTATGAAAAACTTAATTCAGATAAATTTGTCAACATGAATAAAATGAACAAACTTCATGAAAAGACCCAACCCACCAAAGTTTACTCAAGAAGAAGTAGATACCATAATTTTTGTATATCTATCAGAGACAATGAAACTAGAGTTAAAAAGAATTCTACAAAGAAAAATTCTGTTATAAATTACTTTATTTGTTAACTTAGGGAAGAAATAATATCAATTTTACATGAACTCTGGCAGGAATTTGAAGAAAAAGGGGATGTTTTCATAGTATAAACAGTCAGAATTACCCTGATAAATAATCTCACAAAAACATTACAAGAAAATAAAACTATAGGTCAACATCCCACATGAACATAGATGTAAAATTTTAAAGATAAGTTTTCAAAACAAATCCAAAATGTGAAAAAAAGGATATGACATCATGGCTAGGAATACATTTATTCCAAGAATGCAAGGTTGATTTAGCTCTCAAAAGTCAAATGATGAGAAGTGCACTTCATAATGGTGTCATGAGAAGCTTCATGGACCTGATCACTAGTGAAACAATCACAACTGATGAAAGTCATAATAAACAAAAATTTAAAACCATTTAAACTAGAATAAAAAGACAAAATACTTAAGGATATACCTAATAAAATATTCATAAGATCTCTATGAAAAAAAATGTGAAACTCTAATGAAAGAAATCTAAGAAGAGCTAAGTAAATGAAAATATATTCCATGATTATGGACAGGAAGATTCAATGTTATTAAGACTTAAATTCAATCTATATTGATCTATAGATTTAACGTAATCCAAATAAAAATTTCAGCAAGTTATTTGCTAGATATAGTGGAATTGATTCTAAAATTTATATAAGAGGCAAAAGACCCAGAATAGTTAATATGATATGAAAGAAGAACAAGGTTGAGGTATTGACACTACCCAACTTCAAGACTTATTATAAAGATACACTAATCAAGACAGTATGATATTGACAAGGAAATAGAAAAATAGAACAAGGGAACAGAATACAGAGCCAGAAATAGACCCACACAAGTTATAGTTGACTGTATTTTGACAAGAGAACAACAATCATTCAATGGAGAAAAGAGAGAGTTCCCAACAAGTGGTGTTGGAGCATCCACATGCAAAAAAGAAAAAAAAAAAAAAGAACCTAGACACAGGGTCTTCCATTCTTCAAAAGAATTAACTTGAAATGAGTCATAGACCTACATGTAAAAAAGCAAAGCTACAAAACTCCTAGAAGATAACATAGGAGAAAATCATGTTTGGCAATGACCTTTTGGATACAAGGATGTGTGACCCATACACAAGCCAAAAAAAAAAAAAAAAAAAAAAAAAAAAGGAAAAGAAAAACAAAAAGCAACAAAAACTGTCTGTGAGAAGTTCCAGATATTAGATTTAACAGAACATATTTTAAAAGAGCTATCATATAAAAAGTCATTATAAACATATTTTAAAACTAAAGGAAACCATGCTTAAAGAAGGTATGATGACATCATCTCATCAAATAGAGAATATCGATGAAAAGAAACAATTTGAAAGATTCAAATGGAAATTCTGCAGTTGAAAAGTACATGAACATTAAATAAAAATCTCACTAGAGGGACTCAGCTGTAGATCTTAATTGGATGT
Source organism: Panthera pardus (assembly GCF_024362965.1). Classification (NCBI taxonomy): domain Eukaryota; kingdom Metazoa; phylum Chordata; class Mammalia; order Carnivora; family Felidae; genus Panthera; species Panthera pardus. The sequence goes on along the minus strand of NW_026526666.1, from coordinate 46,871,945 downwards.
ACTTGTAGCTAGAGATTATAGAACCTAACGAATAGAGAAACTAAAATAATGAAAAAAATGAGTAGAACTCATTGAAAAGTGGTATGCCATTAAGTATAACAATATATGCACAGTAGGAGGACCAGAAGGAGATCATAGAAAGAAGAAAAAAATATAAGAAATAATGGCTGAAAACCTTAAAATTTTATGAAAAACTTTCACCTATACTTCCAAGAATCTCAATAAACTCCAAGTAGGATAAAAGGAATGAGATTAATACTGAGACACATTGGAGTAAAAACACCAAAACTCATTTATTATAAGCTCTATTTTTTTACTGAATTCCTTAGGCCTATTTATTCTTATGTATAGATTATGCAAGGTTACAGGACACATGATTTATAAACAAGATTATACAAAGATTGACTTACAAAAATCAATTGTATGTCTGCATAAAAGAAATAAACAATTCAAAGATTAAATTAAGAAATCAATGCATTTATAATAGCATTAGAACTAGTAAAATACTTTGGAATAAATTTAAAGAAGTATAAAACTTACACTTAGAAAAAATACAAAACACTGTTGGAATATATTCTAAAATTTATAGGGAAAGTTAGAGAAATTTGGTTAGGCAAAACAGCTTTATAAAATAATAGCACATTGGGAGAAATGAAAGTACATGACTTAGACTTCTTTTCTTTTTTTTAAGTTTATTATACTTTGAGAGGTGGGTGAGGGGTAGAGAGAAGGAGAGAGAAAATCCCAAGCATGCTCTTCACCATCAGCACAGAGCCTTATGCAAGGTTCAAATTCACAAACTGTGAGATCATGATCTGAGCCAAGATCAAGAGTCGGATGCTTAAACCAACTGCACAACTCAGGCATCCCCAGACTTATTTTAAATGATGACATATTAAGTGTTGGTGAAAATGTAGAGGAATTGTAACTTCCATGCACTGCTGGTGACAATGAAAATGACACTACCACTTTAGAAAAAAAAAAAAAAAATAGAGCAGATTCTTTAAACTTAAATGTATTGAAACCCGATGATCCAGCCATTTCACTCCTAAGTATTTACCCAAGAGAATTGCAAGCATATGTCCACACCAAGGCTTGTTCATTAATATTCACAGCAACTTTATTCGTAGTGGCCAAAACTGATAATAATTTCAAAGTCCAGGAAAAGGGAATGGACAAATAAACCATAGTAGATTCATACAATGGACTTTCACTCCGCACTAAAAACAAATAAACTATTGATGTATGCAACAGCATGCATGTATCTCAAAATATTTTTATGTAAAATGAGTACAAACATAGGAGTACAATTTTATGATATTATTTATGTAAAATTTGAGGAAATTCAAACTTATTGAGAATGACATAATAGATCAGAGTTACCATGCCTTGAGAAGAGGGTGAGAGCAGAAATGTACTTTCTGGAGATTAGGATTATAAAGAGGCATAGAAATGTTGAGGATGATGTATTTATGTATGTGTTCATGTATTTATTACTGAGATGGTTTCACAGATGTAGATGTATGTCAAACTTACCAAACTGCATGCATTAAATATGTGCAGTTTATTGTATACCACCTATACCTTAATGTAGTTGTTTAAAAAGCATTTGCTTTTAAAACTTTCTCACAGATAAAAACAAATCAAATATGATCATTGTAAAATGGGCAGTTTTACATATATACTGAGTCATTTCTTAAGGAGAGGAGTGACATGATCAGAATAACACTTTAGATAAAGGGTTTTTTTTGGTTTTTTTTTAGGAAAGACTAGTTATAGAGAGATCACTTTAAAGCCTCTTGCACTAAATTCAGGTGAGAAATGATGGTGCATTGAACTAGAGATGTTTTTAGGGGTTTAGAGAGACGTGAATGGTATCCAGAAATTTTTAGAGGGCTAAATAGATAATTGTGGAGACTGATGGGTGGGTAATGGACATAAAAGATTCAAAGAACTTCCAGAATTCTCATTTGGGAAACTCAGCAGGTGGCAGTATGCATTAAATACATTGTTGCTTTCATAGAAAAGCATTGTTCTGTTTTAGTCAAGGAAATGGAGAGAAGTTAGAGGATCGATGTGATATTGTGTGAGAGTATATGGCATTTACATAAGTAGGAAGTTTGAAACAGAGGATGATAGATAACTATAGATGTTCATAGCCTGAATTATGAAAAGATAACAAAACTAAGAGGCATGTAAAATTTGTTTACCAGAAGATTTCCCCAACAATCATTCCATAAATCCCCAGTAGTGCTTATAGGTACAGAGTCACAGAGTTGGTTGTCTATATATTGTACATCATCTAATACATCTAATACATCTAATACATATCTTACCAAGTATACTCTACAGTATCCCCAGTAAGTGATTGTTATGCTTCTGTTTGAAAATATACAGTAACAGGAACAACTTCCCTGGGAACAGCAATTTGTCTCAAACTGCTCCTAAAATTATCGAAAGATCCACTTTTATTGTTGTTGTTGTTTTTAATTTGAGAGAGAGAGAGAGAGAGAGAGAGAGAGAGAGAGAGAGAACACACTAGTGGGGGAGAGGAGCAGAGGGAAAGAGAGAGAATCCCAAGCAGGCTTCATGCCCAGCATGGAGCCTTACAAGGGACTCGATCCCACAACCATTTAGCTCATGACCTGAGCCAAAATCTAGGGTTACATGCTCAACCGACTGAGCCACCCAAGCTCTCCAGTCCATTTCGTATATTAATTTTGTATACAAATATGCCACCTCATTAACTCAATTAGGATATTGAAGGTCTATTATGTTGAAATACTACATGGAGCACTATAATTAGATAGAATAAAGAAGAAGAAGTTGTACATACCCTTGACTGACTCAAAAACCACTGAATTCCTTACTTATTCTTCTTTGTCCATCAGCATAAAATTTAAGGTATATTTATTGTATATATTATCTCTTCAAATATTTTTAAAAAATTTTAATGTTTAATTTTGAGAGAGAAAGAGAGACAGAGTGCAAGTGGGGGAGGGGCAGAGAGAGAGAGAGAGAGAGAGAGAGAGGGAGACAGTGAATCTGAAGCAAGTTCCAGGTATTTCCCGACACGGGACTCGAACTCACAAACTGTGAGATCATGACCTGAGCTGAAGTCGGATGCTCAACCGACTGAGCCTCCCAGGCGCCCCTCTCTTCGAATATTTTATAGCAATGCTCAAATTCTTAAACTAAAAATTTCAACTTTTCTTGAAACACCATGTCTTGAATTCAACCTGATATTTATTATATAGATATGCTTCAGTTTATTAATGTTCTCCTAAAGTGTCACAAAGATCTGATTACAAATGCAAACAGGACTTGCAAATATTAATGCAATCTAACATGGCTTCAGATGATGTGGCCAGCACAATCATTGTGTCACATTTGACCCTTAAACAAATGAACATGGAGTGATGAAAAAGCAATTCCTTTATTATTTAGTGATCATAGAGTCAGCAGAATCCACTCAATTTTTAGCTTATTATGTAAAGATATATAGATAAGTCATTGAATTATGGGAACCCTGAAGAAACAAACGTTAGGCTGAGCTTCCTGGGATGACTTTTAATAAGTGTAGCACTAGCTCTCCAATGACTGCTACCATTACCACAATTAAGAAGCTGTACCTCAGGAGGCTACCACAGAACTGTCACAGCTACTAGTGACAGAAATACACCACTTCTGCCACAGTTCAGATACTACTAAATGAGGAGATGTTCTACCAGGTGCCAAATTTAGAATATGTTTTCACTGGTAGAATCAGCATGAGAAAAATGGATAGCTCTGGTAGCTTAGTTTGGCATGTAAGAAGCTGGTTATCACCCCTCTATCCTAACAACAAGTAGAAAGATGAACAAACTAGGAAATCAACAACTCTTCATAGCTCCTTCAGAGAATTGAGGTCCCAGGGTAAACCACTGACCCCTCCTCCCCCCCAAATGAAGAGACCAATAGGTGAATATAGAGAACCAAATTACCAGACAAATCTCCAAATAGTGTCTGACACCATACTACAGATCCAGGAAGCTCAGAGGATAACACACAGAAAGACCCAAAAGCTACAGGTATACATATCATTTTCTAACTGCAAAAAATCAAAGATGAAAAAATTCTGAATGAAGTCAGAGGAAAAAGATACCTATAAAGAAGCAGAGATAACTATATCTAACTTCACAGAATCCATGTGTGATGGTTAATGTTATGTGTCAACTTGGCCAGGATCATGTGGTGCCCTGGTATTTGGCTAAACATTATTTTGTGTGAGTCTGTGAGAGTGTTTCTGGTTGAAATTAGCATTTAAATGGGTAAACTCAGTAAAGCCCTTTGCTCCTCCCAATGTGGATTGGCATCATCCAATTCACTGAGGGTCTCAGTAGCCAAAAAAAAAAAAAAAAAAAAAAAAAAAAAAGAGAGAGAAAGAGGTGGAGGAAGAATTTGGCCTGCTTAATCTGGAACATTGATCTTGTCTTGCCCTCTGCACTCCTGGTACTCAGACTTTCAAAGACTGGAATCCAAATCACCATCTCCCCTGGTTCTTGACTGAATTATACCACCAGGTTTCCTGGGTTCCTAGCTTGCAGTTGCCAGAGCATGAGACTTTTCAGTCACCATAATTGTGTGAGCCAATTCTTTATAAGCCTCCTATATGTATATATGATACTCTTTTATGTAATATGTATAGATATATACCCTATTGGTTCTGCTTCCCTAGAGAACTTTGACTATACACCATTCATTTGGTGTTAGAAATTGAGACCTTTGGGGTGCTTGGGTGGCTCAGTCGGTTAAGCACCAGACTTCAGCTCACATCATGATCTCATGGTTCCTGGGTTTGAGTTCCGCATCTGGCTCTGTGTTGACAGCCCAGATCCTGGAAACTTCTTTGGACTCAGTGTTTCCCTTTCTCTCTACCCTCCCCTGCTTGTGCTCTGCATCTCTCTCTCTCTCTCTCTCTCTCTCTCTCTCTCACACACACACACACACACACACACACACACACACACACACACAAATAAATAAATAAACATAAAAAAAGACAGAGTGGAGTGAAATATTTAAACTATTGAGAGAAAAAAATCTCACCAACCTAGAATACTGTTCTCTGTAAAATTACTCTTCAAAAGTGAAAGAGAAATGAGTTTTTTATACAAATAAAAATTAAGGGAATTTGTTGCCAGCTACCAGACCTTGCCAGAAATGTTAAAAGATGTCCTCAAAGAGAAAGAAAATTCAGCAATTTGGATCTACATAAGAAAGGAGAGCATCAGAGAAGGATTAACTAAAGATAAAGTAAAAACTTATTTTTCATATTCTTAATTGATCTGACAAGTAACAGTTTATTCAAAACAATAACAATAACAATGTATTACATTATGTATACTTTTTATAAATGAAACTAGTGATAGTAATGTTACAAGAGACAGGAGGAAGGGATTAGGATTATTTCTTATTATAAAGCACTCACACTACCTGTGAAGTAGTATAGTGTTATATGAAAGTGGCCTTGGATTCACTGCAGATGTATATTTACATATATTTACAGCAGGAAATGTATATTACAGACTCTTATGCAACTAAAAGTAAAAAAAGAGAAACATGACTCATATGTTAAGCAAGAAATGGAATCATATAAAATTCTTAAAACCACAAAAGGCAGAAAAAGAATGGAACAACATAATAAGAACGAAGAATAAGGGCAATACATAAAACATAGTAATAAATATGATAGACATAGTACAACTACATCAATAGTCACTTTGAATGTCAGTGGTCTAAGTACATAAAGTAGAAGATAGAGATTGTCAAGGTGGATCAAAAAACAAGACCCAGCTATAGGTTGTCTACAAGAAACCCACTTGGAATATAAAGACACATAAATTAAAAGTAAATGGATGGAGTGAAATATACCATGCTAACTCTAATCAAAAGAAAGCATGGGTAGCTATATTAAATTTCAGACAGAGAAGACTTCATAACATGGAAGATTATCTGAATAATCAGGGGCATTATATAATGAATAAGGGGTCAATTCACCAAAACATAATCCTTAATGTATATGCACCTAATAACAGAGGACACAAAAGAAGAAAGAGATACATCTTCTTCTTTTTGCAAGAAGAAAGAGATAAATCTACTATTACATTTGGATGCTGTAAAACATCTCTATCAGAAATGGACAGCTAGCTGGCAGGAAATCAGTAAGGACAGAGTTGATCTCAATGTCACTATCATTCAAATGAATAAAATGGACATCTATAGATTACTTTATCCAAAACCAGTAGAATACATATTCTTCCCAAGTTCACATGAAATATTCAGCAAGATAGATCATATATGGGACCATGAAACACATCCTAACAAATTTAAAAGAATAGAAATTACATAATGTATGCTCTCAGCCCACACAGGTATTAAATTAGAAACCAATAATAGGAAGATAACTGGAACACCCCAAAAATATTTGGAGACTAAACAACACACTTCTGAATAACATATGGGTCAAAGGGTGAATATTAAAAGAAATTTAAAAATATTTTGAACCAAATGAAAATGAAAACATAATTCATAAAAATTTGTGGGATTCAATGAAAACAGAGATAGAGAGAATTTTTATCATCGAATGCAAATATAAAAAAAAAAAACAGTATCTAAAATCAGTCATCAAAGCTTCTACTTAGAAACCTAGAAAACAAGGAGCAAACTAAATCCAAAGTAAGAAGCAGACAAGAAATATTAAAATATAGAGCAGAAATCAATGAAGTTGGAAACAGAAAATCATTAAAACCAAAAGCTGAGTCTTTGATCAATAAAAATCAATAAAACTCTAGCCAGGCTAACTAAGGAAAAAAGAGAGAAGACACAAATGACTAATATCAGAAATAAAAGGAGGTCACTACAGACACCATGTACTCTAAAAGGATAATAAAGGAATACTATGAATAGCTCTATGCTACCAAATTTGATAACCTAGATGAAATGGACCAATTCCTTGAAAGACATAATCTACCAGAACTCACACAAGAAATAGACATTCTAAATAGGCCTATATCTATTAGTGAAATTGAATCAGTAAATAATAACCTTCCCAAATAGAAAGTACAAAGTTTCACTAGTGAGTTCTACCAAGCATTTAAGGAAAAAATAATAGCAGTTCTGTAGAAGCTCTTAAAAAAGATACAAGCAGAAGGAACATTCCCTAATTCATCTGCAAGGCCAAAATTACCCTACTATCAAAAACCAAGACATTAAAAGAAAATAAAACTACAGACCAATAACTCTCATGAACATAGATATAAAAATTCACAACAAAATAGTAGCCAATCTAAGCAGCAATGTGTAAAGAGAATTGTACACCAAGACCAAGTGAGTTTATCCCAGGTGTATAAGGCTGGTTCAACATTCCAATATCAATTAACTCAATCCATTGCATAAACAGGCTAAAGAAAAAAACAATCACATGATTATATTAGTCTATGCAGAAAATAATCATTTGACAAAATCCGCACCCATTCATGACAAAAACTCTCAATGAAATAAGAATAGAAGGGTTTTCCTCATCTTGATAAAGAATATCTACAAAAACCTATAGCTAACTTTAGCTTATTGGTGAGAAACTTGAAGCTTCCTATTTACAACAGGAATAAGGCAAAGATATCCTCTCTGAATACAGCTTTACAACAGGGAAGTGGAAGTAGTAGCTAATGCAACGATACAAAAATAAAAAGAGAAATAAGAGGAAAAGAATTTTAAAAAGAAATCCAAAAATACCTTGAGAAAAATGAAAACTGAAACACAATGTTTCGAAATCTTTGGAACACAACAGAAGTTGTAAGAGGAAAATTTATACTGGTATAGGCCTATGTCAAGAAACAATAAAAATCTCAAAAAATCTAATTTTACACCTAAAGGAACTAGAAAAAAAGAGCAAATGAAGTCCAAAGTTAGTAGAAAGAAGAAAATAAATATCAGAGTGGAAATACATGATATGGAGCCTAAATACACCCTAATACACTAAATAGATTTTGAATTTTATGAAACAGTTTTCCTGCATCTATTGAGATGATCATGATTATTATGCTTCCTTTTGTTAATGTGCTGTATCATGGTGATTGATTTGTAGATGTTGAAACATATTTGCATCAAGTTAGTAGAAGTAGAATGAAGTCTACTTCACTGAATGAAGAAGTAGTAGAATGAAGTCCAAAGTTAGTAAAAAGAGGAAAATAAAGATCAGAGTGGAAATAAATGATATGGAGCCTAAATACACAATAGAAAAGAGCAAGGAAACTAGAGCTGGTTCTTTGAACAGATAAACAAAATTGACAATCCTTTAGCCAGACTAAGAAAAAAAGAGAGAACTTAAATAAAATCAGAAATGAAAGAGAAGTTACAACTAACACCAAAGAAGTAGAATGGATCATAAAAGACTGCTATGAACAATTACATGCTCACAAATTGAACAATCTAAAGAAATGGATAAATTCCTAGTAATGTGAAATCTTCCAAGACTGTACCATGAAGTAATAGAAAATTTGAATAGTTTGATTACTAGTAAGGAGATTGAATCAATAATAACAAAAATCCCAACAAACAAATGTTCAGGGCCAGATAGCTTCACTGATGAAATCTACCAAATGTTCAAAGAATATTTAATACCAGTCCTGCTCTAAGTGTTCCAAAAATTGAAGAGGAAGAAATGCTTTCAAGCTCTTCTTTTAGGCCAGCATTCCTCTGATAACTAATGCACATATAGATATCACACACACACACACACACAAATCAGACTAGTATCCATGAACATAGATAGATGCAGAAATCCTCAACAAAATATTAGCAAACCAAATTCACCATTACATTAAAAGAATAGTAGTACACTGTGACCAAGTGAGATAAGTGAGATTTATTCCAAGGATTCAAGTATGGTTCAACATCTACAAATCAATCACTATGATACAGCACATTAACAAAAGGAAGCATAATAATCATGATCATCTCAATAGATGCAGGAAAACTGTTTCATAAAATTCAACATCTATTTATAGTAAAAGCTCTCAAAAAAGTGGGTAGGGAGTGGATGTGCCTCAATATAATAAAGGCCATGTAAGACAAGCCCACAATTCACATCATACTCAATGGTGAAAGGCTAAAAACTTTTCCTTTAAGACCAGGAGCAAGATAAAGATGCCCACTCTTGCCGCATTTGTTCAATATACTATCGGAAGTCCTAAATAGAGCAAATAGGCAGGAAAAAGAAATAAAATGTATCCCAACTGGAAAGAAAGAAAGAAAATTCTCATTATTTGCAAACAACATGATTTTACATAGAGAAAATCCCAATAACCAGACCAACACAAAATAAAACAAAACAAAACATCACATGCAAGAAAACTCTATTAGAACTAATAAACAGATTCAATAAAGTCACAGAGTTCCAAATCAATATACCAAGATTCATAATGTGTTTATATATCAGCAACAAACTATCAAAATAAGAAATTAAGAAATGGTCCCATTTATAATTTCATCAAAAAGAATACAATACCTAGGAATAAATTTAACCAAAGAGGTAAAAGACCTATACTGAAAACCAGAAGATATGGATGAAAGCAATTGAAGAAGATGCAAATAAATGGGAAAATATTTTGTGCTCATGGGTTAAAAGAATTAGTATCTTTAAAATGTCCACACCACCCAAAGCAGTCTAGAGATTCAGTGTAATCTCATCAAAATTCAAATGATATTTTTTACAGAAATAGAAGAAACAATCCCAAAAGATCTTGCATGGCCAGAACAATCTTGAGAAAGAGCAAAGCTGGAGGTATCACGGTTCCTGATTTCAAACTATATTACAAGGTAATAATAATCAAAACAGCAAGGTATTGACATAAAAACAGACAATAGATCAAAGGAACAAAATAGAGAGCAGAATAAACCTATTCTATATGGTAAATAAACTTATGGCAAAAGAGCCAACAATATACAATAGAGAAATGGCAATCTCTTTAATAAACAGTGCTGGGAAATTGGATGACATGCAAAAGATGAGACTAGACCAATACCTTACACCATACACAAAAATTAACTCAACATGGATTAAAGAATGTAAGACATGACATCATACAACTTCTAGAAGAATATGTAGGTGTTAAACTTGACATCAGTCTGACTGATAAGTTTTTGGACCTGACTCCAAGTACAAGGGAAACAAAAGCAAAAATAAACAAATGGGATTACATGAAAACTGAAAAGTTTTATACAGTGTTTTCAAAGGAAAACATAAACAAAAAGGTTACCTACTGAATATGAGGCATATATACTGAATAGGATTATTCCCCAGTGAGGGAATAATACCTAAAATATATATAGAATTCCTTCAAGTCAATAACCAAAAAACAAATAATTAAATCTTAAAAATGAGCAGATCTGAATTGACATTTTTTCCAAAGGAGACATATGAGAAGTATGCTAAAAGGCATACAAGAAGATATCCATTATCACTATTTATCTGGTAAATTCAAATGAAAACCACAATAAGATATCACCTCAAACCTATCAGAATGTCTATTATCAAAAAGGCAGTGAATAACAAGTTTTTGCAGGGATGTAGAGAAAAGAAAACTCTTATTCACTGGTAGTTGGAATTTAAATTGGTTATAGTCATTATGGAAAACAGTATGGAGTTTTCTCAAAAAAAAAATAAAATAGAACAATCATTTGATCCAGTATTCTTCTTCTGGAGATTTATTTGAAGAAAACACAAACACTAATTCAGAAAGATACATGCACCTTTGTGTTCATTGCAGCATTATTTACAATAGTTAAGATACAGAAACAAATGTCCATCAGTGGGTGGAAAAAGACATGAAATGAAATCTTACCATTTGAGACAACATGGATGGACCATGCGGATATTACGCTAAATGAGATAAATCACAGCAAGACAAATACTCTATGACTTCACTTATATGCAGAATCTAAAAACAAAAACAAAAACCAACCAACAAACAAAAGAAACTCATAGATATGAGGAAAAGATTGGTGGTTGCCTGAGAGAAGATGGTGGGAGGTAGACAACATGGGTGAAGGGGATCAAGAGGTGCAAACTTCTACTTTGTAAAATAAGTCATGGGACTGTAATCTATAGCATGATGACCATAGTCATTAATATTGTATCGCATATTTGAAAACTGCTGAGTAGATTTTGAAAGTTCTTATCATGAAAAAAATTGTGATTTTGTATGGTGAAAGTTTTGAACTAGTCTTATTGTGGTAATCATTCCACAATCTACACAAAGATCAAATCCTTATGTTGTACACCTGAAACTAATATAATGCCATATATCAATTATATGTCAATAAAAATATACATATGTCTTTATATATAAAATTAAGTCATATCAGAACACATTCCTACCTGTCTTGGCCACAAGAAAATCCTGTGAATCTTCTCTCTGGTCTTCCTCAGAGGGACTTGGGGTCATTTACCAGTGTGACTTCCTACTGGGCAAAGGGTAGTACTCAGAATTTCCAGGATATAAAATATTGACTCTAAATTGATGTTAATCTCTAGAGAATTGAAAAACCATTGTGTGTTCCTCTGGACAGCTTGAGGACTTATGGTGTCAGAAGATAAATGGAATTGTTAGTCTAACAGTGTGCTTGGTGGAACTACAGACCAATCCTTGGGTTATATTTCCAGTCCTAGCATATAGATTATTAGTAACTGGCAGATGATCACATGAGTTACCTAACTAGAATGAGGGCATAGGAAGGGCCTAGAATAAGTTTCTGAAATAACTCTACCACCCTTACCACCTTCTAAGATTGCAATGCTACATCCCTGGGAAAAATTAGATAAGTACCAAAATTAAAGAATTAAAAATGTAGACGTGGGGATCCATATGCCATTCCCATTTTCTATCAATGTTTGGTTTATGAATAAGCCAAGTATGTCATGGGGATTGAACATACATGATCTCATATACAATCAGATGGTGATGCCAATCACAGTTGCAGTTCCACATATAGTATTTTTATAAGAGCAAATAAATACCCATAGTGTGCATTATCCAGTTACCGATTCAGGAAAAAAATGCTTTTTATTCTCATCATTATTATAGTAGATAATCACGAATAAAAGAAAAAAATCTTGCCTTAGGCTATGTCAGAGACCCTTGCTCTTTGTCATAATGTAGACTACAGAGATGTTGAGTTCCATAATATCTCACAAAATATATGCTCATCCATTACATTGATAACATTACGTTAATAGGTTCTAGTGAAAATAAAGTAGCAAGAACTCTACATGTCTTAGGAGCCACCCCCTTGGTGATGTGTCAATTTGTTATGTGGGGTAAGTAAGACAGTCTATTCTAAAGTGTGAAATACATTACTGTACCTTGTACCCCTGACACAGACAAAGATATTTTGAAGATAACATATATCCTTTTTTGGAATCCTGCTCATCTTCATTTACTGGCTTACCTACACTTAGGAGTAACTTGATCTCTGAGCAAGTAAAGACGTGGGTTCAGTTCTAGACTATGCTTCAAGTTGCCCCACCACAGGGGCTTTATGACTTAGTGGGCACAATGGTATTGTAAGTATTTTTGTAGATGGAGCATCTTATGGAACTTCTAGAAATATGTCATAAAAGGATAACAGCATAGGCCTCTAAAGATTCAGAATAAAGCCATGCATTTATCTACCAGTAACTATTCTCTATTTGAAATGTAGCTCTGCCTTGTTACTGGGAGTTTGTAGAGTGAACACCTGTTCATGGGATACCACAACTATGCAACTTGTATTGCACATCATGAATCGGGTGATCTGATCCACCGAACCATAAAATTGGATGTGCACAGTAGCATTTTATTGTAAAATGAAAATGGTATATATTAGAGTTGGCCACATAGATCCAGGAAGGCACAAATAAACTGTATAAACAGATGGCCCGGACTCCCATGGCACCTGATCTTATTGCTTCACTGCCTTTCCCTAAAGTACAGATATGACCTCATGGGGAGTTTCCCATGATTAGTTAATGGAGTAAGGAAAATTTGAGACTGGTTTTCTGTTAGATCTCCAAGATCTGGCTGGTACTGGTACTGGCTGGAAGCTGATGACCACTGTTTACAATTGCATTCAATGACAGCTCTTGAAAACATTAGTGAAGGGAACTGTTTCTGATGTTTAACTTCCTATAGAAGGAGAGGTAACCTGAAATATGCGTCTATGATGCTTTATGAGGAGGGACTAATAAATTGGCTACTATCTAAGTCCCTTGGAAAAAAATAAGATAGGAATATTGTCCAAGGAGATATGGAGAATAGGAATACAGATGGACATTTTAAAATGGACATAGTGTGGATATATGCATGTCCTATCTAAATTCGCACTAGAAAAAAAGTCCTGTTTGGTGTAAGCTATCAATAATCTGATGACAGGATGTTCCATCCTGTGGATAAGGGCGTGCTTTTCCATAGATCAATGGAACAAAATATAGACACAGAAAAAAACCCACACTTATATGGTCAATTAATCTATGCCATAGGAGTCAAGAATATATAATGGGGAAAAGTCTCTGCAACAAACGGTGCTGGGAAAACTGGACAGCTATTCATGCAAAAGAATGAAATTGGACCACTTTCTTATATCGTGTACAAAAATAAACTCAAAATGGTTTAAAGATCTAAATGTGAGACCTAAAACCATAACACTCCTAGAAGAAAACATAGGCAGTAATTTCTTTGACACTGGCCACAGAAACATTTTTGTCCATGTGTCTCCTCAGGCAAGGGAAACAAAAGCAAAACTAAACTATTGGGACTACACCAAAATATAAAGCTTTTGCATGGTGAAGGAAAACATCAACAAAATGACAAGGCAACCTACTAAATGATAGAAGATATTTGATATTTCTGATAATAGGTTAATATCCAAAATGTATAAAGAACTTATACAACTTAACACTAAAAAAACAAATAACCCAATTAGTAGGCAGAGGACCTGAATAGACATTTTTCTAAAGAAGCCATACAATGGCCAACAGACACACGAAAAGATCCTCAACGTGATTCATCATCAGGGAAATGAAATTCAAAACCACAATGAGATATCATCTTATACCTGTCAGAATGACTAAAATAAAAAAGGCAAGAAATAATGAGTGTTGGTGAGGATGTGGAGAAAATAGAACCCTCATGCACTGTTGATGGGAATACAAATTGATACAGTGACTGTGAAAAATAGTATGGAGGTTCGACTAAAACTAAAAATAGGTATAGCATATGATCCAGTTAATTCCATTACTGAGTAGACACCCAAAGAAAATGGGTGTCATCTTTATATATATATATATATATATATATATATATATATATATATATATATATATATATACACACACATACACACACACACATACACACATGATGGGATATTATTCAGCCATAAGAAGTAATGAGATCTTGCCATTTGCAACAACATGGATGGATCTAAAGGTTATAATGCTAAGTGACGTTCGGGAAAGACAAATACCATATGATTTCATTCATATGTGCTATTTAAGAAGAAAACAAAGAAAGAAAGCAAACAAACAAAACCCTGACTCTTAAAGACAGAGAATAAACTGTGGTTGCCAGAGGGAAGGTGGCTGAGGGGGATGGGTGGAATAGATAAAGATTAATGATTGTAATAAACATTGAGTAACATATAGATTTGTTGAATCATTAAATTATACATCTGAAACTGATATAGCACTGTATGTTAATTATACTTCAATAAAAAAGAGGTGATTTTCCCAAGTCCTATTTCTTGCGTAATGAATCCATGAATGAAATAGCCATGGTAGAGACTGTGTATGCACTTGACAATATAGATTTCTCTTCAACAAAGTTGATCTGAGTGTCTAGTCTTCCAAAAGGTGACACTAATGATTCTTTTTTTTTTAACAATGATTCTTTGATATCAAATTATTCTATAGGATTTCAGACATCTACTTGGGAAGGTTGGTCATTTTCAATCCTTTTCCTTATGGTTGGGTAGCAACTTGTACTTAATCAGAGTAACCTGAAGCACTTCTATCAATACCATCCCTCACAGATTTAGATAATACCTTATATGTTACTATTTTACCTCACATATATAATATCTGATTAAGAAACAAACTTTACAAGAAAATCAGTAGGTAAAGATAGTAATGTCAGGAGTATTCACTAGTGTTACCACATAACCAATGACCGGAAAATAGTTGGCTTGATAGAACGAAACTGCTGAAGGCTCAAGCATAGTACCTGATGAGAAATAACTTCTGGTATTATTTCCTTAAGAAGGTGCATAAATATGTTATTTATTCTTCATTTTAGTGGAGAAAAATAAGACTCCTAGAGGCAAACTGGTTGTTATCTTTATATATCCATGAAGTGGTACAACTGGAATATTAATCAGTACCTACAATTCTAAACTTATCATCTTTAATTATGTGGCATTTTAAAATTTCTTCAAATTTTATCCAATTTGCCTATTAAACTTTGACTTTCATAACTACTTTAAAGAACTCTATTTCGTATTGCTTCAAAAATATTTAGTCTGTAAAAAAAATATTCATTGTGCACATCTATGTCACAAACATTCTATGAGATGCCAGGGATACAGATATAAAATATGTAGCTTCTTAAATGTGTAGATTGCTTAGGGTAGTATAGAAATTTTAATAGTATTTATTCTTCCAATTAATCAGCTTAGAATCTTTCCATTTGTTTGTGTCATCTTCAATTTCTTTCATGAGTGTTTTATAGTTTTCATAGTGCAGGTCTTTCACTCCTTTGATTAGATTTATTCCTGAGTATCTTATGGTTTTGGGTTCTACTGTAAATGGGATTGCTTCCTTAGTTTCTCTTTCTCCTTCATTGTTGGTCTGTAGAAATGAAACAGATTTCTGTACATTGATTTTGTAACCTGAGACTTTACTGAATTCATGTATCAGTTCTAGAAATTTTTCGATGGAGTCTTTCATGTTTTCTATATAGAGGAGTATCATGTCATCTGCAAATAGTGAAAGTTTGACTACTTCCTTACCAGTTTGGATGCCTTTTATTTCTTTTTGTTGTCTGATTGCTGTGGCTAGGACTTCCAGTACCATGTTAAATAATTGTGGTGAAAGAGGACATCCTGTTCTGTTCCTGACCTTAGAAGAAAAGCTCTCAGTTTTACTCCATTGAAGATGATATTAGCTGTGTTTCTAGGAAATTATCCATTTCTTTCAGGTTGTCCAGTTTATTGGCTTATAGTTTTTCATCATATTCTTTTATAATTGTTTGTATTTCTGTGGTCTTTGTTCTTATTTCTCTTTTCTCATTTGTCACTTTTATGTATTTGGATCCTTTCTCTTTTCTTTTTGGTAAGTCTGGCTACAGGTTTATGAATTTTATTAATTTTTCCAAAGAACCAACTCCTGGTTTCATTGATCTGTTCTATTGTTTTTGTGTGTGTGTGTGTTTTGTTTGTTTGTTTCTGTATCATTTATTTCTGCTCTAATGTTTATTTCCTTCCTTCTCCTGGCTTTAGGCTTCATTTGTTGTTCTTTTCTAGCAATCTCTATCAAAATACCAGTAGCATTGTTCACAGATCTAGAACAAACAATCCTAAAATTTGTATGGAACCACAAAAGACCTTGAATAGCAATGGCAACCTTGAAAAAGAAAAGCAAAGCTGGAGGCGTCACAGTTCCATACTCCAAGTTATATTACACAGTAGTATGATCAAAGCAGTGATAATTGTAGTAATCAAAGCAGTATGGTATTGTCACAAATATAGACATATAGATCAGTGGAACAGAATAGAAAACACATAAATGAAAACAACACTATATGGTCAGTTAGTCTTCAACCAAGCAAGAAGGAATCTCCAATGGGAAAAAGACAGTCACTTCAACAAATGGTGTTGGGAAAACTGGACATGCAATAGAATGAAACTGGACAACTTTCTTACACAATACACAAAAATAAATTCAAAATGAATTAAATACCTAAATGTGAGATCTGACACCATACAAATCCTAAAGGTGAATACAGACAGTAACCTCTTGGATGTTGGCCACAGCAGCTTCTTGCTAGATATGTCTCCTGAGGCAAGGAGAACAAAAGCAAAAATAAACTATTGGGCTTTTATCAAAATATTTATATTTATTTTGCATGGCGAAGGAAACAGTCATCAAAAGTAAAAGGCAAACTATGGAATGGGAGAATATAATTGCAAATGACCTATCTGATAAAGGGTTAGTATACAAAATGAATAAAGAACTTATAAAACTCAACACCCATAAAACAAATAATCTAATCAAAATGGGCAGAAGACATGAATAAATGCTTTTACAAAGAAGACATACAGATGGCCAATAGACGGATGAAAACATGCTCACCATCATTCATCATCAGGGGAATACAAACCAAAATCGCAATGAGATATCATTTATACCAGTCAGAATGGATAAGTCAACAACACAAGAAACAGCAGTTGTTGGTGATGGTGTGGAGAAAGGGGAAGTCTCTTGCACTTTTGGTAGGAATAAAAACTGGTGAAGCCACTGTGGAAAACAGTACGGAGGATCTTCACAAAGTTAAAAGTAGAACTGCCCTGTGATCCAGCAATTGCACTACTAGGTATTTACCCAAAGAATACAAAAATACTAATTCAAAGGGATACATGTACCACAATGTTTATAGCAGCCAGATTATGGAAACAGCCCCAGTATCCATCAACTCATGAATGGATAAAGAGGTGGGATATGTATGTAGTGGAATATTACTCAGCCATAAAAAATGAAATTCTACATGGATGCATGTAGACAGTATTATTCTAAGCAAAAGAAGTCAGAGCAAGACAAATGCCATCTGATTTCACTCATATGTGGAATTTAAGAAACAAAACAAATTAACAAAGGGAAAAAATGACAGGGGGAAGCAACTCAAGAAACAGACTCTTAACTATAGAGAACAAACTTATGGTTACCAAAGGGGAGGTGGGCGGGAGGGCGGTTTAAATAGGTGATGGGTATTAAGGAGCACACTTGTGATGAGTACCAGATGTTGTCTGGAAGTGTTGAATCACTAAATTATACACCTGAAACTAATATTACACTGTAGGTTAAGTAACTAGAATTTATATAAAAACTTAAAAAATAAAATATTTAGTTTCTACCTTCAAGGAACATGATCTTCGTATGTAAACTGTGAGTCTGCACGAGTATAAGCACACAACTTGCTTTATTTCGCAAATATTTACCAAGCACTGGATATGAAGAAGATACTGTGGTAACTTCCAGGAGTATACAAAGATGAAAAGAATTTAAATTATTTAATTATTTAATAACAAGAGTTAGATAAACAGGACAATTACAATACGAAGTAGAATATGATAAATGGCCAAGAGAAAATATGGAGTTTATATTCAAACTGTGTCACAATTCCAGTTTCTCATTATTCAGGATGAAGTTCATCTTTTGTGTTAAGAAAGGGCACACTCATTTGATATGGCATGCCTATCATTTATAAATGGCAAAACATAACTGAAAAAGGCTGACATATCATCCTTAAATTTTAACCTGTTGGCATCTGTCAAATAACTTACAATTTAAACTAGTTTAAATATAGGGTGATTTGCTTCCTTCTTTTCTTTTTTTTTTAATTTTTAAATGGAAACAATAAGAGGAATGATTGATGGGTGTTTTTTTCGAGAAACAGGAAATGGAGAAACTTTGGTGCAATTCTCAAGTCTTAATACAACATAACAGTTTAAGTTATTAATATAGCTCAGCTGGGTTTCTTTGTAAGTATTTTAAAAATAAAAATAGAGAAGATGTAGCAGAGAAAACAGAATTTCCTAATGAATTATGTCCTAATGGTGACAAAAATAATGAGCATATCTAGGCTATCGAGTCATTGTGGGTGGAGTTGTGGAGAAGGAATTGGAAACTGTTATTTTTTATATAAGCTGTAAACTGTAAGGAATATGTGTGAACATTTTTTTATGTGTGAACATTTATTACTTATAGTTTGACCATTAATACCCTTAGAGTTGGAATGGAAATCAAAAAAGCCAGATTGTTTGGCCACAGAGCCATGATCTTAACACTAATAGCATTCTACAGATATATTTCAAGATGCATTTTTGATTTACAGATTTTGATTTCTATTTGTTCAAGTTTTTATTAATACTGAGATGGTGAAACCATAGCAGCTATCTTTTAATGTTAGGAGTCACTATGTGTTTAATTCTGTATATTAAACCAATCTATTCTCCTCTGTATATTAAGCCAGTCTTATGACATACTATCAGACTTTTATGCCTGTACAACTTTCCTGTAAGACATTTGAATTGTTGGCAATGTCACTAGTAATAAGAACAATTTTATTTGAGTATTTTAAGAATTTTAAAGTAATCTAGTAGTTAATAAAATCTGACTCGACTTTTTACTACTTTCCTGAAGTTAACCTCTATAAAAATAACCTAATCATTTCTGAGAGTCTATTTTATGGATACTATGCTTAATGCTTTTGTGGAATACCTAGTTGAGTCTCAAAACAACTTCTTTAATATCCTCATTTTATGTATTCAGGCTTACACTATTATTATTTTGTAGAGCCTATGCTTTTCCAAAAGTAGTGGTCTTTATTTCTATTTTTCTTTTTTACTATTTTTTACTATTTTTCTTTTGCATTTAAGTATTTTATCAAAACTTTCCTCTTATCTTTGTTATTCATTTGACTAGCCTAGCTTTGTTCCTATTCTCCTATCTCCTACCTTCTAATCTATATTTCTACAATAATTGTCTTATTTGTTAAGAATTACTACTTGGGTATCAATTTTTGAATTTGTGGCACTAATTACATACAGATTTGTGAATTAAAATCATGAATATTATACCACTCAAAAATAAAATTTGAATACATAGGAAATATAAGTAATCATTTTCCTAAACAGAACTGCCTTTAACTTCTCTACTTTTACAACTTACACCAACAACCAAAATTAAGCATTAACCTTCTAATTTTACCTTATATTCAAATATCTTCACTTGAATTTATATTACTATCTTCAGGTAATAATAAAGTATTATTATATTACATATAATTTTTATACACAATATATAATTTTTCTTGCTGGATTCTAGTTTGGAAATCCTTACTATTCCCAACACTAATTTTATCATGAATATTCTTACTCACCTTTATGATTTCAGATTCTCTTCCATTTAACTTATGTTGTATGTCAGATACATCTTCACAAGATATTAAAATATCAAACACTTGTTCAAATTGCTTACATAATTCTAATTCCCTTCCTGGGCTAGGACAAGAAAAGAATTAGTGAATCATTTGTAAGGAAAAACAGTTCTCATATTTTAATTTAGTAGTGAATTCCAGAGTCTTTGAGAAGCTTGAACTTGATATTTGATTAAATATGATGCTATTTTTAACTTCTCTGTCTTAAAAAAAACAAAACAAAACAAATTTTTTCTGTCTTAACAATTCCCAACTGATGATATTTGCAAACATTTCTATTAATTTTAATGTATCAGCTGTTAAAAAGAAGTTTGTTTTTAAAAATAATTAGGATTCATGCTATTACCTATCAAAGTCAACATTTCAAAAATGGGTAATCTTGGTAAAAACTTGGCAATATAGATTTATATGTTAATGTCTTCATTACTGGCATCAACGCTGTTTTTGTTCAACTTGGAAGTTAAATTTAGCTAATAATTAATTAATCCGTCATAAAATTCTCACTTTATTTCACATACAAAATATGTTTGATATGAAAAGATACAGATTAATTGATGTGCTGTTAACTATTTTAATTTTCCAATGAAATTAACAAAGGGGGAAAAGGAAGAAAATTGACTGTTATTCATATAACTTAAACTTAATATTGCTTGAATATGATACTATTCTTAACTTTTAGAGTATGGGAAATACAAAAATATTTAAAGTCTTTCATTTTAACCAAAGTAACTTACACGTTGACTCATAACACAATTTCCATAAAGAATTAATTGGGCACATAGTGTGTATCCTCATCCTCTCCAAATAGATACATGAAATTTTACAAAACAGAGTGATGATGATGATATTTATGGAGACTTTTTGTAGGCCTGCATTACACAAAATAACTAGTCTCAAACTTATATAAGATTGAATTATAAAGGTTTTTTTGTATATTGGCTATTGGAACTAGTCACTCTTTACATGAAGAAAAGCAACTGTATTTCCCCAATTATCTTACAGAAACCAGAGGTTTATATTCACCTGTGATAGAAGTTCTAACAGTGGCCTGGGTAAGGGAGAATGAAATGGAAGATATAGCCCAGGAAATGGGATTGGCAAGAACTATCTCGCCAAGAAAATCTAATTCCCACCTTCACTCTGGGTTTAGAGTAGCAGGAATTTTTTTATTTGGTTGCTTGGCGGGTTTGGGGATTTTTTTGTGATAAATGCTTAGTTATCCCAATTTTGAAAAACGGTGTACCTCCTCACACATTTTAAAATTAACACATAAAAAGTTCGATTACGATTCTAAGATTTAAATGCTGCACTGCCAGTTCTCTAGATAGCACAGGCAACAATACCGAATGGAAAATACCAATTCAGAAATGGTGAGCTGACATGTGACTCAGAAGAGTTGAACTGTAAGTGTGAAGATGATTTAGAAATTCTGTAATCAATTGCTTTTGCATATATGTTTGTACAAAAGAGTGAGCTGTGATGAAAATACATGTCTAGATAAGTTTAAAGTATCTCAGTAAGTATAAACAAACATTTAGTGTGATTAGAATGCATTGGATTGTCATTTAATTGGCAGCATATTTTTCACTCTTTTGGTTTTCAGTAAAAGTACTGTGATTTATAATCTATGGAATTTTAGATGTTATAAAATAGGCAGTCAGTCCCTCTAGCAGCTGAGCAAGGGGTGGATCTGAGTGGCTGACTGAAACTGGAGACAAAGGGCAGATAAGGAACTCTCAGTGAGAAATGATGATGAGCTTGAATATGAGGGACAATGGGGTTGAGGATGAACAGGACAAGGTGCACCTGAGACAACTATGTAGGAAGTAAGATAGAAAAACTTTAGTGATAGATTTGCATGTCATGACTGAAAGAGAAAAAAGATTTAAGGATAACTTCCTGGACTAATCGTGACTATTGAGATATTTTGGGGATAATACATTATGTTTAAAATGTTAAACAAGGACATAGTACAAGTAGTCTCTAATTGGAAAATGAAAAAGAAATAGAGCACAGAGTAGTGTCTAATGCTGATTATAGTAATGCTTGTACAAGGTAAGCATAGGAGGGGTTGTAGAGATTAATAAATCAATGTGTTGTGACAAGGGATTTCTTTGCATTTTGTTCATCTTTTACTTTGAAGGCAGTTAATTATGTGTGAAAGGAGCATGTTCACCAAGGGCAATATTGGAGTGAGGATCTAGTATCTGTGAAAAAAGTATATCTAAATACTAATCTAACTTTATTTTTAGGCAGAACATTATAGTCTTTTATAGGAGGAAATAAATAATGAATACTCTTTTAGGGTCTCCTATTAGGTAATCTAAATAATTACACAATACCCTACCTATTTATAAGGGTGTAAAATGTTAAAATAAAATCCTATTAATAGAAATGCTACATTCTGTAATCCCTTCCTTATATCCTTGATGTTCTACTTCATATTTAGAACTAATTTTTAGTTATTTTGTAATAAAAATCCTAGTTTAATTCCAAATCCTACTTTAATGCCTGGAGCCTTGTTTCATTGACTGGGGAGCTATGCCTCTAGCGAAAAGGACATGCATGATTTGTTTTATTCGGAAGAGGCTTTATTCTCCCATTGTACTGAGTCATATGGTTCAACTGGCTACTCTTCCAGCTGGGGCATTGGCCATTGTTTCCTAATGAGTAGTATAAACTGCCGAGGCTCTATTCATTGCTAAGGATTTCCCAGTCCTTTGATGAAATATAATATGATTTGTTCACTGTGCACATCTGGCAAAGAGGTTTGCAGATTTCTTTGGTGCTATAACTCTCTCATCACTGCTTTGTTGGTTTATGTAATAAAAGAACCCATTTATCTCATAGAGTGTCTTACTATGTAAATTAGTTTATATCTGTCCAAACACATTAAGCTTTAAAAGCTAAATAATAGATATTAGTTTGTGAATTAGGTGTAATTAATTTTTCCAGGAGAGAACATATCCAAGGTAATAGACGATGAAAATGGGAACTCAGGTTAGATACATAGTTTCTGTATGTATGAAAATGTGAGGGAGGTCTGAATGACCATGAGAGTGGGATATGTAACTTGAAGAACTCTTTGGTGGTGGTTTTAGTTCAGTTCTTTATTAGCAAATCTTTCCTCTCCTCTTGGGCTAATCTTTCAATTACTGTTACCTTACAGTGTTCACCTTCCGCTTTTGCTGTTGGAAAAAACAAAGGAATGTTGACACCATACTTCTTATCCTATGAGAAAGTGGATAATATGCCACACTTGTCTGGAATTTGAGAACTTTTAAATATTTTCACCATATTGAGTTCCTAGTGCTGGATTCATAGAAAATTCAAAATAAATTTTCACCCTCACTTTTAAAGTAGATTGATAATTCTTAATAATCTCTAAAGCATTCACAGTCATAAACAGTAAATTCTTTTTTCTATAGATGTGCCATTTAGATAGCCTTATTGACAAAAAAAAAGAAAAAAACAGAGAGGAGAAAAATTATAAAATTTTGTTTAGCTTTGTTTTCCTTTCACATGTAAATTGATTTTTTTTAAACTCTTGCTTTTATAACAACTATTACTACATTATAATTTTCTTTAACCAGGGGCCTTAATTTTGATTTGAAAACATTGCGAATTTTGAACATAATGTGAGAGCCAATTACTTTTATGTAAAATAAGACCAAAATCCAATAATTAGTGTTTATAAATTGTCATTTGCCGGTGCTACATGTAAGTGGTAATGAAGGTGACTGAAGCCAAATTTGGATGACTATCACACCTCAGTTTTTTGGACAGCACTTTCCTAAGTGTGTAGGAATGCCCTCCAAACAGGGCAATAAGACTTGGAAAATTTTCTCTAAGTACATTAAGTGTGGAGTCAAAATATTCAATAATATTGATTATGATTTATCTATTGTTTAGTAAACTGAGAACATGTCAAATGTGTTGTTACCACAATTTTAAAGGGTACTACCATATTTTTGCTCAATTTTGTTGAAAGTTTATGATTGTCTCTAACTGGCAGTGTGTACAAATATGGCATTTTCTATTCTGTATTCTGAATTCTTCAAAGCTGTTCACTTCATTGCAATTTGTAATCAAACTAACCTTTGACATAGAAAATTATTTTTAAAAGATTGCTTTTTAATTTTCTTTTCATATTCTTCTTTGGTAAAAATTTTATTAAGAATATTTTAATAAAGTATCATATTTCCATTATTATATCTCATGCTGTGAGTGTGCATGCTTATGCATATAGGACTAGTGTTTGGCTGACCTAGACAAGGATGGGTATAATAAATTCATTGGTGATACAATGATTAGGAAGATATTATTCAATAAATACAAATCAGGAAGAAAAATAAAATGTCAAAGAATTTTACCAAAATATAGAAATAGGGCTGCTGGCTTGGGTTAGGGTAAAGTGATGATTTTCATTTTGTACCTGATGAATTACAGACAGCGAAAGCCTAGTCAATTGAAGCATTCTATCCAATTGAAGTATCCACTGAATAGGCATTTAGAGTGCAGTTTGCATGAAGATGCAGAATTAGAGAGTCATAAAAAAATAGAGATTTATAAAAAAGAGAAAATAGAAATGAAAATTTAAGGAATGGGAATGATTGGATTATCTGAGGAAGGAAACGTGAATACAAAGAAAAAAAGCACCAAGAATCAAGTAAAAAAAAAAAAAAAACTATAAAAGTTAATAGAGAAAAAAAAAAAAAAAACAACAGAAACAGCGATAGAAAAAGTCACTGGAAAGGTAGGAAAATATCCTAAATAATGCACTGTTAGAACTAAAAGAGACCTTACTAGTATTCCTTACTAGTATTTCTTATTCCAATTAAAAAATTTTTAATTTATTTTTTGAATTAGGCTGTGAATAAATGAATAGAGTACTTGATCTTTAATTCCCTCTCTCTCTTTTTGTAAAATAATAAGGTTTCTCCTTCCCATTTGCACATTTTCTTACAACTGAGCAGTACAAGCCTATAACTGCTCAACTGTTTGGAGAGTTGACCAGTTCCCTTATCGTTCCTCACAGCACTTCACATCAGAAGGATTCCGACTTCTGAATCTTTGGTTCTGGCCAGGCCTTTTCTCTCTATCAATGGTTTTAATTAATCAATGGCCATCTACCCCATACACCCATCATTCCTAGAGATTCCAGACATACTGACCTTTTCTTTATTCAAATTCTTATGACCTTGGTTTAATTTATTTTGAAATTTAGAAATTGAAATTCTCTTGAATGTTATTTGGTTATTGATTTTGTGTGTGTGTGTGTGTATGTGTGTATGTGTGTGTGTGTGTGTATACACATAAATAAACAGTTTTGTGTCCATGGCAAGGATGCATGTATTTTCAGGAACAGCCTAGATCATATCTCTTTCTATCCTTTCATACAGTACCTATCAGGGTGTTTAATATACAGCTGGCCCTTAGTATATGTATGAAATGATGTGGGAAGTGGCATTTCCATATTTACCAAAAGATATGACTTAAATCAATGGAATGAAATATTTGTTCTTATTTAAATTCACTCCATTAATATACACAAGACTTTGTTGTTTCTTTAAAAATCTTATCTCCACCGACTCTATTAATTCACTGGGTAAAAATGCATTGGTTGGCATTTATAACCTTCCCTTTAATTTGGCTGCTTGGATACAACTTTAAGAGATGAAGACTGAGACTCAAATTACAGCAGAATTAGTGTTCTGATAAGCCTTTCTATTTTATATGATATTTTGATGCACTTTAAAGGGGAATAAATCTCAAGCTTTTGCTAATGTGGTTAATTTTAAAGATGGATATCTAAAGCCAGTTCTAAAACAGAATTATGGCAATGAAATAATAAGGCGATTACATATTGCCTACATGCATATGTCTGCATTTTCTTCACAAAAGTGTTCCTTCTAGAAAACAGGCACTTAATGAAATTCTTAGCTCAGTCCACAGTAACTTAATTGAAAGAGTGAAGCTGTTAGAAAGACATAAGGATAGCCATTATAAGAAACTGGTGATTAATAATAACTTCTGATGAATGCATAGTAACTATTTATTGTGGTACTAGCAGATGATTATATACTAAGCCTGTTGTACAATGCTTTGGTATAAATTAGATGAATGGATTTTTGTAAAGAATTTTAAAGGGCAAATAACATTGACTATACTTATATAGCTAGAGGTCAATAAAACAAACATTTTCTATTATTCAAACCAAGAGCTAAAGGGATATTTTAAGTGCACTGCATTTTTAGATGGACATAGGAATTTTGGGTCAAATTTGTTTTCATTAAGGCACAGTCAGGCTTAACTTTCATGCCATGATGGACTTCTGTCATAAACAACATAACCCATAAAACCTCTGGATATATATTTAAAAGGTCAGGCATATGCCATACGTACCTGCAAAATGCCTTTCAGTTTTCTTTTTAGGTGATAGTCAATTCTCACCCTCCAAGGAAAGTTCCTTTAGTGCAAACTTATAATACATATGGGGAGATGTGTGTAGCCATAAGCATTGTTTCCTTACAAGCAAAATAACAGATATTTTTTTTATTTGTTTTGGCAAGCTAAAGGTAGACACTTTAGAGATGTTTTTATAAAGAGAAAAATAAAAACTTTGATGTTTTGATTAAAACGTATTTACTCAACTTGATAACAATTTATTGTTAGTAAGTATAGGCTCTACATACTCTGTGTACAGTCATTTTGAAGGATGCTAGTACGCTTTAAATCTCTCCTAAATAAATCTCCCTAGTGAAACATCCACAGGAAATGAACTCATATCCACAGAGCAAACCCAGGCAAAATTGTGACTCAGATTAAAACAAACAAATCAACCTTTGATACCTTATCATTTATCAAATTAGTTCTCCCATTTATTGTCCTATCATTCCCTGAAGTAAGATAATTTTTAATATCAGTTCCCTGTTGATAGTAAGGTCTGACAGCTCACAGCCCCATTTGTAGTACCTTTACTCAGGGTTAGCCTGTCTTGAAGCACTTCAAACTCTAAACCAACCCCTTCGCTTGGGGTCACCACATGTGATTCTATGTTGTACTGACTGTGCCCCCTATCATGACATCCCACTAAGGGATCAGTTAGGACAGAAATCCATCCACTCTCAGTTGCCAAGCCAGTGGTGACCCATCATTTTCCTTCTGCAGACTACTTCTGTTTTCTACATAATATCACCCATAATTTTCTGAAATTTATGTCTGCAAAATACCCTTGTATGATGATGGCTTAACCTAATGAGTTATATCTCTTGAATGTAATAACATTTTATAGGTAACTTCTGGAGACTTACTTTCACAATCCAAAGAATCAAAGCTACAAGTGAAATTTAAGTACCGAGGTAGGTCAATGTGACAATTTTTTTGTAGATCTGTGGATACTGTATGGTTACTGGTTATCAGTTAACATTTTGCCCATTAAAACATATAGATATAAACTATTGAATATGTATTAATTCTTCCTTTCATTGTTTCATGTAAGAAAATCAATGAGTTCTCTATTTTATCTTCAAGATGAAGTGAACAAAGCCATAAAATTTTGAAGCAAATCTGAAATGTTAGAAGTCTTCCTGGGAAAATGAGTGTATCTGTGTTTATAAGGCACAACCATCCTAACTGCTTTCTTGCTAATTATTGTTTTCCTTCCTTTAAACTGGTAGCCAATATGTCCAGACATAGGGAGGAGAATATAATTCCTGGGAGAGAGGTCAAACACTAACATTATGTAGAAATAATACAGGAATTTTATTGTGTATACAAAACAAACAAAAAACTTATCTACTGCTTAGTATTATTCTTGCCAAATTGTGTGGAACCTAATTGCTGTAGCAGTAGGTAGGCTGTGTACTTCTTTCCATTCTCACTAATGAACAATATTTAAATTGCTGAAATACCTCCTGTCATTTTCCTATTTCTTTCTAACCTGCTTTTCCTCTCTTATTCCAATTAGAACATGTATTGTCTAATTGAGTCTTTATTTCATTACTTGGTTCACCTTTGCCTTGTGAGTTTCTGAGAAAGAGAGAGCACTCTATATTTTTTGAACAGATGCTTCATTATGGGAGGTGAGTAGCTCAGTTACATCGCCATTTCACCTTTTCCCCCATGTCTGGCAGTTGTTGTGGGCTGTTAAACAGCTTTAATAGAAGATGAGACCAGCCTCTTGCTCTAAGGGCATGAAAACTTTTTTTTATTGGTCTTACTATCTTCATGGTTCATTAAATACAATGTAGAGTCATTTTACTGCAGCTAGTGGACCCCAGAAGGACCTGACAGTTAAATGAAAGTTGTCAGTCTTCCTTCTGTTCTAGCTAGATTGGGTAATAAAAGGGCAGAACCTGGAAGTAAGGACCAGAATTGAGATCAATGTGCCAAACAAATAAAAGAAATGTAATGAGTTCTTGAGAAATGCAGCAGAGAAGGCATGGGTATTTAAGTGTCTAGACAAATAGAGGCCAGTGATAATAAATCTATAATGAATGGCTTTAAGAATTACAACTGTGCTTTGCATAATAGATAAGTGGAAGGCTTGAGGCCTAAAATTTACAAAGAGGAATTCCGATCAGTTGTAATGGGAAAAAGGCATTTGGGTATAAAAACTGCTAAGCAATTATTAACAATTATAATTCATTCTACGTCAGAAATATAAAGAATTGGAGATTGTTGAGATCTAGTATCACTCAAATGAGAAGAAATGGAGTTCCATTTAAGTGACTTTGCCTTTTAAGAAATAAAGTTCCAATGATTAATCATCATTGTATGATTCATTTAGAATAAATAAACAATGATTCATTTAGAAAACACATTCCTGCTTAGCAATATGTGGTACTTCTGAATGAAGCATCAGTTTTGTTAAAAATATCACTGTAGGCAAAACCCGTACAAAGACGGTTTAGAGCCCATATATGATTTTTTTTTCATGTCTTCCAAAATTTAAGACAAAATTTGTTATGGTATGAAAAAGACACTGAAACTTCCCTCCCTTATGTATCACATAAGGTTAAATCATGTAAGTGAATATCATGTTTATAATTCTATTATTTACTCATTCCATCACCTTTGATAAATTATGGGGGAAAAATGTCAATATGTGGGTAAGGAGTAACTGAGACACCAAAAATTTCAATTCTAAGCATTTAGAGATACTTCACTTTCCCTATATAGGCATACCAAGACAAATTTAGGAGGACTTATTCATTATTGTTCAGCTTTTAAACCAACTACATTTTCAAAGAAAGTTTTTGGTACCCATACTCTCACTGGTTATTTAGACCAGTACGAAGAAACAGAATTTTCCACAATGTTGGAAATGTTCTGTATCACCATTGTTCAATATGACAGCTACCAGCCACATATGGCTATTGAGCATTTAACATGTGGTTAGTGTGACTGAGGAATCTCTGTGCTGGCAGTGTGGAGCCTGCTTGATATTCTCTCCCTCTCTCTGCCCTTACCTGACTTGAGTGTGTGCTCTCTCTCTCTCTCTCAAAATAAATGAATAAACATTTAAAAAAAAGATAGTCTCTCTGATTGTAAAGTCTTTGTCTATCTCTCATGAATTTCCGTATTGTGATGATTTCTGTATTTCTGCATGGAAAGTGAAAGAACTCAAAAGCAACAGTCCTCATATTTTAATTTTATTCAAATAATTATAAAAAGATTTACTGATTAATTTTGATTACCCTACATCCAGTATTCTCTGTGAAAACAACCTACCCACCATGCTTGGCTAGTGTATTAATCTGGGATATATAGATCCTATCTATCTATCTATCTATCTATCTATCTATCTATCTAGATCCTATATATATATAGATATATATAGGTTCTATAGATATAGATCCTATAGATCAGATATCTATCTATCTATCTATCTATCTATCTAATCGCTTCATGTAGTAGTTATGAAGGTTTGAGAAGTCCCACCACCTCACCACCTGCAGTTGGCAAACTGGAGACCCAGGAAAGCAGACGCTATATAGTTCTAATTCTAGTCTGAGTCCAGAGGCAAGAGCAATACCAATGTCCTGGCTCAAGGGCAGCTGAACAGAGAACAAATTATCCCTTGCTCAGCCTTTTTTTGTCCTATTCAGGCCTCCAGTGGATTGGATGAGGCCCACTCACATTTGGAGGGCAGTTTGATTTACTCAGTTCACTGATGCAAACAATAATCGCATCTAGAAATACCCTCACAGACATACCCAGAAAAATATTTAGGCAAACATTAAGAACCTGTGGCCCAGTCACGTTGATACATAAAATTAATCCTCACACCTGATATGAAAATGTTTCTTTTCTCTCCCCCACGCCAGCCACTTTCAATCATTAATATTTAAGTTAAAAAGGACCCCTTTATCTAGTTACTTAAACTATGACTCCTCTTCAACAGTCATAAACAGCTGAGATGTTTTCGATGAAATCTACTTCAGCCTACTGTATTATGAGTTCCCAGACTGTTTAACTTCACTCTCTGATTTCTAGCTCTTATGACAGGGCCTAGAACCTTTTTCCGGGACATGGTTGGTTCTGAGACATATTTGTTGACAAAATAGATTAATGAATAGTACCTGATATTGGAGAATGATGTTTGTTGTTGAATAATGGTCTCTCAACAACAGTGTTGGCTTTTCACTCAACTGTCTCATAAGCTTCCTGTTTGATGGGTATTCCCAAGTGACTTTTATTACCAAACCTATTTTGGAGCAATGTTTTTCAATACTTAATGTGTGTAAGAATTATCTCTTAAATGTATAGTTGGTAAGCATAGGGTCAAAGCTGGTTTCCGGAACAATAACAAGCTGGCAGATAATGTCAGTGAGAATAGGAAGACCATGCTTTTATTTTAATTTTTTTTAACGTTTATTTTTGAGACAGAGAGAGACAGAGCATGAACAGGGGAGGGGCAGAGAGAGAGAGGGAGACACAGAATCTGAAACGGGCTCCAGGCTCTGAGCTGTCAGCACAGAGCCCGACGCGGGGCTCGAACTCACAGACCGTGAGATCATGACCTGAGCCGAAGTCGGCTGCTCAACCGACTGAGCCACCCAGGCGCCCCAGGAAGACCATGCTTTTAATAGCAAGGATTTAGAGTAGGGAATACTCTGAAGGAAGAGAAGGAACAGAATATTGTTTACAAATAGTAGTCATCACAGAAGTTAGCTTGTCTCAGATATGGAAGAATAAAGAATCTTTATAAAACAACATTTATTTATTCACTCATTCAACAAATATTGCTTGATTATCTAGTATGTGGCAGGTATTATGCGAAGCCTAGGAAAAGAAAGATTAAAACAAACCTAATTCCTGCCCTCAAGGTGAATATAGACTAGTGTGAGGGAGGGGTTTAAAAGCAAACACACACACACACACACACACACACACACACACACACACAAACACAATTAGCAGTTTCTTTAAAAAAATTATGCATCAGAACAGGTTTTATGGAAGTTCAAAATTGGAACAATAATTTCAAACTTAATATACCTCTAAGGAGATGATATCTAACACCAGTTTTGAAGGAAAAGTATCAGTGATATAAGGAGTGCGTTCCACCTAAGATAGTGGTCTTAGAAAATACATGGAAATGGGAGAAATAGTTAGGAAAATTCTATGGATAGAAGTTCTATAATTTCCAATTTCATGTCTCCTATTTTTATTTGTTAAATAAAAGATTTGATAAATTGTTAAAAGTAAGGAAGAAATGAAATGATGGTATAGGGATTTGAAAAAAATTTGGAAAGTGCAATTTGAGGATTGATGAAGGAAACAGTCCATGTTAAAGACCCAGTTGAAGTTTGAAGCATGAAGTTGTCCTTGGTACTAACGTCAGAAAAGAAAGTGTGGCCAGGTGGATTGATTTTAGCCCAACATTTGACCAGAACTATATAATAGAGGGACAAATGAGCAAAAAGTAAATGAAGTTTGCTCTGTAAAGGGAAAAACATGGAACCAGGCTGGTAGGTTGGGTAAAATTAGAGGAAACAATGCATTCACTGAAGAGAAGAATTTTTAAAAAAGTGCAGAAGGATTGAATAAAATATCTTGAATTATAGAAGATTTTGGTCATAGAAAGATTTGAAATTCAGCTTTGAAAACTTGAGTAACTTAGATCTGTTGAAAGGGTAATTTAACTGGGATTAACTGGGATCCCACTGTGTATCTGTCTCTAGTACCTGAACTGTGAACTAACATGTTCTACACTCTTACAAATAAGGTTTAACTGAGGCGTATAGTGGGACAAAGGGTATTTAATTTTGAACATAAATATTTTTAATTAAATGTATTCAATGCTATTATCCTCCCTTTATGTTTTTTTTCTTGAAATTATATCTGTGTAAGTGAAAAAAATTTAGTGAAAAAAAAATGTCACTATTAGAAAACTCTTTGCAAAATAAAGTTTTTGTAGTGCAATTATTAATATCCACCATTCAGCAATACAGAATGTGTCAAACACTGAAAAAACAGACATAAATACCAATTCTTTAGCCAGATATTAAAAACAGTTTATAATCTTACTGTGTACTTAGCTGTCCTCTACCCAACTTTTACTGATTTTCTATATAAAACTTTAACTTGAAGTACTAATAGCTAGTATCAACCAAGTAACTATTATCTTATTTAACCCTCTTCTCTAATCCATTTATTCTGGGATAAGTACTACTATTTTCTTGTTTTTTCCTGATGAGTAAACTGAGGCATGTACAAGTTCAGGACCACAGAACCAGTAGAACTAGTGTTTGAAACCAGGAGCCTGAAAGCTTAGACACTATCTATAAGGAACCTTGAATGTAAATTTCCATTTAGTACTCCTTAAGCTTCATGTGACCTTTGTGGAACTGACATCTACTTGGAATGTTATTCTTAGCTCTCTCTGCCTTTCTGAACTTTATTCATTCTCCATTTCAGCTTAATTTCAATTACCTATTAGAAACCTTCCTTTGGGGGCGCCTGGGTGACTCAGTCGGTTAAGCCTCAGACTTCAGCTCAGCTCATGAAATCACACTTCATGGGTTCGAACCCTGCATTGGGCTCTGTGCTGACAGGTCAGAGCCTGGAGCCTGCTTTGGATTCTGTGCCTCCCTCTCTCCCTTTGCCCCTCCTCTGCTTGTGCTCTGTCTCTCTGTGTCTCTCAAAAATAAATGTTAAAAAAAAAAAAAAAAGAAAAGGAAAGGAAAGAAAGAAAGAAAGAAAGAAAAACAAACAAACAAACAAACAAACATACCTTTGGCATACCTTTAATAGTGATTTCTGACTGCTTTTGAAATTCTTTAGTGTTCAGTAAGGATCCATGAAATTTCTAGGCCCCATGCATCTTAGACATGTTGTTGTTGTCGTTGTTGTTGTTGTTTTATTTGCAAATATGTTATATTTGTGTTGTTCTGCTCTCTTCCTTCATGGCATGCAGACACTTAAAATAGCAGCATGCTTTTACATTTACTCTAGGGAAGGTCTTGGATTCTTCACAGTGCTTTAGGTAGATTCTCACAAGGAATCTGAGCTACAACTCAAAACGAAACATATTTGTCACCTTAAAGGTGGTGATATTGAAAGTCTAGAGACTTTCAGGAGGTCATACAGTTAAGCCCTTTATTTTTTTTTTGCCTTTACTGACCATATTTTCTGAACCTCATATTTGGTCACTAGTGCATTTTTATAAATGTAAGTAAGGTAGTAGTAATAGTAAGGTAGAATGTTTGGAAGCAAAAGTGTTCTAAAAAAATCTGGGATCTAAGATTGTTGTAATTAAAATAATCCAGAGCTCTCTTTTTCTCTTTTCCTCTCTCACTCTTTATATGTTTTAACTGTGTGCCAAACAATTCAAAAGATTTTACTCCTTTTCATGTATATCTAGATTATAAATTCACTGAAGGCAAGAAACAAACCAAAGTGCATTCTTTATATACTGAAGACTCAAAGATGGATCATGAAACTATTTTACATGGGTCTGGTAAACGAAAAACATCAAACAAAAAGAAATTATCATTCTTGAGGAGCACCAAAAATATATAATCTTAGCTATGTTTTAATTAGATCAGATGCTTTCCCTACTTCCAGTCTTTCTGTATTTTTAGACCCCACTTTGCTTTTAGATATAAATTCTTTTCCCACCAGGAAAACCTGTTTTATAGCCATAATATATTTACAGCAGAAATATGAGTAATAAACCCCCTGTTGATTGAAAATAATATTTACGTACTAGGCAATTATCCTCACATCATTTAAAAACTTTCTGCACTATTATTTTACCTGCATTCCTCATTTTGATTATTATGCCACATTTGGGTGTTGGCAGACTTAGCAGAAACATATATCTTTTATACTTGAATGGTTTTGAATGGCCTCTCTCTCTTTCTTTCTCTCTCTCCAATTTACAAACAGGAGTCATGAATAGCTTTTTAAAATGATCATTCATTTGGTAAGAAGCAAAAGACTCCAACACATTTTCTTTTTGATTGAGTTAATGTGATTTTACTTAACAGATTCAAGCCAGTGATATGGTAAAAAAGAAAAAAATTAAGGATGAGAAGGCATATTTTCCTGGTGTAAAATGTGTCATCTTTTATAATTAACCTTAATATTTTCCACTTAAATTAACAAAAGAAATGCATAATAAGTAGCTCAATTTGTATGGTGCTTTCCAGTTAATAGCTTCGTTTCACATGTTATCTTTAAGTTGGTCCTAAACATAATCACGGTCTCACTGATTTGTTTGCTAACCCCCTCCTGCTTATTAGAAAATTGAGGACCTATAAAATTAAGTTGTCCAACTTTTCTCAGGTAACGTTTGGCAGAGCTAGAATCTGAACCCAGGTTTCCTGACAAAATCCATAGCTGTTGCTACTACTTAGGTTACCTTCCTATGTATAAATACAACCAGGCCTAGAGGCCCAGTTTTTCTTTCCTTTTGTAGTTTCTGTACAGCTATCCATTGCAGCACATTACTTCCATAATATTCTGATTTTGTCTTGAAAGAGAGCTTCTTTCAAGACCTACATAGTTATTTGAGCAGATGCTCAGATGTCTGAAAATTATTTCTCAACTTTTTGGTTTTCTTAATATTGAGGAGCCTGGGGACTTTCTATCTGGACTGTAGAAGGAAAATCTACCTTCTATAAAAGGTTCAAATGCTAACAGCTGGATTTTGTCAACCACACACTGGCAAGTTGTTGAAATTTACCCTTTTTAGGTTTACATTTTCTATATTCTCTTTGAAGAGGTCACCCCTGGCTACATAAAGGTGAATTCTGAAAATACATGTGTGAGAGGTTTTACATGCTCATGTTTTATCAAACACTGTCCCTATGAATTACATATAAACCCAAAGAAGAACTAGAATCTGAAAGAAAGAATGATATATGTATTTTCATTGATTTTAATGTAAAATAGGTTATCCCACATTTTAAATTCAGTCAGATGATTTCACAGAGACAAAGCTATATGTTCTGAAGTGAATTTCTCAGAATGTGGTCTCTGGGGAACATGGATAGGTTTTCTGTGGGAAGAAAATAATATATTTTTAGATATTGGTTGTTGTTGCATTACACAAATTTAACAAGATTACTTATTTCAGGACATAGTTAAACACTAAGGGCCTTTAAGCGGGGAGAGACAGTAGATTTTCTTCAATGATATCTGAACATGTAAAATGTTTTCATGGAACATCTCACAGGCAACTCATCTACCTTACATATTTACATAGGAGATTTTTTTTTCCTCCCAGAGGCAATTTACAAAGTTCAGTTTGACCAAGCTTATCTAAATTGATGCTTTTTTTTTTTTTTTTTGCCTTTATTTTTCCAGACTGGATCCTTTATTTTCCTTTTATTTTTCAAGTCAATGCAGAGTAAATGAGAAGTACAAGAATAGCCAGCAGACATTGGTTTTGGTATTAAATAGCAAGCATAATTCATCATGTATTTCATATTCATTCACAAAATTGGTTAAAAAAAAACTCAACATCTGCCAATCTACCTGCTTCCAGTAGTAAGACAGCTTTCATGTAGGAAAGGGTGTATCATCTATAATCCACAAATTCCTGGTCTTGATGTAACCTTAATTCATCTGAATATTCTAATTTTTCACTTAAAAAAAAACAAGCAAGAATATTCACATAGTTTTAAAAATGTATCACAAGGAAATTTTTCCCAAATATTTACCTATAAAGATAGTAACTTTGATTCAGTGTAACTTATTGAAGGTTAATTCATTAGGAAGTAACAAAAATAAAACTATGGTCTGTTCCTATTTCTCCATTGGCAAAATAAGGAAAATATTCACTCATAGCTTTTGCCATTGATGGTTACAGTTAATGTGTATAAGGAATTTAATGTAATGCTTATACACCTCAATACATGTTATTTTTTGTTGTTTATAATAGTCAAGTATAAGAGACATAGGTAATCTTTTATGCCTCCACCATTTATAGCCATTACTGGAATTAATTCACTCATTTATTTATACCATATAGCCAAGTAAATTAAATGTTGAGCAAAGCAGACTAAAATCCTTATCTTCATAAGAGGGCATAATAAAATTGTAGGGAAATTACATAGTATTTGAAAATGACTACTGCAGGGATGCATGGGTGTCTCCGTTGTTTAAGCGTCAGACTCTTGATTTTGGCTCGGGTCATGATCTGATGGTTCATAAGATCAAGCCCCACATTGTGCTCTTTGCTGACAGCATGGAGCCTGCTGGGGATACTTTCTCTCCCTCTTCTCACTCTCTCTCTCTCAAAATAAATAATTAAACTTGAGAAAAGAAAGAAAGAAAGAAAGAAAGAAAGAAAGAAAGAAAGAAAGAAAGAAAGAGACTACTGCAGAAAACTGATGCAGATTATAGAAAAGGTACTTTGAGGTTGGAGTGTTTGACATTTTAAATGGGGTTGTCAGTGTAGGGCTTCAGTGTCAAGGAGACCTTTTAGTAGAGGCATAAAGGAGATGATGGAGTGATACACTGGCTCTATGGAATAGAAGTACTCCAGCCAGATGAAGAGCCTGTCAGTCTCCTACTTAGGGCAGGAGAATGCCGGCCAACTTTGAGGAATATTAAGGAGACCCCTGCAACACAATGAGCCAGGGAGAATAGTAGAAGGCATGGTCAGAGAAGTCTTGAGGCACTAGAACATGCAGAGGATGGTGGGAAAACATAAGGACTTTGGCTTTAATTTTGTGTGAAATCTTGAGAAAAGGGAGTTCCAAGTACAGGGATGTTATTCTCCGCTATTATCTGGCATGAACTTTCTAGCTATTTTGTCAATAATCAACCATAGGGGAGCAAGGGTGGTTGCAAGAAGACCAGGGTGAAGGCTATGACAAATTGAGAGAGGAGATGATGAAGATTGTGGAGATAGTGATTTTTTAATTAATTTTTGGATAAGAGAATACTATGTCATCTTTTCTGTTCTTATGTCTCATTAAAGTCTCCTTGATTCATCAAGTGTTTACTTATAGGCTTTCTGTTTGTTCCTTTACTTTATCTTGTCAGTCCAGACAAAATTCTGTACTCAAATACTGAATCAATGATTGATAAACAAAAATAAGTTGTATAAATTAACCTGATACCGTTGACTTCTAAGATGTTATCCTAATTTTATGTGGAGAATTGAGTCATGTGCCAAGGTTTTCATTGTGGCGGTATTCTTGAAACATAAAAAAAGAAAGAAAATGAAACATTCCAAATTTTCTACAGTTTGAGTTTGTATAGTCACTTAGCACTATTTTGTTATATTCTGTAGCCTTTAAAAGTAATGCAATTGGAAAGAAAGAGAACACAATGCAACACAAATGAAAACAACATGAGTGGAAAAATATCATATGAAGTATTTACATAAAGTAATAGTATCCTAGAGCTGCTCTGACATATTACCACAAACTTGGTGCCTTAGGGCAACAGAAATTTATTCTCTCACACAGAAGTCTGAAATCAAGGTGTGAGCAGGGCCATGCTTCCTCTGAAGACTGTAGGAAAGAATCTCTTCTTGCCTCTCTCAGGTTTTAGTGGTCCCAGGCATTCCTTTGCTAGTGGCAACATGACTTCTCTGTCTCACTGAGTCCATTCCTTATAGGAATACCATTCCTTACAGGGACACCAGTCATTGGATTTAGGGAGCCCACTCTATATCCAGAATGATTTTATCTCTATATCTTTAATACATTTGTAAAGACCCTATTTCTAAATAAGATCACATTCAGAATTTCAGGTGGATATGAATTTTGGGGAACGCTATTCAATGAACTACACAAGGTATTATTGCTACAGCCTTACCCTTTTGTGATTTTTGTATTATTTATCATATAAAAGCACTGGAAGCTATATATCCAGCTTGACTTTAGTAGAAGTACATTTTACTTCCTTATAGTTTTTTAGATTTTTTTCAAATTTTCTAAATGAAAAATTATGTGTATTATTATTATACACAATTAAAAGTGAAGAAACAGGGGCGCCTGGGTGGCTCAGTCGGTTGAGCGCCGACTTCGGCTCAGGTCACGATCTCGCGGTCCGTGAGTTCGAGCCCCGCATCGGGCCCCTGTGCTGACAGCTCAGAGACCGGAGCCTGTTTCGGATTCTGTGTCTCCCTCTCTCTGACCCTCTCCCATTCATTCTCTGTCTCTCTCTGTCTCAAAAATAAATAAACGTTAAAAAAAAAAAAATTAAAAAAAAAAGTGAAGAAACAAACAAAAACAACTCACTGGGACTCTACCTGGGTCAATAGCAAGTGTACCAAACAAACCGTGATTTGCATTAGATAACCAAGTGATAAGGCATCAACAGTTTAGTAGGCATGAGAAAAAGATTTTGAACAAGGAGTGACATGATCTAACTCCTGCTATAACTGTGTTACTATGATTCAGGATTGACAATACGTGGCATGAGATCAAGGACAAGAGTAAAAGCAAGTCGGGATGCTTCCCTTACAGCAATCCAGCACGTATGTTTTGGTGTTGGTCCAGACTGATTCCTCAAGCCTTTGTGGCCTGTGTCCTGCCACTATCACATTTTGTAAAAGTCCTCCGTGGAAGCTACCCTTGTTCTATGTTATGCCTTTAGATAACACAAATCAGAAGGAGGTGTCCATTTCATTAGGTGACACAACTAAATTTCAACATAATTTTACTTGCCTGGAATGATGGATCAAAGTTAATAGGGTAAAGTCTTGAATTTAAAACAAAACAAGTCAATTACATAAGCGTAATGTATGGAAATCTGACTAGACTGCACTTTATGTTTAAAAAAAAAGACACACACACACACACACACACACAGATTTATAGCTTGCACTTGTAGTATGAGCCAACTGTGTGACACAAACACCAAAAACAGTTACTCATTCTGAAGCTGAATTTATGGAATATAAGGAGCTTCTGTTTAATGAGGTGGGAGATTTTAGAGAACGAGAAAACCTAAAGA
This sequence comes from Panthera pardus, assembly GCF_024362965.1. Taxonomy (NCBI): domain Eukaryota; kingdom Metazoa; phylum Chordata; class Mammalia; order Carnivora; family Felidae; genus Panthera; species Panthera pardus. Next base: position 46,832,226 of record NW_026526666.1, on the reverse strand, counting down.
CTCTTATTTTCTGATAAGCAAATAACTAGGGACACTTTACAATTGGCTTCCATTTTCTCAACAAACCCAACAATGACAGGGATCTGATTTGGATTATTGGATAAGAAATGCATAACCAATAATTGTGTTATTTTTAATTTATGGCTGTTTTTATGATGTCAAACAGACAGTAGGTTTAATGTTTATTTTTGAGAGAGAGAGAGAGAGTCAGAGCGAGAGCAGGTGAGGGGAAGAGAGAGAGGGAGACACAGAAGCCAAAGCAAGCTCCAGGCTCTGAGCTGTCAGCACAGAGCCTGATGCGGGGCTTGAACTCATAAACTGTGAGATCATGATCTGAGCTGAAGTCCGATGCTCAACCGACTGAGCCACCCAGGCACCCCCACAATAGTAGGCTTAAAACTAGATTAATAAACTGTAGTAATTGTAGTCTTTCCTTTTTGAGATTTGAGAATTTATAATAAATCTATAAAGATAAATTATTGGTTTCTGTGAGCAAAAAAAAATCTGACATTTCTGACAGATATTTTTGGATTATACACAAATCCTAGATTCTACTAGTTCAACAAATAAAATGAAATCTCCCTGTGATGTTATTTCTAGTCCTGCCTCTTAGATAAGACATCAGATAGTTTGTCAAAAATTATACCACAAGAGGCTAAAGCAGCTGTTATTTATGCCAAACTAATCTGTGAGGCCAGTGTCAATCTAAGAAGTTCAAGTCTAAGGGACATGCAGACCTCCCTGTAGCCTGCCTGTCATCGCTAAGAGAAAGATTAGGAGAGCGGCTGCTAAAGGCACAGGGACTGCAGTTTCCTTGGCTTTGCTGGCTTCGCTGGGTTTTTAATGGTGGTTGTGAACCTGACATATTCAATGGGGGTCACTTAACGAATATAACCCCGGAGGGGAGTACACATCATTTGGTTTTCAGTTTACCATAAGGAATACACCAGGCATAGTAGATGGTGGAAAGTGAGTCAGAGCTGCAACCACTTCCTTCTGCAGGAAAACCCAGTACACAAAAACCCAAACCAAACAAACACACAAAAAACTCAAAACAGATAAAGTAAATAGAGGAGAGAGTGTCATTATTTGCTTCAACATAATATTAATGACAGATTTTTTCAAAATAATTAAACTTTATAGTTACTATGTTACATGCTTCATTTTTTAGAAAAATGGAATGTGTTTTTCAGGGATGGGAAGACTCACCAATTTCACAAACATTTATTGAGTGGCTGCTACATGGAAGTTATTATATCAGGCCTTTAAAACAAGATAAATATAATAAGACATTGTTTCCAAACAAAGGTTTTGTGAGTGTGGCAACAGTTTTTTATTGATTGGAATGGAAATTAAACATAATTTCATGAGGGAGAAAAATAGTGGTACATATATTATACCACTAGGCAGAATATGATACAAAATCCATGACAGAAGTTCAAGAAGAGGATTTGTATAAAAATTCAATAATAAATTCTTAACTGGAGGAATCATGGACAGCTTCATGGCAAACCCCCCCCCCCACATCATTATATCATTTCTGTTAGATAAATATGATACTGAGAGAAGAAACTGAGAGTGGAAGAAATAGGCTAAAACGTGAAAAGTGGGTTTAGCAAAAGGCCAATAATATACTTTGGCAGAGCAAGGGAATGGCTTGATGAGGTTTTTACTAATAGATGACAAGCAACCAAACACAAATATTTAATTACAGGTGGTGAAATGTCTTATGAAGAAAAATAAAATTAGCCAAGCAGAGAAAGACCGAGCAAAAATTGGGTAGTGAGGTGCCTATTTTACTCACAGGGAGTGTTACCTTGGAGGAGGTAACATTTGAACACAACCCTAGATAAAATGAGAGTGCAAGTCATGTACAGTCTCAGAAAAGAACATTGCTGCAAGAGGAAGAGTACATGTAAAGAACCTCTTTTGGGAATAAGTTGGAAATGTGGTCAGAGGCTAATGTTCCTGGAAACAGAAAGGCAGATGGATTCAAAGAAACGAAGGCTTTATCATACAGATGGGAAAGATATGTTACATGGGCTTAGAAGGAAACCCCAAAATCAATTTTATTGTATATGTTTGCTTTTTGGATGTGTGTGAGGCTTTCAAATGCAGATGTTGGGTAAGAAATTGGAAATTAGACTCTGGAGCTCAACAAAGAAGTCAGGTCTGAAAATATATGTTCTGTGTAGTATAATGGCCAAAGTTATGAGCTTAGAACCAAAATGTCAGAATTTGAATCCCTGAACTACTAGGTACTTACTAGCTTTGTATATTTGGCCAAGATACTATACTTCTCAGGTGGCACACAATTTCATCACCTGCAAAGTGAAATTAATTATGCTCTGAGGGTTAAATTAATCAGTGATTTACATTAATTATAACAGTGCATATCATCATTATTATTATTATTGACAAATGATGATTAAAGCCATGAGATTAGAGGAGACCATCTAGAAGGTAAGCATAGAAAGAGTGAAGAACTCTGGAAATCACTTGTATTTAAAGGTCACGACGCAATGACTAAGTCAATGAAAGTGGGGGAAAAAGAAAAGATTGCTCAATTGTGTGTTGTCTTGCCAAAGAGAAAAAAAAAATGTTTTGAGAAGGAAGGATTAGTCACTGAAAATTGCTGAGGGTTTGAGTAAAATGAGGAAAGAGAAGTGTCCAAAGGGTTGGTTCAACAGGGTAGATTCACTGGCATCTTGAACGAAAGTGATTTCATTTGAGCCGGGGGTGAGCATGAGAGCTGCAGGGGAGTGATTAAAAGAAGGTAAAGCCAAAGTATTCAGGCAGCCAGGGTGGAGGCAAGAGGTGAGTGGTGGAATTCTGTTCCAAAGCGGGGCACAGGGGTTTGGATGCAGCTATAAAGTAGCACAGTATCAAGGCAGTTGCTTTGTTTTCCTTTTAAGATGTGAGCATGTCTGTGGACTGATAGAAATGAGATAATAAACAGCAGAGATAAGGTTTCTGAGTTGGCGATAGTAGATGTGATCCAAAGCATAGTGGGAGGGTTGATCTTAAATAGAAACTTGGATAATTTGTGCGCTGAACATGTAAAGACGGCAGGGACATGTGAATACAGATGGTTTTTAATAAGCTTGATGGTGAGAAAATGGTAATTTTTTAAAAATTGCTTATATTTTCTTAGTAAAAGAAGAAGCAAGGCCAACAATTGGGATTTGAAGGGGAAAAACTACTGATGTTATAGGGACTTTTTAAAGTTTATTTATTTTGAGAGAGGGAGAAGAGAGAAAGAGCATGTGCAGCATGAGCAGTGGAGGGGCAGAGAGGAGAGAGAGAGAATCCCAAGCAGGCTCCCAGTTGTCAGCCCAGAGGCTGACTCAGGGCTCAATCTCATGGTTCCTGACAGAGTGACCTGTGCCAAAATCAAGTCAGATACTTAACCAACTGAGCCACCTAGGCACACTCTAAAGTTATAGATTTTCAGATAAAGGCAAGGCTTACCATATCCTCATAACTCCTGAATAGATTTCTAATATTTTTTTTCTACAATGTTATAAAGTATATAGAGAGGGAAAACAGAAGTATTAGCAGGTGTATGCAGATAGGATACTAAAGCAAATGTACTCTGTACTTTAATGGGAATGTGGAATGAAAAGGGTGAGGGGAGGCTAGTCATATAATTAAGAAATAATTGCCAATAAAATCATTGATGTGGATATAATTATCTGCAGAAAGAAAGTAAAAGAATTGAAGACTGGATAAAAAAAATCTTAAGAGGTGCCTCTATTTAAGAAATGTTGAGGAAACAGTACAGAAAGCAGAAACAGAGTGGCCAGAAGGTGAGAAGACAAAGCAGGAGAAAGCAGTGAGTGGTAAATCAAGATCAAAGTTTTGTCAATGTATCTAGTTTTCAAGGTAGTCAAAATGATAAGAAGTGTTAAAAGGACATTTGATTATTAATGAGAAATTATTAATGAGAAAAGTCATGAAAACTAACAAAAAGAGGTCATATAATCTGTTCGCTTTGTTGGAATTCACAGAACGTTCAGTAAAAATACCAGAAGTTCAGGAGATTCTGTTGGCATATAAGGAATTAATAGGTGCTAAGAAAGAGTAATTAATCAATATGTCTATGGGACTCTAAAGTTGTCAGCAAATGGTCGTAAAATGTATATAGCAAAAGAAAAGGTATGTGAATAAACAAAAGCTTAAAGGTTAGAGGTCACCATGTAAATATCACATTCAAATTTGTTCTATAGTCAGATATCTAGGAAGACACATTTTACATTATCCTAAAATAAATGAAAAAGTTTTCCTATACTTCAAAAATATATTCTGTACTCTACTCCAGGCTCATCACTCTGGAAAGAATGTACATCACCACTTTTCTCCTTTGGTGGCCAAAAGGCTCTGTCAACAACGAAGGTTATAACATGTCCTGGATGTTGGTACGGTATGAAAAAAAAGTAGATCATACACCTTACAAGAAAGGAACTCATTGACATGGGATGACTTTTACTCAGATTTAAGAAGAAGAGGACATACTATATGTTTGTTGGGTTAAATCTACTCAGGTAGTTCAGGAAAACATAATATCATGAAAACATAAAAAATGCCAGTAAATTGATAAAAAGTGCTGATTTGAGGTAGTTCAAACTTATAAATTACTTCCTGAAGAACTTCTATGATAAAAGCTGCATCTTAAAATTAAATTATACATGGTCAGATGGAGCAAAAAAGCATAAGTATGATTTTCAGATAGATGTTAAGTGCCTATAAGAAAGCGTGATGGCTTAAAAAATTTATCCCAAAGAAAATTGTTAATGGAATGTCATAAGGTGGTTTGAGCTATTATCTCCTATAAAACCCTTAGAGACTTACTGAGCTATTATGCTGACTTTAAATTTTATGTCCTCAACTAACCCTGGTATAGATTGTATATGCATGATACAAAGTACCTTCTATTAAAAAATTCAGAGGGTATGCATGCCTCCCTGGGGTTGTGCCAAGAATTTTTAGGGAGCAGATTTGCAACTTATAAACAGTTAGTAATATGTAATCACAGCTGGGCTATTTTTGTGTTCGTGTGGGAAAGCAATAAACAGATATATAAATAAATGTAACTCATGCAATTTCCAATGTGAATCACAATATTTTTTTAAAAAATGATTTCAAGGGAAGGAATAAGTTTTTGTGATTAAAGTATAATACTTTAATCACAATAAATTTCAATCTGTTTTGAGATTTTTAAATTATCATTTTATTAAGACTCAAATTTCGAGAAAAACTTGGCAAGGTATTCTTTACCTTTCCATCTTTTGCTTTCATCTCTAGAACTTGAGTTATTGGGTTTGGGGAAGATCTGGAGGAAAAGAGAATGGGAAGTTCTTCTTTTTAATTAGGGAATAGATCAGAGTTTCAGTTACTGAACCCATTGGCAGTTTCATATGGTATCTTCTGGGATCTGTTTCCGTATCTTTACCCTATCACTGCACTATTTGTCTCCTGTGCTGTGCAGTTCAGCATATCTAATCCAAATATGGGACCCAGAGTCATACTTGACTCATCTTCCTTATTCGTCTCATCCCTGAAATCCATTCTAACCCAAATCATCTAGATTTCATAGCAGAGGAGATATTTCTGCCTGCCTCTCTGCTTACCCACTTAAGATAGTTCTATCATTTATCATTCCTCCCTAAATAAGATGATTTGTAACTCTGATAGACCAGGGTCTAAGATATTGATTGAACCCTATACACTAATGGGCACAACCCCTGAGTATGATCAACAAAGTCACTTTCTGGTTTCTTTTCGTATTAATGTGATATCCTTCAGATATATACCCAGAAATGGATAGTTGTGGAAACTTAGGTTTAAAGAATGATCTTGAATATATGCCTAGTTGGCAAAGATGCAAACTTTACTTGTGAGGTATGCTTATTTGGGGTGACTGAAACTGTCTAATGGCAATAATAGAGGGATTATGGGGGAACTGAATCTTATCTCCATTCCACTCATCTCCGCCAACACTATGTTCAATTCTAAACTAGGTTTAGAAAGATGAAGCTAACAGAAATGGCCCAGACCCACACGGAGTTTACTGACATGTTTTCAAGTCTCCAGGTGGGTTGACACAGCTGGAAAATGCAGAATTTCCGTAATTGGAAGCTGACATTATCATCAAATTGTGATTTTAGCACTGCACAATCCCTATTCAACCTCTTGGCCTTCCTCTATACACCATGACCAATCATGATAGTGTAAGTATTAGCTACATTTCCTGTAAACAGCTGAGGAGACATTATAGGCAACATCCTATCACTTGTCCATCCTTTGCTGTTATTCCTAGAAATATGTCCCAACACAGGTTGCTTTCCATTGGGTCTTCCTAATTCACAGAACCTACACATCTTTAAGAATATTTCATGAAGATATTTTTGCAAATGAAAAACTTTCACTATTCTGAATCTGATACCGAAACTTTAAATAGAAATATTCCTCATTGTATCTTAGAAGTCTACAACTACAGGGGTGCCTGGGTGGCTCAGTCAGTTAAGCATCAGACTTAGGCTCAGGTCGTGATCTCACAGTTTGTGAGTTTAAGCCGCTCATTGGGCTCTGTGCTGACAGCTCAAAGCCTGGAGCCTTCTTGGGATACTATGTCTCCCTCTTCTCTCTGCCCCTCTCTCTCTCTCTCTCTCTCTCTCTCTCTCTCTCTCAAAAATAAATAAACATTAAAAATATTTAAAAAAAGAAGTCAACAACTGCAGGAAAGTAATTCGGAAGTCATCTTGACTTTAAAAATGTAGTAAGTACATTATACTTTATTTTACAAATGCATATTACATTAATTCTAAATAAAAATGGAATAAAAGAGGCTTTTATGAATCCAACTTTAATTTAGAAATCTCTTCATGTACTCAAATATTATTTTACAAACATCTAATATTAAGTGAATCCCAGAATCAAAACAAAGTCATCCACTGAAACTGCGAAGTGCAATCTAAAGTCCAAAATATTTATTTATTGAAAACATCATATAAATCATCTAAGGAAAGAAGCTGAAGAACATAGTGAACTAAACCTATAGTTGGATGGATGGTATCCCATGAGCATAGTAGGAACTTAGATAATTGTCATCTTTATTTCTATCTTTGGTCATAGAGTCAGTATCATTAAGTATATAGTCAATATCGTTAAATATTTCTATACAGTATTGTTAAAAAGGAACCCTACCAATTCCACTGTAGCCAATAATAAGAACACTTACACATTTCAACTCTAGGAAATTACCATGGCTAAAATTTGCTTTAGACTGGGCTGAGCATCTCCGCCAAGGATTCTACACATTGGGCATATACTTTATTGGCATATACTGAGTGACAAATTGCTAAGTGACTTGAGTATGACCTGCATTCACCATACAAAGTGTTACTAAAATTACTATTGTAATCATGGGTAGGAACTTTATATTAATAAAGGAAATGGAGGGATTTCAATTATCCTAGGATATAAGACAGCCAAAACTCTTTTTTTTTTTAACCATCTGAGAAAGGCAGACAAAACAGAGGATGAGAGATAGCAAGATTTTGCTTAATTATGTGACAAATTGTGTTTCGGCAGTTCAACGTGTAAGTTATATGCAACGTGAGCAAAAGCATTGAAACAGTGAAGTGTTTAATTGAGGTGAAATGCCTTATTTTCCATATTTTCAGTGAGAGATTACTGGGCTCAATTTCCATGATGTTTTTTTTTCTATTTCTCAATATGATTGTTGTCATACAAATTTTATTTGCCTGGTTAAAAAAAAAAAAAAAAGAGAGATCAGAAAACACCTGTTTTTTGCACCAGAGCATAGGAGAACTTTAAATGTTTACAACCGAATATACTTCTTCCCTTTGGTTTCACAACTAGATAGTAGCTGCATCAGTATTTAGTGGTGTATTTTCATTGGGCACATCTTTTACAAGAATAAATAGTTAAAATACTGTTTATTTATAAGGTCATTTTCACCTACAGATATATTTATTTATTTATTTAAAAAAATTTTAAGGTTTATTTATTTTTGAGACAGAGACAGACAGAGCATGAATGGGGAGGGTCAGAGAAAGAGGGAGACACAGAATCCAAAGCAGGCTCCAGGCTCTGAGCTGTCAGCACAGAGCCTGATGCGGGGCTCAAACTCATGAACCATGAGATCATGACCTGAGCCGAAGTCGGAGGCTCAACCGCCTGAGCCACCTAGGCGCCCCACAGATATATTTATATCAACATATATTTATACCACTAGTTCCAGCTTTGCAAACGCCTAAATGTCCACAGATGTATACAGTGTCTTTGTTTTCTCTACTACACACATATTTACTATTAAAACTGTAAGAATTAATTTATAATCTACTTTCCAGGATATGTTGTTGCTTCATCGGCATTTTTAAAATGCATACTGAGCTATTTTTGCCTTTCATTTGAAGGGAAATATTCCATTCACTCCAAGTAAATGAGCTTCTTTAGGTAGAAAATTACTATTTCTCTATTCATTTAGATTTAAACTGGAAAGGACTTTACATAAACACAGGACTGTTTGCTCCTGAAGATCACTGTCATATCATCATTCCAAAGATAGTTTTTCTCCCTGATGGATTAGTCCAGATGTGTCCCAAACCTGTCACAAATCAGAAAAAGGTTAAAGATCATAAATTTCTGTGTTGGACCCTCTGTCAAGTCATGTTTACTGTCACTGAAAGGTTAGGCTGGAGAAGAAAAGAATGAGGTTGATGAATAGTGCAGAGCATGTGTCAGTGAAATGAAAGAGATGATATGTACCTGTTTTCGGCAGTGATCAGCCATCTAGACTTTGCCTTGTCACTTTTAGTTTTTCAAAAGCACATTGCTTTTAGGTCTGGATCCTGAGCATGCCTTAAGGCACTGGGACCTTAGAAACAAATAATTCATTAATATGTTTCCTGCCAGTTCTTTGAAGATGTGGGCCTTTCTCTCTGCTGGTATGTCTGCCTCACTGGCTATTACCTACCACCTCCAAACCTTTTGAGTGAGCAGCTGTAATTATTCTGGGCTCTTTTCTAAGAAAATGGCAGTAAGGAAAGCCTGAAACTGAAATGTATTCTATTACTGCTCATATGGAAATGTGTTCCAATATAGAGGTCTTTAAAATACAAACTAAGGTAAAGTTAGCCATTCATCTTTTCATACTCTGGTTAAGAGCTTTTGCAAAACAGAAAGGTAAAAATACCCACAATATGAGAACGTGGTTTTGTTGGGCAGTTGTAAGTACACAGTGAAATAGGAGGATTTAAAATCATAGGGTCTGTGATCAAGCCAGCCCAATCCCACATGCTGGAAAAGAAACAGAATTGTGATTCCTGTACTCCAAAAGCTCTTTCGTAAGTTGTAGATGGTCTCAAAATAGTTACAGGGGATTTTGGCCAGAGATAAAGGTTAATTTTTCCAAACCTTTACAAGTGATTTTAAGTCTGTCTGAGTGACTAACAAATACAGCAGCTGGCTACATAGTGTGATTAGGGAAACAAGCCTCTTCCTTCTGACTTCTAAAGAAATGTGGTTTCTGTCAAAGTGTCTGTCCTTGACTGCATTGTGCTGTTATTCTTTATACTCTACTGGGATGTCAAAGACTCGCTTATGTCAAATATCATTTGATAGATGGGACTTACATTCATCTACTTAAGCTTTAACCTTTTTCTTGAATACAGTAGAATGTATACTTTTCAAAAGGTGTTTTATTCACCAAAGCACAGTCCCTGGCACAGTTCCAGGCGTAATATAACCTCTCAATGGGGAGCAGATTCTGAGCCAGCACCATGTTGAGAGTTAAATCCAAGTTGAAAAGAAAAAGACAAAGTCCGATCCTAGGACTAGAGGATGGTTAGAAGAGAGCAAGGAAATTTCTACTTAGCCATTCAGAGTCAAGAGGACAGAGAAGCAACAGGACCCTGGAAACGTACTGCTGATAGAACAGATATGAGGGTGTCCACGCCATCGAATCTTAGGACCAGAGAAGGCACAGCTAATTCACTGAGTTTCTGGGGAAAAAAAAAAGCGGACATGATACCACATGCCCACTGTCTTTACCTATAGGAGAGGAGTGGCACTCTAAACGAATTGAATTAACTTGCAAAGTTTAACAATACTGCCATGTACTCTAGCAAGGATTTATTTTGTTTTGTTTTGTTTTGTTTCATTTTATTTATTCTTTTTAATATTTATACATTTTTGAGAGAGGGAAAGAGAGCACGAGTGGGGAAAGGAAAAAGAGAGAGGGAGACAGAGGATCCAAAGTGGGCTCTGTGCCAACAGCAGTGAGTCCAATGTGGCGCTCAAACTCATGAACCATGAGATCATGACCTGAGCCAAAGTTGGATGCTTAACCAACTTAACCACCCAGGCACGCCTCTAGCAAGGACTTTAATACTAGCATATTTGACTCCAATGTCAATTTAACTTCCTACAATATATACAAATAATACTCAAACTATAATCCCCCGACCAGCAGTGTCAGCATTATTTAGGAAATTGCAAGAAATACAAATTCTAAGACCTTACCACAAACGTACTGATCATAACATATAGGGGTGCAAACCAGGAATCTGTTTTTTAACAAGTTCTCTTGGTGATTCTGATGCATGCTGATGTCTGAGAACCATTGCACTATATCAAGCTGCAACATACATAAACAAACAAACAGCAGAGTCAGACCTATAGATAAAAAGAACAAACTGATGGCTTCCAGAGGGAAGGAGGGGTGTGTGTAGGGGGCAGGGGTTGAGCAAAATAAGTGAAGAGGAGTGAGAGATACAAGCTTCCAGTTATGGAATGAGTAAGTCATGGTAATAAAAGTTACAGCATAGGGAATATAGCCAATGATATTTTAATACTGTTACATGGTGACAGATCATAGCTACACTTGTGGCGAACATAGCAAGAGAATAGAGATGTCGAATTACTTTGTTGCACATCTGGGACTAATATAATATTATGTGTCAACTCTACCCCAAACAGCAACAGCAACAACAACAGCCACAACAACAACAACAACACCTCTTTCAGAACCTCAGGTGCTTAGGATACAGAGATAAATAAACCAGCGTCTCTGCCCTCATGTCAGAAGGTGTTATGGGCATTCAAAGGAAGAAAATATAAACTAATACTTTTAAAAATCAGTAATACTTTTAAAAAATACTTTTAAAAATCACTTGATTGTTTACTACATGTCAGTTGTATTTGGGAAATAATATAGTCGTCTCATTTGATGGATGATGAAACTGAAGTGTAGTGACAAGATATAAGTTGCCCAACATTATGCAACTGATAACTGATTAGAGCCAGAATTGTCATTCTTTGTTTCATATTGAAAAGGGCATAGGTAGAATCTAGCATCAGATCAGGGCACAGTTTAAATATCTTTACTGTATAGGATAGCTTAAGGTTACACACAAAAAAAAGAATGCCATACATTGTAATGGGTTTGTTTTTACTCCTCTCCCCTCTTTTTGGGCTAATCTGAAGAAATGTTTGACTTCAAAACTAAGGATTAACATCAAATCATACTGCTTCTGGTTTAAAGAATTTGAAAAAGCTTTGTGGACAGTCTAATGTTTGAAAGTGTTTTGTTTTGTTTTGTGTTGTGCTGTTTTGTTTTGTTTAGGTTAGGTCTTCCAAATTTCAGGTAAGTGTTCTTTCATAATTTTCAGATTATTTCATCCTCAAAAAAGAAAGTCAAATTCTTAAAAGAAAAAAAGAAAAAGAAAAAAAAAACCCTGAACAATCAAACAGATTCAGAGTCAAATAAAGTAAAAATTAATATTACAAATCAGGGTATGAGTAACTATTAAGTTATTACTAATTCTAAAATGCCATTTAAAAAAATATGGGGACACTTGGATGGCTCAGTGGGCTGAGGGTCTGACTATCGATTTCAGCTCATGTCATGGTCCCAGGGTTATGGGATCGAGTCCTGTGTTGGACTCTGTGCCGAGCATGGAGCCTACTTAAGATTCCTTGTCTCTGTCTCCCTATGCCCCTCTCCCCTGCTTGTGCTCTTTCTCTAAAACAAACAAACAAACAAACAAACAAACAAACAAAAGAAATCTATGACTTTTTAAAGGATACATTCATTTAAAAAGAATAATACTGGTTTTGAATTACACCATTTCTTCCACAGGTAAGTTCAATTGTACACCACTTGTACCTACTTTTTAACTACGTCTGGTAGTTAACATTTTAAAGATTTGTCTGTTACTTAAAGCTTTTCCTTGCCTACATCAAACCAAAACATTCTTCATTATTCTTTGTAGGGCATAGTATTTAGATACAATCTAAACCTCTCAGGATCTAATTGTGACAAAATATTAAGCTATTCTTTAATTTGGAATTTGCTATTTCACATAAAAATTTGTTGGGGACGGAAACATCAAATGGGATAACAAATACTACATATATTTCTACACAAAGTTCTATAAAATAAACTATAAAAGCGACATCCACTTCCTAAGAAACTGATAATAACTGAGATGTTATTATGGTTTTAGAAACAGTTCTGAATACGGATCATATCCCATATGTATTTGTGAGTCTGATTTCCCTGGAGTACTTTGTTCTGACCTATGGCTCCTATTGCCTTCTTGGTAACATGTCTTTATTTACCAATATTTTATGGAAAAATTGGTTCTCCAGTAATACTGTCTTCAATATACCAGTTATGGTTGTGTAATATTGCTGCCCTGTATTTCTCTAACTTAAGCATTCTACTTTGCCCTTTTTTTCTTTCTTTTCCTCTGACTAGTTAATATAAAATCACCCGTCTCTAAGTTCACAGATTCTTTCTTCTCCTTTATCAGTTGTTTTATAATTTTCTTTAATGTTTACTTATTTTTGAGAGAGACAGAGATAGAATGTGAGTGGGTTGGGGCAGAGAGAGAGGGAAGCACAGAATTTGAAGCAGGCTCCAGGCTCTGAGCTGTCAGCACAGAGCCTGATGCGGGGCTCGAACTCACAAGCTGTGAGATCATGACCTGAGCTGAAGTCGGATGCTCAACCCACTGAGCCACCCAGGAGCCCCACTTCTTCATCAATTCTGCTGGTAAACCTCTATTGATTGTTCCCCCCTCAGTTTAGTTATTATATTCTTTAACTCTATAATTCTGTTTGGTAGTTTTTAATAGTTTCTAACTCTTCATTGATATTCTTATTTTATTCACGTATGATTTTCCTGATTTTGTCTAGTTATCTGCCTGTGCTTTCTTGTAGCTCATTGAGCTTCATTAAAATAATTATTTTGAATTCTTTGTCAGGCAGTTTGTAGATCTCCATTTGTTTAGGGTTGATAATTGTTGATTTATTTTTTTCCTTTGGTAGAGTCATATTTACCTGATTCTTCACATTTGTTGTAGCTATGTGTTGGTGTCTATGCATTTGAAAAAGCAGTCACCCCTTTCAGTCTTAATGGTCTGACTTTGGAAGGGAAAAACTTCCAACAATTGGCCTGACTATTCTGGAAGCCTCTCAAAATTTTTTTTTTTTTCTAAGAATGTATATGTTCCATACCTCTCCCTTCCTTCTGAGGGATAATCTTGGGATTATACATTTTCTCCAAATCTCACAGAGCTATGCTTGGTGCTAAGAGCCACCTGCCCTTTCCCCTTAGGGCAGGGCACTGGAATGTTGGAAGTAAGCCTCATTCTCTCTCTCTCTCCTAAAGGAGAAAACTCAGTATTATATATCTTTCTATATCCCAATGAGAGGAGCCAGCTGCTGAGATTCTTTATAATTCCTTGTAAGTATTCTACTTTAGTGCTCTCTCTATTAGACTGTATTACTGGTGTTATGCTGATGTCCAATATGATAGGAAAAGTCTTCAAAAACAATTCTAAGACAGGAGCCTGCATATGTGTAGCCCATGACAATTCCTTTTTTACATTATTAAATGTCTTCAAACAAATAGCTGAATTCTAACTGTTTAATCACCTCATGTCACAGTATCACAAGAACTTCTCAATCAATAAATAATTATACCTTATTTAGTTTAGGCACACTATATTCATTTCATAATATTATAGGACTTTTGTTATAGGACATATTTTAGTTGAATTTCCAGTTTTCCAGATCAGTGCTTATATATTCATATCTTTCAAAAGTCTTGTTTCAAATGGTGCTTCATTTATTACCAGTGCATAAATATTTAGTTGTTAAAATAATGACTGTGTTTATATATTTTTTGGAATCACCATATTCAAAGTGAAAAAAAAATTAACATTAAGATGCAATTTACCAATCCTGGAGAAATCTCATTCTTGAGGATGATGGTAGCATAGCATCACCATCATTTTGTATTAGTTTCTACACTTGCATATATCATGTATTTAAGGAAAATAATCATTGTCAAAAGAGTAAATCAAGCTGCTTCAGCTCTTCAGAGTTGCGCCCAAATTAGCATTCAGATGATTCTACTGGGAAATTGGAACACTCTAACAAGCTGTGGCACTTCTCCTTTCTCTGAGGACTATCGTACACAATGAGCTCCACAAAATATTGTGGGTTTTTGTTGTTGTTGTTGTTGTTGTTGTTGTTGTTGTTGTTGTTTTCCAAATGAGCCTGGGCTTTGTGTACACTCAGGCCTAGAATCAAATCCTACTTCTGCCATTTACTGGCTGGAGAAACTTCAGCAAGTAACTCAGCTTCTATGAATTTCACTTTCCTACTTGTCAAGAGGAAAAATTTCAAGTGTTTGAGAGGTTTCATTGAGGTAACCAATGTGTACTTACTTATAAACTGCACAGTTTCTCACCATTCTTCCTATGGCTTCCGTTACCACGGCTTCCAACAGAGATGATCCAGGACTTCTGGAGAATAACTTCTTAAGGGCTAGAGTTCTGAAATTGGGATGTCTGCATCTGAATCCCAGGTTCTAGACCTGCTGGTCTTGTGATTCTGTGCTCATATGCTAGGACTATATAAGAGTTAAGGCAGGAACATGCAAAGTAAGGTGTTCGGTGTAAAACTGACACATCGAAACCTTATTTCATTGTTAGCTGAATTATTTCTCATTACATTCCTTGTGTCTGGGCTGAGATGCCCCACCTGTTACATGGCTTAGGGAAGTAGCTATAGTTGCTCTATGTTTAGGTGTTTCATTAACAATGTTGATTCTCAAAAGCAATCCATGATGGTCATTATTAACAAAGATAGCTACACATGTTAAGAGGATTATCTCCAAATGAAAGCATTATTAAGTGTGTCTTTCAACTTCTCAATTCTCAGAACCCATAGTTTAAAAACTTAAGTTATTAAAGTTGCTGTGTAGGTGACTGGCCTGAATTCATGGAAAAAAAAAGGATTTTTTTTTTGCCAGTATTTTATCCATGGCTATAGATAGCATGCTTTTCTTTCCTTTCTTTCTTTCTTTCTTTCTTTCTTTCTTTCTTTCTTTCTTTCTTTCTTTCTTTCTCTCTCTTCCTTCCTTCCTTCCTTCCTTCCTTCCTTCCTTCCTTCCTTCCTTCCTCAACCCCTCTCCCTCTTTCCCTCCCTTCTTTCCCTGACTCTCCCCCTCCTTCCCTACCCTCCCTCTGTCTTTCCTTCTCTTCCATCCCTCCATCCTTTCCTTTCCCTTCTTCCTTCCTTCCTTCCTTCCTTCCTTCCTTCCTTCCTTCCTTCACACATCTATAGAGTCATTTAACAAATTCCTTTATGCGGGATCTGGAGTATGAAAGCCAGGATTTCAATCCTGGCACCAAATTAATTTTGTGACACCGAATAAGTTATTTAACCTCTCTAAGCCTCATGTCTCCACCTGTTAACTTTACATAACAGTAGCACCTACCCCAAAGGATTGTTTTAAAAACTAAATGAGATAATGCAAATCCCCTTGTACAGTGCCAGGCACACAGGGCTCAACCATGTTAGCTAGTATAAGTATTATTTTTATTATTAAATAATTTTATCATTCCTCCTCCTTCTTCTCCTCCTATCACTAACATATCCACTACTGCTTGCCAGCACTCTACCACATGCCGAGTCTACACTTATAGAAACAGAAAAAATAAATAAATAAATAAAACAAAATCATTGTCTTTGTCCTTATGAAATGCACATTCTGTGAGTAGATAAAAAAATAAATGTAGGATTATAATTATTGATAATTGAAAGAGAAACACTTTGGGGGGATAATTGGGAATGACTGGAGGGGGCCAACTTAGGCTGTTTGGGAAGGCCCTCTGCACCTTTTTTGGAAGTGGCACTCAAAGCAAGACCTGAGGAGAAGGTACAAATATGAAAAGCAGAAGAGCCTGGACATGCAAGGTGGCGGAAAAAAAAAATTAGTAGATGGAATGAGAGTGAAGTGTTAGACCTCAGAAAATGCAGAAGTCATATGTAGGGGGAAATGCTAGATTTCATTTGAAGTATTTATTTGAAATATTTGTTCTTGTTCTTCAAAGGACTCTGTGTCTGTTGCTGATGTTATAGATTTTGCTGTCCTTTTTTTATAGTCTTTAAACCTGTTGGAGTGTTTATAGGGCATTCTGCTATACTGAACATGTATGTACAAAATAGGATACCTGCCATGAGAAAAATAAATACACAAACACACCAAGTATCAAACAAGCAATGTTAAAATCTTCAAATTATGCATCAGTTAAGATTTTAATTTACTAAAGCTGTTTTCTTAATTCTGTAGGCTTTGTTCACAGATGGCAATATTTAAATCACGGAGTTAACATAAAGTGATAAAAGAAAAAGATCTTGGTGGTGTGATGTATCCAGTAAACCAGAACTGTGCAAACTCACCAATTAAATTTGACAACTCCTTAAAAGATTTAATCCCACAGATGCACTATGACAATCCCAGAGTGGGAACAGTACATGAAATGCCGCATCCTGCTCAGTCACTTAGTTGTTCTTTGTTAAGGCTGCACAATCAGAATTGCATTTAAAGAGTAGACGCTGGAAAATTCAGTTAGTACACAGACACCATATGCAAAACCCTGTCTTTGTCACTTGGAGGATGCAAATGAAAATCTTTGAATCTTAAACACTTCCGATTGGACTGATTTTATTTCTCCATGTCATTTTCTTGTTCGTGTTCAAACGTAAGAGCAATAAGACCCAACCCCCTCCAAATGACTTAGCGAATTTTTACACTTTTTTCTAGAAATAATTTCCTAAACTGAAATGAAAAAAAAAATTGTGTTTTGCTCTTCCTGGACAATAATCTCTATATTTGAAAAGCTCTTTAATTTAGCCCTAGGGTTTAAATTAAACTTTGTAATAGCAGTGGTTTTACATTCTTTTCAGGTAGACACATTGTTCAGCGCTGTGATTAATTGGGCAAGCCTGATTCCTTATATTTAGAGCCCACTTGTAAGTGGAAGTGAGAAATGAATTGTGCCAAGAGCCTTCAGTTCTGTTTTTATTAATAGAGTAGATTACATAGATCATGAAAACAATCTTCTAATTTATAAGAGTCAATCTAATATCTTGTTAAACAAGAGTTATTATTATTGAGCTTAAACTATTGAAGTGTGTTATACCAAAGGGCCACTTCCCACATTGAAGAATACTGCTGTGAACACTAGCATATTAACCACATGCTAATGGGCTCTCAGCAGCCTGATAAGTTATTGATTATCTTAGCTGGCATAATTCGTATCAGGAAGAGACAGTGTAGTTAACTGGAATGTAAGTTCTTCCTTTTTGCAACTTGAAACAGACTCACATGCTCATCAGTCACTTTATTCAGGGCCATGGTAACAGACAGAAGGCTTTGTCCACAGGTGGATGGGTCCTTTCAGAAAGGAGCAGTGCTGAGCACCATTAAACTCTGGCCCAGAAAATTTCAACTCCTATTGTACCTATTAATCTAAACAGTAACTGAAATGCCAGATGGAAGAGCAATTCAAAGCCACTTGCCATTGTTCTCTTGCTAATGCGAATGGTAAAATTATACTGAATTTTGTATTTTGTTCATTTTTACCAAGACAGAACTGAAATGGAAAAGGATAAAGAGTATATGTGATTATAAAAGGCTATGTTAAAAAAAAAAGCATTCACATGGTAACAGTCAGCCATATTATTTTAAAGTGTTTCTATAGAAAAGATTTTCCATTGTGAATAATATTTAAACATATGCAAAAAAGTAATTTTATGGAGGATTTTCCCCACACAAAGTTGTGATCAGTGGGGTTTGTTATGTTCACTGGAAATTGGAACCCTTACAACCTGTGCTTCAGCTGACGCCTTTCTCCGAACATTACTGATTTTTATAATGGGAAGAGAAATGCACATTGAAAATTGTAAAGCGGCGATAAAATAGCTTTTAAATAAAGAAATATATTATTGTGAAGTAATGTAGGCATTGTAAATTGGCAAGATTTCATGACACATTGCTATGTCTATTCATTTGTGGAAATGTTTGAAATTGCTCAAAAGGGCTTAGTTTCATGTTTTGGAGGAATGGTTAAGTTTAGTATGACAGTTTGCTAAAAAGAGGAAAAAAATATGATCTCCTGGTGAATAAATCACCTTTTAATAGTTTTTTTTCAGACAAATTATATAATATTTTGCCAAATACAGGATCGGATTTCAGTTGTAGTCATTTATGACAGCTAGATGAATGAAGTTTCACCTGGCATCCCTCACTAATATCATCCAAGAGGAGCTTGTTCAATTGTTTTAACCAGAAACTCTTTTTCCCCTTTCATCTGCATAAGTGTAATAGCAGCCCCCCCCCCATTCTTATGGAATATGTCAGTTAGAGTGAATCAGATCTAAAACAATGAACCACTTGAAGTGACATAGTATGATGGTTAGGCATTTGGGCTTGGCAGTCAAAAATGTCTGGATTAAATACCAGCACTGTGTCCTTAGGCAAGATAATTTAGTTCCATAACCCTCAGTTTATTCAACAGCAAAGTGGGGATAAAGTACCTCCGGGATATAAATTGTGCTAAGAATTAAAGGAGAAAATGCATGTAAAGTTTTTAACAATGCATGTAACACAGATTAAACACAGAATTATATTAGTGTTATCTAGTCCAGCTTTCTTAAGTTAACAACGGAACTGGACAGCAAAAGTACTATACTTAACCATAATTAACCATATAAATAAAAACATAGAATTAATAGCAACGTCATGTCTACAAAAGAGCAGCCTCTTAGAACTAAATTGCATTTCAGATTGTTCTACTCAGAAAATGTGAGATCAAGTTCTTCTCACATATATGAGTATATTGTAGAATTTTATTATATATTAATATATATATATATAAATTTATTTAATAATAATAAAAATAATGTATACTTATATATATTAGTTACCTGTGCTTAATTAGGAGATTCTATCATTGTTCTTCTATAACTTTGTTATAGGTTTTCATTAACACTGCTCTTTCTGCTGGCCATAGCCATGAATTTAATCTTAACTCAGCCTTTCATTGGTTACACAAGAATATATAGTGTCTGTATTTGCAACTCTATCCCCACTCATGGGAACACTCATCCCCTCCAAATGCCCCCTCAAACTAAGTAGTAGTGTTATGTTGATATGCCATCATCTCATTTTTTACTAACAAAGCTATCAATTCTATTTATGAAGCTCTGCTCCAAAGGCTTCAGTACAGGATATGAATTTTTATTATCACACCTGTCAGTCAGCTTGAGTTACTAGTGATGAATATACCATGGCCTTTAGTTAATATCAAATGTAAAGAAAACAAAAAAAAAAAATGCGGCTTCTTTCATATAGCTAGAAAATGATGGGATTAGTGAATTCAGTTAACATTGCCATTATAACAGCATTTGAAGTTTAAAACCTTTAGACATCCCTCTTTCACAGATTAAGAAATCAAGATTTAGTGCAGTTAAATGAATTCTCCAGGGACCCATACATAGTAATAGGGTGGAAATTAAGATTCAAAAGTTTTAAAATTTTGGAGACCCAGATTCAGCACTTCCATCTCTTAAAAATTCCTGGAATACCTGTTCTCTACATTGGGCTACTGAGCTATTAACTCTAAAACATCGTCTTTTACTTTCACAAACTGAGGGAGGTCATGTCAATAGAACCCGAGAGACATTGAGTACAACTTATAATGATATGTTTAGCAGCAATTTTATTTTGATGCTATTCAGCTTTATTCAGTATCTCTTTCTATATTATTTCTATTCATTGGCATAGATACATAAATCCACTTTTAAAAATTCAAACCTTGCCTCTAAGATTCTGATCTCACAAAAAAATCTCTTAACCTATATAAAATGCACTCTCTTTTTCTTCATTCTCATTCATCTTCCTGAATGCTACATAATATGGTTTTATTTTGGATCAATGTAAAAGTTAAATAATATTTATTGGCTCCCTCCTTTCCTGCAATAGCTACATCATTAATTTAGCTGGTATTTTGTATTGAGAGGACCAAAAAGAAGAACAAGAAGAAATAAAATGAATTTTGAATTGTTATAAAAGCTTCTTCAGATCAACAGCTTTCTAAAATAGCAGAAAATTTAGAAATGAGAGAGATTTCAATTTAACAAAATCAGCATATACCAATGGTTAAGAACTTGAGGTCTTTAGCTAATGAGTTAAGTTTAATACTGTGTGTAGAAACTTAGGCAAATTTTATTAACCCGCAGATTTCTGATTTTTCATAAAGGGATACAAAAGTAGATGCATCATAGTATTCTGACCCTCACTTTCTCTTCTTCCTTCTCTGTGGAGGTAAGTAGATCTAGAACCTCATCATTACTAGTTCTGTGGCTTTTGGACAAATTATATAATCTATTTTCGCTCATTGTTCACAAAAAGTTGTTGGTAAAATTAATGAAATAATGTAAATAAAGCCTCTAATGCAGTGGCCAAAAAGCCATAGCCCTCCAGACAAATCCACCTTGCTAGTCATTTTTATAAATATAGTTTTATTGGAACAAGGCATTATTTTGTGCTACAATGACACAGTTAAGTAGTTAGAACAGAAACCACATGGTTCACAAACCTTAACATATTTCCTTTCAGACCTTTTAGAGGAAAAGTTTTTCAACCACTGCTTTAATGCATGGCCTACTGTGATTTTTTTCCTCCTCCTATCTTTCTTTCTTTCTTTCTTTCTTTCTTTCTTTCTTTCTTTCTTTCTTTCTTTTTCTCTCTCCATCCCTCCACATCTCCTTCTAGAAACATGTTTTGTCCACTATGTAAGCTGAACTCTAAGTTGAGCTCTGAAAAAATATCAGCAAGAACCAAAATAACCTTGAGAAATAAAGTCAGTGGTATCAGTTGCCCTTATTTCAAACTATACTGCAAAACTATAGTAATCAAAACAGTGTAGTATTGGCATAAAAACTGACACATTGATCAATGGAATGGAATAAAGACCCCAGAAATAAACACACACATATGTGGTTGATTAATTTGCTACAAAGGAGGGAAGAATTTAAAACGGAGAAAGGACAGTCCCTTCAATAAATGGTGTTGGGAAACCATATACACCATATACAAAAATGTTACACCTCTACAAATATCAATTCAATATAAAGACTTGAATGTAAGACCTGAAACCATAAGTTCCTAGAAGAAAACATAAGCAGTAAGCTCCTTTACATCAGACTTCACAATATTTTTAATCTGATTCCAAAGGCAAGGAAAACAAAAGCAAAAATAAACAAATAAGACTATATCAAATTAAAAAGCTTCTGCACATCGGGGCGCCCGGGTGGCTCAGTCGGTTGGGCGGCCGACTTCGGCTCAGGTCATGATCTTGCGGTCTGTGAGTTCGAGCCCCGCGTCGGGCTCTGTGCTGACAGCTCAGAGCCTGGAGCCTGTTTCAGATTCTGTGTCTCCCTCTCGCTGACCCTCCCCTGTACATGCTCTGTCTCTCTCTGTCTCAAAAATAAACAAAACGTTAAAAAAAAAATTTAAAAAGCTTCTGCACAGTGAAGAGCCATTAACAAAAGGAAAAGCAACCTCCTTAATGGGAGAAGATATTTGCAAATCATATATCTGATAAGGGATTAATATCCAACATGTATAAAGAAGTCATACAACTTAATAACCAAAAAACAGTCCAACTGAAAAATAGGCAGAGGATCTGAATAGACATGTTTCCAAAGAAGACATGCATATGGCCAACAGTCACACAAAAAGACACTCAACATCATTAATTATCAGGGAAATGCATATTAAAGCCACAATAGGATAATACCTTACAACTGTCAGAAAGGTTGCAATCAAAAAGATTAAAAAAATAACATGTGTTGACAAGGATGTGGAAAAAAGGGAACCGTTGTGCACTCTTTGTAGGAATCTAAATTGGTACAGCCACTCACTATTGAAATAATGTGGATTTTCCTCAAAAAATTTAAAATAGAGTTACAATATGATTTAGTGATTCCAGTATGGGGTATCTATCCAAAGAAAATGAAAACAGTAATTTGAAAAGGTGTATGCACCCCTCTGTTTATAGCAGCATTATTTACACTAGCCAAGATATGCAAACAGCCTAAGTGGCCATTGATAGATGAATAGATACAGAACATATAATGGAATACTATTCAGCGATAAAAAAGAAGGAAATCGACATTACAACAACATGAATGGAACTTGAAGGTATTAAGCTCAGTGAAATAAGTCAGATAGAGAAAGACAAATACTGCATGATTTTACTTATATGTGGAAATTATAAAAACAAAATAAAACCAAACTCAGATACAGAGAACAGGTTGTTAGTTGCTTAAGGTGAGGGGCTGAGGGGAAGAGATGGGTGAAGAAGTACAAAGCTCCAGTTACAAATAAATCATGGGTCTGTAAAGTTTGGCATGGAAATATAGTCAATAACATTATATTAACTTTGTAAGGTGACTAGACATATTGTGGGAACATTTTGCAATGTATACAAATGTATACAAATGTTGCAATGTATACAAATGTATTGTTATACAAATATAATTGCTATATAGGTATCGCTATATACCTAAAATAATATAACATTGTATGTAAATTATACCTCAATAAATTTTTTAAAAGACCCATTTTCTACAGTGTGGTCATGGATATAGACAAACAAAATAATTATTTTTAAGTAATCTCTACACCCAACATGGGACTTGAACTCAACACCCTGAGATCGAGTAGTGTTCTCTATCCACTAAGCCAGTCAGGTGCACCTGCTAATAAAATAATTAGAATAGAGTAAGTGCTATGATAAAATAATTGCATATAGACAAGTGTCCTTAGCAGATCTCAGGGGTTCAAGAAATCTTTCTAGAAGAAAAGATCTAGGGGAGCCTCGGTGTCTCAGTCAATTAAGTGACAGACTCCTGATTTCGGCTCAGGTCATGATCTCATGGTCGGTGAGATTGAGCCCTGCATCAGGCTCTGTGCTGATAGCATGGAGCCTGCTTGGGATTCTCTCTCTTCCCCCCCCTCTCTCTCTGCCCCTTCCCTTGCTCACATACACACTCTCTCTCTCAAAATACATAAATAAAATTTTTAAAAAAGAAAAGATCTATAAGGTGAAATCTGGAAAATGAGTAGAAGTTATTAAGAAGGGAAGGAGAGGAAGAATGTTTCACCAGTGGGGATAATAATCATAAATGCATGATGATCACAGAAAACATGACCCTTTCCAGAACTTCAAATACTTCAGTGTATTGGGATCTTTTTGCAAATGGATTATGCAGAAGGATAAGGTTAGCTGAATAGGGAGCGGACTATGCAGGGCTTTATAAGCCATGGTCCAGAAAATTGAATTTATTATACCGAATTCTTATTATACTGAATTCATATAACTATGAAAGTTATATGAATGGGTTGTAGACAGAAGAGGTATTTGCATCAAAGTAAGATAGATAAGTTAATCATTTAAACAATTATTTGGTTGTAGTTTTAGACAGTGGATTGAAGTAAACAATTTAGGCATGGAAACAAGTTGGGGGTATGATGTACATCATGATGACTACAATTAACAGTACTATATTGTGTATCTGAAATTTGCTGAGAAAGTAGTTCTTAACAGTTCTCATCACAAGCAAAAATTTTTGTAACTATGTGAGATGATGGAAGTTAACTAAACTGATTATAGTAATCATCCTGCAATATATACATATACCAAATCATTATGTTGTATACCATGAAGTTATACAATGTTATATGTCAACTATATCTCAATGAGTCTGGGGGGAAAACCTACATTCTGCCTTCATAGAAATTCTGAAGCTTTTGATAATGGTACACAGTAGACACTTAAGGAATATTGGTTGATTGAATA
Organism: Panthera pardus; assembly: GCF_024362965.1. Classification (NCBI taxonomy): domain Eukaryota; kingdom Metazoa; phylum Chordata; class Mammalia; order Carnivora; family Felidae; genus Panthera; species Panthera pardus. The sequence continues at coordinate 46,807,972 of NW_026526666.1, read as the reverse complement.
AAAGTATTAATGAGTGAGTGAAATTAATATGGAAATACAAGGCCAAACTAAAGGCTTCTAATTTAAAATCTTACGATTTCTCTTGGGGTTAGTGTGAGGGTAGGACAGTAATATGCTTATAAATATTTGAACAAATGCCTGGCCTAAGTGAGAGGGAGCAACTCAGTCTTTTAAGCTGAATTAAGCTCTGTGAGAGGCTCTTTAGGTAATAGTAAATTGATATAAATCAAAATAGAATGATAGACAAATGCAGAAGTGTTTTTGGATATGTAGCAACAACAAACAAAATTAAATCAGTGTTTTCCTAAAGAAATTTCAAAAGCTTTGACTCAGACTTGGATGATTGTCTAATGGTAACTAAACAATGGAATTCTTCCCTCAGGTGGGGGAAGGAGTAATGCTGACTTTAGGATTATAACAAAAGATAGTAAATACAAAAAAGGAAGTCAATAATATTTCATAGGAGGTAAACTGAGAATTCCTTAGTGCTTTTTGTTAATAGAAGTCTTCACAGCAAGAGGAACAAATACAATAAATGGGGACCCTAGAAATACATCTGCCATAGATTCCATGAGCTGTGCCACTCTGCAATTATAACTCTTATGACAATATGCCTCATTTGATATACCATCAAAGTACATCTAGTATCTGAGAAGAATATGAATAATCAAAAAAGAAAAGGATATGCAGGATATTTAGGAAATCCTAAATTTGGGGCTATTGACCTTTGACCTAATTTAACTTACCCTTATCAAAAACTTGTTCATGTTTTTTTTTTCCCCTTAGAGAAATTCAAGGCCTGGAGATTAATGACATAAATGAAATGCAATCTCAGAAAAATGTGGCACATGATATCTCCAATACTAGTGATAAAATTTCCAAGAATTGATTTTGGAATTGATCTAGAAAAATTCTAGATATGCAGAGTCTTTTAGAGATTAGAGATTTACCTTCCTGGGATATGTTATATTCTCAATTATGAACTTTTGTTGTTGGTACAATTGCAACTTCTCTTTGGAAGCTTTATATCTCTTCTGGATTAATGCTTGTAATGAATAGATGAAAACAATGTATGAATTCTGTATTTTGAGCTTTATAAATGATCATCTACACATTGGAAATGAGAGAAGTCACAGGAAATTTTATAACTTTAGGTCTTGATTCAGAGAAGTAGAAGAGTGCTTCTAGAAATCATTGATGTATAATAAACCTGGCATGTTGTTGATTTTCCCACAACAGGACAAATAAATATCGAGGTTGAGATCTAGAGGGGTGGTAGAAGAGGGGTGGCACAAGTACACAACAGTATAGTAGATGGCTTTGGATTGTGCTGAGAACAATATGACATTTGGATTTGGGACCAGTGGGAACAGTGGATCACATTTTATGTATAACAATAAGATCTTGCACAAATCCGTATCTATATATTCATTTGTTTGTTTTTCCTACAAGAAACACAAGAATATTTCAGGTACTAGTACAAGGAATAAAAGGTCACTTTTGACCAGTATTCCACAGTAGAACCAGTCTTTACCTCAGTTTGGGCTTCACAGGATATGGGGCAAGATTAGATGCCTCAAAGGCTTGGATGAATCATTTATTACTTAAATGGGATCAGCTCCTAATATTTTCAAGACATCAGTAGATTCCTTGCCCAGAGGTTAACATTGACCTCAACTAATTCATCAATCTGAGATCGGGTTAAGTACATCGGATCAAAAAACCTCAATTGAAACTATTAGTGTATATTGCATGCCAGAGATGTCAGGTATTTCAGGGAACAGTCCATCTGAAAAACAGCTTATTTGATAGTTACATTTGAAAGGAATCTCTCAATAATAGATGTGTTTGTATTATCACAAAGGAAGAAAGTTGGCTCACGAGAGGGCTGAAAATTATTGTTATACTCTGGGTATAAGAATACCCAGGGAGGGAGAAGGCCTGAGGGTATGTAAAAAAAAAAATCTACCACCTTAGTAGTCTGGAGATTCCTAAGAACAGTGTAAAAGCTGTGGCAGGATTGATAGTTGACCAAAACCAATTTCATTTAGAAAGTTTTGCTTCTGTCCTTCTATTGCTAGAATAGCCAGTTAGTTAGGTCCTAACAGGATGCCTGGAAGCCAGCAAAGAGGAAGTCATGGCCAACTATGAGTAAATCAGAAACTGACTTGGCAGCACTCCAAAACAAAACTGTAAGAAACCAGATCAAACCAGACAGGCCCAAGATGGCTGACAAAAGTTCCTATTATTCCTTCATTATACTACATTAACACACTCCTCCCTAAGAATGCCATGACAGGAAATCCCTGACCAAATAAGGAAGAAAAAGCACATGACCCTGCTTCCAATAAATCAATCCCCACCTCAGGTAATGAATATCCTGCCTCCTTGTTAACCGTTGTCAACGAAAGATAAAAACCTAAACCCCAGACTCAGCAGCTCTCCCTTGTACTTACCTACTCTTATATCATCAGAGTATACTTTTGCTTTAATAAACTTTCCTGTTGTATTTCTAATCTGCAGTGTTGTGTCTGCCCTGAATTCTTATCTTTGACAAAACCAAGGGCCTCCCTTGACATCTTTTGGACATGCTAGGTCAAGGTCTCAGGACCCAAGGTCTCCCTAGTCCACCAGGCAACACTATTACCAGAGATAGTTCTATTTGATAGTTTAACAAAATCATTGGAAATTGGGTACTACAGTCTTCCTTGGTGCCCCTTTCGAACCCTGAGAGACCCCTAGTTCTTTTCTGTTTGTTGTTGTTGTTAAGATGGGACTTTTTATTATTGAAATGATTTTCCAATTCATTTTCTATTGGACTTTTTGTTTACAAAACCAATAAAAGTCTTGGTAAAGGGAATTTTTATTGTTTTTTAAAAGGGTGGCAGTTATCCCTTCATCTCCTTATTTTTTAAATCTGTGTCTTTAGTTTGAGGGTGTTTTCCCCTATCTAAATACTATTCAATGCATTCTGCCAAAGCCTGAAATTTATATAATGTAGTCACTAACCTTTTTTTGTACATATCAAATCATCAATTTCTGGTTTTAGGTCATCTACAAATATATTGGAGAGGGTAGTGGAAATGTTAGCATCCAGGCCTAATGCTGAATGATACTGAAGGCATCGATTATCTCCAAAGTCTTCTATGAATCTACTATTTTGCACTTTATAGGATTGAACCAGGGCTCATAACTACTTTAGCAAGACCAGAGACAGAGCTCCTAAAGTAGGTTGTCTAATGATGAGAGAGCAAAAGTCAAGTTGAGGGCAAAGCACAAGCTAAAAACCTGCAACACCCCTAACCCCCACAAAGGTGGGATATGTGTGACATTCCTCAGGCACTCCTGGCTGCCCAGGAACAAAAGAAAGGGAAAAACAAATGGTTAACTGATAGAGATCACAGTCATGTAGGACATGAGTCTCCATCAATTTGCAACTGTTTTGATGATTTACAAGAAAAACAGCAATCTCCAGAAACCTATAGACTCAATTGCCTGGAGCCCTAACATCACCCTCCCTTCCATAAAACAGAAAATCTTACATAATCGGTCACTCTTAATAACCCCAGTGCAGCTCTTTCTGCCAATGAGTCCTGTCCCCGTGCTATAATAAACCAACTTTTTGCACAGAAGACACCTCAAGAATTCTTTCTTGGCCATTGGCTCTGAACCCTAGTGCTTCAAGCCACATCACTAACTTTATGTACCCTTAGATATTTCATTATAGAAAATTTTATTTCATTAATCTTTAAATCCTTTTCAGGGTCCTGCAATGGGCTTTGTACAAGCAGGTTTTGGCATTTTCTGGCTCCACCAAAAGATGTACTAATTGATAAAGGTCAGGGAGGCCTCAAACGTGTGTGCCCAGGAAAGTCTGATTTTAACAAAACGTCTTTTCCTTTCTGTCCTGGAAATGGATAGTCCTTAACAATGTCACAGAGATATGCAGTGATTAGGGTTTGAAGTCCATGTACCAGGAATTTCCTTCCTAAGCAGCTTAAATTTTTAATGAATCTCTCAGGAGAAAGAGGGAAAGAAAGATTAAGAAGTACATTGGATTGAATTAAATTTGTGGTTGGAGCAAGAAGAGGTAAGGGAAAGGTGAGATACAAATAGGAAAAGTCTAACTAATTTTCTTGTCTCTTACTCGGGAGTCTTTTAGGGAAGCAATGTTGCAGTTCAGACTGTATTTGAAAGTCTCATCATACTATTTAAGGACTGTAGAGCATTGGATAGTCCAGATTTCATTCCTTTTTATTTTAAGGCTTCTCTCAAATGAACATTCCTATTGATACTTAAAATTTCTATAAAACATTCATTGTAATTTGAAATTGTCTTTCATCAATGTGAATTTATCCTATTTAGTGGAGAGGCATGCATGAATGAGCAAAACAGAACTCACAGTAGTTCTAATGGACACAAAGACAAGATTGAGGAAGGTACTTCTAAGATTTTGCAAAGTTGATGCAAGGGCTAAGTTCATCTAAAGTATGCTGGTGTAATGAGATCGACTGAACTTGGATCTGACTCTAGGAACAAACTTATTGGCCATACGTCAGTCCTTTCACTACAGACTTGCTTTTATAGACAAAACTTGAGAAACTGTACAAGCTGATAGACACTAGGGGAAATGATAATAGCCAAAATTTTCAAGGTAAAACATATAATCGGATCATAATTCAAAAACCTCAAGATAAAAAAAATAAATATAAAGTTATAGGGGTGAATGAAATGTTTAGAAATCAGATTCAGTGAGTATTGTTCATTTTCTTTTGGAAATATCATTTTCTGATTGTCAGCAAGAGTGGTCGTCTTCACCTTCTGTGATTGTCGGGAGTATAATTCCAAATTCTCACACTAATGCAATCCTTCAAAGTGGGCTATGAGACTATGTTAGAGATGAAGGCAATGCTTTATCCTGATTTTTCATTAACGTAAGCTCTTTATGTAGTATCCAGTATGAGTTCATGACACACCAAATTTCCTATTACTTTTCAATTCCTTTGTTTATTCGTACCATGTGCCAAGCATTGTTCTAACCTTTAGACATACAATAGTGTTTAAAACAAAAATAAAATCCATGCTGTTTTAATGGAGCTTCTAGTCTACTGTTCTAGTGGAAAGGATAGAAAACAAGCAATGTATAACTAAATATATTTTGGGCAATAACAATACTATTATTTGAGCAAATAAAGAAGGGTCAGGTGATAGAGGACCCAGAGTGGGGTTTGGTAGTGCTGTGTTTTTTATTTTATTTTATTTTATTTTATTTTATTTTATTTTATTTTATTTTATTTTAAAGTTTATTTTTTGAGAGACAGAGAGACAGAGAGAGAGAGAAAGAGAGAGAGTGAGAGAGAGAGAATTCCAAGCAGGCTCTGCGCTGTCAGTGCAAGCCTGATGCGGGGCTCAAACTCATGAACTGTGAATCATGACCTGAGCCAAAGTCGGATGCTTAACCGTCTGAGCTACCCAGGCACCCGGTGGTGTGTTATTTTAAAGAGTCAACAAGAGGACTTTTCTACAGTGGTGACTTTGAGCAAAGATCTGAGTGAAAGAAAGGGGTAGTACTTTTGAAGATCTAAGAAAATAAATAGTGTTGTAAGTAGTGAGAACAGAATAACAGCCAGTGTGGCTAGAGCAGAATGAAATGGAAAGTGTTATGAGATGAGGTCAGAGAGGTAAATAATAACTAGATCATGTGGAGTCTTGTACAGAGTGTGATAAAGGGTTTGGATTTCCTCCACAGTCGTAAGAGATTATGAGAAGTCATGGGAGTTTTGAGCAGGAGACTGACATAATCTGATTTTTTCTTTTATACAGTATTCTGGTCGCTGTAAGATTGGCACTAGGGAGTGTGCATGAAAGCATGGAATAGAAGATGGCTGTGATAACCACAGGAGAGATGACAGTGACTTGACCAGTTTGATGAGAGTTCTCAGACATGCTTATCGTCAGGGAATGACTTGAAATTAGAGTTAAAAGGACTGGCCAATGGATTTGATATAGTGATTATAGAGAAGAACAAGGGATTGTCCCTGAGTTTGGGGCCAAATAAACTGAATAAATAGTGGAGCCATTTCAGAATGGGAGAAATTAGGAGGGAATGGAGGAGCTGGGGGGAAATCAAGAGCTCTGTTTTGGGAGTGCTATGTTTGAAATACTTCTTGCAAGTCCATTGCCACTGTCAAATAGGGGAAAGGGTGGAACTGGGGATATGCTGGGAGCCATCTGTGCCTAGATAAGAATTAAAGCTGTGAATGGAGGAGATCACTGTGGAAAAATAAATGGACATAAAGAGGGGACTGAGTTTTGGGACATTTCAAAATATAGAATTCTAGAAGAGGAAATTTTCTCAGCAAAAAACACAAAATGGAGAGTTAGTGAGCTAAAAGATAATCCAGGGTACAGATCTTCTGGATTTATGATGGGGTTACATCCTGATAGACCCATGCAAAACTGACAATGTCATAAGTCAGTAATGCATTTAGTACACCCGACCTACCAAACATCATAGCCTAGTCCAGACTACCTTAAATGTGCTCGGAAACGCTTACATTAGTTTACAGTTGAGCAAAATCATCTAACAGAAAGCCTATTTTATAATAAAGTGCTGGATATCCGATGTAATTTATTGAATACTGTACTGGAAATTAAAAACACGATTGCTGTATGGGTACACAGTGGTTGTCAGTGTATTGGATATTTACCCTTGTGACCACTCAGATGACTGGGTGCTGCTGCCCTCTGCCTCTCTGCATCAGGAGAGAGGACTGTGCAGCATATTGCTAGCTGGGGAAAAGGAAAAGACCAAATTCAAAATTCAAAGTATGGTTTCTAGTGAATTCATATAGCCTTTGCACCAGTATAAACCCAAAAGATATAAGTTGAACCATTATAAGTTGGGGACCATCTGTACATGATTTTCTGAAAGCTCACTACAGACAGTGGTTCTGATTGAGGAAGTGATCAGTTGGGACCCCATTGTACTTCTCTAGATTGTCCTAAGGCACCTTGTAGAAGCTTTGAAAATATTTCTCTTGGTGCAAGCAAAGGAATTCATGTTACATTGTGGATTAATTATGTATTTTATGCATATTTTTATAATAAATTTCATTTTAATTTGATGACATAAAAATGGAGCTATTTTGTGCTTTGATAGTATTAGAGATTTAGGTAAATGAAGACGTTGACTAGTTAACTTAGGGAATGATGATTCAATATTAGGAAGAGGCTGTAAACTGAGATCTGCTTGAATCTTCTCTATATTATCCTCTCTGAACTCCTAAGGACTATCTCTAGCATGCCAAGTAATCTTATACTGTAAATTTAAATAAGAAGGTCAAAGTATACACACTACTAGCAGGTTTTTAAATTATTTATAATTTTCTGAAAACATTTATTAAAAGAATATTCTTATTTAGGTTAATTCCAATGTTTTGTTTCCTCAGCTTTTACTTATTAGTCCAAAATTCCTCCTCGAAGTAAAACAAAATAGATTAAATTCTTGTTTATTATGTCAATGCTGCAAAAACTATACTCATCCTAAGTCTTCTCGAAGCAATATGTGACATGGTTTTAGCTATTATGGTAATCAGCTTTTGGTAATCATCCAATTTATAAATTTCCTCTTCCAAATGTGACTACCCAAATGGAGAATGGAGGTAATTATGACTAACATCCCCTGTCACATTTTTGGTAATTAATGTATTAGTCACATTACTGATAGTACTAGTATTAATATTGTTATTATTACCAATAACAACAGCTGCTGCAGATGTAGTTATAACAGCAGAGGTAGTTTTTGTTATTTTCTTGTTTAATATGTAACACTCTTTGTATTTTTTTTTTGAGCTTCCAGAGGACTAAAACTCTTAAGTATATGTTCTGTTCCAAGCAGAGATTACTAGACAGCCACATTTGTTCTCATGGTAGACTGTTAGCTCTATATGTGTTATCCTTGTCATTTCCATGACTGGAATCCCTTAGTTTCAGCTTTAGTCACAATGGGCAGGTAGCATAGTAATTAGAAATATTTCTTTGGACTATTTTAAATCCTGGATCCGACACTTACTGTATAATTTCAGGCAAGTCAATACATTTCTGTACCATATTATTTCTTTATCCATACCATGAAGATAAGGAAATAAAACTTTGGCACTTGTTACATCACAGAAGTCCTGTGTTTGTAAATTGATTTCGCAATTGTTTATCCGGTAAACATGACCGTATCTCCAGTAACTCGACTTCTACTGCGTCCCCTCAAATACAAGTCCCCATTTTGATAAGGCAAATGGTTCTCTTCTATGCTTGCTTAGTCATTAATGCATTATTGCTGGATCCTTTGGGTGTCTCATTAAACTTCACCATAATTTACCTATATGGACAACTACTAGGCTGTGCCGTGTGCTGTCTGTCCTGACACCAACAGTTATATCAATCAAAATAATGCATTGAGTATTAATACACGACATACCCATGAGAAAATTTTATAATCTCATCATTTAATTTTTATGAAGAATTAGATACTTTAATTATTTTGTTTTTATAGACACAAAAATGAGGTTTGGGGATGTTAACTCAATTGCCCAAAGTCATTACTGGCGAGTGGTAAAACAAGATTTAAGACAATGGCTGTATGACCCTCAAATCTAAACTTTTAACTCATTTATACTGACCTCATAAAGGGTATCGAACTGCACGGTCTTGACCCGTAAACATTTATGTTAAGAGATTTCTGCGTACCAGGAATCTGTAGGAATCTCGTGTTAACATACTGATTGCTTTTGCTGCTTTGAGAACTGTCACCATGTCCTTCAGATATCTTACTCTCCTCTTACGCCAAAAATGCAGTTTTTTATCTACAAGGTGGGTTATTTCTAGATCCTGATCCTTCTCACTGCTCCTCCCTTGCATGAGGTACCATTTTCTTGCCCTATTTGAATGGGTCTAAGTGGCTGGGCAACTGGCCACGTGAGCTGGCAAAAGAGAACCACTTATTTGGTCTCAGAGTGTTGAGATACTGTGTACCTCTGTACCTCTCACTTACAACCAAAAATAGAACGAGGGACATGAAACCTAAGGAATTTAAACAGCAAGTAGTTTGTCACTGTTAAATGTAGGCTTATTTCCACAGTTCATATTTTTCTTCTGTGTCTATATTATACATAAGCTGAAAGATGCTTTTTTCTAACAAAAATGTTTCATGTCAAATTCTCCCAGCACCATTTGGGAAAGTCATTGAATAAACTAATAGTAGGCTTCCAAGCCAAGAGTAATTATGTTACATTGCTCTTTTTTTGGCAGGGAGCTATTTTTTCCTGTAAATGAAGCACTTTAACATAAGCACACTTTTACACTGTAAAGTGGAGGAGGATTTGATGCAGATGTCTTTCAGGTGAGAAACAAGATCATATTTTTCCCACTTCTAGATTAATGTAATGAAGTGATCGATCAATCAATTAATCAATCAATGACTTTTCCTGGTAATCCCTGTAGCAGGTAATGATTAGAAATGGAAACATACACCTGTAAAAGTTAAGTCTCTTTCTTGATAGCTGAACATTATGTGACATTTTATATTCAGAAAACACTTTAAAATCATTCATATTAGTTTTTTCCTTTAAGCCAAATTTTGAGGAGAGTTATTTCTCTGATTGCCAGTTTTAGAGGGGCAAACTGGTTCAGGGAGGTTAAATAACTTGCCCAAATATGGTTAGCACCTAGATGGCAAAAGTGAAGCTGGCAATCATGTTTGTAGCCCATCTATTTTAGCCTAGGTCACTATAACGGAAGTGTTATCTTCATTTCTCATTTTCTCCAGAAGAGAAATTTGAAGACATCATGAAAGTTTATGAAATTGAGTTTACATATAGCGAGGGTCAAGAAAAACCCATTTTATAAATTTATGCCATTTTCATATTAATATATGCAGTTAAATCTATAGGGGAAAGAACTGAAGCATTTAAGATGCATATATCAAATAAACCTATTGAACATAGAGTTTAGTTGGAAGTCCATAAATTATCTTCAGAACATAATATTAATTTTGGCTAACATGTAGTGATAGTTTATAAGGTAACATTCAGTATGCCAAACAAATGATCCCATCGGAATCTCATTAAACCCAGCAAGTACTATAATTCTTATTTTAAAGTGAAGAAATTGAGGAAGTATGTAATTTACACAAGGTCACAAGAAGCAAGGGTTGGAGATAGGGCCAAGAAAAAGATTTATCGATTGTTCTAAAGACCAAATGTTTAAGCCCTCTATGATATTGTTTTCCACTTGCAATCTATGCCTTTAGGTGAGTAACATCCCTCTTTCTATTATCTCTACTTCCAATTTATACTGTGGGAGCCATATATACCTTTACAATAGTGGAACAAATTATCCCATTGTTTTGTTAATCGATGAACAAACATTTCGGAACCCACTATGCTATGTTCTGAGTCTAAATTTGTTTCTCACACAGTTAGAAAATGTATTTGTGTGTGTATGTGTAATAGTATTATGATAGGTATAGGATACAGGGCTTTAGAACTGAGTCCAAACCTAAACACTTTGCCAGGCCAAAAATTTGGCCTACCATCAAACAAATGATAACAAAATATTTATTCAATATACAATCTGCACTGAGACTGAGTGTTACACAGGATCAGTTTGGGAAGGACTGCCTTGGGCAACATTTGTTCCCTGTATTGCCCTGACCAATTCAGTTCTGACCCCAAATTTGCATTTCCCAACAAAACAGCAAAAAATATATGATTAAACAGATCCACCATTCTTATAAGCCACTTTAAGAATTTTTGCTACTTATAGTAAGTGCACAGTAGCATACTGTTCATAACCTCTCACCCACCACCCCTACCCAAAGCAGCTTTAAAAAAAAAAATTCTTGGACACATACAAATTAACTGGTGTATTCTGATTGGTAGGTGGCGCCCATCCAAATGATCACCTTTTCTTTTTATGGCCTTGCAATTTCCTAAGAGCTCGATCTTCTGAATCCAGCCTATAGACAGGAAAGAAAGAGTAGGAGTGGTGGAGGCATATCCACTTTTAATCAAATCCCTTTGTCTAAGAAGTGACATATCACTCTACTCCTATCCCAATGCTCTGAATGAGTCACAGTGCCTTACATAGATCCAGATGGGGCTGCGGAATGCAGAAACTAGGTAGACATCCCCTTTTCAGCAACAAGTCTGCACTCTGAAAAAGGACAGCATTAAATTTTGTCTCTGCCAAAGGATGCAAAGTTGTCATGGAATGATTAAGCATTAACCAAGTGAAGAACAGAGCGGAGGGCATGCCAGGAAGAGGGAACAGCATGTTCAAAGATTGTGAAAGCATAATAATGTAATATTACTATAAATGTGGAGATCAGAAGATGCCTAATGCCCACTGTGATTCAATCAGGAAATAGTGAACAGTATACATATGGTTGACATTTTGTCCTAGAAGCAGAGAATATTGAGTCTAACAAAATGTAGTCCCTGATATCAAGGCATTTCTGATTCTTGCATGAGAGGCAGACACTTGGTCAATCACTATTTTTCCTAATGTCCCTTCTACTTTTGATTTCTAATACATTGTGAGTTACTAGTCAATGTTAATTTCAACATTTTGAATTCTGAGAAAATTCTGAGTTGGCTATTATTTAATTGATTCATTGATCTAAAATTCATTTTTATACAGTGCTTGCAAAATGCTGAATTCTCTTATTGCGGCAAGACTAAGGTGGTAAACAAGATAGGTAGTATCCCATCTCCCATGGAGTTCCCATACTTGCAGAAGCTTTATGAGTTAGGGATTATTTCTAAATTGACTGACAGCTGGTTTGAGTTTGAAATAGGCATATTGATAGTATAAACAGAAATGGCATCTTATTATATGAGGCCCTTCACATGTAGCTTTTCATTATTATTTTACAGGCTTCTAGGAGATGATTTTTCAATGAACAGTATTATGAAAAACACTACAGAAAGTCAGGATTCACATATAAGGTTATTTTAAAGATATATTGTTTTGCTTTGTATTCTGGAATCTAAAATAAATATTAAAAATGAGATTAGATGAATTTTTAAAATTATTCTTAGGAGCAAGAATTTGATGACTAAATTAGACATCGGCTAGAAATCTCATTGAGAGAATTAACTTGATACATTGATTAGATCTAAATCTTCATATATGTATAATCCAATGTCACTTTAAAGCCAACTTTTCAGTCAACACCTGATTTCTTTTTATTGATTCCAGTAGCTGAAATCTGAATTAGAATTCATCTTTCCATTTAAATGCAGATCCAGACTTTCTACTTGAGATGGGGGTGGTGAGTGATTTCTTTTGGCTGAAATACTAATGTATAGGGGAGTTTCATTTACATAAATATTCTTTCCCAGCACAGGTCTTTTCTTGTGATATCTAGAATATTTATTGCAATAATTTTATAACCTCCTTGTATTTATTTCATCTTTTTATGTTATAATTTCATGTGCTAAATAATGGAGATCCATACAAATTGAACTTTCACTAGGCATTGGAAAAGTATGTGGGAATTTTAAAATGGAAGTGGTGAATTAAGCAACTGACCAAATCAAAACTGTAATAGAGGCTACTGAGAAGCTAAGCTCATTAATATACTGACAGGGCTATAATATGGATAGCCATTTTATGCATTTTCTTTCATTTCCTTTTTTAAAAAAATTCTTTAAAAATTGTATCCTAGTAAGAGTGCTTTAAAATATACAGCCTTGAGTTATGTATGCCAACTCATCTAATGTATACCTGAAAAGCTGCTACACTTATCACCAATGTGGAGATTTATAACACAGAGGAAATCAAAGAGTGGCGATAAATCATTGTAAAAGAGTCCTATTAGCATCTTACTAAATGATTTCTTATTGTATTGAATAATAGCTGAAGACATAGTTCTATTTTAGTGAAAACATATGACAATTTTTGCCAGTTCAAATGCTATGAGAATCTAAGTTCAAATATGTGTGTGTATGTATATATATACATATATATGTATATATATGTATATATATACACATATATATATGTATATATATGTATATACATACACACACATAAATATGTGTGTATATTATGTGTGTGTGTATATATATATGTATATATATAATGTCTTTTCTAGGATAATATTTACATGTGGGCAAAATTTAAAGTAAGAAAACATTATTTATTCAGATATTTAACAGAAAATTTTGCAAAGTTATTTTCATAATGCATCTCCTCCCTCAGAAGAGATTCCATCTGGAAGAATATTATTTATGGCAAATAGTACAATTTGTTATTACCAAGCCTCGAACGTTTTCATGCATTCATTAAACAAAATAAAAAAAAAATGTGAGCACATCTCATGTGCTAGGTGCTGGAGATTTAGAGGTTAAGCAGCTGGTCTATGAAGCAGGTAGCATACAACCAAAGTAAAAAACAAATCTTCAGTACATTATAGTTTATAAGATTTAACTTGAAACATGTAAGGCTGAAACACCATAACCTTGGCTTCCCTGACTCCATCCTCATCTGTTTTTTTGTGATTTTGTCTGGAAGTTCCTTCTAAGTCTCCTTAGGGACTCTGGTGCTTTTGGGGGTTTTCCATTTCGTTTTGAACTGTGTGTTTTTGTCACCCTATACTGTCCTTGAGGGATATTATCCAGGTGCACACCTTCATTCATCATCTCTGTCAGGGATTATCAAACATCATGTATGTAAGAATAACCTTATGATAAAGTTAGACTTGGCAGGTCTGGTTGGGACCTAGGAATTTTAGCATAAACCCATGGTGATTTTAATGCAGGTCATCTAAAACCACACTGTGAGGAATGCTGATCTACGAACTAACAATACCTCACTGACATATAACCAACCACCCATTGGAACTCTGCTCTCAGTTGTTGCAAATGTACCTCTTTGCCTACAAACCTCTCCACGTGGCAATGCCACTGCCCTCAGCATATATTTTATACTGTCTTTCCTGGCTTAGAGAATTGAATCTTAATACTCCTATATGATAAGTTAGAAATATAGGTGTCATCACTAACTCCTCCCTCTACCTATTCCCCTCTTATGATCCGTTCCAAAATCCTACTAATAACTTTTAAGTGGATCCTGAGTTGTTCTGCTCTCTCCCTACTGCCTCTTCTGCTCCTACGTCACTGTCACCTACCTCTCTTATTTACACAATCATCATTTCTCATTAATATTGTGTATATTGACTCCCAAATTTTCTCAGTCCTCCCTCATTAAACTTATACTACTCACTGTAAACCAGGTAATATTTCTACAAAACAAATCAGGGGAAAAATGTGGATAAATGAAAATGTCCATACTATAGTTACTAGTCCATGCTTGATAGAGCCCCGTTTAACTGTCCAATGTCCTCTCTCGCCCCTCTCCTTGCACTTATACTGAACTTAATGAAGTCCTTCAATGCACTCTTCTATTTTTACCCTTGTACTTTTTGCATGTGTTGTTCCCTCTACGTATAATTCTCATTACTCACTTGGATAACTCCTTCTCCACCTAGATGACAAAACCTCAGTGAGGGCTTTCTTATCTAGGAAGTTTAGCTTGTATCCATTTTCCACATGTGCCAAGAGTGCCTCATTTAACCTGTTGGGTCTGTCTCCCAGACAATATTTGGGATATAGTTCTACTAAAAAAAAATTATTCATTGTTTATCTTTGATTAAAATTGAATGGGCAAACTTGTGTTATGTCTAGTAACTCTGACATGTACCCACATAATTTATCATATCACATTTGGATTTCTTTACTATTTGCTTATATCCTTTAACAAACTGTAAATTCTTCATGGCATGAACCATGTCTCTATTTCTCTACATTATGTCACTATACTTTTTGGGAAGTGCCTGGCAGTTAAAAACTATTTGAGAAAAAGAATGAAATAATGTACCCACTATTCAAACCTCACTACGTCTGTTTTTCACTGCACTGTATTGCTTCTACATCGTAACAGCAGAAAGTTTGCATTGAAAATTTGAATACTCATTAAGTGTAAAAAAATACTTTTTAATTCTTGACAGAGGCCAGGATTTCATTCCATAACAATGATTTCAATCAGTCAAGAATGATTATACTTTGGGTATAATCTACCCCTTTGCAACAAATGTAATTGAGAGAAGCATTCTATATACCCAAAGCTCCACTGTTTTCTCAACGACACACAGAAGAGTGTTAAATAATGATGTGAACTGTCATTTTTGGAGTTTTCTTATTTCAATGAGAAAGAAGATTTTTTTTATGAGAAAGCATCAGAAACTGAGTGATTTTTTCCCATTTGTACTCAACAAAAGAAAAAAGTCCATGATTCTCAATTTTCGGATTTTCAAAACCTCAACAAAAAAATGTTCTTTGAAAAGACAGTCATTTAAACAGTTTTCTGAGACTAGATCAAGACTTTTCTATGTACTGTGACTGAAAACAGTGATCGAGATATTCTGAGTAAGTTCCAAAAATAGAAAATACCAGTATCAATTTTAGGTCCATTAAAACAAAGTTTTTCCTAATTGATTCTAGTAGCAATTGATCTCCAAATGTCACAAGATGCCATGGGGCTCCTAGAATTGATGATGGATAGCAATTTTAGCAAAATTAAGCATAGATACCACAAAGCAGAAACAGCATCTGTTACATGAATAAGGAGTTATTGGTGTATGAAAATAGCTGAAAAACAATATTTTGGGACTAGATAGGAAAATGTGCATTTTCCCCCTCTAATGGTATTCAAAAGTGAAGGAATAAGTAAACAAGAAATTGCAGATAATGGCAACTAGTATTTATTCATTGAACTAATACTTATTGAGACCTGAGTGTATGCCTAATATTAATATTCTCTGCTTTGAGTAGGATATAGATAAGTAACAAAGAACAGAGTGACTAACATTTGACATAGCAGCATCACTTATTCTGCTGGTGTCTTGTAATTCCTAGATTTGAGGGCACTGTGAATACTGATGGGCATGGAGTTTCTTTTTGTTTTTGGTGCCTTTATAAATAAAGCAAATTAGTTTTTCTCCATCCAAGAATTTGTGAAAAAAGTCTTCATTCAAACCATAGTCCTCATGCTATTACATACACAGCAACCTCACCTCCACTGTCTCTTAAATATTCCCTTCATCTGGCTCCTTCTTGCCATTTCTACTACTCTCCTTCCTGTGAAGACTGTCTTTTGCTTTATTTTTTGTTCTAACTTCCTAGCTTCTATATTTCCAGTAAATGAGAGAAATAATTTGTCCTCCTTGTTCACAGTTGCAACTTCCAAATCATTTCACCCCCTTGAATAAGAATCGAGACATAAAAATCAAAATGATAATGGCAGCAAAATTCTTATTCTTTTGAAACTCATGCCATTCGCTTCAGTTACACACTATACCTCCTCTTTTCCCTCTTATCCTGACCTCTTATTCATTCTTGTCATGAACTGGAGAATTTAATTTATAAATGATAGTCTTTCTCTGTACCTTTTACTCCTGTCTCCATTCTTATCACTTCACTATTTAGCTGAGTGAAATATCCAAGTTCTATACCCTTGATTCCTTTACTCCTTTACCTCCAATGTTTCAGCCACTCACTTCCTTTGATGCAAGCTCTGATCAGACCTTATCATTAGCAGGAACTGCCACTTCTAAGTTCTCTGCTTCAAAATTTCCATCTCTAACTACATTTTTCTAATCTTTGAGCTCACCTGGTTAATTACCTGTAACAGTATAATTCTTTGGTTACCCTGACCTTGTCAATCCCTTAATCATATCGGTCTCTCATTTTCTACCAGCCCCTTCTCTCTTGACTTCCTATATCCCAGTCATTATAATTAGCCCATTGCAAATACCATGAACTCACTTGCATCGTTCTGTCTCACTCATTAGCAATTTCCTAGTCCTGAATGATTCATGTATCAGAAAAACTACACTATTTTAGAAAAAAATCACATGATTATTTTAAGCTGATTGGTATCACTTTAAATTTAGCAAAATCTTTGTGAAATGGACTAGCATTCTTCCATGTTTTTATTCAATACATATGTATCCTCCTATGTACAGAAGCTGTTCTAGGTGTAAGAATTATGAGTGAAAAATTCAAAGCAGATCTTGCTTTCATATGGTTTATATTCCATTGGAGTCTAGAAAGGAAGGCAGGAAAAACTGAGTAAAGAATTAAGCATTCCAGAAATAGAAGATAGTACTAAAATAGAAGATAGCTGTCTATTCACTGAAAAAGTATATATGTTGAGCACCTACTATCTGTCAGGCATAACATTTTAAAAATAATAAAATAGTCCAAAACCAGCAGAAGAAGGAAAATAATAAAGATTAGAACAGAAATAAATGATATGGAAATTAAAACGAAAGTAGAACAGATCAATGGACCTAGGAGGTAGTTCTTTAAAAGAATTAATGAATTAAATTAACAAATTAAAACAAACCCCTAGCCAGACTTATCAAAAGAAAAGACAAAGGACCAAAATAAATCAAATCACAACTGAAAGAGAAAAGATCATGACCAACATTATAGAAATACCATTACGAGGGTGTATTATGAGAAATTATATGCCAAAAAATTGGGCAATCTGAAAGAAATAGATAATTTCCTAGGAACATATAAACTACCAAAACTGAAACAGAAAGAAATTGAAAATTTGAACAGACCCATAACCAGTAAAGATATTGAATCCTTAGTCAAAAATCTCCCAACAAACAAGACTCCAGGGATAGATTGCTTCCCAGTGGAATTCTACCAAATATTTAAAGAAGAATTAATACCTATTCTTCTCAAACTGTTCAAAGAAATAGAAATGGAAGGAAAACTTCCAATTTTTTCTACAATGCCAGCATTATCTTGATTTCAAAACAGGGCAAAGATGCCACTAAAAAGGAGAATTACAGACCAATATCCCTAATAAACATCCCAGCAAAGATACTAGCAAATCAAATCCAACAGTATGTTAAAAGAATTATTCACCACAATCAAGTGGGATTTATTCCTGGACTGCAAGTGGCATTCAATATCCACAGATCAATCGACGTGATACACCACATTAATAAAAGAAAGAATAAGAACATATGATTCTCTCAGTAGATCCAGAAAAAGCATTTGACAAAATACAACATTGTTTCTTGATAAAAACCCTCAAGAAATTAAGGGTAGAAGTAACGTACCTCAATATCATAAAGGCCAAATACAAAAGACCCACACCTAATATCATCCTCAATGGGCAAAAACTGGGAAATTTTCCCTAAGGTCAGGAACATGACAGGGATGTCCTCTCTCACCACTGTTGTTCGAAATAGTACTGGAAATTCTAGCTTCAGCAATCACACAACAAAAAGTAATGAAAGGCATCCATATCAACAAGAAAGAAGTCAAACTCAGTCTCTGCAGATGATAGGATACTCTATGTGGAAAACCCAAAAGACTCCACCAAAAAAACACTAGAACTGATACATGAATTCAGCAAAGTCGCAGGATATAAAATCGATGTACAAAAATCATTTCCATTTCTATGCACCAATAATGAAGAAGCAGAAAGAGAAATCAAAGAATCAATCCCATTTACAATTACAACAAAAACCATAAAATACCTAGGAATAAACCTTACCAAAGAGGTTAAAGATCCATACTCTGAAAATTATACACTTATGAAAGAAATTGAAGAAGACACAAAGAAAATGGCAAAACATTCCACACTCATGGATCAGAAAAGCAAATATTGTTAAAATGTCGATACTACCCAAAGCAACCTACACATTTCAATGTAATCCCTATCAAATAACACCAGCATTTTTCATGGAGCTAGAACAATTCTAAAATTTGTATGGAATCAGAAAAAAAACCCAAATAGCCAAAGTAATGTTGAAAAAGAAAAGCAGGGGCACCTGGGTGGCTCAGTCAGTTGAGCATCTGACTTTGGCTTAGGTCATGATCTCACTATTCGTAGATTAATGACCTGCATCAGGTTCTGTGCTGACGATTCTGTGTATCCCTCTCTCTCTGCCCCTCCCCTACTCACGATCTTTCTCTCTCTCTCAAATAAATAAAACATCAAAAAAGAAAAAGAGGGGCACCTGGGTGGCTCAGTCCATTGAGTGTCCAACTTCAGCTCAGGTCATGATCTCACGGTTCATGAGTTCAAGCCCCATGTCAGGTTCTGTGCTGACAGCCTGGAGCCTGGAGCCTGCTTTGGATTCTGTGTGTCCCTCTCTCTGCACCCCCCCCATTTATGCTCTCTCTCTCTCTCTCTATCTCTCTCTCAAAAATAAACATTAAAAAAAAGAAAGAAAGAAAAAAAAAAAGAAAAAGAAAACCAAAGTGGGAGACATCACAATTCCAGAATTCAAGTTGTATTACAAAGCTGTAATCATCAAGACAGTATGGTACTGGCATAAAACAGACACACACATCAATGGAACAGAATACAGGACCCAGAAATTGACCCACAACTATATGGTCAATTCATCTTTGACAAAACAGGAAAGAATATCCAATGAAAAAAAGACAGTCTCTTCAACAAATGGCGTTGGGAAAACTGGACAATGACATGCAGAGAAATGAACCTGGACCACTTTCTTACACCATACACAAAAGTAATTTTAAAATGGATGAAAGACCTAAACATGAGACAGGAAACCATAAAATCTTAGAGGAGAACACAGGCAGCAACCACTTTGACCTTGGCCGTAGCAACTTCTTACCAGACATGTCTCTGAAGACAAGGGAAACAAAAGCAAACATGAACTATTGGGACTTCATCAAGATAAAAACCTTCTGCATAGCGAAGGACACAATCAACAAAACTAAAAGTCAACCTACAGAATGGGAGAAGATATTTGCCAAATACATAAAAAAGAGCTTGAATCAAAAATCTATAAAGAACTTATCAAACTCAACACCCCCAAAATAAATAATCCAGTTAATGGGCAGAATACATGAATAGACGTTTTTCCAAAGAAGACATCCAGATGGCAGAGACACATGAAAAGGTGCTCAACATCACTCATCATCAGGGAAATACAAATCAAAACCACAATGGGATACCATCTCACACCTGTCAGAATGGGTAAAATTAACTCAGGAAATAACAGACGTTGTAGAGCATGTGAAGAAAGGGGAACATCCTACACTGTAGGTGGGAATTCAAACTGGTACAGCCACTCTGGAAAACAGTGTGGAGTTTCCTCAGAAAGTTAAAGATAAACTACTCTACAACAGAGCAATTGCACTACTAGATATTTATCCAAAGGATAAAAAAAATACTGATTTGCAGGGGCACATGCACTCCAATGTTTATAGCTGCATTACCAACAATAGTCAAATTATGGAAAGAGCCCAAATGTCCATCAACTGATGAATGGATAAAGAAGATGTGGTGTGTGTGTGTGTGTATATATATATATATATATATATGTGTGTGTGTGTGTGTGTGTGTGCGCGCGCGCATGGATGGAGCTAGAATGCATCATGTTAAGCAAAATAAGTCAGTCAGAGAAAGATAAATACCATCTGATTTCACTCATATGAGAAATTTAAGAAACAAAACAGATGATCTTCGGGAAGGGAAGGAAAAATAAGATAAAAACAGAGAGGGAGGCAAACCATAAGAGACTCTTAACTCTAGATAATAAACTGAGTGTTACTGGAGGGGAGGTAGGGCAGAACATGCTAAATGGTTGATGGGCATTGGGAGGGCACTTGTGATAAGCACTGGGTGTTATATGTAAATGATGAATCACTAAATTCTACTCCTAAAACCAATACTATATTGTATGTTAACTGACCTGAATTTAAATAAGACCTTTGAAGAAAAAAAAAAAAAGAAAAAAAGGAACAACAACAAAAATAAAATAATAAAACAGGGTAATGATATAGAAAGCTTGGGATAGAGGAAAACTTTATAAACACTGTATAATGCCTCCCTGATGGGGATACATTTTTGCTGAGACCTTAATTATGGAGGCTGGCAGAAGAGTATTTCATGAAGGAAAGATCGGTCTTCCAAAGTGCTGAATTAGACAAAAAACATGTTCTGTTCAAGGACAGAAAGAAAATACAGAAGATAAAAGGAAAATCAGTGTTGGCTGGAGCTTTGTGGCCCTGTGATATTAGCTCAGGTTGGAGAGGTGGGAAGGGACTATTATAAGATACACTCATCCATGGTACATTTTCCCCTTTGGTAGGAAGCTATGAAGTCAGGAGGAAATATTGACTTTCCTTCCTCAAACACCCTCTCCTCTAATTTTAAGCTAATTCCTTCACTTTATACATCATTGAGAAAGTAGAAACCATCAATACGACATATCTCCCCTATCTTTCCACCTATAAGCCTACTATATTTCTTTTTCTTCTCACCTGTTGTAATGGATGTTGTGTTCCATCTTGTGGTATTGGCCTAACCCTCCTACCCTTTTCTTCACAGTCTTCCATTCTTCAATTATAACCTCTATTTCCAATGTCATTAATATCTCCATCTCCATCATTCCGATTCAACATTAAACCATATGATAATGTCTCCCAATTCAAAAGAGAAATCCTTCCTTAACCCTCTCCCCCATCTCTTTCTAAGTAATCCTCTCTACTTAAGCTCCCACCCCACCATAACTTAATATATCCCCCTCAAAATTATCAACAGTCTCCATGTTTCAATTTTAAAGACTTGTCATCATTTTAATTTTACTTAACCTCCCAGCAGCATTCCACAGAAGGAAACACTACATAGTAAAGTAGCAAATAAACAAGTGTCTCTCTTTTAGTGCTCACAAATGCACCCTTCCCATCTCTGCCTCTATTCCTATTCCTATCTCTCTCTCTCTCTCTCTCTAGTCTCTGTCTCTATCTCCATCTCCACCTATACAATAACTAAGAGCTCTGAGATTTTCTTCCTAGTCTTAGTCTCTGGGTGGTCAAGTAAGTCTCTGTACTGAAAAGTATAGTATTGAATTAACTTATATTTTAATCAAGAACATTTTTGGCATCCCACTCTACAATACAATAAATGTGTGTAAATGTGTATACATTTTTCTTCTAAGCTTTAAGAAAAAAAAATATGTGATGATATAGAGACTGCTATGCATCAGAGACTGATATGATTATAATGTGTGTATCCTTATGATCTTCATCTCTCAGTGTTATATACTGAAATGTCTCTTCCACAATTTCTGAATATGAATTCCCCTACTCATCTCCCTTTTGCTGATTAGAAGGGGTCTTCTGTGGCATTCAAATTAGAATTGGGTTTTACAAAGCACTGCAACTCTAGAAGCTGAAAAAAGAAACATGGAAAATAATTGACAAATATTTTAAAGAAAGAACTTCTTATGTTCATGACATTTTAAAGGACTGAATATTTTTAGAATATCTAAAATGCAAAGTAGATAATTTCTTTCAACATTTTGTTTTAAATTAAATAAATTTTCAAAGAAATCTCAGTATGTTTGTTTTTTACTGCCTCTTTCTCCATCAACTAATGTTATTTTTGTAGCCCAAAGCAGGCTTTTAAAAAGTGTAGTGTAGTAATTGCTTTATTCTGACAGGAAGTTCCATATGCTGAAGATGTGAACATAATTCTTTGATTGGCCTATTCAGATGTAAACATGCCTAGTGGGTAAATGAGTTCAGATTATTAATCATTTTCTGAATAGTTATGTATTTTTGAAATTGTTAATGAGATTATACAGTTTTCCTCCTCATACCTGTCAGAGATAACTGGCCAACACGAGGACATGTCTGAGAAGTTTGGTAGTGCTGTAAGATAAAGTGGCTTTCTGTTTTCTCTGCTGGCAACTCTGGGGCAGCAGGGTTCTTTGTCAAGTTTCTGTACTGTTTTAGCTCCTCCAGGCCATTGACAGTTATGTGGTTTTCAGTTTTCTTGGCTTTGCATGATAGACTGCTCAGATCCTGAGGCATCAGAATCAAGCTAGTGTTTACATCTAAATGGCTTCCTTCATTTAACTCCAACTTTGATTTTCAATATATTAAATTTGTGTGTTGTTCAAAGGAATAAAATGATCTCAGGCATTTATTTAATTGGCTTTGTTTGTATAATTATTAAATTAAGATTGTCACTGACTAGTACTTCATCTGGAATGATAATTTCAAAGCTGTCATTTTACAATTTCAAAAGTGTAGCAGAATTCTGAAGTCAATTTTAGTGAATAAAGCTTTTTTCTTACTGTGTGCTACAGTGAAACTGAACCAAATAATTTAATTTTGAAGCCAAGTCGAATGGAATTCACAAAATATATAAATGGTAGAACACTTTTAAGAGATTGAAATTAAATTTAAAAAATAGATTTTAAAGAATTGATATCTTCTCAAATACACTGTAACACAAGTCAATGGCTAATACAGTGTTGTTAATTTAAGGTGCTTCAAACTTTCTTCACTGCATGTGTAAGAATCATCTGAATTGAGCATTTTGTTTGTTTGTTTATAAGTAAATGATAATTCTAAGCC
Organism: Panthera pardus; assembly: GCF_024362965.1. Classification (NCBI taxonomy): domain Eukaryota; kingdom Metazoa; phylum Chordata; class Mammalia; order Carnivora; family Felidae; genus Panthera; species Panthera pardus. The sequence continues at coordinate 46,784,480 of NW_026526666.1, read as the reverse complement.
AGGAGAAAGAGGCTTCTTCTCAGTATTAGGTTTTAGATTCCAAATAGTTTCTCATATATTTTAATTTATTAAGTAAATATTTTACTTAAAGACAATGCAACGATAAATTGGATCATGGATTCTAAAAATTTTACAAAAGTTAAATTCCTATAGTTCAGTGTATATTGGGATATCTCTATACATAATACATTGATCACAAAAAGGAAATGGATTCTTTGTAAAGATATTACAGCATGGTCATGTGTAAATGCCTGTTTAAAGGGAAACTGTTTCAGATGAAAGAGAATGGGATGTAGATAGATTCACCTTCCATTATCATATGATAGGAACAGAGGAATGACCTTCAATGTCTTCCCAGACCTGAGATAAAATGGCATTTTCTGGACATGTAGGGAAAAAAAAATGAAAGAAAACAAAACCCAAAACATGACTTGCATTTATTCTGTCAATTCATCCTCTGTAACCTGTCAGAAATAGTCAATTCGAGATTATCAAGAACTCATTTTAATCTTGGTTTCAATTTCTTTCCCCAGAAGCGTTTTGGCAGAAAAAACAAAAGTAGCTAAGTTTCCTGCTCTGACTTGCAATTTGCATTCCTCTCTCCTTACACTGAGATTAAGGACAAAATCTGGAAGACCTCGAAATTACTTTCACCCTTTTCACCTTATCATGTTTCCAACCCCCTCTGGATGTGAAAAAGAGAAACAGAATCACTGATTCCATCCTGGGCATTGATAATGTCCATGGTTAAATTTACTTTGATAATGTCAGTTTTCTATTTCAAAGGCAGCCCCTCATTCGGTGCCTTGTGATTAAACTTATAAAAACTAGCAGATGCCTCTTATATATCTGATTTTGCATTAAAGATCAGATTTCTGATTTTTGCTTCAGAAATTTATACAACATGCCATTTGGAAAAGGCCAATATTTTGGTTCACTTGTCAATGATAATCAGTGTTTAATGAAGCAAAGTGTAGCTGTGTTGATATTTTTATTGTGGTACTTGATCATTCTTTCACTGGCAGACCCACAGATGGCCTTTTTTAATCCAGAAAATATTTGGCTAAATACATTCTATTTTTGATCTATTTGTTGTTCACATGTTCTTTGGGAACCTCTGCTGCCTTTGCTTTTTCACTGTGGAAGATTTTAGGATAAAATATTTACATTTACTTCCTAGCTTTCTTGAAAGCCTTACCCAATTTGCATCCCAACCCACCTTTCCAAACTTCATTTTACCACTCCGTTCAGTATTTCCTCTACTTTAGCTAAACTGAACTGATTTTCCTTCTCTATGAAAACCTGTCATCGTTTCTCCATTCATGGGCTTCCCTTCATTGGAATTTTCCTCACACCCACCAATCCACACTAGCCCTCATCTCAGGCTATGTGGCTTTCTATTAAAGCACGCCAAGTCAAGTCCTCAATGCTATTAAGTAATAATGCACTGACTTGTTTTGGAGATTTTTTTTCTTTTTTGAACTCTGGAAGCAATGCCTTTTCTTTTAGGATAATTTTCTCTTTATAAAGTGTAGACCTTTGTTACCTTTTTCCTTTGAGAGTACTTATTCAAGTACTATTACTACAACTATTCTGAAATTCAATCACTGTCTTCCTTTTACTGACCCCTACTTTCTCCAATCTTTTCAGCTCTCCTTTTTCTTCATTAGCTTGGACTTCATGTCAATCAGTATTATTCAGGCCCCCTAAAGTTTTTGTCTTTTTTTTTTTTAATGTTTATTTATTTTTGAGAGAGAGAAAGAGAGACAAAGCACGAGCAGGGAAGGGGTAGAGAGAGAGGGAGACACAGAATCAGAAGCAGGCTCCAGGCTCTGAGCTGTCAGCACAGAGCCCGACTCAGGGCATGAACACACAAGCCTTCGAGCAGTGAGATGGTAACCTGAGCTCAAGTCAGCCGGATAAGGGACAGAGAGAGAGAGAGAGAGAGAGAATCCCAAGCAGTCTCTCACTGTCAGCACAGAGCCTAACCAGGGCCTCGAACTTGAGCTGAAATCAAATTTGGATGCTTAACTGCCTGAGCCACCTAGGTACCCCTTTTATCTTTACTTTAAACCCAACCTTGCATGAATCCTCCTTACTGTGACTCATCTTCTACTTTATAAAAAATATATACCTATATAGAAACAACCCGAGGAAGTCTCTCTGATTGTCCCTGCACATCCATACATCCCATTCTAGTAGAGGTATTCTGAATGCTCCTATCTGAAGAAATGTCCCCTGTGTCTACAGATTGCACCCACTCTTGTTTTAATAGACACTTTATCCTACTCTGACCAGCCTATCTTTTCTCTCTCGTATATTAAATTCCTGCTCATTGTCCCAGAGATCCTACACATAGTCAATTTTCTCTAATGAGTTAAACAAACAAAGAAACAAAAACAAACACAATCTATAACAAAAAATCCAAACCCCAGTTACTCAGGCTAATCTCTCCTCCCTTCTTTAGTCAGTGCCCTACACCCAAGATCTCAATTTCCTTGGCTCCTACTTACTGTTCAGTTCATGCTAACATGGCTTCAGTTATCATGATTCTATGAAATAATTTTCACCACTGATACCAATGACTCTGTGTTGATAAAGATAACAAATATTTTTGAAGTACTTTTTTCATATCTTTGTAGCATTTGATGCAGTTAACCACTGCTTAAAATTCAGTCCTTCCTGAGGCTTTTGGGTGGCTCCGCTGTTGAGCATCTGACTCTTGATTCTTGCTTAGGTCATGATCTCATGAAGGAGATGAAGCCCCGCATAGGGCTCTGTGCTGACAACACAGAGCCTGCCTGGGATTCTCTCTCTCCCTCTCTCTCTGCTCCCTCTCCCCCCAGCAAATAAATAAAACTTAAAAAAATAAAATAAAAGGATGTGGAAAAAAAACACACTATCCTTCCCATCATTTCTGTGACAGGATTTTCTCCTAGTTTTCTCCTAACCCTCTGGCTACACTTTCTCTATTTCTTTTGTAGTCTTATCCTCCTCTACCTGGCCAATAAATTTAGAATTCCTCAAGGCTCACTTCAAATTCTCTTCTCTAACAACTGTATATTCTCTTCTCAGGTAATCTCATCTATACTCAGGGATTTAATTACCATGGGCGTTCTCTTTCTCAGATTTATCTTTTCAACAAGACCTACTACACTGAGTCTTTTTTTAAAGTTTATTTATTTATTTTGAGAGACAGAGAGAGAGAGAGAGAGAGAGAGAGAGAATCCCAAGCAGGCTCCATACTGGCAGCTGACAGCATAGACCAAGAGTCTGATGCGTAAGAGACTGAGACACCCAGGTGCCCTATAGACCAACTCCTCTGAGTCTTATCCAATCTGTTTTATACATGGTAGCTCAAGGGATATTTTAAAAATAAGAATTTGTCTTTTGAGGCCCTCTACTCCAGATGTTCCCATTCCTGCTTCAGATTCTTGAATAATTTCCCCTTGGGATCTTCCCATGCTAAGCTCTTCCACTTCAATCACCCAGATGTCTTTTTGATTCATAGGAATCATCATGATTCCTCCTACTACACATCATTTTCACATGCCATTTCCTTTTGCTTAGATGCGCTCCCCTTGCCTCTTTAAATTAAGTCCAACTCATCCTTGGATGTCAGCTAAAGTATAACGTCCTCAAGGTAGATTGCCTCGACCTTTCTGACTAGAATAGCCCCTCATATATGTATGGCATACGTCTCCTTCATACCATTTTGCAGAGTTATCCATTTATCTTTATTAGTAAGACTATTTTATTAATATCTCTCTTCCTTCCCAAGGGCAGTTACAAGGTCTTTCTTTTTTTGGAAAAGAACAGAGCCTAACACAAAATAGTAGTTCAATAAGTGTTTGGTGGGTGAATGAGTGAATACATGATGAATTCTTCTTTCAGTCTATGTCACTCATCAAAACATAATACCTTTGTCATGGTAAGAGTTCCATAAGTAGTTGTAGAATTGTGTGCATATATGTAATATATATATTTGCATAACTGAATTATATTTGAAAGAATATAAATATAGGATAGAATCTGTAACTTCGAACAACAGATTTACAATCCATTCAACTTTGTTCATGATTATTTTCAGATTGTTTTGTGTAGCATTTGAACAAGATTCATGGCAATTGGTTTTCTTTTGGATTAAGAAATATGCAGTATTGTCCTTCAACTCATTTATTAGAACATCTGATTAAGGTTGGCCATAGCAGTTTCTGTTTAAATTGAAATGTCACTTTGTTGTCCCTTTTAGACTGACATGAACTGACTAATAATTTACATTTTACATTATATTAAACCCCAAGTTCTTCGAATGAAAAAGCTAGTACTGTCACACTTCTGGACTGTGGTTTTGATGAGCATATTTTTCCCACTCCCCAGAAAAAAGGAGTTATAAAAATTCAGTATAACATTATTCATTCATCTTGTTTTTGGAGCAGCGTGCATAAGATGGTAACTAAAAAGTTATTTTTTAGGGATGATTCATTTTAGCACATTTTAAAGTAATCATTACTTTGTGACCTTTCATTAATAGAGGAGATGCAGAAACCACAAGCAATAACCACTAATCACTAATTAAAGTCACTGATGGGAGAAATTTGAAAGAAAAGCTGTTTACAATTTGCTTTGAAGAAAATTCAGAAGTGTGGCCAGGCTCTGGTTAAGGTTACACATTTTATCTAGTCCAGGCGATCTAATACCCGAATTGCAGACTCTATATTAATCACCACTTCTAATTAAAACTTGAAAATATAACACTGCCTTTTTATTAAACAAAAATGGGTGTCAATTCCCGCTAATTAAAAAGGAAATTATTATTACAGGACAGGGTTCCAGGAAGTCCTAAAAAAATTTGCCAGGTTGATTTTGTAATAAATATTTTAATACAAACATCAATGAAATTATATTAAAGGTTAGAAATGAATGAGCAAAAATACCTTATTCCTTATATAATTATAAAGTAACATTTAATCTTCTGCCTGGTCTTGCTGCCTCCAATGTGGTTCTATCAAAGCTCTACTCTCTGTAGCCAGAGTGGTCTTTCTAAATGCTAACTAGATTGTATCTTTTTCTTTTTTGAAGTTCTTTGATTCCTCTCCCAGCATTTAGAATTAAGTCCAATGTCTTCAAGTTAAAAATGCTGGCCCCCCACGATCTAGATAGAACTTGTCTATCATTCCAGCTTTAGTTAAAGCCAGAAATACACATATGCAAAATCTCACCCTCCAGTCACGTGCAAGTGAATATCATTTGTCACATGCTTTATGTTGTTTTCTTTCCCTGATCATTCACACGCCCGTTTGTATTCCGTGTAAAGCCCCTCCCTTTCTTCATCAAATTTCTGCACTTTTTTTCCAAAACGTTTTCAAATTAAACTGAATATTATCCAGTTCAAATATCACCTCCTCCAGGATGCTGATTCCTGATGTCCCAGTTCCTTTTAGATTTCCAGAACACTTGACAGTAAAACTCAGTCACAGACTTTGTGGCTATAAGCATTGATTTATTTGTCTGCCTCGGGGCAAAACTGCACATACTTTGAGGACTAAATCTTCTTTAATTTAGTATCTGCTGGCCCCTAGTATACTGTATTGTTTTGCTAAATACTTACATATCCAGTGTCATATGCCAGTCCCTTAGCCTGAATCTGCAGACACAAAGATTAAAGACCCCTAGCTTGGAGCTGTAGACACAAAGATTAAAGACTCACAGCCCCCACCCAGATGATTGGATCACCTATAGACAGAAAAACAGTCAAGATGTAACATTTCTAATTGCTGAGATAAATAAGTCTCAATTTTGAAGACTGGCTAATAGGAAAGCTAAGAACATAATCATGAAACGGTGATGAGAATCACAAATTTTTACAATTTATTATATGATTAAATGCTTGCATTCTAAATCGGTGACTCCATTGTACAACTGTAACTTCATGGGCCAAAACTGAAACTCAAACTCTTCTTCTTGGTCTTATACTATTTTCCATCATACATGGCATATGCAGTATTTTATTTGCTGGAATCTTTGGTTTCACGGCTCAGGTCCTATCCAGCCACCTTGTTGATGTCCTTCCTAAGACAGAAGCATTAGTCTGATTTTTCAGTTGGAAACTAAATAGAAAACTTTAGGATTGGTGGTGGAGGCTGAGACTGGTGTTGGGTGGGGACAAAAATAACTTGCGGGGCTAGAGGCAAATGAAACACTTGCTCCTGGCAACTTCCCAAGCCTCCCAGTGGTAGATGTTTATTACATCTCTTAATAGTTTCAGTAGCAAAGCTTTTGTCCCAGAGTGTGCTGGCAGCTACTCTGTTAATAGAAGGATTACCAGTGAAACATCATCTTTCTATTAGGATAACCCCAGGCTGGGGATTTGTCTCCAAAACAAAGGTGCTGCTTCCAGTCCACACTCAAAACGATGTGCAATGTGCTGTATCAAGGAGAGATGATCTTGTTACTCAACTTAAACCTGATGAGGAAAGTACTGTGGGCCTCCTCTGGAGGTTTAGCATGGTCAATTTCCCATCAGTGACTACAGGGGGAAACATTCTCTAAAAGGTTAAAGATGTAATTAACATTGCTCTTAAGAGGATGAAAAGCTGCAATTTGCTGTATCTACTTCAAAATAGTCTTATTATTGTGCAACTCTGACAGCTCTACCAAGAGGTAGTACCTATACAAGTGAGGATATAGATTTTGGTGAAATTGGTCAGTAGTAACTGCCTTTGGCTTGTAAATTTTACAAAAATACCTGTGCACATTTGCTTAAAAATGAAATTGTAATAGAAAAAAAAGATTCACTCATGTAAAGTACCATGTCAATGGTGTTTCAGCTGAAACTTTCTGTTGTTGTTTTTGTTTTTCTCTTTGCCCATTTTTGGGTGACAAGGACACATTACTGACATAACATTTTTCTGAGTTACCTCATCCATTCCAAGCTACAAAAGTATCCTAATCAAAGTGCCTGTATGCGGTGTGGCAAGTGGTGCCGTGACGATACACAGGCAAGTAACTCCACAAATTGGACAGATCTTGAGATGAGGGAAGCTCCATGACACTGAAATCTTATTAAAAAAAAAAATCTGGCATTGTTCCTAGAGCTCATGGCTCTGTGCCACTTAATGAAACACTCATGATAGATGAGCAGTCTCCCTGTCATGCCTATAAAGGAATGCTTGATGATTTTATTAACACAGGCAGTGCTGAAACCTCTATTTGATGAACATTCTAATAAGGCTGCCCTCTATGCTAGCGAAAGTTCAGGGAAATAACAAGGAATAACAAATAGATGAAAGAAGACATAGTTTTGATCATAACATCACAACACATTGCAGGTGTCTGACTTAAATAATCATGTGTTCTGAAACAGTATGCAATGTATAGAATTAGGCCCAGAGAAAGAGAAAGTGTGATTTTCAACTTGCAACTGGCAAGGGAACAAGACAATAACCCTTTAAAAACAACATCTTGATTTTGAAAATTTCATATTTGTATTCTGAATTTTTTTTTTTTTACTATTTTATGTTAATCAAGAATTCCTTCCCTGGAATTAAGAACCCAAATACAAAATGATCTATTAAAAGTTGTCCTTGCTCAATGAGAAACTAACAAGGCAGTGTAGGAATCACTGTAGCATAGATATGGAAATTGTTGTCTAAAGTCCATAAACCTGTTTAGATGAAAAGCTTAGACTTGGTGGTTAGCTATTAACAAGTAATACTTTGAAAATGAGGGAAGTGCAAATGTGCAAATGACATACTCTTTGTATTTGGCATGCCTTTTTCATTTAGAACTATTAATGTCCTTGTCAATACCACTTCTGCCTACTTCAATATCACCCACCATCTGCTTAGCCCATTACTGCTAATAATCCCTTATGATCTAGCTTAGAAGTCATACATTCTTGGAAGCCTCCCTTAGACCCACAACTGCCTCTCTGACATGCCAATGCTTCCCATCTTACATTGTATTTAAATTGCCTATTTACTTTCTTGCCTCAATGAAATTATGACTTCCTAGAGGACAGAACTGTTGACCTATTTAAAATTATAACAGATTTTATCACCTAACGTAGTATGTTTGAATGGGTAAATTAATGAAAGTATACATGAATGTCTGCATTCAGTATGCAAACCAGCCTTGATTTATAAAATCATATTTGAAATATGTTCTGAAATAACACATGTATTTTGTATATGATAGAATTGAGGTGGAAAATTTATTTGACTGTTAAACAACCGATCATAATACATTTACTGGATAGAAAAATGGAAAAGGAATAATCATTTGATCCCTCTGAAATACGCAAATACACATATGTTGGAATGAATTTTATATATGTGTATCTGTATTTTTCCACATCTCTGATATAACATAATAGATCTATATCTGTATGCCTGTACCTATGTCTGTATATCTGTATCTATCTAGGTATATAGAGATCTTTTCAACAGCATCTCTGCAACATTAGCATTTATTATACCCCAAAGACTTATGATATATTTATTCCCTTGGACATGGACGTCCAGGAAAAAATTCTAGTAATCTCAGCTCTATAAAAATGAAAATATATTGAACAATATGTTATTTCATACAAAATATAGAAGGCTTAAAAGATACACATCTTTAGATATAAATTTTTATTGATTATCCAAGGAAGCCTTGAAAGCCAGCTTTAGCCATAATTTGAGAAATTTAATTGTTTCTTTTCTTTGGAGCGAATTCCTGTGTGAATATCTGTATTTACATATCATTCATTCCAGAGCTTACACTGAATTTCAAAGAAAGGTGTTTTTTTTTGTTTGTTTTTTAGTAAAAGCTATGAACTCAATTATAAAATATGTAATGTTTTGAGAAAGTACATGGGAGATACAAATTTATGCTGCAATAAAAAGTTGGTAAATGTACATGATACTAAATGCATAAATTAGATTTATGTGTTACACCATACATTTATAAATATATAGTTTACAATTCTGCCAATTAAAGAGAAAAGCAATCATCTTTGATAATCAGTTTATGTTCACTGGCTTCTTGTTTTTAACTATTACTTTGAATTATTCTTAGAAAATATCTCTTTACTTCTGGATAATATATATTATTGATGTAGTATATGTTTCAAAATATTGTCAGAATAAATATAAAACATGAATCTTAATAAATTGTATATCCAGTATTGTTACATCATGGAAAATAATATCAATTCCACTATAAATTCAAATTATATCTATCTATCTATATCTATCTATCTATCTATCTATATATCTATCTACATAATCGTACTATTCCAATTTATTACTTCAATTACACATTCTATGAATAAAATGTATTTCCCTCAAGGTAATATGCGAAATCTGATTCAACATTTTATGAACTTAGAAATACTCCTAGTATTAGGCTCATAGAACAATTATTCTTTTAATTGAGACATTAGTCTTTTTTGATGATATCTTTCTTTGCCAATTGTTCAGCATTTATACAAAGGCTCTACTTAAAATTTAAGTTAAAAGTAGTAGACAAAAAAGTATTTAACAAGGTCATTCTTTAAATTTGAAGAGTTCCTGCACTTTGCAATGCATCAAACAGTAATTTGTAACTGACAGTTTTCTTACCTAGAGTGCTTCTCAGTCTAGAGATTGTTCTCCAAAGACAGTCAGCTGGGTAAATGTCAGGAGCTCAAAAAGTAAATTATAGTGCAAACAGCGTTGATATTTCTATGAATGGAAGAAAAGCATATTTATTTTTAAAATGTAGAATTTTATTTAAAACAAGTGAAAACCTTCTATTGTGACCTTTACAAGATTCCAAACAGTGACGAATTTGGTCATTACAAATAACCTTTTCCAGAAAGAGCTTTACCATTCGGGACTTTCATTTGGTAATATATGTGAATTAATTTCCTTTCCACAAAATAACTCATGATATTAAATTTTTTATGAGATATTTTATCCCAGATATTACAGTTTATACACACTTTAGAAGGGGAAAAAACTAAGGGAGCGAATATATGGTAGTCATTCATTTTAAGTCATGTGGAGGAAATCATTCAGTCATATTCTTTTCTTCCTTCTCTACAGAATGATATTGTATCTGTGTGAACTTTGTCAGGTAATTATTTCTCCCAACATTCATTATAGAGCTTAGTAGAATTCTATTTGGAAGCTTCATTCTAAGGCAGTTTGCACCTTAACAAACAGGTTGGAATCTCTGAATGCATTAAGTCATTTGTTTCGAATCTGGTACTACTTTTTACTATATAAATAATATTGCGTATGGTGGTCTAAGGTTATTTCCCAAGTTAGTCTTCACTATTTTTTTAACTCATGGGGACTCAAAGAGAGTGTGTATATGTGTGTGTGTGTGTATATATATATATAAAATATATATATAATATATTTTAGAATATATAAGATTATATAAAATATATATATATTTTAGAATATATATATATTCTATATATATATAATATATTTTAGAATATATAAGATTATATAAAAATAAATATAAAATTATGAAAATAAATAAAAGAGTAGACAAATATTAGAAGTCCTAAGCAGATTGCATACTAACATCTCCATGCAAATACGGGTTTAGAAAGGCAATGAACTTTCTTAGCCATTGTTTAAAGTGTTAGCCACAAATTCTATCCTTTTATCCATTTTACATTTCTTTATAACCTTTATATTATTGATATTATATTTGTTTATTTTCTTCTTCCCCTGGAATAAAAGCTTCATTGTTCATATGTTTCTTTTGTGTAAGCTCATGTGGAATCCCCCAGGAGCTAGACAAGTGACCAGCATATGGTAGCACTAAATAAATATCTACTGAATGAATGGATACATGAATGAATACTAATGCAAGGGCTTAGTGGCTTTGAAACATGATTCACCGTCCATCAACTGATGAATGGATAAAGAAATTGTGGTTTATATACACAATGGAGTACTACGTGGCAATGAGAAAAATGAAATATGGCCCTTTGTAGCAACGTGGATGGAACTGGAGAGTGTTATGCTAAGTGAAATAAGCCATACAGAGAAAGACAGATACCATATGTTTTCACTCTTAGATGGATCCTGAGAAACTTAATAGAAACCCATGGGGGAGGGGAAGGAAAAAACAAAAAGAGGTTAGAGTGGGAGAGAGCCAAAGCATAAGAGACTCTTAAAAACTGAGAACAAACTGAGGGTTGATGGGGGGTGGGAGGAAGGGGAGGATGGGTGATGGGTATTGAGGAGGGCACCTTTTGGGATGAGCACTGGGTGTTGTATGGAAACCAATTTGACAATAAATTTCATATATTGAAAAAATAAATAAATAAAAGAAACATGATTCACCTTGATAATACATGCTTATATAAATTCGATCTTACACACTGTAAACAAGAATAAACTATCTCTTACTGGGAAGAAAGTTTTAGACACCTATTTAATAACTGCTTTGCAGATAGATTTCTTGTTTGAATCAGTTTTCCCTAGTCCAAATCTTCTACACAGATTTGGCTTTCTCTTTGGACCTTATTTCAAAGACAAGACTCAAGTCTTGGTCACCTGTTTTCTCTGCTTCATGAATTGGCTACTATGTGGTTTGAAGTTGCATAGGGGGACAACAAAGTGGATGAGAGAGACAAAATTTCGTTTTTTGTTTTTTTTTTTAATTTTTACTTATTTATTTATTTTTAATTTTTTTTTAATTTTGTTTTACTTAAATCCCAGTTAGTTAACATATAGTGTAACAATGGTTTCAAGAGTAGAATATAGCAATTCATCACTTACGTGTAGCACCCAGTGCTCACCACAACAAGTGCCCTACTCATGCCCATCACCCATTTAGCTCATCCCTCCACCCAGTACTCATCCAGCCAGCATAAGAGACTCTTAAATACAGAGAACAAACTGAGGGTTGCTAAAGAGAGACAAAGTTACTGTGAAGGCCCTCTACTGAGAAGTAACCAAGGACAAAAAACATTGAAAAAATAAAATGAGAAAAAAAATGTCCATAGTCAACTTACACTACATTGCATAAGTGAATTATTTTCTCTTTTAGTATGTTTGGATCCTGAATAGATGGGAGAAAAGTATACATGCTTTACCTATAAGTGTGTCAAAAAGGACTATGGAAATGACAGAGGCGATAATACAGCCTATTGTTAATGGTGCTGGGCAACCATATTTCCCAGTTTCTTTGTTTCAGAGACAAGCACTCAAGTCATGCCTACAGAAAATGTGTCCCTTTATTGGAACACAAAAGATGCATAAAAACATAAAGTATTCTTAATGCTCATTTTGAACAGAGATAATATGGGACTTGAGCTTTACCTTAATGAATACTGACCTGGAAGTTTATTTGTTTTGAGGATTAGTGTGATTCCACACAGGATTTCAGGTACATTAATGAAATGCATACAATGAAAAACAATGGTAAAAGAGTAATAATGAATCAGAATCAATCTGTGAACTAGTGTGTAAAGGCCAGAAGTTTAATTGTATCAAATATGACATGGTTACTCACAATTTTCACAAATATTTATTAAGCACCCGACTCATGCCAAGTGCAAAATAAGAAGAGCGAATGAATATGATAGAAATCCTGATTTTAATTCCACACACTTATTTTTTGTAAGTACCTAGACTGTTACAGGCACTACGAAAACTACTGAGGACTTAAAGATAACTACCCTACTGAAATTTGGCATATACCCTCCCTGCCAACTCAAATTCCAGGTTGCAATTCATTTCCACTTTCTCCTCATTTAAATATTATCATTTCTATAATTTAAAAACATTTCTTAGACATGTAATTACCTAATATATTTAATATTGTACTGGTGAAGTATATCAAAGTCACGTAGACTGTAATAGTTTTGCTTTTACTATGAATATTTACATCCTGAGTGTATAAATATAACGCAAACTTAAATCAATATACATCTCCAAGAACCAGGTACTTTGTGAGATTTTATGCCTAGAACCATACTCTGATTTGAAAGAATATTTTCAGTGAAGATGACAGGCATTTATAATATAAAAATGAAAATTCAAAGAGAAGATAATAAGAATGTCTGTGGAAGAATACATGTTTTCAAATTGTTTGACTAAACAACTAGTACAATGGGGTTTAGATTGCAGCTGAAAATAATAGTCACTTCTGGGGCACCTGGGTGGCTCAGTCAGTTAAGCATCTGACTTCAGCTCAGGTCATGATCTCACAGTTTTTGAGTTTGAGCCGCAATTTGGGTTCTGTTCTGACAGCACAGAGCCTGGAGCCTGTTTAGGATTGTGTGTGTGTGTGTGTGTGTGTGTGTGTGTGTGTGTGTGTGTGTGTGTGTCTGCCCCTCCCCTTCTCACTCTTTCTCTCTCTCAAAAATAAATAAATATTTTTAAAAAATTTAAAAACTAATAATAGGCACTACTCAGTGGGAATGTATTTTGTGGCAAGAACTATAATCTATCTCTAATCTTGAAAACAATTTTAGGGATTATATATTTTTCTTTCTTTCTTTTTTTTTTTGAAATTATTTTTTTAATGTGTATTTGTTTTTGAGAGACAGAGAGACAGAATGTGAGCAGGGGAGGGACAGAGTGAGAGGGAGACACAGAATCTGAGGCAGGCTCCAGGCTTTGAGCTGTCAGCACAGAACCAATGTGGGGCTCGAACTTACAAACCATGAGATCATGACCTGAGCTGAAGCTGAACGCTCAAACTGAGCCACCAGGCGCTCCTGGAGATTATATATTTTTCTGATTTTATATAAGTTGAATGTAGTCTTAGGGAGTTTAAGACTTGCTAGAAATCAGGTACAACTAGAGAGCTGGGGTTTCATTTCTCAGGGTTTCCTCAAGACTTCAAAGTCTTAGCTCTTTCCACTAAATATGCTGACTCTCAATCCTTAATTGATTGAACTAATCAAAAATGACACTTAAGACCAAATTACTTAGAAGTACCCCTTTAAAATCCTCCTTAATAACACTGATCCCACCAATCATCATCTTACTGTCTGAATACTCCAGAAGTTTTTAGCATCTTTACCTTTTTAGAAATAGTTTGTCTTACAGCATTTTTATTTACTTACTTGTTTTGGCTCCTTTACTAAATTATATTATGGAATACTGACATCAAGTTTAAGCATATATTTAAAAAATAGAACTCTGTGTAAATCTTTATCCCTTGGCCAACTCAGCATATCAGAAGGATTTTTACATATTAGCTTATCACAGCAAAACTCATTACTGATTATATAATATTAAAAACCTTCTTCTTTCCAAGCTGCCTGGATCACAAAGGTGCCCTAGCTTGCACCTGTCCTAATGGCATTATATGTATCTCCTCAAGAAGGAAGGGACATTTTTAATTGATTGTATGTATAGACATACAAATCCCTTGCAATATGAATAGTCTTCCTGTGGTTGGCAGAAAAATTATTCCCTCCTTCCCAAAGATGTAGACATCCTAATCCCTGGAACCTCTGATTATTTTATGTTACCTGGCAAAGCAGAGTTAAGATTGAAGATAGAATTAAGATTGCTAATCAGCTGATTTTGAGAAGGTAATCCTATATTACCAGGGTGGCTCCAAAGAGATTGCAAGAGGGATTCAGAGAGATAACTATGGAAAGTATCCCAGTGAATGTGATAAAGGTTGGATGAGCCATTCTTGCTTTGAATATGGCAGAAGGAGAGCATGAACCAAAAATGCAGGCAGACTCTAGAAGCTGGAAAGGCAAGAAAAAATGGGTTCTCCCATAGAGCCTCCAAAAAGGAATGTAGCTCTTCCAACATTTTGGTTTTAGCCCAGTGAGACTCATTTTGGATTTCTGAACTATAGAAAAGGAAGATAATAAACTTGTGTTGTTCTAAGCCACTACATTTATGGTAATTTATTATAGCAACCATAGAAAATTAATACACCTCCTTTGACTGCTGTTCCTTCCAAGGCAATAGCAATTTGGTAGATGTCAGCATATAAGTTTGTGTCAAATTCAGACTTCCTTTTTTCTGTAATTCCTTCATTGGAAGACCAGGAAAGAGACATTTTTCCCACAGTAAAGTTCTGGCCTTGTGCTGTAGTCACAGGGTACAAATCCTGATTATATGCTTTGAAAGCCTGTTACATTCTTTTCTGTTAGTCTTAAACATACTTTTTTTGAGAGAATGAATTGCTGAATGAATAAGCATAAAAGCAACCTAATGTTTATCCTCCTACTAGCACATGTGTGAATTTTTCTTCCCAGGGCAAAAAGTTCTGATTTTCTTCTGATGGAACAAAAAGAGTTTGCCTAGCAATATAAAAATTTGAATTGCTTTAACTCTAAATGACTCATGTTTTCTAATTTTCAGAGGAGAGTAAAAATAAAAACATCAGACCAGTTTCTTCATCCAAACAACATTTAGAAGATACAATGCAAATTTTAACATATGCATCTATTATCCCAAATGCAATTATATTCCCCAAATTATATTTCCATGCTAGATCAGTACTGCTTTTATATTCCAGAAACAGGTAGTTAGTGTCATATGGTAAAAGAGAGAGAGAGAGAGAATACATGTAAGTTTTAGCCCCACAAGGATGTTCTTCAGCTTGTGCAATGTCTAGGACTGTGTAAAGAAAAACTTCTTTTAACTTATGCCCATTTGGGAAAAATCTACAATCAAGATTTTCTTTTTTATAAAATATTTTCATATTCTTGGGAACGTGGCAGGTGTGACATTCCTGCTTCCTTGGAAATTCAGAGGGACTTCTTGTGTTCCATTACCCTTTGTCATTTCCACTCTCTTTTCAAGCTGAGCCACCTGTGCTTTTATAATATTTACTTGCTTTTTGTGTTGGCCTCTTGTCTCTCCACTAAATATGATAGAGAAGTTGGCCTCTTGTCTTTTCCACTAAAAAACACTATTTGCCAGAAAAACACTTTATTTATTTTCTTCTTTGCTTTTTGGAACAGACAAATATGTTTGTTTGGTGTTTTTTTTTTTTAATGTTTATTTCTTTTTGAGAGAGAGCACAGAAGCAGGGGAGGGGCAGATAGAGAGGGAGACACAGAATTCGAAGCAGGCCCAAGGCTTTGAGCTGTCAGCACAGAGTCTGATGCAGGGCTGGAGCCCATGAATTGTGAGATCATGACCTGAGCCAAAGTTGGATGCTTAACCGACTGAGCCACCCAGGTGCCCTGGAACAGACATATATGTTTTAGCATCCTCCTTTGAGTTATGAAGAGATTTGAAGATAAGAGATGAAGCCAATGACTTCTGAATGCAATAGCACCTATTGTTCACACTAATCATCTCAATCTTCCCTCAGGAATAGTCATGATCTACAGAAGGAATCTGCCTCTTAGAAAATCAGCACCTAACCCGGGCCTGCAGTCCATTTCTTTGTATCACACCTGGTGTATGGCTCATTTTCCCTGAGTGGTTCCATGAGTCTAAGCTTCAGGTATTTCCCAGGGGTGTATGAAAAAGGCATGTAGGTAGGCCAGAGAGTAAGCATGGACCAAACTATCTGCTTTATTAATGACTAGCCAACATCCGTCCTATTGTTCCCTAGTTACCTCATTCCATTTGTTATTATTTAGCGAACAATTCAATTGTGGTGGATATAACAATTTTTGAGAGTCAGGTATAGTAAGTTTTATGAAAAAGTAATAATGCAGATTAAGGAGGATAGAGAGTGATGGGGGGGGGGACTACTTTTTTATTGAGCAATCCAAGGTTTCTTTGTTCATCTTCTGAACAGAGAAGAAAAGAATATGAATAACTTGGTAAGGACTATTGAGACAGAGGAAACGGGTTTTGCTTGTTGGTGGCCCAGCAAGGAGTGAAAGAGATGGAAATAACAATAAGTAATAGTCTCAGAGAGAATGGAGGACCTAATTAGTAACACTTCAGATGGAGATCTGTTGGGTAAAAGCTGGACTGGAGTCAGGTCTTCTACTTCCACAGTCTAAACCTTGAGATCTGCACACTTACATATTCCCTTGGAGACTAATAGCTTAAGAACAATGATTAGAAGCCCAGGTAATTGGTTCATCTTAATGAGTCATGGACAGACAGTGACATAGCAAGTAGCAAAGACAATAGGGCACTAGAGAAATGTGATTCTGCCCGTTAGAAATGTGGCCCAATGGCTAGTAAATTTTGATCCACCGTTCTTTCTCTTTTAAGGAAAGAGTAAGTAAATGGGTGAAGATGGAGAGACCATCCATTTCAACCCTTAGTCATCCCATGATGCGTGTGTGGAAATCTTAAGGAAAAGTGAGTCTAGGAATAAAAAAAAAATATGTCCTGTTAAAACTTATCATTAGCTAGTAATGATGCAGCTTATCATTTTGAAAGTCATTTGATGTATGGGAGATGCCGTGGCATAAACCTTCTAAATAACACTGTTTTTAAGTGATTTGCCAATGATACCTATTTTGACAGCTTTGCTTTAGTCCATCCATAAGAAGACTGCTGAACAACCATTAATTGTGAACCATTAACTTAATTTTTTTTTATGATTCCAGGCAAAAATATGATAGTTTATTGACTATTAGTGTATTATTAATTTTTTAAATTAATTTTCTATAAATTTGATGAGAATAATCTCAGGCAGATGTCAAAATGGAAATTGATACTGTGTCAATATTTTTCTTATCTGTTTTTAACTGTCCATAGAAAATGATTAGTTACAATAATATTAACCTCCATATGCCTAATAATAACAACTCAACCCCATAGATGAACTAGTCTTTTAACAAAGGTAAGATATGACATGGTAACATGACCACTCCTCTTCACATAAACTCCAAACCATTTTTTTTTTTTTACTAGATGATGATTGTTTTGGATGAACTGTAAATGTAATTACAAATTTTTTTGTTTTTATCATATGAAAAAAGAATATGCTTACCAATGAATCATAGAAATGATGGGGAGGTTAATAATTTTGTAATTCTCCCCAATAAAAGTAGGTTTGCTTGTTCCTTTTTATTGAAAAGAATCACTTAATACATTCACATAAAAAATGCTTATAACAATGTTACCACACTAAAAAATAATCATTGTTAATGGTTCTGTGTAGATTCTTCCAAATTTTTTTCTGACATATATGGCATTTTAGAAAAATAGAATAATAATGTATATATTTCTTTGAATAATTTTCCCCACAATACAATATACTGTGGTTCTAGTTCCATGTCAAAAAATATACATGTATGTTAGCTCTATAAATGGCTTTATTCCTATAGTAGACATTTATATATATATTATATGTATAATATAATGACATATTTTAAAATGTGGACATTCCATATTTTGTTCAACCATATTATTATAAAGAAAATTGTGGTGAACATCCATGGATAGTGACTTTCACAGACTTTTGAGAGGGCAGTGTAGATGAAGGAAATTATTACAAGAACAATTTATCCATATTTTATAATTTTGGACACATATTGCTAAATTTTCTGTAGACAATTTATGTGATTTTTCCACTATCAATGTATGAGAGTGTTTATTACAAGACTGTCTATACTAGAAAATATTGTTAATTTCTTCATCATGTAAGAAAGAAGGGCAGATAAATGTTTTCTACAAAATAACTGGATTGGAAACAAAACTTTCTTAAAAATTAAATTTTATTAATGTTTTGATTATCAAAACAATTTCTCATTTTATTTATATATTTAGTTGTAAGGGAAGCTAAATATCTTCATATTGTTAATGTCTTTTTAAAATTTTCTGCTTATGTTCTTTACCTATTTTTTAAAAGATTTTTCATATTTATTTATTAGTACTCTTTATATTTTATGAACATTCACTATGTTATGATCTCTTCACATTTTCACTATTTGTGACATTTTTGTAAAATTGTCATTCTGCTTCTGAAATACACAAATTTATGATAATTCTGCTTCATTACATCTGCCTCTGTTGAGATCATATGTTGTTTGTTTGCCATGTTTTACTGTGGATGGATCTCATCAAACAACTAAAAATTTCAACTGCTCTTATAAGTTATCCGATTCAAGGAGAAATGACTCAGTTACAATGAATACTGTAGTTAATTTGTATTTGACTTACAAATATGTTCCCTCAAAAAAGGAAAGAAGAATATGAAATCTTCTGAATCTTATTATCCATTAAATTAATCATTTATTTTTTTCATCAATTAATTATCAGACGTCTCCAATATGTAGTCTACATTCTCTGGAGTCCAATGTCTGATCCTATTTCTGGCTACAGTGACCTACTAGGTGAAGAATTTCTGGGGCTTTTAGCTGTTTCAGTCCCACTCAAGTGCTTTTTCATGTAAAACTGTGTTTTATAGATTTTTTTTCAGTTGGCAATATCTCCACTTTTATAATTTGCTCTTGGTTTACCTCTTATTCAGTCTCCTTCAGCGACTTCTCTTCGTCCTCTCTCAATTAAGTCATGCTTTCATTCCTCAGGTTGTCTCAACAGGACCATCTTAATGATGGTATATGCTCATGTATATTCAGCTATCACCTCTGTATAGTTGATTCTTGGATCTGTAACCTTGACCTATGACTTGTAACCTCTTTAGAGGCCAAATAAATGTTGAATAACGAGTGAAAGAATGAAAAGGGTAATAACACACAACTTGGAATTAGAAAATCTGTGGTTTGTTCATTTATTCAACATTTATTCAACAACTATTTATTTGGCGTTTACTATTAATGAGTCAGTGCATGGTTATGGTGATAAATTAATATTTTAGTCCTAGGAAAAATCACTTTACTCAATTTTAAAGTGAGATTTATAATGCTTTCTTGCATTCAGGGTTTTTTGAATGTCAACATATATAATGCATATTAATTTGCTTACTTATATATAATGTTAAGAGAAATAAAAGGTAGGAAAGTTCACAATTTTTTTCAAAATAATTTGAGAAAAAAACAAAGAAAATTTGGAATGAAGTATTCAGAGCTGAAAGTTGTCAAGAAGCCCATTTATTAAAGTAGCCGGAGTGAAATTCGAGCCAGAGAGAAGCCTCTATTATGGTATACAACTGCATTGCCTTAAGACAGAATATTGGAATGTCTATAATATAATGTGATTTGAATTTAAGACCAGATAAAATAGAATCCTGTTGTGTAGTTTGAGAGTCCTCTTACGTGAAAAGACATATATTACTTGGTAAAATTCTCATAATAAAATAAAGGACACCAGGGAGTCTAAGAATGAAGTTCCCTTGATTGCTCAGTTAGATACCTGACTTCAGCGACCCAGTTCAGGACCTATCATCGTGCACACACACCCAGACATATCCTCTGAGATGGCAGTGGAGAGAGGAGAAATTGCTGTACCATTAACCACATTATAGGGGTAACCATAAGCCATACCCTGAAGTTAAAGATGAATCAGATCAGGGAAACTTTGAGTCTCACATGTGTTTCACACTGAAATTGACTAGGAAGAGACAAAATAATTGCTATTGTCTTTAACCCCTTGCATAGTGCAGCTTTGGACTTGCATTATGGCTTTTGGAAAGACTTTTCCCAAGTTTCTCAACACACGAACTGAGAATGCCCCCTTTTTTGCAAATCTCTGTTCTTACAAAAAGGTGGAGGAAAATCAGAGAACATCAGAGGCAGATCGTATGTGATGACTGTCTTTCGTTGAATTTTGACTTTGAACTAGACTTATTACCACTGAAGATGCACTCTCTAAATAAAAATGAAATATTTACTTTTCTGATTATAAAAGGAATAAATATTAATGATTAAAAATATAGAAAGTTGCAGAAATTTTAAATAAACAATAAGATGAACTCACTAATGAAGAAGATGTCTTTCTAAAAATTGGGTTTTTAAAATTTTTATACATTTTTTCTGGTTTAATACTATGATGTAAGCATTTCATGGTGTTTTGTAATACTTTTGAATACTTTTTTTTGAATACATAAAGTATTCTTAATAATGTATGGAAGTCCATCCTTGAATGCATCTCAATTTCTTACATTGAACTATATGAAATTGCTGTGTGTCAAAAAGTTAAATATCAGCAATTTCATATCATAAACCTAATATATAACAAATTTTTAAAGACTGGTTATTGAAGTAGTTTCTAATGTTTTAATATTTTACATTTTACTTTTTTTATGTTGTTGGGAAGTTAATTGCCTGGATAATAAGTATTTAAAATTTACTCATAGGATGCTATTAAATATTTTTATCCTATTGGCATTGTATTAGTCCTGAAGTACTAGATTAAAAAATAGAATTTAATAACATATATTTTAGTATAATAAAATCTGTAGTAATATATAATCACAATGTATGGAGTTTGTCTTTGATCATTTGAGTATGTAGGATTCGAGTTTCTTATGTATATAATTTGTTGGGCTTTCGATTATTCTATGAAGATAAATTCTGTTTATATTTGGACAAATTGATCTGAAAGAATATTTCTGCTTCAAGAGTATTCCTCGTTCCACAGAATTGTATCATTTAATAAAATTTTATTTTAAATTTAGGTTTGATTTTGCAGATGCTATGAGACTCAAGGATAGAAGAAAACAATATAGGAAAACACAACCTTTATTAATTTCTTACCATGTGTCAGATACTTTCTACTTGTTTATTCATTGATTTAGTAGTCTCATGATCACACACTGATTGATAGGGCATCGAGTTGCCATATTTAAGAAAAACAAAGAACAAAAAAAAGATGTCAAATTTGAATTTCAAATAGAAAACAAAAAACTTTTTTTTTTCAGTATAAGCATGCTACATACGATATTTGGCATATAATTATACCAAAAGTACTCTTTTTCTGATATTCAAATTTAACTGGGCTTCCTGCATTTTCTATAGCAATTTAAATAGGAACACGTTTAACCTTTTAACAGATTTTTCCATATGGGTTGAGCAACTTACAGTCCAATGTATATGAGTTATTTGAAGATTGGGAGGGCACCTGGGTGGCTCAGTTGGTTAAAAGACCAACTTTTGAGTTTGGCTCAGGTCATGGTCCCAGGGTCATGGGATGGGGCCTTGGGTTGAGCACTGTGCTGAGGGTGGAGCCTGCTTAAGATTTTCTCTCTCTTCCTCTCCCCTTCTCCCCTGTTCCTTCTATTGCTCCCTCTCTCTCTCTCTTAAAAAAAAAAAAAAAAAAGAGTTATCTAAGGCTTTTGTTAAAATGCAAGTTCTTATTCCTAACAAACTTCCAGGTAAAGTCAATAGTTGCCTGCTGCTGGCCAATTTTGAGTTACAAGAAATGTGTGGCAGGAAAATAAAAGAAGAAAAAAAGAAAGAAAATAGAAAAATAGAACAGATATCCTACATAGTAAAAGAGTTGGAAGAGTTAAGGCAATAGCTTTAATTCATGTATTGTTGTTCAAATATAAAAACTAATCCCCTACCATAAAGAATAAAATCAAAGCAAATGCAAATAATTAATATCTGATTCACTTATCATATAAAAAATTTTAATTAAATTATCTTAATTCTTTGGAAGAAACTAAGAAAAAAGAAAAACCAGCAATTAACAACACAAATAATGTGGTAGCTATATGCACACAAATGCATGAACACACACACACACACATATGTATATGTAAATATATAGATATATTTTCACAAACTCCCACCACCTGGTAATTCAGCTGCCTTAATACATTAAGGTGGATATACAGACATAAATATCAAGGTAGAGTTTTAACTGCCTCTGTGGATTGTCCCAATCATGAAAGTAACCCCTACACCTGTCAGAGTCAGCAATTGGTCACTGGGAAAGGTACAGATGAGACCAGGTTAATGAAAGAATGCACTGTAATAGAAAAGACAGAGAGTCAAAAATGTCTAGTGTAACTATCTGTTAGGGATTAAAGCATCTGTTCATCTTCTTTTTGAGAAAGAAGGAGATAGGATTAAGTGAGGAAAGATGGAGAAAGATGAAAGAGAGAAGAAACTTTAAACATGCTACCCGACAGTGAGGTTTGAGATTGTAGGGAATTGTATAGTGCATGTTATTTCCTATAATTTAGTATGCCTCTCCAACCTGGACAGGTGTTCAGTAGCTTACTGTGAGTGTTGAGAATTCAACACGGGGACCAAGGTACATAGCTGTGGGAATCTCTGTCAAGTCAATGAAAATAATTACACCCATGCAGTTAAGAATCCTGCTAATTCCAAATAGATATTTTGAGAAGGATTAGCCCATATGGTCATGCTTAAAGTTACATATTTTTTTCTTGGATTAAAATTATCCCACTTAGAAAGTTGAAATTGATTTTTTTTCTATTAAAAGAAGCATTTAAATCTATGTAAACAGTTTGCTAGCAATTTGCCTTTCAAAAATATCAGTTCAAAATAAGGATGAGTTTTGTAAGGGTAACTCCTACTGAAATTGTAGCAGTATATGTTAACAACCATCACCATTAAAATGTAGGAAAATCACCACTACTAAGAAAAAAAGGTAATGGAGTCAGTATTACCCTTATTCAGGGTTGTCTAGTCCAAAATTTATTATATATATATATATATATATATATATATATATATATATATATCTTTCATTTCACTATGGATTAGGAATTATTGATTTTTTCTAATGTGAGGGTTTTTTTTTTGTTTTATACTATAAATTCTGGAATAAAATGAAGCTTGATTTGCTTAAGCTAGTGGTTCTCAAAGTGTGGTCAGGCATAACAGCATAATGTAACAGGCATAACTTGGGAACTTGTTAGAAATGGAAATTACTGGTCTCCCTCCCAGACCTATTTAAAAAGAACTCTTGGGTGTGGGATCAAGAAATGTCTATTTAAATGCCTCCGTGGCTTTCTCATTTTCCCTAAAGTTTGAGAAGCAAAGTCTCAAGCAATGATTGCTTCCCTTTTTAAGATTTTCTGTTCTTCAACATGTTTCTGAAAATCCCTAGAGAATTCCTTAGGGACAGGAGTGACTCTTAGCATTAGGGTGAGCCGATGACTACTTTAATCTACCTGTTTTTGATTGTGAAGTAATTTTGAATACCACAACTTTTTAGTAGCATTCCTAAATGGTAATGTCCCTGCATCATGCTCACAAATATGGCTTGTGGAAATGAAATTGTATTATGTAAATATGTAGCTTTTTTTTTTTAAAAAAATAAAACTGGTGTAAGGTTTAGGAGAATTTTGTTTACAGAATTTATTTACAAGTAGCAACTCAAAAATGTATTATGCATTATATAAAATATAAACCAGTTACACTATTACTTCATTGAAACTATAGTTATTGCCAACTTGTGCTGTTGTAAATCTCGTGCTTGAATTACATTCAGAACCATTGTATAATAAGTGAATTGAGTCAGAATTATGCAGTGTCTTGATTACCAACAGTTAAAGAATGGAGTGGTTTATTTAAGATTGCCATCAGGAGAATTAACTCACAAAACGGGAGTTAACAGTCAGCATGGCTCTTAATGACCAACTCACACCGACTACAACAGTGAATCAATCTCCCATGGTTGATAACTAGAATGCAGTTGGTAAAGTACCTATGGTGTTATGTAAGGCCAGAAACGATCTTTGAATAGGGTTATGCAAAACGGCAAAAGTTAGTGACTTGAGAAAAATGTATCTGACTTCTTAAGTTGTATAGTTAAAGCTTCTTACAATAGAGAAAAATTTAAAGAGGTTTCAAGCTAGGAATACCTGCACATTTTCCCCCTTGTTTGACCTCACTACTGCCAGGCCACTAGGCCAAGGATATTAGGCTTTGCTGTAGGTACTTTTGTTTTAAGCTTATTTTTTTATTTTAGTAATTTCTGCACCCAGCATAGGGCTTGAACCCATGCCCATGAGATCAAGAGTCACATGCTTTTCCAACTGAGCCAGCTGGGGGCCCCTGCTCTGGTTTACTCTAAAGACATCTTACTTGCCTCGCACCAGTGCATGTAGGGATGATTAAAATACTCTTGGGGATGTTCCAAGTGCTTTCAATCCCTTCAAGAAAGGGCACTGTTTTGATGGAGACACATTTAATATTTATTCAAAATCACACAGTTATTTAAATTTGGTGCATGCCATGATTTAGAATTATAGTCTTACTAATGTGATGTAAAACTTACATAAGGTTGACAATATTCACATTTGTGGCATGTATTACATTTATGCTAATAAACTCGTTATGAATTGCTGATGTAGACAACAAAAATGTATTCAGTAAGGGTACTTCAGAATATATTTTTGTTAATTAGGATAAAATCATTTATTAAATTTATATTATTTTTCAAATAATTTGGTGTAATTTAGAAATTAATTGAATGTGACAATAAGCTTAAGAGTGTTGTTCATCAACAACTACAGTTTTGACACTGCTCCATAAGGCCACGTTATTGTTTGTTTTATTTAGCAAAATTGGGAGGTGCAGACCTGTCACTTAATTAAACTTGTAGCAAAAATATGAAATATTACACCTGTTAAGTTATTGCCAATGATTATTTAATAATAGAAATAGTAAAGCAAAGATTAGATTATGGTTATTGATATAATTAAATGTTATAAATTAATCAAAGTAATTAATCAATTGCACCAGTCTTTCAGATATGAAGTGTGAAGCATTTTATAAAATTAGCTTCACAAATATTCCAGTACTTGTTAGATTAAGAAAGTGTGTTCAGGGGCGCCTGGGGGGGCTCAGTTGGTTAAGCGTCCGACTTCAGCTCATGTCATGGTCTCTCAGTTCATGAGTGTGAGCCCCACGTTGAGCTTGCTACTGTCAGCGCAGAGGCAGCTTCAGATCCTCTATCCCTCTGTCCCTCTTACTCTCTGTCATTCGTGCTCTCTCTCTCTCTCTCAAAGAAAATTTTTTTTAATAAAAACAGGGGATCCTGGGAGGCTCAGTCAGTTAAGCATCTGACTTTGGCTCAAGTCATGATCTCACAAGTTCAATCCCCACGTCAGGCTCTGAACCTGCTTCAGATTCTGTGTTTCCCTCTCTTTCTGCCCCTCCCCTGCTCGTACTCTGTCTCTCTCTGTCTCAAAAATAAATAAACATTAAAAAAATAAAGTAAAATAAGAAAGTGTCTTCCAACTGGTGGTCAAAAAGTTGAAAGTGTTAAAAGCCAAATTTTGTAGGGAATGTTGCATAAATGGGCTTCAGAGCAAAATCCTTAGAATGTAGAGTATCTAGCTCCCAGGGATTATGAAAACCTTAAAACACCACATTATTTCAGTTTGAGATTACCACCACTCTTTAGCAAATTGCTGTATGATGATGGATATATAAATAAGGTGAACCATCAGTATTTAAGGATGAAAGGTGAAAATGGTAAGGAAATGTTAAAGATATTGGTCATAAAGCACTGCCTGGAATTCACCCTGACTTTAAAATCAGCCCCAGATAAATATGTCAATGGATGAGAAATACTACAGCAACCTTTAATCTAGCCAAATAATGAGATTGCTGTTGAAGATAAAATAAACCCATGGACAAGTTCTAAACTTTATCTTTCTCTAAGCCTAAGATTTTTCTTCCTGGAACTTATGTAACTTTGGAAAATAAAATATCCTTGGGAAAAAAAATAAAAATAATGTTCCCTTCTTTCAGCCCTGACATTTTCCCAGTCTCTGAGTCGATTTCTGTAGAGGTAGAATCACTTGGTCTTAAGCATTTAGGCTCAGCCCTGCCCCATGTGCTGACTGTCCTGATTCTTATTTGAGAGATATTTGAGAAACGATGCCAGCACTTATGTGATAATATCAGGGTATCTTATTCAATTGTGATTTGATTCTCAACTGGTACCCCATTCTGATAAATGAGTTTCTTCCACTAAATTCCTCTGCTTCTCTTAGGACCTTATCCTTCTAGTCATGATTCTCTGCCTATGTAATTGTGTAATTTGCCTTCATGTTTGTCTTTTTTCAACTGAAATAATATTATTTTCCTCTTTATGCTCCTCTTTCCCCCAAGTCTCACCTTCCTTTACTATTCAAAACCTAAGCCAGAGGTTAGATCCCTGCCACCTGCCAAGAGACAATGTGGATGCAAACTGCTTGCTTTGCGGCCCAGACTTCTGGTGCTAATTGTCGCTATATTGGGATATATATATATATCCAAACCGATGACTCCAGAACTGTGAGTCATCGGTTGGGATACCTCACTCCCCCATGTAGATTGCTTGGATGGTCGTTGCTTGAAGCATGTAACGTTCTAATATTCAGCTAAATGAGAAATGAAAGCTCTTTAAAGCAAGAAAGAAGAAGCCACAGATGTATATCAAGTGACAATTGTTTGCTATACAGGGTTTCACATGGGGCATAATATGCACCTACCGTGTCGAATAAGGCACATTATTGTTAATATCATCCACCACATGACTAGACTAGACTAAATTAGAAATTGTGGAAAGATGCAAAAGTGTACAATTTCCATTTTTGAGGATGTGTATTCTAGCTATTGAGGCAAAGATGAGAAGCATGTAAGGATGTTTAGAAGATAGTTTTAACAATAAGAATCAAATTGCCCCCAGCTTAAAAAAAAAGATGTACAAACATTTTTGACAATTGATTAGGGTGGCAATGGTATTAGGGCAAGGAATAGAATGTTTGAAACGTAACCAAATCTGTAATCATTTTCATTTTTCAACTGGTGGTATTCCATATTGACTGCTTTAGGTGCAGAATAAAGAGAGAAAGACAGCTTCGCTCTTTCCATATGTGGCATCCCTATTTCTAGCACCATACTCTTGTGAAAGGTAAAGAGTGATATTATCACTGAGTAGATTGCACATGCCTGAGAGTAAACAAGCAAGCAATCAAAACACCCAAGGCTGACACTAACTCTTCAGTGTGTAATACCTTCAGCATTTTAAATCTTTTTTGTAATTCAAACATTATCAGCCTAAACTATAGGAAGCAAACATTGCATAAATCTTCTCATTCTGAGACCTTTGAAACTAAATACTTCTGAAACGGTGAACAGTCTTCTAAACACTGATGACATATGTTGCTCAAAAGACATAAGTAAGTTATAGCAACATCTGTAGAAGCAAAGTGAAAACCGTCAGTATAAGTCAACAGCATTAGCAATACCTGTTGGAAACCAGGTGCATCAATTAATAAACATTCTGTAAAAGAACCAGTACATTTTCAAAAATAGGGAGGCGCCCATATCTGAATGTCTGCTACAATGAAAAGGAGTATCAGAGAATATAGCCCTCAAAAGCTTAGTATGATAAATCCGTTGGGGAGAAAAGTTTAGTTCATAGTTCCATAAGGAAAACCTCTGGGACTATACAAAAAGCAGAGAGAGGCAAGAGCAAATCCCCTGAGAACACCATTAGTGTAATTGAGCACTTAAATGCATAAGAAACAAATTGAGACTACTTAAGTAAATAAGGAGAAAGCTATGTAAAGACAGCGTCAAGATGCTACAATTGATCTTTAACTGCTACCGTCTCTGGAATTCAGTAAGGCTGATGCCTCTGAGAACTCGTACCTGAGCACTGAGCTAATGGTTAATGGCCTGAGCTTCTGCAGTGACAGCTTGGGTTTGAACCCAAGCACCAGCACCTGGCAGATGGCTCATCATGGGCAAGGTTCATATTTTCTTCAAGACTCAGTTTTCTTATCAGGGTGTCTCAGTGGCTCAGTGGGTTCTGCACCTGACTTCGGCTCAGGTCATGATCTCATGCTTGGTGGGTTCAAGTCCCATGTCAGGCTCTGTGCTGACAGCTCAGAGCCTGGAGCCTGCTTTGGATTTGGTGTCTCCCTCTCTTTCTGCCCCTTCCCCACTTGTGCTGTCTCTCTCTCTCTCTCCCTCTTTCAAAAATAAACATTAAAAAAAAAGACTCAGTTTTCTTATCTGAGAAATAATAACAAAATAATAACACCATATAATAGAGTGTTATGATTTTTAAATGAGATAGTGTTTACCATGATGTATGGTTCATAAAAAATATTTTTTATTATATCTATTATTACTATGACTACTATCACCAGGTATAAAGGGGCATGTAAACTTGAGATACATAAATACATAAGTGCAAAAGAGTGAGTTTGTAGTTAATAGAATTTTTCTTGATATTAAAAATAAATCAACTCATAAAATAAATATTGATTCAAGACTATTTGGATCCGCATTAAATTGTTACTTTCCTTATGTAAAATTGAAAATGAATTGACTAATTTGGATTATAAATCTTGTAATATTATAACCAAGAAGAGAAAATTAAGAAGGTGAAGTTTTGCAAATTGATTTATGAACTGTAACTGACTACTTCAAAAATATAGCATCGATCTTGGTTAATATAACTGGATATTTAGACATAAATTATTAAACTGAATGGTGCATCAGCCACCTACAAAATGGTTTGATCTAGTTAAGAGAAGTGATTGTAGATACTTGCATATGGTATTTTTGTGTTATGTTATTTATTAAATACTTTTGGCAAAGTTTTTATCGAAGTGCCAAATATGTATAATAAAGGCATAAATCTTAGATTTGCAGGATGGTGATTTTTTTATAAAGTGAACACACCAGGGTAACCAGTGCTGAGATCATGGTGTAGAACATTACCAGCACCCCAGATGCCTCTCCTGGGCCTGTTCTTCAGTCATTACGCACCCGCAAAGGTACTACTATTCTGACTTCTATCACCATAGAGAAGTTACAAATCATTTGTGCTTTTTACACATGAAAGCATGTAGGATATGCTATTTTTTGTTTGGGGTTCTTTTGCTCAGCATGAGTCTATGAGATGTGTATATTATTGCTTGAAATAGTTTTTTTTTTCCTATTTCATTGCTGTGTAGTAGTTTATTATATGAAGATATTATATAACATATATTTCCTGTTCTGTTATTGAGGGTGGTTATTTCCAATTTTTAGATACTGTGAATTGTGCTTAATGAACATTTTTGTACATGGTCTGTGCTGCATATGAATTGCTTGATCATAGGGCATGCAAAGATTTAGTTTAAATGGGAGATACTGCAACAGTTTTACACATTCGTACCAGTTTACAACACTATCAGAAATGTTGGAGACCATTGTTGACCCATTTAACTGCCCAGAATTGATATTATGAGTTTCTTTAAGTTGTAACCATTCTGGTGGATATGTGACAGTATCTCATTGCGGTGTTTTTTTTTTTTTTTTTAAGTCTATTTATTTATTTTGAGAGAGAGAGAGAGAGAGAGAGAGCAGGTGGGAGGGGCAGAAAGAGAGGGAGGGAGAGAAAATCCCAAGCAGGCACCACAACTGTCAGCATAGAGCCCAATGCAGGGCTTGAACTCATGAATCCTGAAATCAGGGGCGCCTGGGTGGCTCAGTCGGTTAAGCCTCCGACTTGGGCTCAGGTCATGATCTCAGGGTCCGTGAGTTTGAGTCCTGCGTAGGGCTCTGTGCTGACAGCTCAGAGCCTGGAGCCCATTTCAGATTCTGTGTCTGCCTCTCTCTCTGCCCCTCCCCTGTTCATGCTCTCTCAAAAATAAATAAACGTTAAGAAATTTTTTTTTTTAAAAATCATGACCTGAGCCTAAATCAGGGGCTGACATTTAACCAACTGAGCCCCCAGACACCTCTCATGGTGGGTTTAATTTGTGTTTCCTAATGATTTATTAGGAACTGAGCACTTTTTCATAAGCTTATTGGTCATTTGGATATCTTCTTTTGTGAAAATCCTGCCTGAAGTTTTCACTCATTTTTTTAAGAAGTTTGTTGTTTGCTTATTAATTTGTAGGATTTATTGAATAGAAGTTCTTCTATGGACACATATATGACAAGTATTTTCTCCTTTTTGGGGATTTGTCTTTTGAATTTTTAAAATGTGTTTTCAGCAAACAGAGGTTTTCAAATCTCATAAAACCCAGTTCATCAATCTTTTCCTTATGATCAGTGATTTGTTATGTCCTCTTTCAGAAATTTGTGCCAATTTTGAAGTCATGTGGATTTTGTACTACAATAATTTCTAGAAGCTTCATTCTATTACCTTTACCTTAATTCTAGTATCCATTTCAAATTGATTTTCCAGTGTGTTGTTTCCAGTAAGTTTCAAGGTTCATTTTTTTTTCAGATGAATACCATTCTTAAAGATTTATTGAAGTCATGTACTATCTAAGAGCAATTTCCCTGATACTCTTTTTTTTTAAATACTATTGCAAATGATTTTGAATTCTATCAATTCAAACATTTATCTGTGGCAGCTACTTTCTTTTAATAGTCTCAATTGCTAGGATCACCAATATAGTCTATCTTTTGTTTAATCTACTCTCTTTTAAAATAACTTCTTTTAGGTTTTATTGTACCCTTGCAGTAATGTTTCAAAGCCATTGTTTTGTATCCTTTCGATTCTAATAGCATTAAGTTGATTGAACATGTGCTTTAATAGGGGTGGCCTACGAAACTATTCTCCAGCAGAAGAAATATGGTTCTGGCCTAAGAAACCAAATCTTTCTATCTATGCCCCATTCTAAAGATTATGAAAATCTGCTTATTGTAATAATTTATCGGTGTATTTTAATTTTCATATTAAGAAATCTGGCCTCAGATAATGTCTATGTTGTGTTAGTTGGATTCATTGATGCACTTACCCATTTACTCATTTAACAAATATGTATAATGTACAGGCTCAGTGTTAAGTTTTGTGGATATGGTGGTATACAATACAGATATGTTTATATATTATGTAATAGAGACAATACAGTTCTCTTTTCTCAAAAGCTTACAGCCTAGCATTAGAGCTAAATATCACTGAGTGATTTACTATACATAAGCTATATATTACCTTTGTGTTTTTTAACTATACAAAGTTTTGACTTATAATTTTATAAATAATTAATGAACCATAACAAGCCAGATTGATTAGTTTTAAAGTAAGCATGAGAATTAGTTTTTTAACAAATAACAACCTCCACTCCCAAATTCAAGAAGCATTTTAAAAGCATGCATAATTTCTTATATTTTATCTATTTGAAACCTACAGTTTGTGAAAATATCATAGTATGTTGAAGTGCCAAAATTCTTTAAGGAAAAAAGTTAAGTTACAGAATAAATTCAAGAATAGAGGGATTTGAGATTATTTTTTAATTGTGGCATAACTGCGACAAAATATGAAGTTTTAGCCTCTCACATGTAAATATGCAATGCTATGGTCCAGTGATATTACATAGCATTCATGGTGGACAAAAGCTGATTAAAAAGTACCTTATATACCAAATAGAATTTATAAAGCAGAAAAATATAAAAGAAATAATGTTTTTTAGTATTGCAAAGCATGCTGAAACAAAATAATTAAGTAGTTAAGTCTTAGCTTAATTATAGCTTAGCCAACAATTCAGTGTAAGCTTAACCAAATAAAATAGCCTGGGGGAAATTATGGATTTAGATCCCACACCCATTGTTCATGCAGCAAAAAACATGCTTTGTTAGCATAAACTATCTTGCCACCATCAAATTGGAATATAAGCTGCCCAACCAAATGAAGGCAAAAAGAATGGAGTATGATCAACTTTTCTGAATAATTGTATATTAGCACAGAAAACTATACTAAAGAAAACAAATTGTAAACTTGATCTAGAATGATGTTCAAATGGAAAATTCTGCAGGCTATAAAATGAGGATATAATGGGGAAAATTTAGAGATATGTTTAGACAATCAGTGAAATTATTCTTGCACAAAATCAAGCTGTCAAGATTACTTTATGTGGAACAGAATAGGAATGACCTGATCTTTTCAGAAAATTACAAGTTTAGGATAAAGAATTTTCTAAGTCTTCAACCCATCTTCACCCTTTTATGAATATTCATAAAAAGCTTAGCATTTCCTCTTTTCAATCTTTATATACAATTCATCATCAGGCCCTATGCAGATGATCTTTGAGATAGCACTATTCCAACTGTCATAACTTAAATTTACTTTATTTTACTTGTGGTTGAATTAAATGAATAGCACTTAATGATGCTGTTGACTCTAGGGTCCAGTCCATCTAAACTGTACAACATAGTGGGACAAAACTATTGTTTTATACCAATTTCTCTTACAAAAACATCCTGATTTCCTGTTGTATCAAATATAATCCCTCATCTTCCATTTTCCAGCTTCACTTTCCAACCACTTTTCTGCCATTTGCTGCTCTATGCTTTCTGCTATTAAAATGGCTTGATACTTTCTCCTGCATCATTCATAGGAATGATTGCGTTGTGTATCTACTACTTTTAGTTAATGTTGGAAACTTATTGGCCCCTTGTAATATCATTTCCTTGTGAAGATGTGTTTTGAATTCTAACAAATCTATCTCTGCAATGAAAATTTTGAATATTTTTCATAAATTTGACACTGCAAATAATTCTTATCTTACATTTTTTGTTCCAATCATTGTATTTTCACAAATAGTTGTTGTCAGTCTTTACATTATTATGCTTCAGTAACTAGTTTTCACTTTTATACTTATCTGATTTTCCCTCCTTTTTATATTTTATTCACCTCTTGTTTTTAAATATTTATAGATTTTAGTTTTGTATATTCATTGAATCCACTAATATGTATTAAGTATTCATAATGAACCAGGCACTACACTAGTGAACTAGAAATTCACTAGCGAATTCATTAGAAATTCACTAGTGAATATCAAAGTTGTACCCTCTGCAAAAAACAAAAAACAAACAAACAAACAAACAAAAACACTTAAACATGTTTAGTTTTCTATTGCTTCTTTAACATATTACCACAGTTTAGTGGCTAAAAATGCCCATTTATTATTTTACAGTTTTGTGGATCAGAGGTCTAGTCGCAATGTGACCCACCTGGGTCCTCTTCTCAGGGCCTCACGAGACCAAAATAAAATTATCAGCTGATCAGCTGTGCTGAGCTTTGATGTGGAAGCTCTGGTTGGGTCCTATTTCCAAGGGGCATCTGGGTGACAGTTGGTTAAGCGTCTGACTTTGCCTCAGGTCGTGATCTCACAATTTGTGAGTTTGAGCCCTGTGTTGGGCTCTGTGCTGGCAGCTCAGAGCCTGGAACCTTCTTCAAAGTCTGTGTCTCCCTGTCTCTCTCTCTCTCTCCGCCACCCGCCCCCGCCCCATCTCCCTCCCTCCCTCTCTCTCTCTCAAAAATAAATAAAAATTGAAAACAACTCCCATCCAAACTTTTCTAGGTGGCTGACAGAATTCAGTTACTTGGATTTGTATAACTAAAATTCCAATTTTCTTGCCATTTCATCTTGAAGCCAACAACAACACATTGAATCCTCCTTGTGCTTCAAATCTCTGACTTCCTCTTCTGCTACGAAAAAAGAAAGAGCTCTGCTTTGAAGGGTGCATGTGAGCATTATAGACCCACTCACATTATGCAGAATATTCTTCCTTACTTAAGTTCAGCTGATGAGTAGCTTTAATTATACCTGCAAAGCCCTTTTGTCAAGTGATATAACATACTCATGAGAGTTTCACCAATGGGCAAAGTTCACAGAAGCCAAAATTCTGCCTGTCATACTTGTGGACTAGAAAATATACATAGGTATCTTCATGGTTTCTTTGTTGGCAAAGACAAAAAACTGGAAACAACCCAAATACGTATCTAAAGAAAAGTGCACAAATGAATGTAAAATGTTTGCGCAATAAAATATTCTGCAGAATTTAAAACTAATAAACTATAGGTACAAAATATAGCAGGGATACATTTTAATAATGTAACATTGAAGAATAAAAGACAAATCAAATTAAAACTAAATCAAAAAACTGAAAATAAATGTAGAAATTAAAAACAAAAACATAACAATAATGAACATGGTTTAGAAATATATATGTCTACAGGGCAATTTAAGAGAGAATCGGGGTAGGAATTTATAAATAGATTTAAGTTAACATAAAAGGATTCATTCTAAAAAGAAACTAACAATTTGCTATAGTGTTAGGTAGTGAGTTCATGTCTATCTTTTGCATTATCAATAGATATATACATACCTAAGCAAGACAGTCATGGGGAAGATTTTCAAGTGTGTCATGAGCCAAAACTATGATTAATCAAAATTTATGTACTTGTGTCTATATGTAGAGAACTTCCAATATACTATATTATATGGGGTGCCTACGTGGCTCAGTTAGTTAAGTGTCCGACGTCAGGTCAGGTCATGATCTCATGGCTCATGACTTCAAGCCCTGCATCTGCATCAGTCTGCACT
The DNA here is from genome assembly GCF_024362965.1 of Panthera pardus. NCBI lineage: Eukaryota > Metazoa > Chordata > Mammalia > Carnivora > Felidae > Panthera > Panthera pardus. The sequence goes on along the minus strand of NW_026526666.1, from coordinate 46,749,374 downwards.
GGTGGCATGGAGCCAGTGCTCCATGGAATTCTCTCTCTCCCTCTCTTTCTGCCCCTCAAAATAAATAAATAAACTTTAAAGAAATTTATATAAGGAAAATTACAGAGTGCTTTGAGAAAGTAAAACATGGATCCTGATTGAGGATAGGGAACAAAAACAACCTATCTTTAGAAGTAGTATTTCAGCTGAAATACGAAGGTCCATGATGATAAGAAATTGGTGGAAGTGCAGGGAAAAGCAATTACATCACTCTGGAAATCTGTGTGAAGGCCCTGAGTCTAGACAATTATTAGAAGAGGAGTCTGTTGGGGCGCCTGGGTGGCGCAGTCGGTTAAGCGTCCGACTTCAGCCAGGTCACGATCTCACGGTCCGTGAGTTCGAGCCCCGCGTCAGGCTCTGGGCCGATGGCTCGGAGTCTGGAGCCTGTTTCCAATTCTGTGTCTCCCTCTCTCTCTGCCCCTCCCCCGTTCATGCCCGTTCATGCTCTGTCTCTTTCTGTCCCAAAAATAAATAAAAAACGTTGAAAAAAAAAATTTAAAAAAAAAAAAAAAAGAAGAGGAGTCTGTTGTGTTTCTGTATCGTGGAGAATGGCATAAGATAGGCAGAAGGGGCAGGGGTCAGATAAAAAGCAGAGAAGTAGCATGATCAAATGTATTTTAAAAAAGATGACTTTACTGACTAAAAAACTTGCAGCTGTACAATAATAGAAGAGAGAAGGTGATGTCTTGAGACCAAGAGGACAGCTGAATTAAAATGAGCATGTACTGAATTAAAATAAAATATGTAAGGAAAACTACCATCATACTCATGGCTTTGAACTGAATAAATGGAAGAATGGAGTTATCGTTTACAAAGATAAGAAATACTGAGGGTAGAGTAAATTTGAAAAGTTATTAAAAATTGAGAGTCAGGTGCCTGGATGACTCAGTTACTTAAGCATCTGACTCTTGATTTCCACTCAGGCCATGATCCCAGGGTCATGGGGTTGAGCCCCTCATCAGGCTCCATGCTGAGTGTGGTGCCTACTGGAGATTCTCTCTTTCCCTCCCTCCGCCTCTCCCCTGCTTACTTTCTCCCTCTCTTTCTAAAAAAACTAAAAATAAAAATAAAAGATCAGAATTGAACTTAAGCTGGTAAAGCTTATTGCACATTCAAAGGGAGATGTCAAATAGGCAATTGTATATATCAATATGGAGTTCAGGGAAGTGTCAGAAATACATACGTAAATTTTCAAATTATCGGAATAGATGTAACATTTTAAAGCAAGCTGATGGCTGAGAAGATGTAAGAAGTCATTGTAAACTAAATGTAAACTGAGTCCTCGGGCTCCCACATGGATAAACCTCTAAAAAAAGTTGTAGAGTCCAATAAAGTTGTACAAAGTATGTATCATAATATACAATAAATAACATTGTAATGTAATGTAGAAAAGCCTGTGTTTGTGTATGGTGGATATGCAGTGCAAATATAAAACATATGGACAGGAAGTGATTCACAAAAATGTCAGGGTAACAGATGCTCTGAGGAGAGTGTGAAAAGAATGAGATGGGGAGAAATATACAAACGACTTTCCATTTTGGCATTAAAGTTTTATTTCTAAGAAAAACAATTTGAAAGATAGGAAAATTGATTTAATGACTGGTAAGAGACTAGACAAAATAACTGTGTAGAAAATTCTAGTTAGAAGTATTTTTTTCAGAATAAATGGAATAGAGAGATGGGGCCATAATCGAGGAAGGTTATGACTTCTGAGGTATTTTTCCTTTTTGGCTATTATTACGAGTTTGTTACTTCTTTAACTTTGTAAGAAGAGTGGTAAAAACTGTGTTTCAGTGCTGATGGACGGACAACTTTGTTAGGCAAGAGATAATTTCTCATTTTTTTTTGTTTTTGTTTTTGTTTTTGGTTGTATTTGCTGTTTGTTAAAAAAGTTACTTGGAAAGTCCTTCGAGGTGCTTGCAGCAGTGAAATTATTTGCCTGAGTTCAGCAGTAAGGATTTGAATACCGTCCTGTGTACTCCATTACAAAATGTTAAAAACAATTAGAATCTTTTTACTTTCATTTTAAGACAATTAAAAAAAATTTTTAAGTTTTTATTTAAATTCCAGTTAGTTAACATATAGCGTAATACTAATTTCAGGTGTGCAATATAATGATTCAATATATCCATACATCACTCGATGCTCATCACAACAAGTGAACTCCTTAATCCTCATCACCTAATTAATCCATGCCCCACCTAACTCCCCTCTGGTAACCATCAGTCTCTTCTCTATAGTTAAAAGTCTGGTTCTTGTTTTGCCTCTCACTCTTTTTTTTCCCCCTTTGTTCATTTGTTTTGTCTCTTAAATGCCATGTATGAGTGAAATTACATGGTATTTATCTTTCTCTGACTGACTTATTTAGCTTAGCATAGCACCTGTAGCTCCATCCACATCCATCCTTGTCATTCCAAATGACAAAATTTCATATATATATATATATATTTAATATATAATATATATTATATATATATGTGTATATATATATATATATATATATATATATATATATATATATAAATTCTTCTTTACCCATTCATCAGTCGTTGGACACGTGGGCTGTTTCCATAATTGGCTATTGTAGATAATGTTGCTATAAACATCAGGGTGCATGTATCCCTTTAAATTAGTATTTTTATATTCTTTGGGAAAATACCTATCAGTGTGATCACTGGATCATAGGCTAGTTCTGTTTTTAACTTTTGAAGAATTCCATGGCTGTACCAGCTTGCATTCCCACCAACAGTGGAAGAGAGATCCCTTTCTCAACATCCTTGTCAACACCTACTGTTTCTTGTGTTATTGATTTTAGCCATCCTGACAAGTGTGAAGTGATATCTCATTGCAGTTTTGATTTGCATTTCCCTGATGATAAGTGATGTTGAGCATCTTTTCATGTGTCTGTTGGCCACCTGTATGTCTTTTTTGGAAAAATGTCTATTCGTGTCTTCTGCCCATTTCTTAACTGGGTTATTTGTTTTTTGGGTGTTGAGTTTGATAAATTCTTTATATATTTTGGATATTAACTCCTTATCAGATATGTCATTTGCAAATATCTTCTCCCATTCCATAGGTTGCCTTTAGTTTTGATGATTATTTCTTTCACTGTGCAGAAGCTTTTTATTTTGATATAGTCCCAATACTTTATTTTTGCTTTTGTTTCTCTTGCCTCAGGTGACATATCTAGAAATAAGTTGCTAAGGCCAATGTCCAAGGGGTTACTGTTCTTCTCTAGGAATTTTATGGTTTTAAGTCTCACATTTAAACTTTCATCCATTTTGAACTTATTTTTGTGTATGGTGTAAGAAAGTTGTCCAGTTTTATTCTTTTGCATGTTGCTGTCCAGTTTTCTCAACACCATTGTTGAAGAGACAATCTTTTTTCCATACGATATTCTTTCCTGTTTTGTTGAAGATTAATTGACCATATAATGGTGGATCCATTTCTGGGTTTTTGATTCTGTTCTATTGATCTTTATGTCTATTTTTGTGCCAGTACTGTACTGGTTTTGATTACTATAGCTTTTGCTTTTTTGAGGTTCCATACAAATTTTAGGATTATTTGTTCTAGCTCTGTGAAAAATGCTGTTGGTATTTTTATAGGGATTGCATTATATCTATAGATTGCTTTTGGTAGTATAGACATTTTAACTATATTTATTCTTCTTGTCCATGAGTATGGAATATCTTTCCATGCCTTTGTGTCCTCTTCAATTTCTTTCTCAGTGTTTTATAGTTTTCAGAGTACAGGTCTTTCACCTCTTTAGTTAAGTTTATTCCTAAGTATCTTACTGTTTTTGATGCAATTGTAAATGGGATTGATTCTTTAATTTCTTTTTCCACTGCTTCATTATTGGTGTATAGAGATGAAACTGACTTCTGTATATGGATTTTTTATCCTGTGGTTTTACTGAATTTGTTTACCAGTTCTAGCAGGTTTTGGTGGAATGTTTTGGTTTTTCTATATACAATATCATGTCATCTGCCAATAGTGAAAGTTTTACTTCTTGCTTAGGCAAGAGACAATTCCATCATTATAATGGGAGCAGAAAAGAGAGAAGACAGTGATAGGTATAATCAATTGGTGTACAGGTAGCCCCCACTTTCTCAGAGTTGCAGCACTGTAATAGAAAGCCTACATTAGGATGATGATGATATTCTCAAAAAAGCGAAAATCCTCTTCCAATTTCCTTCAGTTAGAGAAAATAGGTGCTATTTTCAGTCTTTCACAAAAGTGAAATGGTATAACATAAATTTTTTGAAAGTGGGGGAGGGGAGAATAATCTGCTTTTTGCCATTTGTGATTAGGTAAGTTTTCACATGACCACTCTACTTTTGGACAGTGGGAGAAACCTGTATTTGGTTTTGGCAAGCTTAAAAAGTACTTGTCTTTTTGGCTTTTAATTTCTCTAAGGTAAGAGGTAGAGCCCAGATTAGACAACAATGGAGACATTGGAAACTTGAGGTACATGGATATGTGAAATAGTAATTGTGAACAATGGGAGAGCAAAATTATTATAGAATATTTAAAATGTCCAAGAGGTTTTTAGAACCTACTTGAGATTGTGGATGTTGATAAAAACTGGCAGCAATTTATATGTATATTTTTCTCAGATCCTTGTCTGCAGTTACAATACAGATTGTTGGTTTGATCTAGATTTGTAATATTTCTCAGAATTTGACTAAAGAGAAAAGAAGCTATGATCTAAAGAGAGAAAAGGCAGGCCCATCTGTTGGCTTGGTTACTTTATGGTGCCATTTGAAATTTGTTGTGCAATATCAGCCTGATTTTGCAAGGTGTATGTGGGCACTAAATGATAGTGCATGATTTGTATTACTTCTAGGCGGACTTTTCACTTCCAGCTATGTAAGGGATGGATATTAGACTATTCTCTGAAAAGTTACAAAATGCATATGGGATTTTGAAGCCTTGCTACTGAGTTCTGTTTGGCCAAGACTTTGTCCTCTTTCCAAACAAGTGTTCCAACTCTTTGAATAGGATTGACCTACTGAGAGTTCAGGAATTAGATGGAATCAAAGGTTGGCAGTTTCACCTTTTCACATAAACCTTTATTCATTAGATTGCCCTATTCCATGGCAATATATCTATGAAGAGGGCTGTTCTCAATGTTGGATCAGGATCAGATTGAATCAGTTTGCTATTCATTTGTTTTTCAATCCAGTGATTAAATCTACTACCACTTAGGATTGTTTAAAAAATATTGATTTATGGTGAATGACTATTATGTATTTGTTCTTCATTTATTGTCCAATAGGCCATGTTTTAGAGAAAGAGTTTTTGAGGCTCATCATAGTAATTTTCATTGGACTATTTTACAAATAACATCATTTTATTATTTGGAACTACCTCTGCTTTAAAAAAAATGTCCTCAGCTTCAAACTCCAAGTAGCCAAGACTAATTGTAGAAATCCACTCAAATTAGTTTAGGCAAGAAAGGTATGTATAGGTTCAGTAATATAGGGGAATTTAGTAATCAGTCTTGTTTTATGCATGGGTATAGACAGTGGTCAAATGATATTTTTAAGACTCTTCCTTTCTACCATTATTTCTTGCCTCCTGACTTAGCTTGGGCTGTTATAAGAAAATACCAAAGACTACATGGCTAAAACAGCATTTATGTGTCATAGCTCTGGAGACTGGGGAATCCAATATTAAGTTGGCAACTGATTTGGTTCCTGGGGAGGGCCATCTACCTGGATTTCAGATGGCTATGTTCTTCCTGTATCCTCATGAGGAGGAGAGAGAAGCTTTGATGTTCCTTCCTATTCTTATAAAGGCACTCAAGCCACCATGGGGGCTCTACCCTCATGACTTCATCCAAGCCTAGTTAACTCCCAAAGGCCCGACCCCTTAATACCATTACATTTGGGATTAGGGCTTTAACATATGAATTTGAGGGGAGGGAAATGAACATTCAATCCATAACACTTCTCTTTGGGTTTGTTTTTTGTTGTTTGTTGTTTGTTGTTTTCTCTCAGACTCCTATTGTAAACAAACTTTCTTAATGTAAAAGGACACCAAGATCCTGGGTGCATATATTTACAATTTTTAAACTGTCCTATAGAGATGATACTGATGTTTAATTAGCTAATATCATGTATTATAAATGTAAAATATGGTTAAGTGAAAAAAAATTATAGAGTATACTCAATCTCCTGAGCTCTCATTATCCCACAGAGATATGCATTTAGGACAAACATGTCTGAGACTAAGATGGACTCCAGCAGGATTGCAGCCTCCTGAATTATTCTGTATATTTATAAGGAAAGGGAGGTAGGAAACTTCTAGTTGAGCATATTAACAGTGGGAACTTACTGGTCAAGGAGAGCTTCTGGAACTGAGATGAGGAAATGCACCTGCTTCTCCCTTGAGATGGCTAATTGAGACTTGCTGATCATATTCTTGATAAATCTCACCTCATAATTCAGAAGAAAGAGCTACAGGGGCACCTCGGTGGCTCAGTCGGTTGAGCATCTGACTCTTGATTCCAGCTCAGGTCATGATCTCACAGTTTCTGAGTTCAAGCCCAGCGTTGGGCTCCACCCTGGCAGCATGGAACCTACTTGGGATTCTCTCTCTCTCACTCTCTGTCCCTCCCCTGCTCATGTGTGCACGCTCTCTCTCTCCCTGCCTCTCTCTCTCTCAAAATAAATAAATAAACATTAAAAATTTTAAAAAGGAAGAAAGAGCTATATTTCCATACCAATTGTTCAGTTCTTGTCTCTCAGCAGTTCCAAGCTTATCTTTTGTACTCTGCTTTGTGATTCTGGGGCTGAGACTTACAAGCCACATTTTTGCTTTGTCAGCTCACTCAGCCAATCATGGAATTAGAGAGATATGGTAGGGTTTTAAGAATAAGAGGGACTTACTCTTCTGTTTGTTCCCTGTGGGCTTCTGGACTGCTTCCTGTTCCTGTAAGCACCACCCCAACAACACTTCCCAGCAAGAGCAGGACTTTCCCATTGCAGCAGCTGAATCCAGCTTGCAGCTTTCCCAACATTTGCAAACCCAGCCTCTTCACCCACCTCTCAGAGACACCAACACCATCTGCCAGTGTCTCATCCTTAGAGGCCTCATCTGAGACCCAAGGACCACACCTCCAAACTCAGAGGCACCAGCCCCAGCGAAACAATGCCTCCTTTTCAGCAGTCCAAATTTCAACTCTTGGAGCTTTTCCTCTAAGTTTCAATGTTTTAATAATTCCAGTCTTTTTCTATTGTTCCTTTGGCTCTAAGGGTGATAGCTACTTTCTGTTTTCTCTTACTCTGTGATACATTAGAGCTATCTTTTTTCACTTATCATATATTTTGCTTTATTAAAAATATTTTTGGATAAAATACTCCTATTCAATAACTGATGTGGTAGGACTGAGTTCTGCCTGATACACTCTCTAAAACCAATTCATAAAAGTTCAGGATAGGATTCTGATTGCTCAAGTTCAGGTCTTGTGTCTCTCTCTAGGCCATTTACTATGCGGGATACAGTGGGACTATGATTGACCCAACTGGGTCAAATGTTCAGGCTTGTCACTGAGGTGAGGGGGCACCCTGATTGATTGTCTCAGCAGGACCATATGGAGTAACAGAGAAATTTTCCAAAGAAACAGATTGCTGCCACTAAAATAATGGGAATGGTAATGCCTCCCGTAGTGAAGTGGGGAGCTTTAACTACCACAGATAGATAGCATAGCACTGCCTATCCACTTATAAGAATAATAGTTTATTAAGTGGTCCAAATTAATGTTATAAACATGACATTGTTTTATTTATTTATTTATTTATTTATTTATTTATTTATTTACTACAGTCATTGTTTCAGCCATATTCTGCAAAACATTTGTTAACTCTCCCCCCCCCAAAAAAAATATTGGGTGGATTTCAGAACTTACTGTCACTTTCAATTAGGACAAATCTGTGTGGTTTTAGTCTATAACCTCATCTTCATTTCAACACTTTTTCCCTTCTCTGCCATACGAAAATATCATCCCTCTGCCCTCCACAGCCAGAAGTAAAAGAGAAAGTCATGACTGTTTTCTCCCTATGTGCTGGGAGTTGTATGTTCTGCAGTGTATCAGGATGCACTGATGGGAGAGAGAAAGTTATATACTTCTTTCTTAACAGGTTCTCTTGTAGATTTCTTTCTTGGTTAATTGTGACAGCTTTTCTGGCCACCACAGGTTTTGTCTGTGTGATTAGTGTGCAATGATCTGGGCACATTATAAGTTCTTATGAAGGTGCTATGGGTCCTCCCCACCACACAGTGTCCTGATTTGGGAGATCGGGCACAGGCATCCTTGGTAATTGCTGTGACAGTTGCTTTGTTTTTCTTACACAGTGGGACAATTCATGAAGCTACCAAGCGAGTGGCTCAAATACAACTACTTCTAATTTCCCTTGACTAATGGGAAACTCAGATATTTAGACAGAGTGAGCAAGGTCTATGCCACCATTTCCTCCTCCTCCATAGTCCCATGAAGAAGTTAGCCATACAATTCATTATTGTGGTAAGATATTTGATGATTAACTTTACGTGTCAACTTGGGTGGACCACCTTGCCTAGATATGTGGTCAAACATTATTCTGGATGTTTTTGTGAGGGTGCTTTTAGATGAAATTTACATTTAAATTGGTGAGCTGTGAATAATGCAGAAATCTCTCTATCACGTGAGTAGGCCTTATCTAATCAGTTAATGCCTGAAAAGAATAAAAGACTTCTTCCCAAATGTGCATCAGTGGTCTTTGGATGTGTACTGCAGCATTCGCTCTTTCCTGGGTCTCCAGCCAGGCTTCCCATCCCGCAAATTTCAGATATACCAGCCTCCAAACTCACGTGAGCCAAATCCTTAAAATCTCTATAGATAGATAATATATAGAGATAGAAATATGGATATAGATATATAAATACAATTAATTATGTTTCTCTGGAGAACCCTGACTAACACAGAAATATTAGCAAACATAGAATACTCTCTTACAAGACTGCAATAATGGTCTTGGTTAATAGAGGTGGATGGATCTTTTGCTCTTGTAGTCTACATTAATAAATGCATCAGTTCTCTTGTTTCCTCTAGGCTGGCCCAACAGCCATTTCCTCCCCTGCTCAGGGCAGATCAGCATATTTGGGGAATGTTTAATAGGTGGATTAAATGTCAACTATTTTATCTCTTAGGCACCTTTTATCTCTACAATCTAATATTTTAGATAACTTCTCACTTGGCATGAACTTAGCGTGAACATGGCTATCCCAAGAAGTAGCCATTTGGCACACACACTCCTCCTGACCATTCCCAGCCTAAAATGGGAATGTTGAGGAGCTTCCCGGTGATAGCATAGCTGGTTATGCTCCCTTTTAGTAAACCTTAAAGGAATTGTTTGCTTCCATTTGTTTATGATTTTTATTAGAAAGATGAGTACTTTGTATCTCTTTGAGCAGAGTTTCGATGATTTAGGCGATGGGAAAAGTTCCATCCCACCTCCTATTAACCAAGACTGTTTCTGTCTTACATACTGGTAGAGAGTAATTTGATTTTACTGGAGCATCTTACCATAATGATGACATCGTTATTGCCTGGGCCTCTCTGGATACCGCACCTCACAATGGCTCCCTGAATTCCTGCCAGTGGAAACATGTGTGCATTTCCCTCATTGTGAAAATAGAGCAGGAAAATATGGGTAGCCACCTGGCTTGAGTGCTGGCTTGGCCTTTGATATGGGAGCAAATGTTGGCAGGATTATTGGCTTCTGTATGTCTCTGGGGGAATCTCCACCTGTATAATTCCTTCCTTTGCCATGGGGGCAGCCACTAGGAAACAGGAGGATTGGCACAATGACTGATGTAAGCCACAAGAGTAAGTAGAGACTGTGTATAAGCTTTAAAAACACTGTCCTCCATAAATTTTATGAAAAGATTTCTGCTTCTGGCCAATGTACATATATGGTCCTTAATTTACAACTACTAGAGAGGATGAGGAATCTAGTCAATGTTGAATTTCTTAATGTCTTATTATTATTTTAATGTCTTATGTATCATTTTCTTTAAGAGAGAGGCGCCTGGGTGGCTCTTGGTTTAGCGTCTGACTTCAGCTCAGATCATGATCTCATGGCTCATGGGTTCAAGCCCCTCTTCAGGCTCTGTGCTGTCAGCTCAGAGCCTGGAGCCTGCTTCAGATTCTGTGTCTCCCTCTCTCTCTGCCCTTCTCCCACTCGGACTCTGTCTCTCTCTCTCAAAAGTAATAAATAAACATTAAAAAGTTATTTTCTTTAAGAGAATTACATACCAGAATAGCTCAAGTGACCTTCTTGGATCCTTTTAAACAAATATACATTTAAAATTGTTGACAAAATATTGAGAAAATTTTTAAATAGCAAAACCGATCCTATTCTTCCTTGTTTATAAAATAGGTTGTGGTGTGCTTATTTGAAAAACTTCAAAATTATATCCTGTAAGAAGTTAGATCAGGGCAAGAAAATTGTGAATTGTGACAAATTCAGTCAAATAGACCTAACGGCGAAAAATAAGTTAAAATTATTCCTAGCATTTTTCTGAAGTAGAAATGTAAAAAAAAGTCTTCATTAAAAAGTAGGCGTGCATTTGGAACCATTATCCTTACTTGCCAAATGACATAAAACAAGATACATTAATGACAAAGAATTTGACAGTAGTTAAAATAGCCTGCTGCCACTATCAGTACCCTTCCTATTAATGTGAGGGTTGAGAAGTACTGCACTTAAAAACTTGCTTCTTTCAAAATATGTATTTTCTTTTGCAAAAAAGTATGAAGAAAAATAATGTCAACATAAACATCTGGCATCATACATTTTGAGGACAGTGTTTCCTTTAATGTTCCAGTTTTCCCTTACTCTCTAGGACACTGAAAAGGACCTATTTTAGGACATTTTAATTGTTGACATAATCAGACCAAGTAACTAGATAAGTTGTCCTACAGAAAATTAGGATAGTAAAGGAAAACAGTTATCAAGGGGCAAATATCTAGTTAGTGACTCAATTCTTTGGAATTTTCAGTTGTACATGAATTAAATGATATTGTATTTGAACAGCAAACTGAGATTCCTGTTCAAATATAGACGTTGATATTATTGCATATTACATCATTGTTTGAAAAGGTAAAATTTAGTTTAAATTAAATGATTTGTAGGATAATAAAACATGATATAAAATTGAAAATATGAGGATATGAGAAAATTTGACAACCAACATGGTTTATAAGTTGTTATCTTATTTAGATGACAAACTCAACAAAAGCATTCAACAACATTTGACATAGTAACATTTAACATATTAACCAATAAATTAGTGATATGACACACGACCGTGGAGAACTTTCAGTAAAAATTTTGGAAACTCTGGGGTGGCTGGATGGCTCAGTGGGGCGCGTGGGTAGCCCAGTTGATTAAGTGTCCAATTCTTGAATATCAGCTCAGGTCATGATTTCACGATTCGCAAGAAAGAGCCCTACATTGGCCTCTGTGCTAAAAGCGTGGAGCCTGCTTGGGATTCTCTCTCTCCTTGCTCTCTGACTCCCCTGCTCACTCTCTTTCTCTCTCAAAAGAAATAAACATTTAAAAATAAATAAGTAAAAAATAAAATTTTCAAAAGTCTTCATTCTCTAAAATTTAACTGAAAAAATATAGAAGCAACCAGAGGCATTTGTTGGCACCTTACTATAATTGAGGTTTTGCATAATGCACTGGTAAGGTCAGAATATTTTTGCAAGCATTTAATACAAACCCACAAATGGAGGATGGAAAGTGTACAACTTTAGGAATCAGATTCTTGACACCACTCTGCCTTTTGTCACCTTAAGCAAGTGCCATTTAATTCCTTAAAGACATAATTTATTGCTCCAGCACAAATGAAATAATATATATGCATATAGAAGTGCTTTGTGCAAAAAAAAAAGTGCTTTATGCATTATAACAGGCAATACAGGATTAAGTTAAACATAGAATTTTAGGCTCTCTTCTGGAGGCCATGCCCATCCAGGGAGATTTATTAGAATATAGGAGTGGCCGATAAAGAGGAGGTATACAAATATTAAGATATGCTTTGTTAGAAAAACAAAAGTACGACAGTTTTATAATAAGAACATTAGAATGTGAATTTTATGTTTTTATAAAGGGATGAGTTTAAAACTGTAAGAATCATAGATTTAGTATGTAATGTTTTATTCTAATTTTTTGAAAACCGTGCATCTCTAGTGTGAAATTCATTCATTAACATAAGTTAATCAACATATATTCTCCATAAATGATAATTTTCTATAGGTCAGTATTTAACTTCAGAGAAAAGAACAATGAGTATTCATCTGATAATTCAATGGACATATTCATCCAGTCATGTAATATAATTACACTTTTTTACATGTTATAATATTAGAACTCAGGACAGTGATCCTGGGCTATCATAAACTGCAACAAGAAGGAAAAATATATTTAGCAGATTTCCAGGCATGGGTTTTTCCTTGTGAGAGAAGCTGTGACAAGGAGATAGGTCTGTAATCTCAGAGGGCTGTTTTTGGCAGAGACAGTCATTTTCCAGAACCTGGTTTTTGGCATAAGTGCAAAGAAAGGGGTGCTTGAACAAGCAGTGCTGAGAGGTCAGTTCGAATACAAGAGAAGAACATTGTAGTGAATGACTGCAAAGAAAACAAAATGATTTTAGCAGATTCTAAGACAGCCTATTTTACTGAGAGTGATATCTAAAGAGAAATTTTAGGAAGCTTTACTAGGTGTTTGCAGTGGGAAATACTCATCAAATCTATAAGAAACTTATCACGAAATTATATATATATACATACACTCACACGCACACACACGCACACACACACACACACACACACACATACATATATACATACACTTATACTTAGGAATTTTGAATTTAGATTTAAGGGCAGGGTTATTTGTTTTAGAAGCAGTAGTGGTTGGGGCGCCTGGGTGGCGCAGTCGGTTAAGCGTCCGACTTCAGCCAGGTCACGATCTCGCGGTCCGTGAGTCCGAGCCCCGCGTCAGGCTCTGGGCTGATGGCTCGGAGCCTGGAGCCTGTTTCCAATTCTGTGTCTCCCTCTCTCTCTGCCCCTCCCCCGTTCATGCTCTGTCTCTCTCTGTCCCAAAAATAAATAAGAAACGTTGAAAAAAAAAAATTTAAAAAGAAGCAGTAGTGGTATCAAAGTAGCCCCAAGGTGACTCACCTTATATTCAAGATCAAAAAAGAAAAATACATACATATTTCATAGCACATTACTTAATTGCAGGATAATATAAATCTTTTCTGTAGTTAACACAAGGGCTTCTGCTAACTGTATATATCCTCTCCTGTAGGGTACTAAATCCAAGTTCATTCATATATATAATTTCTTTGTTTAGTCATATCTTCCTCAGAGTGGTAATATCTCACTTTAATATTTTTTGGATAGAAAATATATTTTATTAAAATTTCTTGTTGCTTTTCAGTTTTCAGTTTATCTAGCAGTTGTAAAATTTCAATAACTCAATTTTAATGTTTTCCTAACTTTTCTAACTCAATTTTTAAACATTTTATTATTTTTTATTTTTATGTAGGAATATTTCCTGTATTTAGATATATTTATATAAACTTACTTTGCCTCATGCGTGAAACTTCAACAAAATATGCAGTTTTATTTTGTTTATAACATTTTTTGATCAGGTAATCAGTATTTTGTAAAACACCATGTCAGCTTTTGATATATTTAAAAATAAATTTCAATAACATTTAAATAATTAGTGGTAGATTATGTGAGATTAAGGCAAAAACTTTTATATTGAACCGTAAGGACTTATGAATTAATTTTTAATCTGCATGAAAATTACAAAATTGTTCTAAAACTATTATTGTTGTTGTTATGATACGATGATGATGATGATGATGATGATGATGATGATTTAATAGTCTTTGTTTATTAGAGCAGTTTTGGGTTCAGAACAAAATTAACCATAAGGTATAGAGATTTCACACAAACCTCTTGGTTTGGCCTTTCCAAAACCACCAGAATGGTACATTTAGTACAATGATGAACCTGCATTGAAACATCATTATCACTCAAAATTCATAGTTTACATTACAGTTTATTTTCGGTGTTGTACATTCTAAGGGTTTGGACAAACGTGTGACGACCTGCATTCACCATCATTGTATCATGCGGAGTAGTTTCATTGCCCTAAAAACCCTCTATGCTCTGCCTATTCATCCCTCTCTGTCCCTAACCCCTGTCACACACTGATATTTTTATTTTTCCTGTAGTTTGCCTTTTCCAGAATATCATATAGTTGGAATCATAAAGTATGTGCGTAGCCTTTTCAGATTGGCTTCCTTCATTTACTAATATGCATTTTCTCTGTGGGCAATTTTGTGGGTCGATAGCTTTGGCTTCTTTTTTTTATTTAAAACAATTTTTTTTTAATTTTTTTTTTTAATGTTTATTTATTTTTGAGACAGAGAGAGACAGAGCATGAATGGGGGAGGGTCAGAGAGAGGGAGACACAGAATTGAAACAGGCTCTGGGCTCTGAGCTGTCAGCACTGGGGCCCGATGCGGGGCTCGAACTCACAGACCGAGAGATCATGACCTGAGCCGAAGTCGGCGCTCAACCAACTGAGCCACCCAGGAGCCCCTTATTTAAAACAATTTTTAATGTTTGTTTTATTTTTGAGAGAGAGAGAGAGAGAGAGAGAGAGACATAGCATGAGCAGGGGAGGGGCAGAGAGAGAGGGAAACACAGAATCTGAAGCAGGCTCTGGACTCTGAGCTGTCAGCATAGAGTCCAAGGCAGGCCTCAAACCACAAACTCTGAGATTATAACCTGAGCTGAAGTAGGACACTTAACCAACTGAGCCACCCAAATGCCCCTGGCTTCTTTTTAATGCTGAATAATATTCCATTGTCTGCATGTACCATAATCAATTTATCCATTGATGTACTGGAAAAATTCTTGGTTGCTTTCTATTTTGGCAAATGTGAATAAACCTGCTATAAAAATCATGTTTTTGTGTGAACATAAGTTCTCAACACCTTTGAGTAAATACAAGGAGTATTATTACTGGATGTTATGGTAAGTGTATGTTTAGTTTTGTAAAAATGTCCAAACTGTTCTCCCAAGTGGTTATATCACCTGAATTACAAATTCCACATTCCACTTGTTCATTGCAGTATGTAGGTACAGCACTGTTCCAAGTGACTGAGAGGTCCCGTGCTCTACACCATCAACTGCATTTGGTGTTGTAGTGTTCTGGGTTTTGATCATTCTAATATATGCAGTGGTATCTCATCACTGTTATGGCTTGAATTTCCCTGATGACATATGCTATGGTGCATCCTTTTGTATGCTTATTTACATTTGTATATCTTCCTTGGTAAGGTGACTGTTTAGAACTTTCACCCATTTTTAAATCAGACTGTATGTTTTTTTACTTTTGAAATTTAACATTCTTCATATATTTTAGATAACATTTTCAGATATGTCTTTTGCAAATATTATCTCCCAGGCTTGGGCCTGTCTTTTAATTCTCTTGACAATGACTTTCAAAAGGCAGATATTTTTAATTTTAATAAAGTCCATCTTGTCAATTCTTTGTTTCATAAATAGTGCTTTTAATATTGTATCTACAAAGTTACCAGGAAACACAAGTTCATCTAGGTTTTCGATTATGTTATCATCTGGAAGATTTATAGTTTTGCAATTTATATTTAGGCCTGTGATCCTATGTGTGTTAACTTTTGGGAAGGAAATGTGATCTGAATCTATATTAATCTTTTGCATGTGCATGTTCAGTGATTCCAGCAGTATTTGTGGGAGAAACTTTCTTTTCTCAATGTATTGCCTTTAATCTTTTATCAAAGATCAGTTGGGCCACTTGGGTGGCTCAGTGGATTAAGCCTCTGATTCTTGCTTGCAGTTTAGGTCATGAGATCAAGCCCTGCATCCAGCTGGGTGCTGATAGCCTGGAGCCTGCTTGAGATTCTCTCTCTCCCTCTTTTTTCTTCCCTACTCCCACTCACACTCTTTCTCTCTGTCTCTCTGTCTCTGTCTCTCTCTGTCTCTGTCTCTCTCTCTCTCTCACACACACACACACACATGCAAAATAAGTAAATAATCATTAAAATAAGATCAGTTGACTTTATGTGGGTCCATTTCTCGGCTCTCTATTATTTTTTTTTTCCTAAACACTTATCATTCTTGATGTTCTCTGAGCTTTCTGGTCCTGTGGATTGGTATCTGACATTAATTTGTGGGAATTTTCAGTTATTATTTCAAATATTTCTTCTCTTTCTTTTGCATTGTTTTGGTATTCCCATCATGCATGTTTTACCTTTTATAGTTGTTCCACAGTTATCGAATATTCTTCTCTGGTTATGTCAGTCTTTCTTATGCTTGCTTTTCAGATATTCCCAAACTCACAAATTCTTCCTCAGCTATAACCAGTTGCTAATGGTCCCAAAACAGGAATTTAAAAAAAATTTATTACAGTGTTTTTGATTCCTAGCATTTCTTTTTTTTTCCTTAGAATTTTCATCTCTCTGCTTATGTTGCCCACCTGTTTTTTATGTTGTCTACCTATTAGAGCCCTTAGCATATTAATCATAGTTGTATTAAATTTTTTTCACCTAATTCCCACATCTCTGCCATATCTATGTCTGGTCTAGTGATTGCTATGTCTTTCCATACTGTATGTTTTTTTGCCTGTTAATATGCCTAGTAATTTTTTGTTGATAGTAGGCATGATGTACTGGGTAAAAGAATCTTCTGTAAATGGGTCTTTAGTAATGTGGTGATAAGATGTATCAGAAGGAAAAGTGTTCTATAGTCCTATGATTAGGTCTCAGTCTTTAAGTAGATGTGTGCTTAACTATGAACTTCATTCATGCTTCTTAGTCCCCCTCCTCCCTTAAAGTGGGGCAGGATGGATAGAGTGGGCTAGAGTTGGATATTTCCCTTCTCCTACATGGGAAGTGAGAGTTTGCTAGAAGTGGGTAGTTCTCTTCCTCCAGGTGAGTTGGGTTCTGGTTAAACAGATTCACCTGAAGGCAGACCTTATTAAGAGAACAGAGTGCTCTGGTATGTTTCAAAATGGTTCCTCTGCCCCTCCTCTTGCTGAAAGCACAAGGGGATTTTTCTCTGATATTTACTGCAGTAACTTGTTAGAACATCAGGAAGTAAAACTCACAGAAGTGTGGGGGCCTCCCAAAGACTGTGTCCTCTGGAGATTGTGTCTCTCAAGCTTGTCCACACCGAGTTTCCAGCAAATCATTGATTACAGTTCAATATTTCCTACCCTAGCACTGGCTCCCACGCAGATTTCTGCTCCCAGGACTCTGTTCCGGTAAGTTGTGATTCTGTGTGTTTATCTGTTATCTCTCCAATTTTGAGGACAGCAATTTGCCCTGTGACCTTACTTCTCTGATGAGTGTAAGAAGAGTTGTTAATTTTTCAGTTTGTTCAGCTTATTACTTGTTGTTAGGATGAAGTGGAAACTTCCAAGCTTATTATATGCTGGGCCAGCACTCAAATCATTTTTATAAGGCAAAAATCTCTTGATTCTGGAAAAAAAGTTATCCCTTTTTCTGCACCTGTAAAACCATACTGCCAAGCTAACACCACCATGTAACTACTAATCCTTTCCTTTCAAATTATGGTAAGCATTTTAAAAAAGAATACTGTTTTCATAATACTGAAGACAAAATTTGTTTTCTAGTACGTTTTGAAATATTGCATATTGCCTTGAAAATAAATTTAAATAAAATATTTTCAGTCCTACTAATTTCATGTTTAAGCAATACTGTCTGCTGATCCCTTTTGCCCATATTGTGGCACCTATTTTCAGTACTCACAAACCTTAAGTAGCTGCTCAGGAATCTCATCTAATTAATTTCACAAATATGCTTTACCTTTTTTCTTCCATTTCCATATTTATACATAGTACATTTTCTGGTTGAAATATCTTTTCAAACATAACTGCCTGTCACCTCTCTTAATCGTGCATTAAGGCTTAAATACTACCTCCCACGTGGATCTTATTATTTCAGTCTGTTGATTGCCTCAGCTTTTATTACGTCATGTAGTTTTTTCAGTTATTTTCAACAGTTTACAATCTAACCTTCTCTACTTTCTATGTGTATGACTTTGCAAATAGGTTTTTTTTTTAATAAACCATGTGGAGAGCCAAAGGTAAAATTTCCCTAAGGTCTCAGTATAAGAAAAATTTATAATTCCAATAAACATGAGGTATATTTTAAATTCACAGACATTTGTCCTGTAATAGATCCTATTTTCTTTCTTTTGGAAGCTCAGGATCAAACTTGCATGTTGTATGTTAGAATTGTAGAGGGTCTTATGGCCTTAGTTTTGTATAAATCTGTTTTGCTAGTTTTTTTTTCATATTTTTTCCTTTTCTAATTTCCTTTTTGTCCTGGTAGCTTTCTTTTTTTTTTTTACATTTTTATATTCTTGAAACATCTCTGTAGACCACCTACAAATATCTATATATCTAAGAGAGTATGAGGAAATAAAACTGTGTGAAAATAATTATCTCTATCTGGAGAATTAATCCCAAAGTAGGAAGTACACAAGAAAATGATTTGATATTTAGGATAATATATTTAAACTTCTACATTTATATCCTGTTTAAAAAGGAAACAAAAATTAGGAATTGAACATGGAAATGAAAGAAGTACATGTATGCACTTTAAAAAATAAGGATACACACGTGTGTCTCCCTCTTTCGGCGCTGAAGGCCCTGTTCCACTACGTGCTAGGACAATGACCTAGTCACAGCAGAAGACCTTAAACCTCTCCTAGAATTGCCCTTACCTAAAGTACATTGCCTTGACCAAGGCCACGGTCCTCCTTAAGGGTAGCCTACACCCAATAACTAGTTGATATTGGGACTTTAAAAACCTGGCTCCCTTGCCCCCATTCAGTATAGCTCTGTAGTACCAGCCTAGCTTCAGAGCTCCCTGTGGAGTAAATTGGTGCTTTTGTTATGACCGCCTCCTGATCCAGCTTCAGCTGCTACTCTGCATCATGTGACCTATAGGCTGTACATAGATGGTTGGATACCTTGATAGATGAATCATAGATAGAAATATAGAATCGCAGATTGATCAAAAGATAGCAGATGCACAGATGCAGCATAGATACTACATTTGTTCTTAGCAAAACGTCAGAGAAGTGAGACATGCCTGTGTAGATTGACAAGGAAGTCTGGTATCTGCCTACAGTACAAGGTAAATAAATACAACTGAACAAAGTGGACAGACTTCCATGACACTTGGAAATCACCTAAAAACACCAGTCATAAGCTATCATTTCTTATTCGCACAGGAATATGTTTAATTTTTTCATGTTACATTATGGTTGAGGGCTAATTTTCATCTAGCTGAATAAAGAACTGATCTTACCAACTGGGAGGCAACAATTAAGGCCTCTAGAACCAGCTGCTTGGGTTTGAATTCAGCAGCTCCATTTATTCAATGTGTGACCTTGGAGCAGTTAATTATACTCTCTGGGTCTCTTTTTCCTTATTTGTAACATGAACATAATAAGAATAACTATGTCACAGGGTTGTTGGGATGCTACACCAACCTAATATAAAATGCTTAGAAAAGAGTCTGGCAAATGCAAATGTGAACTGTAGTTATTATTTTTTTGGAGTTTGCATCACCCAGTTCTATGCATGTAGCTCTTTGGGAGGGGTGGGTATTATCTTGACCAGCTGTTTCATACACCTTAGATAGATAACACTGTAGCACAAAGTTACTTAGAGCATGATAGAATTAATGACAATGAAAAGGTAGACACGTGAATTGTTTCTTTGACGTTTGAGTATTATAAGAACAAAATAGATTTTAAAAACTAAAGATACCTGAAAGTACCACAAACTATAGTTAGGCTATTAGGTTACAGTCCTATTTAAAGAGGTGTTCTGGATAATTCAGGCCCCAAATTAGAGGGATGTATTGTGGTGGTTTTAAAATATGTGCATAGGGACGCCTGGGTGGCGCAGTCGGTTAAGCGTCCGACTTCAGCCAGGTCACGATCTCACGGTCCATGAGTTCGAGCCCCGCGTCAGGCTCTGGGCTGATGGCTCGGAGCCTGGAGCCTGTTTCCGATTCTGTGTCTCCCTCTCTCTCTGCCCCTCCCCCGTTCATGCTCTGTCTCTCTCTGTCCCAAAAATAAATAAAAAAAAATAAAATAAAAATAAAAAAAAATAAAATAAAATATGTGCATAAGGGTACCTGGGTGGCTCAGTCAGTTAAGCATCTGACTTCAGCTCAGGTCATGATCTCACAGTCCGTGGGTTCGAGCCCTACATCAGGCTCTGTGCTGACAGCTCAGAGCCTGGAGCCTGCTTCAGATTCTGTGTCTCCCTTTCTCTCTGCCCTTCCCCTGATCGTGCTCTGTTTCTCTCTCTCAAAATAAATAAACACTAAAATAAATTTTAAAACGTGTGTAATTTCTTTTTCTTCCGACCTTATTGAGCTATAATTGACACATAACATGCATCAGTTTAAGATGCACAACCTAATGATTTGACATATGTATATATTGTGAAATGATTACCACAATGTTAGTTTACATGTCCATCACCTCACGTAGTTATAATTTGTATGCATCTGCGTATATGTGCGTGTGTGGTGAAAACTTCTAAAACCTACTCTCAACATTCAAACATATAATACAATATTGTAACAATTATATCTCCAGAAATTATTCATCTTAAAATGGAAGTTCATACCCTTTGATCACCTTCACTTATTTTCCCCACTCCCTATTCCCCACCCCTAGAAACCACCTTTCTATTTTCATTTTTATAAGTTTTTAAGATTTCACATATAAGTGACTTTCTCTAACTTATGTAACAGCATAATGCCCTCAAGAGCCATCTATATTGTTACAATGGCAGGATTTCAGGGCACCTGGGTGGCTCAGTCAGTTGAGACTCTGCCTTCTGCTCAGGTCATGATCTCATAATTTGTGAGTTTGAGTTCTGCATTGGGCTTGCTGCTGTCAGTGCACAGCCTGCTTTGGATCCTCTGTCCCCCTCTCTCCCTCTGCCCCACCTCCCCTCCCTCCACAGCCTACGTGCTCTCTAAAAAATAAATAAAACATTTTAAAAACAGGCAGGATTTCCTTTTTTAAGGCTAATATTCCATTGTGTGTGTGTGTGTGTGTGTGTGTGTGTGTGTATATATATATATATACATATATATCATAATTTTTTAAATCTATTCATCCATCAATGGATACTTAGGTTATTTCCAAGTCTTGGCTATTATAAATAATTTTGCAATAAACATTGGAGTGTGGAGGGGCACCTGGGTGGCTTAGTCCTTTTAGTGTTTGACTTCAGCTCAGGTCCTGATCTCACAGTTTGGTCCATGAGTTTGAGCCCCGCGTTGGGCTCTGTGCTGACAGCTCAGCCTGGAGTCTGCTTTGGATTCTGTGTCTCCCTCTCTCTCTGCCCATCTCCCACTCATGCTCTGTCTCTCTCTCAAAAATAAATGTTAAAAAAAATTTAAAAAAGCATTGGAGGGTGGATATCTCTTTGATATAGTGACTTCATTTCTTTCAGATATATACACAGGAGTGGAACTGCTAGATCATATGGTAGTTGTATTTTTAATTTTTTGAGGAACCTCCATATTGTTTTCCATAGTGACTGTACCAATATAAATTCCTATGAACAATATATAAAGGTACACTTTTCTTCACATCCTCCCAACACTTAACCCTTGTCATTTGGTAATAGCCATTTTAACAGGTGTGAGGCGATATCTCATAGTGGTTTTGATTTGCATCAAATGAGAATTGCATCAAATGAGAATTGATGGTGAGCATTTTTCAAGTACCAGGAGGTCACTTGACTGTTTTTTTGGAAGAATGTCTATCCAGGTCCTTTGCCCATTTTTAGATTGGATTTGCTTCTTAGCTACTGAGTTGTATGAGATCCTATGTATGTTGGATATTAATCCCTTATCAGATGTGGTTTGCAAATACTTTTTCCCATCTCATAGGATGTCTTTTCATTTTATTGACCATTTCTTTCACTATGCAGAAAATTTTTAGTTTGATGTAGTCCCACATATTTACTTTTGATTTTGTTGCTTTGAGTATCATATCCATAAAATCACGGACAAGATCAATAAAAAGGAGTCTCCCCCTCCCAACCATATTTTCTACTGGGAGTTTTAGGGTTTCAGGTCTTAAGTTTAAGTTCTTAATCCATTTTTATTTTTTACAAGTGGTTTAAGATAGGGATCTGATCATTCTTTTGCATGTGAATATCCAGTTTTCCCAGCGCCATTTATTGAAGAGACTATCTTTTATCCATTGAGTATTCTTGGCTCCATTCTCAAATATTAGTTGACCATATATGCATAGGTTTTATTCTGGGCTCTTGATTCTGTTCCATTGGTTTATATTATGTTTTTATGTCAGTACCATACTGTTCTCATTACTTTAGCTTTGTAGTATAGTTTGAAATCAGGAAGTGTAATGCCTTCACCTCTGTTCTTCTTAGAATTGTTTTGTGTTGTTAGGGTCTTATGGCGTTTTATATGAATTTTAGAATTTTTTCTATTTCTCTAAAGCATGACTTAGAATTTGATAGCGATTGCATTCAATCTAAAATATCTATGGATATTTTAACAATATTCATTTTTCCAACTCATGAACAGCTATTTTTCCATTTATTATATATTCTTCAATTTTTTTTCATCAATCTTACTGTTTTCATTGTACAGCTCTTACGCTTCCTTGGTTAAATTTATTACTAAGTATCTTATTGTTTTTGGTGCTATTATAAATGGGTTTCTCTATTTCTCCTTCAGATACCTCATTGTTAGTATATGGAAACACAACTGATCTTTTGTATATTGACTTTATATCCTACAACTTTATGAAATTTGCTTATTCTGTTTTTTGGTGGCATCTTTAGATATTTCTATATATAAGACATCATCTACAAAAATGACTATTTTACTTCTTTATTTCTGATTTGGAAGCCTATCTTTTTTTGCCAGACCTGTTCTTTCTAGGACTTCCAGTAATATGTTTAATAGTAGTGGTGACAATGTGAACCCTTGTCATCTTCCTAATATTTGAGGGATGGTTTTCATTTTTTCACCATTGAGTGTGATGTTTGCTCTGGGCTGGTCATGCATGGGTTTTATCATGTTGAGTGTTTTTATCACGAATAGATGGTAAATTTTGTTAAATATTTTTTTTCTGCATCTATTGAAGTGATCATGTGATTTATATCTTTTATTCTATTGTGATGTATCACATTTATTGTTTTGCATTCATTGACCCATCTTACAGCCTAAAGTTGAATCCCACTTGATTATGGTGTATGATTTCTCTCACGTGTTGTTGAATTCAGTTTGATAGTATTTTGGTGAGAATTTTTGCATCTATATTCATCATGTATGTTGGCTTATAGTTCTCTTTTCTTGTAGTGTCCTAATCTGGTATTGGTATGAGGGTAATGCTGTCCTCATAAAATGATTTTGCAATTTTCCCTCTTCAGTTTTTTTGGAAGTGTTTGAGAAAAGTTGGCATTAATCTTGAAATGTTTAATAGAATTCAGAAGTGAAATTATCTGGTCCTGGGCTTTTTTGTTGTTTTTTGTTAGGAGGTTTTTGATTACTGATTCAATCTCCTTAATCGTCATGGGTCTATGCATATTTTCAATTTCTTTCTGACTCAGTCTTGGCAGGTTGTATGTTTCTAGGAATTTAGGTTGTCCAATCTCTTAGGATTCTTTTAATTTCTGTGGTAACGGTTTTAATGTCTCCTTTTTCATTTACAATTTTCTTTATTAAAGTCATCTCCCTTTTTTCTTGTTTAACTAAAAAATGTGTCTATTTTGTTTACCTCTTCACAGAACCAATTCTTGGTTTTGTTAATCTTTTCTATTTCCCATTCTCTATTTCATTTATGTCCACTGTAATCTTTATTATTTCCTTTCTTATGCTAATTTTCAGCTTTATTTATACTCTTTCTATTCCTTGAGATATAAAGCTAGGTAGCTTATTTGAGATCTTTCATATTTCTTGATGTATACATTTGTCACTACAATCTTCTCTCTTATGACTACTCTTATTGCATTTCATAATTTCATATGTTGTGTTCCCATTTTTGTTTTGCTCAGATTCTTAGAATTGTTCTTTTTTCCTTTTCTTCTTTGATACCTTCGTTGTTCACATGTTTGTAAATTCTGATATACTTTCCCTATCAAAAAGGGGATTTAATTTCCTCTCCCCTTGAAAACGGGCCATGTTTGGGACAGCCCAGAATGGGGTAGAAAGAACACTGTTGTTTCTATCTTAACAAAGGGCATGCAGGTTTTCCTGGTAAGTCTTTGAATACTGGCTCTGGGTGTTCCTTTAATCACCATTAAAGAAGTCCAATTACCATGTGACTATCTTGTGGAAAGAGTAGAAAGAGGGAGAGAGACCCACAGAAATGCCACAGAAATGCCAGAGGAGGCTAATTGTTCCAGTTCCTGTTGACACCTTCCTAGCCCAGGTGCCAGGCAGATATACAAGTGATTAAGCGTCAAGATGACCCCATGAGAGAACCCAAGTAAGAACTGTAAGGCCAGTCATTCCCCAATCTGGAGCAAAATAAAACATTATTCATATTTTAAACCACTCTTCTGCAGTGGTTTATCACACAGCCTAAGATAACTACAATAGACACAAACCCTTTCTACATTCTAAATTAGTTGATTATCTCTTTATGTAAAGGGATGAATACAAGAATCAAAACTCCTACAACAGACATTCAACAAAAAAAACTAAAATATTTTTTTTAAATATTAGAGATACTGTTAAATATATTTAAATTCTTCAAAGCAGTAATGAAATAGAATCCTTGCTGCCTCAAATACTACTACCATGGAGTTTCCTTTATTTATTTCAGAAGTGTGACTAGAAGAAGACTCTCCTCAACCTAATATTGAGCAATGAAAACGGGAATGATGTAAAGTCATAAATTTTACTTATGGTCATAAGAAACTCACTACCTAGTCTCTAATAGAATTATGTTATAGTAGTGAGTATACATAATATTTCAAGACAGCAAGACCTATGAGAGTTTTCTAGCATGGTCTGTGCTTTCATGTTACTCATTGTTGTAACTTGTGAAAATTATCTTTTTAGAATAAAATAGCTTGTGATTCCAATGAAGCAGGAACACTACTGACAATTTATGAAGGCTGTTCTTCGAGGATAGAGGAACAGACACATGGCTAATGGCCAACAGTCTTGGTGTGCAAGCTCAGAATTTCCCAAGAGGGCCCTGGCTCAATAAAAGTTTCTATTTTCTAATGGAAATCTATATAGATTTTTAGATGCTAGGATAAGCATTTGAAATTATTCATTACACTGATACTTTCTATAACAATTTATAAAGCAATTGGACCTATTTATTCCTGGATAGGAGAGTCTGAACTATTGGCATATTTTCTTGCCAAATATTTCTTTGCATATGTATTCTCAGAGCACTTTAGAAAGAGGCTGTTTTTGTGAATCTACTATGCTTGATTGGTTGTTCTTTTAGACAATAAGGGTTGGAAAGTGAATGATTTATTAAAGGATTGCTATATTAGTTTTAAACTGTAAAACTTTTTTTTTTTATTGTAGGTAAGCACATCTTTATGAATGAATTCAAAAGTACAATTCTCACCAGTATTTGGAGGCAGATACTAATGCTCTGAAGTTTCTATTGAGACTTGGTTTGTCACCTGTGGAAAACTAATTCTGAATAAGTAACATTGAGATTAGTCATTCTAGCCTCTACTGAATTGTGGTTGTTCAAGCTTCACTAGAACCTTCCTCATCTTCTGGCACCTGAGAATTGTATATCTCACCTGTGACCAAAAACTGAAACTGAACCAATAGAATTGACATGCCCAGAATGGAAACATGAATGTTGGCAGTTGAGGGGGAGGACTCTCAGAGGAGGTGCAAGTTAATATGACAACTCCACTGAAGCATATCATCACTAAAGGAAAGAGACTCTAGCCTATGCAAGCTGTTTTTCATTATTATGCTGAATTTCTAGAAGAGAATATTAAGTTTCTTTATAATGTAGATAACTTTTTTCCTCAGCATTTCTTCAAGTTAGTTAAAGAACCATTGTGAGGCTTCTGAAACTCCAGTGGTTTTATGTGCACTCAGAAATCCTAGTATCCAGGTATATTAAAGTCCCCACGGGAAAAGGGAAGCAGTAACAGCATTCTATCCAAAATTGTGTCAGGTAGTAATATGCCTTCTGACCAAGATTCAAGACAACTAAATACACACCCACATAGATGAAGATAAAAGGAGTAGATTTTTAGTATTAGCTTTATTTTTCCCTCTTTAGAAACAGTATTTCCATTTTCTTACAATAGAGTTCTCTATATCTTGCCCTCCTACTTTGTACTTTCCCTATTCATTCATTAAAGCCTTGGAGTTAGCACATTGTCAAATTAATTGTATAATGATCAAAAAGTAAATTAATTTAGGAGACACTATTATCTATTTGGGGGTAGAAAAGGCATATTCTTTCTTTAGAATGCAGAAAAAATGAAAAATCATTGGTTTTTATTCACCCATTATACACACACACACACACACATACACACATATGTATGTATATTTGTGCGTGTGTGTGTATGTATTTATATGTATATAATTTTTTTCTTCATAGAAACTTTGGCTCAGGGGTAGGTATTAAGTACAGTTTTGTTCCTTTTATATGTATATAGGTGAAGACCCATTTGAAGTCAGGGAAGGACAGTATCATGATTCCATACTAAGGAGAAGACAGTCATTAATATTCATAATAATGTAATACACCAAGAAAGAGGGAAATGAAGGCATATATCATTTAAACAGAAGTTTTGGAGGGGCACCTGGGTAGCTCAGTTAGTTGAGGATCTGACTCTTGATTTTGGTTCAGGTCATGATCCCAGGGTCATGGGATTGAGCCCCAAATGGGGCTCCATGCTGAGTGTGGAGC
Source organism: Panthera pardus (assembly GCF_024362965.1). NCBI lineage: Eukaryota > Metazoa > Chordata > Mammalia > Carnivora > Felidae > Panthera > Panthera pardus. Next base: position 46,722,265 of record NW_026526666.1, on the reverse strand, counting down.
TTGCTTGGGATTTTGTCTCTCCCTCCTTCCCTCCCTCCCTCCCTCCCTCCTTCCCCCTTCCCCCCCCCCTCCCTCCCTCCTTCCCCCTCTCCCTCCCTCCCTCCTTCCCCCTCTCCCTCCCTCCCTCCCTCCCCCTCTCCCTCCCTCCCTCCCTCCCCCTCTCCCTCCCTCCCTCCCTCCCTCCCTCCTTCCCCCTTCCCCCCTCCCCCCTCCCTCCCTCCTTCCCCCTCTCCCTCCCTCCCTATTTCCCTCCCTGCCCCTCTGCCCATCTCCTCAGCTTATGTTCTTTCTCTCTCTCTCTCTCAAAAACAAAACAAAACAAAAACAACAAACAAAACCTAAATGGAAATTTGGGAAATAGAAACAGGTTCTTGAACTTCAGTTTGTATTTCATTAAAAGACTTTGATTTTCGGGCGCCTGGGTGGTTCAGTCGGTTAAGCGTCTGACTTCGGCTCAGGTCATGATCACGCGGTTCGTGAGTTCAACCCCCATGTCAGGCTCTGTGCTGATGGCTCAGAGCCTGGAGCCTGTTTCAGATTCTGTGTCTCCCTCTCTCTGACCCTCCCCCGTTCATGCTCTGTCTCTCTCTGTCTCAAAAATAAATAAAGGTTAAAAAAAAATTAAAAAAAAAAGACATTTTCTTAAGCCGAGATGATGGACCATAAAAAATGGTTTCTATGTCTCTACCTAGGTTCCTTTGTCTTTATGGTGACTGTATAACTTCTCCAAAAGCATTTTGGTAGAATATTTCTTATATTTCCAACAGTTTCTTCAGCTGCTTTAAAAAAAGTTATTTATTAATTTTTTGGTCATGGTAAAGAAATACATTATCAAAACTATAGTTACACTAAAAATATTTTTACTTCTCTGAATATAGAGATAATGCATAAGTATTGAGCACCACAGCTATAATTTATACCTTAGTGATTTTAATATAATTAATAATAAATATGTAATTTCAACTTTAAACTCTAGTAAGAGATGGATTTTTCTCTGCCACTTAGAATTTAGATTTATGTCTTTAGCTCATTTAAGAGAGTTCCTATGTAGGAGTATGTCATTCATCAAAATGTTCCGATTTGTTTGTGACTGGATTTTTTTCCCACGAGAAGTGTGTATTTTCTTGGGTGTATATAGTTCCAGAGAGATTCTGCATACAAAATGATTGAAAGACAGTTCAGCTCAATACTAAAATAAACATTTTTCCTTGACTCTATTAAACAGTCATTATCTCCATAAAGAGTAGTTCTGAAAGTGTAGTCCTCAGAATAGTAGCAGCAGCATTAGATGTTGATTTCTCAACACACACACACACACACACACACACACAATCGGAACTTATGAAGAAATACTGATTCAGAAACTCTGCACATGAGACCCAACAATCTGTTTCAATGAGCTCATAAGATGATGGCGATTTGTGGGCAAGTTTGGGGGTCATTGGCTATAAGAATAAAATTGATAGGATTGAAAACAAAATATATAAAAGACCAGACAGACTTGATGGTCCAATATGTAGAGCAATAATGCAGTAATAGGAGGTACAAAGAACATAGTCACCATCACATGTGCCATGTTAATCAACTTTATATAATTTGTTGGCATAATAATAGTTTATAAATTAGCACATGGAAATTACCAAATTGCTTTCAGGTATGTCACCATATTGGCTGCTTATAACAAATAAACTTCTGAGTTAGAAGAAACAAAGTTGATCCTAATCTATAAGTAAGAAACTCAAAATTTTGTCAAAGCTCATCTAGTTGCAAACAGTGTTAGAACGCCTCTTTTTTTCCCCTGGGACTTCTTATAACATAGCATGTTACTATGAGACCCTTATGAAAAGAGAGTGATTAAAATATGGTACATTGTAGTCATTCCCCATTAATAATATCTCCAAGTTTGGTTCTTACTCTTATGTTAGGTGATGTATTAAAGTGTATCAGAGGAAATATCTTCACTTGTTAGAATTTTCGTGATCTGCATGATATGATTTATTGAGAAAAATTTAACCTCTTATATATACTTCATATAAAGTTCATCTGTTGTATTGAGGTATTGTTATATTGTAAAATTTCTAACAAAATAACATATTTCAAGAAAATTTCCGTCTCAGACTAAAATTCTACAGTCAAGTCTTTACTATTTTGTTCACACTGGAGGCATTTTTTGAGTGCTTATTTTACGGCATGTCCTCTTCTAGGCATTAGGAAAATAAATACACACTATAAGGCTTGCACTCCAGGAAATTCCTTTATATAGAAACAAAACAAGACTCAGAAAAGGCTAAGGCACCACCATATGGCCTAAAATATAGAAATACTACATATATCCTTCTCCCTGCCCAACGGACAATGAACCTTTGCAAACATAATCTATCATTTCTCTAAAACTCTCCGGAAGGTTCTCATAACATTTAAAGAATAAAATACTAAATATTTTCTGTAAGATACAAGGTTCCATATTATCTGACTCCTATGTACCCTTTTGACTTACTGTGCTTTAACTATTTATTGTTCCTTCAATATGTTAAGTATATGCCTAACCTAGGTCCTTTGTATCAGCTGGTCATTTGGTCTGGAAGAATTTTGCCCTAAAGATTTGCATAGCTCGTTATTTTATTTCATTCTTGTCTATATTCAAATGTTACCTCTTTAGAAAGGCCTTCTGTGACTGACAACTTGATGCAAAAAGTCCCACACACTCCCAACCTAGTTACTTTTAAATGCTTCATCTTGCCAGGTTTCTTGTTCAAAGTGTTAGCACCACATATCCCTGACAGTATATCATATATTATGTATAAATTTTATGCTGCTTAATGTTTTATATTCTAAAGAATGTACCAATTATAACATATGTTTATTCTTAGTCTTTTCCCCAGAAGTTGCATTCCATAAAGGGATTTTTGCCATTTTGTACATCTCTTTTGTACATTTTTGCCACTAAGATCTAAAAGCTATGAACCAAATTATGCATTTAAAATGTTCAGATTATTTCACAATAGAAAATTTCATTAATGACAAAAAGTAGCACATGGCACAATTATGCCCTAAGTAACACCATTACCATGCATCCACAAGGTAAATAGATGGATTTGAAGGAGAAAATACAGACAAAGGTAGCAGGAGAGTTTGACTATCCTTTGCAAGGTAAAAACTGAGCTAGTAAATAAACATAATTAAAACATATAAAAATATCTAATATAATGAAAATTTATAAATTAGTGAAGATTACAAAAGAACCACATGACATGAGTAGAGACATCCTAATTTCCTCCATTTTTATTTATATCCGTGGATTCCTGATAGGAAAAATAAAACTTCATGAGGAATTACAAATGTTCATATGTTTTTCATATTCTATAAATGAATGACCAATGTTGTTGAACTCTGTGTTCAAAAAATTGGAGTACTTATGGGGCCCCTGACACCTGACTCTTGATACCGGCTCAGGCCATGATCTCGTGGTTGTGAGATCCAGCCTCATGTCAAGCCCCGTGAGGGACTCCACACTGGCCATGGAGCCTAAGATTCTCTCTCCCTCTCTCTCTCTGCCCCTCCCCTACTAGCATGCACATGCTCTCTCGTGCTCTCTCTCTCTCTCAAAGAAACTTAACAAAAAATGTTGGAGTACAGAGTCTGTGCTGGAGTATGATATGTTTGTAATTTCTTCTAAAGAACAAGTTCATTGAGGTAAGATGTTTTTCTTATTCATCCTCAAATCCCCATAATATATAATAAAATATTTTTAGATAATGTTTTTATATGTAAAAGAATAGCATGATTTTACATTTTTATTTTCAAATAGCTTGGAGCTCTTTTTCTTTCTTCTATTTAAGGTCAGCTTACTGGCTATCCTTTCCCAGTGGTAAGGCATTTTTCACTCCAATTTAGTGTAAATCCTTACCCTCTGGTGCTGTCAGCCTGTAGGTAATGCTTTCATTACTCATCAATCATTTTCCTCTTCCTAGTTATAGAGGTGTGGTGTGTAACCTACAAGATTCTGTACAAGAAAAATGCCCCTTATGAGTAAGATGCCAACCTGTTGGAACTATTGCACTAGTGAATGATGACCTTTGTAAATAGGTGGGCAAATAGAAAACCTCCAAAATATATTTGGAAGCAGTATATTAAGTTCTTATACGTAAACCTGATACCTTGAAAGCAATAAGGAGGCAAACTTTCCAATATTCATCCTCCATGAATTGATGTGAATAATTTGGTTTTTAAGAAATACATGGGGCACCTGGGTGGCTCAGTCGGTTAAGCATCCGACTTCAGCTCAGGTCACGATCTCGCGGTCCGTGAGTTCAAGCCCTGCTTCGGACTCTGGGCTGATGGCTCAGACCCTGGAGCCTGCTTCCGATTCTGTGTCTCCCTCTCTCTCTGCCCCTCCCCCTTTCATGCTCTGTCTCTGTCTCAAAAATAAATAAACATTAAAAAAAATTTTTAAAAATACAGTACTATTTCAATCTTTCTCTTTTGGATGTAAATATAAATGAGAAGGAAATGTATTTGGAAATCCTGCCTTTCTAAATAGGGAATATTGATATCCAGCATCATTATAACTTACAATGAATAACAAAAGAACATTAAGTTCCTACTGGTTTATCTCAAAGGGAGGATAACTGCACATACAGTTGCCAAGGATTTCTAAATACTCTAAAGGAGAGAGGGATTTTGCCTCAAACAATTAAATGGACTTCTTTTCCAATGTTAAGGAACTTAAATAAATATTATTGGTCTTTTTCTACTCTAATCATACTTTCAGAAATATCTTTAAAGATTCAGAGTATGTAAAAGTTCAAACTGGTGGTATAAAACACTCAACATGTTTAAAAGTTCAAAGTAGTGATGTAAAACATTGCTGATGATATTAATAGACAATAGCAGGAGTTGTGTGGTAAACTGTACTTCCATGGGTAGACTTAAGACACATTTGTTAACCTATTTTTAACATACCCACCATTGTTGGAATTTAGATATGGAATCTGTGATTTAAATTCCTATTATGTAGTACATAAAATCATTTCTCTTCTCTCAACCCTATGGATTAACACATAATAAGCCAAAGAAATATAGTGTATAACAACAGAGAAATTAGATAAATAATATTTGTCTTTGAGGGAAATTATAATAATTTTATCATCTACTTGATACATAATTTTCTGTAAGATTCATCAATATCATCTTTATGGTTCGTAGCATGTAAACATAATGACTTATTTGACAATGATTGCTATTAACAATAATAGTCTCCATTATTGAACGTGTCCTATGTACTTGTCATTGGGCTAGACATATTGTATACATTATTTGACTATACCTCACTATATTACTATGAGATAATAACATCTCTATTTTTTTTAAATATTTATTGTCAGATTGGTTTCCATACAACACCCAGTGCTCATCCCAACAGGTGCCCTCCTCAATAACATCTCTATTTTACCAATAATATGTTACTGGGGTTTTACCTATTTATATACCTGATACATCTGACTTTAAATCCCCTGCCTTTCTCACGCTGTCAAACTGAAGAACTCTATAAATGTTTTCTATTAGGCAGGTATTTTTTCTCTTCTCTGCATGTTTCACTGAGTGATTACTAGTACCTTAAAAACATGGGGCAGCTGAGTAGCTCAGTCAGTTGAGCGTCCGACTTTGGCTCAGGTCATGATCTCACGGTTGGTGGGTTTGAGCCCCACATCGGGCTCTATATTGACAGCTTAGAGCCTGGAGCCTGCTTTGGATTCTGTGTCTCTCCCTGTCTCTTCCCCTCCCCTGCTTATGCTCTGTCTCTGTCTCTTTCTCTCTGTCTCTCTCAAAAATAAACATTTGAAAAAGTACACAGAATCCCCTTGTTTGTCATTGGAGACTATAAAGAAAGACAGTAAAGCTATTGCTCCATGTAGTCATCGCAAGAGGATGGGAGTGGGTAACAGTAGAACCCCAAGGAACCAAACGGACAATGGCAGCTTGAAAGAAAGGAAGCTGGTTGAACATCTTGTTCTACAATTGGTGGAGTTCGTTTAGGGCTGAGCCAGAGCTGCCTGATTGAGAAACTTAACAGCTTATACATCCCTAAACTGTACTATGTAGTCAATTGAGCTGAAAGTTGCACCTAAGACAGTTAGGAATCTTTTGTTGTCGTTGGGTATAGAATGAAAGTGAACTATAAAAAAGATTTTTTTTATATGCTTGATGACTAGAGCTGTTGAAGAAAAAGTGTGAAATAACTCAAAAATTTTTTAATATTTATTTTTGAGAGTGAGAGAGAGACAGTATAAGCAGGGGAGAGGCAGAGAGAGAGGGAGAAACAGAATCCGAAGCAGGCTCCAGGCTCCAAGCTGCCAGCAGAGCTCGATGTGGGGCTCAAACCCATGAACTGTGAGATCATGACCTGAGCCGAAGTCAATGCTCAACTGACTGAACCATCCAGGTGCCCTAAAATACTCAAATTTGATGGATGAAACATTTCAACAATATCTAGAAGCACATGCTGTTCAAATCTACACTATAGCCCTTTGTCCACCTGAACTCCCCAATGCTGTGATAATGTTCTACATTGTGAAAAATTCCTATCTCAGATACTTTTATCTCTTCTGCCAGAAGATACTAAAGAAGTTGCCCATCCACAAGCGAGGTATAACCTGCAAGTACAAGAGTTTAAATCCCCAGGAAGAACTGTCATCCAATGAAGAGTATAGTCAATAGACAAAACTCTTGAGCTTCCCTGTTGTTTAACTGTCTTGTGTAGTAATTTTATTTCAAGTTTCACATGGTTTCTTAGACAATCCTTGGTGGGACTGAGCTGCAGTTACTCGTGGCAGTAACTCCATCAGTGAACACGTTTCATTGGTTTTTCTTGCTTTGTTGTCTTACTTTCCCACTTACACTTATGTACCTTCTGGAATCCTATCCCAAAAGAACTACATGCTTGAAGTTCTTGCCTTAGAATCTCCTTTTGGTGAACCCAAACTAAGTCTATTCTCTAAAGAATGCCATTGAAAATGTAGAGAATTTCTCAAATAAAATGCCTTTCCCATTATCACATTTAGTGCTATAGATTGTTTAGACTTGTTCTTCCTGTAGACTACAAACTCTGCATGGGTAGATACATCTGTTTTCTTTCCTTCACTCTCCTCCCCTCTTCTTTCCTCCCCCTATATTTTCCTCTTGTCCCTAGCATAGTACCTGGCACATATTAGTGCTTAATAAATGCTTGATGATTGACTGAAGTTATCAACACAATTATGTGTGGTTAGTGTTACTGAATTATTTTATAAAAAAGTTAAATACCTTACCCACTATCATATAGAAAATTGATAGAGACAAACTCTAATTCAGGTCTGTCTGCCTAAAATTCACAGCTTTTCCACATGTGTCATTCTCCAACAGTCTAGATCAGGGAGAAAATTTTCACGTTCTTAGCCCTTGTTTGAGATTCCAATTTACTGGCTTCCAAACAAAAGAATGATTAAATCTAAATCTGAAAACTTGTAGATGTTAAAGTAAACCTCAGTAGTATTTCATATGTAAATGGGACCATCTTTGTCAGAAAATGATTTCATGCAGTAACTCCTGTTCTGTTGCCCGTGTGTATGCCCTGGAGATTAGAGAAAAATGTCATGTGTAGATTTTAGTGTGGATGGTAATTGAACAAAAACAACAACAAAATGGATTCACATTTAAGCTATTTCCTTTTTTCCTTTTTTTTTTAAAGTTTATTTTTTTTAGGGTGAGCACTGAATGTTGTGTGTAAACGATGGATCACAGGAATCCACCCCCAAAACCTAGAGCACACTGTATGCACTGTATGTTAGCCAACTGGACTATACATTATTAATAAAAGAAAAAAAAAGTTTCTTTTTGAGAAAAAGTGTGAGTGGGGAAGGGGCAGGGAGAGAGAGAGAGAGAGAGAGAGAGAGAGAGAGAGAGAATCCCAAGTAGGCTCCACACTGTCAGTGCAGAGTGGGCTTGAACCCATCATCTGTGAGATCATGATTTGAACTGAAGGGGGACACTTAACTGACTGAGTCACCCAGGCTCTTCACATTTGAGCTATTTGTCGATCCCATTTCCTTTCCGTGGAATTACTCTTTTGTATTTGAAGAGTGTCATACATTCAGTATTTTTGCAGGAGATGTAGAATAAATTAGATTTATGTTCAGCTTCCATTTTATAAACCATGGCACGTTTATCAATCCAAATAGTGAAAGCACTGAGGGACCATCCTTTTGGAAACCAAATATTTGCTATGATAAAAAAAATATCAGGAGGATTTCAGGATATTTTTATTAAATATTTTTACTTGTCTAGTTTAATTGCATATGCTTTAAAGTATTTTATGTGCTCATATGTAAAATAACTTGATCTATTTGTGACTAGCCAGATAAAATTTTTCTAGCAAGAATATATAAACTAACATATATTAAACAAATATATTTAGCAATTTAAATATATATAATATTTAACTTCATTATATAGGTATTTAAAATTACATATATGAAATATTGAATCAATTTTTAATGTTATTTTTGTCAGCCTCACAATATATAGTAATTTTTTCAAGCCATCACATGTACCTTTAGCATTAATGTCATTACCTGTAGTTGAGTATATTGGGTCATCCAACCTCATCTTTATTTCTGAGTTAGTTGAGATATAAACTTTTAAAAGAAAATTTTTTTAATGTTTATTATTGAGAGAGATAGAGCATGTGTGGGAGAGGGGCAGAGAGAGAAGACGACACAGACTCCAAAGCAGGCCCCAGACTCTGAGCTGTCAGCACAGAGCCTAATGTGGAGCTCAAACCTACGAACCTCGAGACCATGACCTGAGCTGAAGTCGGACACTTAATCGACGGAGCCACCCAAGTGCCCCATTGAGATATAAACTTTTTGAACCAATGGGGATTTTCTCTCAAGTTACAGGATGTCATTTACATAGCATGAGGACAATTTCTCTTATTATATTTTTAATTCCGAGAATGTATAATTGCGATCGTTCAACGTCACTCATTGCTTCCTCTGTCCATTTCCAAACTGATCCCTGGTCTATTTATTTATGTTTGTTTGTTTGTTTATGCTTATTTATTTTTTTCAGAGGGAGAGAGACAGAGTGTGAGTGGGGGAGGCACAGAGAGAGGAGACACAGAATCCAAAGCAGGCCCCAGGCTCTGAGCCGTTAGTGCAGAGCCCGACACAGGGCTCAAACCCACAAACTGCAAGATCATGACCTGAGCCAAAGTTGGTGCTTAACCCACTGAGCCACCTGGGCTCCCCTATCTCTGGTCTTTTTAAAGATGTCTCACACTTGCAACTGTTCACTGAATTTTCTATAGATACTAAATTTCTGAGTTTCTTTTCCCATTTTTTTCTTGTATGAGATCCAAATCTAGCATTAATTGAGGTTATTTCTGGCTGTTGTGCCTTTCTCCAATGAAACATTGCTGTTCAGAATATAGTGATAGAGTGCCCTTTAAATAGAGAATATTTTAAGAGCATAAATAGGCAAGTCTACTTTTTTTAAACTTTATTTCGTTATTTTTATTTATTTTTTGAGAGAGAGCAAGTGGGAGAGGGTTAGAGAGAAAGGAGACAGAGAATCCCAAGCAGGCTCCGCACTGCCAGTGCAGAGTCCCATGTGGGTCTCAAACTCAGGAAACCATGTGATCATGACCCAAGCCAAAACCAAGAGTTGGACACTTAACCAACTGAACTACCCAAATGCCCAAATCTGTTTATAAAGAATTTTGGTTAAAGGTTCTCATATTTGAGTATAATGACAAATTAGTTTCCTAACTAGAGTGGTTTCTTGGCCCAATTTTCCTGCATTCATCGTGAATAAATCATTTTTAACAAAAAATCTAAGTACTAGCATTATTTTCAAATATAGGAATTTTCATACTCTTTAGTTTTAAAGATGATTTGTACAGATAATTTTGCTTTAACTACATATGTGTATATGTGCATATATATGTATATATGTGTAAATATATATGTACATGTATGTATATATTTATAGGAGCAATCTGTTTGGAATAAATTATTTTAATTTATTTTTTAATTTACAACCAAGTTGGTTAGCATATAGTGCAGCAATAATTTCAGGAGTAGATTCCAGTACTCCATCCCCTATGTTTAACACACAGTGCTCATCCCAACAAGTATCTTCCTTAATGCCCCTTACCCATTTAGCCCACCATCCCTCTCACATCCCCTCCAGCAACCCTCTGTTCTCTATATTTAAGAGTCTCTTATGTTTTTTCCTCCTCCCTGTTTTTATATTCTTTTTGCTTCCCTTCCCTTATGTTCATCTATTTTGTATCTTAAAGTCCTCATATGAGTGAAGTCATATGATATTTGTCTTTCTCTGATTGGCTAATTTCGCTTAGCATAATACCCTCTAGTTCTATCCACACAGTTGCAAATGGCAAGATTTCTTTCTTGATTGCCAAGTAATACTCAATTGTGTGTGTGTGTGTGTGTGTGTGTGTGTGTCCCTTTATCCACTCATCCATCGGTAGACATTTGGACTCTTTCCACACTTCGGCTATTGTTGATAGTGCTGCTATAAACATGGGTGTGCATGTGTCCCTTTGAAACAGCACACCTGTATCCCTTGGATAAATACCTAGTAGTGCAATTGCTGGATCAGAGGGTATTTCTATTTTTAATTTTTTCAGGGACCTCCATCCTGTTTTCCAGAGTGGCTGCACCAGCTTGCATTCCCACCAGCAGTGCAAAAGAGATCCCTTTTCTCCGCATCCTCACCAACATCTCTTGTTGCCTGAGGTGTTAATGTTAGCCCTTCGACAGGTGTGAGGTGGTATCTCATTGTGGTTTTGGTTTATATTTCCCTGATGATGAGTGATGCTGAGTATTTTTTCATATGTCAGACATCTGGATGTCTTCTTTGAAGAAGGGTCTATTCATGTCTTTGGCCCATTTCTTCACTGGATTATTTGGGTTTTAGGTGTTGAGTTTGATAAGTTCTTTATAGGTTTTGGATACTATATCTGATGTGGCATTTGCAAATGTCTTCTCCCATTGCATCAGTTGCCTTTTAGTTTTGCTGATTGTTTCCTTCACTGTGCAGAAGCTTTTTATTTTGATTAGGTCCCAATAGTTCATTTTTGCTTTTGTTTCCCTCGCCTCTGGAGACGTGTTGAGTAATAAGTTGCTGCGGCCGAGGTCAAAGAGGTTTTTGCCTGCTTTCTCCTCTAGGATTTTGATGGCTTCCTGTCTTGCATTTAGGTCTTTCATCCATTTTGAGTTTATTTTTGTGTATGGTGTAAGAAAGTGGTCCAGGTTCACTTCTTTGCATGTCGCTGTGTAGTTTTCCTAGCACCACTTGCTGAAGAGACCGTCTTTATTCCATTGGATATTCTTTCCTGCTTTGTCAAAGATTAGTTGGCTGTACATTTGTGGGCCCATTTCTGGGTTCTCTATTCTGTTCCATTGATCTGAGTGTCTGTTTTTGTGCCATGTTTATTATAAATTTTTGAAAGATATTTAGCTTGGGAATAAAAGTCTATGAAACTAGATAATAATAGGCTAATAATGTTTACTTCATGGTAGAACTAGCTCCAAGTACAGTATATAAATTATGTTATATATTCTATGTTTTTACCAGGGGTGAGCTTAGCTGGTAGAGAATAAAAGTCTCTTCCTCTAACTTAGCTGAATCTACTATGTTTTATGAACTATTCGGTTGTCCTCCTGGAGATAAGGCTTGGTCACTATTGTATTGTAATTATGGGAACCCTCTCTGGGCTATAGTTGTTGCCAAGGAAGAAGAGTAACTAAATAGTGCCCATCAAAAACTTGTGCCATTGAGGGTCTTCATTTATGGTATTTAGAAGCAGTAAATTCAATTACAGTAAAGAGTGGTCACTGATAACATGGATTTATGCTTATCCTATGAGTGAGTAGCACTTCTGTTAATTTCAAAAATAATTGTGTACACAGATAACAGAAATTCTAATTCCTTTCCTATACTATAAAGATTAACTTACTAGTAATTATTTGTTTTTTCTTTTACTTTTTGTTTTGTTTTGTTTTAATGAATCACCTGTTCATTCTGCCCCCTCCAAAAAAAAAAAAAAAAAAGAATATACAAAATAGCTGTATGGATCAAATTTTTACAATTCTTGACCCTGAAGCAAAACAAATTTCTAGACAGTATCACAGACAGCAAAGCCATTTTATGCCATTTTATTTTCTCCTGTTTTTCTGCTATCCCCCATCTAGATAAAAAAGAACTGGTAAGAATGGTGTCGTTCCATGAAAAAACTATTGGGTAATGTTTTTTTATTAGCTATGCTTCACTTACTTGGATTCACTCTATAAAAAATTAGGACAAAATCTAATCAAAAGAATATTAAAAGGAAATTGTCACTCTCTTTTCTATAAAATGTAAAACAATTGCTGGTGTGAGTTCTGCAATGATTTATTGTATATTATCAGTGAATGGGCACACTGAAAAGCAGCTATTTGATGGGTAGGAGTGATAAATATTCATAAATATAGTTAACACCAAAACATTTTCTTCTCTACTACTTATTCTACTTTACTTATTTCTACTTGCTAGAGTGGTAGACATATTAAAATATTAATTTTCCGCTTTACTGGAATGATTTCAGAGTCAAGTGCCATTAAAATTTTGAATGTAAATATGAAAAAAGGATATGGCTCATTCTAATCCTCTTCATTGGTTTTTTAAACTATTTATTTGCTGTTTTTTTTTTAAAGCTACTATTTCAAATTTTTTAATTGCTTTGAGAGACTTATGCAGAGTCCAGAAAAGGTATCACAGTTTTGTGAAATATTGTCTGTCATTCGGAAAGCATTTGGATAGTCCCTTGCCAAGTACATTTAAGCTTGTAAAACAGCAGCTTTTTAGAGTCAGGGCATCATGTGATGGTCAAGGCCACATTTCACTGCCATGCAGAGCACTTCTTTACTCTTCTTTTTTTAATCTATTTCATATTTCAATTAGAGGGAGAGGGTGAAAAGTGCCACGCAGGGCAACTCTACATGTGTGAAGCCATTGTGCACCCTTGGCAGGCCTAGAGCACTGACGGAAAGTAGAGTGAAGAGCTCTGATGAAGAGGTTTGCCTTTGATGCTAGCCAAAGGGATTATAAACTGTGAATCCTGAATTTAACCTAATATGAATATATCATGATGTCCACCGTTTTTTTTTCCTTGTGATTTTTTTTTTTTTCTTCACTGCTGAATCTATCTTAGTTGGTTTGCTGGTTCTTAAAAAAAATTTTTTTTTAACGTTTATTTTTGAGACAGAACATGAACGGGGGAGGGGCAGAGAGAGAGGGAGACACAGAGTCGGAAGCAGGCTCCAGGCTCTGAGCCATCAGCCCAGAGACCGACGCGGGGCTCGAACTCACAGACCATGAGATCGTGACCTGAGCTGAAGTCGGACGCTTAACCGACTGAGCCACCCAGGTGCCCCTGGTTTGCTGGTTCTAATATTACATTGAATCTATTACCAACCCTCATACCCTCCCCCTCCACACAGAGGCACTTATTGGAGGTAAAGCACTGTACTAACACTATTTTAAATTTTATTTTTAAAAAATCTGCACCCTTTCCCAGTATTTGTTTGGTTACCAGTTCCAAGACCCATTCCCTCTGTGGCCATGCCACATTAGGACCCCTGGTATACCATACAATATTTAGCTACTGACCACAAACTGCTTGGGAGGCTTCTGATCTATTGAAATAGCCATGTTCTGAAGTAAGCCTGACTCTGAAGAAAACAGATGTTATATTGGGTGGCAATGTCCCTGTCAACAACTCTCAGTTCTTTTGTCACCCATCTATGTGTCTCGTTCCATGTTCCATTGATAACAAATACCTAAAACTTGTTGATCCAATTCCAAGTGTTTTGCATACTTTGACTAATTTAATACTTACAACCACCTTGTAAGTCATCACCTCTATTTAACAGAGAGATGGAGTAATCTCCCCAAGATCATATGGCTAATAAGAAACCAAGAAAAAATCCAAACCCAAGTGACCTGACTGCAGGATTCCTGCTTTGAACCACAGTGAATCCTGCCTCCCACAACTATGGAATGAAGAGAAGTTACTCCATATAATTTGTCTATGATAAGCTAGACATTTACCTGATACTCTTCAGCTTTTGATTACCACGTTATCTAAATGTAAACTCTGGTCATTTCAGAGGGGAAGAAAACAAGGTAAAATAGATGAAAATTATTTGGGAAAACAAAAGTAGTGGAGGAACTTCATTATGACAATGTAAGACATTCAAAGTTATTTGCCTTTTGGAGGTAATAGCAGTTCCCTGATCCGGACACAGATTTTATTTTAATTAATTAGCCTCTTGTTGGGTATTTCACTTTACTGTTAGACATCACTATGACTAATATTAGATGTCTATATCATCAAATTTATGCAATTCTTTATTTACATTAGTTCTTTTACATGTTATAATTCTTGAAATTTCTCTATAGTAGATTACCATATAATATAGTAATTATTAAAGTCAATGTTTAGAGTAAAACATATCTTACGCCATATAAATAAGCTTTAAAGAAATTTTTAAAAAATTATTCTAGGAAACGTTAATGTTGTTTACTGCATGCCACGTGATATTGATTTTCAACTATAACCTTAGTTGCAATGTAACTCAATCTGATGTCTTTGATCTAACTCTAATTCAATATAATTTATCCTAGTTTTAATTAGGTCAATACAGATTCTATTAATATGGGGATTATAGCTAATGCTGCACCTACATTATAGGCACACTTACCTCCAGATATATCAAATTATTTGCACTGCTTTAACATTTCCTATAGTATTTATCTTTCTTCTTACATATTTTTTTCTCTTCCTGGAATTCTCTTCATTCACTTATTATGCAGCAAGTTCCTACATATTCTTTAAAACTTAAAGTATAAATTTACAATGAGTTCTTCATCCTGCTGTCCAAATTACATTACCTTCCTTTATTATCTCAATGTACTTTATGCTACATCGGCCATATCATTTAACAGGTTAATTTTTGATTTAGTTGTCCTTCTTTATCACTTTGTCATATTTTAGAGTATATGCTGTAGGATATGAATCATATTTTACTTGGTTTTCCACCCATAGTGCCTATGATATGGCATATTTGTATTATAAACAGATGCATAGATTTAAATTGTAGCACAATAATTAGTGTTTCTTTTGAACTTATATACTATGTAATAATACAGAGAGTTGTGGAAGACAGAATTCTGAGGTGGGCAACAAGATTCCTGCTCCCTCCTACATACCCCTTTAATAATTTGCTACTCAACTATGGTTAGAACCTATGGATATTATGGGATATTCATTCCCATGATTATATTACAAATATATGATTTCATCTTTAGCAGATTGGAGAGGGATAGGAAGACAGACTCACTATAGCTGACCTAGATGAAAATAATAGCATTGCTGCAAACCACCTATGGGAGTCACATGGCAGGGAAATGTGGGTGGCCTGTATGAGTTGAGAGTAATCATTGACTAACAGTAAGAATGTGACTGCAAGGAAATGCATTGTGCTGACAACCTGTGAGCTTAGAATAAGACCCTGAGACTGAGATGAGAATCTGACACTTTGATTTCACCCTGGTCCAACCTAGCACAGGACCCAGCTAATTGGACTCCTGATGCATGAAAACTGTTGAAATAATAAATGTTTTCAGCTATGAAATTTGTGGTCATTTCTACACAGCAGTAGAAAACTAATGCAAGGATGAACCCATTTTAACAGTTGGGAACAAATTACATACTTCAAACCCTTATCAGTAACTTAAGTATTCAAATGACTTGCCATTTGTGTACTTCCCACCTGTATGCTGCATCAGGTTACTTTCACTGTTTCTGTATGTATACAGTTTACATAAAATACTGTGAAGAATATAGATATTATCTATTCTACAAAAATATTTATGCATTTATTTGTTGTGTATATGTATTTTAGTTCATTTTTACCTTTCATTCTAAACAGTAAAAACCCCTTAAGTCTGTAACATCTTTTGTCAAAGTTATTTCTCACTAATAGTAATTTATTAATTTTATATTTGAGAGAGTACTACTTAAAGATTGATTGGCTAATATTTTCCTCCTGCTAAATTTAATGTTAAATACCAATTGTGGAAATAAAATAAATGAAGTTAGATATAAAAAATGCATTTCTAATATAATCATCTCCTATTAAAATGGGTTACCAAGATTCAAGGCATTTCTCTTTCTGTAATTACTTAAAACAAAATTGCTAAGTTTATTATTTATTTTTAATCCGAAGAAAAGTGATTGAGTGAGCACCATTAATATCTCCTTAGCTTTAGGAGTTTTCTTTTAGTACTGTAGGAGCACTGCAAACAACCTACTAATGCTTTCCTAACACATTTTAAGAAATGTAATAAATGGAATTAACTTTTCAGTAACATCTATAGTATTTTATCTGCTCTACCAATATGATCTTATAGAAAGGTAGCATAGAGAAATTATTTGCTGGCCTGAAATTCAAAAAACCTTTAGGAAAAAGCATAGCATAGTATTTACGAACATGTCGTGGTATAATAAATAATCGTGTTGAATTTCAATTCTATCAATTGTGTGATTTGGGTTAGATATTTCACTTTTCGAGACTTATGTTTCTTGGAAAAATGGCTATAATTAATTTCTATATAAAACAGATCTGTGACTACATGACTTCTTAGAAGAATTGCTTCACAAAGGTCATCAATTTATTGTTTCTCATGTATCATTTTGTGTTTTTGTATTCTAACCATTTATCCTTCACTTCTCATATTTGCAAGAGACAAATAATCCACCGTGTTTTTTCCTCTCAATTGTTATTAGATAATATCTGGGGAGGATTTGGAATAGTTATGAAATGCTCTCAGAATGACAATTATTGCATTATTTCTTATCTAGAAAATTTAAATATGTCTCAACAGATGGTATATATACAGTTTGGTCTGCATAATTCTTTTATTTGCTTGTTGAGAAGACGAATACAAATTAGATACAGTAACATGCATTTTTGGAATAAAGTAAAATTGAGGGATAATAAATATAATTGGCACAAAAATGGAATGTCTTTGGCTTTCAAAAATTTTTGAACTTTACTCACCAAAAGAAACAACTAAGTATGTACTTACATATATACAACAGAAACAAAAGTTTTATGAAATAATGCTTAAGATTTTTGGCAGACTAAAAATACCCCCTAATTTTTAAGACATTCCTCCTAGAATTCAATTCATAGAGCAGTGAGGTCTGTGTCCCTTTTTCTTGAATTTTGGCTGGCTCTGTAACTCTTAACAATGATGTATGGTAGAAGTGCAGGTATGCCACTTTTCTAGTCCAGGACTTGAGAGACTAGCAGTTTTTACATCGTGGCTCTTGAAACATTTGCTCTTGTAGCCTTAGGCAGAGCATAAGAAGTCTAACTACCCCTAGCCTCCAAGTTTACCAATCTATAAGAAAGCTTTAAGGACCTATGTGAAAAATCCTGTAGGGGAGCTGTTGGGGATATCGAGGGGTGGGTGGAAAGAGAGAAAGAAATCTGATCTCTTGCCTAAGCCATTGCAATTACCAGCCATTTGAAGCATCCCAGCTAAGACCCTAGATTGTTTGGAGCAGAAACAATTCTTCTCCAAGGCTTTTGTTTGAATTCTGGGCTCACAGAACCAAGAAAACATTAGTGATTCATTTTTTTTAATTACTAAGTTTTAGAGCAGTTATATAGCACTTGATAATCAAAGTGCTGTTTACATTCTATTAATCTGAAAAGAAAAATGGGTCTTGAACTACTATATACATTTTATGACCTACTGAGAGATTCTAACCTGTAGTATGAACAACATTTCTCTGGACTTTCTAATAAACAACACAAAATAGGTAACTTAAAAATAATTTCAAATTCCTTGCTTCTTTGTTGTATTTATGTGTGGGGGAAAAATGAAATCCTGAATCCTAAATCTAGTATAGTTTAGTTGAGAGTTCATGGGCTTTATTGTCCAAAATTAAAAAAAAAAAAAATTACCCTCAGGCCTGTCCCCAGTTCTTCACAAAATTCTGTCACCTCTCTGACCTTTATTTTTTTCTGTTATAAGAATAATTCTTACATAAAAGTTTTTATACACATGGAATGAAACAAAAAATGAGAAAGCACCCCATACCATAAAGATGAGAATATACACATTATCTTTATCATTTTTATCACCCCATTTAAAAATAAATGATAGGGGTGCCTGGTTGGCTCAGTCGGTTGAGCGTCCGACTTCAGCTCAGGTCACGATCTCGCGGTCCGTGAATTCAAGCCCCGCGATGGGCTCTGGGCTGATGGCTCAGAGCCTGGAGCCTGCTTCAGATTCTGTGTCTCCCTCTCTCTCTGCCCCTCCCCCGTTCATGCTCTGTCTCTGTCTCAAAAAAAAAAAAAAAAAAAAAAAAACCGTTAAAAAAATAAAAATAAATGATAAAAAGCTAATGCATTTTTACAATTTGCTGTAAATAATACCAGAAATAGGCACAGCCTCCAATTATGCCTGTGCCGTTTGAGGAATATATAAATATAGTAATTATGAATGGCTCTAGCTTTATTGGTCACAATCTTATAGTTCAGTGAAAATTACCTTAGTAATCTTTCTGATCTCCAGGTGTGGACAAAGTTGCAGGTAAACAAGACTAAAACTTGACTGAGACCAGCTTCACTTTAGCTTCTGCAAAGTGGATTTCTCCACCCATTTTCCTTCTGAGTTACAATTTCTCTTCTCACTCAAGTGACCTGTCAAGTGGTTATCTCAGAGCTAACTCTCTTCTTTCCAACTAGGAAAGTCTCTTAAACCAACCATTTATACTTGTTAGGAGACTCATCACACCTGGGTGTGAATAAACATTGCATAACGTTTTGCTTCCAGGCTATCCTCTTTAAATCTAAAAGTGAAGTTTTGATTCTTTCACGATTTTCAGTAAGAACAAGAGAGAAGAAACACTTTGAAGGCTTTGGGTATAGGCATGAGCTAAAATTATACTTCATTTTCTCAGAAGGCTGACCACATGGTGAATGTAGAGGATGGGCAGAAGGGAAAGCCTTTAAATGATCCTGTTTCCCTAGAGAGGAAAAACTCCTTGCTCTTTTGTGGTCACTGGAGGGTACTTTATGAGATCTCCTATTATAGGGAGAACATGTTCCATTTTAGTCTTTTCCCACTTCTGGTAATAGCAAAATTAGGATATTATCCATATCTTTCCTTAAGCCCACCTTAGCCTTTTGTGGAAAATACATTGTTAAAATTATAAGTATGAGCTTTAAAATCAGACATACTAGGTTTCAATTTTACCCCCCACTCCTTTACTGATTATTTGCTGATTGACCCTGAACTTCACTTTTCTGACACTCAGAGTTTTTCATCTGTAAGATTAAGCTAATAATGCTAATTACATAGAATCATTTTTTCCAATTAAATGAAATAGTGTTTATAAAGCATCTGTCATATAGCATGCAGAGATGCATATTAAATGCCAGCTATCATCATCCTTATTATTCCATGTATAAGGCAGATCCAGTCCTTTTCCTTTATTCCCTACCCTGAGCAAAGGATTGGAAATAATATTATTAAATACATATGCTAAGGTAAGCACTATTTTTACCAATTTAGGTATGCCATGTTATTTAAGCTTTGTAGCAAATCTATACAGTAAAATTTATTATTCCAAATTTTTAAATGAGGAAATTGAGGTGCAAAGAAATCACATAGCTAAGGAGGTAAATCAGACCCTTTAACTAAAATATGTGACTTCAAAGCCCCTGCTCTTCACACCATGGTGCCCCTTCCCCATTTTTGTCCAATATTCATTTTTAAGAGTAGATGTATTTTGTGCTTTGGAGAACAATTTGCCTAATTCAGAACTGTGTATTTGGGATGTTTATTACCATTTATTTTCACTTACTTTGCCACTAAGAATGCATCCATATTCCTCCAGTGATATTTCTACTACTGATAAGAATATTTATTTACTTTTTAATAAAGGATTGAGGTGTTGAATGCATCTATATGTAACAAAGGAATTCAGGTGAACTTATATTTACATGGTTGTTTTTGAACATTTTCAAGGAACATCCAATCTCTCATATTATCTAATTATTACACCCATCTTTTATAATAGGCCCAGTAGATGTAATTCAACTGGTAAGAGTTAGATACA
Source organism: Panthera pardus (assembly GCF_024362965.1). Taxonomy (NCBI): domain Eukaryota; kingdom Metazoa; phylum Chordata; class Mammalia; order Carnivora; family Felidae; genus Panthera; species Panthera pardus. The sequence continues at coordinate 46,702,020 of NW_026526666.1, read as the reverse complement.
GAAAAACAAGACACAATAAAATAGACTAATTTCATGTATGTAATTCAAGACTTACCGAGAATCAAAGTGAAAGCCAAAATTTATTGCAAGCTAGTCTTTACATAGATTAACTTGTAGGAGTGCCTTAGAGGTACTCTTTCTTGGGAAGGCCATACTGATGAGTTTTTGGAGTGACGGGGGAGGGGCGGGCGGTTGTGGGGTCTGGAGCTGATGGCCAAAAAAGATTTCTTGAAGACATCTTTGGTGCAAAAAGATGATTTCTTTAAAGCACAGGGACAGGACCCGTGGGCAGAAAGAGCTGCACTAGAGTTGTGAAGAGTGACTGCTTATATACTATGAAGTTGGGGGAGGTAAAGTTACAAGGGAGGCTTCCAGAAAGACTTTGATATGCTAAAGAGGACTCCTAAGATACCTGAGGCCTTGCTATTGTCAAGCTAAGGTTGTTTTTCCTTCAAGGAAGTATTAGCATTAAAACAGTAGGGAGTTCCTGGATAAATGTTTTACTCTGCCAGCCTCAAGTATCTGTCAATGGGATGCAGGTTATAAGGCAATTTAATTTTACCTGCCATTTCCTTCTTGCCTTTGTTCCCCACATCACTATCACTATTAAGGGGTGATGTTGGTGCTCCAGGAAACTGAGTCTATAGGTTTCTGGAAATTAGGCTATTGATTATCTTTTTCTTGTACCTTACTAAGACATTTGTAAACTGATGGAGACCCATTGCAAGTATGACTGTGATCTCTCAGTTAACCACTTGTTTCCTTTCCTTTGTTCTTGGGCAGCCAGAAGTGCCTGAGGAATATCACACACATGGTGGGGGGGAGTTTTCTAGCTTGCACTTTGTCCTTACCCCACCCCATGCTCCCTCATCAAATCCCCCCTAAATGATTTTGACCCTTAAATCTTTAAGGTTGCTGAAGGTGGAAGGTCTCATCTTCCGTAGCTTCTTCCTGCTAAGGGGCGTAGAGTTTTCCCTACACCTATGGGTCAACATTGATCAGTTGGGGAACATATAGGAGAGTTACAAAAGGCAGAGACAGCTGAATCCAAGGTGGACAATGTGTATGAACCTTCTTGAGTAGAAAGGATCATCTGTTGGCTTGAAGTTATTGCAGTGATAGTCTTGGCACTAGGCAGAGATATATGGGAGAAAACAGCAAACAAATTAGAATAACAAGAAAGAAACATCAATAAATGTCCTTTGGTACTTGACAAAAATCCTCCAGTCCAGGAGTTTAGCCGATCATGCAAGGGAAAAGAAGGACTGCTTAAAGTGCCAATTTTGAGTATTCATGTCAGTTAGAAATCCAGATATATTTTTGTGGTAATCTGGAATGTATACACAGTATTGTTTTTATGAGAACACAAGTTTTACCTTGTGCAGCAGTTAAAACATCTAATGACATTCTGTTTTGTAGAACTGTTTTATGCATTTGATATATTTCAGTATTTAATAATATAATGTCACTTTGAGAGCCATTTAAGTCCTTAACCGTGTAACAGCTGGTGTTTAGCCATTATATAGACTCTGTTTTGTTTAGTAAACAGATAATTAATAAAAGGCACTTTTATAGAAACAAGAAAAATATAGGTTAGAGCAAGTTACAAACCCAGGGTGTGATATACCCCTATTCGAAAGACCCCCGGAAAACAAACCACCAGAGTCAAAGCCAAGCAGCAAGGGTCCTTTATTGCAGGTTCGAACCCGGTCCTCCGCGCACTCGTTGCCTGTGACGCTAAGAGGCCCTGAGCAAGGATCTTACAGCTTCTTTTATAGACAGGCACAAACAAGTTAGGGATTTTTTGCAGTTACAGAGCTGTTATTGGTTGACATTTAAATTTGAACACTCAGCAGAACTTGATTGGTTCCTGCATTTATTTCAAACCACTCAGCAGAACTTGATTGGTTCCCGCCTTTAGGTCAGACTGCAACTGGGCACCCCCTGGCTGGTTACGGTGGGGGGGGGGGGGGTCGTTTCTTTGCAGTTGTGAGTACACCTGGTAATTTTTCTCTTAGTCTCTCAGGTGTACCAGTGCTGTCAGTGAGAAGGTTTTTAGAGGTCAGGCTTGAAACAACCTCAGATAGAGTGGGAACAGGCAGCAGGAATCAGAAGGGTTTTTCTGGTTTGTAATCCAAATGTCTGTGATGATCCTTTTGAATGGCCCATTTTGAAAAGGAATTATATAAATTGGAAAAGGAGAATGAAAAAGAAAGACAAAACCATCATTAGAGAACTTCGAGGTATTTTACAGGTTCACAGGAATGAGAAGGCACATCAGTTTGCTCATTTATTTTTTTGTAAACAGGGTACAGGTTTTACTTTAGATATAGGAGCCCATGAAGAATGGACTATAACTTTACTGCAGCGGGAGTATATAACAATGACCCTGAAAGGGGCCCTTTCATTTTGGAGTTAAATCCCCTGCTGTATTAGACTTTCAATCATTTAAATAAACCAGATCTCCTGGGTTTATATGGGGTGGGTTTCTAGTAACTGTTGGATGATATTTAGGGAGGATATGGTTTGCTTATTCACTTAGAGATTTATGAATTAACCCAGCCTCAAGTGAATAGTTTAATAAGGCAGTATTGTCTTTATCTATTGATAGGTCTACAGTGAGAAAAGACTTTTCACATACAATTGTTGGGAGGAATCCATTCCATTTTGCAGTTGTTTAAACAATCATATGCCTATGGGGTCCTGTTACTATCCTCATAGAACAACAAACAAGAAGATTGTCCATACCTGTGCTATTGTGATAATTTCTCTGAAGTTTGCCTCAAGTTGTCCAGTTTAGGCAAACAACATTTAAAGACAATCACAACTAGAAGTTAATATCCATAAAGGTGGTTTATTGAAACATAATTTTTCTCCCTAAAAAACCTTCATTTCCAAAGACAGCCAAATCAAGACTAATTCATTTGCAAATGAAGTCCAATTTTAACTTGGCTTAATTATTTACATTAACTCAGCAAGAATAGTGATTGTTCATATAGATCTTTTAAAGTTGGCTTTGCGGGAACCTTTTGTAAGGAATCTCCACATTGAACTCTTGGCAACCTGTCCAGGCCAAAAGCCAAGCCAAGTACTTGCCTTCACACATGCCTGTAATACCTGTAGAATTGGGCAAATTCCTTTTCACAGGGTCCCCAAGACATCTTGAGGTTCCTGCACCTGCCAGGAAGCAACATTCTTTACTCACCTGGTAAGGCTGCTGGGAACCCTGTAAGCAAGGAATCAAGCCAATATTTCCAAGGGGCTCTTTTTTTCCATGTTTCATAAAGTCTTAGTTCCTTAAAGCTGTCTGGTCATATTTGAGTCTATGCATGTATCTCAAATATGACATTCCAATCAAAGCCTTGGTAAAATAATCAATGTTTCCAATTGTGTCCTGTTACTAGAACAGATTCTTAATGAACTAATGCAAATAAGTATGATTGCCATGGAAGGAAGAACAGTCCTCGAGTTTGTGAATTTCAGAGGGTGTAAGTAGAGAAAAAAGATAAATGCTTTAGTTTGTTTATAAATAAATACTTCGTAATATTTTTGTATATCATGTCTTAAGAGATAGTTTGCTTAATCAGGAAGAACAAACATTAGAGAACCAGCAATACTTTAAAACAAGAGTCACAAAAACTATAATCTTTCTCAGTTCATTTAGTCCCTTGTTACTAATTTTTGTTGAGTATGAAGGCAGCTTCTTAGTTCTGGAAATTCTTACCAACTTTAGCATTAATCTTAAAAATGTCAAGTACCTTTATTTGTTCTAAAAGTCCTTTTTATGAATCTCCTTGAAGGTGAAATATGTTTTGTAAGAGAATAAGTACAATAACTATAAATGACAAAAGACTTAAAAATAGGCATGGTTAACAATCTGATTAGAATTCATTATGATGCATTTGACAAGGAAATTTGGTTATTTCTGTGACACAACACTCTGATAATTAGAATATCAAGTGATGACCTTATTACCAAAACATATTAAAACTTCAGGAATTACATTTATATTTGAGCAGTTACAGCATTTACCCAAGAATACAACCTAAGGTTTACCATTATTTGACAGTGCTTTTCAAGTAACTTAACATACCAAACAAAAAGGTCTAATGGGTCAAAGAGACTTCATTTACAATTTAAATCTTGGGAAAGTTTGTTAAAACCTTACAAAGTTATAAAGCGCATGCATCCTAAGTAGGATTACAGATTATTATAATTCTTAAAACTTTAAATTATTTATTTAACCAAGATGGCAAAAAGGGATTTCAAAAACAAATATGTAGGGTTATATAGTTATTAGGAAAACCTAGCTCCTTTAACACTGAGAAGTTTTAACTAAGTAATCAAAGAGCCCATAAAGACAAAACAAAGTTTGTTTTTTCTGGCAGACAAAAGACCTTTTTTACATTTTCTTTCAAAAGTAAACCAACAATCTAAGAAAACATCAAGAAAAGCAGAGTTTAATCTTATGCCAGTGTACTTTTAAAATCCATTCATTGCAATGTTAATCCCTCCTAACCACACATAAAATTCCTTTTTAAAGATTTTCCTTCATGAACCTTCTACAACTTTCCTTTGCCTTCAAATTTTGTCCTAAGCCATTTTTCTCCAAACAACCAATCTCATTTTGGACAAAATGTGTTCTGTGTATTTGAGCAATTAACCATTCTGTTCCAGCTGATTATAATCTGAAGAGGATATTTTGGCTTCTATTGGTCCATCATGTAGGTGTGTGTAATGAAGCCGTAAGGTTGTAACAATCAAAGAGATAATATGCATTAATGGCTTAATACTCATTAGATAAATAAATAAACAGCTATTATTGTTATAGAAGCTCTCATAAAAGACTGTCAACCTTCTCATTTACTATTGTCTTTTGCATGCTGAATATTTGAGAATATTAGACTCCTCTTTAAAAATATCAATTCTGCTCCCACAAGTTCAGCTATATGAAAACCAAGGATCTTTTTTTTCTTTCCAAATGTCCTTATGACATGTAATTGGATGCTGTGCTTATTATAAAATTGTTATTTCTAAGAAAAAATACTGATTTTTATTAAAACAATTAATGCTTCAGAAATATTAAGGAGGAAAAGGTTTTCCTCTGTCACCTAATGCTGCAGGATTTTTTTTTTTTTACCACAATGCCTGGGATTTGTTGTCTCCCCACTTTGAAGAACAAAATAAGCAGCAGGCAAAAGTTTTATTAGAGTATAAGATCAGAAAGGAAGAATAGTATGAAGAGCTCTTTACTGAGAGGGGACTTCTGAAAGTGAATGGCCGAGGACTGTAGGCAATGGTCCTTCTTTTATAAGGTTCTGGTCAGCCCTCACCCTTCCCTTCACCCTAGTTCCTTCTCAGGTTCTATCTTTATTAACCTGATAGCTCTCGGAGCTGGGTTGTCCATTCCTGACTGGCTCCTCCTTATTGTATGAGGGGTAGCCTATGGCCATACTTAGGTCTTCTGTCAAATTGCTGAGGGAAACCTGAGGGGGAGTAGGTGGGGTCTGTTATATTCTTAAAAGGAACTTCAAGCCTGAAGGGGTTTGCTGTGGTCACACATTCCCAGCATTGTTCCAAAATAGTGGTTTTCCCCACCCAGGCAACTCAGGTCCTATCCTTTCCCTCACTGCCTATTTTATACTATCTTTTTCTATTATACTAAGGTTCTTATAACTGAACTAAGAATTAAATTGATGTGAGACAGATTGACAGGAGAAAATCAAATTCAATTTCGTATGTATTGGTAATCCACATAGACATGAGATTCCAAAATAGACGAAATGAGGTATATATATATATGTCATCCTGAAGAAGAAGGGTTAGGGATCTAGGACTATAAAGGGAAGGAATGCAATTTACAGGAAGATGAAAGAGAGAACATTTAGTTAACAAATGTTTGCTACGCCCTTCAGAAACAGTGGGACAGAGGACTTTGGTCAAATAGGACTGGATAGGTTCCTCCCTGTCTAGCACACCTACTTTACATCCTAATACAGTTATCTTGTGGTGATAGCTGTCTTCCCAGAGTAGGTCCTCCATCTAAATTCTTTTAGGTAGTTAATGGGGGCAGGTTAAAGTTTCTTCTGAGTCTTATGGACCATGATTATTTTCAACTTGGCATAATCTGCATGCCAAAGTAGCCCATCTTGGGGTGGCCTGTCATGGGCTCCTATATTTGGCATCTAAAAGGTGTCTAAAATCTGATTTTGAATTAGGTAGGAGTAAGAAAAGTAAAAAAAATTTGAGATGAATAATGAAAAATCAGGATTCTGAATTTTGAATGCTTTCCTATTTCTCTTTATGGCATAGCAAATTAATCATGATATAGTGTTTTAGTTGCCTTTGTAAGATAACTTGAGAAAATCGAAATTAGTAGAGCCATCCTCAAATTAAAACTATATATATTATATATATTAATATACGTTTTATATATCATATTATATATTAATAACATGTATATAATAATGTAATATATATTAATTAATAAATATATATATGTATTCTTTTTCCAATAATGTATGTGCCCTGATATGTTTTAAATTAAAATGGACTGTTTAATGCATGTGTATGCTATTTATACTATTTTCATATTATTTGCGTTAACTGACTTCTATCTTTATGATCTTGTTGCATAAGACAGCTTCTATTCTGTTACAGTTAGCCTGAGTGCTGTCATTTATAAAGCAGGATTGATAACAACTGCCTGCCTCAAGTGGTTAAGATCAATTGAAATTGCTTAGGTAAAAGAACTAAGTATCGTATCTACAGCAGAGAATATGCACAAGATCTATTAACTTTGTCCCTCTCATTCTTTCCTTACATTTCCTTTTACTGTTTTTATTTTTCCATACCTCTTTACTTGATCATACCTTTCATTCTTGACAATGCTGTCATAATGCTGTAGTTGGAAAATATTAATTTCAAAGTTTAGTTTTACTTTAGTTTTCTATCAGAATGGTTGCAATCAGAAGGAAGTGCTGATTGTATTAAATCAGAAAAGTGGACTCTGATTTAATAAATATCACATAAAAGCACAGCCACTCATTCCGTTTCTAATGGTGATTCAATTACTTCAAAATCATCTGGGGAATTTTTGGTGTTTCTTGATGAGTTTAGGGGTGAGGGGTGTATAACACCAGTTATCTTCATCTTTTCCTTTTAAAGTGATAAGGTTTTCAAAGAACAACTTATCTTTATAAATCCAAATTTCTAACCTAAAGTATTCCTTTTGAGAAACTTCAAAATTAATAGCAAGTTGAATTTATTTTAAAAATCAAGATCTACAGCACTTTGGTGGTACCTTTCATTATGTAGGCTAACAAAAAAAAAAAAAAAAAAAAACAGGTCCATTAATAATCTTGCAAGATAAGTGGGTAGGGGAAGCTGACCTTTAACAAATTCAGCCTAATCAGTATTAAAACGTTTGTTAAATATCTTCTTAGAATTAAGGCACCTAGGAAAAACTTGAACTTGATGAAGTTTTGGGGTGATGGGGGGTTCGTGGGGTCTGGAGTCTATGGCCAAGAAAGAATTCTTAAAGACGTCTTTGGTGCAAAAAGGTGATGTTATTAAAGGATAGGAGTGGGACCCATGGACAGGAAGAGCTGCACTTGGGTTGTGGGGGTGACCGTTTAATGGAGTTGGGGAGATAAAGTCAAGAAGGAGTTTCAGAAGAGACTTTCACATGCTAAAGTTTACTTGAGGCCTAGCTATTGTCAAGCTAAAGTTGTTTTTCCCTCTAGCAAGGCATTAACTTTAAGACAGTAAGGTGTTCCTGGACTTTAGACCATTGATGGGACTGCCTTTTTCTGGTAAACCTGTGGAGACACTTACCAGTTTAACCATTTTTTTTGTCCTTTTCTATTTTTGGGTAGCTGGGAGTGTCCAAGGAATATCATACATGTCCCACCTGGGGTGGGGGGGGGGTGGGGATGTGCTAACTTGTACTTTGCCCTCAGCTCGCCTCAAGCTCCTTCATCAAACCTATGGATCAAATGCAAAAATATTAGTTTATTTGTGCCATAGTCACATAACTGAAATTTATTTTGTCATGAAATGCTTTGAATGTCCTCAAAGATCATATTTCTGATGCACTCAAGAGGCTTTTGCTGAAACTTGATAGACTTCATTATGCTAAATATCTAAATATTTTGTGTGATAGGAATAGAATATGAATTTTATGAATGAACAAAATGCATATATCTGGTTTCCTTGATTGCATTGAAAATATTTCTTATGATGATAACCTTAGTTCTTTTGAGGAGAAATTCCTGAACAATACTATCATCCGAGGAAGTGAGAGGCCATCAGTTTTAACTTCCAATGTGTTGGGTTTATATTGCATTGGGCCATTAAAAAGGCATTTTCTCTCGGTGATTCTGTGCCTTCTAATAGGCAGATATTAGGATATTTATCTACCTGGCAATATTCTCAGCCAATATTTGTCAGTCTTACTCTGCACAATTACAACAAAAAAGGATTGGAAAAGAAGGGAAAAAAGAATAGACCACTAAGAAAGTAAGTAATGTATTTATATAAGCGTATTTACATATGCTGCATGTAATGTTTTCAGATGGTGAAATTTCTTAAAGATACCTATATAAATAGTTTCTTCGCCTATAAATGGAATTAATTTATGAAGGGCAGCTTGGATCTCTATTTGTGACAGGAAAAATAGAATAAAAATGTAAAAGAAATCCTTTAAATGCTAGAGTTCTTTGATTTGATATTTTACCTTCTCTTGAAAAACGTCATGGGCAGAAGGATGTTTAGGTAAGTGGAAGGGAGGTGAAACACGTCAACTTGGACATGGCTTTCAGAACTTTCTCCTATGGTTTCAAAATTCTAACTAGTGATCTCTCGTTTCCTAAGTCCATGGAAAGGAAACTATTAATAATGGTAATCAAAGCCAATGCTATTAGCCACAGGAAATCTTTTAGTCATAAACATTATTGAACAAACCAGTCCAACTGCTTAGTATGTATGTTACAAAGAGAAACATTGTAGCCAAGATTATCACATGCTAAAACCTATTCATTTAAAGATACATCATATGGTAGTTATTTCTCAAATAGGAGAGTTAAAATGTAAACAAAACAAAGACAAAACCACACATAAGGGTGCTAATTCCATTGCTAAAGGATATAGTTCATAAAATAAAACCGCCTAAGTGGTAATAAAAGAGTTTATAGAGTTAGTAAAATAAATGACCATTTCAAGGGAAATACAAAATTACAAAAACCACCTTAGATTATATTCCTAGTATAATCCACAGAGCAGTGGACAAGATCCAGATACTGATATAAAGTTCTATAACACTTCTCACTGTAGTAGATATTTATGCTAAAGTTAATATAGTAAAATACTCAAGATCATTTTCTTTATTTCTTGTGTCAGCATATGATTTTTTTGAATACAATGACCTTTGGAAACAAATAGTTTTATATTTGGAGTTGTTTATATTAGTTGAAACCTAAGATATTAAGTATTCTATACTACTCTTGCAAATAAATATATAGCAAAATGATTCAATGGCAGAAACATGTAATTGTCACAAACATAGCAGCCCTGGGCCATGCCAGCAATTCAGGGATAAGAATTCAGTGGAGGGCAGTGGAGGTGGGCTGTCGGATTCAGTTAATCAGGGATTCTTTGTGATTCTCCCATCTTCAGGACATGACTTTAAGGTTGCTGTGGACATCATTATCCCAGTCAGCCAGCAAAGAAAAACAATAAGGAAATTTTTGTGATCCATGTCTGTAAGTGACACACATCGATTCTGCTTACATGCTGTTGGTCGTATATCATTCACATTGCTGTAAAGAACAAAAACAAAACAAAACTTTGAGGGAAGCAGAGAACAGTGTCTAGCTCAATGTGCCAAATTTCTATGTGATGTATAGTCTCCGCATTAGGTTAGAATGCGGGTACTTATTGTCTCAAGACTTGGAAACTCAAAATACAAGTCCACTGCATTTTCAAACTCAATATATAACTGTAGGTTGGGGAAAAGATATCCATACAAAACTAACTAATTTGGAATAGTGGGCAATGGGAAAGCACTGAAATCGCAAGGATAAAGAAAAGAATGGTGTAGGGAAGCATTAAGAAGAGTTCTACCCTGGCAATGAAGGAAATTATTTGATTAGAAATTGAATGTTCTCTCAGGGGAAAAATCTCATTTTCAGTGGTTCCAACTTTGCCTTCTGGGAGTTATTCCTTGCTTGTTAGTCTCCATGCTCACTTTTCTAGGAAGTGTTGAGAATCTACTTCTCGTAGAGACTAGTACAGCTTTTGTTCTGTTTCTGCTGGTGCAAACATAGAAGCCCAAGGTTTATTTTTAGCTGAAACAATTAAAGACATTTTGGGGCCTGTCTTCTTTTTCCTTGGAAATATTTCCCTTGATATCATGATAGGCTACTGATCTATTTCCTAGTAGTTTTTTGCAGGTACTGAAAACTACGTAAACCCAAAGTTTGCTACTAGACATAGTTCTCAAGGCTTTTCTATCTTTGTCATTTGACCCCATAATTTTCTCATGCTCTCTACTTAATGGCAACTACCATGAGATTATCTAAAAGAAAATAGTCTTAATTGGGAATATAAATCCTTTATCTCCTATTTACCACAGATTTAAATGGGTCTTAAGAAGTCTTTTTTTAGGGGGCAGGATGGTTGTTAAGAAGTCTTAATGGGATTTTGTTGTTCAAAGTCTTTTTCAATCTTACATTCTTTAGGGTCCAGAATCCTTTGTTTTTTTCCAATATTTTGTGGACTTGGTCTTTGTTTTTACAGTAAATAATTATTTCCCTGAACTCGTCTCTAACTTGTAATACCAAGCCAAAAGCAGTAAGTAGTATGAATACTTAAGAATAGTTGACTTTTTCCAACTATTTTTCCTAAAGCCTTAGGTGCATTAATTAAATTTCATGTTTTTTCAGGTTGTACAAAATATTTTGCCATTGTATGAAATGAGTCTTCAGATTTCTAGCCTGTAGTGTCTTTTCCTTCTTTTGTGATTCCTGTGTGTGTGTGTGTGTGTGTGTGTAAGAAAAAAAAATCATTGAAATTTGATGACAAACAGACATAAAACTCAAAGTTTGGCACTTCTGAGGGGGAGGAGAATAACCACTACAGATGTTCTTTTACCCAAATGAAATACAGGCTAGGAAATAACACACCACTGCTAAAGCAATCCAGAAGAGGGACATGAAAACAAACCTGTACATTCAGTAGGAATTTGCAGTCATTTTGGATTTCCACTAGGTAAGAAAATACAATTTTGGGTCAGTTTTTCCATGCTCAGGTGTATGAAAACAGCAGCAACAACAACAGCAAAAACCCAGCTGACATGCAGTAATGTCTCCTGTACTTACATCTGTAAAAATTATCTAAGTACAGAAGTACGTGTGGAAGAATTCTCTTCTATTTTTGTAAAACAAAGTGTTCTAATATTTCACAGAACAAGATACGGCAGATTTGTTTGTTTCTTTTTTTAAAAATCTTTTAAAGAGGTTGAAGTTTAAGGGTTGTATTCTTCTCTTTTAATTATAATTACCAAGTCAATTTTACTTAACTCATAAGCCTGCTGTTTTCAGCTGTTTGGCACATAGCTCTGAAGAGCAGTATCAGAGTCTTCTTCCTAGAGAAAAGCCCACCATTATATGTGAAGAGGGAAAGAAATGAGAGATGGGGAATGTTCCCAAACATTCCGCAAAAATTCCTTTAGGTTGCTATTTACAAACCAGGGCATTGGATGCCTCTAGCAGGCCCAAGAAATGCAGAAATCACAGGAACCAGAATGACAGGTAAGGCATGGCCAGGACTCAGCCCCTTCTGGGCTTTGAGAAACCAAATGGAGAGGACCCATGACCTTCCAACCAGTACCAGGAAATGTAAGAGCCCTCTACACCATCCTCTTTGAAAGTAAGGAAAAATGCTCACTTGGTGTGTACTCAGCTATTGCATTTATGGGGACAAAACTAGACAGAAAAAGTAGGGGGAAAATAGAGTGGCAGTAAAAATGGTACTGTATTCAACCTTCTGTCTCCCTCCCTCCCTCCCATCACAACCCCCCAGTACAATTCTCCCCTTTTTGTTCCCACAACAATGTTACAACCAGAAAAAAATAAGTTTCAGAGAGTGGGATTTGGGGGAGGAGGGTGGGTAAAAATAGTCAAACCACAATAGGAATTTTTCAAAATAGGTTATTCCACTTAGTCATCATCATCTCCTTCATTTACAGGTTCTCATTTTTGCTTCTGACTCCTTTCTTCTTCACCAACATTGTCTTTATTTTCTTCATCGTCTATGTCCCAATCATTACAACTCTCTTCATCTTGTTCTTCCTCCTCCTTTCCATTCCCCTCGTTTTCTACTACCTGAGAATTTTCACCATACTCTTCCTCATCCTCGTCCTCCTCATCTTGTCTAGGTCCTCTACATAGTCATCAGCATCTGATTGGGGACCTTGTCATCCCAGTCGCAGCCATTAAGGTATACCTGATCTGCGGGAGGAGCTTCAACATGTTTTCTTATAATCGTTCAGGTTGGTTACCTCACAATCGAAAAAGTCTAAGCTCTTGAGGTTTTCTAACTTTCTCAGTGGTTTCATTGTGCTAAGGTCTTTAATTTTGTTGCCACTTAAATTTATATGTGTGAGGTTAGGACAGTCTTCTGCCAATACTTCCAGGTCCCCTGAGATTCTGTTATCATTTAGTTCAAGCTTCTAAAGTCTAACATTGGTAAATTTATGACTGAGGCAAGGCCTACATTGATTGTACTTAAGAACTCCAGTTCTTCAAATTCATCTGGGAGGGCTTCAATTCTGCCTTCAATCAACTGGCAGTTGTTGAGGACAATCTATTTCACGTCAGAGGATGTCCTGTTCCGCAGCTCTAAATGAATCCATTTGTCCATGTCCATCTTTCCTTCTCCTTCTGCAGAGGCTCCCATGCCAGGGAAATTCAATCAGTCTGCTTTCTAATCATTATGACAAAACCATATATTTTACATTTTTCCCAGCGGCATTCCACTTTACAGCCTCAAAACAGACCCCAAGTGTAATTACTAAATGAAATAGAAGTATTATTTCTTGCTCACTCATTTAGGACTGTTCCAGAACATAGTGCTAGGGGAGCAATTCCCTACTAGTGGTTACTCAAAGACTCAGTTTAATGGCATCTTGGCATCTTTGCATCTTAAACATGTGGTTTCAGGGTTATCATCATTCATACCATTTAAATAAGCTAGGAAGGTTAAGAGCATGGAGGAATTCTCATGGAAATTATTCTGGGCTTTACCTGAAAATGACACATAATTTATTAGCATTTCATAGAATAGCCTGCAGTCACATGACAAGACCTATCTACAGGAGAAGCTGGGAAATCTAGCTAGGAAGAATAAAATGGTTTTCATGGAAAATTAGCAGTTTCTGTAATACTGGTTTTGTCAAAGGAAAATAGGAATTACAGTAACAAATTTGATAAATGTTTCTTGGGTTGGATATATACTAAGTGTGGCATTCTTAAGTATTCAAGTAATATTGTGTTAACATTAGCTATATGACTGTTTTTTTTCCAACTTTAATTAAGTTTCAAGTTAATGAATTCTACAATATTCTGTTATGTATCATATCTTGACTGTCACATTCAAATTTCTCTTGTGCATGAAATAGAGGGGAGGAGGTTGGAATATGCAATGACAGATCCATAATGTAAATATTACTATTTATTTTGAAATAAGATACAACTTTATCTTTTCCTTATTCCACATATCATAAATCCTGAATGGGCCAAGTACTTAAAATAAAAATCTAACTTAAAATTTTCATTAGAAAATATAGGTAAATATTTTTGTAATCTTGGGAAAATTCTGAGCATATGTGGAATTTATACTAGACAAGCATAAAATTTTTATATGAAAGAGAAGTCAATGAATATTATGAAGTCTGACAAATAGAAGAAAAGGAGTACATAAAAATGAACAGAGTCTCAGAAACCCGTGAGACATCCTCAAGTATACTAACATACACAATGGGAGATGCAAAAGAGAAGAGAAATAAAGGACCAGAATGGTATTTGATGAAATAATGGATATAATTTCCCAAATTTGATGAAAAACATTAAAGTACACATCCATGAAACTCAATGAACTTCATGGAATATAAAATTGAAAGGATCCACACACCTAGACACATTATATCAAACTATCATAAGCTAAAGGCAAGAAAAGATGGAAAGCAGCTAACAAAAAATAGCTTCTTACCCACAATAAGTCTTTAATAAGATTAGCAACACATTTGTTATCAGAGACAATGGGTGCTGGAAGACAGTGGAATAACACATTGAAAGTGCTGAAAGGTAAAGACTATCAACCAAGAATTCTATATCCAGCAAAACTACCCATCAAAGACAAGATAGAAGTTATGACTTTCTGAAATAAAGCTGAGAGAATTCATCACTAGCAGACCAACACTAAAAGGTATACTAAAAGGAGTCCTTCAGACTGTAATGCCATAACACTAGATGATAATTTAAATCCATAAGGAGATAAAGAGCAACTACATAGGTATATATAAAAGACGGTATAAATGTATTTTATGGTAACTATTGTCATCCTATCTTATTTAAAAGACAACTGCATAAAAAATGATTATAACGCTGTTAATTTATGATGTATAAAGATACAATTTGTATGACCCAAATAGCATAAAATAAGAATGGATGGAGACATATTGAAGCAAACTCTTATAATCTACTAATATGTTAAAATCTGCAGTTGATTATTTTAAGTTAAATGGTTATTGTAATCCACAGAGAAACTACTAAGAAAATACCTGAAAATATAAAATAAAACAAATTTACATAGCAATTATAAAATATTGATTTAGCACGAAAGAAGGCTGTACTGTGGGAATAGAGGAATAGAAAGCATATAAAACATAAAAAAGGCAAAATGTTAGACATAAATACTATATAATCAGTAATTATGTTAAATATAAATGGACTAATCATTCCAGTCAAAAGAGATTGGAAGAATAGATTAAAAAATAATGATCTAATTATGCTGCCTAAAAGAGACATACTCTAGATTAAAAGACACAAATAGACTGAAGGTGAAAGAATGGAAAAAAAATACCTCATACAAATAGTAACTAAAAGTGAATTGCAGTACCTACTAGATAAAACAGAATTTAAGAAAATTACTTTCTTAAATAAGAAAAATATTAGTAGAGATAATAAAGGCATTTTATAATAATATATACAAATATATATGCATCTACCAAAAGAGACCCAAAACATAAGAAGACACAAAAAGAGTGGAGAGATAGACAAATCAACAAGAATACTTAGAGATTTCAACACTCAAATTAAAAAATGAACAAGACCTAAAATGAACAGAAAAACAGAAGAAGTGAACTTTAGAAATCAACTACACCTAATAAATATTTGTGATACTAAGCCCCCAAAGAGCACAATATACCTTCTCAAGTACACAAGGAATATTGTCCAAAATACACATGGTTAGGTCACAAAATAAACCCTAATAAATCTTAATGAATTGAATAATATAATTTTAATTTATTTTTTATTATATAGAGAGAGACAGATATCACATGAATGGGTCTAATCTCATGAGCCCGGGATCATTACCTGAGTGAATTCAAGAGTCAGATGCTTATCCACCTGAGCCACCCATGTGCAACTAAAGAATTGAATAATATAAATAATATTCTCTGATCACAATGAAATGAAATTAAAAATCAACATAGTTGAGATTTAAAAAAATATGTGAGGATTGCCTGAGTGGCTCAGTTGGTTAAGCACCCAACTTCAGCTCGGGTCATGATCTCACAGTCTCTCACAGTAAGTTCAAGCCCCACCTCAGGCTCTGTGCTGGCAGCTGGGACCCTGGAGCCTGCTTTGGATTCTGTGTCTCCCTCTCTCTCTGTTCCTCTCCTACTTACTCTGTCTTTATCTCTCTCAAAACTAAATATTAGAAAATTAAAAAAAATATGTGGATTATTATTATTATTAGATTAGATTATAACATATTATTATTATTATAACATTTCACAGCACATGCCTTACTAAGCAAAGTGTCAAAGACAAAATCATAAGGGAAAGTAGAAAACATATTTAGATGGATAGAAACAAAAATAACACTAGCTCTTATGAAATGCAACAAAAGTATTGTATAGCAAAACATTTAAACCTGAAAATACCTATATTCAAAAGAAAGGAAGATCTCAATTCTGTAATTTAACCTTCCATCTTAAGAAAGTAGAAAAAGAAGAGCAAACTAAATCAAAAGCAGGTATAAGATAAATAATAATAAAGATAACAAAAATAAATGAAACAAAAAATGGAAAAAATAATAGTCAATGAGACCAAGCATTAGTTCTTCTAGAAGATCAACAAAATTTACAAACCTTCAGCTAGAGTGACCAAGAAAAGGGGAGAGAAGATTCAAAGTACTAAAACTATGAGTGAGATAGGGATATCACTATTGAACTTACAGAAATGCAAAGGAAAACAAGGAATAATATGAATTACATGCCAACAAATTATATAACCTAGATGGAATGGACAATTTCTAAAAAGAGACAAACTAATAAAACTGACTCAAGAAGAAATAGAAATCTGAATTAACCTGTAACAAGTAAAGATATTGAATTAGTAATAAAAAAAAAAAGGCATATATACACATACACACACTCAAAAACAGTTCCATGTATCTTTCCTGGTGAATTTTACTAACATTTAAGGAAGAATTAATACCAATCATTCACAAATTCTTAAAAAAGTAGAAGAGGAAATTAATACTTCCAAACTCATTGTATGTTGAAACTATAAAGCATTATTGAAAAACATTAGACTTAAATCAATGGAAAGATAGCCTGTATACATGAATTATAATAATTAATATTAAGATGGCAATACTCCCCAAATTGATTTACAGATTTAATGCAACCCTCTGTCAAAATCCCATCTTTTTTTTTTTCAGATATTAACAAGATAACCCTAAAATTCATACGGAAAAGCAAAGAGCCCAGGATAACCAAAACAGTCTTGAAAAGGAATAATAAAGTTGGGGGATTCACACTTCAAAACTCTTTATTAAGCTATAGTAATCAAGATAGTGTGGAACTAACTGAAGGATGGACACATGGATTAATGAAGTAAAATTAAGAGTCCCCCCAATAACCAGTTACAGTTATAGTCAATTGATTTTCAACGCAGATGCTGATAAAATACAGTGGGGGGAAATAAGAGACTTTTCGTCAATGGTTTGAATGCAGTTGAACCCCAGCATCAGACCATATACAAAATTTAAGTCAAAACAAAATGTAAATTAATAGTCCAAGCTACATAACTCTTAAAAGTAATTCTTAGAAGAAATTAGATGTGAAACAAAAAGCACAGGTAAAAACAAAATTGACTTCATCAAAATTTTTTACAAGAAAAAAATTTTGTACTTCAAAAGATTCTGTTAAGTGAAAAGATAACCTAAAGAGTCAGGGGAGATGTTTGCAAATCATATGTCTGATAAGAGACTTGAAACTAGAGTGATATATATATATATATATATATATATATATCACTCATATATATGTATATATCTCCCGACTCATCTATCTGTATATATCTCCCGACTCATCTATCTATCTATCTATCTATCTATCTATCTATCTATCAACTCGTACAACTCAACAATGAAATAATAACCCAATATAAAATGTGAAAAGATTAAAATAATCATTTTGCAGCAACAATATACAACTGGCTAATAAGCATATGAAGAGATGCTGAACACCTTAGTCATTAGGGAAATGTAAGGCAAAAGTGCAGTCAGGGGGTGCCTGGGTGGCTAGTCGGTTAAGGGGCTGACTTCAACTCAGGTCATGATCTCGGGGTCTGTGAGTTCGAGCCCCGCGTCGGGCTCTGTGCTGACTGCTCAGAGCCTGGAGCCTGTTTTGGATTCTGTGTCTCCCTCTCTCTCTGACCCTCCCCCATTCATGCTCTGTCTCTCTCTGTCTCAAAAATAAATAAATGTTAAAAAAAAATTAAAAAAAAGTGCAGTCAGATAACACTTAGTTCCCAATAAGATGAAAATAACAAGTTGCAAAGATGTGAAAAAGGTAGAAACCTCATATATTGCTGATCAGAAATACAACATGTTGCAGCTACTTTGTAAAACAGTTTGGCAGTTCTTCAAAGTATTAAAAAGAAAGTAATCATATGACCCAGCAATTCTATTTCCAGTTATTTGTATAAGAAAATTTAAAACTTATATACACATAAAATTTGTTCATGAATGTTCATAATGATATTATTCATCATAGCCAAAAACAAATAGAAACAACCTAAAGGTCCATCAATTGATGACTTTAAAAATATACTGTGATCTATCCATACAATGGAATATTATTTGGCTATCTAAAGGAATGTAGTAATGATAGATACTACTACATAGATAAACCTTGGAAAAATATGTTCATTGAAATAGACCAGATACAAAAGATCATATATTGTATTATTCCATTTATATAAAATGTATATGACAGGAAACTACCTAGAGATAAAAATTGGACTTGTCTTTGCCAGGAACTGTGGAGAGGGTGAATGAAAACTAACTGCTATTGGCTGCAGGGCTTTTTTTGGATGATATGTTCTAAAATTAGTGGTGATAATTGCACAACTTTGAATATATTAAAAATCACTTGTTTGTACCCTTTAAAATGATTAATTTGATGTTATGTAAATTATACCTCAATACAATTATTAAAAACAATTATACCCAAAGTATTACTTTTCTGTTTTAAAATGCATGTATCTATTTAGTCTTCAATTTTTGATCAAACCATGTTTTCCTTCTCTATGAGCCTCATTACGCTCTCCCCTCCTTTCTAAAATTTAAATATCATTGTGCATTATTAGAATTCCCTCAACTCTCCTTTTTCCTACCTTTCACTAATGCTGTAGACTGGCAAAGTCCAAATCCTATTTGCAGCCAGCTCTGCACAAACTCTGCATCTGCCCTGTCAGAGCCTAACACTTGTGCATGAAAACACACAGGCATGCTTCTTGAGATAACTTCAAATTCAAGAGTATAAACCTTAAATAGGTTTCGGTGTTGTTCAGGAATTCTGTTGTTTGCTGGGCAAATCTACCACTCAGCCTCTGAGGAAACTAATTGTTCTCCTATCTCCTCGTGACTCAGATAATCTCCCTTTCTTCCTCATATTGTAATAAAGACCTTTCTTATTTCACTAAGAAAACAGAAGCTAGCAAAGGAGAATTTATATGTGCTTTCACCACCAAATCTACCAACTTTCTTGTACCTGTAACCACATACTCTCCCTAGATATGATGGGTCAAATGTTAACACTCCTGTTTGCCCTGAATTCATGTCCTTTCACTTAAGAAATCTCCTGCCACATTTTTCTCCTTAACAGTTTTTTGTCTTATTTGATTATTCTCAACTATTTACAAACATAGAACAACTACCTTAAAAATGGTAAAATTCTTACTAGATTCTAAATCCCTCTTCAGCGTTGGCCCCTTCCCTTACAGAAAAATTTCCCCAACATTCCTGTAATTATATTTTTAGTTTCTACTCATTCTTTGTTGAATCCACTTCAATCATATAGTTGTTTTCTAACTCAGCTGCTCCAGTAAAACTACTGTGTCAAGATTTCCAGTGACTCCCATATTGCTGAAGTTGGTGACTAATTCAAAGTTATCAACTTTCTAGACTTGTGACTTGGATTTAACACAATCATGGCTTCTTCAGTCTTTTCTCTTTTTTCATTTCACCTTCTGAACATCTAAGTCTCTTGTTTTTCTGTCCACCTCAATGCTTCTCAACCTCCTCTGCTATATCCTCCTGATTGCTCAGACCTCGAAATAATTTAGTGCCTCAGGGTTCAGGTTTTAAATTTTGTGTCTAATAATATAAATCTGTAGATAATCTCATTTAGTCCCATGACTTTAGGTAACATCTCAGGTTGATGGCTACCTTAGTTTCATTGCTATCTCCAAGCATTTCACCAAATTCCAGACTTATATATCCTCCTGCCCATTTGAACTCAGATTGGATGTTTAATAGGCATCTTAAACTTAACATATTCTGAATCAAACTCTTGAATTTGAATTCTTTGTACCTCCCCCAATATGCTTTCCCCAAATATCTTCTCTCTCATTGGGTATCAACTCCATTATATTATTTGTTCAGCCCTGTATTGTAATTCTCCAGAGAAACAGAGCAATATATGCTATATATTTTTATGCATTTATTTCTTTCTTAATTATTAATACTATATAAATAATAATCATTAGATTGTATATATAGTCTACTTATACATTATATATTTGGCATATCTGTATAAAATAAGGAATTGGCTCACATGATAATGGAGGCTGAAAAATCCCCAAATCTGCAGTTGGCAGGCTGGAGACCGAGGAGAACCAATGGTATAAGTTGCAGCCAGAAAACTATCAGACTTGAGACCAAATTCCACCAGAGAAGCTAGAGTCAAGATACCTTCATTTTTTATTTGGTTATGGCAATAGTCTCCTAGTTGATCTCTCTGTTTCCACTCTCATTTTGTAGTTTCTTTTCACCACTGTCAGAGTGCCAAGATGGACTCTTGGTTACCTTTCTGAAAACATTCCCTAACACTCTCCCAGCCACTCATTCTACTATAGCTTCATTGGCATCCTTGCTGCATTTTGATGATATGCAGGACATCAATGTTCAGTAGTCCTCCCTTATCCATGGTTTTGCTTTCCGTGGTTTCAGTTACCCATGTTCAACTGTGGTCTGAAAGCAGATGTTCCTCCTGATGTATTGTCAGAAGGTCAATAGTAGCCTAATGCTGTAACAATTCCCATGTTTTTTACTCCCTCTCATTCCATCACATAGACACTTTATCATCTCACATTGTTACAAAAAGGAGGAGGGCAAGTACAGTACAATAAAATATTTTGAGAGAGCAACTTTCATGTAACTTTTATTACGATATATTGTTATATCTGTTCTATTTTATGATTGGTTATTGTTAATGTCTTCCTGTCCCTAATGCATAAATTAAACTTTATCATGGTTGTATCAGAAATTCATATAGTGTATGTAAGCTTTGGTACTCTTCATGGTTTCAGGGATCTGCTGGGGGTCTTGGAACATCCCCACAGATAAGGGGGAGGCTACTGTACTTACTTTTCTCTCTGGCTAAGATGATCTCTTGTCAAATAATCTCATCTTTATCTTCAAGTTATTCTGTTCTGCATAAGTATCACCTCAGAGAGATTAATCTAAAAGCAGAAACCCTTTTTCCCATTGTTACCCAATTTTGTTTTCTTCACAATATTTGTTATCACTTAGCACATTACTTTATTCTTTACTATGTTTCTCTGTGTACAAGAAAAAAGCTCCTTGAGTTCATGGACTTGGCCTATATTGATAATTTCTATATTATTGATACTTAGTATAGTATTATATATTGAATTATTATATGTTGAGTATTATATGCTGCATTTATTACCAGAAAAAAGAATCTCTTATCTGAACTTCCTTAATATACCTTATCAATTTAAATACTTAAATATTTGTATTTTTATTATTTTGGCATTGTTAACTACACAGTAAAATATTGTGCTATGTTAGAACTGGAGCATCATTTATACATATATTATGCCCCTATATTTAGCATCTTATGTGTAGGAACTTCTAAATAATTACTAGTTGAATTTAATAACAAATAGAATACACTGATGAGAAATACTCTAAAAGATCACAAGTACCTATAAAATCCAATTATTATTTTTAATTATAATCTTTGATTTATAAATTATTTTTTAACTTTTTGGTGACAATGCTTGCTCATAATCCCAACCATAAAGTAAATAAATATGAGGGTATAAGTAACTCTAATACAAAGAGCATTTCTTTACTTGGCAATTTATGATAGTTTGGGTGCCTGGGTGGCTCAGTTGGTTAAGCATTGGACTTCAGCTCAGGTCATGATGTCACAGTCTGTGAATTTGAGCCCTGTGTCAGGCTCTGTGCTGACAGCTCAGAGCCTGGAGCCTGCTTGGATTCTGTGCCTCCCCCTCTCTCTGCCCCTCCCCCATTCATGCTGTCTCTCTCTCTCAAAAATAAATATTAAAAAAATTTAAAAATTTATGATAGTTCCAGGAGAATCTGGAGTAAATATTACATTGCATAGGGAAAATTTTATTTAATAGTATCAATAAAGGGAGTTGTAATGATTAATGAAGTAATATTTTAAATATGCTCAAATAACTTACTGATTCCTAATTAGTATACTAATGAACAAGTTTTGCTTATTTATTTGTAAACTATTCCATCAGGAAATTTTATTTCGCACTATTTTATCTGACTCAGTGGAGTTGCAACACAAGTCTTTAATTTTGAATATCTCAAAAAATTATTGAAAAAAAAAACCTTCTTGGAATAGAGGGGTGTCTATCTGGCTCAGTCAATACAGCATGAAACTCTTGGTCTCCAGATTATGAGTTTAAGCCCTACATTGGGTGTGGAGCCTACTTAAAAAAAAATTGGGGATGGAAACTGGCAATCTAGAGATTAAATTTTCTCTTATTGTCCTTTAATCAGAATATTTTTTCATCCTTAGGAGTTAAAAAATGAACAAGTATGGAGCTAAATAAAAAATATATCTTTTAAATAAGATAATCAGGTTTATGTTTTATTTCCTAAAGTGAAAAAAAAAACTCTCACTGAGAGATTTCTATATATAATATTAGTATTTGTACATAAGTGTATGTTATTAATGGTATTATATTATACTATGTCTATTACTGTACATTATTTACATTTACTGAGCAGAAGTAAAGCAATTTTCTTTTTTTGCAAACATAATAAAAATTTGGAACTGTTTCTAAAGAAAATTCAAATCTATAAAAATATTCCCCTAATTTTTATATGTACTTAAAAAAATGATAATTTATAGACAGTAATTAAATATTTTAGTATTATTTCATATCCATTTTCATGCTTGAGTAAGGGGAAATTTTCTAATCAGAGTAAAGTGGCATGGTAAAGGTATAAATAGTATATTTGGATGAAGTCTTTAAAAAATGAGATATTTATTAAGACACAATCCATTAAAAGAACACTTACATGATCCTCTCACATTATTTCATTGATTTTTATTTTCATGCATGATTCAAAGTGAGAATCAGGCTTTACAAGAAGTATTTTTATTTCTAATCTTTAATTTGACAATGCAGTCCTTTTTGTTTATTTGTATGGTTTGGTTGGTATATTTCACATGTATAAACTTTACATGTCCTAGTAAATATAACTTTGAAATGGAGAAACATAATTAGGGTAATGGTAGACATTTGAGGGTGTCAGTATATAAACACCATTTCCTTTTCTGGTAATTTATTCTTCTATGTTTTGTTTTGTTTTTTGTTTTTTATTGAGTTTTCTGACAAAATATAATCCAGTTTTTTTTTAATTGAAAATTTGAAGATCTGAACATGTCAACATCAAATATGTCATTGGTAATGCCATTACAAGGATTTTAAATGAAATACAAGATTAAGCTCTCCTATGTAATTTAAGAATCATTTGACAATCTCGTCAAAGTTTTATATCCCCATATTAAAGAGGTTTTTAAAACCTACACACACACACACACACACACACACACACACACACACACAACTTCTATGCTGGTAACAAGATGCCTACACATAAAATGTAAAATAGAGAATTAAGACACTTTTCTGGGTAATGCAATCCTAAAGAACAACCTTAACTGTCTAGAGAATTGTGTCAATTTTCTACTTCACTTTGTGTGTGTGAGACTACATCTCAAATAACAGCCTTAGAAAGAAAACCTGTCACTGAGTTCGCAATTTCTGTAAGGTCAGACTGTAAAAATCTCACCTTACCAGGTAAATCACAGACACAAAGCAATTGCCCTTTAGAATTGTTCAACACCTAGTCCACTGTGTGCAAATGTGGCTTGTTTATTAATGAAAATGACATATACTCCACTATACCAATTTGAAAAAGAATAATTGCATATAATATATTGATTTTTAGTTTTTTAGTATTTTTCTCTACCCTTACTAGCACGTTAAATAATGGCCTTATTTATCTCTTTAATCCTCAGTTACTTGAATAGTTTGAACATAGACTAACTTTAAAAAATAACATTCTTAAAGATGAATATATGAGTAAAGGAAAGAAAAAATTTACAGGTAGAAAAACAGCCTATAAGGCATTGATACCACAAGGTTTTCCTGATACTAATCAAATTATATTCCTGAGCCTCTGTCAATAAACTATAAGAGAAAGGATTAATATCTTTCCCGTGCAGATTTTAGTAATAAAAGTAGATGGCCACATACCCAAATAGACTGAATTGAGTAGTAATCATTTTGAAAGCAGGTCATACTGACCATTTCATATCGTGGAAACTGTAAACTGATGCTCAAATATTTAAAAATTGAAATTAATAATGGTAAATATGAAAACAAAAATAAGACAATTAGGAGGCTAATGTACATCATTTACATTAATTATCAGTAAGACATTTTATCCTTGCTATAGTTAGTTTTGATTACTTTTAGATTGCTCACCATGCCAGTCATATTTTACTATTTACATGGTTGTTTAAGCATCATTTTGCACAAATGAATCAAGAAAATAAATGACAATAAGCAGAAAGGTAATTTACTATGTCAAACCTACCTATTTAGCAATATTCTTAATAAGCTAGAGCTCTTTGATTATAGGACACACCAAGAAAACCTACCCTTCACACTGCTTTAATAACTCTCATTTTTCTGTCTTAACATCCATAAATGGAGAACAGAAACTATAACTGTATAAATAGTTCACAGCTTTAGTCTTGAGTAAAACATAGCAGTTGTTTTCTAATTATGAAAATAGTACATGTCCATTGTAGAAAATTCTGAAAGAAAAAATAAATACTATCCAATATCTAAAGATAAGCACTATTAACATTAGAATTATACATGCACAGAAATGTACATATACATCTTTTTTTTCCCCCAAACATAGTTACATCTTAAATAAGATTGATATTTTGATGCATGACTGATTTGGAAATAGTCTTTTATCATACTTGAAAAAATATATATTTTGCTTCTAGTTAAGATGGAGTAAAAGACCGTTTTCAACGTCCTATCCTAAACAACTAAAAAACAAACAAAATATACAAAATACAGATTTCTTCTGTTACCCAAAAGTAGAACACTTCTATGAAAACTTTTGCAAGCCAAAATGTGTAAAACAAAGAATCAATTTCCATTAATTTATATGAATTGGAGTATTTCCAGATCCAAATAAAAATTTAGTGGTTCTCTTAGATTAGCTGTGTCACTCCCACTGCACATGGTGCACACTGGCTCTATAATGACTTCCTGAAAACAAGTGCTAAACATTTTTTCCCTTTTTTGTAGAAGCAGAAAAATCCTCTTTGTATTTCTTTTGGTTAGTGAAACCAGGTACTAATGTAGCCTTTTGTAAAAGTGAGGGATACCTTTTATAGGAAACAATGACACTCAAGATGTGGCCATCAGACAATGAAGCACAGTGATCCCTGAGAGACAAAAAATAGGCAAAGCCCTACTTTGACCCAAATGAATGCCTGGAGAGAGATTCCGGGTTGCATTGCAAGAAGAGGGAACCCAGTCTCCTTAAGTTGAGAAAATAGATGTGGGTGGATTCTGGAAGAGACAAAGCCACTAGACTTTGAAGGCCAGAGTACTAGAGAGGATAGAGCTGTACAGAATAGAGAACTCTGGAGATCTACTGAGGATCTCCCTTGAACATTCTGTTGAGTAGCAACCAATTGACACATGTAGGAAATTATTCAAGCCTAAGTAAACATCACTTGGAAAGATTAGAGGAAATAGTATCTGCAATGCTGTTCTGGTTTAGGCTAGAAATAGTACCTGTTCACTCCATCCAAACTGGAAGACCTCATAATTCTTGGGAATAGGTTTAGAGTACCTCAAAAGTTGGCAAAATTAGCCCTTTGTGTTTTTGGTCCTACCGAAAAGATTAAAAAACAAGACCTAAAAGGAAAAATCTGCTTTCAAGAAATAATCATAATCCAAAACAAACTTGAAGAACATAGAGTACGAAAATTTCCAGGACACAGGATATAATAAAATTACCCAGTATGAACAAAACATATAATGGAAAAAATCAATAAAATCTGACCCAGAATTGACACAGATATAATTTGTAGAGAAGAATATTAAGTTATTATGATTGTACTCCTTATGGTTGAAAGTCTAGGGGAAAAGTTACACAAATTAGTTCAAGACAGGGAATATATAGAAGGTGACCTAATGGAAACTTTAGAGATGAAAACTTTAATACCCGAGATGAAAATTGCAGTAGGTGGCATTATCAGAAGATTTAACAGCACAGAAGAAAGGAATGATGTACATGATGTAGAGCAATAGAAACTATTCAAAATGAAATAAAAAAGATGAAAATAACAAACAATCAATGAGTTATGGAGCAAATTCAAAATTGGCCAAATAAATGTGTAGCTGTCATTCCTAAAGGAGAGGAAAAATAAAAACTAAGAATATTTGATGAAATAATAGTTGAAGACATTTTATATTGGAAGGAACCTATAACCCTACAGATCCCAGAAGTTAAATAAGAAACCCTAAGCACTAGAGATTAAAACAAATTGCAAAAGACACATTATAACTACATTGCTTAAATCCAGTTATAAAGAGAATATCTTAAGCTAGAGAAAAGACACTTTATACATACGGAACCAAAGGGTGACAGCACCTTTCTCATTGGAAACAATGCAAGTGAGAAGACAATAGAATAACATCTTTGAAATACAGAAAAAAAGAGAGAGGGAGAGAGAAGAATAAAAACCTGTCAACCTCAAATACTAAACCAGGCAAAAGTACCATTCAAAAATGAAGGGGAAATAAAGACTTTTTAAGACATATAATAGGTCACATTCATCACCAGAAGTCCTGCAATAAATGAAACATTAATGGAAGTCCTTCAGGTGGAAGCACAATAGTACAAAATGGAAACCTGAATCTACACAGAGGAATAAAGAGCCCTATGGAAGGTGACAACATCTCTAAATATAAGACGATTTTTCTTACTACTTAATTTACCTTAGAAGATAGTTGGATGTTGGATATAAAAATAATAGCAGTGCATTGATAGGTTTATAATATGGGCAGAAGTAAAATGTATGATTACAATAGCTCAAAATCTAGAAGTGGAAAAATTGAAGTGTATTGTTGCATATTTCTTAT
Organism: Panthera pardus; assembly: GCF_024362965.1. Lineage (NCBI taxonomy): Eukaryota > Metazoa > Chordata > Mammalia > Carnivora > Felidae > Panthera > Panthera pardus. The sequence continues at coordinate 46,674,682 of NW_026526666.1, read as the reverse complement.
ACAGTGAGTAAAGTAATTTACCGTAATTTAAAGTAGACATTGATAAGTAAAAAACTATAATATAAATCCTGATGCAATCTCAAATGAACAAAAGCAAAAACATAGTAATAGCTAATAACCAAGCAAAGGAGTTATGCCAGGTTCACACACAAAAAAATGAGTTAATCCAAAAATAGTTAGAAGAACATTACAAAAGTAACAAGTGATAGATAAGAAATAGAAACACAAACAGATTTGACATAGTCCTATTAAATAATCATGTTAAATGATTGAAATACCCTTATTTCTCTAACTTCCAGTGATTGAAAGATTTATGTTAAATTCTCCTAACACATTTGGATTTTAAAAAATTTCTTCTATTAATGAGATTTTCCTTTATAATTTGTGTTCTTTGTTATCTAGTTCATTACAATTCATGATTGATTTAGTGCTATCATTGATTGAACTATTCATTTTATTTTTTACATAAATATACAGTAAAATAGTTTTTGGTGTACATTTTATAAATTTAATACAAGTATAGACATATAGAATCATCATCATTAGAATACAGAATAGTTTCAACACCCTACAAACTCCCTCACGCTGTCCCATCAAAATTAACTCTAGAAAGCTATTGATTTTTTTTCATTCTAAACAGATGTTATTTAGAAAAAAATAAGTCAAGGAAGGGTTTATTTATTTGTAATACAGTCTATTGCAACATATTTTTTTTTTGTGGTTTGGAATATTTCAGTGTGGAAAGTAAAACTAGTGAAACATATGTTAACTGAAAGAAAACCAACTTCAATGTATGTTAGTAAATACTTCATTAGTTGTATTATAGCCCAGGAAACAGTCTTTCAGATTGATCTGAAGACCTGCTCTGAAGCTTGTTAGCTATATGAGATTACATATACAAAAGGGAAAGATGAGGGGATACATGCTTGTGAGGAGTTTTCCATGGATTTGTGTGCCACAATGAATAATCTGTTATGGTTGTTAAAAGTAAGGTTTACTGATTTCACATAAACATGAGAAAAACCCTTAGGTGATCTTAGCACATTATGTTTCCATCATATCTGATCATTTAAAAATATTGCTGGGTCACCTGGTTGGCTCAGTGGGTAAGCATTTGACTTTGGCTCAGGTCATGATCTCACAGTTTGGGAGTTTGAGCCACACGTCGGGCTCTCTGCTCTCAGTACAGACTCCCCTTCACATCCTCTGTCTTCTCTCTCTTAGCCCTTTCCCCGGCGTGTGCACGCACTTCCTCTCTCTCTCTCTCTCTCTCTCTCTCTCTCTCTCTCTCTCTCTCTCTCTCTTTCTCTCTTTCTCTCTCAAAATTAAATAAACATTAAAATTTAAAAAAAATTAAAAATAAAAATATTGATCTGCCTCTGCTTAACTGGTTTTCTGGCTTTTCCTGTTTTGATTCCTCCTTGAGGTCACTTGAGATGGTCACAGATAGCTGACTGACATCAGTCATCAACTGCAGTTTTAGTGCACACATAATAGAAGGGAGAGAGAAAAGAGGGAAATATGTAAAAGTGAGTGACAATTGCTGGAATAGGTGACATAGGTTTATGCCTAGAGAACATATAGAGGGATAGACTTTAGATATGAGCTCATATAATTCATCCATAGTAGTAGAATAAAGAAGACAAAATATATAGACATCAATTCATTGTCTGTGCAATGTCAATTAAAAAAGTATAAGGAAGTAACCTTGGTTTAGAGTATTTCTAAGTGAAATAATAAGAAGGAAAATAGCACAATTTCCTACACCCAAATATCATTCCCATTTCTTGACATTTGTTAAAAATAGGGACTTTTATATGTAAATTATTCGTACATGTTATGTCTGTTATATATTTATATATTATTATACTTTTATCCATTATAAAATCCATCTACTTATAGCACTTTTCCTCTGGGAAATATAATGTATTCAATGCCTGTCTTTCTTTTTTTTTTTTTTTTTTTTTTTTTTGCCTGGGATCTATAGTTATTAAGTAGCAGTAGAAAGATGGAAGAAACATACTACTGTTTCAGAACGTACCATCTGTCATCTGTGCAAGAAAGTTTTTTCTTAGCTAGAGTCCCTGTATCTCTGACACACTGGGCATATTTAAGATGATAGGAACAGAATTATTCTACTCATCCAGGTGGATGAGATTCCTTTGTTCATTAAGATGAAGTTTGGATAGGGCACTGATGATGGTTCAGTCCCATTGTCCTTTTCATCACTGTACATTTCAATTTTTTTTTTTTTTACTGTTATTCTGGTGTAGGTTGTCTTCCTGTCCCCGCCTCCAGCTTCTTCATCATTAGATTTGTGTGAATGTTGAGAGAGAATTTTACAGGACTCCGACTACAGTTACTGAGTAGGCAAGAAATAAGGAACCTGGGCTACTGATCAAATCACAATTATTGGAGAGGTTTAGAATGTCATTTCAAACTATAGCTAATTACAGAAAAATGGAAAACAAAATTTATGAATTTTTTGAAAGCAGGGAATTGTTGCCTGGAAGTTGATTCCAATAATAAACTGTAGAATGTATTAGAAAGATAGAAAAACTATGTCACAAAACCTAGTGTGCTGTTCTGAGTCTGTTTTTACTGATTAAGGTTTATGTGCAAGCCATAAATCTGTACCCTATGAAATGATAGGACATAGCCTTAGCCTAATCTATTTTATATTTTTCATCTTGATTAGCACCAAAATTTTCTGATTTCAAAATCTAGAGATGGCAATTCAGATTTAAATCTGTAGAGGTGGCATAGGATCCAGCTTTACTTCTCTTTCCTCATTGCTAGAATAAAATTTTCACTTTAACTAAACACTCTCTGGATATTTTATATCAGCAGCACATTTGGCCAGGCCTTTATCTCCATGTTGATATTGTTCCCATGGGTTTAGAAAGGACAGAATATTTCAGACAAGATTTCCCTAGCAAAAAAACACAAAGACTGAGGCAAAATATTCTAACAGATTAATAATATAAACCTGACATTCAATGATGAAACAACATAAAAGCAATAATACTGGAAAGTATATTATTATGAATAAATAACTTAGCTAAAGGTCTAATAGGGGCAAAAAGTAGAATATTGCAAGATAAATTCAAGGATTTTTGTTCAAAAATCATTGAAAGAAAATACTTTCTACTTGTTGAAAGGGTAATGCATCATTCAAATAAAAATGCCTTAATAATTGTATTAAAAGAGAAAAGTTAGAGATGCAGGTTGGAATTATACATATTCACACACAGTTCTTTTGCATTATTCAAAGGAGTTAAGTTCTATAAAGTTTTCACATATTTTCAACTAAAGCCCAAAAAGAAAAATGAAGACAAAAAGCAGAAAAGAGAAAAAGGGACAGGTGGAAGAAACACTAAAAATTTTTAAATATGTGGAATTGGAGTGCTAGGAGAAAAGAAAAGAGAGAATGGGGCTCAATCAGTGTTCAAAAACTGTTTAGATAAAATACCAAACTGGGTAAAAGATATCAACTCACTAAAGTTCAGTGAAACAAAAGCATGATAAATATAATGTAACCAGATATATATATATATATATATATATATATATATATATATATATATATGTATTTTAATCTCATAGCAAAATTGCTGAAAACCAAAGATAAAAACAGCATCTTAAAAGCAGAAAAAAGGTAAGTTATATTCATGTAGTAATAATATTAATAGCTCACATTTCAATAGAAAAAATGAAAGACTAAATAATGGAATTGTATCCAAAAAAGTGCTGAGGAAAGATGGCCACTGCCAAAATGGAATTCTATACATAAAAAAAGAAAGAATTAAGAAAAAGAAGATTAAATGAAGATATATTCAGAAAAACATAAACAGAAGTTATTGTTAACACTGTGGAATTTGACAAATGCTAAAGTACAGGAAGATAATGATCCCCAAAAGAAACATGGAATTTATAGATGAATAGTACTGGGATGGATGCAAATGCAAATAATTAAAAATGAATAATCACTATACTAAGTGGTGATGATAATTTCTTGTGAAGTTTAAATATGTGAAATGAAGATTTTAAAAATCATGTCAAAAATAAAGCAAAAGACAGAGGAAAAATGGATTCAGTGTCTTCCAAAAGTCTGATATAATCTGAAAACTGATGACAACTATTTTTAATAAGCTAAATAAATCAAGGATTCAAGTTTTCATCTCTATTGTAACCATTAAATGTGATAGAATGTATAAATAGCATGTTAGAAGATGAAAAGTAATAATAAAGCAAAATATCTGGAAAATCCAAAGCAATGCAAGAAATAAAGGATTAAAAATAGGAAACAGGTTGTATAAATAAATAATGGGAAAACAAACTAATTATAGTATATGTAAATGGATTAGTTTTACAAATAAGTGAAAATAATGTAAACAGAATTGGGCAACAAATAACTTACAGTATACATTAGAAAATAGTTTGAACTGAATGAAATTAAGGTAATGCCACATTAGACTTATGAGATGCAGCTACAGTAGGGAAATGTTTAGTGTCCTGTGTATTCATTAAAAAGAAAAAAGATATTTGAGATGAATGAATCTAAGTTTCTAGTTCAGTGTGATGGCAAAATATATTTAAACATAATCCAAAGAAAATAGAAATAAACTATAAAGGTAAGAATAAAAATCAAGGGAATTGAAGACATGCTTTAAATAAATTTAGCTAAAGTTGATTGACAAGGAAAAATAGAGGAAAAACACAAAATGCAAATATATAAACTAAGAAGATAATTAGACCACCTTACAACAAATTATGTACTAACAAACTTGACACTTTAAAAAATACATTCGTTTGAAAAGTTGAATTAACCAAAACATATAAAAGGTAATAGAAAATTTGAATAGTGAAAAATACTTATTTTTGGTATTAAGTTTATCATAAGTAATTTTCACAGAGAAAATTCTCCATATCAGTTTACATTTGAAATATATTTGAGGAGAAAAATCACCAACCTCACACAAATTCTTCCTAAAGAGAAACCAAGTGAATACTTTTTCCAATCCTTTTAATATGAACAGAAAGACCTTGGTATAAAACATTTATAGATATTATAAAAGGAAAACTGGTAATCAATGTCTCAAACAAAAATTAAGAACTCCAACATAAAACATTACCAAATTACTCCTAGAAACATATAAAAGAAAATACATTATGACCCACTGGTGTTTATATCTTCAGTGCTGGGTTGGTGGAGAGGAAGATGGTGGCAGAGTAGGAGAACCTTAGGCTTTTCTCCTCTCACAAACATAGCTAGATAACTGTCAAGTCATCCTAAATATTCCGGAAATCAACCTGAAGACTAACAGAACAAAGGGACAGAAAAAGCCCCATCAAAGAAAGTAGGAAGTGCAGAGATGTGGTTTAGGGGAGAAAGAGATCTCAGGTGCTGTGGAGGGGAAGGAGCTGTGGACATTGAGATGAACAAGAGAGAAAGGAGGACACAGAAGAATGCACAAGGAGACAGTTTCCCCAAAGAAAATGAAAAGGACTGAATTTTGTGAGTTCTTGCAAACAGTGGGATTTAAAGGCTAATGGGATTAGCTGGGATACAGCTAGGATGACACTGCCCTGCTCCTGCAGAGAAGGCAGGCAAACAACCCAGGGGTAAACCGTGTGGAAAGAGTGATCTGAAGTACTTCTGGGGCACACAGGGAGATTATTTGGTCTTCTTGGAGTGCATCCCTGAAAGGCAGCATTCATGGAGAAGCCTCTCTCAGAACAAAGGTGCTGGCTAGTGCCATTTTCCTCCCCACCCCTCAGAATAAACACAGAACCACCTTTGGGAGGTAGTGCAGTGTAGACACTGGCAGTCTAACTTGCTTACACCAGGCCCTTCCCTACTGCACTCTGGCAGGATTGCACCCTTCTCAGTCAAGCTTGCCTCAGTCCCAGCACACCAGGCCCCTACCCCAGAAGACCAGCATAAACCACTGCTCACATTACATCTCCTGACCAGAGAGTTCTGTAGTGCCTCAATTCCGTGGAGTTGTTGTTAAGTCTCATTTAACAAGCAAATCAGATCAATCCTATTTAAGACACACTACATTCAGGCCAAAGGTCAAATACTGCCCATAGCAAGCAAGGAGAGCCTCTGCAGACAACTGACTGGAAGCACAGAGCAGTCAAACACAATAGCAGAGAGCACATAGCACACATCAGAGACATTACCTGAAGCACGTTAAGTCCTGGGCACTACAAGAACTTTTCTTCATAAGACCATTACTTTCAGGAACAAGAGACTTAACCGGCTTTTCTAACCTAGAAAAGAAGGCAGAGACTTAGACAAAATGCCAAGAGGGAGGAATTTATCTCAAATGAAAGAATAAGATAAGGCCACAGCCAGAGATCTAAGTGAAACAGATAATAGTAGCAGGCCTGATAGAAAATTTAAAGCAACAATCATAAAGGTATTCACCGAGCTTGAGAAAAGAAGACACCAGTGAGATTTAAAAGAAATCAGAGATGAAAAATGCAATAAACAAGATTGGAAACAGGCTTATTGCAATGAATAGCAGACTGGAAGAAGCATGGGAAAAAATTAGTGACCTAGAAGACAAATTAAATGGAAAATAATGAGGCTGAACAAAAGAGAAAGAATTATGCAACATGAGAATAGACTTAGGGAACTCAGTGACTCCATTAAGCCTAATAACATTTGTATTACAGGAGTCCCAGAAAAAGAGAAAGAGGGGCAGAACATTTGTTTCAAGAAATAATAGCAGAAAACTTCCCTAATGTGGGAAAGGAAACAGACATTCAGATGCAGGAAACACAGGGAACTCCCATCAAAATCAACAAAAGCTGGTCAGTACTAAGATCTATTATAATTAAATTTGCAAAATATAGTGATAAAAAGTCTTAAAAGCAGCAAAAGAAGTCCTTACTTACAAGGGAAAACCTAGAAGGCTAGATGGTGATTTCTCAACAGAAACTGGGCCAGCCCGAAAGGAATGGCATGATATATTAAAAATGCTAATTGGGAAAAATCTGCAGCCAAAAATCTATTCAGCAAGGCTATCATTCAGAATATAGGGGGAAAGAATTTCCCAGAGAAGCAAAAGCTAAAGGAATGTGTGACAACTAAACCAGCACTACAGGAAATATTAAAGGGGATGCTTTGAGTGCAAAGAAGAGACCAAAAATGAGAAAGACAAGAAAGGATGAGAGAAATCTCCAGAAAAAATGACAAAACAAGTAATAAAATGCATGCAATAAATACATATCTATCAACAATTATTTTGAATGTAAATGGACTAAATGCTCCAGTCAAAAGACATAGATGTCAGAATGGATTAAAAAAAAAAAAAAAAAGACCCATCTATGTACTTCCTAGAAGAGATTCATTTTAGACCTAAAGACACCTGCAGCTTGGAAGTGAGTGGGTGGAAGGTAGTCTGGATGCCTCAGTTGGTTAAGCATCCAAATTTGGCTCAGGTCATGATCTTGCAGTTTGTGAGTTTGAGCCCCACATTGTGGGCTCTGTGGACAGCTCAGAGCCTAGAGTCTGCTTTGGATCAGTGTCTCCCTTTCTCTCTGCCCCTCCCCTGTTCACACTCTGCCTCTATATCTCTCAAAAATAAATAAACATTAAAAACTTTTTCAAGAACATGAATATGTGGAGAAACATTTATCATACAAATAGATATTCAAGCCAGAGTGTTAATACTTAATATTGGACAAGCTAGACTTTAAAAGTAAGAAGTAAAAAGAAAGACCATTATATAATCATAAAGGGGACAGTCCAACAAGAAGATATAACGTAAATATTTATGCACTCAACATAAGAGCACTGAAATACAGAAAACATTTAATCACAAACATAAAGGAACCAATTGGTAATAACAGTAGGGGACTTTCATACCCCACTTATTATTCGGAGAGATGATCTAAACAGAATGTAAACAAGGAAACAATGGCTTTGAATGACACATTGGACCAGATAGACTTAACATATATTCAGAACAGTCCATCCTAAAGCAGCAGAAGACACATTTTCTTCAAGGGCACATAGATGATTCTCTAGAATAAATCACATAAATCACATTTGTCACATACTAGGTGACAAATCAGGTCTCAACAAGTACAAAAAGATTGAGATCATATCATGCATATTTTCTGACCACAACACTAAGAAACTTGAAGTCAACCACAAGAAACAATTTGGAAAGACCACAAATACATGAGGGTTAAACAACATGCTAGCAAATAATGAATGGGTCAACCAGGAAATCAGAGAAGAAATAAACAAAAATACATGGAAACAAATGAAAATAAAAATGCAATGGTCTAAACCTTTGAGATGCAGCAAAAGTGGTCCTAAGAGGGAAGCATATAGCAACACAGGCATATGTCAAGGAGTGAGAAAAATCTCAAATAACCTAATCTTACAAAAACAAACTCACAAATGAAGTCTAAAACCAGCAGAAGGATGGAAATAGGAAAGATTAGAGCAGAAGTATAATATAGAAACTAAAAAACCCAATAGAACAGATGAATGATAACAGAAGCTCATTCTTTGAAGAAATTAAAAAAAATCATAAACTTTAGCCAGACTTAAGAAAAAAAGAAAGATCCAAATAAACAATCACAAATGAGGAAAAAATAACAGTACAGAGATGGGAACAATTAAAAAAGAATGTTATGAAAAACTATATGCCGGGGCGCCTGGGTGGCTCAGTCGGTTAAGCGGCCGACTTCAGCTCAGGTCACGATCTCGCGGTCTGTGAGTTCGAGCCCTGTGTCGGGCTCTGGGCTGATGGCTCAGAGCCTGGAGCCTGCTTCCGATTCTGTGTCTCCCTCTCTCTCTGCCCCTCCCCCGTTCATGTTCTGTCTCTGTCTCAAAAATAAATAAAACGTTAAAAAAAAAAATTAAAACTATATGCCAACAAATTGGACAACTGGAAGAAATGGATAAATTCCTAGAAACATACGAACTACCAAAACTTAGGAAGTAGAAAACATGAACAGACCTATAACTGGCAGAGAAATTGAATCAGTAATTAAAAAACTCTCAACAAACAAAAGTCTAGGGCCAGATGGGCTCACAGGGGAATTTTACCAAACATTTAAAGAAGAGTTAATACACATTCTTCTAAAACTATTCCAAAAAGAGGGGGTGGGGAGGGGAGGGAGAGAGAAGGAAAACTCCCAAATCCATTCTATGAGGCCAGCATTACCCTGATACCAAAACCTGATTAAGACAGGTCATGATCTGGCGGTCAGTGAGTTCGAGTCCCGCGTCCGGCTCTGTGCCGACCACTCAGAGCCCGGAGCCTGTTTCAGATTCTGTGTCTCCCTCTCTCTCTGACCCTCCCCCGTTCATGCTCTCTCTCTCTCTGTCTCAAAAATAAATAAATGTAAAAAAAAAAAAAACAAAAACAAAAACAAAAAACCTGATAAAGACTCATTAAAAGGAGATGTACAGGCCAGTGTCCCTGTACTGGATACAAAAGTTCTCAGTAAATATTAGCAAACTGAATCCAACAAAACATTTAAAAAATTATTCACCATGATCAAGTGGGATTTATTCCTGTGTTGCAAGGGTGATTGAATATTCACAAATCAACATGATACATCACATTAATAAAAGGGTAAGAACCATATGATCATTTCACTAGATGCAGGAAAACATTTGACAAAGTACAGCATATATTCGTGATAAAAACCCTCAGCAAAGTAGGCTTAGAGGGAACCTATCTCAAAATAATAAAGGTCATATATGAAAAACCCACAGCTAATATCCTTAATGGGGAAAAACTGAGAGCTTTTCCTCTACATTCAGGAACAAGACAGGGCTGTCCTTTCTCACCACTGTTATTTAACATAATACTGGAAGTCCTAGCACAGCAATCAAAATAACAAAAAGAAGAAACAAGGAAAACAAAGAATTAAAGCTTTCACAATTTGCAGATGAATTGATACTCTATACAGAAAACATGAAAGACTCCTCCAAAAACCACTTGAACTGATAAATTCAGTAAAGTCTCAGGATACAAAACATACAGAAATCTGTTTCATTTCTATACATCAATAATGAAGCAGCAGAAAGAGAAGTTAAATAATCAATCCCATTTATATTTGTACCAAAAGGAATAAGATACTTAGAAATAAACCTGAAGAAAAGGTAAAAGCCTTGTACTTTGAAAACTATAAAACACTGATAAAAGGAAGTGAAGAGGACACAAAGACATGAAAAGACAATACATGCTCATCGGTTGGAAGAACAAATATTGTTAAAATGTCTACACTACTGAAAGCAATCTACAGATTTAATGCAATCCCTATCAAAATGCCATCAGCACTTTTTACAGAACTAGAACAACCAATCTTAAAATTTGTATGGAACCACAAAAAACCCCAGATAGCCAAAGAAAACTAGAAAAAGCAAAGCAAAGCTGGAGGCATCATATTCTAGACTTCAAGATATATTAAGAAACCATAGTGATGAAAACAGACTGGCACAAAAAATAGACACGTAGATCAATCGAATAGAAGAGAAAACCCAGAAATAAACCCACAATTATATGGTCAATTAATCTTTGACAAAGCAGGAAAGAGTATCCAATGGGAAAAAGGCAATCTCTTCAACAATGGTGGTGGGAAAACTGGACCATTTTCTTACACCAAACTCAAATTTAAAATGCATGAAAGACCTAAATGTGAGACCTGAAACCATGAAAGTCCTAGAGGTAGTAATGTCTTTGACATTGGCCACAGCAAATTCTTCCTAGATATGTCTCCTGAGGCAAGAGAAACAAAAGCAAAAATAAACTATTGGGACTCCATCAAAATAAAAACCTTCTGAACAGCAAAGGAAACAATCAACAAAAATAAAAGGCAACCTAAGAAATGGGGGAAGATATTTCCAAGTGACATATCAGATAAAGGGTTAGTATCCAAAATATACAAATAACTTATAAAACTCAACACCCCAAAAATAAATAATCCAGTTAAGAAATGGGCAGAAGACTTGAATAGACATTTTTTTCCGAAGAAGATATACAGATAAATAACAGACAAATGAAAAGATGCTCAACATCACTCACCATCAGGGAAATACAAATGAAAACTATAATGAGATACCACCAAACACCTGTCAGAATGGCTAAACTAAAAAACACAGGAAACAACAGGTTGTGGCAAGGATGTAGAGAAATGGGACCCTTTTGCACTGTTGGTGGGAATGGAAACCTGTGCAGCCACTCTGGAAAACAGTAAGGAGGTTCCTCAAAAAGTTAAAAATAGAACTACCCTATGATCCAGCAATTGCATTACTAGATATTTACCCAAAGAATACAAAAATACTAATTCAAAGGGATACATGCAGCCCAATATTTATAGCAGCTTTATCTACAATAGCCAAATGATAGAAACAGCCCAAGTGTCCATCAACTGATGAATAGATAAAGAAGTGGTGTGTGTATATACGTATGTGTGTGTGTGTATGTGTGTGTGTGTATATATATATATAATTACAGATGAAAAATTATATATATATATATATATACACACACACAGTGAAATTTTATCCAGCCATAAGAATAATGAAAATTTTCCATTTACAATGACCTGGATAGAGCTACAGATAGTATGCTAAGCAACATAAGTCAGGGAGAGACAAATACCATATGATTTCACTCATATGTGAAAACTAAGAAAACGAATGAGCAAAGGGGAGAAAAAAAGAGTGGAAATCCAAGAAATAGACTCAACTATAAAAAACAAACTAATGATTACCAGAGGGGAGGTAGATGGAAAGATGGATTAAATTGGTGATGGGGATTAAGGAATGCAGTTGTTGTGATGGGCACCAGGTATTGTATGCAAGTGTTGAATCACTGTATTGTATGTTGTATGTTAACTAAAATTTAAAAAGAAACTTAAAAAAATCAGTCAATGCTACTCAGCACAAAAATCCACTGAAACTCAACAATCATGTAATTATGTAAGTAGATGGGCAAAATTATTTGATGAAATTAAAGCACATTCAGATAAAAAAAATTACAAACTGAGAATATAAGGAAACTTCCTAATTATAAAAATAGGTACTTTGTGTGTGTGTGTGTGTGTATATGTAAAATTATATGTATATATATAATACATATATACATATACATGTAAATAGATATATATACAGAAAATATCATACAAATGGTAAATACTTAAAAGCCTAAGCCTTGAAGTCAACGATGAGAGAAGGATGCTGTGATAAATAATAATAAATTCTAAGTGAGACTCAAAAGGAGACAATATGACCACAGAGGCAAAGATTGGAGTGATGTGGCGACCGGAATATGGAAGGATCAAGGAACAGATTTTCCCCTAGAAACTCAGGAGGAGTACATCCTTGCTGACATCTTGATTTCAACTCAGTAAAACTGGGTTTGGACTTCTAGACTCTGAAATTTTAAGGGAATAAATTTCTATCATCTTCAACCAGTAAGTTTGTGTAAACTTGTTATAGCATACTAGCCCATATTTACTGGCATGGAGGCAAGTTTCCAAGAACATCAAAAAAGCAAGCCTTAATGTACAAACAGCTTCCAAGTATGCTCTTGCCACATTTGTTACCATCCATTGGCCAAAGGAATTCCAATGGTCAAACTCAGAGTCAGGGACAATATAAGGAAGTATGAACAAATTGGAGATATTACTGCACAAGTCCACTACAGAAAAATTGTGTATTCAGATCAGTTTACAATTAGCTTTGCTCTTCACTTTAAAGAAGCAAATATCTTAAAATGGTGTATTTGGGGAATAGTATGCAAGAAAGATACTTTGGCAGTGCATTTGTCAAATGTAGTCTCATTGGTGAATAAACGTTTAATTTTAGTTTTTTTTAATGTTTATTTTTTATTTTTGAGACAGAGAGTGTGAGTGGGGGAGGGGCAGGGAGAGAGGGAGACACAAAATCTGAAGCAGGCTTCAGGCTCTGAGCTGTCAGCAGAGTCCGAGGCAGGGCTCCAATCCATGAAGCATGAGATCATTACCCGAGCTGAAGTCCAGTGCTTAACCGACTAAGTCACCCAGGCACCCCAATAAATGTTTAGTTTTAAGTTAACTGTTTGAAGTTAAAAATGTATGAGTGCCCATACTATGTTAGTGTCCCAAATTGTGACATATGTCTACCTTAAACCCATAAATATGGTCTCCCAAAGCACATGTAGATGGAGAGTGGGGAAGGAATATTTTTTCAGAGAATGTGTAAGATGATATGACTGAACATGGAGTGAATAGAGGCTGGGTAGCAAAATCAAAAGACACCTATTAAAAGTAATTCGTAAATAGAAGACTGAGGGTCTTATAATAAAAGACACTTGGAGTTGGGAGGATGATGACAGTGTAAAGAGAAAAAAACAATGCTACTTTTCTTAAATTATTATCCTACCTAAAATTTTGTACCACTTTTTTTTCTCAATTTAGTTAACGTACAGTGTAGTCTTGGGTCAGGAGTAGAACCCAGTGATTTATCTCTTACATATGACACCCAGTGCTCATCTCAACAAGTGTAGCACATTTTTAATAGAAATAGGCAGTATACTAATTTTATTATAGGAGGTGCCAATTTGAAGAACTTTTTTAGTTATTATTTCCTTTTCATTGCATTCTGCTCTTTATTATTTTAAGTCTGTTTTCCATTTCATTTCTGAAGTATATATAATGAAATATATACTTCTTATATATTGTATATTATACATATATTACATATATATATTATGTATATTATATACTTCATTACATATTATATGCTTCATATATATACTATATATCATATATTACATACAATATGTATATCACATATATACATTATATATTACATATATGTGTATTACATATATACATTATATATCACATATACATATATTACATGTATATATGTAATACACATATATGCAACATACATGTATGTAATATATAATGTATATGTAATATACATATTATATGTATACGTGTGTGTGTACATATATATATATATAATGATATTTCACTGAATATTTGGGTAAAAATTGATTCACTAAGATATTTTTAAGCCCAGAAATAAACAACCTAGTATTTCTTATACAAAGAGAAAAAGTTCATGATTTTTTTATATTGTCCTGAAGTTGTCTTTTTGATATTGGTAGCAAGAGAATTGCATTTATGGACAATTATATTGTGTGGTATGAAAGCAAAACTTCCCCAGTGGTAATTATTTTGTATATTGTATTTCCATTACCCAGTGTCTCATAGACCTAGTCAACTGGAACTGGATAAAATTTGTGTAGAAATGAATGCACTTAATCTGTTTACTGTAATATTGTGAATCCTAATTACAATAATTTGAAAACAAGGAGAATAATTCAAAAGGATAATTTCAACCTTTTTGGAATTTATGGCAAATATGTTGAATTCATAGATTGAAAAATTTTTTTTTAATTTTTTAACATTTATTTTTGAGAGAGCGATACAGAGCAAAAGTGCAGGAGGGGCAGAGAGACGCGGGGACACAGAATCCAAAGCAGGCTCCAGACTCTGAGCTGTCAACACAGAGCCTGACATGGGGCTTGAACTCATGGATGGCAAGATCATGACCTGAGCTGAAGTCGGATGCTTAACCGACTGAGCCACCCAGGCACCCCCATAGGTTAAAAATTCTTATTTGTTATAGCTTTATTCAAGACAGAGAACTCTAGATAGAGGATAAAAATTCATGGACATGTTCTTAGATAAATAAGGAGTAACTTAAATATCACAAAGAGGTCTGGATTTCATAAAGGATATCTACATATCTTTTTATATATCCTTTACTGAAGGATATATAACTTTGGTTTGCATTGCATCTCACACACACACACACACACACACACACACACACACACACACACCTGGCAGTTTAATTCAATGAGGATTTATTATTATCTACCATGTACTGAGTATTCTGTGTAAATAAACATGGAATGATACTGAAGAAAGTCAGGACTACTTAGACTATCCTCAGTATTTATATAACTTGAAATCTTGCCTAGATCAAGATATAGTTTTAAACTGATGAGTAAATGGGAACAACTTCACTGATTACAAAATCATTATTGAGGTTGTTACCACTTCTCATAGCATATACTGCAACTTTGTGTGAATCAAAAATTAGATTTTTATACTACAAACTTTTTGCCCTCATAAGAGTTGGAGAGCAGAGTGCAGGCTAGATTTCAGTACCCCCCCTCACCTGACCTCCCCAACACACACACTTCACTATCACCACATCTGGGTGCCCTTTTGTAGGGCATAATTTACACACTTGGGTGTTCGGTCCCAGATTTAGTTAAGCCTGTTCCACAGACCCAGCATTCTGTGAACAACTTGAAATTATATTAATGTTCAATGCACATTCAAAATGTGATACATAGATTTTTCTTACAGAGAAGAACTAAATCGTTAATCAGATACTCAGGACAGTACATTGTCCCCACAAACAGTTAGAAAATAACAGATTATAGGATCAAGCAATTGCATTTTTAAAAATGAAATTCATTACTTTATTAACTTAGCTGTATTCAAATTGTTTTGTCCTGGCAATAATGACATAAAGTAACAAATGCATAAAGGCAGTCATACTGTGGTGTCTGTTATAGGAAACTTTACAAGTTGTGAGTTTATGCAAAGGACTTGTAATGGCAAATGATAAAACTTGGAGAGAGGACTCTTCCTTTGGGTCTTGTACGTAGGAATTCTACACCAAACCCAAATGAGACAAGAAAATTGAAAGGAAAATTGCTTATTAATGGGATTGAATGACACAGCCTATGGATCTGTTTGATTTGGCGAGGCTCTAGAGATTCAAAATCATTTTAGAAAAAGTATTAACCATTAAAATTGTTTTTTACTTAAAAAAAAGCAACGACTACTTGTTTCAGCAAATTTAGTCTCAAAATTTTGTCTGTGTATCTCTAGCCACTTTACATAACGTTCACTTAAATTTTCTGCACAGAAATGCAACTAATCTTTTAAATGATGTTTTTCAGATAAGTGACAACAGCCGATGTCTACTTTTGTCAGTGATTGTTTCACTTAATAGGTGTGCATAGTATTAAGTACTGTTTCAAAAGATTTTCATTTGACACAGATGGAGGTATTGAATCTCTTTTCTGTAAATTTTTTCCTATAGGCTTATAAAAAAAAAAGTAAAGTATTTTTGTCTACTCCTGAATATGACCATTTGGGAGTGAACAGAAAGCTTTTCTCTCTCTCGGACCCACTTGGCTTTGCATGTTCAAAAAGGAGAGTGAAAAAAAAAAGACAGTGCAAGTGATTTTGAATGATTTTGACCTTAACTCGAGTCTTCCCTAAGATGTGCAGTCCTGTTTTCTCTTGTTCTTTTGACAGATGTAAGGGATTCTGCGTTGTGGACTGCATGATTCACTATGATTGACTTAGGCAGGGTGTGAATAGGGCTGCAAAGCAGGGGAGCACCGTTGAGCTTTCAAAGTGACAGACTGGTTACAGAATGATTGAAGAGGTGTATGTCCTAGCATGTATGTGATGGGCTTGGGGAGAAAAAAGGAGGGGCGGAGTGAAGGAACACATCACTTGTATTCATACTAGTTTCTTCTTTTTCATTGCATTACTGCCACAGTGTAAGGAGAAACATATAATTGAGATAATCTAGTTCAATCTCCTTTTCATGAGAGGAATGAAAGAAAATTTGTGAGAAACTATGGGACATTTCAATTTAAGACAATTGAATATATGTATACACAAATTTAAGACAAATAAATATATGTACAAACACACAAATAAGCACATAAAAACATGCCCAAGATCATTAATCATTAAGGAAATGCAAATTAAATTCACAGTTGCACTCCACTACATACATATTTAGAATGGAGGAAACTGAAGAATGACTATATTAAGTGTCTTAGTCAGTTTGGGTTACCATAATAAAGTGCCATAGACTGGATAGCATATAAACAATATACATTTATTTCCTCACAGTTCTGGACACTGGAATTCTGAGATCAGGGTGCCAGCAGGTCACAATCTAGTGAGGCTCTTCCTTTAGGTTGTAATTTCACATTGGACCTTCACATAACGGAAAGAGGGTGAGGGAGTTCTCTGGGGTTCCTTTTATAAGACTGCTAGGTAATCGCATTCATCAGGATTCTACCCTCATGATGTAATTCCCTCCCAAATGCCCTACTTCCTACTACCAGGACATTGTGAGAGAAGGTTGCAAAATATGAATCTGAGGGGAGCATAAACATTTACTGCATAACACCAAGTGTTCATGAATATCTGGAGGATCTGGATCTCTGATAGATTCCTGATGCGAATATAAATATATATTGTTTACATAATGGTACAAACACAGTGTGACAGTTTCTTAAATACAAATAAATTTACCACATGACCCAGTCATTCCACTCTCCTAGGTATTTAACCCAAATGGAAAGAAATTGTATATTCAAACAAAGATTGGTGCACAGAGTTTGCAGCAGCTTTCTTTATGTTAGCCAGAATTTGGAAGAAGCACATCAACAGGGAAATGAATAAAGAATTGTGGCATATCCATATATTGAAATCTTCTCAGCAATAAAAAGAAATGAAACCTTGATACACACAGTAGCATGGATGAATTTCTGTTAATGGTGATGACTGAAAGCAGTCAGACTGAAGCTCTATAATACTCTATCATGCCATTTATATAAAATACAACTAATTCAAGTGGAATTTATGTAATGACTAACAAGTTTATATGCAAACTAATTTGTAATGACAGAAATGAGTTAATAGTTTCCTATGAAGTAAGATGGGGAATCACCTTTTGTGAGGAATCACAAAAGATCATGAGAGAACATTTGGGAGTAATGGATCTGTTCGTTATCTCAATTGTGCTGACAATTTTATGAGACTATAAATAGGTCAAAACTTATTGAATTGTATGATCTAAATATATGGAATTTATTAGTGTATCAACTATACCTGCAAGATATAAAATTTATAAATTTGGGTAAAACTGGGTAAAGCTACATTGTGTTTTTAGAGATAATGGTAGTGTGGAAAATTTCTGGGGGAGAGGAGACTAAAGACAAGAGGGCCAACTATGTAGCATAATATTTTCCACTCCTAAAATCATTCAGTGGTGGGAGTGCTTATGATTCAATATGTAGTGAGCCACTTTCCTAAAATTCCATCTTAGTAATTATGGTGTGGGGACAGAATATGTGAGGTGCTGGTGACTCTTATGGGAGACATATTTTTAAATCTGTCATGCAGATAACCCTTCTTAATTAGAAAATGTTCAGAAATTCAAGTGTAGAGGGTTGACTAGACTAAGTAATTCCTTCAGATTTAAGTTTTCTTGGAATTCTCAGTCTGACCACCTAGAACTTTCCAAACTTTTAAGTACTCATTAGGTGAAAACCCAGGTCAAAAACACACAGAAACAATAATTCTAAAAATTATCCAAATCAGAAAACAAATGTCCGATTCAAACTTTTAAAACTCAGTTTCTGTTTTCATAAAGTTTCTAATGTTCTGATGGTTGTCTTTGGATGGATACCTATTTTCTGGCTGAAAAGGGCTAACACAGCTTCTAAGAACTTAGAATCATGTTCTTACTTCCTAGATCCTGATATATCTTTACTATAAACTCTAACTTTCAATGGTAAAGAACATAACAATATCTGGATTATAATTCTTGGTCAAATTGGGGCTTCTGTGGGGCTCTGTCAATTAAGCGTCTGACTCTTGATTTCTGCTCAGGTCGTGATGTCACTGTTCACGAGTTCACAGGCTCTGTGCTGACAGTGAGGAGTCTGGGATTCTCTCTCTCTCTTCCTCTCTATCTGCCCCTCCCCTTCTCACTTCCTCTCTTTCACTCTCTCTCTCTCTCTCTAAAATTAAATAAATAAATAAATAAATAAATAAATAAATAAATAAATAAAAACAATTCTTGGTCAAATTGAATTCCCATTGCAAAAATGCATATTCAAAAACAAAATTCTGAGGTATAAATGAAAGAGAATTTTTTCAATCAATAAACACCTGCTTTTTGAGCATCATCAGTTATGTTACAGACATGGGTGTTTAGCTGGGAATACCATAAAGAACAATATTAATAACTTGCTATAATAAGGGGAATTCTAGGTGGAGTTGATAAATCTGGACTTTAAGTAAGTGCCCTGTGTGATTCTGATCCAAAGATAAACAGATGATGTAGAGAAAAATTAATGTAAGGCATTCAGAATCAACAGTGCATTACATAGGAGGTGTTTCTTAGACATCTTGACACTTTAAGGACTTCTCTTAAAACTTGAGAGGGAAGCATAGCAAACTATGAACTCAGAATAACAACAACAATAATAATAACCACAAAGTGTTCATCTTGTATAAATAAGATATACTCTAATGACTTATAACTAGTCCCTGAACTCATATAGTGTATATACAATAGTGATTTTTTCAATTTATTAAAAATATTTTAGCATCTTTCTGGCCTTATCCAAAACTACTTTTCATTTAACTTAGTTTTCACAACTTAATTTTTTCTCCTACATTTTCTTTTCATTCTAATATGGAGTTCTTAAATGTCCTCTTTATTTTTTTTTTAAATCAATACAGTTACCTCCAGATATGTCTTTTTAGTGAAGTCTCCATTCAAATATTTTTCCATTCTTATAATCAGTTTGCTTGTTTACTTATTATTGAATTTTAAATGTTCTTTACATATTTTAATTGTAAGTGCTTTATCAAATATACAATTTAAAAATATTTTTCTTAGTCTATGTCTCTTTTTATTCTCTTAACAATGTCTTTATTTTTTAAATGTTTATCTTTATTTTTGAGACAGAGAGAGACAGAGCACAAGCAGGGGAGAGGCAGAGAGGGAGGGAGACACAGAATCAGAAGCAGGCTCCAGGCTCTGAGCTGTCAGCACAGAGCCTGACACGGGGCTCGAACTCCTCAACTGTGAGATCATGACCTGAGCTGAAGTCGGATGCTCAACTGACTGAGCCACCCAGGCGCCCCTTCACAATGTCTTTAGAAGAGCCAAGGTTACAATTTTATGAAGTCTAATTTTTCACATCTTTCTTTTAAATATCATGCTTTAGTGTTGTATCTAAAACGTCATTGCTTAACAAAGGGTCAAAAAGAACTTCTCTATTTTCTTATTGAAGATTTATAGTTTTGGGTTTCACATTTAGGACTATGACTTCTGTTTTCTTTTCTTGCTGGTTCAAGGAATAAATCAAAATTTTTTTGCTCAGCATATGAATATCCAATTCTTCCAACACCACTGGATGAAAAGATTACTATTTCTTCATGAATTACCTCTGTGCCTTTGTCAGAAATGAGATATCAATTTATGAGATAGTTTATTTCTGGACTCTGTTTTGTTCTCTTGGTCTATTTGTCAATTTTGATGCTAATTTCATGCTGTTGGTAATTGTAGCTTTAAAGTAAGTTAAAATCAAGTTTTGTTGCTCAACCAACTTTGTTCTTAAAGTTGTTTTGGCTATTATTGACTTTCCCAGCTAATGAGCAAGCTATATATCTCCATTTATTTAGGTCTTCTTTCATTTTTCTTAGCAACGTTTTGTTAATTTTCAGTGTACAGATTTTACATATTTAGTAATATTTATCCTTAAGTATTTCATGTTACCTTATACTGTTGTAACTTACACTGCTTCATTCGATTTATCTTCTCCTTCATTAAATTTTAATTACAATTTTTAATTGTTAGGACTTAGAAATGCAATTGATTTTTGTATATTGATCTTGTATCCTGCCATCTTGATAAACACATGTATTAGTTCCCATAGCTTTTTTTTTTTTAAAGGAAACAACATTTATTTGACTACAAGCAACTTTTTTTAAATTTACTTTATTATTTATTTATTTACTTTTTAATTTACATCCAAGTTAGTTAGCATATACTGCAACAATGATTTCAGGAGTAGATTCCCAATATCCTTTACCCATTTAGCCCATCCCCCCCTCCCACAACCCTTCCAGCAACCCTCTGTTTGTTTTCCATATTTAAGAGTCTCTTCTGTTTTCTCCCCTTCATGTTTTTATATTCTTTTTGCTTCCCTTCACATATGTTCATCTGTTTTGTATCTTAAAGTCCTCATATGAGTGAAGTCATATGATACTTGCCTTTCTCTGACTAATTTCGCTTAGCATAATACCCTCTAGTTGGATCCATGTAGTTGCAAATGGCAAGATTTCATTCTTTTTGATTGCCGAGTAATACTCCATTGCACATATATACCATATCTTCTTTATCCATTCATCCATCGATGGACATTTGGGCAATTTCCATAATTTGGCTATTGCCGATAGCGCTGCTAGAAACATTGGGGTGCGTGTGCCCCTTTGAAACAGCATACCTGTATCCCTTGGAATAATACCTAGTAGTGCAATTGCTGGGTCATAGGCTAGTTCTATTTTTAATGTTTTGAGGAATCGCCATACTGTTTTCCAGAGTGGGTGCACCAGTTTGCATTCCCACCAGCAGTGGGAATCCTCTTTTTCCACATCCTCGCCAGCATCTCTTGTTGCCTGAGTCGTTAATGTTAGCCGTCCTGACAGCTGTGAGGTGGTATCTCATTGTGGTTTGGATTTGCATTTCCCTGATGATGAGTGATACTGAGTATTTTTTCATATGTCAGCCATCTGGATGTCTTGTTTGGAGAAGTGTCTATTCATGTGTTTTGCCCACTTATTCACGGGATGATTTGGTTTTTTTGGGTGTTGAGTTTGATAAGTTCTTTATAGATTTTGGACACTAACCCTTTATCTGATACGTAATTTGCAAATATTTTCTCCCATTCCATCAGTTGCGTTTTAATTTTGCTGATTGTTTCCTTCACTGTGCAGAAGATTTTGATTTTGATGAGGTTCTAATAGTTCATTTTTGCTTTTGTTTCCCTTTCCTCTGGAGACGTGTTGAGTAAGAAGTTTCTGTGGCCGAGGTCAAAGAGGTTTTTGCCTGCTTTCTCCTTGAGGATTTTGATGGCTTCCTGTCTTACATTTAGGTCTTTCATTTGTTTTGAGTTTATTTTTGTGTATGGAGTGAGAAAGTGGTCCAGGTTCATTTTTCTGCATGTTGCTGTCCAATTTTCCCAGCACCACTTGCTGAAGAGACTCTTTATTCCTTTGGGTATTCTTTCCTGCTTTGTCAAAGATTAGTTCGCCATACATTTGTGGGTTCATTTCTGGGTTCTCTATTCTGTTTCATTGATCTGAGTGTTTGTTTTTGTGCCATCCCATAGATTTTATTTTTGTATACCCATTGAATTTTCTTTGTTGAAGCCATTTTATCTGTGGAAAAAAAGATGTTTCATATCTTCTTGTCACACTGGGGAAATTTTTCTCCTTTGTTTTTTTTATGTATGGTACTAGCTGGACCCTCCAGCACAATATTAAAAATAATTGGTGAGGGTGGATATCCTTGTTTTGTTCCTAGTCTTAGAGTGAAAGCATTCAGTCTCTCACAATTATATATGGTGTTAGCTGCATCAATTTTCATAGATACGCTTCATGAGGCTAAGGATGTTCCCTTCTATTCCTGATTTTCTGAGTTTTTAACAAGAATTAATGTTGGATTTTTGTCAAATGCTTATTTTCTGTCTATTGAGATAATCCTATGGTCATTCTTTTTTAATTGATAAATATGATGAATTAAATTGACTGTATTTTTGAATGTTAAACCCACTTTCATACCTGGGCTAACCCCTACTTGGTCATCGTATTTTCTTTTAAAGTCCTTTCCTTGTTTGTTACAAAGGTAAGGCTGACCTCATAGAATGTGCTGGGAAGAATTTCTTCCTGCTTAATTTTCTATCATAGATTGTGTAGAAGTGGTATTGTGTATTTTTAAAATATTGGATAGAATTCACCAGTGAAGTTATCTTACTCTCGAGTTTTCTTTATGAGAAAGTTTACTTTACAAGTTTAATTTCTTCAATGCATAAAAGCTATTTAGATTACCAATTTTTTTGAGTGAACTTTTATAGTTTGTCTTTCAAAGAATTCTCCCATTCTTCTATTTCATCTAAGTTGTTGAATATTGGCATAATGGACAAAATATCCCCTGTTCTCTCAAAGTCCTTTTTCTGAAATCTTTATATTTCTAGGTTTGAGAGGAGCAAACCTTATTTCTGCTTTGTCAGATGGTTTTCCCTTTAGGTTCTGTCACTAGAGGACGCTGGAAAGAGTGCAGTGGGAAGAAGGTTTTGCTCTGATATGTGCTTCCTACTTGCTTTCTCTTCCTGTTCAGTAACACCCACCAATACTTCTTCGCAGTTGACAGTTGATTCTAGCTTCCATTCTCCATCCCCACCCCGCTGTACTTACCCAACCAGGCTTGAAGCCTTCTAGGAACAACAGTACCACTTGCCTGATGCATGTTCCTCTGAGGTCTGTGTGTTAGGCCCACAGGGCATCTCTCTAACCTCAGAGACACCAGTCCTAGGCTGTTTCTCACAGGTCTGAATTTCTAGTCTAGGGGACCCCTCTTCTAAACCTCTAAGTTTTAAAAAAGTTTTGAAGTCTTTATTTTCCCAGACACAGGGCTGGTGCTGCTTCATCTTATAGCTACCTTATGACATTTATGTTATTGTAGCCAATTTGCCTTTTCTGTTGTTTAATACATTTTCTGTTGTTTTCTGTTGTTTAATACCTAATAATTGTAGTTAACAATTATTTCTATTACATTCTATTTTTTTTTTTTTGAACACAATGAATCGCTTTTATTTCGGTATGCATCCACATCTCAGCATTTAGTGGTCCTGAACAGAAAAGTGGAAAAACGCAGCAATTTGCCAGGAAGTCAAGCCCGCCAATTTCGGGGATCTGCTGTGCACACCAAGTTCTTTTTCAATCCCTGCTGAGGACCGTGAGAAACAGCAGCACCAAAACCAAAGTATGCACCGAATTCAAGGTTCTTTTTGTTCCAGTTGCCACATTCCAAACTAGACCCAAACGGATTGCAAGATGACCACATGAGAACCCTGTGTAAAACTTCTTCAATTTTTTAAAGCAAAAGCAATTACAGGAAAAGAAAATTCATTCAGAGGGATCGTGTGTGCTTACGAGTGTCTTCTGTGGCCTTTCTCCAAGTTTAACCACCAAGAACTTTGAGAGCTGGCAGGTGTGAGTACCCCTGGTGACTGTTCTTTTCACTTTATCAAAACCTGAGCTAAAAAACCGCATCAGCTGATGATGACAGCAGAGGGTGGCAGGGCTGAGGACACAATATTCATTCCCAGGCTGGTGGAGAGTGAGTAAATGTGGTTCCAAAACTAAATGAGGGAAGTCAGAGACTCTTTCCAACCTTACCTGATGGCTTCTGGCCAAAGCAAGGAAGTATTGTGGAAAGTGTTGGGTGGTGATGGTACAAAAAGGGAGTTGAGGAGGAGGAAGGAAAAAGCAGCACCCCTCGATTAAGGTGGGGGAGAAGATATGGGGAGAGCCCTGAATTCCTCACCAAAGGCCAATTTCAGAGGGGAGCAGAGGGGGTTACAATCTATGCTTCGGCCAAGGGTGGTGGTGGAAAGTGAAGAAGGGACAATGGCTTGGGGGGTGTGTGTGGTGGTAGAGGGCATCATTTAAGACTTAAAAAAAGCAGGGGTGCAGCTGGAGCACCCCCACACACCCAGCAGTAGTCCCACAGGCTGTGACCTGAAACCTTCACACCTACTCTAGCAAGCCACCCCAAGCTGGAGGGCTGTTGCAGGGAGGGAAGGAGGGAGGGAGGGAGGCAGGGGGAGGAGAAGGGGAGAAGGCAGAGACCCCAGGCCATGTAATCAGCAGCAAGGTGATTGTGTGATGTGTCTTTTCACAGTTGAGTTAGATGTGCCCCACCAGTTATGATGGGAACCAATTTAAATATACTTTCTTGATCCCAGAAGTTCAACTATGTGGACAGTGGTTACACTTGACAGGATGATTTGTTATAGCACAACTTATATATTTTAAATGGACAAAAAATTAGTATCGTTTACAGTATCTTAAGATAAATTGCCTTTGAATCGGAGCTTCCTTTCCAGTACTTTGAGGTCTACAAGACGTATCTAGAAAATTTACTACTGTGGAAAATGAAGACTGCTTAAATCGAATGGGGGGGAGGGGGAGGGCCTGTGGTTTTTCTTTTTGATTAATTGCTGTAACACTGTCCTTCAGGCGGCTGAGGGAGTTTCATGTTTTCTTTAGACATCATTAGGCACCAGAGCTCTTGCAGGATGACTTTGATGCTATATGAATTCTGCCATTTTGCTAGCACTGATATGGCTCTTGGGTCCACCACTCCATTAGAACTATTAACTCCATTCATATTAATTTTTGTTACAAATCTTACAAAGGGGGGTGCTTCTGGGTATTTAGGTCCACATTCTATTTTAAGGCTGTATATTCGGTTTTCATAAATTGTTCTTGGAGGCCCAATTATCATCCCTGTCCATCTTGTAAGTGTCATGTCTTCGTCATCTTCTAGACCCCAGCTAACTGTGCCATCTCCTACTCCTTTCTGGCCTTCTTCCAGTTCTTCCAACAGTCGAAAATTGCGAGGGACTTTTACTCCCGAGCCCGTGGTGGCTGCCATCTTGCGTCGCTGTCGCTCGAAGGCCGGCCCCCTATTTCTATTACATTCTATTTGTTAAAACAACTGGGATACTTTCTACTTTCTACCTACACCCTGATTAAACAAATAATTATATATTTATTTCTACTTTATTCAAATTCTGAATTAAGTTTCTTTATACTTGAATTATTTAGAAAACAAAGTTTAAGCAAAATAAAACATTTCTTTTAATTTGAATACATAGGCTTCTTAAATATGAGCATAAGGAAAGAAACACCTTGACAGTTTTCAAACTTTTGCCACTAGTATGACATATAATGCAATCTATAAGAACAACAACAAGAATTGTGAGTAAAAATGGTAAGTACACCTGCTTTATTAGTCTGGGTAAAGTACAGGCCAGACAACAGGCATACTTTAATGTCTTAAACATTAGAAATCCGAATCATATTAAATCAGATTCCCGAATTATTCATGAGATTTGATTTGAGGAATAAGACATGATGAGAAGAAAGAACTGCAATTGAGATATAGTCTGATTGTCTCAAATTTCCTTGTGATACCCATGAATTTGCTTATATTTGTGGGATTATTGCAAAAGCTTCGGCATTTGTTGCCTTTGTTTGTAACTTGGGATATTAGGAGATATAAAGGTAGCTTTATAATATTTTATTTCTTGCTCAGTTACTATATATTTTTTTACATGCCAGTCCCAGTGTGGGATTGTTTGGTATGGCAAATTTTATAGCGATACACACACACACACACACACACACACACACACACACACATATATATATATACACACACACACACACATACATATATATATATATATTTTTTCCTAGAGATTATAACCTCCTCTTGTATTTCTCTATATCTTCTGAATACATGTGGATAGCCATATTATATCATGTCAGGTGTTACTGGATAATTTCATTTTTACTAAGGTGCTGTTTTCCTAAGTTGTATTGAAGCCTATATCCTCAAAAGGAAGAGTTTCTGTTTCAACAAGAGATAAACTGGCTGAACATTGCAGATTAACTCTGGGGGATTGCCACTGCTGTAAGAAAGAAATTCTACATATGTATAAAATTGGATTGGGGACTGCCTAGACTTAGCTGCACAGTCTGAGCTAAAACTTAGGGCTGAATATTTTTTGATCACTTAAGTAGAGAAGAAATCATGAACGTTTATATTTTATATGCCATGATACTCTGATTTCATCACCTCCTATTTGTAGACTGGTAATGTTCTTGTGACTATGAAAAAGGTATATACTTGTTGAAGACACTTTATAAAAGAAGCTTGTGCAGTAACACTGATATTGTTTCTGTTCTGCATGTAGAGCTTCTATAACAAGGCAAACCTCAGTGATACAGAAACTCTTTGTGAGTATGCTGATGCTTCATGTAACTTTACTCGTTTCATTTTTTATGTTTAGCATAGGTTCATGGAGGGAAAAAACAAAACAAAACCAAAATGAATTTTTCTGTCAATTGGAATATCAAAAATATCCAGTCACACAATTCCAGTCAGGGTTCTGTTCAATGACTTAGAAAATAATTAAAAAACGTACATTAGCCTTAAGGTAGAAAAATGAACCTGTTCTTTGTTTCCAAGATTACATTCTTTTTTTTTTTTTTTTAGTTTATTTATTTTGAGAGAGAGAGAGAGATAGAGGGAGGGGGAGAGAGAATCCCAAGCAGGTTCCTTGCTGTCAGCACCAAGCCTGACGCAGGTCTCAAATTCACAACTGAGAGATCATGACCTGAGCCAAGATGAAGAGTCTGTTGCTCAACAGATTGAGCCACCCAGATGCCCCTACATTCTTTAATTAATGTAGGAAAAACTTGTAATATACTCAGAGAAAAAGTGAATCAAAGAGGGTATTATAAAGCCTATTAAGGAAGAATATACTTGGAGACCTCACAAGATAGTTCTACCAATTTCTTTCCCTTCACTGTGAATACTCTTTAAAATATCCATCAGACCTTCTTAATCCCTATGCAAGCAACTTCAGCAGAATTGATTCAAATGAGATAGTGGCTAAATAAGAACTGAAACATAATTATTGAGATTGCTAATATGTACCAAGACATGATTCTTACTTGCCAATCCTGTAAAATAGCATGGAAATAACCATGTTACTCAACATTATAAGCAAGCGTAAAATCCTTCAAGGTTGTCAGCTCCAAATCTCTCAATACTTCAGAGTCATAGCTTTTATATATTACCATGATATTGGAACAATTGATTAATTTCCTAATAATTAGAAATCTCAAACCAATTTATTATTGTTTTTATTGGGACAAAACCAATTTGTAAGTAAAATGAACTTTAATGTTTTCACCTGTTTTTGATCTGCCATTGATAGTTGAGGGTTAATTTTTGTTTTGACCCATTGTACAATTTTCCGTTTGACCATATACTAGTGGATCTTAATTAAACTCTCATGCTATAGTTAGTAAAATCTTAAGGATGACTGATTTTGTTTAGTGCTTTCAAGTTTCATTGGTAAATATTTAGAAGGAACAGAAACAGCTCATGCATATAGGTAGTTACTGAAATGTGTTGTCATGTACATTACAAATCTTCCTCTAGAGAACATCACTAAAATCCTAAGCCAGAAGTTGTAAGACTAGTTTGTTCTATTCCTGTCAAGAATGTTTCTTTCTAACATCATTTGATTCTTTATGTATACTTTGTGTACACAATATACATCTGTTAGACTTCAACAGGTGTCTGGGTAGGTCCTCAAGCTTCAGCCTTTAAAATTTTTTTTATCTTTACTATAAGCTGAATAAACCATGCATTTTTAAAATTTATTTAAATCCAAGCCATTGCCCAAATACATGCAGAATAGAAAATTCAGAAGTTGGAACACTTTTTGCATATTTAAATGCCCACAACCCCCTTTGCACAATCTTTGTTGCTTGCTACTTGTCTGTAAAATGCCTTCCACAACAGCGGTGAGAACTTTATATAATTCTCTTGAAATTATATTAGGAAAATAACACATTGAGCTGAGTTCTGATGAAACACTCTCACCATAACTAAGTCTTTTTCTCTAGGTTTGCCCTCTATTCTCTTGAAACCACTGGTGGAAAAGTTGAGAATAGAAGATCTCTGTTTGCTTCCTTTTGGTGTTGTTTTAGATCTCATTCTCACCTAATATAGGAACCATAAAATCAGTACATTATAAGATCACAGCTCTTAGTAAGATTCGCTTCTCTACATTATTCAGATATATCAAAAAATATAAGAATTTTTTTTATTGATAATGTTTTAAAGCCATCTCTGAACCAGTAAAGAGAAAAAATCCTCACATTCTTTTGTGTTGTGCTTGTAGACTGCAGACAGAATATTTCTTATATCTGTTTTTATAATTTTTTTAATACTTTGTTCTGTTTTTATCTTTCTTTGGTCAGAGATTCTGACATTTGGGTTAGTACATCTATTTTTAATAATTTTAATATTAGGACATTAGTTTTTGATAGATTTTTGGAGTGGCTTAAAATCTGAAACCTGGACTATTCCTTTAGTACATACAATCATATTTGGCATTATATATTGAATTCTTTCTCATAAATGTCCAGAACACTGGAAGTTTTATTTATATCCATATTTTAAAACAATATTTTGTTTAACCAAAATTAATTTGGGGTAGCTAGGCATTTAAAAGGTCTTAGACATTTAATACATCTTTGTTTCATTTCTTTTTTATTGAGCAAAAACACATTATCAATCAAGAGGAGTTCAATCTCTGTGGATACTAAAACTAGAAAATGATCTAAAATTTTACTTTTAATAAAGGCTTCTTTTCATTCTTGGTAGAATTGTGTACCCTCCCCAAAGCATACAACACTAAATTAATTGCAATTAAAGTTAGTTAAAATGCATTGAGTGCCTACCCAATTATTTTCCTGTGGTTTCTCACTTAATCCGTGTTATTTCATAAAAATGTATTTTTTATCTTTATTTACAAATGAGAAAACAGAAGTTCAGGGAGGTTGGAGAGGATTAGAATGCTAACTTTCATGTAATATGATACAGGTATTAATTGGAAAGTTGTATCTACTACCATTAAAACCAATGAATGATTCCATGTAAGAGCCTTTTAGAATAGCTCACTGATTAATCAAAAACGTCACATCATAGGGCACCTCAATCCATACTGACTGAGTCTGTCAGTCTGAGGATGCTTTACTTTGAGCTTTCATAAAAGGGATAATTTGCAATTCAAAATTGGATTCACCTTTTCTAATTAGGTGAAATTACAGTTGCCATATTATAATTAAAGGTTATGTGACAGACAGGAGTGTTTATTTGTATTATATCAGATTATTTTTCTAGTTTTCTGAAAATTGTAGCTTTTGATGAACATGTATTTTTAAACCTTCTGACAAATATCTATTTTTATTTAGAAGTAGAGCTGTTCCCTCTTTCTGAACTTGAAATGCTGCTATGATTGTCTATATTATGGGACTCATATTCAAATGCCTTTCTGTCTTACTAAGCTGCCTAAAGGTATTGATGTCAGAATATTTCCCTTCTAATGAGTACATGATGTCTCCCAGAGATGCTATGAAATGTATCACTGTGCCTCAAACTGAATTATAGTAATGCTGCTTAATAATGCTTTTTAAAATGCCTCAAATTATATATCATAGGAATATTGAAATGTATTATACAGGAATTGCATTGCCAAAAAATAGCTTATACTTTTTGCCCATTGGAAAGTTTAAAATGTATGAAAAAAATCTCTGCCCAAAATATAAGTGCTTAGAACTTGATGTTTCCCTCCTACCTCATAAACTTGAATAACCTAGAAGTTCAGAGCAGTTGCATAGAACCTGAAGGCAGATTGCTTGGGAAGCAATTCAGAGGGTTCCCCCACCACCAAACAAATGGGGCAAATGCCTAGGATTGTTGTAAGAATTAAGAGTTAATGCATACAAACTCAGTATCACAAATTATCAGGGAAATGCAAATTGAAACCACCATGAGATATCACTATACACCATTCAGAATAGCCATTATCAAAAGGACAAGAAATAATAAATGTTGACAAATATGCTGAGTAAAGGGAACACTTGTGCCCTGTTGGTGGGAATATAAATTGTGCAACTACCATGGAAAATCATTTGGAGGTTCCTCAAAAAATTAAAAATGGAAATACCATATGATCTGGTAATTGTACTGCTAGCTATTTACCCCCCCCCCCCAAAAGTGAAAACATTAACTTAAAAAGATATATGTATTTTAAAAGAAGATTTCTACTCATTGGAGTACTCTTCATAATAGCCAAAATATGGAAGCAACCTAAGTGTCCATTGATAGATGAATGGCTAAAGATGTGTCAAATATATACACAATAGAATATTACTCAGCCACAAAAAAGAATGAAATCTTGCCATTTGCAACAACATGGATGAATCTAGAGGGCATCATGCTAAGTGAAATAAGTCAGTCAGAGAAAGACAAATACCATGCCATGATTGCACTTATATATGAAGTCTAAAAAACAATCAAAAACATTCTGAAACAGACTTATAGATACAGAGAATAATCTGGTGGTTGCCAAAAGGAAGGCAGACAGGGGAATGGGTGAGATAGGTAAAGGGGACTAAGAGTTTCGAACTTCTGGTTATAAATAAGTCACAGAGATGAAAAATAAAACATAGGAAATAATATTCAGTAATATTTTAATAACTTTACATGGTGACTAACTTATGGTGAGCAATGGGTAATGCGTAACATTGTTGAATCATTATTTTGTACCCCTGAAACTAATAAAACATTGTATATCAACTATATGTAATTTAAAAAAAAGTTAATAAAGTGTCTACTATTTTGTTTAGTAAAATGTTTGCTTTCCAGAAATGTTACTTATCTTTCTTTTGGACGAGAATGTGTGATAGAATTTTTTACTCACAATTCTCTTTTGAAGCTAAGATGATCTTCAGTCATTAAGATGTTTTATCTATCAAGTTTCTTTGAAAAGTAAACTTTTTGGCATTAAGTGATTTGTTGGTAATTAATCCCAACATTACATAACTCTTATCTCTATAGCTCTTTTTGGAGTTAAAAAATTTTTTTAATGTGTGTTTATTTATTTTGAGAGAGAGAGAGAGAGAGAGAGAGAGAGCAGGGAAGGTAAAGAGAGACAGAGGGAGACAGAATCCTAAGCAGGCTCCACACTGTCAGCACGGAACCAGATGCAGGGCTCAAACTCACAAAGCATAACATCATGACCTGAGCAGATATCAAGAGTGGATGCTTAATTCACTGAGCCACCCATGCACCCCTCTTCTTGGAGTTTTAATCAATATTTTGCCTTTAATTAATAAACTAGATCCAGCCCAGGATTAGACTCCAATGACCTCAAACAAAAAGATTTTTTAATCATCTATGATATATTGATCATATTCCTTACGGATTTTTTATTTTAAAAATTGCCTAGTTAATATTTCAATACATTTAATGACTGAAAAAATAAAACTTATACACAACTTCTCATAGATCATATGAAAATGCAACATAGTACAACTGCATTTTGAAACTCAATACTATTGGAAAAAAACAGTTAAATATACATTCAAGTTTTATTAGGATTTAAATATATCCCATATGTAAGACACTGCACATTTAGAATATTAGCTTTAGGACTAAGCTGAAATATTGGAAATGATTACAAATGACACTGCAGTTTCCCTTTGTTTGCTATTTTGTATTTTCAGCTCTTATCAGAAGGCTTTAATGTGTTTTATTCCACTGTAAATATCAGATAATTACTTGGAAGTGTTTTGGGGGATTATCTATGGACTATTTCTTTTGCATACTAGAATATTATAGCACCCATTTTTATTCAATCAAAATATTTCATTTATGCATGCTATCCCCAAAAACTTTTTATAAAAATGAACAGCTACTTTCTCTAATAATTTTGCCACCATGGCAACTGAAGCTCTGAATAATAACACCATACAAACAACAGGATTGGATTGTTATGTTAATAGAATTTTTGAAGTAATTAGATTATGAAGATGCTTTGTCTTTTCTAGTTCACAGATTTGTGTAACATTGCTAAACAAATTATTCTGCAATATTAACTTGTTTACTTTAATCAGTTATTGTCATCTGACTCTATTATCACTGTCTTACAATCTCCCATCATATACATGTTACAGAATTGCCTTGCTTGATTCTTATCAATTCACTGATTACCTCCCGTTTTGAATTTCATTTGATGTCTCTTTCTGGCATCTTTTTGATTTTGTGGATATGTTTCAGTACATAGAGCAACAGCAGACTCTATCCATAATAGGAATCATCTTATTTAGCTCAGACAAGCTGACATACCAGGGAGTATGATTTGGGAGAGTTACCCTTTATTTCTTGCTATTTTGCGAGGGCTTTCTATTCATATATGAAATCTTAGGACAGTTGTGTCATTTTGATTTTCACAAAATGTGTTTAAAGTTGGACCTGTGTCTATATGTGGAGGATGCCATCAGCAAATTCTTTGGTCTGAGTTGCTGAGTGATGTTGGGGCTGGGGAAACAGACCTGGCTGGGAATCTGTCACTTACAGATCTATACTGTCACTTTTTCCATCACTGTGGATGGGCAAGTGTAAACGAGTGTCAGAAAATAGATTGCTTGGACCATATTTTCCTTAGGATATTGAAGTTGCCTGGAGAACATTTTAGTTTGTTATTGGAACAGAGCTATTAATCCAGACATAGCAAATACAAGGTTATAGTATTCAAAGCACAGGGAGGAACTTCTAAGTTGGGCCAGAGATATAGCTGTGCACTGGCTCTTCCTCATTTTAAAGGAGTCTGTGCACAAAATGTGGAGTGAACCACAGGAGTGAATGCTAAGCAAACACTCTTGCCTGAATATCTAGCTAACCTTTAGTAAAGCCTTTTTGTTTTATAATCTGAGCAATTTGCACAGTTTTGCAATATGATACATGGATAGAGCTATGCACATATACACATAGAGTGATAAGTTTTGATGTATAAAAAGAATCTATTGCCATTAAAACAGATATACTTGTTGCATTCAGATAAAGTGTTCATCTCCAAATCATTATCTATTGCTTATGTTGACTAATTCAGGAGGACGAATGCTTTAGAAATTTCATTTGACTTGAAACAATATAAACCTATTTATTTTACTAAATTGATAAATTTGTGTCCATAAATCATGCACCTAATATACGCAAATAAGGTGATTTATATATTTTTTTTTAATTTTTTTTAACATTTATTTATCTTTGAGACAGAGAGAGACAGCATGAACAGGGGAGGGGCAGAGAGAGGGAAACACAGAATCGGAAACAGGCTCCAGGCTCTGAGCTGTCAGCACAGAGCCCGACGCGGGGCTCGAACTCACGGACTGTGAGATCATGACCTGAGCCGAAGTCGGACGCTCAACCGACCAAGCCACCCAGGTGCCCCTGGTGATTTATATTTTTGATTGTTAGAAATTGTTCACACCTTAAATGCCATCTATACTAAAAATAATCACTGTATCAAATCAATATCTGCACATATTCAACCTCTTCAAAAATGTATTTCTGTATCTCAAATTTTATGTAAAGATTTGAATTCATATTTCTTTGTCAGGTTTATTTCTTCATGGTTTTTGAACTTTTTACACCTTAAAATAATCTGCTACTCAGGTAAATCGATCTCACCTCCACAACCATATTGGCAAACATTATGACCTTATTGTGAATTCAGAGATACATTCTCTAAATGTTGCAGCAGAGAATTTACTAATTAAGTTTGCCAATTTCAAGTTGAACAGACAAGAACATCTTATATTGTAAGAAGGAAAAAAGGTGACTAAAGCTTAGTATAAAAATGATTTTAGGGGCGCCTGGGTGGCTCAGTCGGTTGAGGTCATGAGTCGGACTTCGGCTCAGGTCATGGTCTCGTGGTCTGTGAGTTCGAGCCCCGCGTCGGGCTCTGTGCTGACAGCTCAGATCCTGGAGCCTGCTTCGGATTCTGTGCCACTCCCCTGCTCATGCTCTGTCTCTCTCTGTCAAAAATAAATAAACATTTAAAAAAAGAATTAAAAAAAATAAAATAAATAAAATAAGTGATTTTATAAAGCCAAGGAGAAATCAAAGGAATGTTTTTTCCATAAAGAACAAAAGACAAGTCACTGAAAACTAAAGATTGGGAAGAACTGACTTTCTTACATGGTTGGCCAAAGAATTAACAAATGTATACTGAAAATTTACTTTGGGCAAAGGGGCATTTGCTGGAGTCTGAGAGCTGAGCAAGTCACCAACATTGGACCGAAAGAACTTATCATTTAACTGGAAGGGGTTAATGAAATAAGTTCAAAACTAATATTGACTTTGTAGTGTTTTGGTTAGAATTTATAAAGAAATTACAAAGGAATGAATTTACAAAGGAATGCTGCCCAATAAAATAATATCCACATATGCAGGTTTTAAAAAAAAAAATTAAATGATTTAGAAAATTCAAGGAGAGGAAAAGATCACTAGAACTTTAAAATGTAAAAGACGTAATGGAGTACTTTCCAGGGATTTGTGTATTTGGATTTTCTCTTCTTTCCTGCTTCCTTTTCTTCATTCCCCAAACTCACACCACCCAATATCTGATAACTGGGGCCCTCAATGCATATATTTATATCACAATACCTGTACTTTTGTTTGATAAGCATCATCTTTTTATACAAGTTTATTAAAGTATAATTGGTACACTGTAAACAGTATATATTTAATGTGCAAAATTTGGTGAGTCTTAATACACCTGTGAAACCATCACCACAATGATGATAATGAACATGTCCATCCCTGGCTGAAGTTTCCTCATGACCTGGTGTAATCCATCCTTCTTTCTGCATCCCCTGTGTCATCCTGACACAATCACTGATCTGCTTTCTGTCACAATAGATTAATTTGTATTGTTAGGGAGGAAAAGTTTTCTTCTAGTCTTCAAGATTCTTCTGGCTAGTCTAAGAATTAAATTGACATAAGACAGGTTAACAGGAGAAAATCAAATTTAATTAAGTATGGGGAATCCACATAAACCTGAGAGATTCCCAAGACAGTCAAAATGAGATATATATGCCATCCTGAACTAAGATGAAGCAGGTAGGGTTCTGGAACTTTAAGGAAAGCAATTCACAGGAAGATGACAAGGAGTAAATGGTAAACAAATGTTTATCATACATGGTTTATTTTATAATATGGTTAGCTATGGTGATAGTTCCTTTCTTAGAGCAGGTCCTCTGTCGAAATGCTTTTAGGGAGTTAGTGGGAAGGTGAAGGTTTCTTTCTGAGTCTTTGGGTCTTGATTGTCTTCAGCTTGAAATAATCCACGTACCAAACAGGCACATCTAAGGGCAATTTATTTTGAAACCTACCATATTTTTTAAACATTTTGTGTAACAGGAATTATAGAATATATGTTCCATTTTGTATGTGTCTGGCTTATTTAAATGTCCATATTTTTTTT
The DNA here is from genome assembly GCF_024362965.1 of Panthera pardus. Lineage (NCBI taxonomy): Eukaryota > Metazoa > Chordata > Mammalia > Carnivora > Felidae > Panthera > Panthera pardus. The sequence continues at coordinate 46,638,587 of NW_026526666.1, read as the reverse complement.
GAGTTTCATTCATGCTGCTGCAGATAGCAGTGATAGGTCCTTTTATTTATTTTTATTTTTATTTTTTATTAACTTGTTTTATGTTTTATTTTTTTAAATTTACATCCAAATTCATTAGCATATAGTGCAACAATGATTTCAGGAGTAGATTCCTTAGTGCCCCTTACCCATTTAGCTCATCCCCTCTGCCACAACCCCTCCAGTAACCCTCTGTTTGTTCTCCATATTTATGAGTCTCTTCTATTTTGTCTCCCTCCCTGTTTTTATATTATTTTTGCTTCCCTTCCATTATGTTCATCTGTTTTGTCTTTTAAAGTCCTCATATAAGTGAAGTCATATGATATTTGTCTTTCTCCAATTTTACTTAGCATAATACCCTCCAGTTCCATCCATGTAGTTGCAAATGGCAAGATTTCATTCTTTTAGATTGCCGAATAATACTCCATTGTGTGTATGTGTGTGTGCGTGTGTGCGTGCGTGTGTGTGTGTGTGTGTATACCACATCTTCTTAATGATAGGTCCTTTTAATTGCTGAGTAGAATTCATATTGTATGGTATGATAGACCACAGGTTGTTTAGCTAGTCACTATGGGTGTAAGTTGGTTCCCAAGTAAAATCATAGTTAACATTTGCCTATAAGCCTTTGTATGGATATACTTCCATTTTTCTTATAAGATTGTGGAATGGCTGGGTCATTATATGGGTATCTATTTAAATTTTTAAGAAAATGATAATCTATTTTCCAAAATAATTGCACCATTTTACATTCTTACCAGCAGTATATGAGAGTTCTAATCTCTACATCTTTGCAAACACTTGGACGGACAGCTGCCTTTTTAATTTTAGCCTTTCTAATAGGTGGGCGGTGGTATCTGATTGTGGTTTTCCTAATGATAAATGACGCTGAACTTGTTTACATGTGCTCCTTTGCTATCCACTTATTTTCTCTGGGAAGTGTGGAAATCATTTGCCTATTGGGGAGGGAGGTTGTCTTTTTATTACTGTAGTTTAAACATCCCTTATATATTGTATATACAGGTCCTTTGTATGATTTTTCTTTTTTGGCAAACATTTTCTCTCGTTTCATTTTTTAACAGCATCCTTTGAAGAGAAAACATTTTGTTTGACTTCCAATATATCTAATAGAAAAGAAAATTATTTTATAGTTTGTGTTTTTTTGTCCTGACTGTGGAGACCTCTCTAAATCTTCTATGTAATTCTGCATAAGTTGTGAGGCCTTTCTGGTTGGTGAGAATGCAAACTATTTCCAATCTCTGTGTAACCACTGATGATCATTTGACCTGCCCTCTTCTGTCTTGTGGTTCTTTGCCCAGATTTTGTAGTTTTCTTGCACACACGTGCTGACCAGTGTTCAGCTGAACACTTGAAAAATTCTTCTGTATATTCTGTCTCTTTAGCTTAGAGAGATCACTGGGTCCTGGTTTGGGTTCTTCAACCATGCTCTTTGGCCTGAATGCCCTCTTTAGCCCATAAATGGGGGCAGTTGTATGCCTACCCTGTTCATTTTCCTTCTCTCAGGGTCACTCTGATAAGCAGTATATTATCCAGTGATCGAAAACAATTGTAAATTTTATCCAATTTTTAAAAATTTTTGAGGTAAGAGAATGAATTTAGTCTGTTAGTCCATCATGGCCAGGAGCAGAGTTTATAATTGTCTTTTTATGGGTCTGTGTCCCTCAATAAAATTTGAACTCCCTGAGGGCATAATCCATATTTAGTATTCAGCTGATCTTTGTTGAATAAAAGAAATGCCTTTTTCCTGGATCTTTGTGATTCATTTGGAAATGAGAAGGCCTGCATTTAATTTACTCTCCTATTTTAACCTCAATCTATTCTACTGGAGATCTCTAAGATGAGTAAAGTAGCTTAGGATAAAAACTAGAATACAAGTCCTTTGCTCACTATTATTTTGTTTGTTTTAGTTTTAAACTTGCTCAGCCATTAAAATAGAGCAAGACAAACATGGTATCTAAATTCAAGAAGCTTGAGTGGCTGAATATACAAATGGGCAAGAGCCAGACTATATATTAAAATACAACTCTGACTTACAACCTGCATCAATTAGTCCGGGAAGACAAGCCACAACCTCTATAGTTTTTGGCCTAAAACAGTCAGGACTTGATCAATAACTGATAGTTTCCCTGAGTTTTGCCTCTGCTTATAATTTAGGACTAACCAGAGAAAGCCAATTATACTTCCCTCACCAGTCACATATGATGTTCTATTTCTCAATAGCCTGTCTCTAGCTTCCCTATGCTAATATCTTTAATCAGGGTATACCTGAAAGTTCCCCCCTTTGTTTACTTATTTTTAAAAATTTTCACCATAAAGCTTTTTCATTCCTCTGCCTGCCTTTGAGTCTCTGCCAAATGCAAGTGATGTTGGCTGACTCCCTTGCTTTAGCAAGCTCTGAATAAATAGCCTGTGCTTGTTCTCATTTGGGTGGTCTTTGTTTATTTTTACAATCTTACAGTTTAGTTGGAAATGCAGTCCCAAACAGATTGGTACATGTATGATAAACCATGAGGAAGAGGAACTGTGCCTATAGAAGGAAACATAACCTAAGATTTTGATGACGAGAGAAGCCATTGAATAGAAGAGTATAAATATTAGGCTATTAAAACGTTATATTTTACTCGTTGATAGTTTAGATAAGAAAATCCTCCCTCCCTCATATATTTTCATAGCCATTTATTTCTATTATTTGGGCACAAATTTTTTTGGCATGCTTATATACTATGAAAATTATAACATTTCTTTCCAACTCATAGACCTTGCTATATAGAGTAGAAGAAAAAAAATCAACGTATATTTTATTCATTATATGCTATTGCCCTATTTTACCTCATGCCCTTACCTCCTGTAAGGAAAGAAAAAAAAAATCTATTGCATACCAACCTAGTCCCAGACATAGTGCTGGAGATTTTTGACAGCATACGGAATCTCATTTAATTCTTAATTTTATGGAAATATTGTTATCGTCATTTTTTAAGTGAGGAAATTGAGACACAAAGAACTGAAATAACTTGCCTAAGTTCACACAGCTAGCAAAGTGTCAAACCCCATATAAACACAGGTCTCTCTAACTAGAGATCAAGGTTGCTCAGCCTCCTCTGTGCTGTTGACAATTTGTGCCAAGTAGTTCTTTGTTGTGCTGTCCCATACATTGTAGTAGGGTTAGTAGTATTCCTGGCCTCTACCCACTAGATGCCAGTGTACTCCCTACTCATGACAATCAAAATGTCTCTAGGTATTGTTGCCGTATGTCCCACTGTTGGGGGTGGGGGCACAAAAATTGTGCCCAGTTAAAACCATGGCTATAGATCAACTATTCTACTTATTTGCTTCCCATCAGCTAACCTAATATCTTGTAATTGATCATTTCCATAACATGTTCAGTCAACTCCTTGAAACACACACACACACCCTGCTCTCCATCCCCCCCCCCCCACCACACATTCCTATAAGTTTCCTGATGAAGTCGAATTGATTCACTTTCAGCAGGGAATTCTCTTTTAGTTTTGTAATTGTTGTCTTGGGAGTTGATGTATTTAACAAGAAGGTCCCAAAGGAAATTGTGACAAAACCGCGGATTGTCACAGTCTTCAATTGCTTGCGAAGGAGCCTAAATTTATGATCAACTTCCTACTGACCATTCTTTGTTTTCAGAATCCTTTAAATTATTCAAATAACTTTGTTCTCTGTCACTTTGCCACAATGTCCTCTCTCTACTCTCCCCCTTTTCCTGCTTTTCCCTCTCTTCTCCTCCCGCTCTTTTCTTTTCTTCTCCCTTAACTCTCAGTACTCTTTCTTCCTCTACCCACCTCTTTCCTACTTTCCCCTCCTTTCTTTTCTCTGGGAGTCCTGAATTGCAATAAAATACATAGATTCAGGATTCCTTCTTTCTCTCTCCCTCTCCTTCTCTTTCTCTCTCTGCTTCTCTCTTTTGCCTTTGTAGCTCCCTGCCAGTGCAGCTGTCCCATACAGCCTTTGATGCTACTCTGTTATCTTTGGCACCAGCTCACGGGCTCCACTGGGCTGAAATTGGAACTCTTCCACCTCCATCTCCTTTCTTTTGTCCTGCAATATGGTTATCCTGGAGGCCACTCAGCTGCCTCCCAATATTAGAGTCGGTGACAAGAACAGGGAATAGACTCTCTGAAGCCAGAGCTAAGCAGCTGAACATCTTACAATAGTGAACACCTTTGTTGTTGCTAATAATTTTTCTTTCCAAACACATACAGGCGGTGTTTTGAAATGCATTTCAGCATCTTTCACTTTTCCCTTAGCAAGCTGTGGTATCTGGCAGTGTTCTTCAAGAAAGTACTTATCTTTGAAAATCAGACTGCGCTGAAATTATCCTGATTTCATTGTAAAACCTAAGACTTGAAGAAATGTGTTTTTTTCCTCCAAATTCCATGGGGTGTGCCAAATATTTTTCAACTGCACAGTAAAATTGAGCTGAATAAAAGGATATGGAAAACCTGAAATAAAGCATTTCTTGTGACTAATTCAACACTGCTTTAAGCCTACCTCCTCCTTAAAAAAAAACTCATTTCCCATTTAGAGCTGAAGAAAAAGTATATATCAACTCTGAACCTTGAACAAACTCTTTGATAAGAAAGAATTGACTCTGATCTTCAGGTTGATGGTGCAGCATCAAAGAACATGGATTTATTTTGGTCCGTAACATCTTAACACTGAGTCAGAATTGGCTTAGATGATTTGCAGGAATAGAAAGTTAAAATTATATATTGCTCCAGTTCCACATTATAGTAAGAAGTTCCTGTGGAGAAAAATCTAATTTTAAGCATACCATGATTTTTCTGCATAAACATGAGGAGTTAGGAACCCGAAGCTTCTCTTTAGAACACTGCTTGTACAAAAGATCTTTATCTGGTTCATTCTTGTTTGGTGTTATTCTGTGCGGGAAAACCATGCGCTACACTTAGTTCCATTTGCTTATCCCTCTATGCAGCCACCTGCAGACTGATTATTTCCTTTTAAAGCAGGAGTAAAATCTCCACTTTCCTCCCTCCTCCAGGCAGCCTCAGCAAAAAGGCAGCTCATACAATGATGTTTTGTGAGAATAGATCCCATTAACAACAACAGCAACTTAGATTTATATAGTGCCTTATCACACATACAGCAAAGCAATCCAGGCATTTTCCAAAATGGAAAGCATTTCCTTTTAGGCTTCCAAAAAATCCTTATTAAACAACAATGACCACAACAAAGACTAACTTGAACATGTGAACCGAAAAGGCAGAAAAATGTGTTCTCCTGCCTCTAAATTAAGGTGAGGTCGACTTAAAATCAAATTGTCCATTCCATTATTTTGCAAACAGATAACACTGGCTTGATGAGAAGGACAACTTATTGAAAGAGATTTTGTTCAAATTTAAAGCACTGCTTTCCCTAATCTAACTGCTTAGTTAAGTGTAGCATTTCTTTAGAAAGATTTTTAAGAACATTGATGTATTGCTATGATGTGTTATGACATGTGTTGAGGATGAATTTAAGGTGGTATGCTGATTTCTATTTTTCTGTGTGACTAAGAATTAAGCCAGTTGATGTTTAATCTTTATAGAATCATTTTTAAAATTGGTCTCTCATGATGGCATCTAGCTGCTGTGGTTGTGGGTAACAAAATCAATCGATAATTGTTGAAGATTTTTAGTTGCAAAATAAGTAATCTGTATTAGCATAGGACTCAAATGATAATGGCCAGAAAATTATAAATACTTCTATAGTAGACATATCAGACTACTGTTATATTTATACCCTTTTAATTTTTTTGTTTCTAATTTTAATTAATATTAGAGGTTGGATCACACCTTCAACCTCCAAAGTTAAATTTATTTTTTTGTTAGAAAACTTCTATAAAAGGTTTGTTTATGGCATTTGGAGTCAGACCTATATTTAGTTTGTATGTCTGACTTAGCTATTTATGATTTGTTTGACTTTGAAAAATAGCTGTTGTTTTAAGTCTTAGATTCTCATTTTCCAAAATATAAAATTGCAAGGAATAATTGAGATACTGTGTATAAAGAATTTGGTATAATGTCCAAACCTGACTGATATTGAAAGTGAAATGATTTTGCAAGATTAAGGGAGAAAGAAAGAGACCACTATCTTTAAATTTTTTTTAATGTTTATTTATTTTTGAGACTGAGAGAAGCAGAGCATGAATGGGGGAGGGTCAGAGAGAGAGGGAGACACAGAATCTGAAACAGGATCCAGGCTCTGAGCTGTCAGCACAGAGCCCAACGTGGGGCTCAAACTCATGGACCACGAGATCATGACCTGAGCTGAAGTCGGACATTTAACCAACTGAGACACCCAGGCACCCCGAGACCACTATCTTTAAATGTTACATTTTGAAAATTAAATACTCACCATTAGGAGTCCAGAGAATATTCATTTCAAGTTGAACAAACACTGATGGTTCAATGCAAAGCTTATTTTATGCAATGAAAAAATAGGGTTAAAAAGAGTGAAGTCAGGAGCTGGACCTAGTTTAATTCAGAGATTCAGAAGAAGTGAGCCTAGAGGAGAAAAAACACAAAAATTGCATATCTTTAGGAAGTGGCCTATACTTGAAAGAAAAGGAAGAATAGAGACATTCAATGGAAATAATTAAATAGAATACAAACTACTTGGGGAGAAATAAACCTAAAAGAATTTACCTACCCAGTTCTCAGTCATCCAAATCATATTCTGATTCCCTGGGCATGCTCTGGCTACTACCTTCAGCAAATACCTAGGCCAATAGAAACTCCCCTTATTCAAAGCTAATCAAAAAGTATTCAGCACTAGATGTATATCACAAAATAAAATGAATGGTTGTGGAAAAAAAAAAACAGTAAATGAGGAAGAAGAAAGCTGTTGCCATACAGCTGATGGAATTGTGACCAAGAATTTTGCCAAGAATGAAGAAAAACATTACACCAAATTCCTTTATTAGTAGAAGCACAAGGCAGAGATGCAATAAAGCAAGAGATGAAAATGAAGCAAGAGGAAACAAGCATAAGGAAGGAGAGGAAAAAAATCACTCCTCTCTAATGAATTGATAGTAACCAAAAAAAAAAATAATAGAATAATAGAGCTACAAAGATACAGTTATGCAACATAAAAGAGCAGGGAAAAAGTGATTTATAGGAAAAAATTGAAGATTATGCAGTAAAATAACATATGCACAATTCTTTATAGCATCTTTCACAATAATTTAGGATCGGAAATAGCCTAAATGTGCATTCACGTGGATTAAATACATTCTTATTAATTGGTCCAAGAAACATTATAAAGCAGAAACAAAAGAACAATTTAGAAAACTAGTTTTACACCAGCATGGAATACTCTCTTTGGTACAATGGTAAATGACATAGCAAGACACTAAAATATGTGTATACCGTTGGGGAGGAAGAAATTTTCCTCTGTTCAAGATTGTTCTAACTGGAATAAGACTTACATTTACATGAGATTAACAGGAAAAAAAAAATAAAATTTAGTTGTGTACATATGTTGAATCCACACAGATATGAAATTCCACATACAGTCAAGCAAAAGGAGGTTTATATGCATCCTGAACTTAAGAGTGGGGTAGGAGTCAAGGATTACAAAGGGCAGGGGAGGCCATTAGCAGAAAGGTGAGAGATGTTTGCAAATAAAGGTTGCCCTGTTATGCAGGTAAATTTCTTAGGTAAAAAGGAATCTCAGCTAATAGTTCTCTTTCTGGTACAGGTCCTCCAAATTCCTTTTAGGCTGTTGAGGGGGGTGTTTTTAAAGTTCCTTCCTGAGTCTTTTGAGGCTTGATTGCTTGTAGCTGGAAATAACCTGCATGCCACTGTGGCCTGTCTTGGAGTGGCATGCTCTTGGCTTCTACAGTGTACTACTACCATCTGTGTAATGTGTGTGTGTGTGCGTGTGCATCCATGTTTGTAAGCATTTTTCTTTTGTGAACATGTACAACTAGTATAAATCAGACTGATAGCACTGATTGCCTGAGAGGAGAGGAATGTGTGGATAACAGACAGAGATGAAAGACGCATGATTTTTCCCCTTTTTAAATACTGTAGCGTAGAAACACATTTATTTAAAAGTAAACCTAAGGAAAATGATTTATAGAAAAGTATTTTAGTATACACAATTTCAAAAACTTTTAAAGTTATGTGAGATACAAGTAAAATACACTAAATGTTAATCCCATGATAGCAGGATTGTTGTCGTCTCATGCTTTTCTTTATTCATATCCAATGAAGAACTTACCTCAAATAACCACATTTATAGGAGGTCTGACTGTTTATATCACAATACTATAACCGACGCAGTGCCTTCTATTGTATAGTCCATTTTAAGTCTACTTCTCATGCCCATGATAATACTTACCATGCTATGACTTACAAATCACTCCTAAATATAGGCATGAATCCTTGGAAATATGGAACCATTTCATGAACCTGAACATGGGAATATCTGTTTCTTTTCATCACTTTCTTTCTTAAATTATGTTCCTTTACTTGTGTCTGCAAGATCATCTCCTTCATTAACATTTCCCTCAAAAACACATAATAAAGCTACTCATATTCAAAATATGACCTGTTTGGCATGTCTGAGTGGCTCAGTCAGTTGGGTGTCTGACTTCAGCTCAGGTCATGATCTCACAGTTCGTGGGTTCGAGCACTTTATTGGACTCTGTTAGCAGCTCAGAGCCTAAAGCCTATTTTGGATTCTGTGTCTCCCTCTCTCTCTGCCCCACCCCCACTCACACTCTGTCTCTCTCTGTCTCTCAAAAGTAAATTTAAAAAAGTTAAAAAAACTAAAAAATGACCGTTTTATGTAGCCGCTCCCTCTTATTATTACATTTAAAATTTTTAAAAAGAGATCTACACTGCTACCTATATATTTCCCCTTCCTTTTACTATAAAATCAAATCCAATTTCACTTTAGTGTTAACATCATTGCAGAAACTGCTGGTTCTAAAGGTGAACTTGTTCTATCCTAAATTTCCTGCCCCGTTTAACATCACTGACTTCTCTCAAATGTATTTTCTTTTGTCAGTTCCACACAGTATTCCTGACTCTCTTTCTCGTTCTGCCTATACTATCTCAACACTTGGATTGTTCCTTCTTTCTTTCTCCTTAAACAGTCAGAATCTCAGTACCCATATTTTTCCCTTCTCTCCCCTAACTGTAATATATCTTCTGGGTGAATTTTTCTGCTCCAAGTGCTTACTATATACATGAAAATCACCCTTGGCACCTGTAGACCTAGAGGTTACATGGCCCACTAGAACTATCTACCTCCAATTCTCTCATATAAAAATATTCTTGTCTTCAATCTTGTTCTGCTCCTTATTCCATTACCGTTCAAATTGGTTAATCAAATTCTGACTTTTCTACCTTCTAAATGTTGATAGAATCTGTCTTCTCTTCTCAAAACTCCTTAGCCATTGCCCAAATTCAGAACCTCTCTTCCTTTACCTGAACAGTGACCACATATGAATTAGAGTTTCACATTCAATCAACTGTAAATTGACTTCTAACTTTGCCATTTCTGGTGTTTCCACTGTGTCTTTCTTTTTGTCAGCAAATACAACTTTCACATACCCAAGTTAATTCTACTACTTCTTTTCATTAATAATTTTGTGACTTCATTATGTTTGTAGGCTTTATGGTTAAAGGCCTTAAATGTGGGTATAAAACTTTCCATAATCTGAATTCAGATTGTATTACTTGTATTACTCCTTGATATTTCTTTCTAAGAGCCCTACTTTCACTGTAGTTTTGGGCCTTTCCCTAAATATACCATTTCCTTTCTAGACTGTACAAAAAACCTTTTCTCAAAGCACCTCTTTTCTGACCTTGTTGAATATCACCAGGACTTTCAGATTGGGTTTGATTATCATTCTTCATGATACTGTCTCTGATTTCTTCAGGGAGTTGCTACATTCTTCATTATCCAACATTAGTCATTAGAATATTTTTAATTAGATAATTCATTACATTTTATAGTGATTTTTGATCCATGAATTTGCTTCCCGTACTTTAATGTAAGCTCTTCTAACAGCATGACGTGTGTCTTAGTTATTTTATAGTCTCAATGTATAGCTTACTTCCAGGCACATTAAAAACCCTCCATAAATGTTTTCTGAATTAATAAATAATGCTCTATTGACATTTGAAAAATCCTTCACATTTTCCACTGTAATTTTACAAATATCTCAATTGATTTAATTACTCTGTGAAACCTTAAGGGTTATCAGTTTCTAACATAGTAAAAACAGTTTTTAAGGTCGTAGCCATACTGAAGTTTTGAAAAAAAAAAAAACTTCTAGGAATTAGAAAAAAAAATCCAATGAATGAAATTAAAAATTTTAGGGATGGCAGTACTTCTACTTTCGTCCATGAAAGAATATGTTTCTGGAATTGTCTTCCTGTAATATAAAGGAAGGGAGGAAGGAAGGTGGGAAGGAAGGGAGAGAGAGAAGAGAAGGAGAACGAAAGGGAAGAAAGAAAAGAAAGAAAGAAAGGAAGAGGAGAAGAATGATGGGACATGAGGAGGGAAGGAAGAAAAGATATTTGACACAACCATGTTGTCTCAGATCCCAGTTCATAGAAACTGAATAAGCTTGAATCTGCATGACAGAATAAAGAAGAAGATAGGGCTCAGCAGTGAAGTGAGTCCATAAATTAGCATCTGTGACTGAACAGCTTAATTGAACGCTTTTGGCTCAGGATCTCTTACAAGGCTGCAATCAAGGTGTTAGATGGAGCTACAGCAGTCTTAAATTTCTTCTAGGGAGAGTATGCTTCTAGGATCATTCATATGGCCGCTAGAAGGCTTTCGGTCCTCACTGGAAGTCACCTACAGACTCAAGTTCCATTCTATGAGGCTGGCCTTCTCCCAAGACAGCTCTCAAAATGACAATTTGCTTTCCTCAGAGTGATGGTTCTAATGCAAAGTAAGGGAGACCAGTGTGAGGGCAAGAGCAAAAGAGAAACGGAAGTCAGTGTTTTTACAGTCTAGTCATGTTTTTTTTTTTTTTCCTCACTAGGCTTACCCTTACTTTTCAGAAACTTAGAAGTTACTGAAAACTACTATGTTCTATTTATTATTTTAGGGTAATTTAAGTATAAAGTTATTAGTGGATTTTCATGAGATTTTATTTCAAATCCATTAGCACTAATCATAAATCTACTCTCTTATAAATCTGATTCTATGCTAGGTTGTAGGTATATGACTAAGTATTTTCTGAGAATTTTGAAGCTCTCACTGCATGATATGATTCGGCACTTGTAAAGAGCCTTCGTTGTATTGCCATTGTTTTCTTTATATATTTTATCTCCTGCCAATCGTATGTTTTTGATGAGACTCATTTTTGCTATATTCCTTTACATGTATACCCCCCTTCCCATCCTGACCAAGGTCCATATAACTCAGTATGGACAAAACATTAGGTCCACAAAGAGTATTTCTATATTATGGCTTGAGACTGTTGCTAAAAAAGAATAATAATAATGTGGTAAAAACAATGGCTCAGAAGGGAAAAATAAGAGAAAACCATGGCAAGGTCAAAGCTCTGAGTGAAAAAAGAGGGAGTTTATCCTGGAGCATGATGAAAAGAGGAGGAAAGAGAGTGGGGGTAGCTACTGTCTTTCAGCCAAGCCTCAGCAGCCAGCTCTCTTGGAAAGCCTGAATCACCAGGCTCATAGACCTAAATTAAACATTTTGCTAATATATAATTCTCTTCATTTTATCTAATTTTATTTGGGTATTAAGTAAATCAGATGTGGGCAAACCTTTTGCCAAATTAGTGAGTAGCTTTCGAATAAGAAAAAAAATGATCATTTGCAATAGTCATTGAATCTTGTTAACACGAATTATAGTGAATGAAAACCTGTGGCAAGGTTGATTAAAATTTAAAAATTTCGACAATTGCAGCAAGGATTTGGCTATTGACATGTTGGAGAAGTAAGACAAAAAGGAAGCTTTCAACTTTATAAATGAACTTGGTTAATCACGTGCATGAGGGAAAAGAATAGGCATCCTAATGTTTTCTTTAATTTAATATAGGATTTGCAAAATGATTGAGCCAATACCTTGGAGCATTACTTTGGCATATGGCATTTCCATCTTAAAACCAGGCAATTTAGAAATGCTTGCAATTTGAAAAATATTTATCGTTTCAAAAATTGGTGAGTGCGCCAAAATGATCATTGTAGCTCTGAAAGTTTGACAAGTATTAAGCAAAGGCATATTTATACTTATAATTTTATATTTATATTTATTTCTTGCAGGTACAAGGCATTATAGACTGTTGCATTTTTTGTTGTGCTCAGTTGGATTTGCCACTACCCAGGCTAGTAAACAACTAATTCTCCCAACACTGCTCACAGTGAGTTGAAGCCACTGCTCTTGCCTATTCAGCATCTCTTTTAATTTGTAAGCAGTCCCATAAATCTTTCCTGGCTTTTAGGGACATAAAGACTTCTATGATGAAGTGGCCAGCATGGTGGCTTAACAAGCTGAAGGCTAGCTTTTTCCCTCCATGCATCCTAGGGACCACTGTCTTATTCCTGGCAAAGTAGATCAGATTTTGAATTCCAGCCAGGGTAATTAGCACGCTTTAGGATCTCAATACACAAAGCAGAATGGTCAGCATTAGCAAAGATGTCTTGTGAATGTTTTCTGAGTGGTAGAAAAGAAAAAGGAAGGGCCAGCTGCAGCAGTTCTTTGGGATTCTAATGAAAGTGACCCATTAAATACAAGTCCACTTTGGGGAGGGTTGTATATATCAACCCTCTAAGGCATTTGAGGCAATGTCTTTATTATCTGTTTTACAAATGCATTTTGAAAAATTGGAAGAAAGGAAGAGCTGGGGTGTCCTTAACATTCCCTAGAAAGCAAATTCTCACTGAGAAAGTTATATTCCCTAAAATAGAAGTATCATAAAAAATAAGTTTTTTTTTTTTCTAGTTCTAGTAAGAGCAACCTTCCCAGTGGTCATTAAGTTTACCACACTCAGAAAACACAAAATTGCAAGCTGTCCTAAAATAGTGATGGAGCTAAAATGGCTGGATATTTGACATATTAGTTATCAACTTTTCAGGAAAGTTGCATTGTCTAGATTTTGAAGCAGTGTTCTGGAAAGTTGTCAAATATGGTGATCTAATTTGGAATTCTTTAGGAAAACTCAAGATCTAAAATCACATTCGAATTCTGTGCTTTCAGCTTCATGTTACTTCATTGGTTTTGATGTGCCCCGATTCGAGAGACCCCCCAAAAACAAACCACCAGAGTCCAGAGCCAAAGCCAAGTGGCAAGGGTCGTTTATTGCAGGTTCGAACCCGGTCCTCCGCGCACTCGTTGCCCGTGATGCAAGAGGCCCCGAGCAAGGATCTTACAGTTTCTTTTATAGACAGGCACAAACAAGTTAGGGATTTTTTTGAGGTTACAGAGCTATTATAGGCTGACATTTAAATTTGAACGCTCAGCAGAACTTGATTGGTTCCCGCCTTTATTTCAAACCATTCAGCAGAACTTGATTGGTTCAAGTTTATGTTAGACTAGGAACGGGCGCGCCCTGGCTGGTTTCGGGAATGGCGGGGGAAGGGAAAGATCTTTTCTTTGCAGTTGTGAGTACACCTGGTAATTTTTCTCTTAGCCTCTCAGTTTCCTAACACAGTGTTGTCTAATACCAATAAATCCAAACTGTATGTGTCATTTTTTAGGCTTTGTTTTTTAGAGCAGTTTGAGGCTCACAGAAAGTTTGAGTAGAAGGTACAGCGATTTCCCATGTATGCCCAGCCTCCATATATACACAGCCTCTCGAACTATCAGGTTTTTGACAATTATGAATAAAGCCGCCCATTCATGTGAAGGTTTTTGTGTTGACATAGGTTTCCAACTTTTTTGGGCAAGTTACCAAGAAGTGCAATTTTGGGATTATACAGTAAGGGAATGTTTAGCTTTGAAAGAAACTGCTGACCTGTCTTCCAAAGTGACTGTGCTATTTTGCATTTCTCAGCAATGAACGAGAATTCCTGTTGCTACGATTTGATGTTGTCAGTGTTTTGGATTTTGGTCACATGTCATACTTCTTGAATGTGAGTTCCTTTGATGAGCTCAGGTCAGAAGAATACTTTTGTATTGATTCTAAAATATACAACGATATGTAACAATATTATATATATATATAATGTGGTATAAATGTTTAAATATGCATATATATGCATGTGTGTATTGTGTATACACATTTGCAGGTGTGAACAGTGCCTTTAAATTACATTTTCATTTGAATATTTTAACCACATAAAAACGACTAAAGTAATATTGTCATTTCTATAAAGAGCAAGTGCCTGATTAAATGCATATTTAAGATAAAGAAACCTGTAACTCTCAGGTATGCGACTGTTTGTATTTGGCAGTGGGTAACATGCAGTGGACATAGCTAAGAAAGCCATCTCAGAACAGGTGTCTGATATGAAGCTCTAAATCATGTTCTTTACTAGCCCTTTTGCTTTGCTTATTTTCTTTCTAAAAAGTACTTGATAGATGCTCCAAATTATTAGTTTGAATGAGGAGAAGCAGGAAACATCCTCCTGGTATGTTTTTGGTTTTTACTATCTATTTTTCATTAACCTTTTGGCCAAGTAGTGGGAGTTGCTGATCTGTGTAGTAAAGATGAGAAAAATGTCAGTCAGTCTATCAAATTAAAAAATACACATCAAAAACTAATTTCCAATGAAAGCCACAGCAGGTCACACATTATTTTTTAAACTCCTGGTAATGGTTATTTCTACCATTTTGCTCATTTATAAACAGAGGGAAATAAAAAAAAAAAACACATGCTAAAGTTAAGGCAAGATAATTATTTGGGTCATTCCTTTATGATTCTAAATGAAAATTAAACCCCAATTACAAAGACATATACAGAATTTGCTGAAGAATAAAGGTAATAAACTCGAGGACTAGGTTTTTTTTTTTTTTTTAGCTGGAATTACACTTTTTTTGTTGAAGCAGTCAGCCACACATGGTGTGTTTCCATTTGTGTGTTTGTGCATGTGCCCATGCATACTGCACGAAGCAAGAATAGTCTGATTGATATACACAATAATTTTTGTAAAGGTAGCAGGAGTCACCAAAGCCATAGATGTAATTTCTTTGAATCTAAAATGTTTTGCACAAAAGTTCAACAAATTTCCCTGTAATTGTGAATGATGTACTCTAGTAATGCATCTGTAACTTGCATTCTTCTACGCATGAAAAAGAACTATGAAAGACATGCTTAGATTTAGACTTAGATAAATATTCAAAATTCAAAAAGTCACTTCCTTTACCATGCTTGGGACTAACAATGAGATTATTTTGTTAATAATAAGTAATTTCAAATATAATATGAGTGTATATATACATGTCAACCTTATGTCTCTCTAGATATTACACATACACAGATAAGTATATCTCTACCTTATTCATTGTTGATTACCATATTATTCGCCCATGGTAATATGGTTGATTTGATTATTTTCTTCTTTCTAAGTAAGCTCTATGCCCAATGTGAGGCTTGAATTCACCACACTGAGATCGACTGAGCCAGCCAGGCACCCTGCTTTTGATCATTTTCTTATTTTCTTATTGATCACCAGTGTATGTTTTTGTTGCCTTTTAGAGTGTTTATTCCTCGGGAGTAATGTATATATGCTAAAGAAACTTAGGTAGCACTAATAAGCAAAGCAAAGATAATAAACATCAGAAAGCTCCCAAAGATATTCACTATTAAAATGTTATTAATGTATAGAAGAAATGTACAGTTGTCTGGAGTCAGAAAACTATATTTAAAACCTGCTCAACAGCTTATAATCTCTATTACTCTCAATCAATTCACCTTACTAAACTAAGGCTCACTTTCATCATCTCACAATGGAAGAGATAATCAGCATTTTTTTGTGAAGACAAAAATGAGAAAATGCAGCTCTTGCTATTAACTGTTATTACTATTATTAGCTTGTACTATTGTTCAAGATGTAACAACTCATATACCTATACATTTCCTTTATGTAAAATATACTTTTTAATATACTTTTTGGTAATTTATTCATCTTCATTTAACTGCATATTTTGAAAAATTTCCCTGCTAGTAGAAATGCTATAGTGACACTTTTTTAAATGACTATAGTAAATGCCTTCAACAAAGCATCAATGTTTTATCATTTAATTAGCAAATGCATTATTTTCAACACATTCTCTTTGTTAATTTATACTCTAGTGAACATTTTCCTAGCCAAACATTTGAGTAAAATCTTGATTATCCGTAAGAATTGTATTTTGACAAGCATGGTTTTTTTTTGGTGTTTTGTTTTAATGTTTATTATTTATTCTTGAGAGAGAGAGACAGAGCACAAGTGGGAGAGGGGCAGAGAGAGAGGGAAACACAGAATCCCAAGCAGGCTCCAGGCTCCAGTCTCCGAACTGTCAGCACAGAGCCTGATGGCAGGGCTCGACCTTGTGAACCACAAGACATGACCTGAGTGGAAGTCTGATGTTCAACTGACTGAGCCACCTAGGCACCACTTTTGATTTTTGCAAGAGAGTGTGTGCATGCACACATGTGTGAGTAAGTGGGGAGGGGCAGAGGGAAAGGGAGAGAGAATCTTAAGCAGGCTCCACGTCCAGGGTGGAGCCCCGCCTGCAGTTGGATCTCACCATCCTTGAGATCATAACCTCACCTGAAATCAATAATCTAATGCTTAACTGACTGAGCCACCTAGGTGCCTCTTGACAAGCATGCTTTTATCATTTTGATAGATGGTATTTCAAAATACTTCCTAGAAATTTATATCACAGACTCCAGCTGTACAATACCTAGTACATCTGTTGTAACCGTAAGAATGGGATGTTTGGAGTATGACTTACCAATGGAGTCAATTGGTAAGATGGTTAGATCTAAAGAGTTTCTACAGTTTCTGAAAGTGCCATTGTCCATGGAATCTGTAATTTAAGAATCTGGATTTAAGATAAACTTCTAAAAGTTTTTCCCCCTTTATGCTAAAAGGGAGAGATCAGTAGGAATTTTGATTTTCTGTTTCAATTTTTCTGTACTCTATTTCATATCCTCTGTGATTTTTTTTGTTTTTATTGTTTCTTATAGCTTTGTTATTATTTCAATACTTTGAATATTGGTGATGCTGTTTAAATATTAAACTATGAATGATTTTATGCTTCTTGACAGAAATATTACTTCCTATTGCTTGCTGAGAAAAAGAGTTGAGGATATCAGAAACATACGCTCTTATTTCCTTCTGAGTAGATTTGTTTCTTAGCATGAACTTTTATTAGAAGCCCATCTTAGATAATATTCTCTGAGATCCATAGTGGAAGCTTAGCAGATTTGACCAAGCTATTGGCTGACATCTATTAGATATATCATGTAATACATTTGTTCTTTGGGCACATCAGAATTCCAAAAAAGTATATGAATCTTTGCATTGTACCTAGAAGATTAATTCAAATATTGCATAGGTATATATTCATAAAAAACTGCAACATATATGTGGTGAAAAGAAATGAGGTAGTAATTTTATCATTATTAGTTTTCAACTGCTGAAAAGTTACAAATATGGTAACTTAGGATAGAAGAATTAAATCGGTGATTGGGGATAAAAATAGGAAATTTGCAGATATTTAAAGAACCAGTTGAATTATTGTACATTGCCATCTAATAGACCTTAATATTTTAATAGAATCTATCATTATTTGGTCAACATATTTTTGGATGTTTTGTATCATCTCTTTGGATATTTTCTTATTCATGTTATAGATTATATCCCTTGCTACCTTCTCAGATTTTTTACTGGAATATACAATATGTCTCTTTAATCTATACTTTACCTTGGTCTACTGTCCTTCTTGTAATCACTCAACATGTGTAAATTTCTATCATCTTTAAAAAAAGATGAAAAAGAAACATATCCTTAAAAGTTTCACAATGTTTCTTATTATAAATATATTACCATTATTATCATTACCATTTTATCTAAGATTCAGATAGTGAGGGTGTTGTCCAGGTCAAAGTAACATTACTGACATTGAAGCTCTGGGCTGTAGGATTGCAAAGACAATGTTTTCCCAGTATTTCACATGTATATTTCCTCTCTCAAATGCAGTCCTATGCTACTGATCATATGGAGTATAGTGTATTATGATACCAAGGAGCTAATTTTCTTAAGACAGTCCTAAAATTTACCAAACATTTTAACATTTTTCTTAAAGGAACCATGCCACCATGGCACTACCTGGTTCACTGAGTCATATTTTTCTGTAATTCAAGTACATTTCTTAACTAATTCTCCTTGGGAAAGATTGGTGGAGAATCACACCAGCTGCAAATACATTGTGCTTGATTTTCGTGAATTAGCATGAAAACGAAAATTCCTAGAAAATTGATGGTTAGTGGAATTTACATAATTTTGGTCATATTAAGAACTTCTAGTTATTTAAATATAATTTATCCCTTTCTGCTGTAATATCATGCTTTTTTTGTGAAATGAAGATAACAGCTGAGGCCTAATTCATTTAAATTCTATTATACAGTCAGTGAACAATATGATTAGTATCTCTTTCATAAAAAAAAAAATCCTTTAAGAATGAGTCATCTATGCTAATGTGACTTGTTAATGTAGTCACCTTTTATAGACCACTAGAAACTCCCTTACACATATTTTCTTCATAGTAAATTAACTGTAAGTGTCTAAGTCATCCAGATACATGCATTGTTTTGTTTTAGGCTCTAGTACATTTCTGTACACATAAAATGAAGAGAGACATTTCCAATTATGCACTCCTTACTTTCTGAATTCTCATCAAAATTTACTTTTGTACCTTTGATGTCAGCATCAAGGCACTATAAATCATCTAGATATGTCCCAATCTTACTAATTTTTTTTCAACTTTGGTAGAAAAGCTGTTTCTCCCCTCTAAAACAAATGCTTCATTCATATTCTGTATCTCATCCCCTGCCTCCACCTCAGGGACATTGATCCATAGGTTATTCCCTCTCACAACTGAATCTTCAAACTCTTTCTGTGTATTCCCTTGCCCTTCACCATGTAACCTAAATTTCCTCATACGAGATAACAAATACTCACAATCTCTATGTCAACCTCACATCTCTTTCCAGATATTTCCTTCTATTTCTACCTCTTTCTGTGACAGTTTCCATGTTCATTTCTACACATTACCCATTACTGTTTCTTTGCAAAATGGTCTAACTTCTTAAAATTCCATGTACAATTTACTGCGGAGTAGATAGACAAGTAATCTAGATGTGGGATGATGGTTTTGAGTAGGTCACTGGCAACATGTATATAGAGAAATGGTTAGATTTGAAATATATTTTAGAAATAGAATCAACAGAACTTGGTCATGGCTCTTATGAGGGATAAGTTTGTTAATGTGGAAGAAAGATAGCAGGAAGGGCTTCCAGTGTACTAAGTACTAGAAACTGACCTTTATTGAGAAAGGTAAGCATCAGGAGAACATATTTGTAGTAGAATACCAAAAGTTCATCTTGGGTCATTATAATTTTGAGATACCTAAGACAACTTCAAACAATTAGATTCTGAAGCTTAGAAGAAAAATCAGTTATCAACTTACATTTGGGAGATGTTAAGATTAATGTGGTTTTTAAAACCTTGATAATAGAATGACTCTGAGGCAGACCATCCTGAATGATAATAGAATTGGGCTTGCAACTGGCTGATGAGAACTGCCCATGTATACTTCACATTCTAGATGTAAAATTCACTTATGTCAGTTTTGGTCAATGTATTTGAGACAAAAACTCTCATTTGAAAACAGCAAAATTTTGTTTGGGCAATTAATGTGTTACACTAAAAACCTTCAAGTCATTATCTGGCTTTTCCATTTCTATCACACAGCACATCTAATCTATCATTCATTTCTGCCAACACTCCTTTCAAACATGTTTCAGCAGACTCATTGTTATAACCCTTTTCTAAACTACCATAACCTATTTTCCATGTAGAATTTTCCCATTAACACAGAAGTAAATCAGGTTACTCCCCTATGCAATACTCTCAAATGACCCTATTACACTTATATGAAAATCCAGATTCCTCATGAAAGCCTAGAAGGTCTTTTCTGCTGCCATTCCTATGTTTCTAACCTCAACTCCTCTTCTACTCTTCATCATTCATAGCATTCCAGCCATACTGGACTTCTTAACATTCCTCCAAACCTGTTGCTGCCTCTGAATATTCATACTTGCTGGTCCCTCTGTGTACAAAGCTTATCCCTCATATATACCCAAAGCCTTCTCTTGATTTCATTATCTATTCAAATATCAATTTCTTAGGTCTTCCCTGTCCATTCTATGATAACACTTTCTCTTGCCCCCTTACTACATATACCCTAACTAGGTTTTTGTGTTTTCAAAGTTTTTATTAATACTTTATCTTTTAGAGCAGCTTTAGCACAAATTGATCACAAAATGCAGAAACATCCCATTTACTCTCTGCTCCCTACATGCATAGCCTCCCCCGTTATAAACACTCCCCATCAGATTGGTACATTTGTTACAATTGATGAATCTACATTGACACATCATGATCACCCAGAGTCCATAAATTACATTAGGGTTTACTCTTGGTGTTACACATTCTATCGGCTTTGACAAATGTATAATGACATTTATCCATTTTTATGGTATCATGCAGAGTATTTTCACTGCCCTAAAAATCCTCTGTGTTGTGCCGATTCATCTTTCCCCATCCCATCCCCCTGACAACCACTGGTCTTTTTATATCTCCATAACTTTGCCTTTTCTGAGAATGTCATGTAATTGGAATCATACAGTATGCAGACTTTTCAGATTTGCTTCTTTCACTTTGAAATATACACTTAGTTTCCTCTATGTCTTTACATGCTTTTTTTTTTTTTTTTTTTTTTTTTTAGCATTGAATACTATTTTTATCGTCTGGATGTACCATAGTTTATCCATTCATTTACTCAACAGCATCTTTTTTGCTTTCAAGCTTTAATAATGCTATAAGCGTCTGTGTGCAAGTTTATGTATGGACATAAGTTTTCAACCCCTTGGAGTAAATGCCAAGGAGAGTACTTGTTCGAATGTGTGGTAAGTTTTATTTTGTAAGAAATTGCCAAACTACCTTCCAAGTGACTGAATAATTCTGCATCCCTACTATCAGTGAATGAGAGGTCCTGTTGCTCTACATTCTCACCAACATTTGGTATGGTCAGTGTTCTGGATTTTGGCCATTCTAAGAGGTGTGCAGTGGTATTTTAATTTGCATTTTCCAGTGACATATAATGTGGAGCATCTTATCAAATGCTTATTTGCCAGCTATATATCTTTTTTGGTGAAGTGTCTGTTAAGGTCTTTGGCTTATTTTCCAACTGAGTTGTTTATTTCCTTGTTACTGAGTTTTAAGAGTTCTTTGTATAATTTAGATAATAATAATTCATCAGATGTCTCTTTGGAAATGTTTTATTCCAGTTGGTGGTTTATCTTCTCATTCTCTTGGCATTATCTTTGCCAGAGCAGGAGGTTTATTTTATTTTTATTTTATTTATTTATTTATTTTTTTAAATAAAGTCTACCTTATCAACTATTTCTTTCATGAATCATGCCTTTGGTTTTGTATCAAAAAGTCATTGCCATACTCAAGGTGATCTAGGTTTTCTCCTCTGGTCTAGGGGTTTTATGGTTTTATATTTTACATTTAGCTCTGTGATACATTTTGAGCTAGTTTTTGTGAAGGGTGTAAGGTTTGTGTATAGATTTATTTTTTGCATATAGATGTCTGGTAGTTCCAGCATCATTTGTTGAAGAGACTGTCTTTTCTCCATTGTACTGTCTTTGCTCCTTTCTCAAAGATCAATAGCCTACATTTATATGGGCCTACTTCTGCGGTCCATTTTGTTCCATTGATCTATTTGTTTATTCTTTTGTTAATACCACACTGTCTTGTACCGTAGATTTAGAGTAAGTCTTGATGTCAGGTACTGTCAATTCTCTATCTTTATTCTGCTTCAATATTGTTTGGCTATTATGGGTCTTTTGCTTGTCCATATAAACTTTGAAATACATTTGTTGATATCCATGAAATAAATTGCTGGAATTTTTATGGGATTACATTGAATGTAAACATCAAGTTGGGAAAAACTGACAATTTGGTAATATTGAGTCTTTCTATCCACGAATGTGCAGTATCTCTCCATTTATTTAGTTCTTTGATTTTGTTTGTCAGAGTTTTGCAGTATTATTCATATGGATCTTTTACATATTTTGTTAATTCACATCTAAATTTTTTTGCATGCTAATGTAAATGATACTGTGTTTTAATTTCAATTTAAGCAATCGACTTCTGTATATTGGCCTTGTATCTTGCAAACTTTCTTAATTATTTATTCTATGAGGGTTTTTTGTTTGTTTGTTTGTTAATTCTTTTAGCTTTTCTACAGAGACAATTAGAATAATGCTGGCTTTGTAAAATGCATTAGGAAATTTTCCTTCTGCTTATATTTTCTGAAAGAGATTATAGAGAATTGATACCCTTGCTAGGTTTTTACTTTTATTTTCTGTAACTCTTTTTTAATTGGTTCAATATTTGCATGTTTATTTGTTAATTACCTTTCTTCCCCTCTCAGGAATGTGAGCTTCACAAGATTAGGATTCTATTTTGGTTGCTTTTGCTTTAGTGCTAATATAATTTCTGACACACAGTAGGCATTCAAATATTTGTGGAAAAGAAATGAGTGGATATATATGTTTTTAAATGTTTATTTTTGAGAGACAGACATACATGTGCGTATGTATAAAATAGACTTTATGGACTTAAATGTTAACATAATTTATTTACTTTGTCAGTAAGTGTTTATTCATCATCTATATCATTTTTTAAATGAGGTACAAAATAGAAGACTTTCAACTTCTTTACATCCAGAATGAAAAAGGCAGTTCAAAACTTCTGTGTTGATGAATAATCTTGTGATTGTACAATACTTCTCCCTAGTATTTCAGATTCTTATTAAATCGCCCTTGACAGATTTATTTTCAAATGTTAAGAAATGAACTTCTGGGGATATTATTTTCTATTTGTCACAGATGTGTCTCTAATATAGCTACACCTAACAATATTTACTATATTTATTGGCCTATGCTTTCTTTTATATTAATAAAAATTTTCCATGACAGGGTTTTGCTCCATTGGATAACTCAGATGCTCATTAAAATACAGTGAGATTTTGCTGAATCCATTGAATACTACTTATGTTTTAATGAGCATTAATGAGCTTTGTGATTGTCCTGTGGAGCACAACTCGTATCTCATTAGATGGATTCCCAAAATGCCTAAAGGTGAGCAGACCCAGCTTTAGATATATAAGGTAATTTCATACTTAATTAGTTCCTTACTTGACACCAGAGATTCATATCCAGAACTATGGCTTGACATGGCCAACTTGTTGTTTGCTGTGACAAGTCAATGAAATGGTAGAATTCACAGAGAGCTTCTGTGACTAGTTTAAGGCCATCTTCTATTATGTTAATAAATTGGCATGTTATGACTCGATTCATAGAAAATAGAGTATAAGAAAGGAGTTAGATTCCTAACTCGAACCGACATTGTTTTATATTGTGTACGAAACATGGCACTGGAAGTGCTTATGTGCACATATCCAGATGCATACATCAGTGGCTTTGCTTGTTCTCATTAACTGAGTGCTTTCCACATGACAGGAAATATACATATAATGTTTTTCCTCCTAACAAAACTCTGAAAGCTGGAACTATTATTTGTGCTTTATGGATGAAAAAGCTGATTTCTGGGGCGCCTGGGTGGCTTGGTCGGTTAAGCGTCCAACTTCGGCTCAGGTCATGATCTCATGGTCAGTGAGTTCGATCCCCACGTCGGGCTCTGTGCTGACAGCTCGGAGCCTGGAGCCTGTTTCAGATTCTGTGTCTCCCTCTCTCTGTGCCCCTCCCCTGTTCATGCTCTGTCTCTCTCTGTCTCAAAAATAGATAAACGTTAAAACAATTTTTTTTAAAGAAAAAGCTGATGTCTGAAGTGTTTAAATTATGTGCTTGCTAGTTCGCTGGTGCTGCCGTAACAAAATACCACAGACTTGGTGGCTTGAACAGTAGAAGTTTATTTTCTCACAGTTTTGGAGACTGGATGTCCAAGATCAAGGTCCCGGCAGTTTGTTTACTCCTGAGGCCTCATTCCTTGGCTTACAGATGGCAGCTTTTTCACTGGGTCCTCCCATGACCTTCCCTCTGTGTGCAAACATCCTTGGTGTCTCTTATTCTTAAACAGAAACCAGTCAGATTAGGGGCCCACCATTTAACCTCATTTACTCATTTACTCATTTAACCTCAATTACTTCTTCAATGGCCCTATCTTCAAATGCAGTTGTGCTCTATGGTACTGGAGTTTAGGGTTTCAACATGAATTTTAAGGAAAAGATGCAGACAGTAACATTTGCCAAATACCACACTGGTAATAAGCACATATCAGTGATTTGAATTTATCTGTTTCTAACTTCAAAGCTCAGGTTACCACTCTATATATTTCATCATGTAAATTTCATAGGATTCAGGGTCATATTAAGCTAAAGAGTATAAGTGCCAAAATGTAGTTCATTGTCATTGCAACAAAGGAAAGAGATTACCTAATGGTTTTTAAGTTCTCAGTTACTTTCAACAAAATTTTCTTGTGTGTCATATAGAAACCAAACTCAAATATAAATATGCTGATCAATCCTAGTTTACTATTTACCTGAGTGTAGAACATAAATCT
This sequence comes from Panthera pardus, assembly GCF_024362965.1. Lineage (NCBI taxonomy): Eukaryota > Metazoa > Chordata > Mammalia > Carnivora > Felidae > Panthera > Panthera pardus. Next base: position 46,613,724 of record NW_026526666.1, on the reverse strand, counting down.
TTAGTAAATTTTGAAGGTCATTATTTTAGATTTGTTTATATATTATTGTTCACAATATACAATTTCAAAGATGTCACTCTAGTTACTATTATCACTGGGTATAACTAAGCAGAAAGTTTGGAGTCAAATTCTTTTTATTATTAATGGTTAATGTACCATGCCTCGTAAGAATATAGGAAACAGAAATTTCATTAGAATTGAGCTACTCTCTTGGGGTAGGCTAACAGTGCATGTGGCTTGATTAAAGTGGAAAGGCAGTCTCTGGGAATTCTGATTAGTAGACCCTGGCTGCACTAGGCCTGAATATGAAGTTGTTGCAAACACATATGCTCACCCATACACCAAATTAATAGTGAGCATCTGTGAAATTTTCAACAGTGTTCAGAGAGTCTTGAGTTTTAATCGCAACTCTCAGAATATAATGCTATTCCTATAAAGTGTCTCTGAACACTGGAAAATCCTTATACTTGTTAGTAAAGAATTGTGATTAAGATGGGTTATTGGACTCAAACAAATATGAGCTTGATCCCTGCTCTGATGCTTACCAACCACATTGTTTCCCCCTGGCCTCTCTAGGCCCCAGTGAAATCATATGAATAAAGGGGAAAATATCTATTTATCTAATAGGACATGAGAATTAAATAATTCAAAGTTTGTATCATCTAACATGGTTCCTGGAACATAATAAATGCCTGACTTAGTCAGTGGTAAATTGATGTAGTCATTATGAAAATTTATAATTTTCAATTTGATTGTGTCGTGATTGACTCAAGATCTGGCTATCTTGAGTCAAATTCCATGGAATTGTAGACTGTGTTTTTCTTTAAATTTTTGCATAGCTAACTCTTGGTACAGTGCTTGGCATATAGAAGCCCCAGTAAATGGCTGTTGAATAAAAAAGTTAATGAATTGAATTTTATGATCTGCATGCTATGTTTAATTATAATGGTAAAACGCCAAATCAATTGCTTTAGAGAAGAGGAGAAAAATGGGATGCATATCTCACTATCAGTAATAGTTTGTACTGCTTATCAACAGACTAATAACACTATTGAATGAATGAAAGGATAATATTCAGCGTTCAGAACAGCTATGTTGATTTGTCGTCCTTGATATGTTCCTTGTGCTTAGTTTCAGCTTGAGGAGAGGGAAACTGCAGTTGAAAGATTCTTGTTCTTTCTCATGAATGCTGCTATGCACATATATTTTTTAAAAATATCTTATCTAGCATCTTTAGTAGTTTGTAGTTGCAGAATCTTCAGGTTTACTCAGTCTGCCATTCTACCGAACATACAACTTCAGAGCAAAACAATAATTCTACTCAAAGATAATTTTTAAATTCACTGAATAATTACATGCCAAGCTCTCTTGTAGGCTCCGACAAAACACTATTGAACAATGCACACAAATTCCTGCCCTTGTAGGTGGCAAAAATAGATTTGAAAAATACATAAGCAAATTAAATAGCATACTCATAGACATCAATTACTATGGGGAAAAAACGAGTAGAAGAGTTAAAAAAAAAAGTCTGAGGTGAATAAACATGAGAGAGTCAGGGGAGCCCTTTTTGAGAAACTGAGATCTGAGTGAAATTTTGGGGAGCTGAGAGAGTAAATCACAGAATATTTAAAAGGAAAGCCATTCCAGGCAGAGAGAACATCTCTACAAAGTCCAAGGGAGAAATGTCAGAGGGCATTGGGGCTGGAGCAGAGTTGAAGGAAGGGTTAAGGTAGAAGAGGTGAAGACATGCAATCAGAGAGATTAAGTTTTGTGGGAAATTATCTTTGGCTTTTTGAAAACATTGCATACTGTTATCTAATCCTGTAAGCTAATGTTGGCTTCCAATTACATTATGATCTCTTTAGGGCATTTGCTCTCTCTCACTGTATATTCCCAGTCATGTCACTGTGTCTGCCACAACGTAGGTGACTGATAAAACCTTGTTGAAGAAAGGATTCCTCTCTTGGATGCTATACTGGTTACGCAATTTTTGTGCCCAAACCAAAAATCTGATTTCTGAAACTGATCATCTAAAATATCAAACATTTTGTTCAGTTAATAAGCCCTTTTCATACATTTTGACGGCCATTTTGTTGTCATTTTTCTAGAAAATTTCTCAGAGAGAGTTTGGATAGAGCAATAGAGGAAAAAGTTTCCATGTAGCTCCACACAGAAAGAGTTAGAGAAAGAGAATGAGTAAGACAGGGATGGAGGGAGAGACAGAAAGAGTGTAAGAGCGAGGCAGGATAGGGAGAAGGTTATAATTCTGTTACATTGTACCACATATTTGGTATTTGTTTGATTTAAAAATCTTCAATTTTGCTTGTGAAAATTATGTACCTAAAATCCAATCCTACTTGTACAGAAGCCTTGGTTATCACCCTCTGTTTTATTCTCACAAAGAAAAGGACAAAAACCTTTGTGCATTACTAGAAGTATACCCAATGCCCATAATGACTGGGGTGGGGGAAAGCTGGTCATCCATATATGCATATGTCCTTGATAAATTGAAACATTACTCTGATATATGGGTAAATACCATTTTTGTTAAAACATTAAGTATTTACATAGTGCCACAATCCCTAGGAGAAATCTAGTGATTTTCCTATTCATAGTTATCAATAGAAATTATATATTTATAAGAAGAGGATAAATTCTTGCACAAGTTGAACTTAACTTTATAATATTAGATATTAAATCATAGTATAACTGAAAAAGTGTTTTCTGTGAAATTAGATAGTATTAAGATGACTTGGGAATATTATAGTCAGTTCAGAGTTTTGTTACTTTATAGATTCCCTCAGATATGAAAATGATTTTTTTTTGCCACAAGATAACCTTTTCCTTTAAAAAAGGAAATAAATATGTATTTCCTTATTACACATATGTATACGTTTCTGTGTCAGAAAAATTATTTAATTATTCCTACATCTTTGCATATAAATTTTATAATTAAACATCTATAATTTACTTAAGATTATAATGTTTTCACCTCTGAACTGTGAGTATTATAAGACTAGCAGATTGCTACACTAATTATTCTTGTACTTAAATAGTAAGATAATTACTGCAGCAATATTCTATTCAAAATGAAAATTGGATCAAACCCCTGGTACACTTAAATTGAGAGTCTTTTTTTTTTCATTTTTTCAAAATGTTATCCTTTTATCCTTTTTAAATGCATATTTTTAATATTAGAAAGAGCAGCTCCATTAACAGGAGATTCCATGTTAGGCAAGAATGTCATCACTGTGGTTAAACTGGCGAGATCAAATTCTAAGAGTATTCTGTGTGTGAACAATAGTTCCATGAGAAACTGATTCTGCTGACTTTGCACAGCCAAATGTTCACAAATAAAGGCATAACAATGAGAATACCATCAGCTATGTTGAAAGTTATTAACACTTTTGAAACATGGAATGAGCCAAACCATGAAGGCCATCAATATGATCATGGAAACTCATTTTATTTTCTGTACCAAAGTCTTACTCACCAATATTCATTTCAATGAATTCTCCTTACTTAGAGCCCCACTGTATGCTGAATGTTTTTCTATAAAACACCCTTAACATTTTGTTGTCACTTGTTTTGCTTGTGTGTCCATTTGTCCTTGAGAATGGGAACTACATATTATTCTTTTGGTATGCTGAATTCCCAAGAAGTCTCTTGCACACAGAATTGTATCTCAATTAGTTTGTTCCATTAATTAATTTGTGTTTTAAAAACAAGTGACATAATTAATATTATCAACCAAAAAGACAAATGCCCTGGGATTCCTGGGTGGCTCAGTCAGTTGAGCATCTGACTCTTGATTTCAGTTTAGGGCATGATCCCAGTGTCATGGGATTGAGCCCTGCGTTGGGCTCTGCGCTGAACGTGAGGCCTTCTCTCTTCCTCTCCCTCTTACCTCTTCCCTGCTCACATTCTCTCTGTTTCTTAAAACACACACACACACACACACACACACACACACACACACACCTAACCTAGTGGTATAACGCACATGTGCACATGTACACACACAGGCACGCATACACTACATGCTCAGGTCAGACTCTGGTCGAATGCTGCTGTTCCACTCTGTATGGCAAGGCTGGAAAGGAAATTTGGCCTGGAGGCTTCTGTGGTAGGAAAACAGGGAGATGGATGAGCCCTGGGGGCTCCTAACTGCCTTTAATTACTTCTGCTCCCAGTTCTTTGAGAAGCACAAATCACAGAATTCTAACTTGACTGCAGGGAGACTGGGAAGGATATATTTAGTGAACACACAGTCTCTGGCACAGTTTTTTCCCTAAACATTTCAGAAGTGCCTTTCCAAAGAGATTCCAAGAATCAAGGACAAAATACATCATCCCATTTTTTTTTTTTTTTTATATCTCCTAGAGTAACAGAATAAGAGATGCAGCTGACATTTGGAACTGATTATTTTAGAAACTGTGGAACTGTTTTTTGTTTTTTTATTGTTTTGTTTTTACCAAACTGTAGTGATCATGATATAAATATCTACTTCTGTTTGCCTTTCCTGTAAAAAGTAAGTGGGGATATTAGAAGTTTCTAAATAATTGACATTATTAAAACCATAGTGTTCCTTTGACAGGGGGAGAAGGAGGGGTGGTTGTTAAGATGTGAGCATAAAAGTCACTTGAGGTGATTTTCCAAATGTATGTGCTAGGGTTTCATTCTCAGAAAGCAATTTAATTGGGGTGTGGCCTAGGGGAATATAATTGTTTTAAAAAGGTTCTAATTATTGCTCAAATGCCCATTGCTGGGGAATAAGTGATAAGCATTCTCAATTCTGAAGAATTAAACAATTTTATAGCTTAAGAATTGTTTGGACAGTGCAAATTTTGGGAACCCAGAAAACCATGTAAACAGATAATATCATCCCATTTATGTGAAAGGCTACAGTTGATATTTTTGATGCCTTGGGTTAATCATGATTTTGCTATCTCAATATGGATACTGAGAATAAAACAATGGTTTTGCTGCATTTATTCTTTTAGTATGATTCTGGGGAGTCACATCGGTTTATTTTCCACATGGTATTTGCAATCCTATGCCAGAAAATGTGAGCTGGGCTATTTCCTGGGTATGTGTGTGTGTGTGTATGTGTGTGTGTGTGTGTGTGTGTGTATATATATATATATATACACACACACACACACACTATATGCCTCAATCTCTCTTATGGTTATTTGTGAATTATAGTCAATGTAATGAGAGAGGTAATACATGCCACTTTGAGGTCTAGAAAACAAACAAACACATCCATGCTCCTGTCCCTTCTGTCTGGCTTAAACGGAGAAAGTATCAAAGTTGTATTAAATATGGGAATCACAGTAGATAGAAAAAGTCTGCATTCCTGAAACATGGACTTGGAGAGCTCCTCATCAAAAACACTTGCATTATTCTAGAACATAAATGAGAGGAAAATTATTAAGTGCCAAATTCTTGAGCTTTTGGAGTTTATTTGCTTCACCAATTTAAGATAGTCCTTATCTTAACCCTTAATTTGATTACTTTTACTTATTTTAGGTGATCATTAATAAATGGCATCTTCTTAGTCTTAAACCTTGCCATTTTAAAAACTGTGTATATTCCTTCAAACATCTGTCTTTGGCTTTTTGGTATTAAATTTCATTAGGTTACCATTTCTAAATCTTTCTGGAAAGTTCAAGTATCAAGTATGTGTTACTAAAATGATGTTTTGACTCGGTTTATACTTCCAGGGAATGCATATATGTATTTATTGCCATTCAATACAGGCATATATACACACACAGAAGGTCACACACAAAGAATTCTATTCTTCACCATATAATTGTTAAATGAGTTAAATATACTACATCAGTTTTGCTGGAGTCAATATGTAAGCATTTGAATAGAACAGTAATTCTCACCCTTTTTCACTGGGACACACATGCCAGATAGAGGTCACATAAATCTTATGTTCCTAAAATTTGTGACATAACTAAAATATATTGCTGGTTATGTACATTTTCTATAGCTATAATTCCATTCATTTGCCTTCGTCTCAAGAAAGCATATGAGTCAGTCTGACATTAGAGCAATGTTCTCTGAAATGTTTTAAGTAAGTAAGCCACTAAAGATAGAGACTCAATAGAGAGTAGATCTATGCTCCCTTCCAAACCCACACTAAAATGAAGATTTAAAAAAATATATACGCTACTGTAGAGAATAGGAGACAATTGCAACAGAATCTTGCAAGTTAGAAAGCAGATGGTTGAGTAATTTTTTAAGTAAATTACTCAAAAGTTAGATACCTTATTTATGATTAATAACAAATTACTTAGAGAACTTTCTGTTTTGAGTCTCACTGTATGAGTGATCCTGACTCTGGCCAAGTTCCAATCTTGGCTCTGCCATCAACTAGTCTTCTAGAACTCTGTCTCCTCATCTGTAAAAATGGGAGTAGTAATATTAATGATTTGAGAAATAATCTATATGTATTTCTTTTTGTGATTTCTGCCACAAAGTAACCATTTAGAAAGTGTTAGCTGTTGTTTCAGTCAGAAATCAGCAGCAGGAAATTAAATTCACTTTATAAAGTAAGTAGTACTTTATAAAAATTCTCTATTTTATTGTTCTTTAAGTCACTCTTGGTTTCCATATCTTTCTTCAATGGAGCATTCCCTATTTCTTATCCTGACATATAACAAGGACAATGATGTAAGTTTGCCAAAAAGTCTACACATATGGCAAAAGAGGATACTGGGTTAACCTAATGGAGACAGAAGCCTGGCAGGCACACACATAAGAGAGGATTTTTCTACTCCAGATCAATGTGCACAAATATCATTAACTTGAATGGGAATTAGCTATTTCACTTAAGATGAGTAAATTTATTTTTAAGTGGGTTGTTTTTCTATATAAGAAAACATATTTCTTTGTTTTGACAGATATCACTATTATTCCTATGATATAATCACAGTCATATCTGCACACAAGAGAAAGACTGTCTTCCTACATTCAGAGATAGATATGTGAATTATATCATGATGAGCAAGGGCTTGGATGTGCAATATCTCCCTAATGGGCCAGATAATGTTTTCCAACATAGCAACATTCATTAAAGAACAAGAACTAAAGAGTGTAAAGCATAAGATAATTTTCATTCTCTTTATTTTTTCATGGAACATATATGGCAGGCACTAAAGATAAAAGTATAAGTGATATGTTTCTCATAAATAGCAAATTGCTATTTATAAAGTAATGTGCATTAATTAAATTTTGTTTGAAAGTATGCAGATAAAATTATACTTGACTAGGGGGTATAAGATCTATAAGAGAAAAAGATCCATAAGAGAAGATATTAGTAAGTTTCAAATACAAATATTAAAGAATTTCAGGGGATAGTGTAATTATCTTCCTAATAGGAAGATGAAGAAATTTCATTGAGGAGAAACTGAAAAACTATGTGACAGGTAAACACTGAGATTTCCAAATAAAGATAGAGAGACTTAATAGAGAGTAGATCTGTGCTCCCTTCCAAAGCCATACTAAAATGAAGATTTAAAAAAAAAATAATAATATACACTTGTAGAGAATAGGAAAGGAGACAATTGCTACAGAATCTTGGAAATTAGAAAGCAGATGGTTGAGTGATAAGTAACTTAGCTAAATTAAGAACATTTAATGGTAAGGAGGTAGAGGGAAATGTTAAGGGCAACCATCATGTATATTGGAGATTCCCTAAAATACTCAAAAACTATCTGCACAAGATACTTTTAAAAACACGATCAAGGTGGAACTAAAAGCCAAAGGATTAGTAGGAAGTCTGAGAATCACTGAATGACACTAAAACTCTGAAACCAAGATGAATAATATCTTAGGAAACATTCAGTTCAGAAATCCTAATGGACTAGAAAAGTAATATCATCAGATGCAACAGACCATCACATATAGATTTCAAATAAGCATAATAAACATGCAAAAGGCCAAGGGAAGTTTGTGCACTATGAAGCAACTAGAAATAATAAAAAAGGCTCAAATCGACTAATGAATGGATAAAGAAGATTTGGCATGTATATACATGTGTGTATACATACATATGTACATACAAGAGAATATTATTCAGGTATGAAAAACAATGAAATCTTGTTTCATTACAACCACATGGATGGAGCTAGAACGTATAATGCTATGTGAAATAAGTCAATTGGAGAAAGACAAATATAGTATGATTTCGTGTGGAATTTAAGAAATAAAACAGAAGGACCTATGGGAAAGGTGGGAAAAAGAAGAGAGGGAAACAAACCACAAGAGGATCTTAATGAGAGAGAACAAACTATGGTTTGATGGAGGGAGGTGGGTGAGAGATGGGCTAGATGGGTGATGGGTATTAAGCAGGGCACTTGTGATGAGCACTGAGGGTTGTATGTAAGTGATACATCATTAAAGGCTAATAGGAGTCCCAAGAAGGAGAAACAAAATTGAAATGTAAAGAATGAATTCTTTAAAGAATAACAGAGAAAATTTATCAGAATAAAAATATGAAACACATCAGATTGAAGGGCCCATAGAGCATAAGAAAAAAATAAGAAAAAATTTCTCAAAGCTTCCAGTGAGAAAGAAGATGTTACTTATGAAATAAGTATTTGACATCAGATATACCAAGAACAATATTGCATACAAGAAAACAAGGTAAGTAGGGTTTTTAACATATTGAAGAAACATAACCGAATGAAGTATTTTATATCCAGTCATTGACACTTAAATAAGGCAGCAATACAAAAACCAAATAATGTTCTCAGGCTACAATATCATAGAAATTCAGCTTCATAAAAACCCATAATAGAACAATTTTTGTGAAATGATACTTTAAAAAAAGGAAAAAAATGATGCTTGGGAGATAAGAGTTAATGATCAAATAACTTGTAAAATTTGTTACCTATAGCAAAAACAAACAAAAAGGTCCTCCTTAAAAAAATATAAACATCCACAGAAAAGAAAAAAATTAACATATATACAGGATAATCCCAAATTTAAATTCTATACAATATCAGTCTGATAGGGATTAAGCAGGGGAGACTCTAAGGGAGGATAGGTATTAAGGGAAAGAAATTGATAATAATTCACATGTATATATATATAAACATATATTTGACTTTGTGGTTTAGTACCTCTGACTGAAAATGACAAATTGAAGCAAAAATTTAAAATTAATAATTATTCACAGTTCACAAAATGAAATAGTATAATTTCAAATAAATTTTCAAAATATATTTAAATATCCTTGCAGCATTTATGCTTCTGAATTTATTAAGTTTGAAACTACCTTAAATTTTTTTGAGAGCCCTGTTTTGCATGTGTGCGCATGTGTGTATGTATGTGTGTGCATGTGTGTGTGCACGTGCACACGCATAATGATCTGGATTGTCCTAATGATACTGAAATAGAAAGCATGGATGAAAAAGACAATTGAGGATCTGTGAGCAAAACGAAGATTATAAAAATAAATATAAATATTTTAATATCACACACATATATCCACACCTGTACACATATACATTATTTATAATCCGGTACAATTTAAGTAAACCAAAGATTTTGATTTTTCCTACCCATCTATAATAGTGAAGTGGGGAAAAAGATAAAGATGCAGCAATTTAAATCAGTTTGGAAATATGACAGATGGCCTTCTTCTGTAGATTGTATAGAATGTTTTAAGGTTGGTTATCAGTCTCAGGGGGTATTTGTGTGTGTGTGTGTGTGTGTGTGTGTGTGCACGCGCGCGCGTGTGCACGGGCACGCAACGTGTATATATAGTTTTTCCGTCTATAAATATTAAGATCCAACATTCAAATCTCGCTTTGGAGTTATACATTGCTTTTTGAAATAAAGTCATTCATTGAAGGGGGCTTTGGCATATGTTTAAAAACATTTTTAGGAAAAGCTTAAAACAAGTATTTTGAAAGGAAACATTTTCCACTGTGCTTTTCAACTAAGGCTAATGCAGAACAGTCCAACACAGCTTCTAAAAGGCAGGGCTGAGCTTTCCCAGAGTTCTCCTTTGTGCTTGAGAAAATAATGAATCAATCAATTAAAAACACCTCAAATACAACCTATGAAATAAACTTCTCTATTCTACATTCAACAATGCTGATCAATAATTGAGCTCTCTTTCTTTTCTTTTGGGCTTCATCAAAAACAATTTTTTTCCATGAAAAAGAAAGCGAGGGAATAAAAAAAATATTCAAAATTACACTGGAAAATGTGTAACCTTTCCACAGCAGGAGGGAAGTTAACTGTGCAAACAGGTTATTTAAAATGACTCAGAACCGGCTTGCATCTGTGCCCCTTGAATGGAGTGATGATTATTTACAAAGCAGGTTTACTCCTGACATGGACCTCTCAGGATGCCCACAAAGGAAACCTAGGGTTGCTATGACAAGCCCTTTATTGACACTAAAGTGATAATTCCAAACGAGTGGTCAATTCAGGAACAAAGGACAGGAATAGCATTTACTCATAATGCAATGTTCAGACCTTGGCCAGCATAATAAGGACAAGATCACAGGATGCATTTTATTTGCATATTATTCTATTAACATTTACATTGGCTAAGCAAATAGGGGCCACATATGGAGCTCAGAAGAAGTCATCACCCCTGCATGAAAGGTGTTTGACCTAATCTAGCCAGACCCAGGAATCACTAAAAAGAAGAGTATGAAGACATGAATCTTGGCTAAATTCCAATGGTGTAATTACCTTCTGCCCATATAAAATTCTTCCTGCCATTCTCTTGAGAAGGTGGTTTTCCACCTCCTTTCCTAAATGCTGTTGTACTGTGGAATGTCTGTCATATTAGACCCCACAGGTGCTTGCATTTCAGCTGTGAGGGAGTGCTCCCTGTAGATAAAACTAGTAAGGCATTTGGATATCCTTCTATGTGAAAGGTGTAATATAAATGTAAAGCACTGTTCATTTCCCTTGGGAAGCTCACTTAACTTGGCATACCCCTGCTTACTGGTAAGGCAGCCTGGTAAACCCATTCTATTATCAGGACTCAGTTTCACATTAAAAGGGAGTTTGAAAGAGTATCTCTGATTGTGAAAATACCTCACAATACCAATACTTGGAACCTCAAATGTGTCTTTGCTTGAGGATGTCAAGATGCCACAGGAGCTCTGTGCTTTCCTCTGCAGTTTTTAGGTGTAGGAGGTAATTGAGGTGATGCCTGCTATGAAATAAGGAACTATTTTAAAACTGCTTCTGCTGAAGTAAAAAATCTCTGGTGCTGAGGCTCCTTACAGAAAACTAATGAAAACCCCTCTCAGTTGTTAGCAAATTGAGCAACAATAGAATGCATTCAAAGTCTAACACCTCACTCTTTATGCTGGTGTTGAGATATTAGATCCAGTGGAATCCTGGCAGCGTGGTCTAATGTTGCATTGTAATTACAGGACTGTCTCTGTCATGGATAGTGATTTTTTTAATGGTTATTTATTTATTTTGAGATTGAGAAAGAATCCCAAGCAGGCTCCATGCTGTCTGTGCAGAGCCGGATGCGGGGCTTGATCTCACCAACTGTGAGATGACCTGAGCCAAAACCAAGAGTTAGATGCTTACCCAACCAAGCCACCCAGCCACCCTGGGAGATGGTCATGTCATTTCTATCCTATACCTTACCACAACATGTTGAAACAGTTTCAACTTCTGAAGGCTTCAGTTACTTCTTCCATGAGTATTTCAGCGGGTTCATTATAGTAGTTGAGAGATATTCAGTAAAAGTATATAGCATAATAAATGCTCAATATATGGTATAGGTAGTAACATTATAATTATTGAAATTAGTTAAAAATACATTATCATTTCCATTTGTTTCCTAAAAGAATTAGATGCACAGGTGACATCTTTATATCATAACATACCAGGAAAAATATTAGAAGTTACTTAGAAATCACAAAAAGAAGAAGATGAAAAGAATGATATCAGAAAATCAGGGCTGAGAATTAAATTTGATTCTGAGTTGTTTAGCAGCAAAGACTAAGAAATTCAGAAACATGGAAAGAAATATAGAAGCCTTAAAAATTTAGTCATTTTTCATTACTTGATAAAATAGATATGCCAGGTCATTAGCAGAAAACAAAAACTTTGTGGTATTTAGTGGTAGATTGGTTGTAAGTCAGTAGTTAAATTAAAAATATACAGATTTAGCATCTTTAATGCAACTGTACTCCAGTACCTAACAAGGGATTTTGACCCTAGGAGTTTGAGTCTATCCAAAGGTTTTGTATCAGTGCCATTAGATGGAGATATAATGAAGAGAGCCACATGTATCATTTTAAGTTGCTAGCAGTAAATGTTTTACATTAAGAAAGGTAAAAATAAATAATTAAAATTGATTTTATAATATATATTATTTGACTCATATTCACAATACTAGTATTTCACCATGTAATCAATATAAGGTCATTAATAAGGTATTTTGTATTTTTTTCCATTCTAAGTCTTTAAAACCTGTCGCATATTTTATACCTGACAGTCATTTGAAGTTCTTAATTATATTGAGATAGTATGGTTCTAGAATAGCATGTGCTTCCATATTGGATAGCATGGTTCAAAATTAACTTACATGAATATACACAATATTCAATGATTTAGAAAAATAAATATAGAGAATGATAAGTAGGCATGACTGTGTTAAAGAAGTTTATATACACATGCTCTTATGATGACATGATCACTGATTTCTATGTCCAAACTTATATTAATCTTTTATTCTTATATTTAACAGATATTTGAATACTCATTATATTTCTGAATATGCAAGGAAATACTTGACCTTTCCACAGCAGGAGTCAAACCATTAGCCTCAAATAGTACAGGGAGTATTCTAGCCACTGAGGAAATAGCAACAAACAAGATGAAATCTCTGCTTTTGAAGCTTAAATTCAAGTAGAGGTTGGCAGTTAATTAAAAAATAAACAGAGGCACCTGGCTGGCTCAGTCAGTAGAGCATGTGACTCTTGACCTCAGAGTTGTGAGTTGGAGCACCACGTTGGGTGTAAAGATTACTTAAATTAAAAAAAAAAGCAAATACATATTTGGCTAGGTGGTAATAATTGCCATAAAGAAAAAATAAAAATACAGTAACATTATTTCTTAAAAATTTTTTTTAATGTTTATTTATTTTTGAGACAGAGAGAGACAGAGCATGAACGGGGGAGGGTCAGAGAGAAAGGGAGACACAGAATCCGAAGCAGGCTCCAGGCTCTGAGCTGTCAGCACAGAGCCCGACGCGGGGCTGTGAGATCATGACCTGAGCCGAAGTCGGAGGCTTAACCGACTGAGCCACCCAGGCGCCCCATAGTAACATTGTTTCTTGAGCACTATTTTAGATAAAGTGGTCAGCAAAGGCCACACTGATGAGGTAAACAGTGGGCAGAAACTTTAATCAAGGGTGGATATGAACCAAAAGGATTTTGGGGAAAGAACATTCCAGAGGGAGATAAAAACAAGCACAGAGAGCTTGAGAAGGAAATTCAAGTTTAGCAAATGAGCATATTCAGAGAACAATAAGGGAACTGGTGTTGTTGGAGAGCAGCAAGTGGGGTACAACTTATTTGGAGATGGTGTCAAATAAGAACTTCAGATGTTTCTGAGAGAGCTGGGAGGTCAGGATGTTTCTGAGAGATAAGAGCAGAGAAATAACATGGGGCCATGTAGGTTTTGAAAATCCATCTCTGGCTGCATTTTTCTTTGGAGAAGAGAGGGTAGCAGAGGAAGAAGAATGAAAGCAGTGATAGCCTGAATAAGAGACTTATGTTCTCTCAGCCCCGACTACTAAAGATAGCAAATTATTTTGATAAAAATCAAAATCATCTACTAAATACATAAAATCAATGGCTTCTTTTTTTTAAAACTCACAATTGAAACTATTATTGGATGAACTGTTCTATCAGCAGGGCAAGCCTATTCATATCTTGCAAATTTAGCTTCCTATGTGGTATTATGTACAAATTTCAACATTGAATTCAATACAGATTGTTCTTTTATGCCTTTGACATGCAATGCACTATGCCACAATAAGAAGAAAACAATTCAATGGTTTTGTCTCCTTTCCTCCTCCCTGTCCAGAGGCTCATGGTCTAGCAAGAAAGTCACCAGCACAAATTTATATATTAAAAAAAAAAAGTCAGAGAGTGGTATATGTTAGAAAGAAAAAAATCAAAATAAAATGAAAAAATAAGGAGAGTATTAAACTGAAAGACTCATTTATTCATGTATCTATGCATACAATGACTATTGTGTCAGAGACTGGTATGTATTGGCTTTTCAAAGATGACTAAGATTACAGGGTCTGGAAATGGTTCATGGACATTATATCCCAAACTGTGAGGGCTTACCTTGGGATATAAAGTCACAGAGTTGGGTAGGCTGCTTCAAATATACACCTAGGACAGTTGCAAGTAGAGTAGTTAGAAAAAGACTAAAACATGGCAGCAGAAGGCAGCAAAAGTTCAAATCCAGAAAAACAGTGCCAAGTAGAAGCTCCAAAGGACAAATTGAGATTCAAAGTCAGAAACTAACTTAAAGCAGAATATGAGGTAATTCAGAGCAAGTAGATTGGTTAATACAAAGATGATGGACCTATGTCTCATTCAGAGAAAATGGTGGTTGTGTGAATTGGGGTCAAGCTTTAAGGTTTAAAGGAGCTGTACTCCACTGGAAAGATTGTGCCTTTGGCATACAATAGGAACAGACAATGTGGGAGGACGTGGATAGATAGATTTGGATGGAAAGGGATTCCTTCCAGGAATGAAATTTGAACAGTGGTAGGTACACCACAGATTGCAGGGTTTTACTGGGAAACAGAAAGTATTCAGTGGGTATGTGACATGTCAAATATTTGTGCGAGGAGAGGTAAAGTAAAACTAAGCCAAAGCCTCATTATAGAGGCTTTTAAATGTTATTTTTTGTGTGTGCGTCTTGGTGAACCGTTGAAGGTTTTATTAAAAGTGTGAGTGACATGATAGAAATTGTTATTTGGAAATATATTTCAGGGTTTAATGTGTTAAGACAGATCACAGGGCGGACACAGGAAGACAGCTCCTGAAGTCCAAGAATGAGGTACTTAAGTACAGCACTAGGGTAGGGAATAGAAATGAGCAAAGTGATATAAGGGGGGAGAAAGAGAGAGAGAGAGAGACAGACAGACAGAGAGATAGAGACTGACTGACTCAGTGTTAAACAACAAAGCCGGTCAGTGTAATTATACAATTTTCACCCGGTCATGCCTTCTATGCTAGATTATAAATTTTTTCTTCTTAATTTTGCTGTTATCACTACTTTGCATTAGCTTTAACATTTTGTTTTCTTTCATTTGGAATTCTGTTCCCATGGCACACAAAATGTAGATAATCTGGATTCTTCAGTCATACAGTATTGAACTTGATCCCAGTTGGCCTCTGAAAATGGTGATGACATTATGGAGTTTTGGACGATAAGAATAGGAAAGAAGTATCCCTTTTTTCCTTGCTATTGGAATAATAATAATACACTGCATGTCTTCCATAATGCCCTATATATCCACTGTCCTCCCTTTTCCACCTACTTTGGGCCTGGGAAATTAACTGCCTCAATGTCCTTCCTTGCTCTCCATCTTCCTTTAGAGTTCAACAAACTGAAGTTCCCAGTAGGATATCTGAAGGTGGAAGGACTCAGAGGCCAGGAGAATGGGCTGGTTGCATTGGGTAGGTTGCATCCTTTCTCTAAGGAGTCTTTCTGCATAGAGCTTTTTCGGCCAGGTTTTGGTAAGCACTCCCACCACTGCCCTTTAAAGGCTTAGAAATGATAGAATACATCCTGCTTTTACTAGGCCTAGGTTACTTCGTTATTTTGTTAAACACTGCTTACATTTTATAAATAACCCTTTATCAAAACTTTTAAATTACCAGATTGCACATGATGTACATTTCCTTCTGGGACCCTGACAAATACAAAGCGCTCACATAAGACAGAAGATATTCAACTGGGAGGAGATTGGATTGATGTGGTAATATTAGAGCTCATAGGAGCTTTGAGTCAGGCTTGGAATAGTGCATTCATGGTCTGACTCTTAAAATTCAATGAGACAAAAATTACTGCTTCTCTAGGTCACCTCAGGATAATAGGAGACCACAGCTTCTGAGGGGATTGAGCACAGAACTCTGTCAACTTGTTTTATGAAATTAAAAATTCAATTCAATTGTAATGCCATGGCAGTGAAAACATACAATGAGCCTGGAGCATCTTGTAGTACCTTTAGTAAGGAAGTGTTCAAAGTACAAAAGGATGGGGCATGTCAAAGGGACACAGCAGTCAAAATGAAAGAGCTCCCAGAGGCCAAATCTGTAACAATTTGAGCAACAGAATAAATAATAAATAAATAACAGAGTAGTAGACTATAACCTGAAGTAAAAAATAAATATACATGAACCCATGATGATATAAATAAAAGATTGAATAAATAAATGGGGGAGAAGAGAGTATTTTTCCTTATAGAAGAATAAGATATGATATATGTAGGTACTTCCCTTTTCAGGAAGTAGAGCTTAGTCTCCCTCCCTTGCCTTGAGGGTGGGTGATACTTCAGTTTCTCTAAGCTACTCAGCTCTACAGTTTGATTCTTCACTGAGAACAATGTGATGGATTTTCTAAGGACTAAAAGCATGTTATTCCTGCTAAACTCCAATACCCACAATCTCCCCCAGCCCACAGCCTCATATAATTTGGCTTATACAAATGGCACTTATTATACTGGTAGGAGAAAGAAACAATTGATCCAAATGAGAGTTTTTTTGTTTTGTTTTTTGTTTTGTTTTGTTTATTAAAGAAGCCTCCACTCTACATTTTTTTCTAAGAAGGGGAGAACAAACAGTAGTTTTATGTGTTCCATTGATTTCTATAGACAAAGAAAAATGTACTTAATAGTTCATGTGCTAAGATATATTGACTATGATTTCATCCTCTGACTTTAGGAAGGTAAAATGAATGCATCTTTCTGGTCACGGAAATGAGAAAATGTTCCTTCTGCTACTTACCCTCTGGCTGGTTCAAAGGCAAATCATGCATGATCTGGCTGGAGACTCATTGTTTCTAAGGAACCTATGGAGACACAATTTCCCTTTTGCTCTCAAAGAACCATAGGGGATGGTTATCACAAACTTTGTGCAACTGAAAAGAACAATAAATCAACACGAATTTATTGAATACTTGCTTTTTAAAGGCAATTTACTAGATAGCAGTAAATACTTGGGGGGGGTGTGATCTATGTTTCTAGTATTACATTATATATTTTAGAGAAAAGAGTCTAGACAAGTTTTATGAAAGCAGAATTTTTTTTTTTGAAATATACATACATATGTATTAAGTAGACAGGTTAAGTATAGATTGATTTGGAAGACAGGTTAAGTATGAATATATGGTATGGCCAAAAGTGTCTGTTTTTATGGACAAAGCCAAGGAGCTGTGAGGAGTCATCTTATAGCCCTGGCTGTTTATACCTCTTTAGGGTATGTATAGACTAGCATTAGGAGGCATCACTCTTACTAATAGGAACTTTGAGGGACTTACTTCTAAAGAACATTGATTTCAGAAGGAAACTTGTCAGGTTCTTTTAGATTCAGGAACATAATACTGTAGCAAGCCTAAGCAGAGCAGTGAAAATAAAATGTAGTCTGAACTTCTGATACAACTTCAAAATGATTCAAGTTTGGAGACCATAATTAATGAAAATCGTTTCACATAAAGAAGATAAAATAAATCTTAAGCAAAAGGTTGAATGCAAGATGGCAAAATGTTGAAAAAATTAAAAATTCACAAAAAACTCATGGAATTGTTAAATTACTAGTAATCCTTTCTTAAGATTATTTCTTCCTACATTGTTTTATTTGACTGATAACACATATAACAAACACACTTAGGTATTTTGGATTTCTTCATATATCAGGTCAAACAAAAATTCTTTGGATAAATAGTCACAATTACTCTGAAGACTGGCAACATTTATAAGGAAGCGAGGCAACTAAATAAAATAACCTTAGCTGAAAATCTAGTGTTTTGAAACCAAATAAGTTTATCAATAGAGAAAGAGAAATTGTTTTTATCATTAGTCTTCAAAAATGTGGCAACTTTGACAAGTGTCTTTTGTTAAAGGTCCTTCCCTTTTTTTTTAAATTTTGTTTTTAATGTTTATTTAATTTGAAAGAGAGCGAGTGCACACTAGTGGGGAAGGGGTGGAGAGAGGGAGAGAAAGAATCCCAAGCAGGCTTCACACTGTCAATGTAAAGCTCAATGCGGGCTCCAACCCATGAACGATGTGATCATGACCTGAGCTGAAATCAAGAGATGGACGCTTAACTGACCTTGCCACCCAAGTGTCCCACAGGTGTCTCTTTTGTATATACTTGTCTCTGTGTCTCTAATACCTTACAAGTACCCTTTCTACTGAAAAATCCTGGTTATCCCTAAGGCTCTGCTCATGTTTTGACTCCCTCATTTTTTTTTTTTAATCCTCTTGCCTTTTCTGGTATTTTGTATATCCATTCATTTGACATCTCTCTATTTTTGTTCTGAAACATATTGGTTATCTGTTGTATTTTTGTCTGCCCAGATTTGGCATTTCCCTTTGGAGTGGGAGAGTTATTCCTATCTTCTATAGCAAAAGCCTTGCCTCAGCTATTGAAACTGTAATTTAAAAATCCGTAATTTTAAATTTTTTTTGGATGTTGCAATGACAGAGGAAGTATTCACACATTTTAAGTAGTAGATAATTTAATAATTTAATAATCTAGCAAAGAGTTGGGCTGTGCCAGTGGCTGTTTATGTTTGTTCTTTGATGCCTAACTCATTGACAACCCTTTTCCTTTAAAGAAAGTGAACGTTATCCTCTAGAGGAAAGAGGAACTTGGGAGACAAAATTGATATAGGAAGATGGTTAATGATAGAGACTTGAAGTTGACAGACATAGGATGGAATTGTAGTTCTACTTACTAGTTGTATGAATGTGAATAATTTCCACATTAAATTGACAGTGAACTACCCTTTCATGACTTGCTTCTCTTTAAACCAAATCACGGGGTGCCTGGGTGGCTCAGTCGAAGCATCTGAATTCTGCTCAGGTCATAATCTCATGGTTTGTGTGTTTGAGCTCCATGTCAGGCTCATGCTGATGACTCAGAGCATGGAGCCTGCTTTGGGTTCTGTGTCTCCCTCTCTCTCTGCCCCTCCCCCACTTGTACTCTGTTTCTCTATCTCTCAAAAATAAATTTACAAACCTTTTAAAAAATTTTTTAAAAAAGGAAAAAAACCTCAAATCTCATCAAGTCAATTGATATGAAAAGATCCTCTTGTACTGCAAACTACTGAGGAAAACCATAGGCCTTTTTTTTTTAAATCAGGGAAGCATCAGCTATGTAACATCGGAAACATCTTAAAAATCCTGTTGGAATATGACTGCCCTTTTGACAAAAAAAAGTTCTACCCCTTATGAAGGCTCTCACACTTCTCTTGGTTTCCCTCAGTGGAGCTCTTTTTCAAATGGTTGCTTCTCTCTTCTCTTGAATCCTCTGAGTTCATTTTTTGTCCACTCATCTGTGTCTCTCCAATCTAATATAAACCGATTTTTTCTTTCTCTTGACTTCCCAATTCTACCTGGACTTCACCTCAACACTCAGCTCAGTGGAACAAAGCTGAGAGTCAAGCATCCTGTGGAAGGTTTTAAGGCAGCAAAGGAATCAGCCCCTTTAGGAAGAAGAATGGGGAGATGTAAATGCTTGTATATTTTTGTATCCCCTTACATTTAATCTTTTTTTAGTTTTAGTTACCTCATTTATAATGATAATAATAGAAAAAGACACACCTCCTAAGATTGTTATTAGGATTTTAAATGTGATAATGTATATAAAACACTTCATAGTTATCACACACACACACAAAGGATCAACAAATGTTTAATTTTATAATATCTCAGTCAACAGCGTCCACTGACTTGGTGGACATTTCCGGTCATAATATCCTGTTTCTTCTTGGCCTACTAAGATTGTTCCATGGACAAATCCTACTAATTTGATGGAAGCCATCTTCATTCTTTATCGAGAGCTTACTTTTATGTTTCTGGATTCTTGGTTTTTAACTAAAGGACATGTAGAGATTTAGCTCAAATGTTTTCCTAAGCCAAGTAGATGACCATGATTTCTTAAATGAAATGAGTCAAATTCTTTGAACAACGCAGCACAGTTGTGCCTCCCTCCTACAATCTGGGTTTTCTTATAATTACAATTAATTACTTTAATATGAAATAAAAACCTCAAACATGAATTCTTCCTCTTGGAAGGTATGTGAGTTTTGATATTCATTAGCTATGAGATCCTGGGGAGTTATTTAATATTTCATAGTTAATTTTCTATCTTGGATTGCCCTCAAGACTTGTGCATATCTAAGTTGGATACATGGATAAATGCTTCCATTTATAGTTTGCTAGCATGCTTCATTATACCATGCATTCTGATGTATTAACCTAGATTGTGCATCTAAGACAACGTAAATTCTAAGCATTTCTGTCTGTTGATTCAAAGTGGTTAACTCAATAAATATCTGCAGACTCAGTGACCATAGCTTCAGATGTTTTGGTAAGGTGAGCAAAGATTAAGTACACTGAAATATGTAGAAACTCCCAGAATTAACAATACCTTCTTGACATTACACATGTGCCAATGTGAATAGGTAATATATAATAAAAGTTCTATATTTCTTTTTTTCTATTTCAGAAGACAGATTTACTCAAATTTCATGGCTTGTATAGCTTGACAATTGTACTTGATAGATGATACATTTGATCATATTGCAAATATAGTTTCTCTACACTGATAACCTGAAATGAAATATCATTTCCTTCTAAATGAAAATAACTAAATATATCATTCATTGTAATTACTTAAGTACTTTAATAAGGCATGAAATCTATTATCCAGGTGCTCTAAGAATGAGACTCAAGGTTTAAATTCCCGATAGCCCAATATTTGATTATTTTAAAAACATTGTCTGATTGTAGCTCCAAAAAATATATAACTTGAAATCCTGATTTTTTTTCCATTTGTTGAGATATGGAATGCTGTTGTTTAAATAAAATGTAGCAAGCAAGTGAGAAATCACTCTTAATGTGAGTTAACCTAACAAATGTTGCTTAAATATCTCTTTAATAGTAAGATTAATTTTGCCATTTCTCAAGCAATTGTTCTAGGTAATATTAAACTTTTACATATTAAATGGAAACTCATAATGTTTAGATACATTTATTTCAAATAAACAAAAAGCACTAAGGCCAATGAAAGGAATTCTTGTTCTTTTTTGGCTTTCTGTGTTATTGATACACATTAGAGGTCAATTATATTTTAATTGGAAAAGATATATCAGAGAAGCACAAAAAGTGAGCTGAGTTCAAGCTTCTTTTTATTGC
Organism: Panthera pardus; assembly: GCF_024362965.1. Classification (NCBI taxonomy): domain Eukaryota; kingdom Metazoa; phylum Chordata; class Mammalia; order Carnivora; family Felidae; genus Panthera; species Panthera pardus. Next base: position 46,592,261 of record NW_026526666.1, on the reverse strand, counting down.
TTAAGTCTTGGTTAAATTACCTAGACTTACAAACCTTATGTACTTTGTCTTAAAATCTTTCAAAATTGGATTTAGTGGTGTCTGAAAATGGGAATAAGACAGTTTTGTCTGTTTTCAGATGCACGTGAGCATCAAATTATCCATGTAATGATTGACTTGATTAATCTGTTCTCCCACCATTAGTCAATTACTTATCTGCCTTCTGTAAATGATATTCTCCATCTCCAAAGATTTTAACTCTATAAACAGTGACCACACATGATATCTCAACACATTGAGCTGTGTGCTGCAAAGCAAATGAAGTGCTGAAAAAGCCCAAATAATAGAAAGTGGCATATAAAAACTCATTAGCAAGTATTTCCTGGCACTGGCTAGGTGTTGACTAGAATATTATTCTAATCAATCCTGGACTTTCAGATGTCACCTTAGGAGAGGAGAATTGTGGCACAGGAAATATATGTTATAATCTCATTTTTGAAAAGTAGATTCTTCTGGTTTGAGATATGCGATAATATATACCAAAGTGGTGAGGGAATTGGGTTTTCAGGTAAGCTTACTGGGTTTTGACTCTTAGTTCTGCCTACTGTCTGGCTATTCCATATTGGATAAATTGCTTTAACTTTATAAGGATAAGTTTCCTCATGTGTAGTGTAATGCATATGCCAAAGCTCAAAAGTAATGAAAGAAAGATATTTAGTATTAGTATATAAAGCATTTAATATTACTAAGTAAAATATTTAGTATACTGTACATTGTACATGGGAAAGTTAAAAAAGTAACTATTATTTATGTATTTATATATTATGTATTTATTTATTTAAATGTGATATGTTTTTCCCCTCTAATCTCTTTCTTCTAAGTAAATGTTGCAGGTTGGGCAAGCAGACTCTGACAAAGAGAATAGAGAATGGGAAGTTTAGGGGTGCCTGGGTAGCTCAGTCTGCTAAGCATCTGACTCTTCATTTCTGCTCAGGTCATGAGCTCATGGTTCCTGAGATCAAGCACCATGTCAGGCTCTGCACTGACAGTGGGGAGTCTGCATGGGATTCTCTCTCCTCTTCTCTCTCTGTCCCTCCCTTGCCCCCACTTGCATGTGTGCGCTCTCAAAATAAATAAACTTTAAAAAAAAGTAAGAAGTTTATTAGGAAGTACAGTTAGAATCAATACCTATATAGGAAAGGGACAGAAATAGGACAGGGCTGTGGGAAAGACTGGGTAGCAGGGTAGTCACAGCAAGGTTTCAGCCAACCCTATGGAGAGCTCTTCAGTTGGGATGGCCCATCAGAATTGTGTCTTGCTGCGGTGAGAGGCCTGGGTCTCTATTTTCCTATCAACCAAGTCATTGGACATACCATTCCTCAGGAAGGAGGCATGACTTTGAACAACACAGGTAGCATTCCCAGAAGCTGGAAGAATAAGTCTTCCTTAAGCTATGCACAGCATCCATTACAATAGTGTAATTCTTCATAGTGTGTTTTCCCAGTGCTTGTTCAAAAACTAAATGTGTGGGTATTTTTTTCTGTTTTACTTTTAGTGACTGTTGATGCTGTACTTCTTCTAGAATCAATTAAAAAGGTAAGTTTGCTAGTGGCAGACATTACAGAATTCCTGGAATCATTTACACTTTGACAACTTCTTTGCTTCTTGAATGTACTGGGTTTGGATGTGGGCTTACAGTTTTTTGAAGGGAACATATTTGGATAACTATGTGAGTTGTTAGTGTTGAAAGATAAGAAATACTCAACTGAAATGGACTTTGTAAAGTAAAAAAAAAAAAAGGCTAGCAGGTAGGTAAAATAATTAAAGAAAGGGATTATCCTCATTCAGTCTGGAAAAGAAACTTTGCTTAGAATCTTAGACCAGAGATTGGTCATCACAGTCATGTGCCAAAATGATAAAAATAGTTTACTTTTGTTTAATAACAAGTGGAAATTTGGCAACAATAAGGTAGGTTGTGTGTTCACAGAGACAAAAATGGGACAAACCAGAAGCCAAATTTTATTCTTTAGTATGATTTGGTTGCAGTGTTTTGGCAATATTAAGAGAAAAGAAATTTATTGGCAAGATACTTGTTTAAAAGACTTTGCCATATTCCAACGTGAGTTGGAAAACCAAGACACGGACATTTTTCATGACTCTGTGAAAGGATTTTGTGATCTTTCTCTGTAAAGGACAGCCATTAATGCAATTAACTTTCATGGCTCCTAATGTATTATTTCCTACTTTAAAATTTGAGTTCATCAGGGATGACTGTGACTGCTGTCTCAGACTCAGTAAGATGCACATTGCTAGATCAAATAATGGTAGACAGTGGGTAGTATCATGTGAGTCTTATGTAGAAGCTCTCTTTTGGTAAATGGTGTGCAAGTGAAGACAATTCCCAGAAGGTTGAGACAGTATCTCAGTAATCATTTATTTTGTTTGAATTAACTATGATTGGCCAAATTGAAACTGTATTCTGCTTATTCTATGTAAGTAAAAATCAAAGGGGTGTGTGTGTGTGTGTGTGTGTGTGTGTGTGTGTGTGTGAGAGAGAGAGAGAGAGAGAGAGAGAGAGAGAGAGAGAGAGAATATGGAAGTAAGTAACTGAGAGGGAAAAATTTTGATGTTCACTAGAATAAGACAAATTTGCATCTGTTTAGAATAATTTAAAACATGTTTCTTTACTAAAACAAGAGAATATAATTTATATGATTATAAAATAATTGGCCCCAATATGTCCAGCCTGAAATGAAAGAAAACCTTGTCTCCAAATAAAAGAATAAAGTGTGAGTATATATTTATGTTGTGTGTGTGTGTGTGCATGTATTCTCATAAATAAATTTTAGTCACAGAATAGCATTGCTTTTTACCTATTCATGTTACAATAGACCTTAGTATTTTTCATTTATTTAGTTGGCAATATATCTGTAGTCTTCATTACTGTGTACCATATTGGGAAAGTAGCTGTGCCATGTTGGTTGAATATAAATACGGACTTATTTTAGAAAAAGAATACCTAAGAATTTGGTAGCTGGCTTAATGTGTTAATGAGAATCCATATCTAAAGTAAAAATATATTTTTACAGCGGCTGTTAAACTTTTTAACCTATAGCAATGCTTCATTTGACTATAAACCTTAGTCCCTACGTAAATTCACACATTTTAGTAGTATCTTTATCTACAGGAAAAAAAATGACAGAATATTTTCTTTAATTAGTAAGTCAATTAGAAATTGATTATAACACTGTAGCCCCAATGCAAGTTTATTGTCACCATTCTGGCTTAGCAAGCTTGTTTGCTTCTTTATATGTTGCAGCAGTTCTTGATTTAATATTTGAAATTAATTTCTGAAACAGCTTTAGACAGGCTAAGCATTCAGCCTGTCGTTTTTCTAAATCTGATAGGATGGAATAATAAGTAGCTGAAATATTCTACAGCTATATTACAGGCTTCAGTGATCACAAGGGCCTATGATTCATTCCCAAAGCAAAGTTTGTTTCCTAATATGTCTGATATATTGCTTTTTATTGGCAATTTTCATATCTGAGTTGGTGACCCTGCCATTTATTTTTATTGTTATTATTCCCTTTTTATGGAGAAGATAAGATAACTAGTTCAAGTCCTCTGGTTGGTCATGTCTAAAGGCAGTTAGTAGTGTTGTTGCCCTCCTCTGCTGGATTCCTTTCATGCCAATCTTTTCTTGGTTACCTGATTTCTGAGCAGATGCTCTTTTCAATTTCATCTCATGTTAATTTTAAGTATTTATTCATCAAGTGTTTCCTTTCTCCAGTCAACTAAGAATAAGTTTTCATATTGCTTTCGTGGCAGCCATTGGATTGTTGACTCTTGAATTACATTTCTGTTTCCTTCAAAAGATTGTTAGCTCAAAGAGGGAAGGAGTTGTGCTTTTATCATCTCCACAGAACCAGAGTCTGAGAACAGAGCCCAGTATATTCTAAATACCCAGTAGCTTTTGATTGAAGGAGTAAGCAACAGAATATGACTGCATAATTAGGATTTTAGTGAACAGAAATGAAAGGGATAAAGACAGCAGAGACTGAAATGGTATTATTTTTGGTTTGGAGAGTATTACATAGGAAAAAGTTATCATTTTGGGTACATCAAGGTTTGCTATTATTTCTCTGTCTCTATGGATGAATTTTACTAGGCTATGCATTATGACACATGGAACAGGTAAAGTCACCAGAAGTCAGCATTTTCTGTCCTTTTAATTCTTCAAGAATGGCCATACACATGCATGTTTGATCTAATATTTTCTTCTCTCTTTTCCAAGACCCTTTCCTTTCTCCTGACTGAACTTTTAATTCTATAGCTTGTTTAAGCTGATCTCCATATTATGATGATTCTTTTTTATATCTTTTATTCAGCTTACTAAATCTACTTCTTATCCTCTACTCCTACCCTGTTCTAGCTTTTCTTGCTGTTTTTTTTTTCATTCTTTTAGTTTTAGCAAATGTACAACTCAAGTGTTGTTGCTGAGTAGCTACTCCACATCTCAAGATATGTTTTCAAACAAGGGAGGTCAAGGAGAGGACTCTCAAGACCACATATAATGGTACTATTGGTTCATTTGATGTGTAAGGCCTGCATTCTTGTGAAATAAATCCTATATGTGAATGTTTTTCCAGAATGTCTGAGTGTGTGATCCATGTTGATTAACACAGAACATATTTCTTTAGTCCTGACATTTTGTGCTAAACCAGTGTTAATCCTTCAAAAAGTACAGGAATGATCAGAAAATGAGGAATACAAAACCAATTTATATGTACTGTTTGTAGCAACTAATGAACAAGATCTTATATGACCTTCTGAATAGAAGTGAAATGCTCATGAGTATGACCACTGAAGTCAGAACACCTGAGAGCATCTTTCAGCTATGCTATTTGCTGGTTGACCATTGGCAAGGTGCTTACTTTCCCTGTATCTCATTTGCTTTCATAGGATTATGGAGAAGATCAAATATGTAAATGTATATGAATTTCTTTACTCTTACACAGAAAGTACTCAATTAAATATGAGGTTTTTTTTTATTATTACTATTATTGCTTTTACTATTGCAAAGTGTCCTTGATCTGTTCTCTAGACTTGTTCTTAAGGAAGTTCCTAGACCAACCATAATGGCATTGGTGAAAATTACTCTTGTAATTCCAAAGACAACTTCCAAACTATAGTTTAACAACTGTGCTCTCATATTGTTAAAAAAATGATGTTTCTGAAATAAGATATCTTCAGCAAAAGCCAAGATATGAAGTAATTAAAGGAGTTTGTCTTCGTGGCCCAAACTGCTTCAAAAATTTACCTTTTCAGGGTGCCTGGGTGGCTTAGTCCATTAAGCATCTGACTTTGGTTCAGGTCATAACTCATGGTTCATGGGTTTGTGCCCTGTGTCAGGCTCTGAGCTGTTAGCACAGCCTGCTTCAAATTCTGTATCTACCTCTCTCTGCAGCTCCACTTGTGCTCTCTCTCAAAAATAAATAAATAAATATTTTAAAAACAATGACCTATAAAAATTGTTATAAAAATTACCTTTTCAACAAAAGGAATTTGTTTTTCTGTTCCTTGGATATAATTGGTAATTTTAGCAGATGAATATCCCACTTACTCACGCTACCCTAATTTAGTCTAATCCTATGCCATTAAAATTAACACCTCTGTAACAGTTGTAAAGCCCATTAATTCCAAGGAGGACCCCGACACTGGTGATCTCTATCCTTGCCTCTACTTGTGAGGATGAAAGCTGTAGTCTGTAAGTCAGTTTTCTAGGCATGAATACACTGGAAGAAGAGGTCCAAGCACTGGTGAGATTACTCTTTTATGTACAGTCTATGTAGCATTCATTCCATTCTTTCTCATATAGTAACAGCTTTGTTTAGGGTGGGATTGATTATACTTCTTTTTTTTTTCTCATGTTTATTTATTTTTGAGAGAGACAGAGACAGAATGCGAGCAGGTTAGGGGCAGAGAGAGAGGGAGACACAGAATCCTAAGCAGGCTCCAGGCTCTGAGCTGTCAGCACAGAGCCCCACACGGGGCTCGAACTCAGGAGCTGTGAGATCATGACCGGAACTGAAGTCAGACGTTCAACCAACTGAGACACCCAGGTGCCCTGATTATACTTCTAACATAACTGATAGGCTTCTAGTTATTTAAGTCAATCAATATTGTCCTATTCACCTTTATACAATGTTTCAGACAACCCAGGTCTGAGCCCATCAGAACATGACACTCCTCTCAACACAGGAATCTATTTAGAATTGTTTCAACTAATAGGAAAGTTAGATATTTATTCGGTGATCTTGAGATGATATTCTTTATCCTACTGAATGAGAATGTGGCAACTGCTGGCATCCACACAAGGACTCAGAGGGGAGCCAACTTTAGAATGAATCCATCTCTATTTATGGTAAAACTAAGTCTGAAAAAACTGGATCCTTGATGACCTTCTTGAACTACTAGACCTTCAAGTTTTATAAGCCAATGATTTCCCTTTATTGTTTAAGTCACTTGGAATGAGTATTTCCTTTATAACCCAAGCAGTCAAACTGATATGCTTTCTATGGGTGATGTGTGTATAAACTCATCACTCAAGACCACTGCACAGTCACTATTCTATAAGTCAGAAAACTAAATGACAAGAGAATGCCCCCTACTTTAGAAACTCTTGTGCCTGAGAACTTAGAAGGTATTTTTACTACTACAATAGCTAACTAACATAACTTTGTTTAGCAACTGGCCTGTGAATATACAGAGAATTGTTTGAATGAGAACCAGAGACATTTTGAGACAAGCCCAAGGTCCTCAAAGTCATGCTAAATCAAGACAGCCTGGGATATGTCCCAGTCAGGTAAAATGTCCTCCAAATACAGAAACTTTGCAACAACACCACATTTCTAGGACTCAAGTCTATTTTAGAATCGTAAATTTGGTTCACAGGGACTATTTGTGGCACATAAAACCAGGCATAGTAAACTATCTCTGCTCAAGGCCCTCTGCTGGCCTTCTTCACTCAAAGAAAGCAGTAGCCCTTTAAATTATCTGTAGGGGCACCTGGGTGGCTTAGTCGGTTAAGCGTCCGACTTCAGATCAGGTCATGATCTCACAGTTGTGAGTTCAAGCCCCGTGTGGGGCTCTGTGCTGACAGCTTAGACCCTGGAGCCTGCTTTGGATTCTGTGTCTACCTCTCTCCCTTCCCCCTGCCCTGCTCACATCCTGTCTCTGTCTCTCAAAAAGTGAATAAAGGTTAAAAAAAATGATCTGTAAAATACTACATAATCTAATCCTCATTTAAATCTCTAAATTCATCTGCCAGCACTCCTCCCCTTATTCCTTACCTCCAATCTTGGTGGCCACTTTTCTTTTCTAGCAACACTGCTGCATATCCTTTGCACTGGTTGCTCCTCTACCTAGAAGGTCCTTCCCACCAAGGATCTTAACTGATTGTCTCTTAACTCTCTGCCGATGTCATTTTCACATTCACTTTTCCTTGGCTAATTCTTAAAAAGAGCAAATACTTCACGTACCACCCCCCAGTCTCCCTCTCCACCATACATATGCCATCCTCTTCATGTTTCTGATTTATACCATCCCTAGTGCTTAGTATCTAACATAGACATTTTTAAATTAATGGTCTTGTTTATTGTTTATTTCCTCGTTAAAATACGATTTCCATGGTACAAAAGCGAAGATGGTATTGGATTTACTTACCCTCACTTACTTAACAACTATAAAATTGGACAAAATATCTGAACAGTGGACTTCAAGCATTGGGTAACAGGCAGCACAAGATGGTGAAAGAAAGAAAACATGTGATATGAGCGTAATGTTTTACCCTGCTTTCTGTGTGGGACACTTCCCTACACAGTATAAGGAGTTGGAGCCCTCGAGTGGAAAGTGCAATCAGGGGATGCTGAGTTAGCTGAGATTTGCAGGCAAGGTACTAAAAAGCGGAGAACTTGTAAGAAATGGACTAAAAGGCCAGTAAAATAAAAAGAAAGAAAGACTCATTGTGTCTCTAAGAACGAAGTTCTGTTGAACTCTAAGAACGATGGCTGAATTCTCAGTAGCAATGGTGGAAGCCAGGAGATAAAGAAACCTCATTATTAAAGTACAAAAGAAGAGAGAGAGGAGAGAAAAGAAAAAAAGATTAAGCTAGAATTCTGTATCCAATGAAGATATGCTTCATAAATAAGACCCAATTAAGGGTATTTTCAAATAAAACCAACAGCTGACAAATAGACATTGTTTAGAAGTATATACATGGAATTGAAGCCAGGACAGATTATACATTTGCCCTCTGTAATATAAAAGACTCACTAAGTCTCAGTCTATTTCAAAATAAAAATTTGTAGTATGTTTTGAACAAAAATTATTGGAAATCAAGGAAATAAGGTATCTCAAAAAATTCCCGAATATTTTGAAATTAACATAATTCAAAATAGCTCAGGGGTCAAAGAATAATTTGTAAAAAAATTAGAAAATAATTCTAAAGTTGGTGACACAATGTATCTAAATTTATGTGATGTAGCTAAAGCAGTGTATAAAGAAAAATTCATAAATTTAAATACATACAATCAAAAAGTATAAAGGCTGAAAATCAATGATCTGGAGTTATATTTCGAGGAACCAAAAAATTAAAAGCAGTTTAGATCCAAATTAGACAAAAAAGATATAGTAAGGATAAGATTAGAAATAAATGAAATATAAAATAAAAAATAGAGAAAAGTAAATCCCAGAACTAATTATAAGAAAAGATGAATAATGCTGACAAAACTTATCATCAGCAAGATTAAGACAAAAAGAGAGAAAACACTAAAGGTCCTATGGACAATGAAAATTATAGATAAATATTGTAAACAACTTAATGTTAATAGATTTGACAATTTTACTCTATAGAATGATTCCTTGGAAAACACAACTATCCAAACTGGCAAAAAGCTACACATATAATCTATTAAACAGGAGTTGAATATTATTGAAATACACACAAAGAAAACTACAGGTCCTGTTGGTTTCACTAGTGAATTCCACCAAATATTTAAAGAAATATCAATTATGCACAAACTTTCAGAAAATGGAAAGCAGATACTTCTGATTATTTATAAAGTTAAGATAACTTTATGCAAGTTTCTTGCTTTTTCCATACCTTGTTTTTCTTAATCAGAAAATGGAACATTGGTATCTCACAGAATTCTTGGGAAGATCAAAGAAATAGCATGTACACTATGATTGTCATATATTTCTGGGACATGGTGCCGTTTAATTTGAATTGTTTTCTGCAAGTCTATTTCAGAGGGAAGAATGAGATATAGGGAAACAGTATCCATATTATAGCTTTTCTTTCAAAATTCTGGTAGACATTTGACAACTGAATACAATTTTTTTTTTGTACATTCAGGATAGCTCTGTTCTCTTTAGAAACACTAAGAAAAATGTTTTACAAAAATTTTGCTATCTACAGTTTCTTTTCTATAACTATGAAGAAGCATCTTTTTCTAACCTGTCTTTGCTTGCTTCTTTCAAGAATATATTTAATTATATTAATTTTTCCTTAAGATATTGATGTTTGGTTTGTAGTCATTCAGGCTCCTACTGATTTTACTTCTGGTCAGGTTTTCATTCATGGTTTTACTCCTGTTATGATTAACATAAATAGTTCAGAGGTTTTAGCATATGTAGTTCCTAGATTTTCTTTACTGTTCTTTCTTCTCTCATATATCGATAGAAGGAGTAACTCTTGTGTAAATCACAATGTGCTTTTGCTTGGTTTGTATTTTTCTTAATTATTTTTAATCGCTTTTGAGCTGGGACAAACACACTCATGTACCTACATGGAGAGAGAGAAACTTTAAAGTTCCAGCAATTTTATATTGACACATGGGAAACACTAGGACTCCAAATTACATGCAAAATACCCACTACTGCTGAAATTCTTTGAATATAGGTATAGTGAACTCATTCCAGAACAGTAGACTCTATAGCTGGCTTCTCGTCTCTACACTAACAAAGAAAAATTGAATACACACACACACACACACACATATAAATTCAGTTTGTGTCTTACTTAAGTTATATTTTTATAGACATGATGGTTTCCTTGGTAATTTTCTCCAAGTTTCCTGAAATCTCAAAAGCATTGAAAAGAGATATTAACATTTGTTTCTTCCATAGGTGGGGGGTGGGGGGGAAACTGTATGGCTTAAATAAGTTGTGTCTCTCTAAGATTGATATTATTGCCTTGTTTGCTAATAATTTTTTTCATGAGGTTATGTGGAAGGGACAATGAACCTGAAATTTCACCAAAATTGAGAGAAGGTAGCCAGTAATGTGCCTTTTCATATTTGATTTCATCTTCAAAACACAACTTAAAGACATGTTATTGACAACTTTATAGCAGAAGAAAGGAGTACAGAGAAGTCGGTCCACTTACTTAAAATCACACAGCCTTAAAGGGCAGGATCAGGGTTCAATGTCAGGCCTTTTGACTTTGGAGTTTATAATTTTTTCCTTTAAATCACTACTTGTTTGAAGGACTTTGAACAAATGATACTGTATTGTAGTAAACCCAGCAATAACACTTTGTTTCATGCTGTGTCAAATGACTATATTTGTGATATATAAAACAACATGACATACTGTCATATAGTCATTTTAAAATATTTTTAAAGCCACCACAAAATTGCTTTTCATAATTTCCGTTGTGAATAAGGGCAACAGAGTTAACTCTTGAAGTGTTAAATTATATGTGTACCCATGCTGTGTGTATATTCATGTAAAATCTATTTTATGTAAAATAGATAATATGTACATCTAATACTTTTCAAATGCCATTGTTTTTAGTAGATTGAACTGTCATCTGCAAAAACTCTTACTCCAGTATCACAAACAGCTACACTATGTTTTTCTGACAAGCTGTATTTTTATTTTATGCTTCATTCTTGAAGCTTCAAAAATTGATACCAATTCTTTTCAAGACAATATGTTCAACACAGTGGGGCAAACATTACTTTTTCTTGTAGTACAGAGTAGAAGAATTCCAAGTGATAGAGTTCTAATATAAACTTTATCTCCACTCATAACTCAGAAGCATGTAGAATACCTTGATAGTTGTGCAACCTTATTAGATTTCAGTCTTAAATTATTATGCTATATATCCATGAATGCATTTATATTTGGGAAGTACATTCTCCTGTTTATCATTCAAGTTTTTAAATATTTCATTTCTACTTCAAGTCTCTTGAAGAAATCTCTCTTAATTTTGTATATGTATGTATACATACATGTACACATACAAGTAATTATCATCTTGGACAAAGCAGTGTTTTATGGAGGTTTTAACTATTTTTTTAACTACTTTTCACTCTAGCTACCTGGAAAAAATCATCTATGGCTTTACTTTTGTTACTCAGTCTAATCTTATGTAATGCTAATAACCCAAATGCAAACTGAAAAATCTCTGAATAATAAATAACGAACATAAGTAGAGACTACAGGAAATTAAAAATGGGTACTTATGAAAATGTACATTATTTTTTCATTAACATCTCTGTGTACATTAAACAAATGTATAGCCATCCATACATTTATATTATATATACATGTACATATTAGCTATGAAGGCTAATATTTATGAAGCAGTTACTATGTCACTGATAAAATTCAGACTATGTGGAGCCAGAAGCTTGTATAATTGGAAAAATTTCAATAAGAAAATAATACAAAACAGCAAATGAAAACTAAAGTATGGAAGTGAATATTTACTTATAATACAAAAGTAACTCATTAGCAGTTACACATTTTAAAAATTGAACAAATATACAAGTTGCCTAATCCAGAAAAAAATAATACATTTATTAAACTTCTCCATAATTCTATTTTTATGGTTACATGTTATTTGAGCATCTCTTCACATAGTACTGGTTTTGTAGGGACGCCTGGGTGGCTCAGTGGTTAAGCATCCCACTCTTGACTAAGGTTCAGGTCATCATCTCACTGTTCAAGAGATTAAACCCCATACTGGGCTCTACACAGTGTGGAGGCTGCTTAGATTCTCTCTCTCTCCTCTCTCTGCCTCTTCCCCAGCTTACTCTTTCTCTCTCTCTCCCTCTCTCTCTCTCTCTCTCTCTCTCTTTCAAAATACATAAATAAACATTAAAAACATGATTTTGTCATTTGTTTTTTAGTTATAAAGATAAGTCAGTCTCTCCACTGTCTGGGTAGATTATTATTATTATTTAATGGATAGTTTTGAAGAGATTTAGCCTCACATTTTTTTCTGTGGTAATGCCATGTAACTTTTTGGATTGTTGTCAAATTTGGAAAAGCTTTTTCAAGTTTCTTTCATATGTTACTGTAAGATTTTAGAGTATATTATTTACTCTTTTGCAGTGACTCATCTTCAATACTTTGAATTGACAATATTCATTAAACAATTTATCATCCAATGTCTCCTCATTCTAGGGGCTCATAATGAATATGTTATCTTTGTCAGTGTCAGTATTTTATGTCAAATCAGTAAAAAATTTAAATGTTCTCCAATGTGAAAAAGCTTTATTAGACTATTTGAGTAAGTCAAGACTATATTACTTTATTCAAATGTATCTTCCACTTAATAAATCACTAATTTCAAAATGTTCTAAAAAAATATTGCACTTCACTTCTCATTGCTTGAATAATTTCTCCTGATTTCATATAACACATGCAGAAATCATTTTATTGTATAGTCCACTTATAATTTTATATCCTGCTTTGTTAAGTGTATTTCTGACAGGAAAAAAAAATCCATTTTGACATAGCGTCTAAAATTTGAATTCTCTGCTTATTGTACATGTTTCGTCATTGGAAGAATTATTCACTGATTTGCTTCTGGCTAATACATTTCAATTTTCATTTTTCCTCCACTCTCCACATGCTTCTGTTGCAGATGCCAGAGGATATTTTCCTTATTGGGACTCAACCTCTGGCCCTACTTCTTTAGGTCAAAATGCTGGGTTAGATTTCAGAGTGATCAGTACCAAGAGTTTTCCTTGAAGCTGTTTCCATATTTCCGTGACAAATATATCTACCATGACTTCTGTGACTAGTAATATCACTCTATAGAAAACAACTACAGATCACAAGAGAATATCCTATGGAAACCAAGCACATTAATTAATAATCTCAACAGCCTTCTATCAAAATCTCCTAAAAAGTAGTTGTCACTCTAATACTTATCATAAAAAAGGGAAAGAATAATGCAGGAGAAGACAGTGTGTGAAAAGCTATTGGTCTTCATTAACTGTAGGGAAAATTTATTTAAATATGTTTTTCCAAAAATCATGGTCATTGGAGCACATTGCAGGGACTCTTGAAAGGACTTGGTGCATACTTATTTTCATGTTAATATTACCCCTGGTGCTAAGTATTTCACATAGATTATTTGATCCAAGAATAATACAATTTTTTTTAGGTATACACCATTTTAGCTTCATTTTACAGAGAACAAAACAAAGAAAGGGATTGAGATTATAGCTAAAACCCAGGCAATCTGAGTCAGAAGTTTGACTTCTTATCCCACTGAGGCATTTTTACTTAGATAGGGAAAAACGACTTCAGAACATGCCAGTGTCTAAGATGGGTCTTGCAACTGATCAACTTACCTAGTGATTGTGTTAAGATTTATTTAGATTTCTATTCTCTTCACTCACAAAATTGAATGGTGTATAAACGCTGACTTGGTCTTATCCTAGAGCATCCTTTTATCACTAGCAGGGATAAGATTCAGAAAAGTGATAGAAACAAAGCTAACTCAGTGACTAACAGAACAAATGTTAAGATGCATTTTGGCATATATAACAATTAAAATAAAAGAATTACAGCTACATGCATGGCCATCTAATGAAGACAATATTCATCATTAAAAAACAAGTTGAAGTTTGTACACAGTATGATTCTACTCATACAAAGTTCAAAATAGACTGTGTGTGTGTGTGTGTGTGTGTGTGTGTGTGTGTGTGAAGCACCTGAGAAAATGAAAGTGATAATCACAAAATTCAGGATAGTGGTCACCATAGGTGGTGTGATTGGTGGAGTCAGGAGAAGAGAACCACAGAAGGGCACAAGGGAAACCATGGGAGGTATTGGTGATGTCTATTTTATTGTCCTTTGTTATGCCTTAGAAATATATTTTAAATCTCTTAGCTATTAAATATTTAATTAAAGCAATCAATACATTTCAATGGGATATGAAATAACCAGGTAGGTAATGAAATAATTTCAAGCTGGGAATGACCAAGCCAAAGAACTGTAGACAGGAATGGAAGAATTAGATAAAATTAGAGGCTTGAAAGAAAGTGTTCAAGCTGGGCATTGTTATTCTGAGGATGGCTTCATGTACAAGCACATCTAAATGTAGGTCAGAATTTGAGAGAGTGGACTCATTAAAAAGGCCAAGTGAGGTAAAAATATCAATGGCCAGTGTCCCAAATGAGTCAAATATCCTTACTACAGAATGAAATAAGAATGGCTCAAAGATTAGTACTGTCTGAGTGGCAATGTTGGAGAGAAATCTTGGGAGCTAGAGGGCTGATATTGCAATGTGTGGCAGCATTTTAGTCATTTTTAGCAGATATATATCAAAGTTATACTGTAGGCAAGAAATTGTGCCAGGTCCTGTACTAAGATTTTGAGGAAACAGCCACATGGACCTGTGATTGTTAAGAGCATGAACTCTGTTGCCTTTCAGGAGATATGCTTCCTAGGAGGTGGAGAACAAAATCAAAACTCAGTTTCTGAAATACCGGGTCAGGTAAATCCAGTTTGGCCAGAGTGAGTTATGGGCTAGAGATCCCAATTGCCTAAGAGCTGTTACTTAAGACCTCAGCAGTTGAGGACTTGGGATTGAAGCTGGAATTCTAGGCATTAGTGAAGCAGAGTAAGGTTAGAGAAAGGAACAGCAGCAAAATTATAATCGAAGAAGGGAAACTTCAATATTGAGTTGGTAAACAGAAGACTGAAGGATGATTTCCTCTAGGGTTAAAACAAAGTAGAATAGGTCATCATAAAAGACATGTAGGAATAAAAAGATTTTCTTTGCAGAAATTAATTCCTCATGCATATTCATATGTGGATGCGTGTGTTGTGTAGTAATGAGAGTAAGGATAATGTAAGGAGTAAGGAGGGTAGAGAGAATATTAAGAGTGGGTTGAAACCCATTTGGTTTAAAAAAAGATAAAACTTTGAATTTAAGTTTAGAGAATAAACTTTAGAGGTATTAGAAGTCAAAGATTCGTTTAACAGTACTTCATGCAAAATGAGCCAGATATTTTAAGTGAATTGCAAGTTTGAAACCGTATTTTATTCAAAAACCAGTGAGATCAGGTCCTCAGTGTCAGTGGTCACATTTGCCTCTGTGATTCTATAGATTTTTCTCCTTATGACTGTTAAAATAGGATCCCTTTTTATGTTGTTAATATATTAAATTTTCATCTGTTTCAGTGGTCTGTGAGACAATATAGTAATCTAGCATAGTTTCTGGTGCATAATGTGCTAATATTTTATTTGTACTTTCTTGTCTACTTTCCATTTTTCTCTTTTTTTTTTAATTTTTGTTTAAATTCCAGTTAGTTAACATAACTGTAATATTACTTTCAGGTGTACAATATAGTGAGTGATTCAACACTTCCATACAACACCTGCTGCTCTCCATCTTTCTCTGTCTTGCTCTGTGCCCAGCGAGGTTGATCTTTATGGCCTGCATCAATAAGCATTCTGCTTCTGGCATCTGGTTGCATTTGACTAACAAGTGGTTCAAAGGTAGGGTGATAGTGTGAATAGGGCATTTCATTGCTTAACTCCCTCCAGCTGGGCCACTTTGGTCTCTACAAAAGGCCACGGCTCTGCCAAGGAATCCTCCTATAACTGTCCACTGGGTGACAGTAAACACTCCCTCTCTTGCCAGTTCAGGCCTAAGGGAGGTGGTAGGTCTTCTCACTACAAGACCCAGAGTTCTTGACCCATTCTTCTGGGTTATCCATAACTCTGCCCACATTTTGTAATGGTCCCTTGAATAAACTCCTCAGTTACATGCTTGAGTGATATTTATTTTTTCCAGAACCCTATTTGGTACACAAAGTACAGAGAAGTTATTATCTAAATAAATTTTGCTTTTCAGATTGAATGAGATGCACTCCCTCTTTATCTGCATTGGTTAACCCCACCTAAGATAATTATTATGTTCTAGGGATTTATTTCAACAGGAAAGATATGTAGCATGGTGGGTAAAAGCATAAATCCCAGGGCTCCTGACTGACACACCAAAAGTACAGACAGAATTTTACTTACTTTTATTTATATCCCCTCAGTAGAGGCAAAATATTTTTAGTGATTATAATTATCCAGTGATAAAATAGCAACTTTTTGATGTAATGTACATCTTTCCACTGGAAATGTGCAAGCAGAGGCCCAATCACAATTGTTAGAGATGTCTGAGGAATATTCCCATTTTATTTTATTTTTTCCCCATTTTAGATACAAGGTGAACTTTGTGAGTTCTCAGATCTCTTATTACTCTTTTTTCCTTTTTATTTTTTGGGGGATCATTTGTAAGTTTCTAGAACAGATTACCAAAATGTAGGAACATGTTCTTAGTAATCCTAATCATGACCTGATATAAATTGAACCTTTTGAGCATATACCTCTAATTTCCAGGGTACAAATCTGCAAGTTAGGGATAGTACAATATCTCATTCTTTTTCATACTATTTTTATTCTTTAAAAAAACCTTAATAGACTATCACATTTTATTAGAAGAACATAAACACCAAAATACTTAGAACTCTTCAGGTATTAAAGGAGAAGGAAAAGAAGAAACATGATGTTGTGTATGTGTGTATGTGTGTGTGTATCTATATATATCTATATATATCTATATATATATATACATATATATACTTATATATACATCTCAGATGCATAGTGATTTTATTAATTTGGATTTTAATTATATACAGTTTTTTTCTTTAAAATGTGGCCTTGTATCCAATTTTTAAAACTCCATATGCCAAATCCAAGATGCATAGAATGCAGCATATGTTCTGAGCAAGTATATTTCTAACCTAATGATTTAGGAAGGAAACTTGCTTTCTCATGCTGTCAAAAGAAGCATTTTTTTTTTCTGGCCTTATGAAGTGAATTTATGCAAGAATCCAGTATCACCTAAGTCACTGGGGCATGCTGCCATCAAGTTGAAAATCATATTTTACACAATAGTGCTTTCTCTCAAACAAGGAGAAAACAATGAGCTCACCTAACATCATGGGGAGAGTCTTAAGAAATGCTATCAGTGAAAGAGATCAGGGTCGGCCTAGTTGTAGTTATAAAACCTATCACCTCTTAACCATCCCAAGTGTCAAAAATCAAGAGAAAGTAGATGGCTTTACCTCTAGAGCTAGGATGAACTTTTCAACAGTATGGTTCTCTTTGCCTTTATGAAACCCACGTCTGAGATAGCTGGAATTGCAATCTTTTTAAACTAAAGTATCTCCTTTCATTATTTAACTCAAAGGCCCTGAAAAGACAGTCTTGTGTGATATGTTCTCTGTGAGTGCTAATTTATGATTGGCGCTCTGATGGAAAGCTGTCAGGTGGCCTTCTTTCTCCCTACTTTGTCTACGTTGATTTATTGGTGGGAGGAAGATGCAATTGCGGTGGCAACTTTTTCCATTTAGGCTTCACAGATACAGGGCACACGATTTCCAGTGATTAAACAGAATGTACCTGACAGACTGCTGGCCGGCGGGCTTTCATTACTGAATCATGGAGAGGAGATGACACCATATTTAATGGCATTGGCTTTTTCTTTCCTGGATATTTAGGTCACCAGGTGAGTACAATTTTGCAGCTCCAACCTTATCCCCATTTGAACATGCGGAAATCTAATTTGACGCCCCAAATGACACGCCTTGATTGGCAGCTTTAGTTTCAGAGTGATGGATAATCAAAACGAGTGGTCCCCGACAAGTCAACTGTGCTGGAATAGATATGCAGGAAAAGCTTCAAGTACTTGTCCAGCTCTGCCTCATGCTTGCTGGGAATAAATATTGTGTTTAATTATTTTTCACAGAAGAAAATGGGTCAGACAGATTTTAGCACATGGTCAACTAGGGTGGGCTTAACAATAGACCTTCTGTCCATCCCTATCTCTCAATCCATTTGTGTTTCTGCCTAAGTGCTTTTAGTTACTGGCAGAGCCAAAAAGGTCTTGGTCTAAGATGAAGAGAGGCAGAATTTAGGGGCACATGTCTATGGCAATTTAATTTGACTTGAGTTTAGTCAATGTAATATGAACAAAGATCGCAGGAAATGAATTCAAGGAAAGTGATCTCTGAGTTCCTGTCGCTGCCTTCACCTCCATTGCTCAATAAACCTACACTACAAAACTTTAGATATATAACTTTAAGGTGCTTTGCTTGATAATTAGAATTAACATTTTTTGACTACTTGTAGCTGATCAAGGATTTTCTCAGGCAGCTAGTAACAGAGATTCTAGGCAAGTAGGCCTTTTTCTTCTTTACAACAGAGTAGGAATTTTGAAAGGTGATTGAATTAGGGGCACCTGGGTGGCTCAGTCGGTTGAGCATCAGACTTCGGCTCAGGTTATGATCTCACAGTTGGTGGGTTGGAGCCCCGCATTGGACTCTGTGATGACAGCTCTGTGCCTGGATCCTGCTTCAGATTCTGTGTCTCCCTCTCTCTCTCTGCTCCTACCCTCCTCATGCTCTGTCTTTTTCTCTCAAAAATGAAGAAACATTTAAAAAATTGTTAAATGCACATGTTTTAGCCATTGTAATTCAACAATATGATTCAACTCAGACTTTCTAGGCATCTGCTATGTGTAAGTTCTCTGCAAGGTATGGAAATAAAGAAAACAATCTTAACTAGATAGAGTTGTTTTTTTCAAAGAGAGGGTTAAAAATTGTAGTACAAAAAGAGAATTCTATTGGTCCTATGCTAAATACATACCCCACATGCTATGTTATCAAAGAGTAGAAAAAATTATTTTTATACATCTACACACCGAGTCTCCTCAAATCATTCTTTTCTGTGAATATCGAGACAAATTCTACAGAGGAAATATAATTTAGCTGAGGCTAGAGAAAAATAAGACTATGTAGAGACATTAAGGTGATTTTAATTTATGGAAAAGTAGCCAGGTCACAATGATTAACTGAAATACTCTGATAGTAATATGCACAATATATATACATACATACACACAATACAAATATAGGTTTATATGAAAATTCTCCTCACATCAATCCATCTGAAGAGGTATATAGTTAAACACCATGGATATTTTCTTCAAAGGACTTAGTCATCTAAGAATAAATATAATTATATTCAGTAGAAGTAATATTTATCATTTCAAATCTAGTTTTCACAAAGGGAAGTAGACATCTGGACAAAGGTAAATGAAACAGTATCTTCAGTGCAAAAATGGGTCCTGGCTTCATGTTTCTAAGTTATATTTAATTAGAACAGGAGAATTAGGGGGATTTATGACTTTCAAAATTAACCTATCTGTTCTTATATCTGTATCTTATATCTGTTGAACTAATAAAGAATAAATTCTTTTGAAACATGCCAGCTTTCTATTAAAGCCATGTTCAATCTAAGGCATGGTGTGATTAGTCCCTAGTTAAGTAGCAGGAGAGAAATGCTAAGGATGAAGAAGCTTAACTTAGAGCTAAACTGATAGTTAGGAAAATATCTTTTATACAATGCCCCTTTATCTATTTTAATATTAGCTTAGCTAGACTTCTATAGCACAGAGGACAGAACCAACTATCAGTGCTCAGTGCTCAAAATCTACCCCAAAAGGAGGGTGAAGGATTGGGATGAGAATATTAAGGAACAGAACAACGTTGCCTGGCTTTGGCTCTTAATTAAACAAATTAAAAAAGAAAGAAAATTTGCACCTAACTTTAGGTTAAATACAGAGTAATTTGTGCAGGAGACTATTAGTTTAGATAGCATTTATTTTTAACTTGCTGCCAAGACTTCCCACACTGAATAAAGCTCTTCAAATATAGGCACATACACAAGATTTGAAGAATGAATATGAGACCCAAGAACATATGGGATGAATAACTTGAAAGCAGCCTTACTGAGTTACACACAGAAGTCCAATGAGAGAAGGAGAGAGAGAGAGACAGAGAAGGTCATGGGACATGCAAAGTCCTTGTTATAATAGGGTCACATCATACAGGAAGCTCAGAAACATCACACAGAAGAGACCGGGCAGTAATACACCCACCAATATAAGGTAACCATTCTCAAGGACCAGATGAGTAGTCTCCCTTCCCATGAAGGGACAAATTGGACAAATGTCACATCTAGGGCAGGATAAAAGTCCCAAATAGGACTGTTTTTAACTGAAATGCCTAATAAATGATAATGACTGAGTTTTCCCAGAAGTTACCATTTGACACAGAAATTGAGTTCTATAAAAATGAAGTTTTATATTTTTGCATGGCTGACTTTGTGTTCCTGGGATTCCTGACCCATATTTCCTGAGGCAGAAAATGCTATTACCCAGTAACTTTTCTCCCTTTTGGAGAAACCAAATTCTTGTGCGTTGATTAAGGATTAGTAAATGTAAGGGTGCTTGGGTGGCTCAGTAGGTTGAGTGCCTGACTCTTGATTTGAGCTCAGGTCATGATCCCAGGACCGTGATTGAGCCTCATGTCCAGCTCCACACTGAGCATGTAGTCTGCTTGGGAGATTCTCTCTCCCTCTGCCCCTCCCCAGCCCATGCATGCTCTCTCTCAAATATTTTTTAAAAAGATAAGTGATTCTATAAACATTCACGGAGGAATTAAACATTTATTCATATCTACTTATATGACATGAACATTTATTCATATCTACTTATATTGCTACCAAATGTTAGGTAGACAGCACTGTTTTTGTATAAAGGATTGACTCTGATTTTTGTTTATTTTTCAAAGTTTTTATTTATTGCTTTTGACAGAAAGGGAGAGGAAAGAGGCAGAGAGACAGGGAGAGAGAAAGAATCCCAAGCAGCCTCCATGTTGTCAGGGCAGAGCCCTACACAGTGCCTGAACTCACAGAACCATGAGATAATGACCTGAGCCGAAATCAAGAGTCACACGCTTAACCTGACTGAGCCACCCAGGCCCCTGATTTTTGTTCATTTTAGTAATTATTTTCAGAGTACAGTTGACTCTTGAACAATATGGGTTTCAAATGTTTGGGTGGACTTTTTTCAATAAATACAGTACAGTACTGTAAATGTATTTTCCTTTTTTATGATATTATTAACATTTTTTTCTAGCTTACTTTAAAAATACAGTATATAATATGTATATGAAATAAAAAATATGTGCTAAGTTGCTCTTTGTGTTTATGCTGTTTATGTTGATAAGGCTGCTCAACTGTAGGCTATTAGAAGTTAAGTCTGGGGAGAGTCAACTTATATAGAGTTTTGACTACGTGGGGGTTGGCATCTCAATCCTCACAATGTTCAAGGGTCAACTGTATTTGTTTTGCACTGATACATTCCTAATTAATTCCTAATTAATTCAACAGTATAACTCAGTCTTTCTAAGCATCTACTATGTACTGGTTCTCTGAAAGCATTTAATATGTGCTAGAAACTATGCCAGGTATAAAGGATACAAGGTTATCCTTTATACACTGTATAAAGGATACACTCCAAAACATGACTCTTTTATTATGCAAATGGTATGAATTATAAGAGAGTAAATGAAAATAGAGAGATAGGGCCTTCCTATGTTGGGCTAGTGGGCAAAGGCCTGCTAGGTCGTGCCTTTTATTCTCTGCTGCCACTAATCACATCATTGGCATTCTTCTCTGAGTTCATGGCCTTTTGAGTACATTCTCTGCTCTCAAAACAACTCACCTTGAGCTTGGTCTTCTTGAATGCCATAATAACTTCTAAATGATGTGAGAGCAATGTACATATAAGACAAAGGTTAGTTACAGATTAACAACTGAATACAAATTAACAAGTTAATTTTAACAAGTATGGTTTTGATTTTTAATCAATGTCCTGAATTCTAATTCTGGCTCCACTCCTCACAAGTCAGGTGTGGTTGACAAATTTATAAAGATGGCACCTGCTGGATTCCTATCTTTTGGTTATTCAATCAAATAGTAATCTAAGCACTCCTGTGAAATGACTTTGCAGAGGTAATTATATTTCTCAGTTCAGTTAATATTAAAATATAAAGATTATCTTTGTAGGCCCGACCCCATCAGGTACATCCTTTACAGCAGGAAGTTTCTCTTACTGGTGGCAAAAGAGGAAGTCAAAGATATTTGAGGCATGAGAAGGATTCAATGTGCCATTGTTGGCTTTGAAAATGGAAATGCCGGGGCGCCTGCGTGGCTCAGTTGAGTGGGCAACTTCGGCTCAGGTCCATGATCTTGCGGTCTATGAGTTCGAGCCCACGTTGGGCTCTGTGCTGGCAGCTAAGAGCCTGGAGCCTGCTTTGAATTCTGTGTCTCCCTCTCTCTCTGCTCCTTCCCTGCTTGTGCTCTATGTCTCTCTGACTCTGAAAAATAAATAAATGTTAAAAAAAATTAAAAAAGAAAATGGAAATGCCAATGAATGTAGCCATGCTAGCAGCTAAAAGCAGTCCCAAGCTCACAGATAGGAAGGAAATAAACAACTTAGCTTTATAAACCTGAGGAACTGAATTCTGCCAACAATTTCAATAAATTTGGAAATGTATTCTTCAACAGAGCCTTCATTTTTTTTTTAAATTTCTTAATGTTTGTTTATTTTTGAGGGACAGAGACACAGCGTGAGTGAGGGAGGGGCAGAGAGAGAGGGAGACACAGAATCCGAAGCAGATTCCAGGCTCTGAGCTGTCACTGCAGGGCCCGATGCAGGGCTTGAACTCATAAACTGTGAGATCATGACCTGAGACCAAGTCAGAAGCTTAATCGTCTGAGCCACCCAGGTGCCCCCAACAGAACCTTCATATAAGAGCCAAAGGGCAGCCAATATCTTGAGACCAGGAAGAATTCATCCATAGTCTTCTAGGTTTATGACCTATAGAAGTTTGACCTGATAAACAAATGTTTTAAGGCACTAAATTTGTGGTAGTGTGTTATACATCAGTAGAAAATGAGTATGTCAGGAAATCTTACTCTCAACTAAATTAAAGGTGCTGGGAGCCAGCTTCCTCATCTATAAAATGGAGGTCATTCTAGTATGTACAAGTTTATTGTGATACTTGGATAGGTATGGGAAATGCGTAGTAGAGAGTAAAATCTAATGCTGAGGTATCGGTGTTTAAAAAACATCAGCAGCGGGGTGCCTGAGTGGCTCAGTCGGTTGAGCATTGGTGCCTCAATTTCGGCTAAGGTTATGATCTCACAGTTCATGAGATGGAGTCCCATGTAGGACTCTATGCTGACAGCATGGAGTGTGGTAGGGATTCTCTCTCTGCCCCTCCCTTGCTTGTGCTCTCTCTCTCTGCTCTCTCTCAAAAGAAATAAGCATGAAAAAATTAACAAAAATAAAATAAAAAGCATCAGCAGGACATGAATAGTTTTATTCAGAATCTAGGTTTGGATATGGTTGTTGCTAATTTTCATACTGCATAGTTCTATTTTCCATTCTGTTCCTGTTCTGGTATCCTTTTGTGCAGTCCTTTAAGATTCCCTGACTCCTTTAGCCTTTCAATTTAGAGTTGCTATTTCTTTAAGTGCCTAATAAATATTTATGTTAAAGGTTTTAATCAACTTTTTGTTTTCTCCTTTAAAAATTTTATAGTATTTTTGTGTCTATTCCTGTTTTTATTTATGTAGTTAAGGACACAGTCTTGTTATCTGCATCTTCAACAGAAAGATTAGGCTTATACAACCATGGATAAATCAGTTTGTCCATAAGAACTCCCATATTTATGCAATGTAATGGACTATCTGCCCTTATATCTTCACATAGAAACGTACCATGCTCACAGCTGGTTTTGTGGGAGCAGACTTTTCTCTGTAAGTGGAGATTAAACTCTTCAAGGGCTTCTGGGCTAGGGATAAAAACAAAAACAAAACAAAACTGTATAAGAGGGATGATGATTACCTGTTATAGGAAGGGCTATTTATTCAAATTGGTATCTTGACTCCATGTGAAAAGTATAACATTTGGCAACCTTGGCAATGTTATTTCATAATTATATTCTATTTATGCCTCACAAAATAGCATACATGTTTTATTATAACTGTTGAATCAATCTGTTTTAGGATAAAATTGGAAATTTATAATAATATGGATAAAGCCATGTTTGGATTGAGCCAAAAGTGTTGATCCTGCTCCTTGAAAAGAAATGAAATGATTCTTAATGTGAATCCCATTCAGGATAGCCAAGTGACTTTATTCTTGTTCATTCAGCAAGTGATTTTATTCATATCTATTATTTCTAGCAATATGAGACTAATTCCACTAATCCAAAAGTATTTTGAAATTATGTGTGCTGAACTTATATCCCAAATATGAATAATATTCTATTTCCAAATCATGCACTGGAAATAATCCTCTAGGGAATGAGGAGCAAATGTTGGACCATTTGTATTTTCTCTGCTTAAATTAATCTTATGTCTATAACTTTAAACTGTCTCTAAATGAGAATAAAATGTCTGATTGTTTGGGGAATGTTAAATCTTTGCCAAAATATTCATATACATTCCCAAATGTCTTTTTATATGTTCAGAATTTTTGTCTGAGGAGACAGAGACACCCCTTCAAAAGCTCTGTGACCTATAGGACTGCTAGACCTTTTGGAGACTGTAAAGTCATACCACAAAGCAGAAACATATCAAGAATGCATAGACAGCTGGTCTGCACTATTTGCCAATTACCGTGTCTGAGATTGCTGTCTGGCCTTCATGTACAGCCTTGCTGTGCCTGATATTATCTTTGATAGTGTGACAGTTTTGAAAAAGTTGGCCTAATCGTCAATTAAATTTCCAACTGTGAGAACTCATTGATTTGATGAACTTATATCATCGGGCTTTATCTCTGATTTATTTCAGATTCTCACTGATTGACAATCATTACTTCCATGTATTATTAAATTCCCTCTGGTTGCAGACTGCTTTCCAATTTGGAGAATCATAACTAACCCACAAAACCTAGGACTCAGGATTCTCTTGGTTGACATTAAATGAGAATTCATGATTATGATGTGACAAACATGAAGACAAAATAGAATAGAAACATTCCTCTTGGAACACTTGTGTAGTTCAATGGAAAAAGGATTTAGTAATCATTTCCTCAACATCACAACACAATATTTCTCTGTGTGGCTGAAACTATGTGGTGATTAGTATTTCTTAGTATTGTTTTCGTAAGTCTGCTTCTGTGTTTTCCTGCTGATGGTTATACAGAGGAAACAAAGCATATGCAAATATATTCAAAATATCAATTGCTGATGACCCTGAAATTGTGAAAGGCAATACTACATTCAATGATTTCAGCATTTCAGCTGCACTGGCTGCTGTGGACCAATGCAGAAGGAATGTCAGCACTAGAGTTCTCCAATTACTGTCCATGTTTCCTACTATAGAGAATGTAAATGGTGGATTAATTACATCTTTGAGAGAAGAATACCTTCTATCTCTTTGTATTGTCCCTTCCAAACTGAGTAGCTGCTTATATTTTAATTTGAATGAAGGAAGCATCTTCGACACCAGAGAAATTTTCTCATTATACAGGAAAATCATAAATAATAAGAAACCCAAAACTCTCTTTGACCATCCCTGATACCATGTAGAACATAGTAACCCTGGATGGTTTCATAAATTACATGCTCACATCACTTCTTTGCTGAAAACTCATTGTCTATGAAATAAAATACTAATTTATTTTAATGACAATAAACCTGTTTTCACAGGTTAGTACAAACCTACCGTATTTCTTTTTCCAGGATCATATCAGCCCTTGCTTCTTTTTCTGATTCATTTATAATTTGCTATCTCCCAACTGCCTCATTTACTCTGGATTGTCTTCCCCATGCCTTTGTTAATGGTGTTCCTTTGATCTGTAGAGTTCCTTCTGACTATCTTTTGCTTCTTCAGGTAATGATCTTAAACTACTATTTCAAGATCAGTCTTAAATACTGTAACCCACCTGAAGCATTCACTAATCTCTGACAGCAAAATTTTCAGGATGACCACATCATTCCTACAGACATCCATCATTGTAATGATTCTGTAAGACATACAATTGTCCATTTCTCTGGCTCATTCATTAGTCTAGAGAGAGAGTTTGTTTGTTTGTTTATTTATTTATTTATTTATATATTTATTTATTTAAATGTTTTATTTATTTTTGAGACAGACAGAGAGACAGAGTGCGAGCAGGGGAGGGGCAGAGAAAGAGAGAGACAAAGAATTCAAAGCAGGCTCCAGGCTCTGAGCACAGGGCCAGACTTGGGTCTTGAACCCACAAACTGCAAGATCATGACCTGAGCCAAAGTTGGATGCTTCACCTACTGAATCACCCAGGCACCCCTCTAGAGAGTTCCTTTAGGAACTATGTTTCATTCATATTGTGTATATACCTTTATTAGTATATAAACAGATCCATTCTAACAACAAGACATGAGATCCAAAGGTATAATTACATGAATAATACAGGGGTTTATTTCTCTTGCATGATATAGTCCAGATGGCCAGGTGGCTTTAAGAGCTTTAAATCATTAAGAGACCTAAGGTTTTATTTTCACTTCTTTATTCTGCTGATTCATTGGTTGTGATTTTCATCCACATGGGTGAAAGTGACTTCTATCTTCTTTACATTCTGCAGAAAGAGAAAAGAAGCAGTGCTGGGAAAGAAGCTTTAGTTTTAGAGGTGACCCAAAGATGCACACAATATACACACACTAATGTATGCTCACATCTATTAATTCAAATCCCATCTCAAGCCCATACTCAGCTTCAGGATAGGGTAGGAAATGGCAGTCAGATGGTCAGATACCAAATAAAATCCTGAGGTGTTGTGTGGATTTAATTGCTCAAAGGAAGGCCAGGATAATGGATACAGGGCAATGATTAGCAGCCCTTCCCAATGTACTTAAATAGAGTATTTGGCATATAATAGGATGTCAATGATAGTGTTGAGCAGGTAAATGAATGAGTGAGTAAATGGAATTACATATAGAAATTGGCACAAAGGAAACAGAATTTTCTAGATATTTAAAGAAATATTAGCAAATGAGATTCTGTACCTTAGAACATACAATATTTTAGCTGAACATAAATATGATGATGGTTTATTTCAATAGGACTTGTTTTTATCTGCCAAAACTTCACTGGTGCAAAATAAGATCTCTCAAAGCCAAAAGGATTAGTAAAACTAATTTTGTATTGTGTTAAGTGACCTAGTTTTGACACTGTATTGAATATTTCATATTACTGTAAGTGTTTTGTGTTTAGCATTTTGAATGTCATCTTAATTAACTTCAGTGGAAACTGGGAGTTTATCCATAGACTAAGTAAAGTTAAGAGATAAATGAAAAATATTGAAATTTCTAAAATATGACTAATAATAAATAATTTTCTTCTGAGAATAAATGATCATTTTAAGAACATAATTATGCATTAATTATATACATTGGTTATAATTACCTAAACATATATATATCCATTCTATTATATTACAATTGGAATATAGAGGTTTTGTCATTTAAGGTACTCCTTTAAAATTTCTCACGTTTTTGTCTTGTGAGGAAGTAAATGTAGATAATTAAAGACATTTACTCTTGAAATGATTTATTATTAAATAACTATCAAAACAAATCTACCTGTGATTTACAATATCTGTAAACGCTAGATGGAGCTCTATTACTAATGCCAATACTAATACTAATACTAATATATATGTATATGAGTATATGTGTCTTTGAAAACACACACACTTAGGAAGAAACCTATTCTACAGATATTTAAAAATTGAAATGCAAGTATGGAACCTATGTATGATTCGGCATTGTCAATGAAGTACTGTTTCTTCTTAAAGATTACATGAATAGCTGTTTTCGCTATTTTTCCATGCCACTCTTACCTTCCTCAAATCCATGATTGCTTATGTGTGAAACACAAAAATATACAAGTAGGACAGATGAACTTTGCTTTAAATCCCTGGATCATTTTGTTCTTCAAAGTGACCTGTGTGTTTTCAAGACACTGCAGGTGCATTTAAGATATTTGTAAAACAGAGTAGT
The DNA here is from genome assembly GCF_024362965.1 of Panthera pardus. Taxonomy (NCBI): domain Eukaryota; kingdom Metazoa; phylum Chordata; class Mammalia; order Carnivora; family Felidae; genus Panthera; species Panthera pardus. The sequence goes on along the minus strand of NW_026526666.1, from coordinate 46,564,008 downwards.
ATATAGGAGTAAAGACTTTTCCTTCATATCCAAAGAAGTTGATTAACTAGGCAACATGCCTATATATTTTGTTACCTAAAACATAATTTAGAACAAGCCACATATCTCCAATTAACCTACAGAAAATTCCAGAATAGAAATTTAATGACTCAAGGTTTTGTTTTGTTTTTCCCATGGCATTGTAGTTAGTATTTTTTCTCCTAAAAGATATTAAAGGATCCTGAACTGTCACCTCTCTCTGGTTTCCGTCTTTGGGATTTTCTATAGTTGTGTTTCATCCACCTAATCAAATAGAAGAATACTGAGACAATTTTTGTGTAGACTCAACTATGGATTATTTATCAAAAAAGAAAACATTTCCTTTGGTTGTCACCCAGTATCTAGTCTTCCTTTTTTAGGTTGTAAAAGATTTTTTGCTAAGTACCTGAGTGTCCAGGTACAGGTCACACTTTCCAACCTTCTTTTGTTAGCTCATAAAACTACATTATTTCTGTGATGTATGCATGATGTGTGCAACTTCCCTTCTGTGACCTTAAAAGAAAGTAGTGTGCCCTCACCTTTTCCAGTTATCCTGCCCACTGGCTTCAATGCAGATATCTAGGCTTAAGCAGAATCCCTGAGTGGCAGAAAGTGATATAATAAGACAGAAGAAACTACAATCCTGACACCATGAATGCACTATACTTAGTTTGAATTGCTTTTAACCAAATGGTAACCTCAGAGAAATAAAATATGGCTTTCTTTAAGTCACTGTTATTTTGAGTTTCTTTTCTGTAACAACCAATCAATGATTATTGTAACAATCAATATTCTAACTATTAAAAGTTCCTTTGTTTTAGAAATGATTCCTAAATAATTTGGTTCTATTTTGTACTAACATTTATTTCAAAATAAAACAGAATCCAGTTAGTGTTGATTATTTACTTTTCTAAGCCCATAGAACAAATGGAGAAGGACAGGAACTCAGAGAACATCTAATTTGATGCCATTTATAGAGGAAGAAGGGTAATTAAAAAAAATAGAATATTGTATATTGTAGTATGGCAATTCTTTTCTTAGCAAGTGAATTAGAGAACAGAATTGGATATCGGAGAGAACATGGTTATTTCTCTTCTCTAACTGGATACTTGAAAACACTAGTCTTCCCATCTGCACATGGAAAATAGGAACTTTTCACAAATTATTTGTGGGGATTAAATGAGATAAGTAAAAACGATAATGTAGAGTTTGGAAAACCATAGGCACTGAAAAATGGAAAGCATAACAGAGTCATCATCATATTCCTCAAAAATTTAAATTATTTCTAAAAAAATTAAATTATTTCTGCCAATACTATTCCTTGGAACCAACCCAAGATCACACACAAAAGAAATATTTTGCCAACACGAGGTTCTAAACCAGCTGTAATCTCAGTTCTCTTGAATTGTTTACTCTTAGGAATAATAACAAAAGTTTTATTGCCTTGGTTTATACATTAAAATTATGATTAAGATTATCCTCAAGGGGCACCTGGGTGGCTCAGTTGGTTGAGTGTCCAACTTCAGCTCAGGTCATGATCTCATGGTCCGTGAGTTCATGCCACGTGTCAGGCTCTGTGCTGACAGCTCAGAGCCTGGAGCTGCCTCAGTCTGTGTCTCCCTCTCTGCCCCTCCCTCACTCACACTGTCTCTTTCTCTCAAAAATAAGTAAACATTAAAAATAATTAAAAGGATTATCCTCAAGATTTGGCTAGTTTGAGAGACCCAGTTCTTTTCAATTATAGAATTATAACACATTTGTAATAATCCTGTGTTGGAATTCATAGAAATATTTATGTTCTGTTACCTCTTAGTAACCCTAAGTAGATATGTGTTCATAAAAATGAGTAAACAGAAAGCATAAAATAAAATCAACTTGAAGCCTGTGTGGGAGAAAGTGCTGAGACACAAGAATAAAATATATAGATTTAGAGATAAATATTTTCACATGAAATAGGTATTTTGCAAGTAACATAACACATAATATCTTATTAAAATTTAAAGTAAAGAGAAATGGAATCTGAGTGTATGAAGGAAGATTAACCCACATTGAGGAAGCAGGATGGGAGAAGAACTGCATGGAAAGAAGTTCTAAATATCTGTTGAGTCACTGGTTATGCTAAACAACAACAAAACACGTATAAAATCAAAGAATGAACATTGCCATTCTAATTTGAGAAAATAGTGCCTTTATTTTGTAAATAATAAAAAAATAAGAATATCAAGTAGTTTATCATTAGGTAAGGAAAAAACAAAATCAGTTAACTTCCAACCTCCAAAAAAAAAAAAAAAAAAAAGAAAAACCAAAACCCATCTAACCTAAAGAAAGCAAAGTTGATAGAATAATGAATATGAGGGTAGTGACAAATTTGTAATCATAAAAGTAGAATCAAGATATTAAGTTCAGTTCTGTATTCTATTATATATCTTTAAAATGAACAAACTACAGGGCGCCTGGGTGGCTCAGTTGGTTAAGCATCTGATTCTTGATTTCTGTTCAGGTCATGATCTAATGGTCAAGTTTGAGCCCCGCATCTGGCTCTGTGCTGATAGTGTGGTGCCTGCTTGGGATTCTCTCTCTCCCTCTCTCTGACCCTCCCCCACTTGTTCTCTCTCTCTCTCTCTCTCTCTCTCTCTCTCTCTCAATAAATAAATTTTAAAATAAAAATGAACAAACTGCAAATCAGATCAAAGGAAAAATATAAAACAACAAAATAAGTGAATAGAGGCTATAATAAAAGTTACTGAGGATGTCGGTAGCATGAACAATATATATTTAGAGTAAAATCACAAGTTTAACATGGCTCTCAGCTGATTTAACTGTCCCTCCCTGGCACCCTCTATCCTTTTTCCTTGCTCCAGTCCAGCCCTGCAGGCTTGCTAGCTGTTCCTAAACAAGTCAATCACTTTCAGCCTCAGGGACTTTGCATTTTGTTTGCTCTGTCTGGATTGTTTTTCCTTATACATCAACCAGACTAACTTTCTTTGTTCTGGTGTCTGTTCATATTTTATCTTACCAGAGAGGCCTTCTTCAGCTGCTTTATATAAAATAAACCACTTATATGCCTGTCAGTTTCTATTTTCTTTAAACAACTTTATTTTTCCTCGTAATACTTACTGCATACCATGCTATATATTTGCTTATTTTTTGCTGACCCCTCTGTAAAATGTAAGAAACTGCCAGCAGTTGCTTATTGTTTTACTTAACGTTGTTTTCTTAGTATTGAGTATATCAATAAATAAAATAATTGTATGCTTAGCTAACATGGATCTTTCACCAAAATAGATGGTTATCTCAAAAAGCATAAATTATCATGCTTGGTTCTACAAGAAATAGCAAACCTAAATGTATCAAATCTAAAGAAACATTATGGAAAGTTCAAGACTGAATTTGTGAGGATTAAATGACATAAGTAAAACATTTGCCATAGAGTTTAACAAATCATAGACACTGAAAAAGGTTAAACATCATGGAATCATTATGATTTTCATCCTTTGGTGTGGGGGTGGGGGGGCACTCCTCACACCCACCTTGCCCCATCCAGGAAAGAATTCATTTACCATAGGCCTCAAAAATCTCTAGGTGCTAGGCATCTAGCTCTATAAGATAGCTTCTATAAACATCTAGGATTTTAACCCCAACTACTTGGCACCCAAATGGTTTGCTTGTCTCCACCAATAGCTTGTATCTCGAACAACGCTATTAAAAAAAAAAAAGAAGAAGAAAAGATGATTATGTCCAACAGTCCCCAGCCTCATCATCGCTTTCTCTGTGGGACAAGCAGATTGGGAAGCTTTTTGCTTCTGTTGCTGAAATGTGACTTGTAGATTTTCCTTATAGATTCTACTCCTAAACCCACCATTATGAACTTGTGGACACAGGCTATGTTCCATGATATGTGGTAACCTTAATGGCATGTGATCCTTGTCTTCCTCTACCTTAAATGGCAACGTTTTTTACCCTAAAAATAGCATTGATTTAAATTTATGTTAATTAATAATCGATTTTAGAAAATTGACCATGTAGAAAATAAATATGCCAAAATTAATGATCTTTCGTACTAGAAAAAGTCAGAATAGAGAATGCTTACTTGATTGCCTCTTGAAAAATTAACTCCATCTAAGTGTATTGCAGAATAAAAGGAATGCATCTCTTCTCTATTTTTAAATTCTGTTAGATTTAATTATTTTTTTAAAAAATCATTCTCACAGCAGACATTTTATTCTAGACAGTGCTTTAGGCCTTTTCCTATAGTCCAGAAATCAATAAAGAGAGCATTTTCTCTCTGTGTTGGTTTATTTACATGTATGAATGTGTGTGTGTGTGTGTGTGTGTGTGCGCGCGTGCATGCGCACTTTAGCTTGAAGAGAGAGACTGAGATAAATCTTGCTGCCTAATAAACTGTAGGAAAAAAAAAATGTGGTCTAACCAAAGGAATATGCTATTTAAATCTCTGCTGAACGTTTTCTTAGACTGGTTTGAGCTGTAACATGTCTGTTGGCAGAAACCTTAGTGCTATATGATTTTGAGTTTCAGATGATGCACCCTCAAGATTCACTGAACAAATTATTTGGTACTTTTTATAGACTAGATGCTTTACTAAGCTTCATTACATATGCTCTCCTGTTTAATGATACATGCAATGGACCTGGGGAGCTTTGAGGGGAGTCCCTATGAGAGGAATACAACCAACAGAATGTCCTATGGCTAGTTAACAATATCTCTCCCTGTTGCTTTGTTCACATGTTTATTTAGTGCCTACTATGTGGTAGATGTGTGTAGAATCCAGGGAGCAACTATGGGAAAGGAGAATGTAGGCAGATGATCAGCAGCCTGGTTTACTGGTACCATTTGTTTGCATATATCATCCTTTCTGATTAACTGGTTGCAAAATATTGTTCTGTTTTTAACTTTTTAAATTCTTATTTATTTTTGAGAGAGAGAGAGAACACAAGTGGGAGAAAGGCAGAAAGAGAGAGGGGGACACAGAATCCTAAGCAGGCTTCAGATTCTGAGCTGTCAGCACAGAGCCTGATGTGGGGCTTGAACTCACAAACCATGAGATCGTGACCTGAGCTGAAGTAGGACGCTTAACCAACTGAGCCACCCAGGTGCCCCGTTAAATATTTTTCAATATTATCTTTGCCACTGAGATCATTAGAAGTAACATCGGAGGTCAACGAGATGACAAATACAACAGAAGTTTGACTTCATATATTCCATATTCAAAGAAGTTTTCCGTTTTAGCATATTTAACTCTATCGTGATGTAGTAAGTCATTTAACCATCGAAGAAACATTTGGTTATGGATTGTTTTCTATAAACAATGCTTGCGGTATTCCAAGAAGAATACTAGTGCTACTAATGCCTTGCTACTGCTGCCACTGCAATTTATACTACCACTACGTTTACTAGTGATAAACTAGTCTTCAAATGCCCTCCAATATATACTTAAAACAAAACCCAAGCTCCTAACTAACCATGGCCTATAAGACTCAGTATGAACCAGTTTCCACTGACTGCTCCCGACTCATCATTCTTTACCCTTCCTGCCGTTTTATTACTCTCAAACCATAGTCAATCCATCTCAGGATTTTTGTACATGCTATTACAGCACTTTGGAATGCTCACCTTCCAGCTCTTTACATGATTAAGTTTTAAATGAGGTGGTAGCTCCTCATGGAGACTTCTATCCAACCTCTAAATATAATAGTGTCTTGTCTTCCCTTCCCCAAAGTCAGCACCTATTTTACCCTTTCACTGCACCCAGAAATTGTCTCTTTTGATATATTTATCAGTTTGTTTATAGGTTTATTGTCCATCTCTTTATCATGGAGCTTATATTGCTCTAGGCAAGTGATTTCATCTGCCCCATTCACTGACAGTATGTAGCATATATTACACCTATGTGTTAATGACTTGCTAACATTTATTTAACGTTTATTATTTGATAGGTAAGTACTGAGATACATACTTACATGGACTCTGTCCTATAATTTTCTCAACAACCACATTATTATGGTAACATTATTAATATCAATCTCATTTTTCTGCAGGCTTAGAAACATTAATAAATGCCCAAGTTCACAAAACTAGTATAGTCTGGAGCCAAGAGTGTCTTTCTCCAATACTCTATTGGGATGAAACTGCATTAAAAGTTTCAACCTGGTTGGGCATGAAAAAGATAGAAAGAGAGTATCTACTTGTGTATATTTGTAGAAATTTAAGGAGGTTTTTGCTATAAATTTTCTAATATGACAATTTCACACAATTTAATTCTCTATTTAATATTAAATGCATGTCAATCATAGCCTCATCTCTGCAAGATCACAGTTATTAATTTGCAGAAATTTTCAAGAGAGTTGAAGGTAAAGAGAGGTATGAGGTATTGTTATTATTCTAATATTTATTATTTAGAACACTCTTCATATTTTGAAGATGAATTCCAGTCATTAATTATTCCCTGTCATGTTGCCGTGGTTACAATTACTCATAGTAACTGAAGCTGTCAGATGCTGCAGGCAGAGCATGAAGAGTATTGGGTCAGATTAACACTGAGTTACACAGAATGAGAGTCTAGTCATCTTCCAATTTAAAGCTCTCTAAATTCTCCTCAAATGGTTTTATTAGAAACATATGGCATAAATAAAATACATGTTTGGGTAATTTCCTTATTAAAGACATTCACTTGAACTTGGTGCCACTTATTCTACACTAGAATATCTTGCTTTTCATAAATAAGCTCATACAGCCACACAAATACTTTGTACTTTACATTCATTTACAATGGGCTTCAATTAGTGTGTTCCTGCTTAGTAAGTAAATATTTGGAACATAGAGTATAAATGACAAAGATGTTACATAATTCCACCATAAGTAACCTGGATATGCAGTGCCAGCAAATTACTCCTAACTTGGAGAATAAGTGCCTACTTCCCACCCCCCCACCCCCACGCCACACACACCCAGGGATGTGTGCTGCAAAGCACTTTAAAATCCCCAATGTCTATCAAAAAACTATGCATGTACACCAAGAAGGAAATGAAATTAAAGGAAAACCCATGATAATACTATTCATTTTTATGTATGCTGAGAAGCTTTAACTTTTATTATTTTTTCCCCTTAAGTCCTATTAATACCAAGTAAATGCAAGACAGCTGGTTTACAAGTGTTGGGTCAGTCTCCAGTCACCAGCATTATAAAGGAACAGCACTTTGTCTCTAGTTTGTTTTTTGCAAAGTTGATTTATTTATTTATTTTGAGAGAAAGAGTGTGTATGAGCCAGGGGCAGAGAGAGAGAGAGAGAGAGAGAGAGAGAGAGAGAATCCCAAGCAGGCTCTGCACTGTCAGCACAGAGCCTGATGTGAGGCTCCAACCCACGAACCATGAGATCATGACCTGACCCAAAACCAAAAGTTGGATGCTGAACCTACTGAGCCACCCATGTACCCATCTCCATTATTTTTTGTGGGATTATTGTTACTTTATATCTAGGATGTGCTTCTTTTTGTGTCACGGTCATCTCTCATTAGTGATAATAGTGCCGGTACCACTGAGCTTGTAAAGTTGTAAAAATGACAACTCTGGGTTGAGAACTGTATTATACCTCAGTAGGAATTGATAGTACATACACAGTGTGAGAATATTATCTGAAAACATGCTTCAGAAAAAAATACGTTTAGATATCAGGATAGGCAGATTTTAAGACCCTAAGAACTCGGTCATGGTTCCTGGACAAAAATCATGGAGAAGATATTTGATATGGCTGCCCAACCACACAGCATGTGAAAATAAGACAAAATTATAACCTCTTTTTCCAGGAACAAAACCCTGGGTGCCTGGATAGGAAACTGACTTGAGGTAGAACACTGATCTGGCTGTGTTTCATTCTGATAGTCTTCTTTGGTTGTTAGTGTGAACAGTCTCATTCAAAGTTCATGTAACTTGTTTCATATAAACATTTTACTAAAAATTTGAAGTCACTGATGAAAAAACTACATTTCTTTAAAGTCAAGAGTCATGACAAAACTGTTGAAAATGCCGGCAAAATTAGCTGGGGGAGATTATGGAACGCCATGTTCTAGCACATCCTTAGACTGAATGGAAGAGTTATTGACTGTCAATAATTCATGGAGAAACTGTGAGGATGGGACCTGGTAATAGAGTAACATTTTGCCAAGGTAAGGTCAAATCTCACCCCTTTGGGTTTGAGCATGCCATTATAGTTTCTGCATCAATCATAGACACCGCATGCTGGAGAAGTAGTCTTTTTGTGTCTGTCTCCTTGTATTTTCTAAGCTGAAAGCATTTCTAGAATCAGGATCAAAATAGGCTCAACTGCTTATCACCTTATGTAGACAGAGCTTATACTACATGCTCCCCTCAATCAACCTATCCTTTTTCTATTTCTCCAATTTTTACCTTCTCATACCCACAAAATACCTTTTCTACCTTTTTTTCTGGAAACTTAGCCTAAAATACTCCAAAGTATAATTACTTTAGGGGTGGTCATGGAGGACTCCTTTCCATGTCTTAAAGAAATTTTAGGCACCCAGGGCAATATCTTCTCCCTTGTTCCTCTCTCCACATTAAAAAAAAAAGAGGGGTTCTACATTTGCTTTGAATTCTGTGCCAAGCTATCTCATTTTTTATAACAATCGTATGAGATAGACATTTCTTAATCCTCATCTTACATAAGTAAAATGATACTCAGAGAAATGTAATTCTGAGCCCTAAATTTGAAACCTGGACTCAACTAAAGATCCTATGATGTCAAATCAATGAGAATTTCTATAGTACATGAACATTTTTTACATCAAGAATGATAATTCTATTTTAAAATGATTCTGAAAGGCAGAGCATTCCCAAGGTTGATAGAGAAGATTCTTAATTTATTGCACTTTCTTAAATTATTCCAAGTTTTGTATTAACTATATTAACACTCTTACTGAATACTTTAGATTTGAAAAGTTACTTTATACTATCTTATTATTTATTTTGCATACTATTTCCTTTGGGTGAAACCCAAAAGGGTTTGTTAACTTTCCCATAGTATACATGATTTAACAACCCCCCCTTTTTTTTTTTATAACAAACGTTTTTTTTTTTGTTTTATGTCCATTCTTAGGTTATGCTAGAAAACAGTTTGTCTCCTTCCTTTCCCACCCTGACAACATTTAAAGGAGATTAACTTGCATTAAAATACTCCAAAGGACAATGTTTCTTTATGATAACATCTTATTAATTTTCATCAAATATCTAGGTATGTCTAACTGGGTAGCCAAAGATAAGATAAATGGCAAGTCCTAAACAGCCTATTTAGTAGAAGCATGTTCTCTGTAGTCATAGTTTTTTTTGTTTTTGTTTTTGTTTTTTGTTTTGTTTTCATATGCTTGGGGCTGCTCTGATCAATTCAAGAAAGAAGGAAAGAGGAAAGAAAAGATTTTATCTAACAAATAAGAATGGTCCATCACTTTCAGCCTAAGCTAACTGAAATGACTTTTTTTCCATATAAATGAGATTATTTTAGAAATGTTAAAAAGAAGGCGGGACTTGGGGCTACAGCCAAGTGAGGAGGTTGACAGATCTTCTCCCAGCAACGCAATGATAAAGCTGAGTAAAAGTGAGAAAAACAGCTATTCCTGTGCTCTGTAAGTTGATCAAAGGCAATTTAGGAGAAGCATTTATGCTTGAAAATTGCTGCATTGGGAGGTATTAACAGTGAAAATCTGTGGTGTTTTTGCCCATGACTCTTCTTCATACTTAAATCAGTGTAGAGACTTTTGTAGGACAGGGCAAGCTGAGATTACAGGCTGCTTTGTTACTGTTATTAAAAAGGTCTCAGTCTGTTGGGAGAGATAACCAATGCCTCCAACCAATGGCATTGTTGATGAAATAGATAATCTTTGTGGCATGTGAGTAGGGATGACTTAAGGTTCTGTTTGCTTGAGGTTGTAGTCATGGTTAGTTGAGGCTACATGCATACACAGTAGAGACCACAGAGAACCCACCTGTCCACTGACTCCAGATCAACCCCAAGTCTGTGTTCATGCACAGAGGATACTGGAAAAAGATCAACACAAAGAAAAAGTGGCATCAAATTGAAAAAAAAATACAAAGCAAACACTACTGTGAAGTTTGGATTTGCATCCTTTACCACAAACATATATTGAAAGCTTTGCTAGCTCAAGGTGGTTGAGCACATTTTTTTCTCCATTTATTAGTAGCCACTCAATTATTCAGACATTGAGGTGACTCCTAGGAAGCCTGGTTTAAAAATAAAGCAAAACTTGGGGCAGGGCGTGTAGATGGCTCAGTCGGTTAAGCATCTGACTTCTGCTCAGGTCATGATCTCACAGTTTGTGTATTTGAGCCCTGCGTTGGGCTCTGCACTAACAGCTAAGAGCCTGGAGTCTGCTTTGGATTTTGTGTCTCCCTCTCTCGCCCTCTGCCCCTCCCCCACTCATGTTCTGTCTCTCTCTCTGTCAAAAATAAATAAACTTAAAAAAATAAAAATAAAGCAAAACAGAAAAATTAAACTAGCCATGGTCATTAGAGACTACAAATTGTGAAGCAGACTGATTTCACAGATTTAATATAGGCAAGTTGCTAAGCACCCCCATCCCCCAAGAGAAACAAACAACAATAACAACAACAAAAAAAAACAATCAATTTTTTTAAATTAAAAATAATAACACATTGATGGAGGTAGAGAGTACAATACTAAGTGAAATAAGTCAGTCAGAGAAAGACAAACACCATATGATTTCCCTCATATGTGGAGCTTAAGAAACAGATGAGCAAGGGAAAAAAAGAGAGAAGCCAAGAGAGACTCTTAGCTGTACAGAACGAACTGATGATTATCAGAGGGGAGGAGAGTGGGGAGATGGGTGAAATAGGTGATGGGGATTAAGGGGTGCACTTGTCATGATGAGCACTGGATGATGTATGGAAGTATTGAATCACTATAATGAACACCTGAAACTAATACAACACTGTATGTTATTTACACTGAAATAAAAATTAAAATAAGAAAAGAAATAATAACATTAATTTACTTGGGTAGAAAAGAATCCAGAGTTGCTACCATATATTATTTATAAAAAAAATTGAGACATACAAAAAACAGGAAGAATAAGTGACAGAAACATCCAGTAGATGTTGAGTTTGGCAGATAAAGACTTCAGAACAGGTACGGAAATAATGTCAAAGAACTAAAAGAAGTCATGTTTAAATAGTTAAAGGAAATTATACCAAAAGTGAACCAACAAATAGACTCAAAATAGGGGCATAAAAATCATTAAAAAGAACCAAATGAAAATATGCTGTTAAAGAAATACAATTGAAATTAAAAATTAGAGCAATTCAGCATCAGATTTCAGAGAGCAAAATAACTAATGAGTTTAAAGATAGATCAATAGAAATTATTCAACTAATCAAAAAAAGTGGGGGACCACCCGGGTGGTTCAGTTGGTGTAGCATCTGACTCTTGATCCCAACATAGGTCATGATTTCACGGTCATGAGATCAAGCCCCTCCCCAGGCTCCACACTGGGTGTGGAACCTGCTTGGGATTCTTTCTCTCTCTTTCTCTGTCCCTCCCCCATGCATGCATATGTGTGTGCACACACACTCTCTCTAATAAAAATAAAATAAAATGAATTAAAAACTCAAACAGAAGAGAAGAAAAAGAAAAATGAGTAGATCCTCAGAGACCTGTAAAACAACATTAAATGTATCAATATATATGTAATGGGAATCTCAAAAAAAAAAAAAAAATGAGAGAGAGAGAAGGGAAAGAAATGGACAGAAAAACATTAGAAAAAATAATGGCCAACGAATCCTTAAATTGATAAAGAACATTCCTCTACACATTTGAATGTAATAAATAAAGCCAAGTAGAATAAATACCCAGAAACACATACTTAGATATATCGAACTATTAAAAACAAAAGACAAAGATAAAACCTTGAAAGCAGCAAGAGAAAAACAACATATAAGGGAAGGGTATTGATAGATTATTAATTTGTTTCTCATATGAAATAATAGAAACAAAAAGGCGTGGAATGAAATAGTCAAAGCTCTAGAAGTAAGCAAACTATGTAAACAAAGGATTCTATCTCCAGAAAAACTATCTTCTAAAAATGAAATGAAAATATGGATATTCACAGATAAACCAAGACTGAAATAGTTTGTTGATAACAGAACCTAGACAAATACTAAAATAAGTCATTAAAATTGAGAAGAATTGACATAAAAATGAAGAAGCTCAGAAATGGTACATATGTCAATTAATATGAAAATGATACTCACATGCTCATTTATCACTTCTCTTAACTTAAGACATATAAAATTGATTAAAGAAATAATTATAATACTATATTATATGGTTTATAACTTGAAAAAGAGTAAACAAAACCCAAAGGAAGCTGAAGAAAGGAAGTAATTGAGATCAGAGCAGAAATCAACGAAATCGTAAAAGAAATACAATACATAAAGTTAATGGAATCAAAACTCTACTCTTTGAGAAGATCAACAAATCTGACAAAAATAATCTAATTCGGCCAAGAAAAAAAAGAGAAGACACAATTACCAAAATAAGAAATGAACAAGAGACATCACTACCAGTCATATAGATATGAAAACAATAATAAGGTGTATTGTGAACAACAACTTTATGAGAACAAATTAAACAACTTAGATGAAATAGGCAAATTTCTAGAAAGATATAAATTACCACAGGAGCCCAAGAAAAACTAAAAAAACTCCATAAACTCTAACAAGTAAACAAATTAAGTTAGTAACTTAAAACATTCCTGTAAAGGAAAGTCTAGGCTCAGATGGCTTCATTGGTGAATTTTACCAAATATTTAAAGAAAAAATAATACAAAGCTATTCTTCAGAAGTTGTAGGGAAGGAGGGAGTACTTTTCAACTCATTATAGGAGATCAGAATTATCCTGAGACCAAAGCCAGACAAAAAAAAAATAAGATACAGAAAAGTATGCATCATGAAAATTAATGAAAAAAAATCCTTAACACAATAGTAGCAAATAGAATCAAATAATTTATTAAAAGTATTATACACTATGACCTATTGGAATTTATCTCAGTGATGCAAAATTGATTTAACAACTGCAAATAAATGTACTACAACCATATTAAAAGAATAAATCAAAGTTGGGAATTATTTTCTGTAATAGGCCACATAGTAAATATTTTAGATTTTAAGTCCATGGGGCAGCTATTGGAACTACTCAATTATGCTGAAGAGAGTAAACAAATGGTCATGACTGTGTCCCACTAAATATTTATTTACAAAAATATTGATTTAAAGGTGATGGGCTGGACATGACTTGTGAATTATATTTCCCAACCTTTGGAATAAAGGGGGAAAACCACGTGATCATCTCAATAGACAGAAAAAGCATTTATCAAAATCCAATAACTCGCTGTGATAAAAACTGGCAACAAGTTAGGAATAGGAGACTTTATTAACTTGAAAAAAAGCCTGCATGAAGACCCATAGTTAACATCCTGCTAAATGATAAGAGACTGAACACCTTCCCCTTAAATTCAAGAGCAAGATAAAAATACCCAATCTCACCACTTTCCTTCAACAAAGCACTTGTAGTTCTACCCAGTAAAATACCTCCCTCCCCTTTTCAAAAACAAAGTGATCCATAGAAGTAAAGTGATCAACAATAAAGTGATCAACAAAGTGATCCATAGAAGTAAAACTCTCTATTCTCTAAATCATAGTTGTTTATGGAGAAAACACCAAGTAATAACTTTTGAAGACATTTAGCAAAGTCACAGGGTAGAGAACAAATATAAAAATTAAAGCCCTTATCTCACAAAAAGAAGGAAGAAATAGGACTGGAACAAGGTGCCCAAATGGTACTGGGTTCTTGATCACTCTCCATGTTAATTCAAAAAGCAATGACTTCATGACAGTGAGATACAAATGCCAGAACTCACTGTAAAGCTGTAGCTGCTGAGACCAGAGGATTCCAAAGCTGAAATAAATGGTGTTAGCAATGAGTACCTATCTGATAAAGCTATGGGTATTTTGAAAACATCAGAAGTTGATTTGGTTAAGCGTTCAACATGCAGTCAGACCTGAAAGTAAATGCAAAATCTTCCTCATTGGTGTGTGATAATCTCTTTCTCTGTGTTTCCTGATTCCTCCCTTCCATCTAATCCAAATTTAACTGCTTTCAAAAAAAAAAAAAAAAAAAAAAAAAAAGAAGATAATTAAGGGTAAAGCCAAAATCCTTCTTTCCCCCAAAGATACCAAAGCTGTACACATTTATTTTGAGTAAGCCGAGGAATTTGGGAGAGGTGAGGGAAACATATGGCTCTCTTTGATGTAGGCAAACAGGTCACCATCCTATGTGGCAAGAATGCTGAATTCAACTGATAAAATTTACACAAATGGCATGGTGGGGAGAGTAAGCAAATAAGACTTTGTGAGTAGAGCCTTTTGGACCAACTTAATGTACTGTTGTCATGGTTTCCAGTGCTAATTTTTTGTTGTTGTTATTGTTTTGGTTTATATGTTTTACTGTGAATGCTCACAAAATGCCAGAGGCAATTCTCCTAATCTGGAAGGGCTACATGTAGAGCAGTATCAGTACCATTGGGACATCACAATTGTAATGACTCTTTGAGCTACAGGTCTGTGTGACTGATAATTTTGCTTATTTGAGCCTATGACAAAGGGAGGATGACCCAGAGACACTCTTTAATATATCACTTTTTTGACATGGCCACCAGTTCCACGTCTTGTGAATTAGCTTCCTACTGGGTTCTGTACAAAACAGAATGCCTAACTTATGAAGGTCTTGTGATTCTTGGTCTGATATTTCCAACTGGGGCTAGGCCAATTCAAACTCCATGACAAACAGGACAGGAAGGACCAAAAACCCTTTCAGCCAAATGAAAACTCAGGAATACAATTGACCTCTAGTGGCACTTCAGCTTTCCATGAAAAAGTAGTAGTTAAGTGTTTGAGGGAAACTTTCCAGTCATCCTGCTGGCTGAGGCTGAGCTGCCAGCTCAGTAAGTCCTTCAATTCCCAGAGGTGAATTCCTGGGCCTGTTTCACTAATGGTTTGACTAAGCTGAAAACAAATGGTGTCTACAAAATTACTGTAGCTGTTCAATCTCAGTACCAGCTATACAGAAAAAAAAATGCAATCAGGCACTTCAATCAGTAGTCAGAACTCAAGTTCAATTTTATAATTCTGGTCAATTTCCCTTTAATAAAGGTTATTATATTTTATTGACTCAGGAGCTGTTGCTTGCATACTGTTTTGTTTTCAACTTGAACAGCTATAGACTGGCAGATTAAAGACAGATCAAACTGTCTGGGCCATTTATACATTTGGCCCTAGTAAAGGTCCATTTTCTGATGAGACTTAGTGGAATCAAGCAGCTGATAGAGGCTGTGTCACCCATAATGTCACCACTGTTGTCTGGAGTCATTACCCTGTGTAACATGGAAATATATCCACCATTACAGACTAGGTACAAAATGTAGGGCTCTGTTTCTGATGCAAGGGCTACCATTGCAGGAGAGATTTGTGAGCCCCTGCAAAATTTGGCTTATTCCACCTGACTTACCTTTCCAGGAGCCCTAGAAAAAACTTTGGGCATCAAGGCATGGTTTAACTTTCTTGGTTGGCAGCACTTCACACACATCAGACAACTTTGCTGGGAGAATTAAGTGCATTTCACGAAACTCCATTGGGAGGGGACATTTGAAATCTTGCGCTTGGTTTCTTTCAATGTGCCTTTTCCCTTTTCCAATTTTGATTAATATCCTTTCACTGTAATAAGCCATAAGTTCAGTAAAATAGTTTTTTTCTGAGTCCTGTGCTCAGATCTAGTAAATCACTGAGCATGAGAGTGGTTTGGGGGTCCCCTAGCATAGTCTTCTATCCTCTGCTAGATTTTTCTAACAATGATTTGATTGTAATTCTCCTTCTCTTTACTGGGAAGTCAATAGGAAAGTTTGGGAGATGGCTCCAGCTCTTATACCTCCTTGCAAAACACCTGTCAATACCTTCAGATGTCTTCTACTGCCACTCCTATAGCCATCATTCAACATTTTTATGGGGCAAAGGAATGCCATTTGGCTTGTGGTATGGATGAAACAGGACAGGTTGGACAACCGCAGTCAAACAAGAGTTAACTGAATTATTTTAACTAACTATGAACTGTGAGGACTAACATCTAGCCAAGATTAGCCAAGAGTACACATTGGAAGTAATGTGGACTTGTGCCCACAGACTGATATAGATCACACTAGGAGGACTTCAACAATTATAAACAACACTTTCTTGGCAGAGGCACTTGTACCCCTTGAACTATACTTTTTGTATGGAAGTCAGGTATTAACTTGCAGTCTTGCCCCAAACATAATCACTTTTACCTTAGGGGTGGTCATAAGATACCTTCAAGTATATAAACAAAAAACAAAAACCAAAAACCACAAACAATAGTAGATCATGCAATCTTCAGAAAATTGTAGAGGTCTCCCAGTAGCAAAACAGACTCACTATTTATGCAGACCCTGAGTTCATGTACTTCTACAGAGATTCATTCAATTAGAAAAAGTGGTCCATATTTGTTTCTGACTTTAGCTTAAGTGAACAATAATACCACCTCAGCTCTAGAAAGCATTCACATCTGACTCAGCCCACTGAATAGGGCTCTTATGAATGACAGAATTGCCTGATATTTCCTTCCTTCAGTCTAAAGCAGAATCTGCACTTTCACTACTATATTCTGTTTACCTGTAATAATTTTTTGGAGCAAGGGTAATATGGATGTAAAAGCTTAAGCAAAAGTCACTTGACTTTTGAAGGTAAGCTGTGATGCTTTAAGGAAGCTGTTAAACTGACTTATTTTGGGTCCCCAGGCCATGGATGAGGTCAATTCTGTAGGTTAACCTCATCTTGCTGATCATTGTCCTGTTGATTGTAAACTTAATTAATTGCTATATGAGAGAAATTGAACAGATATATTCCCAAGCCTCTGCTGTCCAGATTAATCAGAGTGGGCCAGCAGAATGGTATAATCATGAAAAATTTCATCGGAAGCCAAGAGAGTATAGAAACAAAGAATGAATATTATTATGAGACAATTCTCCATGGTTTCCTATTTTTTGTGCATCGTGCTAGGCAGGTCCTAACTGCTCATTGTTATGAATATCTTTTCAATGTTTGTAAAGTTAACAGCACTGGACGACAGAGATAGTGTTTCCCACTAAAGGGGAAAAAAGAAAGCCTACTTGCCGACCATTTTAAAACAAATCATTCCTAAAGCTCAGGGTTCCTCTCCTGAGAGCATAAGCAGGCATCCTGCGTCCATCTGTGTCATTCCTCTGGAACAAGAGAAATGGAACAAATATGCTGATGTTTATGTTGCCTTTTGTGCCATGAGTAAGGAAGACTTTTGTCTCTGACCGAAGACTCTTGTGTCTTCTACCAGCATCTTTGAATATGTGACTAGCTAATTTGTTAGCTTGTAAATAGGATAAAACATCCCAGTAACAACATTCAGAGTAAGGGATAATTTCCTCGGGCTTTTCCAAAATATACCCTCCTTGGCTATCATTAAAAACAAACAAACAACAACAATAACCAAAAAGCATGCTTGAATAGCTCTTGGGAAACTATTTTGTTAAATGTGAAAGAGCATAAGCTTTAGAACCCGAATCACCTAAAAAGAAGAGCCAGGCTTGCTGCTGGTAAAAGCACTATAACATCCTAGCAGAGGGGTATTGTGATGGTTGAATGTTATGGTGCTAATAATCAAGCTCTGATTCAGCACCTGGCCTGCTGAAATCAATCAATGATTTTTTTTCTTTAAGAGTCCTTAAAAATTTGGACATTAAATTGAGAACATATAAAGAAAAGGAGTACAAAAAATATTTTATAGTATCCATATAAATGTCATATACTTTAATAAGGACACTGAAAATACCCAAAAATAAAAGTAGAGAAAAACTGCAATTCCATATATATATAATATAACAAATTCTTGTTAATAATATAATGTATCTTCTTTTTTTATATACTTCCAAAGAGCAGATTTTAGAAACTAAAGTATATACAATTTTGTATTCTAAAGAAGAATATTTTGATAGTGATTTTGGTGAGTTTATTTTCAAGAAAGAAACTACATTAGTATCACAATGCCAGAAAACTTGGCTGTTTAATTTTTGTTAAATCCATCAGTCAGGAACATAAATGAGACTTTTGTAGAGACTTTTCTTTAGCCTAACCATCTGGACACTTGCTGTATTTTGATTAAAAGCAAAAAAACCATTTGACAAAAACCTCTAACAGTTAAATTTCAGGCCTCCACAGAGAGAAAACCAGAGATAAAATAATACATAAAAAGTCTGAAAAAAAATCATTGCATCAAAAAGATTCCATTAATTATAGTAATTATCTATGATTGGAACTTTTAAAACATCTGCAGTCAAACAAGTGGCTAGGCTTAAACATGCTTATTTCATTTTTCAATCACTTAAATGTAACTATTGTTAAGGAATTAGTTGGAAGTCATTAAGAAAGTAACTTTCAAAAAACCAATTCTGGCATATGACAGAGACAAAATTGAAGGAAAATGTGCTCAAACATTATGATTTCAGTCATTACATATAAATTAGAATAATAATGAAGAAACTCCAGTTGACAATTGACTTGAATTACGCATCTTTATTTAGGTATTAAGATCATTAATTCTATTAACTAATTAAAACATGCAATAATGCAATTGTGATGAGTGCTTATTCAATGAAGACAAATGCCATTTATGCATTCAACAAACATTTTGTCAGGTATCTACCAAATGCATGGCCATGAGGTTGTCATCATAGGTACAAAGGAAATGAGGTAATGCTTCTAATTCTAATGACCCATTTGAATCATTAGGTGTCTAGAATTAGAAATCTCTTCAAAACTGGGAGTGCATATTATTGAAAACATCTTAAGAAATAGTTATCACATAAAATGGTGGGGTTTTTTGGTGAAAATATAAAATCATAAGTAAAACCTCAACAAATTTCAAATATATTATTAAAAGAATGAACAAAACAGTATATATGATCTTAATTTGTAAATCAAAGAATGTTAAATAGATACACTGGGAGGGTATTATTTATAGGTAGAAGGGTTGCAGTGCTTCTTGGATTTCCAAAATTTTAGCAATAGACAGTGTTTATTTTAGCATCTAAAGGAAAAAAAAAATGTCTTATGTCCCATTTCCTCAGATTCCTATCTTGTTAAATATAATAATTAATGTTAATATATGAGTATACTTAGGGCAGCAAGACTCAAATGAGGTGACCTGGGTTTTGGTTTGAGTCCATTCATCAGTTTTTTGATCCTGAGCATAAGGTTTTAGGCCTATTTTCCTTTACTTGTCTTTGATGGTTTTGGACTGGGTGAGCTCTATAGTCTTTTTGGTTTCTGAGAAAATAGTTATTATTTTTAAAGTAGCTAAGAGTCATATAGTGCCAGGTTCTTTTTAAAGTGTGTGTGTATACGTTCACACAATTACTTAATCTTTATGATAACTATACATCAGAGTCCCTAAAATTTCCTCCATTGTAGAGATGATAGAAATTCAAGCTACAATATAATGAAGATCAACTTTAGAATCAGGCAGTCTGGTTTTAGGGTCTATAATCTTAACTCCTACCTCATAATTCTTCAATGTTTGATGTTTCTTCTTCACTGATATATTGATTAAAATACTTATAATTCTAATAATAATTGTGTTAGGCTTCTCCAGAGAAATATCAAGAGAGAGAGAGAGAGAGACAGAGATTGTCTGATTGATTTCAAGGAAGTGACTCACACAGCTATGGAGGCTGGCAAGTCCAAAATCTTCAGTTCAAGTCTGAGGGATGTCAGGCTGGAGATCAATGAGAGACAATGTAGCAAATGGAGTCTGAAAACTGTCAACTAGTACAATTTCCTTTTGCCTAGGAGAAGTCAATCTTTGGGTTCTTCAGGTCTTCAGCTGATTAGGTGAGGCCCACCTGAATTATGGAGGGTAATCTGCTTTATTCAAAACCCATTGATTTAAATATTACTCTCATCCAAACACACCCTCACAGAATCATCCAGAATAATGTTTTATCACATATCTGGCCCAGCCAAGATGCACATGAAATTAATCATCACAATGACTAAGCACCAGTTTTTTTTTAGTTTAATTTTTTTTTTAAATTTTTTGATGTTTATTCATTTTTGAGAGATGGAGAGACAGAGCCTGAGTGAGGGAGGGGCAGAGAGAGAGGGAGATACAGAATCAGAAGCAGGCTCCAGGCTCTGAGCTGTCAACACAGAGCCTGATACGGGGCTCAAACTCATGAACTGTGAGATCATGACCTGAGTTGAAGTCGGACACCCAACTGACTGAGCCACCCCGACACCAGTTTTAAGATCACTTTGGTCCTTGATGTTCAGAGTTCACAGTAGAGATGTATTGGTACTCTGAAATAGGCTTTACATATCACCTTTCCAACCTCCAGGACTTCTACTTGTTACAATAACTTCATATATTCTCTTGCTTATGTAAATGAACCAAACCTCAGTTTACTAATAGACTTGTTCCTAAAGATCTGTGCATACATTGAATTGTATCACATGATTCCCCATGTAACATCAGACACAGTTCTCTGTATTTTGCATTGATATTCCATTCGATGTGGCTCTCAGACTTTCAATCTTAAGTTTTTAATCCTTTATATTTCCATTTATTTATATTAAATAGTGAATAAATCTGTGAAGAAACAAGAATACTAAGACCCCTTACCAATTTCACTGAAATATGTAACAGTGATTTGCTTTGTTAAGTTGAGAGATATGAGTAAAATATTCAACCCAATAGTAACTTAATGGTTGACATGAAGTTTACTCTCATAGGTGAAATGAAAGGGAGAAGTTTGGTTTTTTAACCACAACTTTCATATGAGATATTTAGTATTTTAAATCATTAGTTTTCCGAGGTATGTTTGTCTTGATTGAGTGATTTATTTACTTATCGAGAAAATGCTTATTGAAAGGGTACTATGGGACAAGAACTGTTCCAGGTGCTGAGAATACCAATAGTAAAAATTATATATATATATAATATATATATTTTATATATATATATATTATATATATATTTAACACCTTGATAAAGCTTATGTACAATCATAAGGATAAGTACATATGTACAATGTATAGATTTTTTTAAAAATTTAATTCAAGTTAGTTACCATACAGCGTAGTCTTGGCTTCAGGAGTAGAACCCAGTGATTCATCTCTTACATACGACACCCGGTGCTCATCCCAAAAAGTGCCCTCCTTAATTTCCATCGCCCTTTTAACCCATCCCTCTACCTTCCAGCAACCCTCAGTTTGTTCTCTGCATTTTAGAGTCTCTTATGGGTTGCCTACCTGTCTGTTTTCATCTTATTTTTCCTTCCCTTCCCCTATGTGTATCTGTTGTGTTTTTCAAATTCCACATATAAGTGAAATCATAGGATATCTGTCTTTCTCTGACTGACTTATTTTGCTTAGCATAATACACTCTATTCCCATCCGTGTTGTTGCAAATGGCAAGGTTTCATTCTTTTTCATTGCTGAGTAGTATTGCATTGTATATATGTACCACATCTTTATCTACTTGTTAGTTGATGGACATTTGGGCTCTTTCCATAATATGGCTATTGTTGATAGCACGACTATAAATACTGGGGTGCCTATGCTCCTTCGAATCAGCATTTTTGTATTCTTTGGATAAATACCTAGTAGAACAATTGTTGGGTCATAGGGTGTTTTTAACAATTGCTATACAAAAATAAAACGTAAGAGAGACCCCCCCCCCCAAAAGGAGCAAAAGTGCTTTTATAAGTAGAGAGGGATCAAAGAAGGTCTCAATGAGAAAGCAGCCTTTCTAAGTGGTGGAAGGTACAAATAAAAAGGTCCTAACACATGAGCATCCCAACTGGACCACTAGAAAGCTCCAGTTGACCTGAGTGGCTATTGAGCAGCATAAGTAAGAGTGAGAGAG
Organism: Panthera pardus; assembly: GCF_024362965.1. Taxonomy (NCBI): domain Eukaryota; kingdom Metazoa; phylum Chordata; class Mammalia; order Carnivora; family Felidae; genus Panthera; species Panthera pardus. Next base: position 46,541,906 of record NW_026526666.1, on the reverse strand, counting down.
TAGCAGAGATGAGGGATGAGGTCAGAAGGGCAATGAAACATGGAGTTTGAGTTTGAGGAATGGATTTCATCTTGTTAGAGACATTGGCTTTTACTCTGAGCCACATGAGATACTACCGGCAAGTTTTGAACAGAGGAGTGATGTTAACTGACTACAATGTTGATAATCTCACCTGGGCCCGAAGGAAATGTGTTAAGAGAATACTGCAGTAACTCAGGGCCAGGTAGAACATGACGGTGGGTCAGATGAGGATGGGTGAAGTAGGTGAAGAAAATAGGCTCATTTATGACTACACTTTGAAGATGGAGACTTTTGTCTTTGTCAAGAGAGAGTGAAGAAATCAAGAATTGCTATATCCAATATGAGTGGAGGCAAAGAAAGAGTGTGAGAAGAACAAGTTCCAGATTTTTTTTCTTTTAACCAACACTTGTAAACACAATGGTAAAATGAATAAAAACATGTAACTTCTCCTGCCATGCTTCACACAGCTTGTAGGGACAAGCAGTCAAAGTTCCTGAATCAATAATTGTTTTGATTATACCGTTTCAGAGAAACAATGTATAAAAACATATTCCAGTGCAATTTCTCTGTAATCTGTTCCTCCTGTCCCATCAAGTGTGACAGTGTATTATTATATATTGACAGAAAACATCAATATGGATGATGTTAGACAGTGGGAGGAAAGCATTTTGGTGTGCTGGTTTTGTCTTCATAATAACAGCATTGATCTGTATTTCAGCTTCCTTGTTGTCGGCAGCTCACAGTTAATTTGCCCATGTCTACATTGGTATGAGCAGTAATATGGCGCATGTCACATGGGATCTGCAATTCATAGGAATGGCTCCGCAGCCTAATGGTTTTTGTCAATTGTGAATTAATTATTAATCTGATTTGTCCTGTTTGTTCAGATTTCTGCAAATGTTAGTAAATCAGAGTCTGCTCAAGCTTTTAGTAGAATTGTTGTGATGATAGCAACCAGTTTTTAGTTTGCTTGCTTTTCTCTTGCTTGATTAAATAAATTATTCTGGTACTTTTATGGCCGTGGGATTTCTATTTTCCCAATTTTACAATTATTTATTCAAAATGAATCGTCTGCTTCGTGCGTTTCATATTTTACATTCTTGTTTGCTCTATACTCTAGCATTCTTCTTCAAATAGCATGAAGGCTTTCATACCATTTTTAGGTCACCAAATCATGGCAGCAACTGAGGAAGGAGCTTTGGAAGCTGAATAGTTCCAAATTAATTAATAGTTAAAAACTTAGGCAAGTCACTATAGAGAGCATCAAGTTCTTTATCTTGTTATTGAATTGAAAATACTTCATAGGCTTATCATGAGCATTTAACAAGACAATGTATATAGAATGCCTTAGTTTCTGCCAATTGCTTTGTCAGTATACCTGTTACACTTGGAATAGGAGGCAGACTGTATGCCCTTTAAATCAATTTATTTCTCTTCAAAGATGACTAAGGGCATGACTGTCCATTTACACACAGCCTGTTATCAAATTATTAATTGGTGGAAAATCAGCACAATTCACTAATTGGCATACAAATGATTGTATTAGAAATCATTATTATACTATTCACCTGATTTGTTCATCGTCCACAGATAGACCCTTTAAAGAAAAGCTGTGCATTAACGTGATTTACATTCTCTGGTTAAAAGCTGAGGATCTTTATACCCTGCTGGGTTAGGGTGCTTTGGTTTTTCATACAGTATTAGCAGAATTTGAAAGCTGCTTGAAGTCTAGAAAGCTGAGAGGGCCACGTTAAATTCCAACTCAACCGAAATATGAACTGGGCTTGCTGAGGTTGTTCAAACAGCCTGGCTTTCCAGTTCATATGCAGGAGTGTGACAAGCAGAAAATTAGACACCTGGCAGCTACAAGGGTTTTGGTTTTTGTTTTTAGATACATGGCCAAGATTACTTTGTGAGTGCCAAATTGCTACCTTAATTTAAAAGCAGAAAAAACACATTAGATTTTTACCACCTAGAGAATCATGTTATCCTTGCTTAAAAATATCTTCATTAGCGGAGAGAGGGGATTTTTTTTTCTTCAAAATTACCTTCCATCCATTTTGTAAGATTTGGACCTTGGACAATGCCTGACAATATTACTAAAGTGTAGTAATAGTTTGTGGGTTTTCAAAATGTGAATTTTATTGCTGGAAGCCTATTAAGACAAAGAGTATAACTGAATGGCATGGGGATTGATGGTGATAAGTAAAAGTCAAAGGTCTGTTTTTGTTTTGTTTTGTTTTTCATTTTGCTTTCAGCATTGTCTTATGCTGCTTTTCCATTAGACAAGATCCTTGGAATCAACACAAGGTAGAGAAGAAAGCTGTTAGGAGGTGGATCAAAACTCTGAGCAAATTACACCTAACTCTAACATCCACCTGAACAAAAGCACAAAACATACTGCGTTTGAGCTAAACAAAATTCAAGAGGCAAATATGGCGCATATATTTTTGCCCCAAGGCAATCAGTCAGAATTTGGTGATAAAACATCTGATTATAAAGAAAAAGAAAATTAGTGACAAAAGAATCTCAGAAATGTGTCTTACTGCCTCATAACAAAGGCATTCCTGGAAGAAAATGAGCTTAGAGCTCAATTTCTGAAAGAAGGTTTTTTTCTGTCCTTTTTGTAATATTTTCAAGTTTGTTTAGGCTGAACAATTGCAACATGAATTTGGTTAAACAAAGGCAAATACTCTTGGCTACGCATTTGGGGCCTTTGAGCGCTTCCTAATTCGTACTATTGTTCCCTGTCCATCTATTTGCCTATGTAGTGTTATGCAAAATTTGTCCTGGCAGCTCCCTTTCTGTTCCACACTCCTGTTCCTGTTCAACATTCCTATCCTGTTACATCTATGCCCCAGAGTTGTTAACTCTGCCCACTTTCACTGGCCGGGTTCTTAAACCAATTGTATCGATTTAGGGAGTATGTAACAGCTTTGGCTTCTACACAAGTCGTTTTTCCAACCTTCCATTTTCTCTCTAAATTTCTTCCAGTGCAAATCAAATACAGGATTTGGTACTCTTAAAAGGTACTTTACAGATATAGATAACAAGTAACAGCTCTCCCCTAACCCCCTGTTGGCATCCTTTTCCTAATGACTTCTCTTTTGATTTCCTAAGATTCTACTTGTTATCATGCTAATTATCTCAGGCAACTCTCAAACCTGGAGATCTTCCAGAAATCCGGAACAGTGGGAAAGAAACTTTTAGCCACCTTTGTCCTATTGCCTACATAAAAGCAAAAAATCTTAGCACAGTTTTCAGGATCCTTCCTGCTTTGTCCTAAATCTCACTTTCAAATCTCATTACCCGCCCTTCTCCTAGGCATCCTAAAGGTCTTCTCTTCCATATTATTCTATACTATTGTAAAACTTTGTTTCTTTCCTTAAGTTCCTTCTGGTAGATGTTCCTTTTCTACTGTTTGTAATCCAGCACATTTCTACTTACCTTTTAAAAGCTCAACTTTAGTATTACCTGCTCCATGAAGTTTTTTCCTCCTCTATGAAGTCTTGCACTTCCTTGTAAAAATAATTACCACTCTCCCAAAAATGTCATAGTACCTTGAACAGCTCCGAGAGAGCCCATAGGATCCAGAAGATGCTCGAAGCCCTCTGAATGAGGTTATTCCAGAACACACTGGCAATGAAGCACGGAGGATTTGGATTCTACTCCCACTACTCCCACTTCTTGCAAGGCAAGACATGGCCTGAGAGAAGACAACAGAATGTACTCTACCAAAAAACATATGAGTGACTTTACTTCCCCAAAAAAGAAGTTAAGTTGAGAGATTAGTTTCCAATGCAAAGGTGGTCTCTTTTACATGGCTAGTGAAAGAAAAAAGATTTTATTATACTCTACAGACATTTCTGTAATATTATGGCTTCTTGTCAGCAATTGGGAAAAATGACTTTGGCAAGAAGATTCATACATTGTTGGCAAGGAAGTTTTCCAAAGGCTTTGTAATATATGGAAGAGAGGGGATAAATTTAAGGAAGAAAGGTCTACCTGCATAAGCTTATTTTGTGTTTTATTATTATGTAATGACTGTGTTTTATTCAGTTTCGAAAATCCTGTTTCAAATGAACTAGATGATAAGGCCAAAGAAGCATTAGAATCATATGGGAGACCTACTCCTTAAATGAAATGATTGAATGCGACTTTCATGTAATCGGGGATGGGAGTGATGCTCTCCTGTCATTTTCCCTATTCTTCTTCAGAACAAAGTATTAGATGACTAAGAAAAAAAATCTGGAACTAGGCAAAAGCTACAAAACTAGAGTCTCAGACAAGTTGTGCTACAAGGAGGAACAGTTGACTTCAGGAATGGGTGGAGAAGTACTGTCTCAATAGGAGTCTTAGGGAAGAGGAAGGTGGCTTTCAGTAATTTGTAATATATGCTGCTCAATATTGGCCATATCTTGGATGGATTAGCAGTGAGAAAGATTAGGGAAACAAGATGGGGCCAAAAAGTCAGCAATGGGCCACACCCTAAGACGAATTGTATGAGAAAGCCTACTCAAAAATAAGACTTCTATCAGACAAAGTTAAGTTCGTCAGAATTGGTCATAATTGGTCTCTCTTGTGGAGTAGAACTGAGCATTCAGATGGGACTAACTTTTGGAAAATGAGGAAGCTTGAGACAGGAAAGTTGAGATAGAGGCTGATAGTCACTCCTTCTGTCAACACATATGGAAGATCTGTACAGACTATACAGGAATAAGTGAGTGGACTAAGACTATCAATGGGCAGATCTAGATTCAACAAATGATTTTAGAAGAAAACTGGTGGGCTTATTTCACCACCAGTACACTTGTCTAAAACATAACAGGAAGGAGGAGTGGAGTGGATAACTAGTGGAGTGAGATAACTAGCACCTCTACACTGAACTCCTTTTTTCTTTTTTTTTTTTTTTTTTTTTTTTTTTGTCACAAAAGAATTGAACAAAGAATAAAAATTCTTTCCCCATAAGAAATGTCTTTCTTCTGGAAAAATTGATAGGCCCAATAAATGAACTAAGATGATATTACGTAACTCCTGACACCTGAGGAAAGTTTCTGGTATCTTAAATTCCAGGTGAATTTTCCTTTTTTCTCAAGGGCCCCCAAATTCCTTCATTTGTTTATGGCCTTTAAATGTATGTGTAGGTTTGCTGTTGAAAGTCGTTGTAGCTTTTAATATGTTTTTTGTAGTTTTTGCTTTGAAAACCTCTATGGTTTGCATGCTCATTTGGCCAATGAGCTTTTTATATAATGGGATCGATTTGTTTTCCTTTGTTTTTATGCCATTCATGATATCTTCTTTTTCTGGCCACCTAATCTCTGCAAATTTCTGATATGGCCACATGTATCTTATTCTCATATTTTATTAATTTCCCTTACTATTATACTGGATTGTGACCTCTAGAGAACAGAATTTATGTCACTTTTTTCATTTGCATGATCCTAGCCTCTATTATAGTGTTTCATATTTATTATTCAGTAGATGAATCCTTTAACTCATTTCATCTAAAATTCTGGGAAGTAGGATGGCCCTTCTGATACAACATTTTGGGAAGTAGGCTTTCTACTCATCTATGTGTGTTTAATAAATTATACATTACAAGATATGGAACAGAGGGGATATACTTTAGTGGCTTAAAGCAACACCATGATTTTGTGGGTTGGGAATTTACAGTGGGCTTATCTGGGTGATTCTTATACTCCAGTTGTTGGTATCCATCTGGTGACTGGGCTGGGCTCACCTGGTCTCCCTTCATCTCAAGGTAATCTCAAGACTTTGCTAGCAGGTTAGACTTTTTATATCATGGCTGAGGGTTCCGAGAAAACAAGATAAATGCTGACATGACAGGCTCTTTGAAGTCTGGGTTCGGATCTACATAGCTTTTCTTCAACCATATTCCACTGGTCAGAGCACTCAGAAATAAGCCCAGATTTAAGAGGAGGAAACTGGAGAACCTAACAATGGGAGATGTATAAAGAATTGATGACCATTTCCAACCTGCCATATATGAGAAAAAGAAAAAGAAACATGCTATATATTCAACCTCACTTTCTGTGCCTGCATTTGATCTATGTCTATGGAAGCTTGAAAAGGAAACTTTTTTTTTTTTTTTTTTTTTTTTTTTTAGAAAAGCAAAATATCTGCTTATCTTATTGTTCAAGCAAATTCAGCATATATTTCTCTGGCCTCATTTACTCTAATTGCTTAAGGTCCTTCAGTATCCAAGTAATTCTGAATTGATTTTTGCACTGCCTCCCTCATTGCCTTTTACATTTTCACATTGAATGCTGTCCTTCCAAAGAAACTTAGTTAGGTCCATAGTAGCCCATTAACTACACCAATACTTTTCCAAATAGAAGCGAGGAAGACAAGGGTCAAGGCCTCTAGAATCCAATTCCATAAACCATTGTCCTTTGTCATGCCACTTCCAGATGTTCTCTCTCTCTCTTTAAGTTTATTTATTTATTTTGAGAGAGACAGAGCACAAGTGAGGGAGGGAAAGAGAGACAGGGAGAGAGAGAGAATCTCAAGCAGGCTCTATGCTGCCAGTGCAGAGCCCAACGCAGAGCTCACACGCACAAAACTGTGAGATTATGACCTGAGCAGAAACCAAGAGTTGGACGTTTAACTGACTGAGCCACCCAGGCATCCCACAGATTCTATATTATTCTTTCAGGTCCTTTTTTCATAAGTTTATTAAGTTAGGTGCTAGTATTCCTTTTACATTTCTGTTAATTTATTTTTCTAGTTCAAACATTTTTGTAAGTCAAATCAAATATATTTCAACATGAGGCAGAGTAGCAAAAGTAATAAACTAGTTAAATATAAACAAAGTTTAAACTTTGTAACTTGCACACAAGAACTTTGACAATTAGTACCCATGTTATCTTACTCTCTTTCCATGAATAAACACTAGTCAGTCTATATGATATGCTTCAAATATGCTTTGCATTCTCTCAGATCTCCGCTTTGGCTAATGCCATTCCTTTGACTCCCTTTATGGGACCCCAGTTACCTTTTGAGCCCCTGCTCAAATGTCACTATTTTTATGAAACTCTGACGCTCACAATTGAAATTATTCCTTCCTTCTCAGTATTCCTAAACAGCCTTCACTGTATTTCGTAATGTGGATCTTATAACTTTTTTATCACATTGATATTTATAAAGCAGCTTTCTTTATAAAAATAAAATGCTCCAGATGAGCAGAAATTGTGTGATTTGCACAGTGTAAAAACTTTAAAGGTTGGAATTAATAAATGGGTAAATGAATCAAGGACTCAATAGCAGGATATTTTTAATAGTTGTCTCTTGATTGAAAACACATGTACTATATTGGTAAAGTAATTTTTGGAAAAAATCTAGAAGTTTCAGCAGAGAATTCAGACATTTTATTAGGTAGAATCACTGCCTATGTTCTCTAAAGAAGAGTCTTTTATTAAACACTAATAAGTACTCCTCATTCTGCATTAAAATTCCAAACACAAAAAAAGATGTCAAATAATATTTGCTAAATTCAAGTATATTTGTGCATTCTTATTGGGTATGCAAAAGTATCCTTATACATAATTATCAGTACTTAAAAACATTTACTCATAAAATTTAAGAAAATTAACAGCTTTATTTTGTTTTATAAATTTAAATGTCTTCAGCATTAATAATGTTTATAAAATTTGCTAATATAATCAACAATGCACAGATTTTATTAAAACTGAGGTACAAAATGCTTTGCTTGAATTTTTAAAATATTTGTTTTCCCTAAATTGAGATATGGCTGAAGTTAGTAAAGCAGTGATATTTTGTACACTTTGGGGAAACATAGGCCTTTAACTTAATAAGAATATTCTTCCTTTATTCTATTTTGAACAAATGATACTAAATGCAACTAGAGAATAAGTAGCCCAAAACATCTATATAAATTGTGTTGAAATTTTACAAAAAAAGTTTAATTTGCATTGATTTTGTTCCAGCAACACTGGTTACTAATGCACACATGACTAAAGCATATTACAGACTGCCTTGACTTAAGAAAGTACAAAATTTAAAGTTTTTGCATGGCTAGAATAGACATGGATAACTTTAAGATATTATTAAAAGTCTTTTAAAAGTCTTTAACATTTACAGAAATGTCTCACTTTGCACTAATATAACCGATTTTCACTCCATAAATGGTTCAAATGGTTTTAGTTCCACACTGAATGTCTCTTTAGGACGGCTCCTGGTCTCTCGAAGGCAGTATACATAATGAAAAGGAAATTTAAATGACTTTTTTCCAGAAGTGTGGAACAATTTAGTAGTCTCTAGAAAATGAATATCAATGGGCAGCTTGGTAGTCATATGAAACTTGTTAAAATTTGGTCAGCTTATAACTCCCTGAAGTTCCCCCTGTAAAAGGAACTTGTATTTGTGTTTAGAATGTCTTTTTTTTTTTCCTTTAAAATTGTAAGAATTCTTAATCTTACATTGCCTATTTGGGTATTTATGTTGACTAGATTGTAAATGTTCCTAATTCATTATTGTATCTAGACTACTGTGGAAGAATCAAGTTTGGGGAATGTTTAAGGAATTAAAATAAGAATATTCATGAGACCACTAATACCAAAAACCTAACTAGGTTGATTCCTAATAGGTCAATATCTGATAATTACCATATATTGAACATTGACTCTCTATTGAGTGCTATCGTGATCATTTCCCTTATATTATCCCATTCTATATTGGTGATCATATGGGAAGATAGTTTTCATTTTCCCTTCCCTGCAGATGAAGAAACTGAGGCTCAAGGAAGCTAAGCATCTGGAAAAATTAAATGCCAATTAAATGCCAGAAAGGGAATTCATACTCAGGCCAGTAGACTAAATCATGTGCATTTGTCCAGCACACATATAACCCATTCATTTATTCACTTAGTCATTAAAAGTCTGAGTTTCTAGGGATGCTGGGGTGGCTGAGTCAGTTGAGTGTCTGACTCTTGATTCTGCTCAGGTCATGGTCCCAGAGTCATAGGATAGAGTCTGCATCAAGATTCTGTGCTGTTAGCATGAAGGCTGTTCAGGATTCTCTCCCTCTCCCCCTTCCCCCTCCCCCTCCCTTTGCCCCTTTCTCCAGCTGGCATGTGCCATCTCTCTTAAAAAAAAACAAGTCTGAGTTTGTAATATGTAGCAGGCTGAAAAGAAAACAATAAAAAGACAAAGTTTATGTTTAAGTTCAATTTAGATCAACAAAATGTTATCAGGATTTCCTAGGCTAGTTATTGTGTCTGATACTAGTGATAATTAGTTAAATAATTAGAAAGCATGTCTTAAATTCTTTTTTTTCCCAATATATGAAATTTATTGTCAAATTGGTTTCCATACAACACCCAGTGCTCATCCCAAAAGGTGCCCTCCTCAATACCCATCACCCACCCTGCCCTCCCTCCCACCCTCCCCTCCCTCCCACCCCCCATCAACCCTCAGTTTGTTCTCAGTTTCTAAGAGTCTCTTATGCTTTGGCTCTCTCCCACTCTAACCTCTTTTTTTTTTTTTTTCCCTCCCCTCCCCCTTGGGTTTCTGTTATGTTTCTCAGGATCCACATAAGAGTGAAACCATATGGTATCTGTCTTTCTCTGTATGGCTTATTTCACTTAGCATCACACTCTCCAGTTCCATCCACGTTGCTACAAAAGGCCATATTTCATTCTTTCTCATTGCCACATAGTATTCCATTGTGTATATAAACACATTCTTTATCCATTTCTTTATCCATTCATCAGTTGATGGACATTTAGGCTCTTTCCACAATTTGGCTATTGTTGAGAGTGCTGCTATAAACATTGGGGTACAAGTGCCCCTATGTATCAGTACTCCTGTATCCCTTGGGTAAATTCCTAGCAGTGCTATTGCTGGGTCATAGGGTAGGTCTATTTTTAATTTTCTGAGGAACCTCCACACTGCTTTCCAGAGCGGCTGCACCAATTTGCATTCCCACCAACAGTGCAAGAGGGTTCCCGTTTCTCCACATCCTCTCCAGCATCTATAGTCTCCTGATTTGTTCATTTTGGCCACTCTGACTGGCGTGAGGTGGTATCTGAGTGTGGTTTTGATTTGTATTTCCCTGATAAGGAGCGACGTTGAACATCTTTTCATGTGCCTGGTGGCCATCCGGATGTCTTCTTTAGAGAAGTGTCTATTCGTGTTTTCTGCCCATTTCTTCACTGGGTTATTTGTTTTTCGAGTGTGGAGTTTGGTGAGCTCTTTATAGATTTTGGATACTAGCCCTTTGTCCGATATGTCATTTGCAAATATCTTTTCCCATTCCGTTGGTTGCCTTTTAGTTTTGTTGGTTGTTTCCTTTGCTGTACAGAAGCTTTTTATCTTCATAAGGTCCCAGTAATTCATTTTTGCTTTTAATTCCCTTGCCTTTGGGGATGTGCCGAGTAAGAGATTGCTACGGCTGAGGTCAGAGAGGTCTTTTCCTGCTTTCTCCTCTAGGGTTTTGATGGTTTCCTGTCTTACATTCAGGTCCTTTATCCATTTTGAGTTTATTTTTGTGAATGGTGTGAGAAAGTGGTCTAGTTTCAACCTTCTGCATGTTACTGTCCGGTTCTCCCAGCACCATTTGTTAAAGAGACTGTCTTTTTTCCATTGGATGTTCTTTCCTGCTTTGTCAAAGATGAGTTGGCCATACGTTTGTGGGTCTAGTTCTGGGGTTTCTATTCTATTCCATTGGTCTATGTGTCTGTTTTTGTGCCAATACAATGCTGTCTTGATGATGACAGCTTTGTAGTAGAGGCTCAAGTCTGGGATTGTGATGCCTCCTGTTTTGGTCTTCTTCTTCAAAATTACTTTGGCTATTCGGGGCCTTTTGTGGTTCCATATGAATTTTAGGATTGCTTGTTCTAGTTTCGAGAAGAATGCTGGTGCAATTTTGATTGGGATTGCATTGAATGTGTAGATAGCTTTGGGTAGTATTGACATTTTGGCAATATTTATTCTTCCAATCCATGAGCACGGAATGTCTTTCCATTTCTTTATATCTTCTTCAATTTCCTTCATAAGCTTTCTATAGTTTTCAGCATATAGATCTTTTACATCTTTGGTTAGATTTATTCCTAGGTATTTTATGCTTCTTGGTGCAATTGTGAATGGGATCAGTTTCTTTATTTGTCTTTCTGTTGCTTCATTGTTAGTGTATAAGAATGCAACTGATTTCTGTACATTGATTTTGTATCCTGCAACTTTGCTGAATTCATGTATCAGTTCTAGCAGACTTTTGGTGGAGTCTGTCGGATTTTCCATGTGTAATATCATGTCATCTGCAAAAAACGAAAGCTTGACTTCATCTTTGCCAATTTTGATGCCTTTGATTTCCTTTTGTTGTCTGATTGCTGATGCTAGCACTTCCAACATTATATTAAACAACAGCGGTGAGAGTGGGCATCCCTGTCGTGTTCCTGATCTCAGGGAAAAAGCTCTCAGTTTTTCCCCATTGAGGATGATGTTAGCTGTGGGCTTTTCATAAATGGCTTTTATGATGTTTAAGTATGTTCCTTCTATCCCGACTTTCTCAAGGGTTTTTATTAAGAAAGGGTGCTGGATTTTGTCAAAGGCCTTTTCTGCATCGATTGACAGGATCATATGGTTCTTCCCTTTTTTTTTATTAATGTGATGTATCACGTTGATTGATTTGCAAATGTTGAACCAGCCCTGCATCCCAGGAATGAATCCCACTTGATCATGGTGAATAATTCTTTTTATATGCCGTTGAATTCGATTTGCTAGTATCTTACTGAGAATTTTTGCATCCGTATTCATCAGGGATATTGGCCTGTAGTTCTCTTTTTTTGCTGGGTCTCTGTCTGGTTTAGGAATCAAAGTAATACTGGCCTCATAGAACGAGTCTGGAAGTTTTCCTTCCCTTTCTATTTCTTGGAATAGCTTGAGAAGGATAGGTATTATCTCTGCTTTAAACATCTGGTAGAACTCCCCTGGGAATCCATCGGGTCCTGGACTCTTATTTGTTGGGAGATTTTTGATAACTGATTCAATTTCTTCGCTGGTTATGGGTCTGTTCAAGCTTTCTATTTCCTCCTGATTGAGTTTTGGAAGAGTGTGGGTGTTTAGGAATTTGTCCATTTCTTCCAGGTTGTCCAATTTGTTGGCATATAATTTTTCATAGTATTCCCTGATAATTGTTTGTATCTCTGAGGGATTGGTTGTAATCATTCCATTTTCATTCATGATTTTATCTATTTGGGTCATCTCCCTTTTCTTTTTGAGAAGCCTGGCTAGAGGTTTGTCAAGTTTGTTTATTTTTTCAAAAAACCAACTCTTGGTTTTGTTGATCGGCTCTACAGTTTTTTTAGATTCTATATTGTTTATTTCTGCTCTGATCTTTATTATTTCTCTTCTTCTGCTGGGTTTAGGCTGCCTTTGCTGTTCTGCTTCTATTTCTTTAGGTGTGCTGTTAGATTTTGTATTTGGGATTTTTCTTGTTTCTTGAGATAGGCCTGGATTGCAATGTATTTTCCTCTCAGGACTGCCTTCGCTGCGTCCCAAAGCGTTTGGATTGTTGTATTTTCATTTTCGTTTGTTTCCATATATTTTTTAATTTCTTCTCTAATTGCCTGGTTGACCCACTCATTCTTTAGTAGGGTGTTCTTTAACCTCCATGCTTTTGGAGGTTTTCCAGGCTTTTTCCTGTGGTTGATTTCAAGCTTCATAGCATTGTGGTCTGAAAGTATGCATGGTATAATTTCAATTCTTGTAAACTTATGAAGGGCTGTTTTGTGACCCAGTATATGATCTATCTTGGAGAATGTTCCATGTGCACTCGAGAAGAAAGTATATTCTGTTGCTTTGGGATGCAGAGTTCTAAATTTATCTGTCAAGTCGATCTGATCCAATGTATCATTCAGGGCCCTTGTTTCTTTATTGACCGTGTGTCTAGATGATCTTTCCATTTCTGTAAGTGGAGTGCTAAAGTCCCCTGCAATTACCACATTCTTATCAATAAGGTTGCTTATGTTTATGAGTAATTGTTTTATATATCTGGGGGCTCCGGTATTCAGCGCATAGACATTTATAATTGTTAGCTGTTCCTGATGGATAGACCCTGTAATTATTATATAATGCCCTTCTTCATCTCTTGTTACACCCTTTAATTTAAAGTCTAGTTTGTCTGATATAAGTATGGCTACTCCAGCTTTCTTTTGGCTTCCAGTAACATGATAAATAGTTCTCCATCCCCTCACTCTCAATCTAAAGGTGTCCTCAGGTCTAAAATGAGTCTCTTGTAGACAGCAAATAGATGGGTCTTATTTTTTTATCCATTCTGATACCCTATGTCTTTTGGTTGGCGCATTTAATCCATTTACATTCAGTGCTATTATAGAAAGATACGGGTTTAGAGTCATTGTGATGTCTGTATGTTTTATGCTTGTGGTGATGTCTCTGGTACTTTGTCTCACAGGATCCTCCTTAGGATCTCTTGTAGGGCTGGTTTAGTGGTGACAAATTCCTTCAGTTTTTGTTTGTTTGGGAAGACCTTTATCTCTCCTTCTATTCTAAATGACAGACTTGCTGGATAAGGATTCTCGGCTGCCTATTTTTTCTGTTTAGCACACTGAAGATATCTTGCCAATCCTTTCTGGCCTGCCAAGTTTCAAAAGAGAGATCAGTCACGAGTCTTATAGGTCTCCCTTTATATGTGAGTGCACGTTTATCCCTTGCTGCTTTCAGAATTTTCTCTTTATCCTTGTATTTTGCCAGTTTCACTATGATATGTCGTGCAGAAGATCAATTCAAGTTACGTCTGAAGGGAGTTCTCTGTGCCTCTTGGATTTCAACACCTTTTTCCTTCCCCAGTTCAGGGAAGTTCTCAGCTATAATTTCTTCAAGTACCCCTTCAGCACCTTTCCCTCTCTCTTCCTCCTCTGGGATACCAATTATGCGTATATTATTTTTTTTTAGTGTATCACTTAGTTCTCTAATTTTCCCCTCATACTCCTGGATTTTTTTATCTCTCTTTCTCTCAGCCTCCTCTTTTTCCATAACTTTATCTTCTAGTTCACCTATTCTCTCCTCTGCCTCTTCAATCCGAGCCGTCGTCATTTCCATTTTGTTTTGCATTTCGTTTAAAGCGCTTTTCAGCTCCTCGTGACTGTTCCTTAGTCCCTTGATCTCTGTAGCAAGAGATTCTCTGCTGTCCTCTATACTGTTTTCAAGCCCAGCGATTAATTTTATGACTATTATTCTAAATTCACTTTCTGTTATATTATTTAAATCCTTTTTGATCAGTTCATTAGCTGTTGTTATTTCCTGGAGATTCTTCTGAGGGGAATTCTTCCGTTTGGTCATTTTGGGTAGTCCCTGGAGTGGTGAGGGCCTGCAGGGCACTTCCCTTGTGCTGTGGTGTATAACTGGAGTTGGTGGGTGGGGCCGCAGTCTGACCTGATGTCTGCCCCCAGCCCACTGCTGGGGCCACAGTCAGACTGGTGTGTGCCTTTTCTTCCCCTCTCCTAGGGGCGGGATTCACTGTGGATGGCGTGGCCCGTCTGGGCTACTTGCACACCGCCAGGCTTGTGGTGCTGGGGATCTGGCGTATTAGCTGGGGTGGGTAGGCAAGGTCTACAGGAGCAGGAGGGGCAGGCTTAGCTCACTTCTCCTTAGGTGATCCACTTCAGGAGGGGCCCTGTGGCAGCGGGAGGGAGTCAGATCCGCTGCCGGAGGTTTGGCTCCGCAGAAGCACAGAGTTGGGTGTGTGCATGGAGCGAGCAAGTTCCCTGGCAGGAACTGATTCCCTTTGGGATTTTGGCTGGGGGATGGGCAAGGGAGATGGTGCTGGCGAGCGCCTTTGTTCCCCACCAAACTGAGCTCTGTTGTCCAGGGGCTCAGCAGCTCTCCCTCCCTTTGTCCTCCAACCTTCCCGCTTTCCTGAGCAGAGCGGTTAACTTATGACCTCCCAGATTCTAAGTCGCGCTTGCTGTCGGACCACACTCCGTCAGGCCCCTCCGCTTTTGCCAGCCAGACTCGGGGGCTCTGCTTGGCCGGCAGGCTGCCCCTCCACCCTGGCTCCCTCCCGCCAGTCCGTGGAGCACGCACTGCCTCGCCGCCCTTCCTGCCCTCTTCCGTGGGCCTCTCGTCTGCGCTTGGCTCCAGAGACTCCGTTCTGCTAATCCTCTGGCGGTTTTCTGAGTTATTTAGGCAGGTGTAGGTGGAATCTAAGTGATCAGCAGGACGCGCGGTGAGCCCAGTGTCCTCCTACCCCGCCATCTTCCTATCTCGAGCAGCATGTGTTAAATTCAATAGCATGATATAGAGCACTTTAAGGGAATGAAGGGGAGATGGGAGATAGAAAGACAATGGAAGGTGTGGCTATTGATTTGGGTTTTAAAGGATATTGGAAAAGTTGAAGATGGGAGGAGCTTCTAAATGGAGTGAGAGTCTATACAAGATACAGAGATGAGAATGTATGCATATAAACACTGCATATTACTTAATGCAAGATTTGAGATGAAGCTGAAGAAGTAGACACAACTGCATATTGAGAAAATTGTGTCCAAGTCTGCCCAACATATAATGCTATTGTATACCTTAGTCTTTGCTCAGGCTTTCCTTTATATTTGACCTTCTCTCAACTCCTACAAATATTTAGCTATTAGAGGCTGAAGAACCTAAGGCTTAAGATTATGCACTCTGGAATCCCACTAACTGGGTTGAAATACCAATGTATTTGGGTTAATGAGTTGAGTGATCTGCAGCCAGTTTTGTCGTTGTTTTTGTTGTTCATCTATCATATGATATCATGTTTGCATTAAAGTAATTAATAAATGTTACTACATTTTTTAGAACTGCAGCTCCTGCATTAAGTCTAACTATCCCGTAGAATTAATTGGGCACTTCTTTATGTATCACTTCCACATACATATAGAACATACAAAAAATTTTTTTTTAAATGTTTATTTACTTTTGAGAGAGAGGGAATGTGTATGCATGCACAAGGGGGAGGGGCAGAGAGAGGGAGACAGAGGATCCAAAGAAGGCTCTGTCAGTGTGGAGCTGATGTACGGCTCCAACTCTCAAACCACGAGATCATGACCTGAGCTGAAATGGGACACTTAACCGACTGAGCCACCCAGGTGCCCCCAAAATAAAATAATTTAATAAAAAATTGAAGGTATAGTTTTCAATGCGTAAGCACTGGATATTTCAAGGTTTCATGTTTTTCTCAAACAATTAAAATCAACATGTTTTCTGGTTATCCCTTTAATACCTTAGACATTGTACAACATATCTCCTATAATTTTACATGCACACACACACATTCACATAAATAGGATGAAACAGTTAACAAAATCATCTTTTGAACTTCTACAAAGCAGCTGGGGAAATGTAACCAAAGTAGTTCTTTTACTGCTTTTGGCAAAAACTGATCATAGGTCTCATAAAATGATTTTAATAAAAATAGGAAATACCAGACTTATTGTATGAAATACTTTCCTGTGGAAATGTTTTTCATAGTCAAAAGTAAGAAAGTATTATCTATCGTTCAACTAAAAGATGCAAAATTATACAGAGGAAACAATTCGGAACTGGTCAAAATCTCATTAAAATTGTATGAGGAGAATTATGTATGCCCCATTTATAATTTTTCTTTATAGCAGAATATCAAGTAATCCATGATTTGAGAGCAAACTTTAGTTTTATCCTAGACCTACTTGACCTTGTAAGTGTTTCTTGATTTTAAAGGATGACATTTAATTAAAGCTGCCTTGCTGAAGTACGGTAATTATTGGTGCAGATAAAAGAGATTTACAGAAACCCAAGCCAGTGGATTGGTAAGAGCAACACAGATTTTTCTTAACATCATGATGTATCATTTGCAAATTGTGATATACTATCTAGCTTTGTATCATTTAAAAGCACATCAAGTTTGCTGGTTGAATTAGCACACACGATGGTGGAAGAGGCATTTCAATTAAGCCAAAGTCAAACAGACTTCAAGAATATTCTACCTTTATTTGTAATGCTGTGCATCAAATTATTCAAGCATTACAATGAAGAATAAGAACTCACAGAGTATAAAATCAGACCAATGTCTCTCTCCTTAATAGATGATATCTTTCCTTCTTCATAGTTTGCTGCTCTTTAATGAATGACATTTAGTAATATGTATGAGTAATTGCCAAGTTTGCTGCTCATTACCTCTTTAAAAATCCAAGGAAGTAGTAAGCACACTTTGATCCTTTTATGAGAAAATAATTTCCATTATAAAGATTAAAACAAAATATGCGATTTTCATTTATAATTTAATAACTTAGTTACTGATTCTTTGTGATACCAAAATACTATGATTACCCTTTCAATTAGAATTGTGCAGACTGTCAAAAAAACAAACAAACAAAGAAACAAACAAAAGGATTCAAAAGACAATCTATTTCTTTTATATAGAAAAATTTAAAATCCTTCAAAATAATACTTTAGTAGCAAGAGGTGTCCTAATAAAATTATGGGGTATGAGAAATATTCTTCATACCTATATTCATAGTTAATTATGGAAAAATAATGGATAGATATCAACTCTGTAAGCTTAGTGTGTGAAATCTAAAATAATAAATTTTCTTGATATTCTCTTAAGATTACATTCAAAATTATTTTAAACAGTTTTGATTTGTATATAAACTATAATTTTGATAGCTAATATTACCACAAAGAAAAATGCTAACACTTGTTTTACCAATTTTACTCTCATTGACGTTGTTTGATAGTTATTCCCATTAATCTCTCTTGACAGATTCTATATGTTAACATAGTACTTCATAATCATTTTTTGTTGGACCCAGGATACCAGGTATTCAGCATATTGTGTTCTGAATTGCTACCAGTGTATAATGAATTCTTGGTCCTTGAGGTATTTTATAGATGTTTTCAGAACTACCTTAATGACTAAGATGATAAATGGGTTTAAAATAACTTTAGCTAATTATACCTTTTCTATTTTCAATAAAGATGACATCTATCAGTTTACCTACATAGATCCTAGGTTATAATTATCATTCAATTTGATTTCTATAATCTCTAAAGCAGGTAGAAGACAAGCATATGTTATTAGAGTGAAACTTAGAGTTGTCACATTCTGGTGTTAATCTCCTCCAGGATCAGCTATTGATTTTATTCATGATTCTGGAAAGCATAACTTTTCTTCCAGGAAAGGTGACTGTGAAGATTAAAGTAGCATTTATTATATGAGTGCAACATGATGATAATGAAGATCATATTGTAAGGTACTAATGAACAATAATAAAACTAGCTACTCTGAGGTCCAAATGAAAATTAATGAAGAAAGACAGGATCCACCATTTAGGGAAAATCTAGCTCTCTTCATTTGTAGGTGAAAAACAGTTGAAAAGTCAAAGTTGCATAATAGGAAGGCATGGTATTAGTCTGATTCTCACCACTCTTTTCTGATAAAATATAAGACACGATATGACACGCTTTTGCTAGAAAATTCCTTTACAAACATTGATTTAATGACTACTATGTGCCAAGGAATGAGGTTCATTCAATTGTTATTCTTCAAATCTTTTAACCACATTTACATCCCAAACTTTTGGCAACAGGATTGCTCCTTTTTGATTCTGCTGAAGAAGAAAAAGAAGTAATGCATAGGTAGCAAAACTTAATTACCCTTACATTTTTGGATCATGCTTACTTTTCTTGTTTTCATTTTGAATTAATATTTTAATATAAATCTTTCAACTAAAAAAAATCTGTTTCCTGTTATTTTGAAGCATAAATTGAGGCACCTGTGTAGTTGAGTTGGTTGAGCATCTGACTCTTGATTTAAGCTCAGGTAATGGTCACAATGGTAAAGGGTTGTGGAATTGAGTCCGTCATCAAGTTCTGTGTTCAGCATGGAGCCTGCTTAAGCTTTTCTGTGTGTGTGTGTGTGTGTGTGTGTGTGTGTGTGTGTGTGTGTGTGTGTCTGCCCCTCTCTCCTGCTCACACACACTCTCTCTCTCCCTACGATAAAATTAAATTAAATTAAATTAAATTAAAATTACAAAGGAGGAAATTGAGATTCAAAGAGGTTACAAGTTGTAATTAATACCATATAGAAAGATGTTCATATCCCATGTTTTTTTCATAAGGGATTTCTGACAGCACAAGGTTAAATGAAGGTAAGAGAAAGGTGGTGCGACATTAGGTTAAGGGGAGATCAGAGCAACAAGATGTTTTGGAGAAGAGTTGTGCAAACACTTGAATAAAGTAAGAACAAAAACCATTGAGAAGGAAAAGAGAGAAGACACAGTAGAAAGAGGTGATAGAGCCTGTCATGAACAGAGAAGATGGGTTGAAAGAAACTCCTTTGAGAGAAGACATTCTCTTTAGAAATACTAACAGCAAGGAGGAAAGAGTAAGTAAAGTCCCAGAGACATATTTAGATAGAAAAAGGAAAATGAAGAGCACTTGCAATGAAAAGATGATCAGGGGCGCCTGGGTGGCTGAGTCGGTTATAAGCCTCTGACTTCGCTCAGGTCATGATCTCACGGTCTGTGAGTTTGAGCCCCATGTTGGGCTCTGTGCTGACAGCTCAGAGCCTGGAGTCTGCGCTTCAGATTCTGTGTCTCCCTCTCTCTCTGCCCCTCCTCCACTCACACTCTGTCTCTTTCTCCTTCAAAAATAAATAAACATTAAAAGAATTTAAAAAAAAGATGATCAAAAGATTAAAGGACTGAGTTACCTTATAGAGATTGGGGCCGTCAGGTAGTATAGAAGAATGAAAGAATAAGGGGAATCAACTAGAAATGTTAAAACTATTGCTAAGTAATATTGAATATCAGCTGAGAATTGGAATCCTTGATATCTAATTTTTGAACTGCATACATAGATATCTCCTACCAGCTTCTTTCTAGGGAAGAACTGATTGAAACAGAATCTGCTCTCCTAATGATGGGCCATGAAGCCAAATGACTGACTTTTAATAATAATGGCTATAAGTTATTGGTATTACATAAATGAGGGTTTTTTTTCACTCAAATATTTATACTAGATGAAGTAGAAATTATTATTCCCTTTTTATAGGCAATGAACTAATGTCAAGAGCTGTGAAGTCACATGTTCTATACCACATAGCCATCAAATATTCCAACTAAATTTTGAATCTAGAGCTAATTTGACTACAAATTTTGCGTTCTGCCAACTATGTAGCAATGCTTCATCTAGAGGGATGCGGTTCTCAAAACAAACAATGTGGACTCAAGGATCATGACAGTAGGTTATAGATAAATTTCTATTATAATAGAAATATGTAGAAATATATATAATAAATAGCAATATTTATCAATAGAAACTTATCAGCTGGGCAAGCAGGCTCTGCTCTCTACCTTGCTGTAGAACTATCTCAGGTGAATGTGCGCATGTAAACACAAACCCCAATGTTGCATTTTGAGTCATGGAGTTTGGGGGAAATTACTTTCTTCTAAAGGAGTAAAGACTCCTTAGTGAATATAAGATTTTAAAAGAAAACATTAATTTTTGGTAAATTTTGAGGGACTAAAATGGTCTCCCTTTGAGCACTATTAATCCAACAGTGGTCTTTTCAAAACCTCAATAAAATAGCAACGTGCTTTCTGACAGACGTGAACTCTTGGCACTTAACTCCTAAGAGGTATCATAGATTGACCTTCCAAGAACTCCAGCTACTTAATGCATAAAGATAATTCATTTGGTTGTCTTTCTTGTTTTATGTTGGTCTAAATTAGAAGGTAGAAATTCTATTTAGACTTCTAGACCCCACAAAAATAGCAGATTCCATTTTACCATTGAGGAAAGTCTAGGGAATAAAGTGAATTGGAGAATTACATGAGTCCATCATTGATACTTGTGATGGGTTTAGTGTTTCTATCAAATGAGATTTCCAGAATTGAAGATGCTAAATTTACTTTCTATAATTCCATGGAGACTGTAAGAATATAATTTATCTTTTATCAGACATTCCTGGGGTAAGTTGATTATGAGTCACAAAGAACCAACCCAGGTTAAAAAAATGTTAGTAAATAGTGAGAAAGTTTCTCCCTGGCCATTTCTCAAATTCTTAAAACTGTTCTAAGTGGCTCAACCTTTTAGACCTCGGAAAACCCCAAGAAGCAGTATCTCAAAGACTCTATGATAAAGATATGATAGGCATGAAAGACAGTAGTTACTAAAAGATGAGTATTAGCAAAAAAAATAATTAAAAATTAAAAAAAGAACTGAGTTCTAGACTTTTTTTTTTTTCTGTCCAGTAAGAAAGCCTCTTAAGAAACAGGCAGGCCAGAGTAGGGGTGGGGGGAGAGAGAAACTACCATTACAGAGTTAAGTTTTGTCTTTTTCTTCCCATGAGTGTTATTTTGGGTAATAGGATCTCAGTAACGATACCTCTCCTCTCATGCTGCTAATAGGGTATAAGATGAAGGCTAGCTATAGCATGATATAAACTGTGATCAGGTATATTTGATAAAGCAGAGACCTGGGAACATCCAATGCTCCAGCATTTACTTTAGAGCACATAATAGTTAAAGGATAAGCAGTAATGCCAGGCTTTAGAGAAAGTAGGAGATGAGTCTTTTATACATACAGGAACCAGAACAAGGACCTAAGCAATAGAAGTTGAAAGCTAGGCAAGTAAACTCAGAGCAGGCATTGGAACCCTGACTCTATGCTGAACCCCTACTGTTTCTTAGCAAGTGAAGTTGACCTAACAAAGACATTTTACCTCCTTGTTATAACATGCAGCACAGCTGGTAGGAATTGTTTGATTTATTTGGGCAGGTGAAGGATTTATAGTACTGGAGTTTTATAATCGTATCTTAAAATATTCTGTTATTTAGATGACAATGATTTCCAAAAGTAGGTCCTGATCTGACACATTGTGTCTATATCAGGGAGTGCAGACACTTCAGTTGCAATTGCTTCTTAGATCCATTTCAGTCACAGCAAGTGTTAGGAAACATTTTCAAATGGAGATAGGGAAGCAACTCAGATTAATTTTTAATCAAGTCACTTCCCTCTAAGGAAGGCAGTACAGGTATGGTGGAAAAAACAAGTCCCTTGAAATTGTTCTCTGATATGAGTTCTGGTTCTGACAAATATGTTTTGTGATCTTTAGTTAGTTAGTTAGTTACCTCTCTGAGCTACAGAAAATTTCCTAAGGTATAAAATGGGACTATGTAATGGGACAATTTTGGTGATTAACTGCCGACAGATTTAAAGTGCCATCTCTACTTCCTTACCTTTTTCCTCTCATGTGAGCAAGCTGAAAAAAAAAAAAAAAAAGTCTTTGATCTGGGCAGGAAATTCAAGCCATGCAGGATCCATTACCCCAGCCCCAAACTCTAAGGTCATTTTCAGAACTGCTCAGGCCCACCCTGCTCTCCCCAAAAAAGTCTCAATATGTAAGTAATAACCATTTTCACATCCCCTTGGTGTGCCTTTGTGTGTAGCATCATCAGTCTCAACATCTGGGCCAAATTTCGGGTTGGGGAACCTCAACAGGGCGTGACCCCAACAGGATAATTCAATAAAACCCTGCCATAATGTAATAACTGATTTCTAAAAATTCTGCCAAGTAAATTGCAGGCTTTGATTACTGTCAGATTAATGACAAATGATATTTTTTTCATTCAGTCTTCACTACAGTATAAGGCATAAAACAAAGATAGTTCAAGTTACATGCATATAACTGATGATACACTGAGAAAGCTCTAAGTGATCATGAAACTCAATTCTAACCAATCTTTCCTTTCCAGACAGAAGATAAGAACATTAGTTTTCTCCCATTCGAAAACATGAGCTGGGCCAAGGTAGGGAGCCAATCAAGTAATTTTGCATTATCTCAGGGAATATATCTCTGGAAGTTTCCATACCACTTATCTTTTATCTTTTAAGAATGATGTGAAGATTAAAGAAGCAGTATCTTATCAAAATAGTATGTCAGTAAATTGTGTTTTCATGTCTCCTCCTACCTCAATACTCAGAAGATGTAGGCAATCCTGAGCCCACAAACTCATAAATCTGGCTATAGTAAGTAACTGAGGGAGTGGACAGCCAGATGGTTTCTATTGCTTTTAAGAATAATTTCTAAATAAAGTATATTATGTAGACTTTGATTTACAGTGGCTGTAACTCTGTGATGATATTACTCCATAGAGGGAGTAAAGAATTTAGATTTTACCAACTCTTTGCGACTTGTGAGAATAGAGCTAATAAAAGTTCTACAACATCTCCCTGGAGAAGGCAATACAAATTCATAAAAATCTGCCCTTTGACTTTCTGAATTGCATTTGTGTTAGCACTCCTTTTATAGGCCAAGATCATGGGGATTGTCATAACAGAGCAAAAATAGCTGATTTAAAAACTCTGATACCATTTGTTGAGGAGGAAAATAGTTGCCAATTATTCCTTTTTGTATAAACCCATATGAATTATCAATGTATGGTATAGCAAGCACTAGGACCAATGATATTTAATAATTTTTAACACATGGATGGTTTGAGATAGAAATACAGGTGAACTAATTCATGAATACTAACTCATTTCATCAAACGTATATTAAGCACTTCCTGTGTGCTATCTACTGTGATGAGAGCTAGTTGATGGATTGAAAATGCAAGTATATGTGGAATTCAGACTCAGTCTTCAAGCAATTTGAAATTTAGAAGTAGGGGAGATTTGCTGAAAATCCCCTTCTTTCTATCTGTCTGTCTATCTATCTATATATCTATCTAGGTAGCTAGCTATCATCTATCATCATCATCATCATCATCATCATCATCATCATCATCATCATAGAGAAATGTGTTTGGCAAACAAGAGGAAGCAAGTCAGATGTTAAGGGTATAAACTAAAAAAATAAGTACTTGTATTAGGCATTAGAAAATAGAAATTTGATGGGGAGACTGGGTGGCTCAGTTGGTTAAGCCTCTGACTTCGGCTCAGGTCATGATCTCCCCATTCGAGTTTGAGCCCTGTGTTTGGCTCTGTCCTGACAGCTCAGAGTCTGGAGCCTGTTTCAGATTCTGTGTCTTCCTCTCCCTTTGCCCCTCCTCCTTGCTCTCTCTCTCTCAAAAATAAACATTAAATTTTTTTTTAAAAAGAAGAAAATGGAAATTTGGAAGGATGGGTAGAAAATAAAAATATAGGAGCAACATCAGTGAAAATGAAAATTACTGATATGGAATGATGGAGAGCTAGGAAAGAAAGATATGTGAGACTTATAACTTTTATTTCTAGAAACAATGATGTATAGAACAAAAAGGATAATGGTGATGAGTTCAGCTGTGGGAATAGTGAGTTTCAGGTATTGAACTGTATTTCTCCAGTAAAAACTTAAATATGAATCTAGCACTAATATTTGTGAACCATCATGATATGGGCTCATAGATGAACTGAGATTATATAATTCTCTTAGAGGAAAGTATAGGTAAAGAAGATTATCAGTATATTTTGAGGTGCACCTGTGGACAGAGTGTGGGATACAAAGAATGATATTGCATAGGAATCAAAAGAGGGGAAGGTGAAGAGTTGGGAGCACAAATGCCATAGAAGCTAAGTTAAGAGATACATGACCAGTTAAGAATGGTCCTGGATCTAAGAGAAACTGTGTTCTAATGGCCGTTTAATTAAGTTCTTAGAAGGAATTAGGAATATTATTCCTTTGGGCTCCAAAAGCATTTTGTGACTTCATTTAGACCAGAGGTATCCATTTATTTATTCACTTAGCAAATACTTTATTAGTGTGTTGCTCTTCTGTGCATGCATGGGGGATACAGGATGAAGATTATAGCACCTGCTGTTCTTGGAATTACAAAAGATAAACTAAGTCTACCTGGCGTAGATAACTTGGGAAAAGTTTAGTGGAGTAAAAAATATTCTAGTGAGGCCTTGGCAGCTGGGAAGGGGGGAAAAAGACATTTTAGGATTTAGAATGGCATAAACCAATAACCAGAGTGGTGAAAGTGTGTATAATTTGCCAAACATGTTGGCTTTTGTAGGAGCATTGGAGCCATAGTTATAGGTACATACATGAACAGGAGCAGGATATGAAACTGGATAGGTTACTTATGATAGATTGTGAAGAACCTTTTATACAATATTACTGATATAGTCAGTATATCTGATATAGTGACATATACTGATCAGTCATATATATATATATATATATATATATATATATATATATATATATACACACTGATATAGTCAGTATACTGATCAGTCAATATACTGATATAGTCAGTATCAGACCTTGAGGATTTTAAAATGTGGATGGATTACAAACAGATACATGTATGGAAAAATAACTGACAAAACTCAGGAGAATATATATGAAGCAGGGAGTCAGGGAGGAGAATGGTTTGAAGCTTATTGTAAAGATTTAGAGAAGAGATAGTGATCATCTCACTTAAGTTGCTAATAGCATAAGAAGGAGCAAGAATTACTTTTTTTAATTATAAAAGTAAATTGTAGGGATGCCTGTGTGGCTCAGTCTGTTAAGCCTTCGACTTTGGCTCAGCTCATGATCTCATGGCTCATGAGTCTGAGCCCAGCGTCAGGCTCTGTGCTGACAGCTTAGAGCCTGGAACCTGCTTCAGATTCTGTGTCTCCCTCTCTCTCTGTCCCTCCCTCACTCATGCTCTGTCTCTCTCTCCTTTAAAAATAAATAAATGTTATTTTTTAAAATAAAAATAATAAAAGTAAATTGCATTTCTTGAAGGATATTTGAAAAATGAAGAATGATACAGAGACGTGTCAATTTGTTGGTGACCTAATGAAAACCATAATTAGTATTTTGTATTTGTATCTGTATGTGCACACACATGTGTGTATTGTGTGTGCATATATACAAATATTTATATTTGTATTTATATTTATATACATATATAAAAATATTTACAAAACATATAAATAAATAAATAGAGATGAATAAATAAATGTGAAATTGTCTCTGGTACTTAGCTTCACATTACACCATAAGCATTTCTCCATATATTGCCATAATCTTCAAAACACTTGGAATGATTCTATAGTATTAAATATCACTGGACTATACCATAATGAACCTAACCATTGTTTGAAATTTAGATTCTTCCCAATTTTTTGTCAGTTTGCGATATTGAGTTTCTTGATTTGTGCTGACAACTGTTCAACAGAAATATAGTAATTTTCTTCTATATATAAGGTCCTTGTCATTCTACTCTCACAAGTTGGCAGTATCTTTAAAATCGCCAATTTGATAAATGAAAAGACATCTTATTAATGATGATTCATACAGTTAAACTTTGTTTTCAGGTTTATTTGGCACTTGTATATCAGCTTGAATGAATTACTTATACATATAAAGATAACTTCTTTGTGTTGTTATTGCTTGTGTATTGTAGTGACTTGATAAATTCAGTGGGTATAGAATTCTAGAGAATCTCCTAAGATTTACTGATCAAATAAACTTTTTTTTCTATCCTTGATATGTGCCAGGAACAATTCCAAGTTGTTTATACTACATGGACATTTAATATTTTGAAGTTCAGCATCAACACCCTCTTCATCTATCAGTAGTCCTCAATTTTGCTTTGTGAAACATCATTACCCTATCCTCAGCTCATATGCTTTGCATGGAGCTGGACTCATTTCTGGTCACCAGAGTTGGAGCATGTGGCTTGGGAAAAGCCAATCAGCACACTCCATCTTTCTTGCTATGATCACTTCTTTGGCCAGGGGGGTGGGGCGGGGGGGTCACCAATCCAAGTAAACTCAATCAAAGCTAGTGAGAACCGATTTTCTTTAAGGAAATCAAACTCTCTTGTCCACTTGGGTTGTTGATGTGGTAAAACTGAAGAAATTGGGAAAACCGAGTAGCCCTTAGAAATGACAGCAATTCAGTAGAAGCAGACCAAGACAATTCTGAACTTAGCCACCTCAAAGCTACACCCAGTCATGTATTGTTGAAGTATATGGGCTTATGAAGATTATTTTTTCTTAAACTGCTTTGAATTTGATTTTCTATTATTTATAACAGAGAGTTTTAATTGATAAGAGTAATGAAAAACTTACAACGCTTCCCTCAGCTTTTTTGTTAAATATTGTAATCAGTTATTCATTGAGCTCGAGAAAACATAAGTTTTCAAATCCTTCAACATGTCAGAGTCTCAGAGCCCTTGATATTGAGGTCACTTTTCATCAGTATAAACATAGTGTAATGATGTGTCCTAGAATTTGTCATTTTAATTTTTTTGAGTTAAGCATATTCTTATTGTTCTTGGAATAACTGCTTTTGAACAGAGATTAAAATTCATGAATATTTCATGAAACAATAAAGGGATCAAGAGTTTGTATATTTAGCAGAGTCAGTTTCTGTGTCATGGTGTAGTTCAAGGATTACAGGTGTTTCCTACATCCTAAGGGCAAAGCAAAAACATACATCTTTAATCACATTAATAAATTCCTGTTTTCAACTCCCCAACTATCTTAGCTTATAGGAAAATAGTATAGGATTTAGGTAAACAAATGTAATATAAACACAATCATTGTGATTTCATTTCCTGTTCCAGTGGAATTATGTTATTGGTGGAACCGGTCTTTGCATTTATCATACAGTGAGGAATATTAATGGGAAATGAGATAGCTTTCTCCCTGATCATAGATGTTTCTTTTCAAAATAGAAATGTTTGACATTCTTACTCTAAAAGAGCAGAAGCTTCCTGTCCTTGCCACCTGTTTTCTCTCCTGTTTTATAAACTCCAAATGAACAAAACTTATTTTTTTTCTCTCCAGCCCCATCATTATTAGTTATTAATAATTATTAGTAAAATAATACCCAAGACAGAAACCTTATTTTGTCCCATGCTACTTTTTATACTCACATTGAGTTGTTCACCATAGCTTGATCTACCTACTAAAGATTGACTGCAATCCTCTCTTCCATCCCTAAAGCTTTGCTTTTTTTTTTTTTTTTTTGGCCCTAATAATTTCATTTTTGGATTACTAAATAGTTTGTATACATTATTTACCTGATTTTATTTTATCTCTGAAACCCCTAAACCATCTTAAATCTGGAACCAAAGGACAGAATAATAATGATTTATATAAAACACAAATGTGATTATACATTTGTTTTTTTATTACAAATTCTTTCGTGTGGTTAGAATTTTGTGTTTAAAAATAATAGTCATGTTTAGACTTAATTTGAAACTCTTAATATGGTAGAATTTCCCTTGTCCCCCTCACTCTTTACCGCATGCCCACCTTTGAAGTTCATGTTTACAGTGTCCTCCCATTTGCCCTAATTTCAGCCATTTAACCATTATATTAAGTTTCTGCTTAAATAGTAGTACATTTGATGTATCTAATTCTCACATCAATCCTACAGTGTAAGATTTATTACTTCAAGGTAAGAATTACTTTACAAATGGGAAAATTGAGTGACAGAGATCTGTGAGAAGGATCTTAATACTTCTGCAAAGGTTATCAGTTGAGGGGGAGTTTGACTAACACATCATACTATCAGTCTTAATGACATTGAATAAATTCATTCTAAAAGACACCATTCTTTCTCTTCCCTTCATGATTCCTTCTATTTGAAACACTCCTTCTTTCCAACCCACTTCAATAACCATACAGGTACAGCTCAGTGAAGCTGAGATGAATCTTTGATCCAGTATATATAAAATGATGTTTATTTGATTTAGAAGGAACTTGTATAATTTACTCTGTTCCTATTTGCAAGCATTTAAGAAGCTGTTCATGTAGGTTAATGATTCTCAACCTTCAGCACACACTGGGGAAACTCTGAAGAATATTCCAACAGTTTTGAGAAATATTGTTCTTTCTAAAGGCATCCTTTAATGTTCAATTTCATTGTTTTGGATAAGTTTATGGATTTGGGATCCAAGAAGATCTAGGTCAGAATGATAGCTCTTTCATTACCAGCTAGGAAGTCACAGGTGTTAATTAAAGTGCCTGAAGTGCAATTTTCTCATGAGTGAAAAGAATAATAAAGGTCTTTTCTTTTTACTATTAGGTTATTTTGAAGATTAGATGAGATGGATCATTAATGATCAGAGCTCAGTGCTTGCCACATATTATTTCCCTAATAAGTATTACATATTTAATACAAATGTTATTATTACATATTTATCACAAATGTTTTGTTGTTATTGGGTTTCTGGAAACTTTTGTTTTTCAAAATACGTTTGTTAAAATGTATAGTGTGCCAGTTATTACGGATACCATGGTAATAACCTTTTCAGAACAATGTAAATGAGCTAGGGAGACAGTTGTGATATTGCTATCATATAAAACCTGGTTAGATATCTTTCAGTAATTATTTAGTCTTGCCTCTTCCTGTCATCCTGCTTTTAGAAGAGCTTTCAGGCTTACAAATGAAGTGAAGTCTAAATATACAAAAGTCTGTTTAATAATATTCTATGTTTCTACATGATAATGAAAGGATTTGATGAAGAAAATTTGAAGGACACAAAAAGTAATCATTAATTAGAACACATATTTTTTGCCATGTGCCTGGATGTTTTTTATACTTCAAAAGTGTCAAATTACAAAGGCTAATATAACACCTTTTAAACACCTAAAACACTGAAGAGGCATAATCCCCCTAAGGAAGAAAGAAAAACTCTTTAACAATAGTGTAAATTATTTGTAGACCTCCTGCTTGAACAAGATAAGTTATTAAGATTTTCTGAAATGATTAACTATTGTTTTAACTGCTATTTGTGTTTCAACACAGGGGAGATAGAAACACTTTGGACTGCAAGTCCAGAGGCCTTCTCTCTTATTTGCTAACTGCATGGCATTCAGTTAGGCATTTTGTCTCTCTGCACCTCAGTTTCTCATCAAAGAAATTGGCAATTTTGAGTATATAATGTCTCATCTACATTAATAGCTATCCTGTGGTGTTATGGGAAGATCCTGGAACTTCACAGAACTAGAGATTCTGTTGTTAACAAGTTGCATAATTTGACACATTACTTAATCTAATTGAGCCTCATTTTTTTAAATCAGAAAAATGTATATGATTGTGTGTAAATTGCAGGTTTGCTGGGAGGAACATACAATAACATATATGCTTTGCCTGGCAGATGCAGGTGTGCAGTAAATCTTAGCTAATATTAATATTTTATAAAAGATTTGAAAATGTGTGGCTCCTAGTTTTCCCCATTTAATGTTTAATCAAAATCCATATACTTTCAGTTAATTATTTTAGCACATTTCACTTAACTATTTTATTTAGCTTGGACTATTTGCTATATTCTATACAACTCTGGGTATACTACGATTAACAACATAGTCATATACCCTGCCTTCGTGTGGGAAATAGGCAATATACCAGTAACACATAGTCAAGTATTTAATTAGAAAGTACAGTACATGCCAGAAATGAAAATAAATTCTTGTGAGAGTAAAGAATGGAGATTTTTCAGATTGAGTGGTCAGGGAAGGCCTCTCGGAGATGGTGTTGTTTAAGCTGACATTTGAGAGAAAACAAAAGTGAAGAGTGAGTAGATGGGTATTCCAGAAAGACTGATAGGGGCAGGGAGGATGGGAAAGAGCTTTGCATGATTTAGGAAAAGAAAACCTCTTTCAGCTAAGGAGTGTGAATGAAACATGATGAAGCGTAGCAAGCATTGAAATTGGGAAGATGGGCAGGGGCCAAATTGCATTCGGCATCACAGAACATAACTCAAAATCAATCTAAGTGTAAAAGGCTATCACAGAAGATTTTTCAGTCAGAAAAATAATGTGATTCCAATTTACATTAAAAAAAATTGTTCCAGCTGCTGAATAGATATGCATAGGAAAGGGGCAACACAGGAAGGAGAGAAACCAGTTAAGTGACTGTATAGGGTGAGGCCTAGGTGGGCTAGGGTTGTACCTTTGGACATGAAATGATAGTAATAGTGGTAATGACAGCAATTATCATAGCTAACCTTTACTGAGAGTCTATGATGTGCCACACCGTCCTGCCTAGACACTTTTTTTTCCTCTGAAGATTGTGAAGTTTATTTTGTGACTTTATTATGATTTATTTTGAGCAACATTAGGTTTACAACAAAATTGAGAAGAATGTACATAGATTATCCTTATACCTCCTGCCTCCCCATGTGCATAGTCTCTATCGTTACATCACTCACCAGAATTTTTTTTTTTTACCAGAATGATATATTAACATATCATAATCACCAAAATTCCAGTTTACCTTAGGATTCACTCTTAGTGTTATACATTCTTCTTTTTTTCTTTTTAAAATTTTATTTTTAAGTAGTTTTTCACCCAACATGGAGTTCAAACCTACAATCCCGTGAGATTCACATGCTCAACTGATTGAGTCAGCTAGGCACCCCCAGTGTTGTGCATTCTGAACTTGAACACAGGCATAATGAAATTTACCCATCATTATTGAATGATATCAAGTATTTTCACTGCTCTAAAACTCCCCTGTGCTCTGCCTGTTCATCTCTCTGGCCTTGTACCCCTGACAACCACTGATCTTTTTATCATCTCCATAGTTTTGCCTTTTCAGGAAGGTCATATAGTTGGAATATTAAAATATTTAGCCTTTTCAGATTGAGTTCTTTCACTTAGTAATATGAACTTAAGTTTCCTCCACGTTTTTTCGTGGCTTGATAGGTCATGTCTCTTTACCAGTTACTAATGTTTCATTTTCTGGATATACCACAATTTATTCATCCATTCATTTACTGAAGGACATCTCATTTCTTCCAAGATTTGGCAATTACGGATAGAGCTGAGACACCTGGGTGCTTTAGGCAGTTAAACATCCGACCCTTGATTTTATCTCAGGTCTTAATCTCACGGTTCATGATATCTAGCCCAGTATCAGGCTTTGCTATGACAGCAGTAGCTTGCTTGGAATTCTCTCTCTTCCTCTCTCTGCCCCTTCCCCATTCACACACACATGTACATGCATGTACATGTACACACACACTCTCTCAAAATAAATAAATAAACTTTAAAATAAAATTATGAATAAAGCTGCTATAAACATCTGTGTGAAGATTTTTGTGTGGACTTAAGTTTTCAAACTCATTTTGGGTGAATACCATAGAGAACAATTGCTGGATCTTATCATATGCTAAGAGTATGATTACTTTTGTAAGAAATTGCCAAGCTGTCTTCCAGAGTGGCTGAACCATCTTGCATTCCTATCAGCAATAAACAAATTTTCTCCTGTTCCACATCCTCACTAGCATTTGGTGTTATCAGTGTTCCAGATTTTGGCCATTCTGATAGTTGTGCAGTGGTATCTCATTGTTTTAATGTGCATTTCCTTGATGACATATGACATGGAACATTTTTTCATATGCTTATTTCCAATCTGCATATATTCTTTGTTCAGGCATCTTGTATCATCTTTAGCTCATTTTTTAATCAGGTTGATTTCTTATTGGCCAATTTTAAGTGTTCTTTGTATATGTGGGATAACAGTCCTTAATCAGATATGTATTTTGCAAATATTTTCTCTCATTGTGTGGCTTATCTCTTCATTCTCTTGACAGTGTCTTTCACAGAGCAGTTTATAATTTTTTATTGAAGTATAATTAACATACAATGTTATATTAGTGTCAGCCATATGACATTGATTCAACAGTTCTATACACTACTCAGTGCTCACCATGATAGGTATAGTCACAATATGTCACAAAACAACATTATTACACTATTATTAATGATATTCTCTGTGTTGTACTTCTTAGTCTCTGTGGTTTATTTATTTTCTGACTGGAAGTTTATACCTCGTAAACCCCTTTATCTCACCCATACCCCTACCACCTCCCATCTAAGGATTTTGTGCCTCTTTTAAATTTAATGAAGTCCAGTTTATTATTTTTTAATGTTTATTAATTAATTTTGAGAGAGTGTGATTGGAGGAGGGGCAGAGAGAGAGAGAGAGGGAGAGAGAGAATCCCAAGCAGGCTCCACACTGTCAGTGCAGAGCCTGATGTGGGGCTCAAACTCATGAACTGTAAGGTCATGACCTGAACAGAAATCAAGAGTCAGGTGCTTAACCAATGGAGGCCCTTATCAGTTATTTTTTTTTTTTTTTATGGATTGTGTCTTTGGTTTGTATCTGAAAAGTAATTGCCCAATATCCAAGGTCATCTTTGTTTTTTCCTACATATCTTCTAGGTGTTTGTTTATAGTTTTGTGTTTTACATTTATGAAGAGTGTAAAGTCTGTACTTCCTAACCATTTCATATGTGAGTTGTTACAATTAGTGTATGATGAAGAGATATAGATTAGCGAGGTTATCACTGCCTGCGTATCCTGCTATTAGTGATAGGACAGAATAGGCATTAGGAAGCTTGATGTCACAGAACATGCTCTTAATTATAACGCTACACTATTGTGAAAGGGTGATCTGATTAGAAATAAGTTTTATGGTACTATATATAGAACTTGGAAACCTGTTGGAGATAGGAGGCAAAGAGAGGGAGGAATCAAAGAGCCAAAGATGATTCTGATATTTTTAAGTTAAAATTTCTATATGTGTATTCATTAACAAAAGTTGGACAAGAACATTTATGAGTAGTATGATATTTAAAGTCATGGGTTGGAATAAGATTATCTACAGAAAGATGGTAGAGACAAAAAGAAGAGCCAACATTTCATTCCAAAAAAGAAACCCAACACTTGTGTGTGTGCTAGAGAAGGGAAAAAAGAGAAGGATATCAGGAGAAGCCAAAAGGTGGGAATATAAATCCAGAAACGTGTGAGAGCAGCTCACTGAGAGAGTCGACAACAGTTGACTATCACTGAGATGTTGGAAAATGGAGAATGACAAGCATCGTATTTGGAAACGGAGGTGGTCTGTGTGCTGAGAGTGCTTGTTGCTATTGGCATGATAAACGCTTCTTTGTCTTTTCATGAAGGCATTTTTCTGGCACTAAAACAGACCAAGTCCTTTCTGATGTAGCAGAACTTTGTGTTTGTGTTTTCTCTGAAATGCACTAGCCTAAGAACTTTGCAGAATACACTTATTATTCAGTGTTTATCTCAAGTCACACATCTCCAAAGAAGAGTAGTACTTCCTTCCTCATTTATTTTTATCCCATAACAGCATTTTATTTTTAAACTCTTTTAAATATTGTATTTTCATCCATCCTTTTCTCCTCATCTACTGCCAATAGAATAGAGTCTACGGAAATTAGGAGCCAGTCTACCTGTTCAGTGTCGCGTCTCTAGCAGCTGTAGTATTACCTGAATAGAATGGTATTCTACAATTTGTATTAAATGAATGGATGAAATAGTAAAAAGTTCAGTTATTGTCAGGGATTTGGGGTGGGGGAGAGAGAGATGAATAGGTGAAACATAGAACACTTTTAAAGCAGTGAAACTATTTTGTATGATAGGATGAATGATATTATGCATTTGGTAAAACCCATAGAATGTGTAATAGAGTGAACCCTAATCAAAACTACTGACTTTGCTTAATAATAACATATTCATATTGGCTAATCAGTTGTAACAAACGTAGCACATCAATGCAAGATGTTAATTATAGGGGAAATTGAGGGGACATATATGGGGATGCTGTACTTCTCCTCCACTTCCTGTGAGCCTACGACCGCTCTAAAATTAAATCTATTAATTTAATCAAAGAAAAAATAAAAAACCTGTGACTTTCCTATCCTCAGATCTTGTCTTCTTTCAAACTGTCTTCCACACTTTTCTTATAGTATTTTAAAATCTTGTGGTTCTCTCACTTAAAATCCTTGTAAGCCTCAAAATAAACACAATTAGGTTGTAAAAAAAAAGTTTAAAAAATCTGTGCCAGATGTAGTAAGTACTATTGCAGATAAGCCAATTATGCTTTTATTTTCCTATATTTTTAATTTTCAGGAAAATTATAAATTCTAGTTTTGGTGTAATAGAGCACCTTGTCTTTGTTTTGCTATTCATGTATTTGTATTACTTTCATAGTGCTTTTGGATTTTGGAGAAGGTAGTCTCTCTAAGCCTTAGTTTTTTTCTGTTTACTATTTTGGAGTGAACAAATATATATTAACACTTTAATATTAGTATTAAATATATTTAATGCATGTTATTTAAACATAATTCAAAATATAGAGATCTAAAATATAGATATAATTTATAAACTATATTTTATAAATTTAAAATATAATTTATATCAAATTTATTTAATATTAAAATCAATTACAATATTTTAAAATCTGTATAACTACTATGCTATTAATCTATACAGTGTACTCTTTTATAATTAATCTTTTATGTGCATAATTCTTGCTACCCAAACAGGTTTGTAAGCTCACCTAGGGGTAGGAAGCCCACATCATGCTGGTACATTTTGATTTGTCCCCACCACAAGTGATCTCCTAAGATTTTCTGAATTGTAAAGTAGCTATCACTCTTCTCTGAATTCTTAATTTTAGCCAGTTGAGCACTAGTGATACAACATTGAACAAATACTGATTTCCTCCTCCTCTGTCCCTATGGAGCTTACCATCTTGTGAAGGACGAAGATATAGACATCAAGTTAAAACATCTGAATGTTTAATGCTGAAGCTGTGATATGGCTTTGAAAAAGAAATGCTTATTGCTAAGGAATTGTGTGACAGGTTGATTTTAACTAAGAGCTTATCCAAGAAAACATTCTTGTGGCAAAGACAAATAAGTATAAATATTAAGGAGGAATAGTCATGAATTAGGCAAAACAGGAAGTAAAAGATTTCAAGGAAGAAAGAATTGAATCTGCAAAACTATGGCAGGAGTAATCATAATGAGGAGGGGATCCTGAAAGAAATGCTTCTGACTGGGACAGAAGGGGGGTTGGGACACAGTGTGATGTGAGGTTGGAGACTGAGAGGTGGAGATAGACTGGACAGGTCTTCTTATTAAGGGATGCAATCTTTTATTTTCTTAAACAAACAAAAAAAGTTTTCTAGGAGTAATGTAAAGCCACTGAAGGGATTTCAGCAAATGAGTATCATATTATCATTTGTGCTTTTATAAGATCACTCTGGTTGCAATATGAGAAATGATTTCAAGGATCCAGAGTGTGAAAAACCCTATAAGACACTATTATAGTAGTTCTAGCAAGAGGTAGATGGAATGATCTTTCTTAACTCCCTCTCCTCTATATTGAAGTCTTTTAGAAAGTGACCCAGACAATTCACCCTTAATGATATTCTCCTTGTCATTAGAAAGTGATGGGAATAGTTTACAATAAGGACAATTGCTTCTTACTGTATGTCATATCTCCTTTAATATCACACTTCATAACAGATACTGCAGTCATGTGACAAATACTTTGTTAGTGACAACAAGTTATGGTCACATGCATTTTTACATCTCATCTGCTCCTATTTTATATTTGAATATGTCTCAATTTGTTTCATAATGAGCTCTTATATAATTTTCCTGTGTACTGTTGCTACCATCATGGCTGTATTTAAAAAGAATATTTGGAAGGAATATCTACAGATTGTATATCCAAAAGAAGCAAAAATTAAAGTAGGTGCTGATAAATTCAAGGACAGCAACGTATTTAAGATTGATTGCAAAACCTATCTAGGGCCTATAATCTGTAGATATGTTTCTGAAGACAGGAAAACAAGAATGGTGGTTTCACAGTATTGTTTCTGGCGGTGAGAATGCTTCCTGATTGTGTATGTAAAATTCAATGTATTTCATTTTCCCTATGATAAAAAAATTCCAGGTGAAGAAAATTGTATTAAAATGATTTAAAATGTCTAGTCTCCCTCTAAGTGCAACTGTAAACCATGTTAGCCAAACCAGTATTTCTGAACGAATTTTTTTGTGTGTGCCTTTATCTACCACCTTACTTAATGATTGGTCTGTCCTCATTTTTGTTTTGTTCCAATTTTCTTTGTACAGTCCTATTTAGAGAAGCCTTTATTTATGTATAAATAATATGATATTATTTTCTTTGGAGCAATACATCCTCTGGGTCCTTTCTCTCCCTAACTACCTATGGTCTGAATTGATTGATTGATTGATTCCTTCATTCATTCATTCATTCATTCATTTGTTCGTCCATTTTACTTTTGATCTTTAAAGTTCTGACATTAAGGTCAGAGGTTTTCATTCTTTGTTTGAAGGCATAATATGATTAAATCTTTGGCCTATCTGTATATATTATGAATTATTTTGTTAAATATGAAACAAAACGGAGTTTGCTTCAACGTCTGATACCAGATTTATCTTCAATATTCAGGTATAGCTTTTTTCTGTAATTAAGGTGTTAATGGTAAAATAACTAATACGTATTTATCTGGTAAATAGGTTTAAATAAATACCATTGATTTAATGGGATTTTCTCCTCATTCTTGAAACATTGAAAAAAAAAAGAAAAACTTTGAAATGTATCTCATTCCATTTTCCATGCAGTTATACCTCAAAAAGCATAATCTTTCAGTCTAGTTTGCTTTTCTTGTTAGGAAATTTATCTCTTTATAAGGGGACATTTTTTCTTAAGAATCTGTTGATATCAAATGTGCCTGTGTTTCATGGGCATAAGAGCATAAATGTCTTCAAACTGACCACTAGAACTTCATCTCTGATTTTGTTTGGTCACTCAGAAAATAAAAGTTCTTCCAAACCATTTTTATCAAAAAAGGACTATAAAGTTAGTAATCATCCTGTCTACTCCATGATAACAACAAAAATAATGGAGTCTCTAAACTTTATTTAAAATTAGAACCTCTCTCCTACCTTTGGGTTGATTGCCTACCCTAAAAAAAGAAAGAAAAAAGGTAGATTTTCTGTATGTTACCATTAGAACCAATTTGGCATTAGTTTCCTCGGGATGCGGCAAATGTTTATAGCTCTCTTAGAGGTATATTTTGAAGGGTTACTTAGAAAATTCTCTCCTTAAGAGGTCCTCTCCTCCCCTCTTCCCTTGACATGTGCATATGTAACTCATCTAACTGGTCATTCAAGATTCCTCCCTCATTTCTGAAGCATTTGGCAATACTACCCCAACCTCTTTCTGCTGAGGTCCACTTGCCCCTTCTTTTGTTCCGATTTGCAGTATCTGGCCAAATTTCTCTTATGTATAGTACTGGAAAGATGCCCCTTTGATCTACCATCAGTGGGAGTGCAGTTATTTTCAATTATACC
Source organism: Panthera pardus (assembly GCF_024362965.1). Taxonomy (NCBI): domain Eukaryota; kingdom Metazoa; phylum Chordata; class Mammalia; order Carnivora; family Felidae; genus Panthera; species Panthera pardus. The sequence goes on along the minus strand of NW_026526666.1, from coordinate 46,503,733 downwards.
CTGCTTTTCATTTAGCTGCCCAGCAGGCAGTTGCAGCTACAGCCTTTTGCCCTTTAGAAATCTCACTCGTGAGCTGACCCTCATCCAGTGTGTCACTAGACTGCTGGGAATACAATCAAGCTTGCTGGGTTATTTCTTTGAAGTTCCTCTCACTAAGATTAAGGTCAGAAGACAGCCATTCTACCCTGGTCCCCCTTGGGAGATGGGACTCACGGAATAGATCTTGTCAAAGAAATACTTTAATTCCCAACTTACCTCTTGGCTTTTCCAAATTCTCTGACAGGCTGGAGATGGTTGGTCAGATAACAGCAGTAAAACAGTTATGTTCTTGCCCATCTCCAAGGCAAGTTGATGTGGTCTTGAAGCTCATAAAATGTGAGTTTTATAATAGAGACAAGCTAATATTGAGACAGAATCTCATTTTATAATTTTCCGTGTGTGTTTATGTCACATAAAAGACTGTTTTTATGTGTACTGCCTACATAGTAGGAAGTACCAAATTGATGCATAGATACACAGTAAGTGTTAAATCACATGTGAGAGCGTTAATACTGAGGTGGCACATTGTTTCCAGTGGTAGCATGTGCTGACAAAACTGTGGACTCCTCTATCTTCTACTGGTGCCTTCCAGCACCATGTATAAGCAAGGGAGTCTGGGTTTACCTTGTTGGGAACATAACAGGACAAAGAAACACTGAGAATGGATAAATGGAGAGTGTACCTGGAACATAACAGCACACTCGGGTTCAAATTCCAACTCTTTTTTCTTAGTCTAAGATATAAGGAATTCACTTAAATTCTCTGAGGAAAAATCACCAAGTTTTTAGTTATTTTCTCTAAAAGGGGTTAATGATATCTCTAGGATTGGGAAAATTAACCAAATGATAAACTTCTATACAATGAAAAGGGCAGACTTGCTGTACATTAGACTAAGAAATTTTGGCATACCTTCATAGACATGGAAGAACTACTGAAGGTACCTGATAAGGAAGACACAGAATGTTAATCTGCTAATATCATAAATGACAGGTTAGAGTAGGTGCAGACCGGAGGCCAAGAAATGTTAGGAAGCTATTACGATATTTCTCTTGTACACTAAGTAATTTATTTAAGTAATAAATAGAGGTTGGATTGAAAAGAAAACCGTCCATTAACTTAGTGCAGGAATGGAAAATAGAATAGAGCACAGAGCATGTACTATTTTTCACATAAATTGGTATTTCCAAAATGCTTGCAGTATGCTTGAAATTATGGATGAGCTACAGCAAGGGAGTGAGTAGGTAGTCACTGTCCCAAAGTTATCCTCTTGGCACTCACCATTCCCAGATGTATTTACAGTGTCTTGCTAATTTCTAAACTGTAGTCTGGACTCAGTCTGTGTCTGAGATCTGGCCACAAGAATGTGCTTGGTCCATGCTCAGGGTAGGTTGGAAGTATTCAGGAGTTAGTGCAGCCTGGAGCAGCCCTCAACCAATGTCAAGGGAAGAATTACTGGATCAAGAGGTAGTCCTCCTTACCCCTTTAGCAGGATAATTCAGTAGTGCATCCCATCCAGTCTCCCTGCATTTCCAGTGGCGATGTGCCAGGTTGCCATGGAGGTAACCTGTTCATTTAATGCAGTCCAAACTGGCTTTCTTTCCTTTCTTGTCTCACTTCTTCATTCTGCGACCAATGCTTTCTAAGATTACTTTTCAAATAAACTAACTATTTTCACTCAAATCTTTATTTTGGAGTCCACCTAAGATGAAGAAGGATGAGCAGTGACACAGCATTGTACTGACCTTAATGTGTCTTTATAATCTACTTAAGGAGTAAGAGTAACTTGTAGTTCTTTCTATTATATTTAGATATTTACCCACCCCAGTAGATGTTAATCTCCTTGGGGCAAAACCTATGTAATACTCATCTGTGGTTTCTTTAGCATGTGACATAGTGTGCTGCCCAGGAAGATGCACACTAAATATTCTTGAAAGGACAAGTCAATAAAGAACTAAACAGCTTCTTTAATACAAACACTGCTCTTGGTTGCTGTAATCGACTGATAACCTTTGCATTCCAACCTTTCTTGTATGATTTTCCTGCCAGGTGCATCTACTTTATTCAGGAATTGGACTTCACCTTTTCTTTTGAACTTAGGCAATATTATTATAATGCATATGCAGCAACTCAACAGAACAAAACACACAACTGTCCAGAGTTAGGCTGATAGCAGATTCAGCATAGCTCTTTTTCTGTGGCCTTTAGTGTATATTGACAAAATCATGAGTTAAATGCCAGACTTTCAAATGTAAAGCCAAACTGTTTCCTATCACTGACTAAACAATGCTTGTGTTAGGCATTTCAGACTGATACTTCATTCCACAGCAATTGGTTTACCGCTCTGTGCATGCAGTTTCAGGAATCCATCCTGATTCCAACAGGAAAACAAGGCTTACTGTTTTGAATGAAGCTGGAATTCTCTCCTCAGTTGAGGACACTAATGTGAAGATAAAACAGATTTAGAACCCAAAATTGGCAGAAAGTATTCCCTGCAGACTTACTCAGTACTGTCTGCCATATGCAGCAATCTCTCAATTCATGTGTTCACCATGCTTGATTGAGAGCTGGCTAACGAAGTGGCAACAATCCACTTAATTGTTATGAAGGAAGGAAACACCATACACACAGGTATAGAACACTAAGACATTCTTCAGAAGATTGTTTTACCTTCAAACCATAAAACTATGCTTATACGTTCAGGAAAATATAAATTAGGATAGGAGGAAACATAAAGTTCAATGTGACATGTAAGCTTTATTTAATAGGCTATAAAACATAGCATTTGTGTGAAATAATTATTTCTAATCACCTCACTACAAAGAAAGAACAATATTCATTTATAGGCTGTTTTATGGTTAGATGATACTTAAAAAAAAGCTGGTGCATGTATTAATTGACAGTTAACTTTGCAGTGGGTTGGAAAAATATTACTTTTCTGTCAGAGCAAATATATAGCATTGGATGACCTCCATAACGCATGCTGGACCAATTCTCATGATAGGAGAACTTGAGGAGGTTTCTAGGAATGGCTGGCCTTTCATTTCCCTCCGTGATGTGAGGAGAAGCACAGGTTACCCTCCAGGCCAAGAGCAGAATGGCCCAGGTATAGTGCTGATCTGCTATTTTCATAGTCTCATAAGAGTACTCTGCTCATCTGAAGTCAGATTGGTGGGCACACTCCCTCATGCCCAGATTCAGTCATTAAGGAACCACTCAGGCCTCTCTGCAGCTGGCTCAGAGCATGTGGGATTTTTCCTAGACTCTTTGCGTAAGTGCAACTGGCTGAAAAGTGAATTTTCTCTTGCAGGCTGCATCCAAACAGAGCAAGTGGAGTGGAAAAGGAGAGAAATCACCCAGTTGTCTGTAAAAACTTGGAGTTATTATCAAAGCTTAAACCCATAATTGACTTCTCTTGTCTCTACTTTCTTAAAAGCCCTAACCTATCATACTTAGGGCAAAAGGCTTTTATCCTGACAGAGGAACATGAAAGAAGAGAAGTGTTATTCACAGAGGATAGGAAAAAAGACAAAATTCTTGGTTTTCTAAGAAACAAATTCTCCACTAAGGAATAGATTCTTTATTTTAGAAAGCTATGGGGTCATCCTTCCAGCTGTATCATTTTAAAGATGTAAAATCTGAGGCTGGGAGATTTTCAAATGTCCAGTGTTATACGTGCCCAATGTCATCCAGCTGCCAACTGTTGGAGTTTGGATTTGTTTATGTCTGCTTTATAGGAAAACCTTTCCTGGAGAATTGTTTATGCCGACTTAAAGAAACAGAAATTGAAAATTAAATTTGGATGGTATAGTCAGTTCTATTAGATCATTGTCATAGAGTTATATCATTTTTGAACAAAAAAAGGATCTTCAAAGATATGTATTATAACGTTATCATTGCAAAATCCAAAATATATAGCCCCACATAATTTAGTGATTTTCAAGGTGATAAGAAAATCAGAGTAAGACATTACTGATTCTCAAACTTTCTGCCCTCTAAACACAAAACAGTTGGTGTACCTGGAAAGTATTTTTTCTCTCTCTTTGGCTGCAAAATTTAGAAAAACTTTAGGAAATTATGAATATTTTATTAAGAAGTAACGATGAATTTCTACTTAGAATCCATATTTTTGGAAATTGAACTGGTAATTATAAAGAAATAGAGGTTGTAGGCTTCCACAGAAGCATATGACTGATTAATAAATACACAAAGTCCTAGGTTTTATCTCCATGAATGTGAGATAAGAGATATTAAACCCAGTGAGAAAGAAAAGTAATGTAGTGAGACACTTAGACTAAAGATTTAGTATGCTGCCTAAATTCCTGATGTTTTCCCAAAACAATTAATAAATCTGCTCAACCTTGAATGTTCCAAGAAACCCAGATGGGAGGGGAAATCAAATTTCTAGAAGCAGCCTGAGAGAAATCTAGAGTCAAATCCATTCCCTCTGCCTTTTATTTTAAATGTAGACAGATCATGTAATTTATCATCCAAATCAGCATATACTTTGACAGGTAAAAGGTTTGCTAATGGTATTTCTTGGGTATGACATCTGTAAATCAGAACCAAAATCTGGGATATCTGTGGTCTATGATAGCCCTATCTAAATGCCATGTGGTATGGCTGTTGAACATTTGGTACAAAGTGCTGGCCCACTGCTAGGTCAATGGCATCTATTGTATTTTGTAGTTGGGTAACAAGTGAGGGTGATTCTATTGCCTCACTGGTATTTTGTCTAAGTCAGTCTAGATTAGTATCCTCACTTTTTTTTTTTTTCAGTGATTTCATTTCCCTTCAAAACTACCTTCCAGGTTTGTAAGCATCTGCATATAATCTGGATTTGTATTCGTACCTTTGTTTGCTACCTCATAGATGGAACATGAAGAATGTGCTTCTCTTTGGGAGATAAACATTAGGTACTGTTCTATAAGCCATGTGTCTAATTACCCTTTCTTTCTTCCCCTCTGTTCACTGTGGTTTGCTCAGTGTAGATGAGCACTGAACTCCAGGGTGATTGTTAAGTATTCCAAACTGTTTCTTTCCTACATCTATTCTGAATGTTATACAGTGTTGTCAGTGACTTTGGCAACCTGTGTTCAGCTTACTCAACGATGCTATACTTTCTGATTTGGGGAGAATTTACTTTTTTTTTTTTTAAGGGAACCACACAAAGAAGTCTGCCATCTTTAGAAATGTCAAACGCGGTTTTCTGATACATTGCTCACCAAAGAAACACACACATACACAACACATTTGTATGTACATATACGATGCACAGGGATATAATGACACACATGCTAAAAATTTTTTTTCAGAGTATCCCTTTATTTTGTCAACTTGTCATATTATAAATCATAACTTATTCTGCATTTTAGTTTCAAGTGTTCTTCTTTGGCTTCAGGGGCAGTTTGCATAGAATATCATCACTTGAGTATAATATATATTTTCCTAGATATTTAAGTGGGAGATTAATCTTTGTGCAGTGGGAGACTGCAGAATAGTTAGTAAAATGTTTAAGATTTTGTTATTTTAAATAATGAATACTTGTACATCTGTTTGCAGTTTAATGCTTTGATACACACAATCTTATCAGAGGAAGCAGTCAATGAACAGCGATTTCTCTGGAAATAAAAAAAATACTACTTGATATGATCACATGTATTCTGTTTAATCCCTTTCTCATTCCTTGCTTCCTTCCATCCATCCTCCCTCCCTCGCTCCTTTCTTTTATTTCTTCCTTCCTCCCTTCTTCCTTCCCTTCCCCTTCCTTCCTTCCTTCCTTCCTTCCTTCCTTCCTTCCTTCCTTCCTTCCTGTGGTTTACTCAGTGAAGATGAACTCTGGGGTGACTGTTAAATATGGTACAATACTCTGTTGTGATCAGCATTTATAAAGGAAGCTTTAAAAATCCAGATAGAGGCAAAACTCATACTTTAGAGAGAAGTGGTGGCAGTGACAGCTTCAAATTGTGAGAGTTGGCCCTGTAATTGAAATCACATGTTTCATCTCAATTTCATTTGCATGGGCTACAGGCTATAATTAACATCAAGTGGCAAGACAAGATCACATACAATAGAATTCTGGAGTACAGTCAGGCCACCAAAATTGAAATAAGCCTTTCTGTTACTTAGCTACACAATCCTGACTCTGTGAAGCCATGGAGAGTTGACTATGGTGTATGTAAAGAACAGCTGTGTGTAGAGTGAAGTCAGGATACACCAAATTCACCACTAAATTTAGTGGTAAATACTATGTCATTTTATCATGACATTTTTTCGCTTGTCTTTCTAAGCTTGATGCCTAAATTCTTCAGTAATCTGGCCTTACAATTTAATTTCTCACAAACTTCAACCATATATGTCATGCATATAGCTATAACAAGAACTCCATACTGAAAAGAAAATAAGGTGAAGTCAACTTTGCTTCTGTTTCATCTTTTATTTCATAGGCAAGAATGCACCATGCCTGCTCCTTTCCTTCAATAACTCCCTATGCATTTGGACTAATTCTTACTCATATTTAAACTTTTTTTTTAATCTTTATTTTTGAGAGAGAGACAGAGTGTGAGCAGGGGAGGAGCAGAGAGAGAGGGAAACACAGAATCCGAAGTAGGCTTCAGGCCCTGAGCTGTCAGCACAGAGCCCAATGCAGGGCTCGAACACACAAACCGTGAGATCATGACCTGAGCCGAAGTCGGACACTCAACCAACTCAGCCCCCCAGGCGCCCCTCTTACTCATCTGTTAATATTCAATCCAACCATCACCACTTCTGGAGTGATCTTGCCAGGCATGCCTCCCACTCATCTAGGTTCCCTCCTTCTAGTATTGCATTTATCATACTGTACCATTATTATCTGCCTAACTTTGAACTATAAATCCTTGAGGTTTTTTTTCCTGTTAGTTTTCTATTCTTATTTCACAGCACAATATCTGGTTCATATAAGGGGATAATTAAGTGCTTATCTAATACATAAATGGCTTCCTCCCTTTTCTTCTGTGCCAAACACATAGTATGTGTTGAGTTCATTCAATTTGTTTCTACATTAACATGTAAAATGTTTCATATTTCAAATAACATTCAAATTTTAGTGTTTGAAGACTTTTAAAGGTTGGAAAGCTTCTAAAAAGAAAGAGCATAATGTTGGAATATTAAATGAGATTTGGCAAAGTTTGGAAGCAGCGGTGAATTTTCAAGGTCTTTGTTTTTTTAACCCATTAAGCAGAGGGTATATTTCTATCTTTCTAATGAATTGTTATGATTACTGAATTCAGATTGAATGACACTGTATCCACTCATAAGCAATTCCTCCTCAGAGGATGCCTGAGGTAATGTGTAGATGATTACTTCTAGCTGGTTTGGTCTAATCATATGCATGCCTTGGACCCCAGATTGGAGTTCTTGAAATGCTAGTTGCTTCTTAAGAGCCTTCTTCATTGATTTAATGGGATGTGAATGGGATTATCTCTCAGGACTATTCTTCCTTGTGTTATATCTACATGCCATATAATTGAATCTACAAGTGGTCTTGGTAGGTCTAACTCAAAGCATAGAGATACAGTGGGTGTGTTTCTTATTTACTGTAATCTTGCCAAGAATTCTCTGTCAGTGACATATGAAATCTGTCCTTAATATTTTTGTGACATGTTTTATTGGTAGAGCCCCCTTTTGTAAAGACTTCATGAAAATCAACTCACTTCAGTCAAAAGATACCACTGGAGTATGATTTTCACAAAGTAGAAAAACTCCAGTTTTTTTCTCCATATAATTAATGAACAAATTGTTCATTTTTAAAGTATTCAAACTAATAAATAGAGAAGGGGCAATAAAATTATGTTATCACCATTTTAAAAGAACTAATAATAAAAAATAATAAAAAAAAAAAGAACTAATAAAACATCTACAAAATTATTCACAGAGGCTAACTAACATGAAGATACACATAACACATTATGTAACGTCTCATGAAGGTATAATGCTGAAGCATTGATGCACAAATAAAATCAAGCCTAGAGGTGATCAAGTCTCAATTTTTTTTATCTTTCTTTCTTTCTTCTTTTTTTTTTAACTTTCTTTTTTGTTTAAGTTAACCAGGATAGGTTTCTTTCTTTCTTTCTTTCTTTTTTTAATGTTCATTTATTTTTGAGAGAGACAGAGACAGAGACAGAGCACAAGCAAGGGAGAGGCAGAGAGAGAGAGGGAGACACAGAATCTGAAGCAGGCTCCAGGCTCTGAGGTGTCAGCACAGAGCTCCCTCCATAGGCAGCTCGAACCCACAAACTGTGAGATCATGACCTGAGCCAGAGTCTGGCACTTACCTGACTGAGCCACTCAGGCACCCCAAAGGTCTCAATTTCTAACAACCAATGAAGATATATGGGAAAATATATACTGAAACTTAGAGATACAGTTAGTAAAATCTAGGCTGTATGAATCATTACTATTAAGTAAAATATAAACAATCTGATTTCCCTAGAAAATACCTTGCAAAAAAAGAAAAGTAAGATGGTTGGGGAACTTAAAGATAAACATTGCCCATTAGAAATAAAACATAAGCCACAGGGGCACCTGGGTGGCTCAGTGGGGTGATCAGCTCAGGTCATGATCTCACATTTTGTGGATTGGTGCCCCGCTTCCAGCTCTGTGCTGATGGCTCAGAGCCTGGAGCCTGCTTCGGATTCTGTGTCTCCCTCTCTCTCTGCCCCTCCCCCACTTGCTCTCTGTCTGTCTGTCTGACTCTCTCTCTCTGAAAAATAAACATTAATTTTTTTTAAATATAAGTCACAAATGCAGCCACAAGTATAATTTTAGATTTTATATTAGACACATTAAAATATGTTTTTATAAAGTGAAATTAATTTGAACATATTTTATTTAAACATATATATATACATATAACACATACATATATAGTGTGTGTTTGTATATAAAACTCATTCTAAGAAATTGGCTTACACTATTCTGGAAGCTTGGTAGGAAAGTCTAAAATCTGGAGGGCAGGATGGCAGACTGGGAACATCTTGGGATGGGTTGATGCTGTAGTCCACAGGTAGAATTTCTTCTTTCTCAGGGAAACCTCAGTTTTACTCTTAAGGCCTTATAACTAATTGGATGAGGCTTACCCAAATTCTGCAGAGTACAATCTCTTTTCCTTAAAGTCAAGTGATTGCATATGTTAATCAAGTATAAAATACCTGATAGCAACACTTCGATTGTTGCCTGATTGAATAACTGCATACTACAGCCAATCTGAAATGACACATAAAACTAGCCATCATACCAATGAAACATTTATAGGGAAGTTATAAGTATAAACTAAAATTTAGGTTCTAGGAGTGCTCATTGCTACTGGGTTGACCATTCTTTTTAGGCTCTTTCAGGAGACAGATTTATAAAATATATATATATATATATATATATATATATATATATATATATATATTTATAAAATATATATATAAATATAAATATATATAAATATAAATATAAATATATAAATATATATATATATATTTAAAAGAAAATACTTTGCATTTGGACTGATACTTCAGGTTCAGGGTTGTGATCTTTCTATCTATTAACTTTTCAAATTTTGTAATATTCCTTATCTTTTTTTTTTTTCTCATACTGGTATTCCCAATTGTCAACCACATTATCATAAGTATTAATTTTCTGTATCTCAAATGCACATTTAGACTTAAAGTTAATATACCAACACTACCACCAAGAATGTCAGTAAGTGATATCACCAAGATGGTGATATAGGTTTCTCTTGACTTCAACCTCCCTCATGAGAAGAACAAGTAACTATTAAAGAACATGACATTACTGAGAGAATCCTAGAACGTGGGGGTGATGATGAAGTACCCCCTCCTCTCCACACACACCACAGAGACCAATACAGACTGCATTAGAAGAGTAGGAGAAGTGGCTAACATTGACTATGTTGCCCCTCCCCCACGTCAGTGCAGCACGATGTGGAGAAGTCTCCCCTAAACCTATGTCTCCTCAAGCAGGAAAAGAGAATATAGGGGGCAACAATCAGCAACTCCCAGCATTGGGGTCACATTGTGAGAGCCTCTACTCTGATCTTGCATTACAGGATTGCAGGATCTGGGGGAAGTAACCACTAGGAGTCTGACTGTAGTGGAGAAGGGGGAGGGACTTGTAACAACCAGCACCTGAGTTTGGTGGACGGCGTTCATAACTGCAGCGCCCAAATAGTAATCCCAACCAAAGTTTTTGCACCCTGGGATGCATCAGGGATGTACTCTGACCAGGGAACTCCAGAATGGAAAGATCTGCCTTATTCAGATCCTCACATAAAGAGATTTGCCAGTCATAGAGCCAGGTTTGTCTATGCCTAGGGAAAGAGTGGAGTCACAGCTCCACTTGCTATGGAGGTTTTCCAGTTTCATCTGATCAGAAGCTCTATGGTCAAGAAGGACTCCAACATAGAAGTGGGTGAGCAGAGATGATCATTCCCAAAACAAAGTCTATACTGAGGCATGGAGGGCTCCCATGCTAAGCTCAGGCAGGGGGATTAATTCATAGCTAAGGCTGAAGGTACCTTCTAGCTCCTCCCCATCAGAGACCCTGTTTGAAAAACTGATAATAACTTGGAGTGGCCCTTACCCCTCCTGTCCAGGCAAGGGAACTAAGACATAACCCTACCTGATTTGGAATATTTTCCAGTCTCATCTGACCATTGTGCAAATACCTGTGCTGGGGACAACTCTCGGGAGCTGCACAGCCCAGTGATGCTTGGGCCCAGAGAAGGGCAGACAGAGCCAGTAGTTTGCAAAGGAAAGCCAGTGGCCCTGTTCAGCTATGAGGTTTGGGGTGAAGGTCAACTTGAGTTAAGATGACAAACAGTTTTACTGGCTTAGAGCTGTTTCTCCTATTGTGTCCAGACAGGGAATCTAATTCATAGACCCACTCATTACTGAATACAGCCTTTAGCCTGTCCAACCAGGGAACCAAACCAGAACATGAGAAGCTGCAAAACCCATTTAATAGTCCTATGTACAGTGGCACATGAACAGAGAACGTAGGCTATGGTTTTCCCAGTCTGCAAAGCAAAATTGGTGGCCTCACCTGAACAGGGAATTTAGTGTACACTCTGGCCAGATTTGGGTTCCCAAACAATGTGCATTATAGATCTTGGGTCCTGTACTGCTGCCCTACTAGGGCAGGAAAGCCACCCCATCTATTACTGAATATAAAATCCAGTACTAATCATCTAGTATGTCTGACCAGAGAATCTAGTCAACTGTGGGGATCATAATGTAGCCTCATTTGGGTAGGGAACCAAGCCAGCAGTCCTGTCCAACTATTCTCAGCCCAGAGGCCCACCCCATTTCTCAATTCTAAGAGCTCAAATTGTTGCCTTGCCCAGAAATAGACTATAGAGTGGCAGGTCCTACTTGACCAAGAATATTACCAGCAGACACATCCAGAAACCCAAACTGAGCTGACTGGTGAAGAATGATCTTTGCCAAAGCAAACCTGTGAAGTCTAGAAGAGGGGCCTGATTAGTCAAATGCACAAATACCAATGTAATAAATCAAAGATCCCCGAAAAATCAGGTAAATATGACACCACTAAAACTCCTATAATTGACCCCAAATAATTTAAGACCTATGAACTTTCAGACAAAAAAATTCAGAATAATCTACTTCAGGAAGTTTAATGAACTATAAGAAATTAGGCAGCTAACTGAAATTAGGAAGACAATACATGAGCAGAAAGAGAATTTTGGCAAGGAAATAGCAACCATGAAAAAAAATACAACAGAAATCCTAGAATACAAAAATATAATACTGGAAGAGTTTAGTAGAGTTTCACAAGTAGACTTGACCATACAAAGGATCAGTGATTTGGAGGATAGGGCATTAGAAATTACCCAGTTGGAGAATTAATAATTAAAAAGAATGAACAAGAGTGAAGAAAACCACAGGGATTATAAGAGGTAGTAAAAAGAAACAGTATTTACATTAGGAAATTTCAGAAGGAGAAGAGAAAGGGAAAGGGGCAGAAAGTATATTTAAATCAATAATTGCTGAAAACTTCCTGAACCTAAGGAGATAAATGAATATCCACCTCTGTGAAGCCAAACTGATCCCAAATAGATTGAACTCACATAGAGCTACACTGAGACACATTTCAATGAAATTGTATAAAATAGAAGAAAAAGAATTTTAAGAGCAGCAACAGAAAAAGAAGTTACATATAGGAGAACTTCCATTAGACTTGGCAGTTTTTTCAAGAGAAACTTTTCAGGCTAGGAGAGAATGTGATGACATATTCCAAATATTGAAAGAAAACAACTGTCAACCAACAATTCTATACCCAGAAAATCTGCTCTTCAGAAATGAAGGAGAGATAAAAACTTTCCCAAACAAACAAAAGCTGAGGGAATTCATTACCACTAAACTTGCCTGACAAGAAATGCTAAAGGAAGCTTTTTGAAAGATAAGTAAAAGAATACTAATTAACATAATAAAAATATTAAAAAGTAGCACAAATCTCATTGTGCTATTGATTAGTGATAAATTAATAGTTAGATTCTGCAATATGGTAATAGTGGCATATAATTCACTTATAACTCTGGTTTAAAAGTTTAAAAAAGTAATAAAAATAACCATGATTTCAATGATATGTTATTCCTTATACAATAAAAAAGCAAAAATTTTAACAGCTATAACCTAAAAATATGAGGGAGAAGAATAATAAAAGTGTAAATTTTATGAAATATATTGAAATTGTTATCAGTTTGAGAAAGGATGTTGTAAGTTTAGATATTTTATGTAAGCCTCATGGTAACCAAAACAGAAAATTCTGTAGCAATTAAAGAAGCAACATGATAAAGTAGCCAAAGCACATTAATGCCTGAAGATATCAAAATAAACAAACAAAAAGACAACAAGAAAGAAGAAAAACCAGGTCAATAAAACAACAACAACAACAACAACAAAAAACAATTAACAAAATACCAGTAAGTCTCTTAACAATAATTACTTAAAATGTAAATGAATTAAATTATCCAGTGAAAGACATTGAATAGCTGAGTGAATAACAATAATAATAATCCAACAATATGCTGCCTGTAAGAGACTCACTTTAGCCTTAAAGATAGACATAGACTGAGAGTGAAGGGATGGAAAAAGATATTTCAAGTAAATGGTAACAAAAAAACCAAACAGGGATAACTATTCTTATATCAGACAAAATAAACTTTAAACATTGTAAAAAGAGACAAAGAGGGTCATTATATTATGGTAATGGGGTCAATACATCAAGAAGATATAACAATTCTAAATACCTATGTACCCAACATCAGGGGACCTAAATATAGAAAGCAAAAACTAACAGAGCTGAAAGGAGAAATAAACAGTAATACAGTAATAATAGAGGACTTTAATACCCCAATTTCAACAATGGATTGAATACCTAGACAGAATCAATAAGGAAACAGATTTGAACACTATAGACAAAATGGGCCTAACAGATATGTACAGAAGATTTCACAACAATAGCAGAATACACATTCTTTTTGAGCACACATGGAAAATTTTCTAGAATAGAAAATATGTTAGGCTACAAAACAAGTCTTGGTAAATTCAAAAGATTAAAATCATATCGAGTACTTTTTCTGACCATAATGACTTGAAACTAGAAATCAACAAGAAGATGAAAACTGGAAAATACATGAACACATAGAAATTAAACCACACTCTCCTGAGTAAACAATAGATCAAAGAAGAAAGTAAAGACAAAATAAAAAAGTTTCTTGAAACAAATGAAATTGAAAACATAGCATACCAGAACATATGGGATTCAACAAAAGCAGTTCTCAGAGGAAAGTCCATAGCAATTATTGACTACATTAAGAAACTAGAAAAATCCTGAATAAACAACCTAACTCTAAAAAATAACAAACTGAGCCCAAAATTAAAAGAAATGAGATAATAAAGGTTAAAACATAAATATATAAATAAAGAACAAAAACAATAGAAAAAATTAAACTTATTGAGTTGGTTCTTTGAAAAGATAAACAAAATTGACAAATTTTTAGCTAGACTAACCAAGGAAAAAATCACAAGCCCCAAATGAACAAAATTATAAATTAGAAAGGAGACATTGCAATTGGCTACATAGAAATTCAAAGGACCATAAGATGCCACTATGAACAATTATACACCAATACACTGGACAACATAGAAGAAATGGAAACATTCTCAGAAACCTGCAATGTATCAAGACTGAATCTGGAAGAAATAGAAAATCTGAATAGACCAAGAACTAGTAAGGAGATGTAATTAGTAATAAAAAAATCTCCCAGCAAAGAAATGCTCAGGGCCAGATGGCTTCAGTGGTGCAGTGGTGAATTTTGCCAAAAAATTGAAGAAAAATTAACATGAATCCTTGTCAAACTCTTCCAAAGAATCAGAGGAGAGAATACCCCCAAACTTATTTTATGAGGCCAACATTATCCTGATCTAAATCTAAAAAAGCAGACACATCATGCATGATGATTATAGATGCAAAAATCATAACAAAATCCTAACAAACTGAATTCAGCAGTGCATTAAAAGGATTATTCCCCATGATCAAGTGGGATTTATCCTGGGGATCCAAAGATGGTTAAATACACACAAATCAATCAATGTGATGTATCACATTAATCAAATTAAAAAAAAATCATGATCATCTCAATATATATATAAAAAGCATTTGATAAAATTCAATATCCATTATTGACAAAAACTCTTCACAAATTAGATATGGAAGTAATGTATCTCAACATAATGAAGGTCCTATATGATAAGCCCCAAACTAACATCACAGTTAATGGTGAAATGTTGAAGTGTTTTCCTTTAAGATCAAAACAAGACAAGAGTTCCAGCACTATATTGTTCCAGTAAGTGTATCAGTTACAACTGATGAACTTACACTGATGCATCATTAAAATCCTCAGTCCTTGTTTTGAATATTTTGACCTATATTAGGGTTCACTCCTGGTGTTGTATGTTCCATGGGTTTAGAAAAAAATGTATGCACCATTGTAGTATCATAGAGAATATATTCACTGCCTTAAAAGTTTTGTGTTTGCCTGTTCATCTCTCCTTCCCACTTAACTTCTGACAAACACTGAACTTCCTTACTGTTTCCCTAGTTTTGACTTTTTTAGAATGTCATATACTTGAAATTGTACAGTATGTAGACTTTCAGATTGGCTTTCCTCACCTAGTAATATGCATTTAAATTTCTTCATTATCTCTTTATGGCTTGATAACTCATTGCTTTTTACTATTGAGTGTTTCCTTGTTTGGATATCCATTCACCTACTGAAGCTAATATATCCATTCACCTACTGAAGAAAATATTTATTGCTTTCAAGTTTTGTAAATTACGAATACATCTCTATAAACATCTGTGTTCAGGTTCAATGTGAATGTAAGATTTCAACTACTTTGGATAATATCAAAGAGCTGGATTTTATTTTATGCTAAGAGTATGTTTAGTTTTGTAAAAACCAAAACAAAACAAAACAAAACACTCAATTGTGGGGGCTCCTGGGTGGCTCAGTCAGTTAAGCCTCTGACTTCGGCTCAGGTCATGATCTCACAGCTTGTGAGTTTGAGTCCTGTGTCAGGCTCTATGCTGACAGCTCAGAGCCTGGAGACTGCTTTGGAATCTGTGTCTTCCTCTCTCTGCCCCTTCCACAGCTCACACTCTCTCTCTCTCTCTCTCTTTCAAAAATAAATAAACATTAATTTTTTTTCAAAAAACAAAAACAAACAAACAAAACACCCAATTGTCTATCAAAGGGCTGAGCCATTTTGCATTCCCACCAGCAATACATGAGGTTTCCTGTTGCTCTACATCCTTGTTCGCTTTTGGTGTTGTCAGGGTTCCAGATTTTGGCCTTTCTAATAGATGTGTAGTGATAACATTGCAGTTTTGTTTTGCATTTCCCTGGTAACATACAACCTGGAGCATCTTTTTATATGCTTATTTGCCATCTGTATATCTTTGGTGCAATGTCATTTAAGGTCTTTGTCCCATTTTTTAATCAGCTTGGTTGTTTCCTGATTGTTGAATTTTAAGACGTTTTAAAAATTATTTTTGGATAATAGGACTTTATGTTATTTTGCAAATATTTTCCTTCAGTCTGTGGCATATTTTCTCATTATTTTGAATTGTCTTTGAGAAGAAAATTTTAATTTTAATATAGTCCAGTTTACCAGTTATTTTATGTATTGCACCTTTGTAGCTGTATTTAAAAAATTATCATACTACATGTCAGTTTCCTCTGATCTTTATTTCTAGTAGCTGTCTTGGTTTGAATTTTACATTTAAGACTGTGATCCATTTAGGGGCGCCTTGGTGGCTCAGTCTGTTAAGTGTCCGACTTAGGCTAAAGTCATGATCTCATGGTTCACAGGTTTGAGCCCACGTCAGTCTCTGTGCTGACAGCTCAGAGCCTGCAGGCTGCTTCAGATTATGTCTCTGGCCCTCTCTGCCACTCCCCTGTTTGTGCTCTGTCTCTAAAATAAATAAACATTAAAAAAATTTTTAAAGACTGTGATCCATTTTTAGTTAATTTTTATAAAAGGTATAAAGTCTGTGTCTAGATTCACTTTATTATTATTATTATTATTATTATTATTATCATTATTATTATTTTATGTGGACATCCAGGTGTTTTAACACCATTTGTGGAAAGCACTAACTTTACTCCATTGTATTATCTCTGCTTCTTTATCAAAGATCAGTTGACTCTATGTGGTTCTGAAGATCAGTTGACTGTATTTATGTGATTCTATTTCTGGGCTCTGTATTATGTTTAGTTGATTTGTCTATTCATTTGGCAATATCACACTGTCTGGGTTATCATTGCTTTATAGTAAGTCTCAAAGTAGGGCAGTAACACTTTCCAACTATTTTTTCCTTCAATATCAGCTTGGCTATTCTCAGTCTTTTGCCTTTCTATATACTCTAGAATCAGTTTGTCAATATCCATAAGATAAATTGACAACATTTTGATTGGGAATATATTGAATCTATTAATTGATCATGTTGGTAAAAGTCGACACCTTGACAATATTGATCTTTCTATTCATGAAGATAGATTATCTCTCCATTTATTTAGTTCTTTGATATCATTCATCAGAGTTTTGTAATTTCCTTCATATACATCTTATCTATATTTAGATATATTTACATATAAATATTTTATTGTTTGGGCTACTAATGTAAATGGTAATGTACTGTTTAATCAAATTTTACTTAAACATTGTTAGTATGTAGTAAAACAATTGGTTTTTTGTATACCAATCTTTTGTCCTGAAACTTTGTCATAATTGCTTAGTAACCAGAGTTTTTTAAATTAGATTTTCTGGACTTTGACAGATAATCATGTCCTCTGCAAACAAAGGCAGTTTTATTTCTTCCTTTCTAATCTGTATATATTTTATATCATTTTCTTCTCTTGTTGCATTAGATAGTGCTTCCAATAAGACATTGAAAAGCAGTGATGAGAGAGAACATCCTTACCTTTCACCTGATCTTAGTGGAAAAGCTTCTAGTTTCTCGCCTTGAAGTATGACATTAGTCGTAGATTTTTGTAGATATATTTTTTTAAATTTTTTAAATTACATTTATTTATTTTTTAGAGACAGAGTGAGACAGAGCACGAGTTGGGGAGGGGCAGAGAGAGGAGACAGAATCCGAAGCAGGCTACAGGCTCCAAACAAACGTTCAGCCCACAGCCCGATGCAGGTCTCAAACCCATGAACCGTAAGATCATGATCTGAGCTGAAGTTGGACACCCAACAGACTGAGCAACCCAGGCGCCCCTGTAGATATTTTTTATCAAGTTGAAGAAGTTCTCCTCTGATCCTATCATACAGAGAGTTTTTATCATGAATTGTTATTGGATTTGTCAAATGCGTTTTTTGCATCAATTGATAGATTATGTAATGTTTTACTTTTTTTAGCTTATTGATGTTATGCAATGGATTACATTAATTATTTTGTTTTGAGAGAGAGAAAGAGCACATCTGCAAGCAAAAATGCATGAGCTGGGGAAGAGCTGAGGGAGAGGGAGAGAGAATCTTAAGCAGGCTCCACATCCAGCCTGGAGCTGATGTGGGGCTCAATCTGACAACTGTGAGATCACAACCTAAAGTGAAATTAAGAGTCAGATGCTTGACTGCCTGAGCCACCCAGGTGCCCCACACATTAATTAATTTTTGAATGTTGAACCAGCTTTATATACCTGGGATAAATCCCACATGGTGGTAGTGGTACATAATTCTTTTTAGGCATTGTTGGTTTTCATTTGCTAATATTTTGTGGAGTGTTTTCGCATCTATGTTTATGAGATATATTGATCCATAGTTTTCTTGGAATATCTTTGTCTGGTTTTGGTATAAGCTGCTGGCCTCAGAATGAGGTGGGAAACATTTCTTCTGCTTCTGTCTTCTAAAATAGATTGTAAAATATTGGTATAATTTCTTCCTTAAATATTTAATAGAAGCCACCAGTGAACCAATCTGGGCCTAGTGTTTTCTGTTTTGAAATATTTGTAATTACTGATCAATTTCTTTAATAAATATAGGACTATTCAGATTGTCTACTTCTTATAAGATTATTTCAAGGAACTGCTCAAATTCATCTGGATTACCAAATGTATTGATCTCGAGTTGTTCATAGTATTCTTTTATTATCCTTTCCATGTTCATGGGATCTATAATGATGCGCCATCTTTTACTTTTGTTACTAGAAATTTGTGTCTTCTCTTTATTTTTCTTAGTTATCCTGGTTAGAGATTTACCAATTTTACTTATCTTTAAAAAGAGCTATGTTTGGTTTTATTGATGTTCTAAATCTAGTTAAAGTTCATTTTGGTCTAAGAGCAGACATTGCATAATTTTTATTCTTTTAAATTTGTTAAGGTGTATTTTATGATATAGAATGTGGTCTATCTTGGTGAATGTCCCAGCTTTGGAAAAAATCTGTGCTCCACAGTTAGATAAAGTCATCTACAGATACCTATCATATACAGTTGACTGATGGTATTGTTAACTTTGACTATGTCCTTACTGATTTTCTGCCTGCTGTATCTTCCATACAGAGTGTGGAAGTCAGAGTGTTGTTGAAGTCTCAAACTCAGAATATGGTAGTGGATTTATCTATTTATACTTGTAGTCCTATTAGCTTTTGCCTTATGTATTTTGATACTGTGTTTTTAGTCACATACACATTAAGTATTGCTATGTCTTCTTTTTTACATTTTTTTTAAATTTAATTTTTTATTTTTTAAAATTTACATCTGAATTAGTTAGCATATAGTGAAACAATGATTTCAGGAGTAGATTCCTTAATGCTCCTTACCCATTTAGCCTATGCCCCCTCCCACAACCCCTCCAGCAACCCTCTGTTTGTTCTCCATATTTAAGAATCTCATGTTTTGTTCCCCTCTCTGTTTTAATATTATTTTTGTTTCCCTTCCCTTATGTTCATCTGTTTTGTCCCTTAATGTCCTCATATGAGTGAAGTCATATGATTTTTGTCTTTCTCTGACTAATTTCACCTAGCATAATACCCTCCAGTTCCATCCATGTAGTTGCAAATGGCAAGATTTTATTCTTTTTGATTGCTGAGTAATACTCCATTGTATATATATACCACATTTTCTTTATCCATTCATCCATTGTTGGACATTTGGGCTCTTTCCATACTTTGGCTATTGTTGATAGTGCTGCTATAAACATGGGGATGCATGTGTCCCTTCGAAACAGCACACCTGTATCCGTTGGATAAATGCCTAGTACTGCAATTGCTGGGTTGTAGTGTAGTTCCATTTTTAGTTTTTTGAGGAAACTCCATACTGTTTTCCAGAGTGGCTGCACCAGCTTGCATTGCCACCAACAATGCAAAAGAGATCCTTTTTCTCCGCATCCTCACCAACATCTGTTGTTGCCTGTGTTGTTCATGTTAGCCATTCTGACAGGTGTGAGGTGGTATCTCATTGCGGTTTTGATTTGTATTTCCCTGATGGTGAGTGATGTTGAGCATTTTTTCATGTGTCGATTGGCCATCTGGATGTATTCTTTGGAGAAGTGTCTATTCATGTTTTTTGCCCATTTCTTCACTAGATTATTTGTTTTTTGGGTGTTGAGTTTGATAAGTTCTTTATAGATTTTGGATGCTAACTCTTTATCGGATATGCCATTTGCAAATATCTTCTCCCATTCTGTCAGTCGCCTTTTAGTTTTGCTGATTGTTTCCTTTGCTGTGTAGAAGCTTTTTATTTTGATGAGGTCCCAGTAGTTCATTTTTGCTTTTGTTTCCCTTGCCTCCAGAGACGTGTTGAGTAAGAAGTTGCTGCGGCCAAGATCAAAGAGGCTTTTGCCTGCTTTCTCCTCAAGGATTTGATGGCTTCCTGTCTTACATTGAGGTCTTTCATCCATTTTGAGTTTATTTTTGGGTATGGTGTATGAAAGTGGTCCAGGTTCATTCTTCTGCATGTCGCTATCCAGTTTTCCCAGCACCACTTGCTGAAGAGACTGTCTTTATTCCATTGGATATTCTTTCCTGCTCTGTCAAAGATTAGTTGGCCATATGTTTGTGGGTCCATTTCTGGGTTCTCTATTCTGTTCCATTGATCTGAATGTCTGCTCTTGTGCCAGTACCATACTGTCTTGATGATTACAGCTTTGTAGTATAGCTTGAAGTCCGGGATTGTGATTCCTCCTGCTTGGTTTTCTTTTTCAAGATTGCTTTGGCTATTCA
This sequence comes from Panthera pardus, assembly GCF_024362965.1. Lineage (NCBI taxonomy): Eukaryota > Metazoa > Chordata > Mammalia > Carnivora > Felidae > Panthera > Panthera pardus. The sequence continues at coordinate 46,482,895 of NW_026526666.1, read as the reverse complement.
GGGTATTTTCTGGTTCCATACAAATTTTAGGATTATTTGTTCTAGCTCTGTGAAGAATGCTGGTGTTATTTTAATAGGGATTGCATTGAATATGTAGATTGCTTTGGGTAGTATTGACATTTTAACAATATTTTTTCTTCCTATCCAGGAGCATAGAATCTTTTTCCATTTTTTTTTGTGTCTTCTTCAGTTTCTTTCATAAGCTTTCTATACTTTTCAGTGTATATATAGATTTTTCACCCCTTTGGTTAGATTTATTCCTAGGTATTTTGTGTTTTTTTGTGCAACTGTAAATGGGATTGATTCCTTGATTTCTCTTTCTGTCACTTCATTGTTGATGTATAGGAATGCAACCGATTTCTGTGCATTGATTTTATATCCTGCAACTCTGCTGAATTCATGAATCAGTTCTAGCAGTTTTTTGGTGGAATCTTTTGGGTTTTCCATATAGAGTATATTTTGAAGTATGGAGCCTTTATAATTAGATAACGTCCTTCCTTATCCCTAGCAACTTTCCTTGCCATGAAGTCTGCACTATCTGAAATTAATATAACTCCTTTTGCTTCCTTTCAGTTACTGTTAGCATGGGATCTCTATCCATTTCTTTACTTGTGATCTATTTATGTCTTTGTACTTTAAAGTGGATTTCTTTAGGTACATACATACAGTTGGCTCTTGTTTTTCAGTCCACTCTGACCATCTGTGTCTTTTAATTTGTGTATTTAGACCATTGTTGTTTAAGCTAATTATATCTACCTTATTTGTTATTGTTTTCTACTTGTTCTTTGTTCCTAGTTTTTGTCTTCCACACTTTTTCTGAATTTTAAGGTTTCAACTAATCATTTTATGGCTCAATTTTTAAATTTCCTCTCTCTAGTATATCTATTATATATCTACCATATCTATTATGTAACTGATATATATATATATATATATATATATATATATATATATATATATGTGTGTGTGTGTGTGTGTATGTGTGTGTGTATATGTATATATATATATGTATATATATATATGCCTTAGAGTTTACAACATGCATTTATAGCCAATCCAAGTCTACTTTTCAAATTAACACAATACCACTTAACATGTAGTTCAAGTATCTTATTATAATGAAATATTCCAAATTTCTCCATCCTGACTGTTGTATAATTGCTGTTATTTATTTTACTTATATAAACATAAGCATATATAATATGATATATAATATATATCATCATCCATTATCAAATACATTGTTTCTATTATTATAAACACATTGTTATATGTTAGATTAATTAATTAATTAAGAATAGGGAAACATAAAAGTTTTTATTTTATTTCATTTATTTATTCTCTTATGGTCTTCCCTTATGTAGTTCTGAGTTTCTGACATGTATCATTTTCCTTCTCTCTGAGGAACATATTTTAATATCTGTGGCACTACAAATCTACTCACTAAAAAATTCCCATAATTTTTGTTTATTTGAAAAAGTGTATTTTTTTCTTCACTTCTGAAGGATAAATTTGCAGATTATATAATTCTAGGTTGGTGGATTTTTTTTCCTCATAATTTTAAATATTTCATTCCACTTTTCTTTTTTTCATGGTTTCTGAAGGGTCTGATGTAACTTTTTTTTAAATGTTTATGTATTTTTTGAGAGACAGAGAGAGAGTGTGAGAGGAGGAAGGGCAGAGAGAAAGAGATACACAGAATCTGAAGCAGTCTCCAGGCTCTGAGCTGTCAGCACAGAGCCCCACGTAGGGCTCGAACTCATGAACTGTGAGATCATGACTGGAACCGAGGTCAGACTCTTAGCCAACTGAGCCACCCAGGTGTCCCAAGAAGTCTGATGTAATTCTTGACTGTACTTTTCCATTGTTAAGTAATGTAGTGGTGAGGTATGGAGGAAAAGAAAGCATTCTTTGGTCTTATGGTTACATCCTAGTCTTTTGGTAAGCTTATGTCCCTAGCCTGTAAATTTCATCAGTGTTTCTCATTGTTACTGGTTCATTTAGTTGAGAGAGGATAGCTAATGGGGGCTGGAGTTGGGTATTTCCTTTCCCCCAGGTAGATTGTACTGATAAAATTCTTGCAGGTTAGGCTATACTAAAAGAGTTTCTCCTGAGGGGAGGCCTTGTTAAGAAGAAAATACTTCAGTGAGTTGCAAGATTATTTCTTTCCTCCACCTGTCAGAAACATGAAGGGATTTTTCTCTGATATTCACTGTGAAAAGTGTGAGGTACCTCTATGACTGAGTCCTTCTGGAAATATTTACTCTTAGAGTTGTCTGTAATGAGCCTCCATCTATTCATCAATTACAGTTTAGTGTTCTTATGCCAGTACTGGTTCACATAGAGATTTCCACTACAGTAAGTTGTGATTCTGTGTCTGCCTGTCTACCCAATTTTTAGGGCAGTGGTTTGCCATATGACCTCACTTTTCTGATGGTCTTAGAAGAGCTGTTGATTTTTTTTGCTTGTTCTGCTTTTTACCTATTGTTAAGATGGAGTGGCAGATTCTAGTCTAACTATGTGCTGGACCAGAAGCCACAGGTCCTCTGAAATCACTTTGTTTTAAGGTCACTTGACTTTATATATAACTCTTTATATGTAACTCTTTACATATAAACTCTTTACATATAAACTCTTTATATGTAACTCTTACATAGTTATGCCACTGAGACAGACACTTTAAGATGGCCTTCATGATCCTGACTCCTGGTGTTAATGAATTTTTGTGGTTTCCAACTCTTCAGTGTAGGCAAGATTAGTGAGTTGCTTTCAGTAATAGAATATTACCAAGGTGACACCTGTATTTGTTTCTGTGCACATGATTATGTTAAACTAGATTGTGATGCCAGCTTTGAAGGAGTTGCTGTTTCTTGCTGGTTTGAGGAAGAAAGCCGCCATGTTGAGGTCTATTTAGCAAGGTAACAAGGGCAGCCTATAGCCTTTGTTTACAAACAGCAAGATACTGAGCTGCTCAGTCCAACAGTACCACAAAGAACTAAGGGCTGCCAACAACTATATAGTCATGGAAGTGAATCCTACTTCAGTTCATCCTTAAAAGAGGCCACAGCTCAAGATTATACCTTGATTAGAACTTTGTGAGACCCGGAAGCAGAGGATGCCTAAACTCATCATTCACAGAAGCTGTGAGATAATACATATGTATGGTTTTAAGTCTCCAAGTTTGTGGTCATATTTTAACACTGCAATTGTTAACTACTGCATCTGCCAACTTAAATAAAAGATTGTAATAAATTATTTAATTTGACTTTCATTTTTATTTGTTTTCAAATAGGGTCAAGTCTTCCTTGTTGGAAAGAATAACATGGCTATCCTTGGTAGAGTTCATTGGGCAAAATCTGTGATCAAATTCTATCTTGATTTACTACAGCCTGTAATTACAGGAAACAAAACTCAACACTTCAGTCACAAAAAAACTATAGTGTTCTTGACATATAGGCAGCACAAATTGTTCTTCATTGTATAGGAGAAAGAAAATTTGGTTTAGAAAAAATTATGAGACTAAGAACAATTTTTCCACACTGTGTCAATTTGGGAAGGTGCATCTTGGAAGCCAAAACTATTACAGAGAAAATGAAATTAACATCTTGCCCTTAATTCTGTGTGTAACTTCTAATTGCAGTCACTTATAAGTTTTGTAGTCTATAAAATATGGCTATACACATGCTAAGACTTCTAGATCTAAATTATCATATTTCTCTGAAATGATACAGCATTTTCAGAATAGAAACCAAGAATGATTGGGGTAATAATCAGTGTCCCCATCAGTGTTACATCAACCATCCATAAATATTTTGACTCACATGTGTCTAAATTTTATATTCTTCAGGGCAGATATACCACTTGTATAATAAACATAAAGACTAGAATTTTTGGTTGCTTTAAAGAAAGTATAGGCTAAAAAATTACTATTTACTGATTTTTTACTAATTTCAAAATTCTTAATAGATCGTTTCCTCTCTCAGTTGTGGATTCTGAGTTAAAGGATTTTAGTACTCTTCATTTCCATTAAATAAAAAAAATAATAAACTTGAGGCTATTCATCCAAATAAATGGGAAAAACTGCTTTTATTTATATTGGCCTCCTTACCTGAATTCACTTAAAATAAATATTTCATTTTTTGATTTCTTTTTCAGAGAATCACTACTTCCACTGTCAGGTATGTTATTGGAAAATTTAAAAAGAAATGGTCTAAACCAGTCCTGCACAATTAGGAAATCACGTATGTTAAGTATATCAGTGAAGGACTTTTGAAAGGGCAGGCCTCATTCAACAATCCTTATCATAAGAAAACTTACCAATTCTGTACATGCTACCATCATAGTCTGAAAGAGACTCCAGGAACAAAAAAACAAAAAAAAAGTGTCTTTAAAGGCTTATCATCATCACGTGCTTATTAGTGTAGCATAAAAGAGAATGATAACACAATAGCATCTCACAGTGTGAAATGTACAAAGTTGGATAAAGACAGCATGTGTTGACACTGGCTAATGTGCAAATGTTTGCTGCCAGGGTGAAGCAAACAGGAGTGAACCATGAAATGATTGTATTCACCCTAAAATATCAGCAAAGCAAAGAAGTAATGAGTTATAAGCAACTTTTCCTGAATGTGCTGAAGGTACTTATTGGAGAAGCAAAAATAATTTATTTAATATTTATATTTTGTTGAGAAATACAATCATGCTTTTGCATAATCTGACTTCAGGAGACAGAGTCTTGGCTTAATATGTAAATGGTTATTTGGATGAGCCCTCATAGGTAGCCCTTTTCCTTTCCAGCTGGCTGGCCTTACTGCCTCTCTCCTTTCCTTTATATCCAACCCAAAACTAACCAGGAAACTGTTCCTAATTAACTTTATACATTTTTGTTTGGTTTGGTTTTGTTCACAGTTTCATGGAATTTTAGATTATTAGTACTGAAATAGGCTTTATAATAATTCAGCCCTGTTTGCCCCCCTCAATTCATGTAAATGATCACATGTGTATATGTGTGTGTGTGCATAGATGCACATGTAAACATGTGTTTCTGATTCTTATGTGTTAGCACACTATTTTCAATAATAAATTGTACTTTAAATCAGTTGGAAGTATTTATTTAAATTATTTTTACATTCACGGATATTTAAGAAAACCTTATTGACAAAGGATTAGTGCTCAATTTTGTATTTCTTCTTGGGCTATTCAGCTGATATTAAATGCACTCCATCCTAAAATTACTGAGATGAATATTTGCAAAATGCATCATTTAATCTATTACAACCATTTTTTAATGATAAGTGACATGACAGCCTCAAAAGAATGAGACATACCGTATAAAAACTTAGTAAGAAAAATATGTATATTGCCTTTAATATTCCAACAATTTCAATTATAGTCTCTAATTAGATATTGACTAATTTATAGTTAATACTTGAGGAAAATCCTTTTCCTTTCTAAGCCTAAATGTTTACTTCTTGTCTATGAGACACAATTCAGGAGTTAGATAATTGGGTATTGTGGCTTTAGCAAAAGCATCAACAGCTTTGGTTATTGTCAGGTGATGTAGTAAACAAGGCTTAACATTCATTATCTTCAGAAAAAAAATGCTTCATGGTAGGTTCTGTTTATTAGATTTGAGGAAGGTGGGTCTTAGAGGGAAAATCTTGCCTGAGAAATGAAATTAGTGGTAGAATTGGAATTTGACACAGTATCTCAGTGATATCATTATTTGAGTGTTCCAACACATTCTACTCTCCTCTCCTTGTATTACAGAATGATCTAATTAGTTTAATTAGAAAGGGATTTATTAACGGATCTCACTCACAGAATTTTTGGAGGAGACGAAGAAAATCACTCTAGGAGCATTTCCAGAGTTGACCTCTGAAGTCACAATCCCAAACAGCTTGACAAAGTTGCTTGCACTGTTTGGAAGCACTCATGATTAGGAATGCGTAACAAGAGTTGCCAGCTTCAGAGCCATTCTACCTTTGCCACAATCAACAAACTACTGAAGCCAGAAGCTGCTGAGATAGCTGAAAGGTCTAGAATCCTGCTACCTCTATCACATTTCACACTACTGAAATGAAGGTCTCACGTTGTCTCTCTCTCCGGGTAATTACTCCCAAATCTAAGCTTCATGAAGATGTATCTTATTCCCAGAGAATATAGTATGAGTCTCTACCTTTTGGTACAATGGTGGCTGCACAATGAAGTTGTGGGGTTTAGTGCTATTAATTCCACTGTGAGTAAGCCAGGGAAATGTGAAGAAAGCCTTGTAAAAATGTGGACAGATTCCACTGAAAGCTGTTCATAACAGGGGCACCTGGGTGGCTCAGTAGGTTAAGCTTCCAACTTCAGCTCAGGTCATGATCTCACAGTTCATGAGTTTAAGCCCCGTGTCGACTGCACCTGGAGACCGCTTCAAGTTCTGTGTCTCCCTCTCTCTCTGCCCCTCCCCCACTTACAATCTGTCTTTCTCTCTTGCACTCTCTCTCTCTTTCTCAAAAATAAATAAATACTATTTTTTTAAATTTGGACATTGCAATGTCCAAATACTTATTCAGTACTTAATATGTGTAAATTACCTAGTGCAAAGGTTCACATCTGTAGATCAAATAAAATGCATTACTTAGACTTACTATTCTGGGCAGGGGCTGTGTAGGTGACAGAGGATAGAAAAACACAGTAAGTGATGCACCATCCCATAGTATTATGCTGAGGTAAATCAAGCGTAGATACCAGTTGAAATCATTATCTCTTTTGAGATAGAGGTTATTTAAATACATGGTTTGAATCTCTTTTGCCTATTATTTTTTTCATATATAGTGTGTGTATTATATTACACCATATTGTAAGATTAGTTGTCTATATTGTTTATTGGGAATATTAGGAAAATTAATGCCAGATTGATTCTTGTATATTTAGATAGCATACTGTACAATGTTCATCCTCATTTTTTAAAATTTTCATGTAGTGAGGCACCTGTGTGGCTCAGTTGGTTAAGTATATGAGTTTGACTCAGATCATGATTTTGCAGTTCATGAGTTCGAGCCTTGCATTAGTCTCTGTGCTGATAGCTCAGATCTTGGAGCCTGTTTCAGATTCTGTGTCTCCCTCTGTATCCTTACCTCCCCCCACTCCCCCCCATCACGGTTTGTCTCTCTCTCTCTCTCTCAAAAACAAATAAACATTAAAATAAATAAGTAAATAAACAAACAAACAAACAAACAAACAAATAAATAAAATTTTCATTAGAGAAATGAAGTTGTTAAATATTAACATAATATTTGCTATATTTGGCTTAAGGAAGCCACATTACCCTTTGGTATTTATTGACTGATTAACCATAATCAGTATGGCAACAATAATAACTAAAAATGTGTTTGGTATTTGCACATGTATCATCAAAATTAATTTTCAAAATGACTTCTTGAGGATAACATAAGTATTATTATTACTATACCTATACTGAAAAGGAATTAAGGTCAATAGATCGTAATTTTCCAGGAAAGAGTTCACTCAGCTGATCTGGGTTGCTCAGGTTCTATACATGTCCCAAATAGGCATCTCTTCAGGACAGGCCCTTGGAATATTCTGCCTGATAAGATTGTTTTTATATGTGTGAGGCCTTGGGCCTCTCTGCTGTACTATTTTACCTAACTATGTGATTTATGGAGAAGGCTGGTTTTACTCGGGACAGCAGAAGAGGGCTAGGATCTCAGTACCTGAGGTCAGGTCAGTTATGTGGGCTGATACCCGATAAAGAACCCTACACAAGACTTGAGTGAGCTTCTCCAGTTGGCAATCGCTCACACACATTATACTTCATTGCCTGGAGAATTAAAAGCATCCACGTGCAATTCTACTGGGAAGGACGCCTGGAAATTTGCACCTGATTTCTTCTGGACTTTGCCCACATCCCTTTGTCTTTGCTGATTTTAATCTATATTCTTCTGTAATAAACCATAATCATGAAAGTAAGAGTTTCTGAGTTCTAGTTTGTCATCAAGCCTGATGATAATCTTCCAAAATCTTGAGACAGAAATGTGCTGAATATCACACAGATTTCCAGGATAAATCTAAAGAGTTTTGATGAAAAATATCACAGATTGCCTTTTAGAACATATGACTTTTATAAAATGACAATAGCTTCAATTTGCAGATCTGTAGGCATATTTACCTACTCTTTGGTAAAGTACATGTTGTGAGCAGGGGCAATTTGCCTTCCAGCACTCATCAATATTGTCTTACTGAGTTGGAATATTCATCCCTCATAAAAAGTAAAACACAGCTGTGTTCTATAAATGAGATATTATGAACTAAGTGGATTTTGAAATGAGCTTTTAACTTCATTTTTTAGAGGTGAGGAAGTACTGTATTCTCTGAATCTTTCTGTTGTTATTAGGAAATATCCAATGGAGAAAATATTGATCTTTCTTTTCTATTGTCTCAGTGAGCAACCCTTGCTCCAGCTTAGTTTGCAATAATGCTTAAGCCTCCTGTTGAGGAAATGTCATTGGCTTGGCATCCTACAGAAACAAGGATTCCATTGGGACCATCTCTTTATTCTTTCATTTTTCTAGTTGAAATATTTTCTCATATATTGGGGTTCAGACATTAATTGGTATTGTGATTATTTGTTCTTCCATAGCTTTATTTGTTCTGTTATCAAGAAGTCCCTATGATGATCTAACATCCCTATAGTTGTTAGGGTTTGGAAATACTTAACGTGGAAGTCATGTTCAATCTATATATCTTTTTTGTTTTGTTTCATTTACTGTAAGTGTGAAATTGATTCTGTATTTTATTATTTCTTATATGAAACAAAAATTTATATTTATGTGTATGTTCATATACTTGAAGGACATAATGCTTCATTCTCTTAACTAGCATTGTGACTACATATTTCTAAAGCATATTTAGAAAGCAACCTATTCTATTTCTATTGGTAAGTACATAATAATTTTATGTAATAAAACAGAAAACTCATTGGCATAGTTGAGATTTTTTAGAGTTTTACTTTAATTTTGACTTTAAAATACTGTATCCTATTTTAAGAAATTGGAATACTGAAAGGACTTTCAAATATTGGCCATCTACAAAGGAAAGGATAGAAAAATTCAATAGTAGTTCAGTAGGATATAAACCCTGCAGGCCTAAGTGATAGTTATATTCCATCTGGTTCATGCTTATTTCTAGGGAAGGAACACAAGCTATACACTGAAATGAACCTGATAATTTTCTATAGCTGGCCAACAAGCTGTTGCATTTGAGCCAGTTATAATATTCATATGTTATTCAGTTTGGTTTACTTTGAAAGTCTTTTTCCAGTCTAATGAGATTTATGGATTTCCTTTTATGTGGAGGTTCTCTCCATGCTTTATATGTTTATTCTTATCATCTTGTCTTTTTTAAAGACTTTGCAAAATAAGAAACTATCAAAACATGCAATTTTGTTATGATTTTGACTGTAGGGCGTATGTATTATTCAATGAGTAGACCAACTGGAACACAAATATGGCACAGAAGTACTTTTATTATGGTCATACAGGATTATCTGAATTTCATTATTTGCTGCTGGTTTGTGCCTGAAAGAAATGTCCTTCATTATCATTGCAAACTGCAAAATTTTATTCCCTGAGATGGTTAAATTGAGATGTCAGGCTCTTTTTTTTTAATTTTAACTGTATTTTTGTTTTGTTTTGTTTCGTTTTGGTTTAGTTTATTTATTTATTTTTGAAAGAGGCAGAGCATGAGCAGGGGAGGGGCAGAGAGAGAGAGGGAGAGAGAGGATCCCAAGCAGGCCCCATGCCTTCAGTGTGGAGCCTGATGTAGGGCTCAAACACACCAACCATGAGATCATGACCTAAGCTGAAACCAAAAGTTGGTGGCTTAACCAACTGAGCCACCCAGGTGTCCAAGATCTCAGGCTTAATAAGATAGTTAGCAACTTGCATATTTATATATCATATAAAATGTTGTTAATCCACCAATTTACTTTTCATTTGATTTCTTTGAAATCTTTTAGTATTTTAGTAGCAAATAGTATTTTACACCAAAGTGTGCCTACTTTGGTGGTGGACTATATAGGTGCAAAATCAGCTTTGACGTTTTCTATTTAGATTACCCTGGCAAATTATTTTCTAAGCCTCAATTCCCTTATCTATAAAATGGAAATTATAGTATCTGTCTCTCTGGACCTTTCTGAGAATTAAATTAAATAATGCACATGAAGCCAATGAAAAAGATTTAAGATTTAGAAAGAGTGCTATGATGAATTACCATGCCCTATCCTGGGCTCAGAAATACATAATAGCAATGACATATATTTGACATCAGTATGCCCAAAAAGGGTATCCAATTTTCCTTTGAGTCCTGACTTTTTTTTTCTCTAAAATACTACTAGTTTTTAAATCTTAGAGTGATAGAACTAGAAACTACTCAACTTCTAAATCTGAAAGTTATACTAAACCACTCATCTTTACCTTCATTTCATATCTATATCTTTTTATCTGATTCTAGTACATTTTCTCCATGGTACTGGCACACAGGGAATATTCTATAAAAATGGTAAAGTATACAGTATAGTAATAATTATGATATTCTAGGGATTAAATTCTGGTTTTGCCTTACTTAACCTCTTTCAGTACCAGTTTTCATATCTACAAAATGAATAGTTACGGTATTACCTTACAGTGTTGTGTTGCCTTAAATATAATACCCTATAAGTGAATGTGTACATTATAATTATGAATGAATATTAGATTTTAATTGCATATACTTAGATCCGATCATATAATGGATAGCTCCTCAGTAACATCTTCATAGCTACAAAGTCTGTTTAGATTAATGTGTAAACCTATCCCTATTTTTTTAAACAGTTACATTTTTAGTTACTGTCTTTAATCCTACTCCTTCTTTTACCCTGTGTTCCACTCATACTGAAGTACCTATAGTTCTTAGAGCAGAGCAATCTAGACTTTGCTCAAACTGGTCCAATGAATTATATTGGCTCTTATGCTCAGCACCTCTGGTTTTCTTTTGAAGCCTTTTTCATCAATAAGACAAATAAAATGATACTTCCTCTCAGAAGCCTTTTTTGACTCTACAAACTAAACTCACCACATTGGTTATTCTTCATTTATGAACAACTCCCATTATTTCCTAATCACCATAGATACAAGTCTCATGCCATGAATTCTTCTAAAATATTTCTATTGTGAGTATTCATCTATATATTTAAATATATAAACATATAAACATATAAATACATAAACATATATATATTTAAATATATATATATTTCCTAGATTTATCAGTCTATCTATAGATTGTTGTTAACTCATTTTCCTTTACAGTTCAGTTTGCCTTTAAATTTTTAAAAGTTATTTTTAAATTTAAATTTAAAATAATTTTTGAGTGTAGTTGACACATAATGATCCATTAGGTTTAGGTGTTCAACGTAGTGATTCAACAAGTGATTCATACTTTATGCTATGCTCACCACAAGTATAGCTACCATCTGTTACCATACAATACTATTACAATATCATTGACTGTATTCCCTATACTGTACCTCTTATGACTTATTGGTTCTTTAGTTGAAATCCTATATCTCCTACTCCTCTTCACCTATTCTATCTTCCCAAACCCCTTCCCTCTGGTAACTACATTTTTCTCTGTGTCTATAGGTTTGATTCTGTCATTTATTTACTTGTTTGTTCATTTGTTTTACATGGTAGTGTTACAAAAGTATACGCATAGATTACTAGAACAGAATAGAGAGCTAAGAAATAAACCTATGCTTATATGTTCAATTAATCTATGACAAAGGAGAAAGGATATACAATGGGAAAAAGAGTTCCTTTAATAAAGGGTGCTGGAAAAACTAGATAGCTACATGTAAAAGAATTAAAAAAAGACCACTTTCTAGCACCATACACAAAAATAAACTCAGAATGGATTAAATACATAAATGTGAGACCTGAAACCATAAAAATCCTAGAAATGAACATAGGCAGTAACTTCTTTGACATCGGTCATAGCAACATTTTTCTAGGTATGTCTTCTCAGGCAAGGGAAACAAAAACAAATGGAAACTATTGGCACTACATCAAAATAAAAAGCTTTTTCACAATAAAGGAAATGGTCAACAAAACAAAAGCCAACCTACTAAATAGGAGAATATATTTGCAAATAATAAATCTCATAAAGGGCTAATATCCAAAATATATAAAGAACTTCTACAATTCAATATAAAAAAAACCAACAATCTAATTAAAAAATGTGCAGAGGACCCAAGTAGACATTTTCCAAAGAAGACATACAGATGGCCAACAGACACAGGAAAACATCACCAATCATCAGGGAAATTAAAATCAATACCACAATGAGATGTCACCTTACACTTGTCAGAATGGCTAAAATAAAAAAGAGAAGAAATAACAAGTGTTGATAAGGATGTGGAGAAAAAGGAATCCTATTGCAATGTTGGTGGGAATGTAAATTGGTACAGCCACTGTGGAAAACAGTATGGAATTTCCTCAAACACATTAAACATGGAAATGCCACACAATCCAATAGTTCCACTACTGAGTATTTATCCAAAGAAAATGAAAACACAAATTCAAAAAGATATATGTATCCCTATGTTTATCGGAGCACTATTTACAATAGCCAAGATATGGAAGCAATCTAAGTGCATACTGATAGATGACTGGATAAAGAAGCTGTGGTATATCTATACAATGGAATATTATTTAGCCATAAAGAGGATAAGATCTTACCATTTGTGACTACATGGATGGACCTACATGGTATTATGCTAAGTGACATAAGTCAGATTGTGAAAGACAAATACCATACGATTTCACTCCCATGTGGAAACTCATTTCCCTTTTCTTCTAAGATAGTATGGCAATTGAAGACAGAAGCCTCAATTCTGCATCTTTAGTGTCTATCTTTATTTATTTATTTAAAAAAAGGTTTAAGTTTATTTATTCATTTTGAAAGAGGGAGCATGGGAACACAAGCTAGAAGAGGCAGAGAGAGAGGGAAAGAGAGAATCCTAAGCAGGCTCATACTACCTGCACAGAGCCTATCGAGGGGTCAAACCCATGAACCACAAGATCAGGACCTGAGCCAAAATCAAGAGTCAGATGCTCACCCATCCGCTTCACGTAGGCACCCCTAGTGTCTACCTTTATTAATAAATGAGTTCCATTAACTAGTTCCAGTATTCCTCCATTCCCTTGTTTTCACCCTTCCTTCCTCCCTCCCTCCCTTCTTTCTTTCCTTCCTTCCTTATTTAACATAGCTTATGTTACAAGATGTGTTTCATTAAAAAAAGAAAAAAAAAGGCTTCTTAAGGCCAGCCTTCAAAACGATATGAGAGATCTAAGAATCCAGGGGAATGTGCATATTTTGGAAAATTGCCTCATGTGATTTTAATGGACCTTTAGAGTGTCAAGTGATTAAGCAGTTCCCAAACACAAGTAAGTAGCACAGCTGCTAGACTGATTTACCCTACTTCCATAGATTCATCCAGTAAGGAGAAAATTAGCTCAAATGGTTTAGACAGTTTATTACTTGTGGCATAGCAGACAGCTTGAACTTTATGTTTCTATCAGTTTCCATGGGGCTGATATGCAGCAGGCCAAGATAGATGTGCATGTAGTGGATCAATTGTGTCTTCTGAAGTTGAAGATTTTGAGATTCAGCTCTTACATAGGTGCTTCTGGTAAACTCTCCTTTCCTCTCCCCTTTCCCTTCCTCTGCCTTCCTCTTTCCTCTCCTTCCCTCCCCTCGCCTCCTCTCATCCCTCCCCTCCCCTCCTCTCCACTCTCCTCCCTTCCTGTACCCTCCCCTCCTCTCCACTCCTTTCCTGTCCTTTTCTCTTGCGAAGGAAATACTATCTTATCCTAGAATGTTTCTGGAGAGGGGTAGGAGATGCCTTTAGCTTAATTACCCTAGAATGTGTCCAGGAGAGACAGCTTGGAATATCTCCAAGGGCACTATCTTTATGTTTCCATGGCTGTTAGGTAAACATCTCTTAACACAGCTGTTAATGCTCTCTGGCTCAGAAGATGTGCATAATAAACACTAGACCCATAGAGAATTATTTCCTAACTCAGAGGGGGCTGTATGTACTACCTACTCTGAGAATCACAGGAATAGTCCAACCTGATTGTTTATGATAAAAGGAAGACTCAAGAGTCACAATGAATTAGAGAAAAGCTAAAGTCGAAACATAGATTTTCTCATTCAAATCCAGCATAAGAGTCTCAATACTAGGTTGCTTGGTTACTTGCCACTTGTTTTTCTCTTTTCTTCTAGAGATTATTTTTGTTTTCTGATTTACATATTTTACAGCATTGCAAAATATTGTCTTAAAATTATTTTTCTAGAAGGGGGATTTTATTTTTTTATTCAGTGTGATATCATCAAGAGACTTGATTTTTTCTTCCTATGAAGTTTTTTTATATGAACTAATCATATTTTGCATTCTCAGAGTGAAGATGCAACTGGTGGAGAATAGAACGTTCATGTTACCTGCTTTATGAGATAATAAGCTACACATTTTGATATCAAAATTTGAAAGTGTTGAATGAAAGCTTAGTCATAATTGTTCATAAATACATCATCAGAAGAGTAGATCATTCTATGAGTACCATCATGTTGAATTTTAAAATGGTTACTTAAATTTTCAACTTTGAATGTTCATCAATTAAAAAATTAACAAAAGTTATATTTAAATTATTTATTTAAAGAAGTCTTTAGGGATATCTATATTTATCATATGTATATAAATATGCCATTTATTTCTGCTCATGACTTAGTCATACTTTCAGTGGGTCATACCATTAGAGGGGTCATTAAATGGGGATGATAAAGGGACTTGTTGAAGTGTATGCTATTATGTTTTTTTTGCTGCAGCATTGTTTTTTTTTGTTTGTTTTGTTTTTTGTTTTTTTTTTTTTTTGAGATAGTATGCTTACCTGCAGGCCACGTGTATTAATTTTCTATATTTAAGAACAAGCAACCCAAAATACTATTTATGTCATAATGATAAGAAGAAAAATAGAAATCAGATATCCAAAAACAAGGCGTTAGCCACAGATAGCAGATGATTGTCTTTCATGAAATTTTCAATCCTTCCTTAATTCATGGATAATTGTAATACAGGAAGTCACTACCCTCAAAATTCAGAGAAATCAACACTGCATTAGAGCATGTGACTGACAGACAATGGATAGGAAGTGCATATGTTGTATTTCTGTTTCTGCTAAAGCAGTTTTTTACTAAATATCCCAATTATTTCTTTAGCAGCATAACAAGCAATAACTTTTTACATTATTTCAGGCACAAGGATAAAAGCTTTACAAAAAATATTCTCACTTAATTCTTAAAATAAACTCATTTATAGATACTTTTATTTTCTTGATGATGGGGCAAGTGAATATCCACTAGATTTTAATCTTCATGAGGGCAGAAACCATGTCCATTTGTTCATCAATTTATATTCAGATCTATGGTACGTGGCACATAGCAGAAGCCAATATTTATTAACAAATGAATAAACAAATCACCATTTTTAGTTTGAAGATTCTGGACTCTCACTGACCAAAATTACTTGTTCATGGTTTTACAATGAGAAAGTGATGTAATTAGTTCACTCAGCCTGTTTGGCAGCTGAAAAATTAATCTTTCCATCTGTAATTCTAAGGAATCATCATGGGAAACTTTGAAGACAAATGCACTCTACTCTTATATTCTACATCAGGAAGACTAAAAATGAAAGTACCTTTTTTTAGTTGCTGGGGTCTTTTCATATTGCATTTGTTTTATTGAACTCAGAGGAGTGAATTAAATGGAATGTGTCCACTTAAAACTTCATTGTTCTGTGGAGTAAAAACCATAAGGTAATTGCCTGTGATCATATAGAAAATGTTCGGTGATCTGAATAGCTTTGTCCTCAAAAACCCTACCAAGGAAAGGAGAGAGAGAGAGAGAGAGAGAGAGAGAGAGTTACAGACAAACAGAGATCCTACAGATAGTATCCAGAAGTTACCTGCAGTTGGAATATACATTTTCATTTCATTGCTGAACCTTTCTTTACCTTTTCAGTACATTGTCTGTCTGGTTGAATTTATAGCCATTGACCTTCATGTTGCTTTATTCTTTTAGAAGTAGTTTAAAAGCATTCTGCAACTCTCCAAACAATAAAAAACTAACAAGAGTAATGTTTTCTGAACAAGAACTCATTTTAAGAATGGTCAATAAATACAAACAAAGCAAGTCCCCAAAGTTCTCTTTGCAACTTACTAGTGAGAAGAAGGATTAGGGAGAAAAAGCCATGTGGACTAGCTGTGTAGTGATAGCCATATGGATCCCTTCCAGGCCTTCACTGAACCCCAGGCCAGCTCACTGTGGGCCATTTAGCACAAAATGGTTGGAAAACAACACCTGGAAGCAATGGCTCATGTCTTTTAGACCAGTTTATCTTCAGCAGTTCCACTAGGTGGGATTGGAATGGAATGGGTAATTGTAATGATTTTGAAACTAATTTGGCTTCTCCTATATCCTAAGTACCAAGTCCAATATGATTAATGGTGACTATATAACTAATTATCTGAATCAGAAAAATTTGAGAGTAAAAAATAGCACTATTAATAATTACAATGGGACAACTGGTCTCAGAGAAGAATTCTGGCAGGCAAACTAGGACCTATGGTCATATTAAAAATGGCTAAATCCCATATTTCTTTAGATACCATATAAATAACATAAGCTAGATTTTCATAGTACTTATTCTCAATACTTATTACCATATGCAGTGATAACATTGGCATGAGCTACACCTTACCATAATCAAACCTTGATATTTTTGAAACCTCCCCAATAATTTCTAATGGGTTTTGTAAACTTTCTTCCTCTTTTTGTTGTTCTTTAATTTACTTATCAGTATAATATTGATTAGAATAATTTACCAACCTGTGGATATATTAAAGGTAACTTCTTCAGGAATTCAATACCATTTAATTTTTCAGACAGCTATAATTTGTGTTTTAAAGAAAATGGGAAAAGTGTGTATGTGAATATTTTTATGTGCACAAAATATCTTTAGAAGAAACCACAAAAATCTTTTAACTGTGGTTGCTTCTGGAGAAAGGAACCAACCAGTTGGGGTCAGGACAGAATTTTTATTTTATACTTTTTTGTAATGTTTGAATTTTGTGCAAAGTGTCTTATAAAATCATATTAAAATTAATCTAATTAAAATTTGCACTTATAAGTTTTATTTATATGTAGAATAAACAGAATTTTCATTTTACAACATGCAGTTCCATTTCATGAAATATATGAAAATAAATTGATGTAAAGATGAAATTATATTCACTTTATAGTAAATTTAAGTACTTGATTTAATATCTTGAATGTCCTGGAAATGAATATTTTTATTAATGTATAAGAAAACATATTCACAATAGACTAGCCTCTGCTTGCCCATATGACATTCTATGTTGCATTCATGTGTTGATATTTATATATGAGAATCTCTTTCAAGCAAAATATATACATACACACACACACGCACATACTGTTTGGAAAATACAACATGCAGTGTACTCCTTCAGGGGTTTCAAAATGTAAAATCCCATTAAAATATTAAGAAATATGCAGGGGAAAAAAGTTTAATGATGTTTAAGGTGTTTTTGTCCCAAATCTAATTAACAGACCGAGAGAGAGAGAGAGAGAGAGAGAGCGAGAGAGAGAGAGAGAGAGGGAAAGAGAGATGGGGGCAAGAGAGAAAGAGAAAGGAGAATTAAAAGTATAGAAAGGTGTATCAATATGGTTATGTGATAATCAAACTTGACAATCTGTATATAAAAAATGCCAAAATTTATGATGCTCTCTCAAGTGTCAGAGGCTAATGAATTCCCTTCTCCAGAATCATTTTAATTCTTAATAAAGACTTCTATGATTCCCATATGCCTATTTAAATTTCTTTCAATTTATTTAAACTTAAAAAACAGTTTATCCATTTCTCCTACTCCAGTCCCCACCTCTGGAAGCCATCAGTCTGTTTTCTCTATCTATGAGGTTGATTTTTATTTTATTTTTTTCTAAGATGTCACATATAAGAGTGATCATAGGGATGTGTCTTTATATAACTTATTTTACTTAGCACGATGGCCTCAAGGTCTATTCATGCTGTTGCAAATTACAAGATTTCATTCTTTTTTATGGCTGAATAATATACCACAATTTCTTTATCCATTGATTCATCAGTGGGTGCTTAGGTTGCCATGTCTTAGCTATTGTAAATAATGCTACAATGGACATGAGGGTGGATATATCTTTTTTGGGTTAATGTTTTTAGTTTATTCAGATAAACACCAGAGATGCAACTGCTGGATCATATGGTAGTTCTATTTTAAAGTTTTGAGGAGCCTACATACTGTTTTCCAAAGTGGCTGTACCAATGTACATTCCTACCAACAATGCACAAGTTTTCCCTTTTCTATGCATCCTCACCAACACTTCTTATGTCTTGTCTTTGTGATACTAACCATTCTGACTGGTGTAAGTTGATATCTCATTGCAGTTTTGATTTGCGTTTCCCTGATAATTAATGATGTTGAGCATCTTTTCATGCACCTGTTGTCCATCTATATGTCTTCTTTGGAAAGATGTCTATTCAGATCTTCCACCCATTTTTTAATTAGATGTTTTGTTTCTTTGCTATTTAGTTGTATGAGTTCTTTATAGACCTTGGATATTAGCCCTTATAAGATATATAATTTGCAAATATATTTTCCCATTTAGTAGGTTACCTCTACACTTCATCATGGATTCCTTTGTTGTGCAAAGGCTTTTAAGTTTGATGTAGTCCCACCTGTTTATTTTTATTTTGTTGATTTTGCTTTTTGTGTCAGTTACAAAAAAATCATTGCCAACACCTATGTCAAACATCTTATTACTTGTTTTCTTCAGGGAGTTTTGTGGTGTCAGGTCTTACAGTCAAGTCTTTAATCCATTTTGAGTTAATTTCCGTGTACAGTGTGAGATAGTGGTCCAGTTTTATTTTTTTGTCTGTCACTGTCCAATTATCCCAGCACTATTTGTTGATGAGACTATCCTTTCTCCACTGTATATTTATGGCTCCTTTGTCATAAATTAATCCACCATATATGCATAGGTTTATTTCTGGGCTCTCTTCTGTTTTTTGATCTATTTGCTTATATCTATGCTGATTAACAGACTGTTTTAATTACTATAGCTTTGTAATATAGTTTGAAATGAGGGCATGACACGCCTTTAATTTTGTTCTTCTTTATTAAGATTGATTTGGCTATTTGGGGTCTTTTGTGGTTTGATACAAAGGTTAGGATTTTTTTCTATTTTTCTGAAAAATACATTTGGGATTTTGATAGGGATTGAGCAAATCTGTATATTGCTTTAGATAGTATGAACATTTTAACAATATGAATTTTTCCACCGCATGAGCACAGAATATATTTCAATCTATTTGTATTTTATTCACTTTTTTTCATCAATGTCCTATAGTTTTCAGAGTATAGTTCTCTCACCTTGGTTAAATTTATTATTATGTATTTTATTCTTTTTGATTCACTTTTAAATGGGATTGTTTCTTAATTTCTTTTTCTGACATGTAATTATCAATGTATAGAGAAACAACAGATTTTGGGGCATTGAATTTGAATCCTGCCTCTTTATTGTATTCATTTATTAGTTCTAACAGTTTTTATGGAGTCTTTAGTGTTTCCTATATATAATATAATGTCATGTTCAAATAGAAGAAGGTTTACTTCTTTCTTTTCAGCCTTACAAGAAATTTTAAAGAGAAACCTTTAAGCTGAAAAGAAAGAGTGCTAATTAATAAGAAGAACACATATGAAAGAATAAATGTCACTAGAAACGTAAATATATAGTAAAGGTAGTAGATTAATAATTTGTAAAGCTATTACAAAGGTTAAAAGATAAAAGTAGTAAATGAGTAAGAAATAATTATGATTGCCTACCTCTGAGCTGGGCTCTGGAGTAGGTGAGTCTAAGCATGTGAACCCTTTAAGAGCTGTTTCTCTGATTGTTGCAGTCTTGTGGATCTTGGGACATGATCCTCAATGGTTTCCAAAGTGAGGTTATTTAGGGTCCCATCTCTCAAATGTATGCCTTAACTTTGGGGTGCCCAATGTAGAATTGAAGTCCTTTGCTCCTTAGGGAAAATTCCAGGCTTTGAGTTCCCTCCCACTGTGGGTTGCAATGCTGGGGGTAAAGTTTTTGGTGAATTGTTTCCCAGCCTTGTCTACCTTCTTTGATGTTATTTTCAACTCAATGTGCAGCATCAGTCAGCTAGGCTTTAGATTTTTTTTTTAAGGAAATTGTTCCATCTGTAGCTGTAGACTCAGTGTGTCTGTTGAAGATATGTTTAGGATCTTCTTATGTCACCATCTACAGTTTTACAAGAAAATAAAAACATATATGGTACATTTAATTTTTAAAATGTCATACTATATTTCTAAAACTCAATCTAGAATTTGATCCTCATTTTCTCTTATCTGATGATTTATAAAAGGTAAGCAAGTATTTATTTTTAAGTACACACACACAAAAGCCTTGTTTGTGTACCGATAAAGGTAACCTACTTGAGTGATAGATCTGTGTCTTTGTTAAAGATTTTCCTAGGGGATGAAAGCTATGCTGTTAGAAAAGGGGCCATTGTGCAATGTGCTGTTCATCCCTGGGCTTGCCCAAGTGAAGACTTGATCTCAGAACACTTCCTTACTAAGAGATAAGGAGCCCGGACAGCCTGTGTCAAGCCTATTGCTTTGTTTGTGGATAACTTTCCCTGTTTCAAATTCCATGTGTATTCTACAGTTCTGCTTAAGTGTGTATGTCATATGGCACTTGGTCAACCCCACTACTATGTCCATCCCCTGTGGGGAGGGAATGGAGTCCTTTTCCTGCAGCACAAAAGGAGTCCATATAGGCCAATTGCCTTGTCTTGGCTGTTGGGAGGAAACTGATGCCCACTATTGGTGCTGATCTTGCTCTGTCTCTTCTCAGTGTGAGTAAACGTTCTATTCAGTTCTTGAATATGTTGTGTTTTCCTTGGTGACTCTGATACTAAGATGAAATGAACAGAAGTGTTCTGACTTCTGCAACAGATGTCCTTTGCCTGGCAAATAGGTTTACAGCCTACAGCATAGAAATTTGAGAGCCACCTGGGTGGCTGAGTTGGTTGAGTGTCCAACTCTTGACTTCATCTCAGATCATGATCCCAGAGTCATGGGTTCTGCACTGAGCATGGACCCTATTTAAGACTCTCTCTCTTCTCTCTCTCTCTCTCTCTCTCTCTCTCTCTGCTCTTCCCCCACTCTCTCTCTCTCACTCTAAAAAACATGAAAAGAAATTTGTCTTGATAACCTTAACCCCAATAGTGTCACCTCTCCCCTCAAAAAGTGTATGCTAGAGATGTATCCAAAATTTACCTGCAGTTTGGATGTGCTATTTATAACCCATTAAGAGTTTAAACACAAATGATGAAAACATAATTCTCTATATATATGAAAAAATGCATATTTACCCAGAATTCTCCACTACCAAAAATATGAAATTTAACTTCTAATACCATGGAGTTAATTGAACTGTTTATTCATATACAGGGGTAACCATAAATTTCAGCTGACTTCAGACTTGACTTTCTATTTTGGAACCCAAAACACCATCTCATTTTATATTGCATGAGTCGGGTTCAATGAAGTCAGTGAATTGTAATTTATTACAACATTAACAAATGAGCCATTTTTGGTAAATCACAGCTGTTTCTTCAAAGTTTCTATAAATGCCATTTCCTGAATTGGCAACAACCACAAGCAAGCAGTTTTATTTTTGTCTTGATGGCAAGGTGCAATGTGAGCCACAATGGTTCATGTGCTTGCTCCCAATTGCTTGATATATTTTAAATTTCATTTAATTGGGTGATCCAAATTCCATCCTGATGGCAGGTAAGTATAGAAAAAGAAAAAAAAATACAAGGGAAAGCAATATTTTCTTAAGAGTTAGAGTAATTATAATCTTACACACAAAATGTTTAAAGTTCTCATAACAGTCATGATGAAAGGCTGTGCAGGGAAATCAGAAAACACTCAAAAAGATTTCAATGCCTTTGCTGGATATAGCATAGATTTTAGCATTGAAGCTTTTCTTCGTACAATTAAAAAGAAAGAGACCTGTGGGAAGATAGTGATACTTTCTGATCCTTTTCTCTTAGAGATCATAGGTAACATTTAATACTCATTTCAACTTGACTCTTAAGGGAGACTTTATTCCCTATTTGCTTTCCAATTCATTGATGTTGTGAGACGGAGAAAAGGAGGGAAACACTAGTAGATTATTTTTTGAATTATAATACATTACATTTTAAGAAAGAGAAATCTACCCCAACAAGCTAAATCAAAGGATATGGGGTTATTTTAAGGCGCAGCTAGACCTCATGGAAATTTAGGAAATTTTACAAAGGGAACAAATGCTGATGTTTCTGGGTAGATCTGGGCAGCAAGAGTCTATGTGCCTGTGTGCTAGTCGTGGACAATTAATATCAATCAATTACACCCAATGTATCTTTTTTTTTTTTTTTCTATCTTGCTCCTGACTGAACACCTGTTTATGTACCTCTTCATTCAACATCTGGGGAAAGAACACATTTATTCCTGGCCATAAAATGAATTGGAAATCAAATCATCTCTAGCTGGAAATGCAGGATCATGGATACAGAACTGGCTAGGTCCTTGGGATGTAAGAAGGGTGGAACATATAAACTTAAAATGGAGATAATTGACATAGCAATTTCTTCTCCATCATCTTTTATATAAGCCATATTAAGGCAGTTAATCTAGTCTTGACTATATTCCGTACCACAAGGCTTACAATTCACGTCCTTGCATCAGAATCAAAGAACCAGTGCAAAGACTTCTCAGTTTCTGTGTTAAATTATCTAGATCTCAGTCTTTAAAATGAATGAACAATTTTACTATTTCTTCCAATATCACTGTTCTTGTTTTCCATTTTAGAAATTCATGATATGCTAGAGGTATTTATCACCTAGAATTGTCAAAGATTCTACAAATGCTTTCTACAAATCACCATGTGTGTGTCTTCACAGGATATGGCTTAAAGGGTTTTACAGTGCTCCTTGGGTTAAGTGGGCCTGTTAAATTCTTCTATCTTTATTCAGAAATCCTGAATTTCATATTCCCTCTCTGCTACCAACACAAAACACTTGGGCATCTCAATTTGCTCTCTCTCTCTGGGTTTTCTCTGTTTAACTATGTCTGCCTAATTCTATGTGACTTGTATTTGTTTCAAAATGTGTCATGTAAGTGGTGATATTCTAGATAATAATATATAGGTTTTGAAATGTCATTTTATTCTTATTTGGGAAAAATGTCATTGAAGAATCACAGAAATTAGTAATTTAGGGATAAATGCAGTTGTGATAAAGCATGTTATTCTGTAAAGTGAACGTTATTGAGCACAAATTAGAGAAGTTATCTGTGAGTCTGTGGTGACAGAATAATCCAAAACAGCTGAGATGGCTATTAGTTGTTTTTCTTTTTTAAGAATAAAACTCAGCATTACCAATGGTGCTGCCCAAAGTCCAGTGAGTTTCATCCAAGTTACCTAACACAGTCAGAAGTAGGACTATAACTAAGTCTGAAAGGTAGCATTTTTACATGTTCATAATTTCCCAGTATCGAATCAACTAGGAAAATGACATGCACATTTAGTATGGAGGCATCCAGGTCACAACCTCAAAGATTCTGATGCAGTAGGAATTTGTATTTTAAAACAGCACTCCAAGTGTTTTAGAAATTACCTAAGCCCATGAATTTGTGATTGGGATTTAGATTAAAGTAGGCCAGATATCTAGTATTAATTCCAAGATTTACTAGTTGTGTGACCATGGGAAAAATAAAATACTTGATCACTCAAACATTCTGTCTCGTCATCTATAAAATTGGCATAATAATACCAGTGGTCAACTTATAGGCCAACTGTGAAAATGAATTGAGATAATGAATGTAAAATAGTTCATCTCAGGGCCTACTAAAATTTCCCTGAAACTTAGCACTCAATCTGTGTTAACATTATCTTCATTTACAGCAACAAATACCTTTTGTTTATTAGCTTTGTTACTTTTGACACATAAGAAATTTCTGAGGCGGTTTATCTATAAATGATGGTCGAAGGACCTACCTCATACAGCTAGGGGGCAAATACATAAAACAGTGAATGCTGTAAAGCACCTAGCATATTACTTGGTATAAAGTTGGTGTTCACAACTGTCATAATTGTTACCTTCAATTTCAGTGAGTGAAAATAATTATTATCCTACAAAACCTGGAAGGCTAATAATTAAATAAGGCAGTTATTGAGGGAAAAGAGTGTGGCTCTTCCAGGTGGTATTTTAAAAGAACATAGAATCACATAGTTGTTATCAGTTCCCCTCCCACCCATCCATGCTACTGTCATCACCAGGTAGATGGTGAAATGCTTCTTACTTTTCAATACACTTTAAGCAGGAATCCATCTAACACATATTATCTCCTAAGTTGGGTTGCCAGCTTTAAAATAAAAATGCAAGACACAGGGTTAAATGTGAATTTCAGATAAATAATAGGTGCTGTTTTAGTGTTACTATGTCTCATGAATAGTTTAAATATACATTCTTTAATTTTTTCAATGTTAAGTAATTTCTACACCCAACATGGGGCTCAAACTCAAAATTCTAAGATCCAAGAGTTGCATACTCTACTACCTGAGCCAGCCAGGCATCCCTAGTATAAGTGTATTTTGTGAAATATGTGGGTCATATTTATAATAAAAATGCTTATTGTTTATCTGAAATCCAAATATTATTGAATATCCTGTATTTATTTATTTATGCATTTATTTATTGCCAATCCTACTTTTATGTTAGTATTTGATATTCATCTTAAACTGTCTTCTTACTTGGAAAAAAGTGTTCATGAGGGTTGAACCCACAGGCTAGATGATCCCCTGTTTCAAAAAGATATATGGTTGAGGCTGACCGTAGGCAGCCACAGAAGGCATTTTCTGATTCTCAATCAGTAAGATTCAGAAACTTGGGCAGTAAATTGTTATCTATTTGACTAACCTGTAATTTTCCTCAGTTGGCTAGATAATGTCAGTCATTTTAATTCCATTTCTCTGCATACTCTTTTTTTTTCCCTTGAGCTCTTCAGCATTTCACCTTCTACACAAAGTGGAAGATGTCCATAATGCATCTCTTATTACTACTTTGCTGAGTGTCCCTGGGGTCCTATCTCTCTGAAAGTGCTCTCCTGTCAGCAGTAGGAGGTCAAGGGTGACTGCCAACCTGAGAAAGCCATCGTCACTCTTCTTGATATGGCACTCTCTCTTATTTCTCAACTTTTGTGTCAAAATCAATTTGAAAATGGCAAGCTTTGCTTTATAAGTAACTCATAGTAAAGTCTTGTCCGTGACTGACAAAAAGGAAAGATTTCATCTGTTTACACGTTGCAAGATCAAGGGATCTAGGATCTAAATAAAAAGTTATTTGAAACAACAAACTAAGCTGCTAGTATGGTGGATTGCTCAGGACCATGAGGTAGCTGTGAAATAAGATGATCTGTGTTCTAGTCCCCACTCTACTGAGTGATTTTGGCAGATAATGAAGATGTCAAATATATTTCCCTAATTTGTATGGTAAAATTTCTGCTGAGAGACAGAAATGTCTTTAAAATAATAATACTCTAAGTAATTATCTAATTTTATTTTAGATAGTCTATCATATAGTTTCCAAAAATATTCAGTGCATTATTATTTTTTAAATTTGTATTTTTTTTTTATTGTGACTCAAGTTCAAAGTCTTTTTCTATATTTTCCTGTATTAGGAACCATTGATATTTCCTCTGTGAACTGTCAGATCATATCCTCTGCTATTGGGTATATACTAAAAATGACGGCTCTGAAGTAAGTCTGTGCAGTAACAAAATACCAGATAAGCTGAGGGCAAATCATCCTGTAGCTATTGGGACCACAATATTGAAAAACTGTGGGTTTGCTTACTGCTTTACCCTTACTCCTTTACCCACAGTCACAGCCCTGAGACCATGCCACTATGAACTACATTCCTCTCCTTAAGGCTTTCTTGGAACCTATGTTCACTTCTCTTTAAGTTCCCATTACACAGTGTAGGGATAGTTGATTGGCCAAGCTCTAAGGTTCTAGAAAGCAAATCCCATCTCTAAATAAGAATGGCAAAAGTAGTACTGTTTATCAAGGGCTTATATGCTGAGCACTGTACTGAGTTCTTTCTAAACATCATCTCTTTTCATCATCATAACAATCTGATGAATGAGATATAATTATCTCAATGTAAATAATTTGTCCATGGTGACCCAGATACTATATATTTTGAATTTTATTTCAAATTGTACTATAAACTCAAAGCTTCCAGTCACTGTACTATAACATCTTGTGTCTCATATTAATTTCCAGCCCATCTAACATAATAACTAACAAAATATGTGTACAATGAAAGATTATTAAATAAATCAATTAAAACCAAAATTAAATGTTCAAGACCCTGATTCTGCTGCTGCTTCTTTCTTCTTAGCTCTTTGATATTGGACACTACTTTCTCTTTTCTCAGAAAATGAGCAAGACATTCCATTACAATAAATTATACATATTGTAAATGCTTTGTTATAATATGAATACACGTAACAAAATATTAATTATGTATACAGTATCTATATAGTTGTTAGAATAAATTAAATATTTACATGAATGGGAACAGGATATTTTGCCATTCTGACTGCAGGGATTTTAAACTTCTCTCCACACTCCAAAAAGTAGCATGTCTAAAAAGAAATTTTATTTTTGAACAGCTATTTACAACATGTCTTCAAGGCAGAATTTAACGTTTACTATATATATAGTGAGAGAGAGATAGGTAGTAAATATAATGTCTTCAAAGAAATCAGAGTTTAAAAAAATAGCAAAGCAATTGCCACTATAGAACCAGAGTGAGCTTTAAAAAGATGGGTGTAGTATGAATCTAAAATGCATTTGGAATTTAACAACTACTGGATAATGGAGATAAAAGTTGCACTTCTGAAAAAAAGTAAAATGTATGTGTATAGATAGATGTCTACTTCTAACAAAAAATATACCACACACCAGAATTCTGTTTCATTGTAGAGATAAGCAAATACATAAAGTCTCAATTAGAGAGGATACTAACAACACTTATGAATTATTTTATTATTATTCTTTCCTCCAATGTCAGGGCAAGAGGTAAAATGCCTCAATATGATCATTTTTTTCTGAATACTAACTTCTAAAACATTATATTCCACTTGGAGTATTTCAAGGAATCACATTCACCTAAGTACTCCAAAAACATTATTAGTGGAATTTAAACAAGGTTTAGAAATACCATTACTCTTCCTCTAAGCTACCTAATATTATGTAGTTTATTTATAAGTTTTTCCTATTAGTATTTGCTGGCTGATACTAAAATTCTTGTCAATCATACTAAGGATTTTTTTTTTCCATGCAAGGAAGACCCAAGTGTCTAAATGTAAATATTACAAAAAGAACGAAACCAAACCCCAGCCCTTTTAATAATTAACTATAATTATCACCATCATTTATACCACAACTTTTTTTTTTTACTGGATATGTTTTGTTCTTTTTCCTGGTAATTTTTATTTTAAATGTATCAATTTCCTTAGTTGTTACACTGTATGTTCTACTACCTTATTAAAAGTATGTCATATTTTTTCAAGTTTTTGCTTCTGAAAAATGTTTATTTAAATATTAACTAGCATTCACATGTATGATATCACTTCGTTCTTTTGCCCAACATTATTAACAATTACTAAAATATTTCTTCTAAGGAACATAGATATAATTTCTAATATCTCTTCCACAATAGAACACCACCAACAGGGAATGTCTATGTCCTTCATTCAGATGATTCACTATCAGCCAGCAGTATTCAATTTCTAAAAATCTCTGACCCTAACTTCACTCAGTTTGGAGTTATCATCATCTTACAGAAAAAAATCCATCCATTTTTAAATGGAAGTACATTTTTTCATTTAGACATCCTCCCAAAAGGCATAAAAAGTAATTTTCTACTCTTGAAACTTCTGTGCTTAACATTTTATTTTGTCTGATCTTAAGAAACATGATACCAGTAGATTTCACTAGGGTTATGTGGAATAGAAAGTCTTGAGGACAATTAGATTGCTCTTTCATTTGATACACACCAATATGAAACTAACATCATATTCAAAGTGATTCTGAAAAAATGATGTTACTGTAGTAAATGCAATATTACCAATGCATTTCAGTAAGCATTTATTGTAATAAAATATGTATCTTTTTTCAGTTTAGAAGGAACATTGAGGAACACCCGATTTTCACAAAAATGTTATAACTATATTTTATAGAATATTGGATACTAATAGATTAGTGTCCTTGCTATATGGCTGACAAAACTAAGTCGAGATATGAAGAGACTGGTTCTAGGCCCAATGGATTTTTAGAGCAGAGTTATGACCAAGTAAAAAAAATATTATGTGTTCAAATACGGTGTTTCTCTCAGTATTCTATTCTTGCATGCGTAGCAGACTGTGGACACATTTACAACCAGGATGTCATCCATGCCCTTCAGGAGTTTACAATCTATAGAGGATAAAAGATTAATAGCCTAAAAGTTAGAATCTAAATAAAAATAGGATAAGTAATTATTTATCATGCTTATTTATTGGTTATTGTCTCTTTTTTTACTACTAGAATGCAAACTCCATGAACACAGGGATCTTTATGTTTTTGTCAAGACTCTATCCACAGAGCCTAAAATGGTGTCTGATAGTCATTCAACAAATAGTTTTAGAGGCATAAATGAGGTCAAGACTGAAAATGAAAAGCATTAGAACAGAGATTAGAATGCATTAGGGGTGGGGAATATTTTCCTACTAGGCACTTATAGAAGACTTCATGATCTGGACACTGCCTATGTCTAGGACCTTTCCTCCTGCCATGTTCCTGCTTCCTCACTATGTTTCAACTCCCATGGCCTTCCCCTATTGCCAATTAAAGTAGTTTAGGGGTGCCTGGGTGACTCAGTCAAGCATCCGACATCAGCTCAGGTCATGATTTCACGGTTGGAGCCCCGTGTAGGACTCTGTGCTGCACAGCACGGAGCCTGGAGCCTGCTTCAGATTCTGTGTCTCCCTCTCCCTCTTCCCCTCCCCCACTCATACTCTGTTTATCTCTTTCAAAAATAAATAAACATTAAAATAATTTTTTAAAGTAGTTTCACAATCCCTCTAATATATCCTAGCACTCACCACTACTTGTTAATTATCGTTATTTCTTAAACTGTTCATTCTGTTAATTGTTAGCCTCCCACTTCTAAGGATTAAACTCAATGACAGCAAAGACCTCTCTTTTCAAACTACTGCTTTATTCCCAGCATTAGAAAATCTGTTTATGTAGGAACTTGATATATGATGACTGAAGAAATGAATGTGTAGGCAAGGGGAGACATTGGAGATTAGGTTAGTACTCTAAGAGACCAGCTGAAGCAGAATGTTGATATTTATTAGACTGGTAAGTTTATTTTAGAAATTTAATATGGGAAACATTGAGAGGATCCAATGATTAGAAAATGGACAGAAAAAGGAGGAGACAAGTTTTGTTTGTTTTTTGAGACCTGCGTAAGGGAAAAATGAACTAAACTGCATACTGAGAAGGAGGACAGACACTACCTCTATAGTTTCTCGGTATCCTGAATTACCTTCCAGGTCTAATTTCCATGAAGCAGTGTCTCCTGTTCATCTCTGGGATTGTGACTTTGTGTTCTCAGATGTGGTTTGTATTTTGATATTGCACATTTATTACATTCATTAGTGTAGTCTTCAAAATCTGTTGCGTACAAGCAAACAAGTTCAATACAGTCAATCAGACCTATGCTGGTCCTCTTCAGACAGCTCTTTTATTTTCTTTTTAGTTGACTATTTTCCCATCTTACCTGTCTTAAATAATGGAGAACTAGAGTCCACTCTTCACATCATTTTATCTACATAGACCATGTTCAGTCAGGGTAGATGATTGGAACATCACTCTTTTATCCTCTATCAGCCTTGTTGGTCTTAGGAGTTTCTAAAAATAGGAAGATCTCAGGGAGCACTGTTATCTACCAATGTGGTGTAATTTGAAGGGCACTGAAAAGATTGCCTAATCAAGCATACTTCCATGATATATCCTGCTGTGATTCCCTAAATGTCTACTTTTTCAGCCAGTTTTAGAAGCCCCTGAAGATACAAGTACATTTAAATACAGGTATTGAACTATATTCGCAGTCTGTGGAATTTTCAATATCAGGAATTACAATAATAATAAAAAATAGAATACTGTGGGTGATACACAGGAAGAGAAATTAGCCTATAAAGACTTTTTATAATTTTATAAAATGTAAGTATTGGCATTTTACCTTTGCTTTATTTTCCTTTTTTCCCCTTTAAACTTGCTGCCATTCTTTTACATTCTATTCTGAATACTATTTTACTTCCTGCTTTTTTTATCCCATGCGCAGAAATGATTCATCATAGATTTGAACAATTGATTTGTAAATAGAATGATTACATACGTGTATCTCCTGAAAAATGATGTCTTCTAGCTGCCTTTCAAGTACTAGTTAAGTTGCCTATTGTTTTTGTCACAATTCAATTCTTCTTTTTCAGTGTAGGAAAAAAAAAAATCAGACACATAAAAAGATCCCAGAGGCCATCCAGACTGAAAATCTCATTTTTCAGATGAAGAAACTGAGATTTTGAGAGATGATATGACTTCATAAGCTGTCACCCTGAGGGCCCTGGCCTATGTTAATTCAACCAACCATTTGTGGGAATAGGAATTCCAGGCAACCAAAGCCTTATAACTCTCTAAAAGGGACTACAGTGCCATATTCTCTGTAGCACCTCAGTAAATATTTGCTTATTTTAATTACAACTTTTTCCAAGGGTTACATATTCCATTCTAATTGTCACTTCATTTAAGAACATTATTCATGTTGATCTTTGTCTCATAATTCTAATTATTCCAAGACCTTGTATATGTGTCCTTTTAAAAATTTTGTTAGCTTTATATGTCCTAGTTTCCAGTTCTTTCCAAGTAAACTTACAAATAAAACAGAATCTTGATTATACGCTTGGCCAATATGGATTATAGTGCAGTTCTGTGATTACATTTTTTAAACATCTGTATTATGTATGTCCTTTGGAGCCAATCCATTTTATCAGTTAATTATGTAATTAGGGCATTTTTTTTCCATAACATATTATGCACTTCATAGAATGGAATAGCTTCTTCAAAGCCATTCTGGTCTATCATATAATTAAGTAATTAAGTTTGATGCTCAATAAAGAAAATACCCTCTGAATAATTAGTGAAAAAGACAGACTATGAGCAGTATGCAATATGTTTCTCTCAGCTTCATTACTGAAAACGTAATGTATCATATGATAATACACATTCTTGATTACCATAACATGAAAATGATGAAACGGTATTTCTGACTACAATGAAAACATCAAGAGCAATTTATCTACATGTAAATATAATTTAAATATAGTAGAATCTACTTTGCTTTAAAAAAATCAGAGATTCATTTGATTGTCAAAGGAAAGAAATGTGAGTTTTTTTAAAGACAATATTAAAATATGCTTACAGGTTTTAAAAAAAAAACTAGAAAAAATGGTGAAAAGTTTAAAAACAATAACAACAACAAAAGCTAAAATTTTCTCAGAAACACATTATGATCGTAATGTTTCTGTGTTTTCCTTCTAGGCTCCACTTTATGTTTATTTTTTTAATAATAGATTAATTTAGGGCACCTGGGTGTTTCAGTCAGTTAAACATCCAACTTTGGCTCAAGTCATGATCTCACGGTTTGTGGGTTCGGGCCCCATATTGGGCTCTGTGCTATTAGAGTCAGCTTGGGATCTTCTGTCTCCCTTTCTCTCTGCCCCTCTCCCTTACTTTCTCTCCCTTTGAAACATAAATAAACATTTAATAAATAATAATAATACATTAATTTTAGGAATAATAATATATTTATTATATTTAAGATTTTATTTTCAACAATCATAACATTTTAAAATAAGTGGCTTTAGAGGGAAATAAAGAAATTAAATAGTTTATAAAGAATACTACTGGAATTTTGAGCATCAATCAGAATTATTTAATTTTACAGATCATTAAGCACAGTATATTCAGCTCCAAATATTAAGTTAAGAATATTCTTGTATCATTTTGTATCCTTTTCAGTGAGAACCAATGCTTCTATTTTTGTAAAAACACATAGGATAGACAGGTTGCTGACCACCCAGGGGTAAGTGGCCTGGGACCTGAGAAGATTGATACCTGAGCCTTGAGAGCTATAAACCCATTCTTGGCACACCAAAGATGTGCCACACAGTTTAGGACTATCCTCAATACAATACAATCAGTTCAGCAATGGTCATGGCATAGAAAAGAGACTAAATTGTGTCTGGGGCTTAGCAAAGACTTCAAATAAATGAAGAATGATAAGAGGGGTCAATAAAAAAGTTTTGGTGTTTTTTTTTTTTTGGAAAGGACATTATAATGAGAGGGACAACACTTGTAATGATTCAGAACAATTGTAAAGCATTTTGTGCTTGGACAACTGCAAGTAATTTTATTCTGACATTATGTTGAGGGGAGGTTGGGATTGAAATAACCTATGACAGGAAATGAGTCTGGAACTTAAGCAGAATCCAAATCTTTGAGGACTTTTTATGCTCTTACAAAGTAATTTGAACACTTCTTCTTAGTTAATGGGGTGCTCTCAAGTGGTTTTAAGCAGGAGATTTGACCAGAAGTATAGTTTTGAAAGTTCATGATAGAAAATAAAGGAGACCTGACTGGAGAAGGGAGAGACCTAAGTACAGGACCCAATTGTCAAAGCAATAATTTGGGAAGAAACATAAGATCTGAAATGAAGTAGCAGTGGGAATTAGAGCAAAAGGGTACAGATTTCTGAGTTATTATACCGCCACAATTGGTAGGACTAGGGTACATGAGGTAAGGGGAGGGTTTGTGACAGCCAACCTCCAAGACCGCCCCAGTCCACACCTTGTATAGTTTACCTACCATATTATATTGAGGTTGGTCTGTGTGACCAATAGAATGCAGAAGAATTGATGGTATAGAACTTCTGAAATGAGATTATAAAAGATATTCCCACTTAAGCACACAGTCTCTTTATTGCATCATTCCCTGAGGGAAATCAGCTATGTATCATGAGAATTCATATCGAGGGGTCCATGTGGTAAGGAATTTACACCACAAGCCATCAGTCTCATGGATCAGCCATCTTGAATACAAATCCTCCAATCCCATTCAAGCTTTCAGATGAGTGACAGTCCAGCCAACAATTCAATTGCTACTTCAAGAAGGACCTGAGGCAATACCACACAACAATAAAATATTCTTCACAATATTTTAAGCTGCCAAGCTTTGAGGCAATTTGTTATGCAGTAACATAACTATTAAAAAGGGGAATAAAAGACAGAGCACAATTATCTGGTTTGTGCAATTAACAAGATAATGGGACCACAAAGGGGAGCATTTTAAAAATCAGAGTGGATGAATAATGAATGGCCAAGGGAAGAAAATAAGTTGTCAGCCAAGAGGACTTGTCAGTAGGTAGTTTCTCAATTGACATAGAGATCAAAAAAATGATCTTAACTGGAGATAATGATTTGCCTAATTGATAAGCAAGAAAATGTGTTTGAGAAATAATTGAACTTAGGTAGTTTCATAGCAGCACAGCAATCCAATTGTTTGTGAATATATTTGAAGGAGAAAACATTGTAACATCTCTTAACTACTTGCTGAATAATGCCAAAACTCATTGGCTTTAACATTACTTCCCTAGCATTATTTCCAATTAGTAATTTACTTTTATATTATATTTTATCAAAACTGTGTTGCTATTATCATACTCTCTAACATAAATTCTCTATTTCAGTGTTTCCATATTGGGTTTCCTGTTAACAATCAATTTTACCAATCAAATTTTTTTTTCTTTTATTTCAAAACGTAACAGAATTTTACATTGGAGAGGGTGCACCATGCAGTTAATATATTTTCTTGATTATAAAATTACATTTAATCAGATTTAATTTTTCTTAAATGTCGAAGATTCTTACTGTTGATATCAAAGTAAGGCAGCAGCTGCCTGTCAAAGGAATACATTTTGATGCATTTATTATTGCCAGCACATGTGCAATGTATTTAAAGTAGCTGTTGATGCCTTTTGCCAATTGAGTTATTTTTCTAGGTAACCCTAAAAGAAGGGCATTCACTAAAATTTGTATCTTTACATGAATTTAAATGTCCTCAAAAATATCACCCTTTCAGCTTGGGAAAGAAAAAAATATCATATATATTGATGATTAGTTGCTCCATTTCATACAATATAATTTTTAAAATTACCAAATTTCTCATAATAGATCAGGGCAGTTTGAAATAGTGGTAAGGCTAGCATGACCAGTTTATAAAACTTAGGTACCATCAATGATCAATGATCTTCACTATGATATAAACGTGTACTACAAAGTGTAACAGAGCTTATGGAATCAGTTCATGAATAGAACTGCTGGGTTGCACAAACCCAAGGGATACCTTTCATATTTTATACAACTTGAATGATGGACATTGGAGATAGACAATGAAGGAGCTCTGCTTATGAGCTCAGTTTGGATCAAGAGTGTTTTATTTTGATGTTATGTGATCTCTCTTATCTGGATAATTTAGAAAAAAATATCTTAAGAATTTGATCATGAGGAGTGTAAAACTCATCCTTTAATTCTATTCTGATCTTCAACAAGAAAGTAGTAATTTTATATTAAATATATGCTCTTGCTAGTACTTTTTTGTGTGTACTTAATTTGTATTTTATATTTCTTTTATCCATTCTCTCTCCATCTGTTATCATATGAATGGCAGATCTAAAATAGTAAAATCTTAAAGTGAGAATATACAGTATCCTGATCCGAGGAGGACTATTCTGTCAGTTTAATATGCTATCGTATCTGCTTATTTAATTGAAGACTGTTACTGGGCCTACAGCTTTTAATTTGAGGAGTAATCAGGGTTAGAGCACTGTTTTTTCTTTGTTTAAGACTGTCAAGTAAATACAGGAGCATTAAAATAGCCAAATAATTAGAATATACACAGAACTGGATAGATTTGAGAAATACAAATTTTTCTCTTTTTATCTCATTTTGTTTCAGTGTGTGTGTGTGTGTGTGTGTGTGTGTGTGTGTGTGTGTGTTTCTGAGAGAGACAGGGAGATGGAGAGGGAGAGGGAGAGAGAGAGAGAGAGCATGAGAATAGCCTGTTTTTCTAAACTACATATCAGTGTTCAGCTGGAGAGGGCACATGGTCTCTTGGCAAAGCTGAATTCCATACATACCATTTTATTCATAGATTTGACTGAAAATGGACAGAGTCTATAGGAACTATACCCTTTTTATTTTTACAGATGTAAAAATAAAAATCCTTATTCTTTTCTTTAATGATAAATGTCCTTATTTTGACTGTAGGAAAGTTTGACAATTATGATTAATTTTCTCATATTTTATTGAAGTTTTAACATTGAGGCTGATGTACAGTTAGAGGTATGGTGGAGTTAATGTACCTGGTATTTCTTCATATCATTCCTATGAATTGGGGTTTGGGATGTTTCACCTTTTCACCATTCCTAGAGTAGGTTGTTCTATTTCTTGTCATGCTAACTGTACTGGGAGCCTTTAGTAAAATTTCTTTGTTTTTGAAGCCCAGTGTTTCTATTTATCTTCAGTAATCAGTAATTATTTCATAGTACAAATTGTATTTGCTGTGCTCTTTTCCTACCTGTGATATTTTGAGCTCCTTTTTTCCCCTATGACTTTTTTCTATTAAAAAAAAACATATCATATGCATCTTTATTATAGTACTCTATAATTCTTTGATTTCATATAAAGTTTTTTTTTAAGATTTTTTTATAACATTTTCTTAGAGACATTATTCAATATTAGTTTTAATTGCTTTAAGTTCGTCTGGACAATTAGAGTATTATTTATTGACCCATCACTTGGTGAAGGTTTATTTTTCAACTAAAAATTGAGTACAATTGGATTATGATCTGATAAATTTGTTGTAAGAATATTGCATTTTTCTGTCTTGAAGATTCTCCCTTGGGCAGTAAACAATAATCAATTCCAGTGTCATTTATTTATTACATATTATTTATTACAAGGAATATGTAAAGCCTTTTTCATTAAGATGTTTTCAATCCTCATGGTTCTGGTCGCAATATAAAATTATATTTTAGTTGATTATAAGTTGATGTGTGTTCCATTATAGTGTATCAATCTTCATAAATGACTAATGCGCAAAAACAAATTTAAATTTGCAATGTCACTATTATGCTTTTATTTTCTTTAAAAAGTCTAAACATGTAATCACCATCCTGTTTCACTTGACAAATGGTCTAAGTCAAAGTAAATGTTTTAATGATTTCAAATATATAATATATTCCAGAGACATTACTCACAGTTGAATATATTTTTACTTCTTATGAAATTCTGGGTTTATAAGAATGGCTGAAAATAGTGAAAACTGTTACTTACCAAACTGGAGAAGCACACATACTTATCAACTATCTCTAGTTATAAGTTAGCATCTCAAAAAATAAGGTATTTGTATAATATCAAACAAGGAATGCAAAGCAGGACCTCATGCAAGCTAATAATGTGGCATCACTTACTTAACATTTGTCTAACATATATTTAAATGAGAGGTTGAGTGTACCTGAGGAAAAGACAAAAAAGGGCTATTTATCAGTGGAAAAATTTTTCTTTCCTATATCGGCCTCGCTATGGACTGAATTGTGTCCCCCAACCTTCTTCCCTGACCCAAATGTATTTGTGGGAGCTACAACCCCCAATGTGCCTATATTTGGAGATAGGGCTTCTAAGGAGGTGATTAAGCTAAGTGAGGCTATAAGGGTAGGTTCCTGATCTGATAGGGTTAGTATCCCTTTTAAGAAAATAAAGCAGAGAATTTTCTCTCTCTCCCCCACCCTCCTACCACCTCTCTGGAGACACAATTAGAAGACACCCAGCTGTAAGCTCTCTGAAGAGAGCTGTCCCCAGAAGATGATAATGCTGGCACCCTGATCTCAGATTTCCAGTCTCCAGAACTGTGAAAAAATACCTTTCTATTGTTTAAGCCACCAAATCTATGGTATTTGATTATGCTAGCTCAGACTGACTCATGAGGGCCTGAATAATTAAGTTCTTGAGAACTTTATATAGTGGACTAGATTTGCCTTCTTCGTAAAGGCAAGACATGTTTATTGTAATTTTAGAATTTAATGTAACTGAAAGAGATCCCACATTGTATATCTGCTAACTATATACCATACTTTCCCTATATACAGGCTTCTCAACTCAGTATTCATCAAGTGATGTTTCAGCACTTCTTATTAGATTTGTATCTTAGGCTTCCAACCAGGATGGCAGACCTGAAATTCAGCCTTGATTACTGCCATACATCTCCATAATTTACTATTGAATCTGTAGCACTATAGGCTCCTGATACATACAGATGTTTCACATGTCAAATAAAAATGAACATTTTTATCATCAGCTCCTGAACTACAAATATCAAATTTTAATATTTAAATTATGATCCTTTGATCATAAGTTAAATAAACCTGAAATAACAATACTTATCATTTACTTAAAACATACTTAATATTGTACTAATCTCTTTGTCCCATCCTGGGTTTAGATAGACCTCATACTTTGCCTGAATTGTTTAAATTATTATTTGTTACTCAAGGATAAAGTCAAATATTCTTTAAAAATTTTTTTTTAATGTTTTTATTTATTTTTGAGGCAGAGAGAGACAGAGCATGAGCAGGGGAGGGGCAGAGAGAGAGGGAGACACAGAATCCAAAGCAGGATCCAGGCTCTGAGCTGTCAGCACAGAGCCTGACACGAGGCTCGAACTCATGGACTGTAAGATCATGATCCGAGCTGAAGTCGGACGCTCAACCGACTGAGCCCCCCAGGAACTCCTAAAGTCAAATATTCTTAAAGGCAATCAGATAGTTTTGTATAACTTAACAGCTTTATCTCTGATTAGTTTTGCATTTCCATAACATGCCACACTTACAAATGTAGACACTTGCCAACAGTGAGTATAATTCCTTTTAGTTCCTGTCATCAAGAGGTCAGTCTCTTTCCCCATCGCTTGATTTGTGTTAACTAGTAGAATGCAACCAAAGCAACATTTGTGACTTCTGAATCTGAGACACAGCGTTGCATTCTTCTGTCCTTGTTCTTAAACACCTGAAACTATCCTATTAGATTATGAGTGATCAATGGAGAATGACCACATTTGCCCTTAATATTTCAGAGGGAAATATCATGATCCAGTTAGACCAAGTCAGTCCACAACTGGCCATAGATGTATGAGTGAACCTAGCCAAGATCAACTGAGATCAGCTGAAACCTGAAAACCACTAAACTGAGACTAGCATAAATTGTTCACTGGAAAAATTGTGAGCTAAATATTTGTTGTATTAAACTACATTTTGCAGTGGTTTATTATATGCTAATATATTTTTTCCTTTTCTTATATAGATTACTCTCCTCAAAGCCCTGTCTTTCCCTCCCCTTTTTCTTCAGAATTCAGCACTGATGACCATCAATTCCAACATTTGCCAGTAAAAATCTTAAGGAAGATATTCTGTTTTAGTTACTTATCTAATTCTATACCAATTTATGTATATAAGAATGAGACTTTCTGATTGGCTAGACCTGCATCATATTGAACCACACATGGAGCTTAGGATAGTGGTGTACCATGGCTGACAGACCAACCAGAACCACATGGAATAGAGCAAGAGCTATCTCCAAAGTGAAATGTGAGATAATCTTTCTAGAAAATGTGAGATTCAAAGTATTCTGTGCTGTAAAAAGTAATAGTCTGTATAATCTATATCTTTCCCTTCCTAATGTATGTATATGTCAGCCTAGGCATATTTCTATGTATCACACATTAGAGTAATTATCTGTTTGTTATCTGCCTTCATAAAAAATGATCAGCTTCTTGCAGGTAGGGACAGGGTTTTACTCATTTTTGTATCTTCAGAAATTAACACAAAACCTGATGCATTTTAGGAAATCAGATATTTGCAAATTAATAAATAAATTCCCCTGAGGCACTAGAACTGGACACTATATGATTTCTTCTTCTTAAAGCCATTACTTTTAGGAACAGGAAACATTACATGCTTTTCTAACCCAAAGAAGAAGATAGAGACCTAGACAAAATGCCAAGATGGAGGAATTCATCCCAAAAGAAAGAATAAGAAAAGGTCATGGCCAGAGATCTAATGGAAACCAATATAAGTAACATGCCTGGTGGAGAGTTTAAAGCAAGAATCACAAGGATACTAGCTGAGCTTGGGAAAAGCTGAGAGAGGGAGACATCAGGGAGACCCTTACCACAGAGATAAAAGAGCTAAAAAACTATCAAGCAGAAATGAAAAATGTAGTAACTGAAATTCAAAACCAACTAGATATAATGACCACAAGGATGAAAGAAGCAGAGAAATAATAAGTGATATGGAAGATAGATTTATGGAAAGTAAGGAAGCTAAACCAAACAGAAAGAATAATGATGGAACATGAGAATAGGCATAGGGAACTCAGTGACTCCATCGTACATAATAACATTCATAACACAGGAGTCCAGAAGAAGAGAGAAAAGTGGTCAAAAAGTTTATTTGTGAAAATAATAGCTGAAAAGTTCCCTAATTTGGGGAAAGAAACAGACATTCAGATCCAGGAGGCCTAGAGAACTCACATCAAAATCAACAAAAGCAGGCCAACACCAAGACATATTATAGTTAAATTTGCAAGATAGGGTGATAAAAAAAAATCCTAAAAGTAAAAGGACAAAGGCAGTCTCTAACATATAAGGGAAGTCTCATAAGGCTAGCTGCAAATTTCTCCACAGAAACATGGCAAGCCAGAAGGGAGTGACATGATATATTCAAAGTACAGAATGGGAAACGCATGCAGCCAAGTATACTCTATGCAGCAAGGCTATCATTCAAAATGGAAAGAGAGGTAAAGAGTTTCCCAGAAAAGCAAAAACTAAAGCAGTTCATGACCACTAAACAAGGACTTCAAGAAATATTAAAGGGGACTCTTTGAGTAGAAAGGAGAGATTGAAAGTGAGAAAGACAAAAGATCAGAGAAAATCTCCAGAAACAATGATAAAACAAGTAATAAAATAGCACTAAATACATATCTATCAATAATTCCTCTGAATGTAAATAGACTAAATGCTCTCATCAAAAGACATAGGTTGTCAGAAAGGATAAAAAACAAACAAACAAACAAAAACAAGACTCATCTATATGCTGCCCACAAGAGACTGATTTTAGACTTAAAGACACCTACCAATTAAAAGTGAGGATCAGGAGAAACAATTATCATGCAAATGGATGTCAAAAGAAAGCTGGAGAAGCAATACATATAACAAACTAGATTTTAAAACAAAGACTGTAACAAGAGATGAAGAAAGGCACTATATTATAAAAGGGATATTCCAATGAGAAAATCTGACAATTATATTATGTGTCCAACATGGGCACAGCCAAATATATAAAACAATAACAAACATAAAGGAACTCTTTGCTAATAATACAATAATAGTAGGGGTAATTAACACCACACATCAATGGACAGATCATCTGTGTAGAAAATCAACAAGGAATCAATGGCTCTGAATGATACACTGGACCAGCTGGACTTACAGATATATTCAGAACATATCATCCTAAAGCAGCAGAATATATTATTTTCAAGTGCACATGGGGTATTCTCCAGAGTAGATCCCATACTAGGTTACAAATCAGGCCTCAACAAGAACAAAAAACATTGAGATCATATCTTGCATAGTTTCTGACTATAACACTATGAAACTTGAAGTCAACCAGAAGAAACAAAGTGGAAAGACCACAAATATATTGAGATTAAACAACATGCCACTAAAACATGAGTGGATCAAACAGGAAATTAGAGAAGAAATTTTAAAAATGCACAGAAACAAAAATGAAAACATGATGGTCCAAAATCTTTGGGATGCAGCAAAAGTCCTAAGAGGGAAGCATATAACAATAAAGGCCTAATTCAAGAAGCAAGAGAAACCTCAAGTAAACAACCTAATCTTACACCTAAAGGAGCCAGAAAAAGAACAACAAATGAAACTTAAAGCCAGCAGAAGGGAAATAATAAAGATTAGAGCAGAAATAAATGCTATGAAAACAACAACAAACAACAACAAAAACACTAAATACCAAAACAAACAAACAAACAAACAAAAACAGTAGAACAAACCAATGAAACCAGAGCTGGTTCTTTGAAATGTTAATAACATTTATAAATCCCTGCCAGACTTATCAAAAAGAAGAGAAAAAGGACCCAAATAAATAAAATCACAGATGAAAGAGGAGAAATAATAACCAAAATCATCTAATACAGTTATAAGAGTATACTATGAAAAATTATATGCCAACAAATTGGACAATCTGGAGGAAATAAATTCCTAGAAACATATAAACTACCAAAACTTAGAAAGAAATAGAAAACTTGAATAGACCAATAACCAGCAAAGAAATTATATCAGTAATCAAATATCTCCCAACAAACAAAATTCCAGAGCCAACCAAATGGCTTCCCAAGGGAATTCTACCAAACATTTAAAGGAGAGTTAATACCCATTCATCTCAAACTATTCCAAAAAATAGAAATGGAAGAAAAACTTCCAAACTCATTCTATGAGGCCCACACACCCTGATTCCAAAAGCAAAGACTCCACTAAAAAAGTGAACTACTAACAATACCTGTGATGAACATTGATGCAAAAGTTCTCAAGAAAATACTAACAAATTGAATCCAACAGTACATTAAAAGAATCACTCACCACAATCAAGTTTGATTTATTCCTGGGATATGAGGTTTGTTCAATATTTGCAAATCAATCAACATAATACACTACATTAATAAAAGAAAGGATAAGAACCAATGATCATCTTAATTGATTCAGAAAAAAGACTTTGACAAGCTACAGCATCCATAATTGATAAAACCCATAACTGATAATGTAGGGATAGAGGGAACATACCTCAGGATCATAAAGGCCATATATGAAAAGCCCACAGCTAATATCATCCTCAACTGGGAAAAACTGAGAACTTTTTCTCTATAGTCAAGAACAAGACAAGGTTGTCCATTCTCACCACTGTTATTTAACATAGTACTGGAAGTCCTGGCATCAGCAATCAGAAAACAAAAAAAGAAACGGCACTGAAACTGGTTAAGGAAGAAGTAAAACATTCACTATTTGGAGATGACATGATACTCTATACAGAAAACCCAAAAGACTCCACTAAAAAATTCCTGAAACTCATATATGAATTCAGTAAAGTCTCAGGAAGCAAATGCAACTTAACAGAAATCCATTGCATTTCTATACACCAATAATGAAGCAACAGAAAGAGAAATTAAGGAATCAACCCTGTTTACATTACACAAAAAACAATAAGGTACCCAAGAATCAACCTAATCAAGAAGTAAAAGATTTGCATTCTGACAACTTTAAAACACTGATGACAGAAATTGAAGATGACATGAAGAAATAGAAAAAAAATCTATGATCAGGGATGGGAAGAACAAATATTGTTAAACTGTCTATGCTACCCAAAGTAATCTATATTTAATGCAATCTCTATAAAAATACCAACAGCATTTTTTTTTTACAAAGCTAGAACAAACAATCCCAAAATTTGTATAAAACCACAAAAGACCCAAAATAGCCAAAGCAAACTTGAAAAAGAAAAGCAAGGGTGCCTGGGTGGCTCAGTCAGTTAAGCATCCAACTCTTGATTTCAGCTCAGGTCATTATCTCATGGTTGATGTGATTGAGCCCCACACTGGGCTCTGTGCTGACAGCATGGAGCCTGCTTTGGTTTCTCTGTATCCATCTCTTTCTGCCCCTCCTCTGCTAGCACTCTTTCTCTCTCTCTTTCAAAATAAAGAAATAAACGTAAAAAAAAAGAAAAATGTTGCAGCCATAACTATATTCTGGGCTTCAAGTTATATAACAAAGCTACAGTAATCAAGAGAGTATGGTATTGTCACAAAAAAAGACACAACATATCAATAGAACAGAATAGAAAACCCAGAAATGAACCCACAACTATATGGTCAACTAATCTTCAACAAAGCAGCAAAGAATATCCAATGGAAAAAAGAGATTCTCTTCAACAAATTGTGTTGGGAAAACTGGACAGCAACGTGTAAAAGAATGAAACTGTACCACTTTCTTACACCATACACAAAATTAAATTCAAAATTGGTGAAAAACCTAAATGTGAGATGGAGAACCATCAAAATACTAGAGGAGAACACAGGCAATAACCTCTTCGACATGGCTGTAGCAACTTCTTGCTTGATAAGTCTCATGAGGTAAGGGAAACAAAAGCAAAAGTAAACTATTGGGACCTCAACAAGATAAAAAGCTTCTGCACAGTGAAGGAAGCAATCAAAATTAAAAGGCCTGTGTGACTGTCCATTAAGAGCCCAACTCTTGATCTCAGCTCATGTCTTTATCTCAGGGTCATGAATTCAAGCCCTGTGTTGGGCTCCACTCTGGGTGTGGAGTCAAATAAATAAATAACTTAAAAAAAAGGAAACTTAAAAAGCAATAAAAATGGGAGAAGATATTTGTAAATGACATATCTGAATAAGGGTTAGTATCCAAAAATCTATTAAAGAAAAATAAAACTCAATACCCCAAAAGTGAATAATACAGTTAGGAAATGGGCAGAAGACATGAATAAACATTTTTCCTAGAAGACATACATCTGGCCAATAGATACATGATAAAATGGTCAACATTACTTACCATCAGGCCAGTACAAATCAAAACTACAATGAGATATCACCTCACAGTTGTCAGAATGGCTAAAATCAACAATAGAAGAAACAACCAGTGCTGGCAAGGATGTGGAGAAAGGGGAACCTTCTTCTGGTGTTGGTGGGAATGCAAATTGGTGCAGCCACTCTGGAAAACAGTTATAGAGATTCCTTAAAAAGTTAAAAACAGAACTACCTTGTGTTCCAGCAATTGTGCTCCTAAGCATTTACCCAAAAGATACAGAAATACTGATTCAAAATGATACATGCACCCAGTGTTTATAGCAGTATTATCAACAATAGCCAAATTATGGAAACAGCCCAAATGTACATGAACTGATGAATGGATGAAAAAGAAGTGGTGGATAGAGGAGGAAGATGGCGGCGTAGGAGGACGCTGGG
This sequence comes from Panthera pardus, assembly GCF_024362965.1. Taxonomy (NCBI): domain Eukaryota; kingdom Metazoa; phylum Chordata; class Mammalia; order Carnivora; family Felidae; genus Panthera; species Panthera pardus. The sequence goes on along the minus strand of NW_026526666.1, from coordinate 46,438,334 downwards.
CTCACCGCGCGTCCTGCTGATCACTTAGATTCCACCTACACCTGCCTAAAGAACCCAGAAAACCGCCAGAGGATTAGCAGAACGGAGTCTCCAGAGCCAAGCGCAGACGAGAGGCCCACGGAAGAGGGTAGGAAGGGCGGCAAGGCGGTGTGAGCTCCACGGACTGGTGGGAGGGAGCCGGGGCGGAGGGGCGGCTCGCCGGCCAAGCAGAGCCCCCGAGTCTGGCTGGCAAAAGCGGAGGGGCCGGATGGACTGTGTTCCGACAGCAAGCGCGACTTAGCGTCTGGGAGGTCAAAAGTTAACAGCTCTGCTCGGAAAACGGGAAGGCTGGAGGACAAAGGGAGGGAGAGCTGCTGAGCCCCCGGACGGCAGAGCTCAGCTTGGCGGGGAACAAAGGCGCTCGCCAGCGCCATCTCCCTTGCCCATCCCCCAGCCAAAATCCCAAAGAGAACCAGTTCCTGCCAGGGAACTTGCTCGCTCCGCGCAAACACCCAACTCTGTGCTTCTGCGGAGCCAAACCTCCGGCAGTGGATCTGACTCCCTCCCGCTGCCACAGGGCCCCTCCTGAAGTGGATCACCTAAGGAGAAGCGAGCTAAGCCTGCCCCTCCTGCCCCCGTGCACCTTGCCTACCCACCCCAGCTAATACGCCAGATCCCCAGCACCACAAGCCTGGCAGTGTGCAAGTAGCCCAGACGGGCCACGCCACCCCACAGTGAATCCCGCCCCTAGGAGAGGGGAAGAGAAGGCACACACCAGTCTGACTGTGGCCCCAGCGGTGGGCTGGGGGCAGACATCAGGGCGGACTGCGGCCCCGCCCACCAACTCCAGTTATACACCACAGCACAGGGGAAGTGCCCTACAGGTCCTCACCACTCCAGGGACTCTCCAAAATGACCAAACAGAAGAATTCCCCTCAGAAGAATCTCCAGGAAATAACAAGAGCTAATGAACTGATCAAAAAGGATTTAAATAATATAACAGAAAGTGAATTTAGAATAATAGTCATAAAATTAATCGCTGGGCTTGAAAACAGTATAGAGGACAGCAGAGAATCTCTTGCCACAGAGATCAAGGGACTAAGGAACAGTCACGAGGAGCTGAAAAGCGCTTTAAACGAAATGCAAAACAAAATGGAAACGACGACAGCTCGGCTTGAAGAGGCAGAGGAGAGAATAGGTGAACTAGAAGATAAAGTTATGGAAAAAGAGGAAGCTGAGAGAAAGAGAGATAAAAAAATCCAGGAGTATGAGGGAAAAATTAGAGAACTAAGTGATACACTAAAAAGAAATAATATACGTATAATTGGTATCCCAGAGGAGGAAGAGAGAGGGAAAGGTGCTGAAGGGGTACTTGAAGAAATTATAGCTGAGAACTTCCCTGAACTGGGGAAGGAAAAAGGTGTTGAAATCCAAGAGGCACAGAGAACTCCCTTCAGACGTAACTTGAATCGATCTTCTGCACGACATATCATAGTGAAACTGGCAAAATACAAGGATAAAGAGAAAATTCTGAAAGCAGCAAGGGATAAACGTGCCCTCACATATAAAGGGAGACCTATAAGACTCGTGACGGATCTCTCTTTTGAAACTTGGCAGGCCAGAAAGGCTTGGCACGATATCTTCAGTGTGCTAAACAGAAAAAATAGGCAGCCGAGAATCCTTTATCCAGCAAGTCTGTCATTTAGAATAGAAGGAGAGATAAAGGTCTTCCCAAACAAACAAAAACTGAAGGAATCTGTCACCACTAAACCAGCCCTACAAGAGATCCTAAGGGGGATCCTGTGAGACAAAGTACCAGAGACATCACTACAAGCATAAAATATACAGACATCACAATGACTCTAAACCTGTATCTTTCTATAATAACACTGAATGTAAATGGATTAAATGCGCCAACCAAAAGACATAGGGTATCAGAATGGATAAAAAAACAAGACCCATCTATTTGCTGTCTACAAGAGACTCATTTTAGACCTGAGGACACCTTTAGATTGAGAGTGAGGGGATGGAGAACTATTTATCATGCTACTGGAAGCCAAAAGAAAGCTGGGGTAGCCATACTTATATCAGACAAACTAGACTTTAAATTAAAGGCTGTAACAAGAGATGAAGAAGGGCATTATATAATAATTACAGGGTCTATCCATCAGGAAGAGCTAACAATTATAAATGTCTATGCGCCGAATACCGGAGCCCCCAGATATATAAAACAATTACTCATAAACATAAGCAACCGTATTGATAAGAATGTGGTCATTGCAGGGGACTTTAACACCCCACTTTCAGAAATGGATAGATCATCTAGACACACAGTCAATAAAGAAACAAGGGCCCTGAATGATACATTGGATCAGATGGACTTGACAGATAAAATAGAACTCTGCATCCCAAAGCAACAGAATATACTTTCTTCTCGAGTGCACATGGAACATTCTCCAAGATAGATCATATACTGGGTCACAAAACAGCCCTTCATAAGTTTACAAGAATTGAAATTATACCATGCATACTTTCAGACCACAATGCTATGAAGCTTGAAATCAACCACAGGAAAAAGTCTGGAAAACCTCCAAAAGCATGGAGGTTAAAGAACACCCTACTAACGAATGAGTGGGTCAACCAGGCAATTAGAGAAGAAATTAAAACATATATGGAAACAAACGAAAATGAAAATACAACAATCCAAATGCTTTGGGACGCAGCGAAGGCAGTCCTGAGAGGAAAATACATTGCAATCCAGGCCTATCTCAAGAAACAAGAAAAATCCCAAATACAAAATCTAACAGCACACCTAAAGAAATAGAAGCAGAACAGCAAAGGCAGCCTAAACCCAGCAGAAGAAGAGAAAGAATAAAGATCAGAGCAGAAATAAACAATATAGAATCTAAAAAAACTGTAGAGCAGATCAACGAAACCAAGAGTTGGTTTTTTGAAAAAATAAACAAAATTGACAAACCTCTAGACAGCCTTCTCAAAAACAAGGGAGATGACCCAAATAGATAAAATCATGAATGAAAATGGAATTATGACAACCAATCCCTCAGAGATACAAACAATTATCAGGGAATACTATGAAAAATTATATGCCAACAAATTGGACAACCTGGAAGAAATGGACAAATTCCTAAACACCCACACTCTTCCAAAACTCAATCAGGAGGAAATAGAAAGCTTGAACAGACCCATAACCAGCGAAGAAATTGAATCGGTTATCAAAAATCTCCCAACAAATAAGAGTCCAGGACCAGATGGCTTCCCAGGGGAGTTCTACCAGACATTTAAAGCAGAGATAATACCTATCCTTCTCAAGCTATTCCAAGAAATAGAAAGGGAAGGAAAACTTCCAGACTCGTTCTATGAAGCCAGTATTACTTTGATTCCTAAACCAGACAGAGACCCAGTAAAAAAAGAGAACTACAGGCCAATATCCCTGATGAATATGGATGCAAAAATTCTCAATAAGATACTAGCAAATCGAATTCAACAGCATATAAAAAGAATTATTCACCATGATCAAGTGGGATTCATTCCTGGATTGCAGGGCTGGTTCAACATTCGCAAATCGATCAACGTGATACATCACATTAACAAAAAAAAAGAGAAGAACCATATGATCCTGTCAATCGATGCAGAAAAGGCCTTTGACAAAATCCAGCACCCTTTCTTAATAAAAACCCTTGAGAAAGTCGGGATAGAAGGAACATACTTAAAGATCATAAAGGCCATTTATGAAAAGCCCACAGCTAACATCATCCTCAACGGGGAAAAACTGAGAGCTTTTTCCCTGAGATCAGGAACACGACAGGGATGCCCACTCTCACCGCTGTTGTTTAACATAGTGTTGGAAGTGCTAGCATCAGCAATCAGACAACAAAAGGAAATCAAAGGCATCAAAATTGGCAAAGATGAAGTCAAGCTTTCGCTTTTTGCAGATGACATGATATTACACATGGAAAATCCGACAGACTCCACCAAAAGTCTGCTAGAACTGATACATGAATTCAGCAAAGTTGCAGGATACAAAATCAATGTGCAGAAATCAGTTGCATTCTTATACACTAACAATGAAGCAACAGAAAGACAAATAAAGAAACTGATCCCATTCACAATTGCACCAAGAAGCATAAAATACCTAGGAATAAATCTAACCAAAGATGTAAAAGATCTGTATGCTGAAAACTATAGAAAGCTTATGCAGGTAATTGAAGAAGATATAAAGAAATGGAAAGACATTCCCTGCTCATGGATTGGAAGAATAAATATTGTCAAAATGTCAATACTACCCAAAGCTATCTACACATTCAATGCAATCCCAATCAAAATTGCACCAGCATTCTTTCTCGAAACTAGAACAAGCCATCCTAAAATTCATATGGAACCACAAAAGGCCCCGAATAGCCAAAGTAATTTTGAAGAAGAAGACCAAAGCAGGAGGCATCACAATCCCAGACTTGAGCCTCTACTACAAAGCTGTCATCATCAAGACAGCATGGTATTGGCACAGAAACAGACACATAGACCAATGGAATAGAATAGAAACCCCAGAACTAGACCCACAAACGTATGGCCAACTCATCTTTGACAAAGCAGGAAAGAACATCCAATGGAAAAAAGACAGTCTCTTTAACAAATGGTGCTGGGAGAACTGGACAGCAACATGCAGAAGGTTGAAACTAGACCACTTTCTCACACCATTCACAAAAATAAACTCAAAATGGATAAAGGACCTGAATGTGAGACAGGAAACCATCAAAACCTTAGAGGAGAAAGCAGGAAAAGACCTCTCTGACCTCAGCCGTAGCAACCTCTTACTCGGCACATCCCCAAAGGCAAGGGAATTAAAAGCAAAAGTAAATTACTGGGACCTTATGAAGATAAAAAGCTTCTGCACAGCAAAGGAAACATCCAACAAAACTAAAAGGCAACCAACGGAATGGGAAAAGATATTTGCAAATGACATATCGGACAAAGGGCTAGTATCCAAAATCTATAAAGAGCTCACCAAACTCCACACCCGAAAAACAAATAACCCAGTGAAGAAATGGGCAGAAAACATGAATAGACACTTCTCTAAAGAAGACATCCGGATGGCCAACAGGCACATGAAAAGATGTTCTACGTCGCTCCTTATCAGGGAAATACAAATCAAAACCACACTCAGATATCACCTCACACCAGTCAGAGTGGCCAAAATGAAGAAATCAGGAGACTATAGAGGCTGGAGAGGATGTGGAGAAACAGGAACCCTCTTGCACTGTTGGTGGAATGCAAATTGGTGCAGCTGCTCTGGAAAGCAGTGTGGAGGTTCCTCAGAAAATTAAAAATAGACCTACCCTATGACCCAGCAATAGCACTGTTAGGAATTTATCCAAAGGATACAGGAGTACTGATGCATAGGGGCACTTGTACCCCAATGTTTATAGCAGCACTCTCAACAATAGCCAAATTATGGAAAGAGCCTAAATGTCCATCAACTGATGAATGGATAAAGAAATTGTGGTTTATATACACAATGGAATACTACGTGGCAATGAGAAAAAATGAAATATGGCCTTTTGTAGCAACATGGATGGAAATGGAGAGTGTGATGCTAAGTGGAATAAGCCATACAGAGAAAGACAGATACCATATGGTTTCACTCTTATGTGGATCCTGAGAAACATAACAGAAACCCATGGGGGAGGGGAAGGGAAAAAAAAAAAAAAAAAAAAAGAGGTTAGAGTGGGAGAGAGCCAAAGCATAAGAGACTGTTAAAAACTGAGAACAAACTGAGGGTTGATGGGGGTGGGAGGGAGGGCAGGGTGGGTGATGGGTATTGAGGAGGGCACCTTTGGGATGAGCACTGGGTGTTGTATGGAAACCAATTTGACAGTAAATTTCATATATTAAAAAATAAAAAATAAAAAAAAAAATTTAAAAAAAATAAATAAATGTTAAAAAAATTTAAAAAAACAAAAATAAAAAGAAGTGGTATATATTTAGTGAAATATTACTCAGCCATCAAAAAGAATGAAACCTTGCCATTTGCAATGTTGTGGATGGAGATAGGGACTATTATGCTAGGTGAAAGGAGTTAGAGAAAGTTAATACCATATGATTTCATTCATATGCAGAACTTAAGAATCAAAACAGATGGACATATGTGAAAAAAAAAGAGAGGCAAACAGGGAATCAGACTCTTAACTATAAAGAAACTGAGCGTTGCTGGAGGGGAGGTGGGTGGAGGATAGGTTAAATGGGTGATGGGGATTAAAGAGGACATTTGTGATGAGCACTGGGTGTTGTATGTAAGTGATGAGTCACTAAAATCCTACAAGTGAAACTAATATTACACTGTATGTTAACTAACTGGAATTTGCATAAAAACTTGAAAAAGGAAAAAAATCTCAATGATAATAAAAAGACTTTTCTCTATTTTTATTTCTTTAAAATGGTACTTACTGCCTTGTAAGCCACACTTAGCAATGAAAAGTAGGTATATTTTTTTGGTGAGTTATTTCTGCTAAAATGGCTAGCTTGAACAAAATCCTTCAATTTTACTGATTTTCTCCCTTAACTATTGAACATAATCACTGAACAATTCTTGGACGGCTCTGAGACTAATAGGTAGCTGAAATGACTAATTCATAAGTTCTTGAGAAAATGGAATATGCATTGCCAATTTATATAGTTCTTGCAAACTTAAAAGCTCTATGTCCAGTAGTTCAGTTGCATTGATGGAGATAACTATATTTTTAAATAAAACTAAATTCTTGATATTTTTATGCATAGAATAATGAGACGCTAAAAACACCTTGGAGATCATCCAGTCAGAGTTCTAACTCGATGTATTCTTTCCTTAAATTCCCTGGGCTTCATGTGTTAATAATACCAGTTTTTTTTTTTCAATATCTTATACAATTTTCAAAGACACAGAATTGAAAGAATTATATAGCAAATACCTATACTCCACTACTTATATTTTACAGTTAACATTTTGCTTTGTGACAAATCTGTCCCCTCCTTTCCCTGTGTGTTTATTGATCCATCTTTTTCTTTGATGGGTTTTTAAAAATGTTTTTAATGTTTATTTTTGAAAGAGAGAGAGCGAGTGCACAAGTGGGGGAGGGGCAGAGAAAGAGGGAGACACAGAATCTGAAGCAGGCTCCAGCCTCCAAGCTGTCAGCACAGGGCCTGATGTGGGGTCAAACCCATGAAGTGAGAGATAATGACCGGAGCCCAAGTTGGACACTCAACTGACTGAGCCACCCAAGTGCTCTTTGATGGATTTTAAAGTAAGTTGCAAATAGTAGTGCACTAAACCCCTCAGCTTGCATATCATTATCTAGACAGAGAATGTAACTTCTTTTTAAGTTCTTTACACTATATAATGAACCATTATTTCTGTTTTCCAAATGAGTCAATCCTTTTCTCATCCTGGGCCTATATACATGCTGGTGTCTCTAGCTGGAAAACTCCTATTTTTCTACTCTCCTTTAGCTTTAAAATTCCACTTATCCTTCAAATGTCAGCTCAAATTTCATTTCTTTAGACCTCTTTCTATGTCCTGAGTCTAAACGAGATGCATCCTTTTATTCTTTCTCAGGGCACCCTGTTATTTTCAATGATGCTCTCATTAATTGTTAGTTATTTGTTTCACGTAGGATTCTCACAGAAAATTATAAATGGAATAGTTCTTTATATACTTGACATACAGCACAGTGTATAGTGCATTGTTCCTGAAATATATCAGCCAAATAAATATATGGGAAAATGTAAAGGGTTATAGAAAATGGTTTTCTGCTATTGTTAAGCAGAAAACCTCGGTTCTCTTCACTTTTTCAGGAAACACATATATTTGTGTGGGGGTGGTGGGGTGGGTGTGGGTGTGGGTATGAGGGAGAGAGAGAGAGAGAGAGAGAGAGAGAGAGAGAGAGAGAGAGAGAGAAACCTGGAGAATGAACTCCAGGGTTTTTTTGTTTGTTTGTTTTTGTTTTTTTTAACCATTTTTGTGGTAGGGCCATGTTCTCTTCTGCTTTTACCTCCCATCTGCCAGTCTCTCTTCAGTTTCTCAAAATATGTGTCTAGAAACATCTCTGAATCTATACACAATTGCTAAGGAAAAAAAAAAGCAAGGAAAATAATCTTGAACCTGATCAAAAAGGAAAAATTCCCTGTGAGCTGCCTCACTTGTCAAGTCTTTTCCAAAAGATCCCCAACAGAGATAATATTTCAAGGTGAATTTATCTAATTTTGGAGAACGAAATGCTGAGTCAATGCTGGCAGAATATTTTAATCACCTCCCAAGTACCACTTTTAATAAATATATAAGAGAAAAACCAGGAAGCCTAATCCGATCCTCCTTCTATACTGACGTGTATCATCGCCTCAGATACTGAAGAAGTAGGCCTGCAATCTAATCTTTCCTAAACAGATCTCATTAATTGAAATTTAAGGGGAGGAAGAAGGATAAACACGTGGGAAAAGTGAAATACTGTATTCCTTGGTTATTCAAAACACAGATTAGCATTTCACAAGTTTTAGAAATTCTATTGTAAAGGAACCTCTTTATCAATTCTACCATTCCCATACTTCTTGGCCAAATAATTCTTTGCTATGTTTCTTAGTAATAACTTTTAATAGATCATATTATTATCTCATGTTAACAGCTCATAATTTCATGAAATCACTTGGGAAATGCTGTGCTTAAGGTTGACCCATTTGTGAGAAGAGTATTGATCTTAGCGTAATGATACATTTACATAATCATAAAAAGTCTTAAAGTCATTTTTTTTAAAGTGTGTTCCCAGACAGAAGTCAGTGGACTTTTCAGAGATTTTAGCTCTTTTGTGTACCAGTAGAAGCTGCCACAGTGACTCAGGATATTGATACTCTGGTAGTTTGGCATAAATGTCTTATCTCAGGCCTATGTTGTCTTCCTTTCCCCATTGTGTATGCTGCATTGTCACCTTACAGTGGTTTGTATTGTAAAACATCTCTGTCACTTGGAAATTCATTGTAAGGAAGATCTTATTTCTGAGAGAAAAAAATACTCCATTTAAAAAATACTAAAATTCAAATTTCTCATAGCATACCACCTTAGCCATAGTTAAGGTGGAATATTCCAGGACTGTATTTTTTTTTATCTGGTAGGTTTCTATTAGAGGACTTTCTTCCTTTCACTATCCAGTATGTATGTGATATTTTAGTAACATATAAAGATCTACATTCTACAAAGTCCCTGGATTATCATTTTATGAGATAAAGACAGTGTTTTCTTCCAAATCTTACTTAGGGTCTTTTTTATTATAGGCAATATTTTCTTACAAGTGTGGCACGAGCTTTTCAAGCAAGTATTCCTAATTTACTAGCATATGTCTCAAAATTGAAACAATGCTAGGGGAAATATGTAAAAATTGTCTGATAAAGCAAGCACAATATATTTAGGCGATTTTGTTTGGGCAGTTTCATGGCAAGATATTAGAACCATGATAGTTTTTAAAAAAGTGTGAATAATTCTAAAACTGTCACTATAGAAAATTACCATTATTATTTTCACACCAGTCACTTCCTCAGTGATATACAGCTTGTCAAAGTTCTCCATTTAGGTTAAAATTAGTTGCATATCAATTGAAGAACTTTAAAGAAATTAGTATAAATGCATCCTATTATATAAAATACAAATTATCCTTTTTTAGTAATAAGGTACTTTTATTCTTTATCTTTCCATGAAAATCTTATTTAAATAGTGAATATTTTAGAAGGTGATATAACATACAATTGGGTTCTAACCCTACAGGAAAAAAGTTAGTTCAGTTCTGAAAAATGCAAAAAGTGTTTGGATCTTGAAATTTCCCTGAAACTGTAAACATTGTTGATAAGCAGGAAAAAAAAATACCATAGAAATGAAGATCTTAGATCCCTCAGGTGGCTCAGAGGCCAAATTCTTTCTTGATGGGAGCCAGCCATGACCAAGTGATGATAGTTGCCCTGGTTTATAAAGAAGGCATTGGAAGCTTTTAGCATAAACCAGTTAATATAATTTTGATCTACAATGGTGCCATTCTCCTGTTGATTCTGAATTATAGTCTTTTGCTTCCAGTAATAAGAGGCTAAATTTCCATTGGAAAAGCTGGCTAGGTAGCTAGATGATATAGATGTATATATATAGATATATTTATATCTATATTATCTATAAATAGGTTATTTTTTGGAGGTATTAAGCAGTACAAAATAAATTTAAAATGAAGGTTCTCTTGGAAAGAAAAAATGGTCTCAGATGGAAGATAAACCTAAATAAATATTGAATATAAAAATTAACAATTGTTTCCTATTTATAGGGTTGGTTTATATAACTAAAATGCTGTATTATTTGGGAGGTAGGATCAATAGAGTTATCATTTACAAAATAACCCAGTTCTAGTCCATTATGAAAGTCTCAACAAATAGCAAAGGATGGAATCATATAAATGGCTTTCTCTGATCACAACACATTGAAGGTATGAATCACTAAAAAATAAAAAAATGTAGATAATCCATATATGTTTAGAAATCAAGAAATAAATAAGTAAATTATAGGTCTAAATAACTTATAGACACCCAATCATAGCATTTAGAGAACATAGTAAATTAAACATAAAGAATTTTTTAAGGAAATAATAAAAAATTAATAAAATAGAAAAACAGTATGATATTAGAAAGAATAACAACACAGAAGTTTTTTTAATCCAACAAAATTGATTAATGCTGACAAGAAAGATGCATAAAAAAGATATGAAAAAAATAATATAAGTAAAAAAAAGGACATAATCATATACCTTTCACAGTTTTATAAGGATGATAAAGATAATATAATAATTCCATTCTAATAAATTTGACTATTAAATGGGAAAATATTAGAAAAATAAAACATACCAAAACAAACACAAGAAAACCTGTTTTCTTATAAGCATTGAAATAAGTGGAATCTGTAAGCAACAATGTTTTCATTAAGAAAACTCGCGCTACCACTTTGATCTTTGCCTCTGGCCATTCCTGACAATGATCCTGTACCTCATTTTTCTTGCCTTATTGTTTCTATTTTGTTTTTTACCTCAACACTCTTACTTCTACCCTTCTCACTGCTTATGATTAAGAATTCTTATATGCTCTGGGCACACAAAATCTTACTACTCTCCCTAGTTCAAGATTATAGTGTCCCCTCTCCCCTTTACAATAATCTGTTTCTGCCTCATCCACCATTAACACTTTGAAAAGCTTGTCAAGACTCTCTGGTCCAACTTCCTCATTTTCCTATATTTCTACAATCCACCCCAATCAGATGTCACTAAGTCAGTTTGGTTTAATTTGCCAATTCCATCTTGACAAATCCAGCAATTAATAATTTCTTATATTAGTTAACCTCTGCCCCATTTTCCCTGTTTTTCATACCTTTTGCTTGAGACACTTTCTTCAGTTTTGCTTTAGGGCAGTGCAAACTCCAAATGTTTTTCCAACCTTGTTAACCACTTTCAGTCCCCACTGCTAGATGGATACTCCCCAATATCACAATGTTGGAGTTTCTCAGTGCTCAGTCCCATTCCTATCCTACATTGTATTTGCACAAAAATTTTTGGATATCTCCTGTCGTCCCCTGGAATTAATGTCATTTTACAAATTTAGATGCCTGACTGTGACATTGTTACTGAGAAACAGACTGACACATGGAACTGTCTTCATAAACTGGCATCTAAAACTTAGCATGGATAAGATCAAACACCTTCATTCTCTCATTCACATCACACCAATATAAACACACATCGTACATATGCACACAAACACACACACACGCCTGATCACCTTTTTTAAGCTTATTTATTTATTTTGAGAGAGAAAGAAAGAGAGAACAAGTCAGGGTTGGCAGAGAGAGGGGGAAGAGAGAGAACCCCAAGCAGGCTCCACACTACCAGCACAGAGCCTCGTATGGGGCTTGAACTCATCAACCATAAGATCATGACCTGAGCTGAAACCAAGAGTTGGACACTTAACTGACTGAGCCACACAGGTGCCCTGCCTGATTCTTTTTAATAAAGGGTTCTGTGTTCACATTAGTGATTCACTCAGTTCCAAGCTAAGACCTAGTGGTCATTCTGATTCTTCTTTCTCATCAAGGTCACTTCAGAGTGTTCCCTTAAATAACTCCTCTGCCCAACATTTGCTTCACTCCACTGCCTTATTTTAATTTATCATTATAACGTTTATCATTATCTGAAATGATATTATATATTTAACCATTAGTTCACTTATTTATTTTCTGTCTCCATTACTAGAATATGAGCAGCATGAGTGCAGGAACATGGCCTATATTTTCTAAATTTGTTCTCAGAACCTAGAAGTTTTGGCACATTATAGGCACTAAATAAATATTCATTGAATGGATATATATGTGTGTGCAATGGAATTGGATATAAGCATATAACTTTATCAATGCTATCTACTCTGCTGGTAATGTCCTCCCCCCTGGTATCGCTGTCTCCCCACATGTGTAGGGTGAAATCATGCTTCATCCTTTGCCTGTACTTAAATAGACTCTTCAGAAGATTTTATTGATTTCCCAGGAGGTTTTAAGTGGTGACCCTGCCAGGCTTTTCTGCTTCTTTGTACAAATTTCCACTGTAGCTGGGCCAGCATAAGTGGTAATTTTGTGTTTTCCTATCTTTTTCACATGTAGCTTATATGTTCTTCCAGTTAGAATTGGTTTCTCTTCTGTCTTCCTGGCACACAAAAGACACTGATGGACATATTTGATGAACAGATGAGATATGAAAGTTTTTTTTAAATTTTTTAAATATTTATTTATTTTTGAGAAAGACAGACAGAGTGTGAATGGCGGAGGGGCAGAGAGAGGGGGAGACACAGAATCTGAAACAGGCTGCAGGCTCTGAGCTGTCCGCACAAAGCCCGATGTGGGCCTCGAACTCACAAACTGTGAGATCATGACCTGAGCCAAAGTCAGTCACTTAACTGACTGAGCCACCCAGGTGCTCCTATAAAAGTTTTTATATTAATATTTATTAGAGGTATACATCTGAAACATTCCATACAGAGTTTATTTCTAAAATAATTTAAGTAATTTCCTCTCAGTAGGCTCTCATGATCATACATTATTTTGCTCTGAAACAAGTGTTCAACATTCCAATAAAGGTATCCCCTGTCCTCTGTTGATAGGTGGATATCTTCATCACTTTTAAGTGCTAATTTCTGTGTAAGGAGTATTCTGTATTTAGTTATTTCAGGGAAAAGTAATATACTAAGTGCTCTACTTTCTGCATATAATAGGGTTGTCCAATAAGTTGATATATTATCCCAAAATGGAGAATTAAGTTACTTGTGTAATGCTCATTGATAATTTACCCATAACTTATTAGGTATATAGTAATACAATGTGGATAACAGTAAGCTAATGCTATTGTGTAAAAATTTATATTAATGTTATTACCTAGCTATAAGATACAGAATATAGTCCATATTGAGTGATGTGAAAGCTTCAGCTATAGCGTATTTTGCCTGCCACATTGGCCACAATGAATAGTCATCTCTTTACCTCTACCTGATAAACATAATTGGAAATGAACCCAGGATCTGCCTCTTAATTAAGCCCTGAAGATTGCTTTCTTCATGTAATCTTTCAGACTTGATAAAATTTGAGGCTGACAGTGGGTACCCTATCATTTTCCAAGGGATTCTACAATCCTAATGCCCTTACATGAGGGAAACAAGTTCTATTTTATATGAAAAGCTAATTGGTAGCTGGGAAAGGAATAGGAAGTTAATGGTTCAGTATATGGTTTATACTGATTTTCCTATTTCAACTTTACTACTCATATAGGTGAAACAATATTTTAATCCATAGCCAGCTTCTGTGTATCTTCTTATTCAATATGGTCTAAAAAACATAAATCAGCATCATTATCTGAAGCCATGTGTGGTTACAGGGATTCTAAGTCCTTGTATGATTCTAAAGCCATATAGGACATGATAGTCATAGCCCCAAAGTAATTAGATTTTAAGATAAAAACCATGTTACAAAAGCCAGAATTATGCCAACACGTGTGAGTCTGTCTAACGCAGGAGTGTTTCACTACATTTTCAAAAAGGGAACACATTGCGGAAAATATACCAAAAACTAGAAATGAAACAGTTAGAGCAATCCCAGAATTACTTCCTGTCCCTCCCCTCCCACGAGTACAACCATTTTCCCAACTTCTAGTGCCATAGATTAGGTTTTTGTTGTTTGTTTTTGTTTTGTTTTGGCATACATTTGCCTTTTTAACTGGCATCTTACAGTACTCTCTGGAAAGTGACAGTTATGTGAATAAAATTCCCACCTTTCTTTGGTTAACCTGACTGTTCAATGGATACAGATTGAATTTTGGCTTGCAAAGCATGCTCAGGTTCACTAGAAAAGAAAAAAAAAAAGAATGTCAAAGCAACGTTTTCAAATATGCCCCAAGTTGTATTTCTAGTATTCTAGATACTAGAAATACAACTTGGGGCATATTTTCTTCACAGGAGAGCAGGATGTAATAGGAAAAAAACAAGAAAAACAAAAAACAAAAAAACAGTAGTACCCTGGAAATCCAAGTTGAGATTAGTAGATGTTGGTCAAATTACCTCATCTCTGAACTCCCATACCCCATCTGTAAAATGTACCTATTGATACACAAAACACAGGGTTACTGTGAGAATTAAGTAACAAAACCCACGTGAAATTTCCTTCATTATTTGATTTATTCAGGAAGACTTATTTGAACCTAAATGTTACTTGAATGTTGTTGACAAACTTCACAAACTTTGTGATGCATTTTGAGAGAACGGTTGCAGGATTAGTTATAGCTTCATGTAAACATTTGGTTGACCTTAACCATTTTCCTAAAATTTAAAATATTCTTCACTAGAGAAGGATTTTTGATGCTAAACAATATATTAGTCATTTTTAAATATGATTCTCTTGGTTTCCACGGAGTATAAATGTTAAAAGAATAAACAATTCTCTGGGTTTTCCATTTAAAACTTTGTCCTGTGAAGTCTTTTGATGAATATTGTATTTATAGCCTCTGATGCCAGCCCCTTTAAAATACAAGGCTTTTCTAACTGCCTCTTTCATCTGTGGCATTAGAGATGTTCAGAGGACAGGCAGCACAAAATAGCATGATTTGCATTCAATGCAGAATCTGAACAGTTAAACTTTCAAGTCTTAATGAAAGGTCATAAAATCTTACAGTACTGACCAAATAGATTTGCTAGAACATTAAATCCCCCATGAATCCTCCTGTACCACTTTAAACACAAGTTAAAATTGCAAATCATAAATACTGAATGCTTTCTTCCCTAATGTAAGTTCACTATTATAACCTTGTCTGGCAGAGATGCTCCACTTAAAGGTCTGTAACATTTTCATTATCAGCTCTATCTCTGAGGGTTTGGTAATGCAGCTGTTTCTGTTTGCAATGGGCTGAAAATGCTTATACTGATTTTTTCTTGAAGTCAGATGCTAGTGTAGCTCTTTCTGGGTTCTGAGTTAAAACAAACAAAATTTTCTTTAGTTTTCAATTGTCTTTTCCATTATTGTCCAGTGAAAAATACAATTCCGTAATATAACTTATATTTTTATGAATGTATTGTATCCAGAGCTTTAGACTTTTTCTAACATATGGATTGCCAAATTGTGTGCTGTGTGTATGTTGGATATGTGTATATATATGTATATACATATGTATATGTAAGACAAATCATTTTTTCTCAAAGCTTAATTTTCTTTGTAGTAAAAGGTATACAGAAGCAAAAAATCCCATTAAGATGCGGAGAATACCTTCACAAATTATGTTCCCTACTTGAGCAAGAAGAGTAGATGCCTACTAGTGTAAAGTGTACTTGAAGCTTACAAAACATTAAAATGTTCCAAATTATATTGCATTTCACAAAAGCAGTGGCTTCATTTGTCAATAAGAATATACAAAATACATTTTTGAATGAAGGGAAATGTTAATAAGAAATCAGTTTCAGTTCTGTGTTATGTACCAGTGTTTGCTAAAATGCATTCAGTTTAGCAATGTCACTGGAGCCCGGGCTGGGTCTTACACCTGGAAAACCTAAACCATGGTTGCCAAGATATTTTGAGGCATTGACATGCCTATTGAAAGGTAAGTAACAGGAAAAAGATGCTGTATGGCACGGGAAGAGGCTCACTGGATGGTTTAACAGTCCCTGATTTCATCTCTGAAATTTCACGTTTGTGTAAAGATATCTGTTACCAGTGTCAAGATCCATCATTCCATTTTCCCTGGTCCATTAATATTCTAAGGTAGTTTACTAGAAGAGAATAATCTGACTCTCAGAGACTTAGAAAGTTTCATTGACCACTTGACATTAACCAGCAGTGAGAATCAGGCATTGATCTGGACTTACAAATACAGAAAGGGAACCTCATTTTTCTAGGATATTACAATATGTTCTCTAGTCATCCCCCAATTCCACTCACTGCTATCACCATATAACATATGGATTAGAAGAAGTCATTCTTGATGTTATCTTGTCCAGACCCTGTCTCATCCTTTAATCTTCTAAGATTTACAATAGTGTGGGATAAGTCATAGAGACTTAGGCCATCACACAACATACACTGTATTTCAAGTTATGTATCCTTTACATATTATATAAGAAGCCTATAAAATATTGTATCCTTGTTTAATTAACCCTTATTCTGCCAGACATAAGTAGATATGTTGTAAGTGATGATTTAGGAATGGAAATATATAGTATCATATTCTATATTACAGAAAATAAATGGATGTCTATTTTAGACAGCTTTACTTGAGAAGATAATGTCAATTCTATCAGGATTGAACTGTAAGAGATCCAAAAATTTCAGTCCAGCTTAATTTACTTCAATTAAATTTGAATATCTGATGCACTTGTTACTCTTAGGCATCTATAGCAGGCCTCCTCACTCTGTGTGTGTGTGTGTGTGTGTGTGTGTGTGTGTGTGTGTGTGTGTACATGAACTTACAATGAAAAATAAATAGCTCTCATACCTCCTTTGGAAGACATTCTGCAATGTGATGTCATTTGAAATCTTTCCCTTCATTTATCGAATAGCAACTTAATTATTCTTTTTTTTCTTTCTTTTACTGAAATACCTGAAACTCTAATAGATTCTGTCTTATCAATTCAGAGGGAGTAATAACTGTGGTACTGAGTCAGAAAAGAAGCAAATGGATTTGTCAGGGGCTCTTTTAAGACATTTATTTCCACACTAGGTAAGAGAGAAGGTCCTCACTGGGTCCCTTTAGTGTCATCTCCCTCCCTCATTCTGGCACTGGGATGGGCACTTCCTGATCCTGCAGTCCACTTCAATAGTTTACATAATTTATTTCTTTCATTTTTCTCTCTTGCCAAGTTGCCCTTTGCCAGTGCTTAGTGCTCTGGTCAAAGACATATCTAATTGTCTTTTTCTACCTGATCTGGAAGTGCTAGACACTTGTGATCAGTCCTGTCTTCATGTTTAGGGTAATGATTTGCATTTGACTGGCTGCTCTATGAATCCTGAGGGCCTGTCATGCTCAGTTATGGGTAGATCTCTATCATGGGCTATTTTATAGAGTTCAGCCTTCCCAAAGGATCCTGGATCATGCAAATATTGTTTTTTTTTTTTTTAGAATAGGCTTGGAATTTTGGCATTATAAGTTGTATGTGTATATGCATGTGTGTACATGTTGCATACCTTCTTTAATAAATTATAAGCCTATAATAGGTAGAATATAGAAACATAAGTCAGCTGCTTTCACTATCCTTTCTCCCTTCTTACCATCTTTCTTTGCTATTGTATTGCCTCTATAGAGATCTGTAGAGACCCACTTCCTTCTGTGTATGAAGAATGTCTTCTGCTAGTCTCCATCTATTTTTGGCCAGTAGACATTTGTTCTAAACTTCTATTTTCTTAGACATGTGTTCTAAACTTCTACTTCCTGTTTGCCCTGATGATGTCAAACCTGGTCTTACCTAGGTACCCTGTGGAAATAATTTAATGAAACAATTCATTAAAATATAATTACCCATGATAAAATTAAATATCAAAACATGTTAATTTATGGCAATATATGTTAGTTACTAAAGATAATGCTAGAAATTACACTCAGTGAGGGGAAAAACATAAATATTGAAAGAATTAAGTGGAAAAAAAGGTTAGGTTAATCATTCAAGTCAACTCCAATTTGTTTACTTACAACTTCCTGTAGAATTTTCTTCTCTTCGTTTAGTTCTTTACTCCACTTCACAATTGACTATTATATTTGTACTCATGGCAAATGAAATTTAGGACTTTATAATGTTAGATTTATTCTTATACCACCTAAAATCATATTAAATACTTCCTAGGGTATGCATACCAAAGTTTAAGAAACTTTCTTATATTTCTAGTATGGCTTCTCGGTCTTCCAGAGAAATCCAGGAACTCAGGAATAGAGATTTACAGGAGAGCATTAGCTATAACCCTAAGATAGGTTTGCATAGACAAACCCAAGAGAGATTGCATGGATAGGTAAAGTAGTATGAGACTAATGTGAACCACTGGATCTGGTGATTAACTGATCATTGGCCATCTGCCAGAGCCTAGTATGGAGGGGAAAAATGTACAAGTGGACCTTGAGTAAAAATAAACAAGAGTTATACGTCACTTGACTAAAAAAAGGGGGAAAATAATGAAAGTTTAGACCAGTAGCACTTCCAAATCTTTCTGCATTTTGGAAGGTGCAATTTCAGACATCTGCCAAAAGTGTGTCAGACTGATGGACTTTGACAACTGTCAGTTTTCATATCACACTTCATAGGCAACCTCCAAGTTACTAAGGCATTTGTTATCATTAATCTCTTATCAGTGTGCTTTGGAGGACTTGGTGAAACACAGACTGCTTGTGAAAACCATTCCAGACATTACTACTCTGGAAGTCTGAGGCCCTGCCTGAGCATTTCCTGTTCAAACAAGTTCCCAAGTGCTGCTGCTGCTGCTCCTGCTGATTCATGGAACACTTTTTAGATATTCAAAACTACTGGTATAAAAGGACACTGGTGGGGGGTGGTCAACTGCAATAGGTGAAATTACAGATTAGCTTAAATTCAGTTCAACCAAGAACAAAAAAGAAGGACAGGGCCATTCAAATAATTATGGTGATGGAATGAACTGAAAATAAAGACCATCTCACCTAATATTGAAATATTACCAACCATGCTGTGATACTTATTGTATAATCGCTCATCTTTATGTGAAAAACTCTGCTGACCTGGACAATATTCTATAGCTAGATCCTCCTGCTGAGGTTTTCTTTTCTAGATACATAGACTTTACAGTTTATGATTCATTATTTTCTCCTTTATATTTGCTTAAGAGGATAGCAACCTGGCTTTCAATAAATAGAAATTAAAATTATAAATATAGTTTTAGTCATTTTCTGAAACATTGGAGGGTAGTTCATACTTATAATAACAATTGTTGCTTATGTATTACATTACTGATTCACTATGCCTTTTGTTTATACCAGAATACTTTGTTCTATTTATCTTTAATGAAGACTTCACACGTAACTTTTAATTTTTTGTCTTTGATGACATAAAAACCCATGAATTTTTCAGAACAAAATAAAGATCAGATTTATTCTATCTTTGGATTAGTTCAAAGTGATTAAGTGGAAAATTCAACAAAATAACAAATTTTTGATTATTCAGAAGTGAGTTATATCATCTGGAAAAATACCTTCATAACATATATTCTGATATGTTTACAATTTTTGGACCACTTTGTTAGTTAATAATTCTCCAAATAAATAAGCACAATAAGAGGAAAAAATAGCATGAGAAATGAGCGTCAGGAGGTCCTCTGTAAACCTGGTGATGAACAAGGAGACATTAACTTTACTGATCTTATCTGTACCTTACATGTATGGTATAAATATTTTAGTATATTTTCAATATGTGACAAAAATTAAGAATAAAATTTATAATGCCTCTGCTTTTATGTTAAAAATAAACCAAAGTAGCCAGTATTTTAAGATATAAAAGATCTAAATATTTGAATCCTATTTCAGTGCCCTTTTTATATCATATATGATAAGCTCATTTTGTGTTTTGAACTCAGTAAATGACCTTGAGTAAATCATTTGCTTGATTGATGATTCCTTTGCTTTGTCTATAAAGTGAAGGTCATCCCAGATGACCTTCATATTCTACTCAAAGATAACACACTATGATACTGGTTTCCTCACATCTGAATTTGAGCAACTGCCATAAGGAGAAACTGAAGAATTGGATAGCAGCATTGTAAAACTCCCTGTGTGTGTGCACGTGCGCGCGTGCGTGCGTGTGTGTGTGTGTGTGTGTGTGTGTGTATTTGAAACTAAATACATTTTAATAGGAAACAAAATACAAAAAACTCTTTTCAGAAAACAGAATCATTTAATCCTTTTTCTCTCTTTGTATATTTTTGATTATCACTAAAACAAGTACTTACTTTTCTTTAGCTTCTAACTCCTGGAATATTTTCAGGCACCATATTTTTCCTGTCACATTTCTATTTTAATGCTCACATCATAAGCTTTTCTTAAGAAGTTATACCTTTTTGAAAAGCAGATAGAAAACTACCCTAATCAAGAAAGAGAGCATTATGTTAAGCATTATGTCTGACTGGCCATTCTTCAAATTCCTCTATAAACTAAGAAACAGCTAACACTAAATTACATATTTGAAATAAGATAAATACTTTTTATTTTTAGGAAATATGTTTGTAGAAATAAATATAATCAGAAGGAGAAAGAAAGATAACACTTATAATATGTTCATTATACTCTGAGCACTCTGAGATATTGATTTTTATATAGGAAAGTTACTATGATGACAAAATATAAAGTTCATGCCCTGAAGAGAATTATTTTATAGTCCTATTTCAAACCTGTAAAAAAAGAAAAGGAAGAAGTATCTCTCTTTGAATCTTCATAGAAATATATATATGATAATATATAATATATATGATATAGTATATTATGTATAAGATACACATATACAATATATACTATATTACATATAAGATATACACTATATTATAAAAAATGTATATATAATATATATTATCATGTAATGTTAGTAGTGTTAATATATTATCTACTTCTCACAAATGATATATGATAGATAGGTAGATAGATGATAGATAGATTTAGAGAGAGAAAGAGAGAGACTGATTGTGAGTCATTTCTCAAAAGTATCACACAGAAATCTTTGTGGGACTTAAGCCATGCTAGAAGATGGAAGGGTTGAAATTTTACTTTGTGCTCAGATAATTTCTTTCCCAATAGTTTACATTGAAACTTCTAAGGATGTGTTTAAGATTGCTACCTTTTAATTAGACTATAAGCTTCCTGCAAGCATATGTTATTAATTGTATTGCTGGGTTTTGGTCGTGTATTTGATTTATTCAGAAAACTGACACTGATTTGAACAGAGAGATAGGTGAGTCTCAATAATGCTTGATAGATAACTATTCCCTCTCCCCTTGCTTGACATATGTCTTTATCCTAATTGTGTTGTCCTACCTTTACCAATGATACAAATAAATTAACAATGTTCAACATCTCAAACTTGATTTCACACTTCTTAGTGAGTTCCGTGAAATTTCCATGCTTCATCATTTCCAGCTACTCACAAAAAGTATGTGTGAAATAACTGTGAAGACAGAAGCAAAACATGAAGTTGTAATAACTCATCTGTTAAAAAAAATCTCTTTATGGTATATGAGCACTGACAGGATTATTTTTATTTGACATTCAATTCCAACACTATAGACTTCTGCATCTAAGAAACAGGAAAATGAATATTATAGGGCTGCCAAAATGAGGTGATGCTGTAATTACCAGGCCTTTTTAAACTTCCACATATTTTTCCATATGCTGACAATGGCTTAAGCATAATATAATCATGACTTATCCAGTTGAATTATATGTTTTCTTCCCTTGAAGCTTTTTAAGAAATCCTTTGTTAAGCTTCAGCTGCAAAATAATTTTAAAATCTTATAATTTATCACTTTTTATATCTTTATACTAAATTTATTCACAAATACTAGGTATGCAACTGTAGACACAGTTTTTTTTTTAAATGATAATTGGCATGATTATTTATGAGTTTCCCTGTTACATAGTTTGCACTCTCCTTAATGGAACAATACAGAGGCAATAATTCTATTCCATAGGCTGCTATTTATATATTTTTAAGAATGTTATATGTCAGTTACATTTATTGAATACTACTTTCAATGAGAAAAAAAATAAAAGCTTGATTGTAACTATTAATATAAATTTTCTCCATTCAATATCTATTAAAGGAATTTCAATTCATCAGGAACTAATCACATTTCACTTTCTATTTTTTCTTCTTCTTGTGGTCAACATATAACAGAGCAGTTGAGGTGTGTGATAATCAAAAAATTGTTCATGGTTGAATAAATTTAATACTCTTGCTTCATAAGATCAGCATATTAAAAAGCCCCCTGGAATATTTAGCTTGATTGGTTAAGGCACTCAACAGGATTTCTGATATTACAGATTTCAAACACAATATGGATGGGGCAAGGAATTACTTTTATTCATCTCTTATATGTCATGAAAATTGGATAGAAATAAGTTTCTTTTCAAAAACAAACACAAGTAAATTAATAAAGCTGTAATCCAATCTTTGTCATGCTAGTGCAGAAATAAACATTAATTTCCTTTTTATAAGGGGAGACTACCACAAATATCCCAAGATATTTGGGACTACAAAAACAATCCAGTGGTGTAATACAAGAGGAAGTAGATATTTGTTTTCTCAGAAACCTTATTTAAAAACAAACAAAAAATACTTTCCATCATATTCTAAATAGATTGGCTATTGAGGCCTAATTTATTTTATTTTATTTATTTTATTTGTATAGGTTTGTTTGTTTGTTTGTTTGTTTATGGGCAAAGAAGGGCAGAGAGAAAGGGAGATAGAGAATCCCAAACAGGCTCTGTGCCAACAGCACAGAGCCTGACATGGGGCTTGAACCCATAAACCATGAGATCATGACCTGAGCTGAAACCCAAGAGTCAGATGCTTAACCTAATGACTCACCCAGACACCCCATTGGAGGCCTAATTTAGTATGCATTTTAGCATCGCATTATTTGCCTCCATGCCTCTTTATAGTCATATAAACATATATGCTACTTTGATCTGTATTTCCTACTCTCCCCCCCCCCCCCCAAAATATTGTTCTCTCAACTTTCACTGATAATACACACATAGCTACATTTTAAAAGTGCTTTTCTTGTTTTGTTAAAATTACAAGAACTAAAGACAAACAATCACAACTTGGGTAGGACATAATTATTCTTCTATATGTAAACTCTTTATAACTTTTATTCATATAGCTTACATTTTGCTACTTTTCTTCTTGAATTAGAATTCCTGCAGAGAAAGGAGCCAGGCATTTTACTTCTTTGATTCTCTAGTGTTTAATATAATATGATGTATGATACATAGTAACACAAAAGAAAGGCTTGTTTTCTTTTAAATTATATTTGTAAAAATGTATAGTAAATCTCTCTCTCTCTTTCTCTTTCTACTCTTTCCTTAATTCTCTCATTAAATTAGAATATATTATGTAAAATAACTCATATAATTTTGTCTTCAGATCAGTACCAACAAGCTGACATTTGATGTCCCTTAAATAAAAGAAAGATGTGACAATCAAAAAAAGAAGGAAGATGTGACAATCTAATAAATATTGGTCAAACTGTACATACAGATAAATATTAAGAGTAGAACATGACTTTCAATGAAAGGTTCTAAGTATAATCTATAGTATAATGTAATACCAAAGTAAGTAGTTAGTGGTTATGCTTAAAGAGTGGAGAAAAAGATGATGGGTCAAAACCATTTTTTTTTCAATCGTCTTTAGTTGTTAGTTTAGTGTGAATACAAAATTATAATCTGCATGAAAAATAAATACACACATTTTCCCAATCAAAATTAAGTAAAATCTTCATAAAACTCTTAAGATAATAGCATATTTAATGTTTAAGAAACCTGGAATAAAGAGTAAGCTAAGGATAGTGAGCATAGATTTTAAATTCAATAGTTTTTTTTGTTTTTGTTTTTGGCAGGATAACATTAGCATTTTAAGTGCATGTTGTAACCACAAATATTTTGGGGATCCAATTGGTAACACATTTTTCCCCTGTGTGTAGAGGTTAATCTAAATGACTTACATGTCTCTTAGGTAAATATAAAGATGTTAAATAGCTTTTGAAATGTTAGCCACCAAGTAGTGTTAAACTGGCATATTTAAATACGATATTTAATACCTTAATCTTAAAAAGACAATCAGTGAAAATGAAGTTTAATAATGTATAATCTGTGCAGCTAATTATACTGAGAATTTAGAAGTGCAGACTCAAATGTGTCTGTGATATTGATCAGTCACCTCAGGAAAAGCTAATGAGATCACTCACACTTCCCTGGGAAATAAGCTGACGGTACATGAGAATGGATATAGTATTGGTTCAAACCTGATTTTATTATAATCCGGACATTTAAAAGCAGTTAAAATGATGTAGAAAGGCAACTGGAAATCATTTGGCTCTTCCTCTCTAATTAAACCTGACTGATATGGATTAGGAATCCATGAAATATGGCCAAGCTTAGTCTTTCTGATGTTATGAATCTTGACCATTTAATTGGTTCCCAGCATCTTAATGATACTGTTTTCTAAAAGATCACACCTCTCTATCATGTGACAGTTTTATTGTTTGTTTAATTTTGCTTTAGTTGAGCTGATTTTGTATGTATAACCTTTTTGAATCAGGGCTGATTCTCCTGCAACTAAATTCCCTGAAGATATACCTACCTTTGTGTCCACAAAACTCCAATGGAGCACTGCTCACATTGCACAATAATAGAAAGGTCTTATAAAAGTTTCAGTTCTTAGACCGAGCCATATAATGGAGAAAGTACAGGATACAGAATGGTGAAAACCTTGGAATCAGACTGACTGCAGCCTAAATCTTGGCTGCCAGTGACTTTGCACAATATGCTGACTTACCTTAGTCTTAGCTTTCTCATTTATCAAATGGGGATAATAGTAGCTAAATTGCACTGTTGTTGTATAGATTAGATATTACAGGTGGAATATGTGACTCAGTACCCTACACCTGGTAGGTATTATTATTGTTTTAATTCATAGCATATTTTATTGTTAATAATATGGATAACAACAACAAAGTATTTGAGGACCCATGTTCTAATCTATTACACTGTACTTTGTTAGAATCTCAACTGTTTGTTCACCCAATAGAAAATTCCCAAGTTCCACTTTTTAAGTCTAAGAAGATGTATCCAACCAGAAGGAGAGTAGTATTTCTGGAACTTATTTTATTTTTTAATTTAACAGACATTTCTATAGCTGTTGATATGTACCAGGTACCATAATAGACACTTAAAATATTTCCTCATCTAATGCTTATAAAGATCCTGTGAAGTAGGCCCTCTGCTTCTTCTCATCCTACAAATAAGACATCTGTAGCACAGTGAGGTTACATAACTCACCCGAGGACAGTTAATAGCAGAAAGTGGCAGAGCAGGGATTTTAATCCAGGCAGTCCTTGCTTTGAAAAATCATGTGATCTACTTCTCTCTCACATGGGTCTCCAGCACCAGGTTTTAATGAGGCTGCTTCAGGCCCCACTTCCCTCTAGAGCTCCTGATAGTGCTGCCAGCTCCTGACCTGCTGTCGCTCTGGCGTTTGCTCCCTTTTACTGCCACTGTTGCTGAAAAGCCAGTGGTCCCCTTCCCTGATGCTGCCAGCCTCCAGCTGCCCTGAAGAAAGGCACAACTCTTTTCACCTTGAAACAACACAAATTTTCAGTTTATGGGTGTTAGCTAGGATAAACACTCTTATGTATGAATGCTGACATTCTCTTGCCTTCATTTCCATGGGTCAGGTTCCTAATTTTGGATTGATAGACTCAAGAAAATATGCATTTTGAATATTAATGAATGCTGATAGATTATTTCCTAAAAAGGCGATGCCAAATACTACTACCACTGATAACATGAGTGGGCCTATTTCACCATATAATCACTGAAAAATTGGATGCTATCAATGTTTTTAAAGTTTTTGTCAGCTGGATAGTTTGAAACTTTGTATCTTATTCTTACAACTTGCAATAAGGTTGAACATCTTAAGTTTACCGGTCATTTTCTCTTTTCTAAATTAATACATATGGTTAACAAATGTGAATTATACCACTGCATGCTTGCCATGTGCCTGGCTCTATGCTAAGATAATTTTTATGAGTTATTTTATTTAGTCCTCAAAAAATTCCTGTATGATATATAGGAATTTTATTCTGATTTTACTGATGATATATGGAAACCTTATCAAGCATCCTCCAGTCCAGACAACCAATAAGGGTTGAAGTCAGACACAAATGCATATTTAGATCCCAGCTACATAAATAACTCTACTCTCCAAGCTTCAACTATATAGTTTTATGTTTCTTGTTGATTTTCTCGTGGGACTATTTGTCCTTTACTTATTGGCATATGAGGAGGTTCTTTATTTGTGTATTCAATAAGGGTGAGTTGAGGAAGGAAAAATTACTTAAGTTTTCTCCAGCAGTCATTAAATCATTCAGCTGGAATCAGCAAGGATCACATACATTGAGTAAAATCACCTCTCCCTAGAAACCAGAACATGGGAACTACAACCATAATTCTCCCAGGCCTTTCCCCCCCCATTCTTCAGGAGTCAAGTAGGAGTTCCTAGAAATCCACCCTTCCCTGGACTCCAATACAAATGGTTCAGTCCTGACTAACATTGTGGATCCTCTGGGACTAACCACATTAGGTGCTTTATTGTTGCTTCTATCTGCTACAAGAATCCTCAGGCTCCCAGGTTGCCCACCACTCATCCAAATTCTCTATTCTTTCTCTTTCTTCCAAAGCTCATGAAACCCTTCCACCAGGGACCATGGAATTTATGCCTCACTAACAGTAAAATCTGTTACATCCTCCTACTACTTCTGAAAATTCCCATCACAAAATTTTTGCTCTTGAGAAAAATTAACTCTGTAGTAGGGACAAAGTGTTCTCTGCACCCTGTCAGGTGGTGGCTTTTTTTTCTCCCTCAGCCTTTTATAGGCATACCTTATTTTACTGTACTTTATTGTGCTTTGCAGATAATTGCTTTTTTTTCCTTACAAATTGAAGGTTTGTGGCAACCCTGTGTCGAGCAAGTCTGTGGACACCATTTTTCCAACAGAATTTGCTTACCTTCTGTCTCTGTATAAAATTTGGATAATTCTTACAACTTTTCCATTATTATTTGTTTTTATGACCTGTGATTTGTAATCTTTGATATTACTTCAGTAATTCTTTTGGAATACCACAAAATGCACCCATGTAAGGTGGCAAACATATCGATAAATGCTATGTGTTCTGACTGCTCCACAGACCAGCTGTTCCCTTCTTTCTTTTCGTCTCCTGGGGCCTTTCTATCCCCCAAGGCACAACAATTCTGAAATAATACAATTAGGCCAATTAATAACTCTACCATGGCATTTAAGTGGTCAAGGAAAAGAAAGAGTCACACATCTATCACTTTAAATCAGCAGCTAGAAATGATTAAGCTGAGTGAGGAAAGCATGTCAAAATCCAAGATAGGCCGAAATCTAGGGCTCTCGTGCCAAACAGCCACGTTGTGAATACAAAGGAAAAGCTCTTGCTGGTAATTAAAAGTGCTACTCCAGCGACCATGTGAATGATAAGAATGCAAAGCACCCTTATTGTCAATTTGGAGAAAGTTTGAGTGGTCTAGATAGAGATCTAATCAGCCACAACATTCCTTTAAGCCAAACTCTAATTCCCGAATATGATCCTAACTCTCTTCAAGTCTGTGAAGACAGAGGAGAGGTGAGGAAGCTGCAGAAGAAAAGTTGGAAGCTAGCAGAGGTTTGTTCATGAGGTTTAAAGAAAGAAACTGTCCCTCTAACATAAAAGTGCAAGTTGGAGCATCAAGTAGAAGCTGCAGCAAGTTATCCAAAAGATTTAACTAAG
This sequence comes from Panthera pardus, assembly GCF_024362965.1. NCBI lineage: Eukaryota > Metazoa > Chordata > Mammalia > Carnivora > Felidae > Panthera > Panthera pardus. The sequence goes on along the minus strand of NW_026526666.1, from coordinate 46,410,204 downwards.
GTAATTAACAAAGGCAGCTACCATAAACAACAGGTTTTCAAGGGAGGTGAAATGGTCTTATACTGGAAGAAGGTACCATTTAGGGCTCTCATAGGTAGAGAGAAGTCAATGCCTGGCTTCAAAGACAGGCTGGCTTTCGTTAGGGGCTAATGCAGCTGGTGACTGTAAGTTGAAGCCAATGTCATTTACCATTCCAAAAATCCTAGGCCCCTTAAGAATTATGCTAAATCTACTCTGTCTGTGCTTTCTAAATGGGGCAACAAAGCCTGGATGACAGTGCATCTGTTTACAATGTGGTTTACTGAATATTTTAAGCCCACTGTTGATACCTACTGCTCAGAAAAAAAGATTCCTTTCAAAGGAATACTGCCCACTGCACTTGATCACCTGAGAGCTCTGTTGGAGATGCATAAGGAGATTCATGTTGTTTTAATGCTTGCTAACAGCATCCGCTCTGCAGCCCAAGGATCAAGGGGGTAATTTCAACTTTCAAGTTTTATTACTTAAGAAATACATTTTTGTAAGGCTATGGCTGCCATAAATAGTGATTTCTCTGATGGATCTGGGCAAATTCAATCAAAAACCATCTGAAGAGTATCCACCATTCTAGATGCCATTAAGAACATTTGTGATTCATGAGAAGAGGTCAAAATATGAACATTAACAGGAGTTTGGAAGAAGTAAATTCCAACCCTCATGGATGACTTTGAGGGATTCAAGTCTTCAGTGAAGGAAAGAAACTGAAGATGTGGTAGAGATAGCAAGAGAACTGGAGTTAGAAGTGGATTCTGAAGATGTGACTGGATTCTTGCAGTCTCATGATAAAACTTTCATGGATGAGGAGCGCTTTTTATGGATAAGCAAAGAGAGGAGTTTCTCAAGACAAAATCTCCTGGTGAAGATGCTATGAAGATTATTGAAATGACAACAAAGATTTAGAATATTACGTGTACTAACACAGTGCCATGATTTGAGGAAACTGACTCCAATATTTTTCTTTTCTTTATTTATTTACTTATGTTTTAAATATAATTTATTGTGAAGTTAACTAACATACAGTGTATACAGTGTGCTCTTGTCTTCAGGAGTAGATTCCCATGATTCCTCCCTTACAACACCCAGTGCTCATCCCAACAAGTGCTCTCCTCAATGCTCATCACCCATTTTCCTCTCTCCCCTACCCAGCACCCCCATCAGCCCTCACTTTGTTCTCTGTACTTAAGTATCTGTTATGGTTTGCCTCCCTCTCTGTTTGAAACTATTTTTTCCCCTTCCCTTCCCCCATGGTCTTCTGTTAAACTTCTCAAATTCCACATATGAGTGAAAACATGATATCTCTCTTTCTCTGACTGACTTATTTCACTTAGCATAATACCCTCCAATTCCATCCACGTTTTTGCAAATGGCAAGATTTCATTCTTTCTCACTGCCAAGTAGTATTCATTTATATATAAACCACATCTTTATCCATTCATCAATTGATGGACATTTGGGCTCTTTCCATACTTTGGCTATTGTTGATAGCACTGCTATAAACATTGGGGTACATGTTCCCCTATGAATCAGCACTCCTGTATCCTTTGGATAAATTCCTGCTAGTGCTATTTCTGAGTTGCAGGGTAATTCTATTTTTAATTTTTTGAGAAACCTCCACACTCTTTTCCAGAGTGGCTGCACCAGTTTGCATTCCCACTAACAGTGCAAGAGGGTTCCCATTTCTCCACATCCTCACCAACACCTGTTCCCTGAGTTGTTAATTTTAGCCACTCTGACTGATGTGAGGTGGTATCTCAACGTGGTTTTGATTTGTATTTCCCTGATGATGAATGACGTTGAGCATCTTTTCATGTGTCTGTTGTCCATCTGGATGTCATCTTTGGAGAAGTGTCTATTCGTGTCTTCTGCCAATTTCTTCACTGGATTATTTGGTTTTGGGGTGTTGAGTCTGGTAAGTGCTTTATAGATTTTGGATACTAACCATTTATCCGATATGTCATTTGAAAATATCTTCTCCCATTCCGTTAGTTGCCTTTTAGTTTTGCTGATTGTTTCATTTGCAGTGCAGAAGCTTTTTATCTTGATGAGGTCCCAATAGTTCATTTTTGTCTTTATTTCCTTTGCCTTCGGAGATGTGTCGAGTAAAAAGTGGCTGCCACTGAGGTCAAAGAGGTTGTTGCCTGTTTTCTCCTCTAGGGTTTTGATGGTTTCCTGTCTCACATTTAGGTCTTTCTTCCATTTTGAGTTTATTTTTATATATGGTGTAAGAAAGTGGTCCAGTTTCATTCTTCTGCATGTTGCTGTCCAGTTCTCCCAGTACCATTTCCTAAAGAGACTGTTTCCCACCCACACCCCCACCCCGGATACTCTTTCCTGCTTTGTCAAAATTTAGTTGTCCATACATTTGTGGGTCCAATTCTGGGTTCTCTTTTCTATTCCATTGGTCTGTGTATCTGTTTTTGTGCCAATACCATACTGTCTTGATGATTACAACTTTGCAGTAGAGGCTAAAGTCTGGAATTGTGATGCCTCCCTGTTTCGGTTTCTTTATCAACATTACTTTGGCTCTTTGGGTTCTTTTGTGGTTCCATACAAATTTTAGGATTGTTTGTTCTAGCTCTGAGAAGAATGCCAGTGCAATTTTGATTGGGATTGAATTGAAGGTGTAGATTGCTTTGGGTAGTATTGATATTTAACATTTATTCTTCCAATCCAGGAACATGGAATGTTTTTCCATCTCTTTGTGTCTTCAATTTTTTTTTCATAAATTTTCTATAGTTTTCAGCATACAGCTTTCTTACATCTTTGTTTAGGTTTATTCCCAGGTATTTTATGGTCCTTGGTGCATTATAAATGGGATTGATTTCTTGTTATCTCTTTCTGTAGCTTCATTATTGGTGTATAGAAATGCAACTTGGGGTGCCTGGGTGGCTCAGTCGGTTAAGCGGCCGACTTCGGCTCAGGTCATGATCTCACGGTCCATGAGTTCAAGCCCCGTGTTGGGCTCTGTGCTGACAGCTCAGAGACTGGAGCCTGTTTCAGATTCTGTGTCTCCCTCTCTCTGACCCTCCCCCGTTCATGCTCTGTCTCTTTCTGTCTCAAAAATAAATAAACGTTAAAAAAAAAAAAAGAAATGCAACTGATTTCTGTACATTGATTTTGTATCCTGTGACTTTGCTGAATTCATGTATCAGTTCTAGCAGCCTTTTGGTGGAGTCTTTTGGGTTTTCCATGTAGAGTATCCTGTCATCTGCAAAAAGTGAAAGTTTGACTTCGTCTTTGCTAATTTGGATGCCTTTGATTTCATTTTGTTGTCTGATTGCTGATGCTAGGATTTCCAACACTGTGTTAAACAACAGAGGTAAGAGTAAAGATCCCTGTTGTGTCCCTGATATCAGGGGGAAAGCTCTCAGTTTTTCCCCACTGAGGATGATATTAGCTGTGGGATTTTCATATACAGCTTTTAAGGTATGTTCCTTCCAACCTTTCTTGAGGGTTTTTATTAAAAAAAAAAGAAGCTTTATTTTGTCAAATGCTTTTTCTTCTTCTATTGACAGGATCATGTTTCTTATCCTTTCTTCTATTAATATGATGTATCACATTGATTGATTTGTGAATATTAAACCAGCACTGCAGCCCAGGAATGAATCCCACTTGATCATGGTGAATAATTCTTTTAATATACTGTTGAATTTGATTTGCTAGTATCTTGTTGAGAATTTTTGCATCCAGGTTCATCAGGGATATTGGCCTATAATTCTTTTTAGTGGGGTCTCCATCTGGTTTGGGAATCAAGGTAATGATGGCTTCATAGAATGAGTCCAGAAACTTTCCTTCCATTTCTATGTTTTGAAACAGCTTGAGAAAGAGAGATGTTAACTCTGCTTTAAATGTCTGGTAGAATTTCCCTGGGATGCCATATGGCCCAGGACTCTTATCTGTTGGGAGATTTTTGATAATTGATTCAATTTTCTTCACTGGTTATGGGTCTGTTCAAGTTTTCTATTTCTTCCTGTTTGAGTTATGGTAGTGTGTGGGTGTCTAGGAATATGTCCATATCCTCCAGGTTGTCCAGTTTGTTGGCATATAATTTTTCATAGTATTCTCTAATAATTGTTTGTTTTTCTGTGGTGTTGGTTTCAATCACTACTCTTTTATTCATGATTTTATTTATTTTGGTCCTTTCTCTTTTCTTTTTGAGAAATATCAAAAAGGGGTTTATCAATTTTGTTAATTCTTTCAAAAAACAGATTCATTGATATGTTCTACCTTTTTTAAATTCCATATTATTTAATTCTTCTCTAATTTTTATTATTTCTCTTATGCTGGCTTTGGGGTTTCTTTTCTGTTCTGATTCTAGTCCCTTTAGGTGAGGTTAGGTTTTGTATTTGGGAGTTTTCTTGTTTCTTGAGATGGACCTGGATTGTAATGTATTTTCCTCTTATGACTGCCTTTGCTGCATCCCAAAGGGTTTGGACTGTTGTGATTCCATTTTCATTTGCTTCCATATATTTTTAAATTTCCTCTTAAATTGTTTGGTTGACCTATTCATCCTACTAAAGAGTAGGATGTTCTTTAACCTCCATGAATTTGGAGATTTTCAAAATTTTTTCTTGTGGTTGATCTCAAGTTTCATAGCATTTTGATCTGAAAATATGCATGCTGTGCTCTCAATTCTTTTCTATTTATTGAGGGCTGTTTTATGGCCCTCTCTGTTATATATCCTGGAGAATGTTCCATGTGCACTGAGAAGAATGCGTATTCTGCTGCTTTTGGATTAAAAGTTCTGAATATATCTGTCAAGTGTGTACCTGGTCCAGTGTAGCATTCAAGGCCATTGTTTCTTTATTAATTTTCTGCTTAGATGATCTGTCCATTGCTCTAACTGGAGTATCAAATTCCCCTGCAATTACCATATTCTTATCCATAAGGCTGTTAATGTTTGTGAGTAATTAATTTATATATCTGGGGTCCTCCAAGTTGAGAGTATAAATATTTACAATTATTAGCTTTTCTCAATGGATAGACCCTGTAATTATGACATAATGCCCTATTTCATCTCTTGTTACAGACTTTGGTTTAAAATTTAGTTTTCTGATATGTGTGGCTACTGTACCTTTCTTTTGACTTCCAGCAGCAAGATAGATGGTTCTCCATCACCTCACTTTCAATCTGAAGCTGTCCTTGGGTCTAAAATGAGTCTCTTATAGGCAGCACATAGATGCATCTTGTTTTTTATCCATTCTGATACCATGTCTTTTCATTGGGGTATTTAGTCCATTTACATTCACAGTTATTATTGAAAGATACATATTTTTATCTGTAGGTTTCATGCTTATAGTGATGTCTCTGGTCCTTTGTAGTCTTTGCAGAATTCCATTCACAAAGTTCCCCTTACAATATCTTGCTGGGCTTCTTTAGTAGTCATGAACTCCTTCAGTTTTTGCTTTTCTGGGAAAGCCTTTATCTCTCCTTCTATTCTGAATAACAGGCTTCGTGGATAAAGGATTCTTGGCTGCATATTTTTCCTATTCATCACATTGAATATTTCCTGCCATTCCCTTCTTCCCTGCCAAGTTTCAGTGGACAGGTCTGCTACTGCCTGTATGTGTCTACTCTCGTAGTCTAAGGCCTGTTTGTTCCTAGCTACTTTCAGAATTCTCTCTTTACCTTTGTATTTTGCCAGTTTCACTATGATAAACCGTGGTGAAGACCTATACTTGTTGAATCTTAAGGGAGTTCTCTGTGCCTCCCGGATTTGAATGTCTGCTTTTTTCCCTAGATTAGGGAAGTTCTCAGCTATAATTTGTTCAGGTAAACCTTCTACCCTTTTCTCTCTCTCTTCTTCTGGAACTCCTATAATACAGATATTATTATGTTTCATTGAATCACTTAGCTCTCTAATTCTCCTTCATGGTCTACTATTTTCTTATCTCTCTTTTTCTTGGCTTTAACATTTTCCATAATATTATCTTCTATTTCACTTATTCTCCTGTCTGCTTTCTCCATCCTTGCTGTCACTGCAACTAGTTTATTCTGCATCTCACTTACAGCATTTCTTAATTCGTCATGACAATTTCTTAGTTCCTTAATCTCTGCAGCAGTAGATTCTTTGCCATCTTCTATGCTTTTTTCAAACCCAGCTATTAATCTTATGAGTATTATTCCAAATTCTTGATCAGATATATTATTTATATCTGTTTTCAGCAATTCTCTAGCTGTCATTTCTTCCTGGGATTTCTTTTGAGAAGAATTCTTCCGTTTCATCATTTTGGCTAGTTTTCTGTCCTTTATGTGTTTTAACAGCTTTTTATGTGTTGTATGCCTGAGAGCACTACTATATTAACAAGTGGTCATACACTGTACAGGACCTGGCCCTTCAGGAGGTGTTTTTGGAGTGTGTTGCAAGCTCTCTATTATTATGACTCTGCTTTATGTCCCTACTCATAGTGGTGGTTTGGATCTTCCACCAAGTGTGCTTTATTTTTGAAGTAACCCTGGAAAAAATTTAAAAAGGGGATGGTGTTATAAGAAACCTCATCCCATACAAAGAAATGACAAGATTGGGGAAAAAGAAAAATAAAATTGACCAAGCAGAGAATCAGAGAAACTTTACGGGTCAATCCAGAGACAGAGAGAGAGGAAAATAAAGAAGGATATACAGAAGAGATCGAAAAAGAATAGATTAAATATATATATATGTATATATGTATATATATAGATTTTATATATATGTGTGTGTGTGTGTGTGTGTATGAATAAAATAAGAATCGACTTATATATGAATAAAATAAGAATCGACCAAATATCAAATCAGAAAATGCAAAACTCCTGGTGCCTTGGAACCGGTGGCTGTGCTGGTTTGGAGGAGGGGATATCTGGCTTGGTGTGGATGAGTGGCCATCTGGTTCTGTCATTGTCAACCTTTTTCTGGTAGTAGGATTAGAGGGGGCGTGGTTTGGCGTAGGAGGTCCAGCCTCCTCTATGGGGCTGCTGTTCAGTTCCCTGAAGCCCTAACTTGTTGGTGATTAGGAGAAAAATGGGAACACCCCAGGCTCTCCTCCCCAGACTGGGTGTCCCAGACCACTCTGTTCAGGCCATCCTTACAGTGCCAAGTGGGTGTGAATGGGCCACTATGTCCTACTTCACAGTCTCCCACACATCCCAGGTGCTCTCTTGGGATTCAAACCCCAGTGTCTAAAAGGATCCCATTACATTCACCTGGCTCCAGGATAGTGCCACTCTGCCCAGCCCACCAACAAAGGGCCTTTGTCTGGCGGGTGCCTGCATGGTCTTTTGTCCTTGGAGCAGCTTTATACTTTCTTCCCACAGCACTCAGTGGAGGGGACTGCTCCATCTGACTGTGCCTCTGAGCTTACTACTGAGCCTGGGGCTGGCTCTCCTCCTCCGCAGGTGTGCTCACAGGGTGGTAGGCCCCAGTCTGGAGAAAATCCCACAACCCTATATTGTGTTAGAAATTGGTTCTTTTTCTGTTTTTTTTTTCTATTCCCTAGTTCGTGGTTTTTCTCTTGTTCAAATAAGATCCTACACATCCACAGCCTCTCTTTCTCTTCCTTTTGTTTCTCCACAGAAGGGGACCCTCTCCTCTATCCCTATGCCATCTGTTTTCTCTCTCCCAGTTCATAATCATGCACCTATGGCCTGCAGGTTGTTCCTGTGGGCTTCTGGAGATGTTTCTGTCAGTTTGTAGCTTGAATTCTTGGAAATCCAAGTCTTCTGGCCTTAATAGTGCTGTATTTGAGAGAGGAGGGAACTTCGAGTCCCCCTCCTTCTCCACCATTTGATTCCTCTCTGACTCCAATTTTGAAAGGCATTCTACTGTCAGTAAAATGGTATCAAACAGCATCATATGCTACAGAGAAACCATTCTTAAAAGGAAGAATCAATCAATGTGACAAATTTCATCGTTATCTTATTTTAAGAAAATGTCACAGTCACCCCAACCCTCAACAACTACCACCCTGATCAGTCAGGAGACAACATCATGGCCAGACTCTCTACCAGGAAACAGATTATGATGGCTGAAAACTCAGATAATGTTTAACGTTTTTTAGCAATAAAGTATTTTAATTAAGGTAAGCTCATTTTTTTCATATATGATGCTATTGCAGACTTAATAAACTGAGGTAAACAATTTCTATATGTACTGAGGAACAACAACAGCAACAACAAAATATCATTTGACTCCCTTTCTTGAGATATTCACTTTATTGTGGTGGTCTAGAACCAAATCCACAATTATCTCCTAGGTGTGCCTATACTTCAGGCTGGAAGGTGGTAAGCATTTTTGATCCCCATTTTGATTTCCAGACTATTTTTCCCTAATATCCTCTAGTTTTACTTCTCATATCTTCATATTAGATCACCAATTACATCTCTACATTAGCTGTCATTCATTGACCCCAAATCCATTCCCCCCCTTCTCAATAATGGTATCTACCTATTCCATTATTCTAAGAATACCCCATCTGAATCCTTAACAATTTCAACATGTATGTAACTGATTCTTTAGTCCTTGAAAGTCTTTCCTCAGCAGTCTTATCTTCCACCGTGTCTCAGGTAGAGCTGTAACACTTCCATAGTCTTAACATACTTCCTTTTTGACAACCACATACTTGCTCTCTTTACCTCATACCTAATCTAAACTGCTAAACCTCCAATTCATTGGCCACACTACATTTTCATGTTTTTCCTTATTCCCTTAATATCTCCATTCCCTTCCTTATCTAGATTAAACTTTGTAGTTAATCAATATAAATGTTGGCATAATCTCTCAATTTTCTTGTTCCCTTGTCTCATTTCTTTGGACTTGCTTGATAACAAAAACTTATAAATAAAAGTTTAATTCTATTCTCTACCTCCCGAGTCTTTGTCTTTTTAGTTGACGACCTTGGTTTCTACTGCACTGAAACACCGAATTCATTAGAATCTCATTCCCATATACTTTACCTCCCCTCCTGTTACCACAGCTCAGGGGTCTCAACTTTGGAACTATGACATTTTGGACTGGATAATACTTTGTTGTAGGAGCTGTTCCGTGCACTGTAGGATGGTTAGAAGCATCCTTGGCCTCTATCCATTAAATGTTAGCAAGAAAGACCCTCCCAGTCGTAACCATCCAAAATGTCTCCATGCATTGTGAAATGTTCTCTGGCAGGGGTAAGTGGATAAGTCAATGACCTTTTTGAGAACTACGGTCATAGACGAATTTTTGTAATCCTACCCAAAGCCAGTTCCTCTATTTCTTCTTTCTTCCCTTCTTATGTATTTAAGGATATGGTTTCAAAAATTAAATCTCCTTTTTCTCTTCTATATGATCTTTTTTTTCTCTAATTTTTATAAATTTATAGACATGTGCTTGTTTCTACTATTTGGAAAAAAAACGGGAAAAAGATTCTTATGATCCCAGTTTTCTCTCCATCTATTTCTTTAGTTTTATTTTTTCCAATACTTTGGAGCTGTCAAAGAAAAAGACTACCCCATCTAAATCCTTAACAATAGGTAACTCATAGGTAAACTCATAGTAAAAGATGTGTAAAAGAGTCCAAAGTGTTGTAAGAATTGGATAAGAGAAAAAAAAAAAAAACAGGGTTAAGTTTATTGTTCAAAATTCATATCATAATTCTATTTGGGTAATATTTGGGTCAGTTTTGATTTGAAAAATACATTTTTAAGTTTTTAATAAGAAAAAAAGAACTTATTTCTATTTTTTCCTGGCTTATCTTAGTATGAAAGAATTCCAGATGCCCTTTTCATGGCTGTCTTGAAATGCAAAACTTTTAGAATGTGAAACTTCCATGATATGTAGTGTACTTAGTAAAAATGTCTGAGGCTAAGGAAAAAAATGTCAGATTTTGTTAAAAGCAAGTCTTCTGCTGAAGAGTTGTATATACTCACTATTTCTAATTCCTCTCCCTTTAAAAAAAAATTCATTGCAATCTGGCTTTTGCTCCCACTGATCCACTTAAAACTTCTTTTGTTACAGTCACTGATGATACCCACATTGCTAAATGCAAAAGTCAGTTTTCTTCCTGCATCTGTTGCTGCTTTGGGCACAGTTGATGCTCTGTGATACATTTTCTTTACATGGTTTCCATAATATCAAATTCACTAGATTTTTGTCCCTCTTACTTAATTGGGTACTGTCTGTTAGGTTCCTTTGCAGCCTATTCCTTCTTTTCCTAAATCTTAAACATGAAAGTATACAAGGGTTTACCGCTTACTGCTTTTTCTCTCTTCTATCTACACTCATTATTTTGGTGATAGCAAATCTGATTTTAATTTCATCTGTCAGCCCATGATTCCCCAATGCATTTCTGTAAAACAAATTTCTCTCAAAAACTCCAGCTATGTATATCCAATTCCTTTTGGCATGTCTGCTGAACATCTAATACATTTCTTGAAGTTATCATGTCCAAAATTCTTGACTTTTTACCATTCTACCTATAGTCTCACATTTCAGTTATCAGCACCTCTGTTTTTCCAGTTTCAGGATAAAATGTGGAGTCATCCTAAATACCTCTCTTTCAAGCACTACTCTGAATCTTTCTGGAAACCAACCACATCCTTCAGCCTCTACTACTTTTACCACCTGGCCTGAGCCAACATAATCACTCACTCGTATCACATCAGTAGTTATTTATTAAATTGTGGTAGATGGTATTATTATTATTAATTATCCCCATATTTATTTCTCTTTCTTTTTGGAATATTATTCAGACCTTCTCATTCCCATGTAACTTTCAGGCAGCATCAACTTCTTGGGTGTGTGACCTTCATTTGGGTTAATGCTCTGCTATTGCCATCTGGAAATGTCTAACAAATAATAGATCTCACACTTCAGTTTTGCACGGGGGCTTCAAATGATGTGGACAACATTGGTTGCCATGCCAATCCTTCCCTCAGAAGAATTGGCTAAAAAATACTCGGGAATGTCAGGTGGCAATCCTGGGAGAAGCTTACTGAGCTGTTTTGTGTTCTGCCATTTTTTTTTCTTTTCCTTCTGCAATGAGAATGGTGTTCCCCAGATATGGGCCGTTCCTTTATCCTGGATCCTAAAATGAACAAGTCTCAGGGAACAGAGCCATAGCTGATCCTAGCCAACATCTAACATGAGTGAGCAATAGATATTTTTTGTATAAGCACTGAGATTTGTTGGTTTTTCTCTCTTAGATTAAGCTTGTGAAAGCTGACTAATATACAAAATTTCCCGCTTCATCCCCTTGTCTCTCTACAGTTTATTCTTAACAAAATAGTCCAAATGATTATTTTGACAGTGAGGTTAAATCATTTCGTTGGTTTACTCAAGATGACACAGTGACTGTTTTTTTTTTTCTTCACTCAAATGAAAAGCCAAAGGCCTTGCAATGGCAAGCATGATTTTCTTCCCCCACCACTCTTACTTCTACTTCTTTGACCCCATCTCTTGCTGTGCTTCCACATTTTCACTATACCATGGGCATGCTGTCCTCTTTGCTGTTTCTTAAATGTGCCAGGCACACTTCTAATGTTGGAACTTTTCTTGGGCAGTCAGAGTTTTAGAATGCACTCCCTCCAGATATCTGCTTTGCCAAATCCCTCTTCTTCATGTCTGCCCCAACCCCACTTTCCCAATGAGGGAAACCTTGACCACTCTAAATTAGATACTTCATCCTCCCACTGAGAATAGTTGATTCTCCTTTACTCTTCTACTTCTTTTCCCTGGTAGCATTTATCATTTATTAAGACACTTATTTATTTATTTACTATATATTTTCCTTCACAATTCGCTGTATTCTTCCATTAGAATGTAAGCTTCGTAAGGACAGGGATATTTGTTTCCACCAATATTTTTAAAGTTTCTGAAATATTGCCTAGAATGTGGCTGGTGCTCCATAATCATTCTTTGGATTCATAGAAATTGAAGGAGATCTATGTATGGATACATTATTTTAAGTCGTCTCTGCTCATATGTTTTTAGGTCTCTTACTCCTCTATTATATACACATACTTTTTTGGCAAAATCCTAACTCTGGTTAAAGTTTAAACTCTGAATTCTCAGTGACTGTGGATAGTAGCTGAATGTTGCTGGAGTCAAGGAAACACATATTGAGTCCCTTCTTTTTACTTAGGGGTCAAACTACAATTCCTTGCTCTATTCGTTCTCCCTTTCCCAAATGAAAATTGTTTGCCCTTTTCTTCCTTTAAGCATCTAACCCTTTATCTTTTATTCTCACTCTTACTGAAATTTCTTACATTCAGATCCCATTAAAAAGCAAAATATAAGGAGACGTTCTCAGAGGAGAGCATCTACAAGCTCCCACATTTATAAACACCAGTACTCCTGCATTTTTGCCCAGGCACTGTGCCATTCCTTCGGTTATGTTGAATAATTTTTCCACACTCAAATTGCAGGCCAGCACTTCCATTTAGGGAGTGAATATCATCTTTCCTTGTTTCTTCAAGAACAATGTACCAGCATCCCTCCCTCACCTCCAACAAAATCAGTTTTCAGTCTCCAGAGGCTGATTTTCACCAGCATACACAAAAACCATAGTTTTCCTATTTAAGAAAAAGAGAAAATAATCTACAACTTAGTTGTATACAACAATATAAACCAGTTACTGTATCAACTCTCTCCTTTTCTTTAGAATGAGGTTGCTTCAGAAAGTTTGTCTGTTCCTGCTGTCTCAAACTCCACTTCAGGCAGAATTTGACCTTAGTGCTCCACTATTCTGCTCTTGACAAATCACCAATAACCTCCATATTGCTCTATACAACAATCAATTTTCCAACCATAATGTACCTAACTTCCACTCAACATTTGATACAGTCAGTGTTCCTTGTAAACATTTTTTAACTTGGCCTGCAGCACACCACATTCTGCTGTTTTCCTCTTTCCTTTAAGCCACTCCATCTCAAGCTCCTCTCCTTTTTTCTACTCATCAAACTAAACTTTTATGTTTTCTATCTTTTCATAGCCATTGGTAATTTCCAATAGCCTTAAGGATTAAATATCATCTTTATTCTAATGCCTCACATAGTAACATCTTAAGACCTGATCTCTTTTTTGTACTCCAGCTTCACAAACCCAACTGCCTCCTGTCTATCTGATCTTGAATTTTCAATAGGTATTTTTACCTTAACAAGTCCAAAATGGAACTACTGATCCTTCTCTTTTCTCCTTCAGACCTGCCTATCATGTGACTTTTCTACTTCAGTGAATGGCAACTCCATTCTTTAAATTGCACAGGGCAAAGCCACAGAGTTACACTTGAAATCTTCCTCTCCCTTACTCCCATAATCAATTCTTCATCAAATCACTTTTGTTATTTCTTCAAAATTTATTAGGAGATTTTTCTGCTTCATTACCCACACTGCGACTAGGGTGGTCTATATTGCTCCTGTATCTATATAGTATTATTTATATGACCTTCTAATTGATCCCCGTGCTAATGCATTTACCTCTTTAGAACAGAATCTTATCAGAGTATCCTCCAAGTTTATTTTCAAATGTAACTCAGATCATCCCATGTCTCTACTTCAAAGTTCTCTAATACCTTTCCAACTGAAGTAAAGCCAAAGTCCTTAGTAATGTTTAAAGGCTCTACAACCTGTATTCCTCTTTAAAAAATGCCATCTGCTTTTTGCCCCTCGCTCACTTTAGCTCAACATCATTGGCTATCTTGCTTTACTTGAAACATACCAGATGAGCACTTGTCTGAGGGATTTTACATAAGGTTTTCTCTTTGCCTGAGATGCATTCTTTTCATACATCTTCATAATTCTCTTTCACTTTTAACTTTTAAATAGCTTTTAACTCAAGAATGAGCCTTGTTGTGAACATGTCCCTACTGCCCTGGTTAAAAATTGCACTATTTTCTAGGTATCTCCTATCCACTTTGTTGCTTTACTTTTCTTCCTAGCAGTTATCACTTTCTGACTTACTGTGCTACTTTACACAATTTTAACTTAGGTACAAGTCAAATTTCATAAAATCAAGGCATTTTGTCTATTGTATTTAATGTTGTGTCCCAGGTAGCTATAAACTGTCATGGTGCCTGAAAAATCCTGAGATAGATAAATGGATGATACATAGATGATAGATTAGATAGATAGATAGATAGGTAAATAAACAGACATAATCAGTAAATGAATGGATGAAAAATAAGATAGACTATAAAAGGAATGGGTAAAATATATATTTACCGAGAGAGTGACATTGGCAGGCTGGAGGACCTGGATGCTTTAGGGTCTTGATTTTTTTATGGAAACACTAAATAAACAACTAGAGACTGGCTAAACTAAATTTATAGAAACTCTAGAAATCTGTCAAATACCTCGGCAATCAAGAAAATATCTAATTAAAAAAAACATGCAAAATGAAATTTGGGGATATTTTTACTTTCCTTTTCTCCACTTTCTTCTTGGTACAGTATGGTTTTGGTGTGATCCTGGGAAAGTGACAGATCTGTCCTCAGTTATGTTCTAAGAACAGAGAAAGTAGAACGGATCTAGTTTGCAACATGATAATGTATCGGATGACTGTCTTAGAGATTGGTCTCTGTGTCCCATAAGTGGGATCTCAGGTAGTGAAAAGCAGCACAGCTCCGATCATAGGCTAGAAAAAAAATTCATGAGAGATACAAGGTGACTACAAACCAGCAGATGCCTGCGGCAAGAGATTACTAATTAAGGAATACGGTATAACAGCTAAGGCCACCAGAAGAGTCAAAGATCAGAGTCTTAGAGAAATTAACACATAGAAAAGTAGCAATGAGAACAAAGGAAAACTCATGCCCAAAAAAAGTCCTAAGAGGATCACAAACCTTGATGCCACGTTGATTCCAAGGATCAGATATGTCCTGTTTATTAGTGAAAGTTTCCTGCAGAGAACCAGTCTTCAAAAACTGGGAGAGGTAACTGATTTTTTTCAAATTCTTGATTTTCAACAAAAAGTCAAAGGACATCACAAAGAAACAGTAAAACATGAATATTTAAAGGAACGAGTAAATTTCCAGAAACCACTCCTAAAAAACACAGGAATTGAACATTCTAGACAAAGACTTTCAAATATCTGTCTTGAATATACTCAGAGAGCTAAAGGAAACTATGGACAAAGAACTAGGAATAGGGGGAAACTACCTCAACATAGTAAAAGCCATATACGTAAAACTCATAGTTAACAATACATTCAATGGTAAAAGACTGAACATTTTTTTCTCTAAGATTAGGAACAAGATGAGGATGTTGATTTTCACCATTTCTGTTCATCATAGTACTGAAGACCTTGCCAGAACAATTAAGTCAGGAAAAAAATGTAAAGGCATTCACATTGAAAAGGAGAAAGCAATCAGCACAGTGAAGGGAACAATCAACAGAACTAAAAGGCTATCTTTAGAATGAGAGAAGATATTTGCATACAGTATATCTGATAAAGGGTTAGTATCCAAAATACATAAATAACTTATAAACCTCAACACCCCAAAAACAAATAATCAGGTTTAAAAATTGGGCAGAAGACATGAAAAGACATTTTTTTTTTCCAAAGAAGACATTCAGATGGCCAACAGACACTTGAAAAGATGCTCAACATCACACGTTATTGTGGAAATACAAACCAAAATCACAATGAGATATAACCTCACACCTGTCAGAATGGCTAGAATTAACAACACAAGAAACAATAGGTGTTGGCGAGGATGTGAAGGAAAGGAACACTCTTCCACTGTTTGTGGGAGTGCAAACTCTGGAAAATAGCGTGGAGGTTCCTCAAAAAGTTAAAAATAAAACTACCCCATGTTCCAGCAATTGGACCTCTAAGTATTTACCCAAAGATACAAAAATACTGATTCTAAGGGGTACCTGCACCCTAATATTTATAGCAGCATTATCAACACTAGCCAAATTATGGAAACAGGCCAAATGTTCATTGACTGATGAATGGATAAAGAAGATGTAGTATATCTTGCCATTTGCAAGGACACAGATGGAGCTAGAGAATATTATGCTAAGCAAAATAAGTCAGAAAAAGACAATGTCATATGATTTCACTCACATGTAGAATATAAGAAACAAAACAGATGAACATAGGGGAAAACAAGAGAGCAACCCAGAAAACAGACTTCACTACAGAGAACAAACTCAGGATTGATGGAGGAGAGGTGGGATGGATTAAATGGGTAATAGGTATTAAGGTACTTGCTGTGATGAGTACTGGCTGTTGTATATAAATGATGAATCAGTAAATTCTACACTTGAAACTAATATTATACTATATATTAATGAACTGTATTTTAAATAAAAACTTGGAAAAAATAAAGATGAATTAGTTATATTGAAAAAGATGTATTTTCAGAAAAATATTAGAAATAGATATGGCAAAACAAAGCCAAATTAAAGTATATAAATATATGCCAAGAAAAAAAAAAGAAAATGGGGGAAAAATTATCTCTGTTCACAGATATAATTTTCACATAAACACACACAATTGTTAAAACTAAAAAAGGGGGGCGCCTGGGTGGCGCAGTCGGTTAAGCGTCTGACTTCAGCCAGGTCACGATCTCGCAGTCCGTGAGTTCGAGCCCCGCGTCAGGCTCTGGGCTGATGGCTCAGAGCCTGGAGCCTGTTTCCGATTCTGTGTCTCCCTCTCTCTCTGCCCCTCCCCCATTCATGCTCTGTCTCTCTCTGTCCAAAAAAAAAAAAAAAAAAAAAAAAAAAAAACGTTGAAAAAAACTAAAAAAGGAATTAGTTAAATGGCAGAATACAATCACTCAAAAATCATTTCCATTCCTATATACTGACAGCAAGTGATAGCAAAGGAAATAAATAATTCCTTTTATAACAACATCAAAATAATAAATTACTTGGAAATAACCTTAACTAAGGAGGCCAAAGACTTGAAAAGTATAACTTAGAGAACAAAGCTGAAAGAAGGAATATACCAATAAGTAGAAATACACCCTATATTCATGAACTGTAAGAAATGATGTTGTTAAGATGTCAATACTACCCAAATCTATCTACAGATTCACTGCAATTCTTATCAAAATCCCAATAATGCATATTTTTCAGAAATAGAAAAAGGCATTCTAAAATTCATATGAAATTTCAAGTGAGCCTGAGTAGTCAAAACAATATTCAAAAAGAACAATAATGTTGAAGATCTAATACTTCCTGATTTCAAAGTTAGAAGAATGTGGTTCTGGAATAAAAACAGTACACTGGGGGCACCTGGGTGGCTCAGTTGGTTGAGCATCCAACTTTGGTTCAGGTCATGATCTCATGGTTCCTGAGTTCAAGCCTCACATTGGGATCACTGCTATCAGCACAGAGTCTGCTTTGGATCCTCTACCCCCCTCTCTCTGCACCTCCTCCACTTGTGTTCCCTCAAAACTAGATAAAACATTAAAAAAAAAAAACTAGAACAATGGAAGAGTATAGAGAGACATAAGCTTTTACATACATGCTTCAGTTATTTATGACAGGGGTGCCAAGATTATTGGAGAATGGTAAGACTTTCAACAAATAGTGTTGGGAAAATTAGGTATCCACATGCAAAATAACAAGGTTGGCCCCTTATGTTCTACTATATACAAAATTTTACTAGACAATTCATTAAAGACCTAAATGTAAGAGATAAAATTCTAAAACTATCACAAGAAAACAGTGGGGAAATCTTCATGACATTGGATTTGGTATTGATATCTTGGATATGACACCAAAAGCACAGACCAAAAAAGAAAAACATTAGACAATTCGGTCTACATCAAAATTAAAAACTTTCTGCATTAAAAAGCACTATCAGAAAAGTGAAAGGACAACCCATGTAATGGGAGAAAATACTTGCATATCCTATATCAGATAAAGAGTTTATATCCAGAATATATATCTTTGTATATTCAACTCAACAAACAAAAAGCAAACAGCCTGATTAGAAAATGGGGAAAAGAGTGAAGCCTTTCCTCCAAAAAATTAAAAACAGTATTAACATATAAATCCAGGAATTCTACTTCTTGGTATATACCCAAAATAATCAAAAGAAGGAACTTGAAGACATGTTTGTACAACGATGTTCAAAGTGGCATTATGTACAATATTCAAAAGATACAAACAACCCAAGTGTCCATCAGCCAATGAGGGGATAAACAAAAATGTAACATGTACATACAATGGAATATATTTCTTTAAATTTTGGAATGTTTTTATTTTAAAATTACTTTATTTTTTTAATGTTTATTTATTTTTGACAGAGAGAGAGACAGAGCATGAGCGGGGGAGTGGCAGAGAGAGAGGGAGACACAGAATCCGAAGCAGGCTCCAGGCTCCGGGCTGTCAGCACAGAGCCCAATGTGGGGCTGGAATGTGAGATCATGACCTGAGCTAAAGTCAGATGCTCAACCAACTGAGCCACCCAGGTGCCCCTAAAATTACTTTAAACACAAAGTAATACAACTTATCCATAACAGATAAACATTTCTATTTCATAAACTTTTATTTGTAATTTTGTTTTTTTAATTTTTTTATTAAATGTTTTATTTAATTGCAATATTGTTAACATGCAGTGTTATATTAGTTCAGGTGTACAATATAGTGATTCAGCAATCCTATACGTTACCCAGTGCTCATCATCATAACTATGCTCTTAATCTTCCTTACCTGTTTTACCCATTTCCCCAGTTAACTCCCCTCTGATAAACATCAGTTTGTTGTCTATAGTTAGAGTCTATTTCTTGGTTTCTTTCTTTTTTTTCTTCTTTGTTTGATTGTTTTCTTTCTTAACTTCTCCACATGCATGAAATCATGTGGTATTTGTGTTTCTCTGACTTATTTGACTAAAAAATTATCTCTCTAGCTCCATTCAGGTTGTTGCAAATGGCGAGATTCCATTCTTATTTGTGGCTGAATAATACTCCATTGTATGTATACCACAACTTCTTTATCATTCATCTTTTGATGGCTACTTGGGCTGCTTCCATAATTTGGCTATACAATGGAATATTATTTAGCCTTTAAAAGGAAAGACATTTGACACATGCTACAACAGTGATAAAGCTTGAAGATATTATGCTATGTGAAATAAACCAGCCACAAAAGGACAATTTCTGTATGTTTACACTTATACGAGATATCCAGAGTAGTTGGAATCTGTCTTTCCTGAAACATACAGATTAGAGAAATAAATTAACTTTTTAAAATGTAAAACGCTGATATGGATTTATACTTCATTTTCTGGGGAGTATTTCATGATTTCCTAAACCTAGATTGAGAATGTCTCCCATATTACTCCACATTTAATATTGTTATTTACCTTTTCACTGTGTTTAATCACTTATTTAATACACTATAAACCCCTCAAGGTCAAGGATGGTATCCTTTTTTTTTTATTAGCAATTAAGTAGCCAGATTTTATTAAAATCCTGTTTCTACCACCATGGGTCCTCCTCCCATTTCTTCTATTCTACCTTAATTATTAATCATATCTCCCTTTTATTTAGTACTCATAAGTATGCCGGCACCTTGTTAGAATCCCATACATATTAGCTTTTACTTTTCATAATATGTCCTGTGAAATAGTACCATTCTCATTTTACGATGAATCTCTAAGCCCATCCTTTATTTGGAATCATCACTTATTATAGTCCCAATGTCTTGCCACAATGGTTAATGCACACTGAAATAATTATTAGGTATCTGTCCTCTCTTTGGTAGAATTCAGTAGCTTTTCTCCAAATAGACCATAACGGCCAGGTGTCCAGGCCAAGTGTCTAGGGACAACAGCATCCAAAGGGCTTTCAAGATCGTACTTCAGATGAAAATGAAAATAACACTTCTGGCTCCCCCTCTAGACGAAACAAAATATATTCACACTATTCTATTTTGGAAACACATTTATCTTTACTCCTTCTGGTCTTTTTCCTCAGAGTAACTTCCTTTTGAAGACAAAATATCTATCAGATAATAGTATATAAAAATACCTTCAGTAAATGAAAATATTTTACTTTTGTGATTCATAGAATGGATAATGGAGGGCAAATATTGGTTAAATATTCCTAAAAATAAATGAAAATATTAAAAGAATACCTTTCACTGATAATCATATAATTATAGAAAAAAAGGTATCAGCAGAAATTTAAAATTGGTCTCCCAAATTTGAAGCCTATAGGCTTTTCATTTATTTTGTACTACTTGCACACAGAAGAAATTGTAACCTCATTTTGAAATGCTACATAAAAATCTGGGATTCAAATGCAAAGCTTTAAACTGTATCTCTAAGTATTAGGAAAATTTATGGAATATTAAAATAATATGAGAAGAAATAGAGAATTTAATATTCACAATATCCTGCCTTGTTTCTTCCTTTCTCTCCACGAAATTGTGAGCCAAAATATTAAATACATATATTTGGATAAGGTAAAGTCACACACCAGCATATCTCACTTTATGACACTAATATTAGCTAGGTATGGGTATGAGCACTTTTTTTCTGACGCGAATGAAAAGACAAAAGGCATTTTCATACAGTAAAATTCTTTTTCTAAATTCTTCAGTATAATCTCGGAAATTCTTGCTCAGTCAGCTGTTAACTGGCATTTAGATGCTTACACTAAGAATTCTATGGACTTCAGCATCTTATTTGATTTTGCAACCATTGCTGCTGACCCAGAAATGTTTGCTTATGTGACTTCTTATGAAATGTTCAATTGCACTGAATAGGCCCTGGAAATACATTACTTTGGAGTGCAGTGTTCTTTAATTGAATTCAGATTTTAAATCATAATTTTGAATGAAAGGAAAATAGATGAATTAGATCTTACTAGATTAGTTTACTAACTAGTAACTTACTAGATTAGTTACATGGGATTTTAGAATTGAAGAGACCCGAGGGATGTGGATTCTGAACAACTATTGAAAGAGAATTTAGGGGCACCTGGGTGGCTCAGTGGGTTGAGTGTCTGATTTGGGCTCAAGTCATGATCTCGCAGTTCATGAGTTCAAGCCCCGCATTGGGCTCTGTGCTGACAGCTCAGAGCCTGGAACCTGCTTCGGATTCTGTGTCTGCCTGTTTCTGCCCCTTCTCCGCTCATGCTCCGTCACTCTTTGTCTCTCAAAAAAATGAATAAATGTTAAAAAAAAAAAGAGAGAGAGAGACTGTAGTAAGATCCACTACCAGTTTGAGTCTGGTCTAAGAATCTGTGTGACATGATGCCTAGTCTAGGCATATGTCCTTGTCATGAAGCAACCAATTAATTAACAATATTGACATTGTGTGAAGCTGATTTGGATTCTCTTTCTAGCTCTGACACTGGTCATCTAGCTCTGGTCATCAGAAACTCAACTTCTGAGCCTCAATTTATTTATCCTTGAAATGTGTTTCAAAACTGTATTGGCCTGGGACACCTGGGTGGCTCTGTCAGTTGAGCATTCAACTCTTGATTTCATCTCAGGTTATGATCTCACAGTTGTGACATGCCCCCGCCCCCCCACATTGGGTTCTGCACTGACAGCCTGGAGCCTGCTTTTGATTCTCTCTCTCCCTCTCTCTCTCTCTCTGTCCCTTCCTCACATGTGCACCCTTTCTCAAAAAAAAAACAAAAAAACAAAAAAACAAAAAAACAAACAAACAAAAAAAACATAAAATAAACCGCATTGTCCTATTGTGAGATACAGGTGAGAGCATGCATATAAATATTTGACATGGTGACAGGCACATGTTTGTTATTGCAGTTAAATGTATGGGTTCTATCTGTTCAGTAAATATTTTATCTTTACTTATTCTAGTTATCAGTGTTATGCCCAGAAATTTTAAGGGCAGGCAAGGGTGTGTTTATTTAAGAAGATAAAAGTGCATAGTTATTTATCGGTTTAATTATAAAACATAAACATCATTATTGTATTTTTATATACTCCTGCTTGTGGATTAAAAGAACAATTTGCATTTCCTTTGAACAACACCTAATTCCTTTTGTACCTTTATTACTTGCTATGAAATTTTTTAAGACCTTCCATTCCCAGACTGTATACATAGTAGTTGTGACCTCTGAACTGTATGTATTAAAGACATAGGTATAGCTTTTGAAAACTTAGTAATCTAGTTTAAAGTGAAAGATTAAACATGGAACAATTAACACATTTCAGGCATGCCATATTTGCTCTCTTAGGTTATTAGAAGGAAGGGAATCTGTAATGAACTCTGTAGTTTCTGCCCCTGATTCTGATATTGAACTGACAATTACAAAACGCAGCTTAAGGGGATGGAATGATGCATTGGCATCGAAACTAGGGCATCTGTTCTGATTCTAGTACCCATACTGTTTAAGCAAATATCAAGGGTCTAACAGCTTGATATGTATTCATGGCCCAGAACCCTCCAATTATACCATGTGTCATGACATTGATGCAAATGCTATCCTCAATCGTTTGAGAGAGGAGAAAAAAAGTTTAAAAAAATATACTATTGTGGCAGTGCATTAACCTGCTCTCAGCTGCTCAGCAAGAGACAATATAAGTGTGCTTCAGTTAAGGATGACACAAACCTTTGCCTTTGAGCTAAAAGGGCTATTAAGTTAAACACAGTGCTTATAAAAAGGTATTTATTGTTGGCTCGAAGACTATTACTATGTCATTACATTCAGTTAATGAATTTTGTTATTATATTAATAACTTGGGGGTATAGAATTATCTTCTGCAGGTTCTGAACTTTAGAAAAACAACATGTCAAACTTTCGAGTTCCCTCAATGCATGAACCTGATTCCTCTAGGCTTATACTTCATCATAATATAGTATCTCCACTTGGTATATTTGGGGATGCGAAAGGACTTGCTCAAAGTTCAGAACCAGAAGGAAGGAGATGTTTTGCTCTCCTGGACTGCCAGCTTGCTTAAAGTGTGCTTCGTTCTCAATGTCTAGGCTTAACCATTATGTTTAATAATAACTCTTTAAAACACAAACTCTTGAAAATCAAAGAAACATTTCAAAAAACAGCTGTGCCCTAATAGTAGACTGATTAATTTCTGATTCTCTTTAACATAACTAACTAGGACAACTTGGCTCCATTTCAGCTGAAAATGCATTTCTTCTAACACTGAGTTGGCATTTATCTAATGAATGTAATGAAGGCAAATGTTACATGTTAATATTTCTGTAAAACTGGAAGGAGCTTAAAAAAAATCAAAGGCACTTTTCATTTTACTTTGAAGAAACAAAATTGTTCTGAAGGCTTCCACAGAGCTTTAAGATGATTCAAACCTACTGTCTCTGTTTTACCATTGTGATGGCTTGTGTAGGAATAACTATCCTTTTGACAGAAAAAAGGCAGAGGGGAGTTGCCATATTGTAAGAGGCCATTGTCCCATCTGGTCTGAATTTCTGCCTGTAGCCAACTAATTTTCTTTTACATCAAGCCTATATTACAATCCCATGACTTTTGCTGGGCTTAAAGTCCCTATAATATAATTTTCACACACAGGTGGTGGTAGAAATTGGATATCCACCAATGGAAAAACTGGTCTGTGCCACTGAAAATTAAAAAAAAAAAATTGTTTAGTTATCCTGTGACGTAGAAGAAATGGATAGCTATAGGGAACAAAAACAGATTTCCCTCATGTACAATTACTTTCTGCAATGCTTTATATTGTTCATATGTTAGAGTTTTAAGTATATGTAAAATAACATTCAAGGACTCTTATATTTTTTTAAAGATCATGTTCATTACCATGATGGCTTTCAAGATAGTTATAGCTAGACCCAACTTTTTTGAAGATTGAGCCTTTACATCGACATTGATACAGAACCCATCCATGAATATAGGGTGGAGGGTTGATTGGTACTTTAAATTGTGGTACATTTGTTAACATTGATATGATATCTAAATTAGAAAACAACAACAGCAACAACAACAACAACAACAAATAAACCAAAAAAAAAAAAAAACAAAAAAAACCAAACCCACAATCTATCTAAATTAGAAAAAATTCTTCAAATTCTATAACTTTGTGTGAAAACTATTAGTGAACCAAATTCACTATTGAAGATTTTTCTGAAATATTTTTGCTAAAAATTGTAACTAAATTTTCCTAAATCATTTTTGGAGAGCTTATGTAAGGACTATACTGCTCAAATGTATTTTAAGAATGATCACAATTATGGACTGCATGATTCTGAGTATATGTAATTGTTTAGCCTTTTAAATTTCTCACCTATAAATGAGTGAACTGCACTAGATGGTCGTAAGTGGCCTTCATACAGAGACCTAGACCATGTCCCCCCTATTATCATGAGCATGAAACCCATGATTCCTAAGATTTCCCTAATCCATTTAGATTACTTTTTATTATGTCAGAGGCTAAAATAAATGTACCTTTTTTATCAGCCCACCTGATTATAGTTTTGATACTAATTTATTGATTATTGAAAGTTCTAAGGAGATCCTTTATAGCTGAGAGTTAGTTTGTCAATGATTTATGGTGTTGTGATGTCAAAGTACTAGAAAACATTGATAAGCATCTATATTCATCCTATTTAGCCAAATGAATGATAAAGATTTGGTGTTAATATTTTACTTTTCCACAGGCTCTGTGCTGACAGCTCAGAGCCTAGAGCTTGCTTCAGATTCTGTCTCCCTCTCTGTCTGCCCCTCCCCCCACTTGCGCTCGCTCTCTCTCTTTCTCTCTCTCTCTCTCTCAAAAATAAATACACATTAAAAATTAGAAAAATATTTTACCTTTACACTCATATTCGTCTAAGCCTCATTTTGTCATATAAAAATGAGGTAAATACATATAATTCATAGTTCACTTGTGGAATGAGATAGCGCATGTTAGAGATTTTGTACAATGCCTAAAACGTATTTGTTGCTCAATACAAATTCCCCACTATCAAAAGTCATTGAACATTTCTATGAAACTTTTTGCAAGCTGAAACGGGGTACAGGGAAGAAGGAATTACCATTCATTTTCACGGAAACAGTTTTGAGCATTCCCAGACACCCCACCCCAATAAAAAAAATAACCTCTCTTGAGCTTTTCTGACACTTTCTGACACATCTTGTTAGTGGATGTACAACATAAATTGAGGTAAGGCACAAATGCTCACAGACACAGTTCAAAGCTATGGCAATTTGATACTGAGATGCTGAAGGTAGTTCCCAGAAAGGGGCAAGGGGCTTGGCAGTGCTGCTCTTAACTGCTTGGAGGTATAGTCTGTCTCTATAACTCCTCGCAACAAAACACACACTGAACACTGTTTTCATTTTCTGCAATTTTTGTTTGAATGAAAATCCTTTTTGACTTTCTTTCAGATAAACGGGTGCTAATGTAGTTATTTCGTAAAAGCAAAATGGCATAAAGCAGTCTTGAAAAGCAGAGGACAGGTATCTATCTATCTATATCTATATCTATATCTATATCTATATCTATATCTATATCTATATCTATATCTATATCTATCTACATCTATATCATCTATATCTATATCTATCTATACATATATATGAAGATATCTATATCTACATCTATCTATCAATATGTGAACATTGTTTTTACTATCAAGCACATCCTTTTAATCTGTTTTCCCAAGCATACATTTACCAATTGAAAGAAAATAGAAAACAACAAAACCAACTTATGTGCTAATTATATTATTTACTGGGCTCAGAAGCTGGTTTTTATGCCCCAACTGAGTCTCTGCTACTTAAGTTGGATACAATTTTATGTATAATTTAGTGTTTTACATCTCAATTTGCTTGAACTGATATTTTAGTAAATATGCCCGTTTATAAATTTACTTTTCAGTTCTGTTATTGAACAAGACTTTGAACGAGTGTGTGTCTGATACTGTTATTTGCTAATTATATGGCTAATTATATGGCTCACAAAAATAGCTGAATATTCTGGACTCCCAAAGATAAATTTTATTCAACATTTAAATATCTTACCTAAAGGAATTGAAGGACTTGAAAAAGTAATATTTATCTATCTGTTTATCCATTCATCCATTTCTTTTTAATTTGTCCATCATATCCCCCTGTGAATTAAGCTAATCCTTTTCCCATCTTTGGATTCCCCATAGTGTATTTTCACTGTTGAAAGCTTTTTTATAACTCAGCTCAAATTTGATCTCTAGGCAGTCTTTGTTATCTACTATAAGTGACATGATTTCATCTTTTCTTTGGACAACAATGCCTATAATGTGTAGATTTGCCTGGTATTTAGTTATATGATATTTTTTGATATATTTTTCATTGCCTTTTTTTGATCTGAGTATAGTGGATATACAATGTTACATTAGTTTCAGGCTTACAACATAGTGATTCAACAGATTTATCCGTTATGCTACATTCACAACAAGTGTGGCAATACTTACATGTGTCCACATAGAATACTATTACAATATGATTGACTGCATTCCTTGTGTTTTGTCTTTTGTCTGGAGACTTATTCATTCCATAACTAAAGCTTGTACCCCTCCTCTCTTCTTCATCCATTTTTCCCATTTCCCAGTCCCTCCCCCTGGCAACCATCAGTTTGTTGTGTGTATTTATAGGTCTGATTCTGCTTTTTGTTTGTTTTTTCACTTGTTTTTTGGTTTTTGGTTTTTGTTTTGTTTTTGTTTTTGTTTTTTTTTTTTTTTTTTAGATTCCACTTATGAATGAAATCATATGGTATTTGTCTTTCTCGGTCTGACTTATTTCACTTAGCATAATACCCACTAGGTCCGTCCATATTGCCTCAAGTGACACAATCTCATCCTTTCTTATGGGTGTGCAATATTCCAGTGTGTGTGTGTGTGTGTGTGTGTGTGACATATTCCTTATCCATTCATCTATTTATAGACATTTAGGTTGTTTCCATATTTTGGCCATTGCAAATAATGTTGCAATAAACATAAGGGTGCATATATCTTTTTTAATTAGTGTTTTCATTTTCTTTGGGTAAATACCCAGTAGTGGCGTTATTGGATCATATGATATTTCTATTTTTAATTTTGCTTAATTCTGTAAGCAAAGACTATATATGTAGACATGACCATTAGTGACAAAACTGGTAGCACTAATGCTATTAAATTAAAGACTCACTAGACACTGGGACTTAACTCCCAGGAGTATCGATTCTCCTTTTTTCCAATTTGGCCAGAAAATGACAGATCCTACATCCTGTTAGAAGAATGGAAACAAAAGTAAATATCTGGCCTAAGCATGACTCAACAAACCAGGATTTGACATTACTAGAAAACTTAGTTTACTTCTAGAAAAAAAATATTCATGAGACAGTTAAATCTTTATTTAAGCACTAACAGCTACTCTAAAACATGTTTTGAATCAAAAACACTTCACTTCTCTTATCCTAAATTTGACTTTACAGGCTGTGTCTCTTTTCTCTGTACCTCTCTTCATGTTTGTCTGTAGCTGCTGAAATCTCTAGGGAATATCTCTCCATGGAGACAGAGCCAGACGGCCCGAGTCTCTTCTCTGTTCTTGAGTTCCTGTATTCAAGTAATGATTCGGATAAACTAGAGACCAGTTTCCTTTCCTGCAACTCTGGCAGCTGAAATTAATTCTCCAAAGACTCCTCTTTGGAGGCAAGCAGATGGTACACATGCACGTGTTTTAGTTTTGATTGTACCAGTTCTGAATAATTTAAAGTTCCAAATCTCTATAAAACTACTGTATTCCCATTTCCCAATACAATTTTTTTTCTTTTGCCTCAGAAATTCCTTCCTTATATTTTGACATTTGGCTGAAACTTCGTTCATTTTGTACTGGCTTCATTGTCACACACCTCCTGCTGTTCTTTGTTACAATTTTAGATAAGTATGGCTTTAGAAAACTAAGATGCTTTTAGAAACTATTCTGCTGGTGATTTTCCCCTTACCATTTGCAAAGCATTTTGTATACATAAACAGCACATTAGCCAAATGATGTTGTTATCACAGTTCCTGTTGGTCTGCACTTGGCTCTCGCTTTAGAATTACCCCAAATAGGTTTGCAGAGTTTTATAGTAGCATTACGAGGCATTCAATAATATGTATGAACTTAGGCATGTTTCTTCCCCTGCCATTTTGAGAAACAGCCAGTCCTATCTGTGTTGAAGATTCACTGCTTCTCCAGGTAGGACATGATAAGAAGGGAATGTTCAGAATAATCTTCAAGTATGTTGCCCCATCAGTAAATTGAGAAGACTTGCCAAACATAGTCCAACATTTTCTGTGCAATCCAGTGATGTGTGAAGTGACCGGAGGCTGTGAGGTATGCATGTATTTGCCCACTCACACACGTATATGCACATACATCCACAGCTACCCAACTCAACTAGAAAGCTCTGCTACTGTAAGCACTAAAGCTGCAGTTCAATTCTGAATGAGTCTCACTAAGATTTATTGCCAATGCCTTCTCCTCTTCCTATGGCTAAGGCATAAGAATATGAGATAGAGTGCTCTATATTAGTGCAAGTTATTACCACTACCCCAAAAGAGAGGCTTAAGTACAGGATCAATTTAGAATGAGATAGTAATGGCAACCGTGAAGATTAAAACAGTGTTAACTACAATATACATTTAGCCTTTACCAAATGATGTTTGTATATTGCCTTGTGATTCATCCAACGCTTATAAAAATTCTATCATTTTTGAGCACCATTTTATGAATGCAGAGCCTAAGCCTCGGAGAGATTTAGGGGCTTGGGTATATACAATCATGCACTGAAGGAAGGATAAAAACGCCAGGTACTATGACACTAAATTCTAGTTTTCTCCTACATAAGGTGGAACAAAATAAAGAGCATACATAGCATTTATAGAATACATTTTGTCTAGGGTGACTTTATATTATTTAACAAATATAACTACATAGGTACTAGAATGTAAAATACATTGTTTTTGTTTGTTTGTTTTTTGTTATTTGTATATAAAGTTTGGAAGTCAGAAACATCACAACTGAAGACAGCCTTGGAAATCTCATCTATTTGATAGAACAGTTCCCTTAGGGACTGTAACAATTGCTATGCAGATTCAACAAATAAATAACTTTCAGTGGCGTTTGTCTCTCTTGATTTCAACTATTCGAATGATGTGACTTTGACCACTGCCCTTGAGGGATAATTCCATAATCTTAACGGTTTTCACCATCAGGAAGTTTTTCATGTATTCGGTCCAAATTGTCTTTCCTCGAACTTCATTCCATTTCTCATAGTTACACCAAATCTGAACGCATCACTAAATGATTTCTCATTGCCAGTGAGGGTTACACTTTTAAACATTTGGTCTCCTGATGTTTTCTTCTTTTATTTTTCACTTTCCCAAAAGTTACATATTTACTTCCAACAAACTTTTTTTTTTTTTTTAGTCAGTGACTCTCCTGCCTTCATCAATTTTAAGCTCTTCCCTGAGCAGTCATTTATTTGCTAAATGGTTGGAAGTCAGACATAGGAAGATTAGGGCTCTGTACTCCAAGGCTATATTCTAAACATGCCATTTAAAACATTTCCAATACTACGCGTTTCAATTAAAACAAACAGACAAACAAAGGAATGCTGGATGTGCATCCTGAATGCACAATTAAAATAAATGGAGGGGTTAGATTTCCACCTTAGGGGCTGATTTAATTTCAGACCTGATAGATCACTGCTTGAGAATCTGATGCAGAAGCAGTGTGGTAAAAATCCCCCAATCTTGAGAAAGTTGAGATAAGGTATATTCAAAAGCATCTACTCTTTCATGGTAAAAGACTTAGAATTTTCTGTGGCTAAAAGGTAAGTGTTCACTGCTGGGTTGAAAACACTGGTTGGTGTTGCTAATGAGACAAATGGAGTGCAACTGTAAATATAAGATCGCTACTTTATAGTGGAGTCTATCGGATTTTCCATGTATAATATCATGTCATCTGCAAAAAACGAAAGCTTGACTTCATCTTTGCCAATTTTGATGCCTTTGATTTCCTTTTGTTGTCTGATTGCTGATGCTAGAACTTCCAGCACTATATTAAACAACAGCGGTGACAGTGGGCATCCCTGTCGTGTTCCTGATCTCAGGGAAAAAGCTCTCAGTTTTTCCCCGTTGAGAATGATGTTAGCTGTGGGCTTTTCATAAATGGCCTTTATGATCTTTAAGTATGTTCCTTCTATCCCGACTTTCTCAAGGGTTTTTATTAAGAAAGGGTGCTGGAGGGGCGCCTGGGTGGCGCAGTCGGTTAAGCGTCCGACTTCAGCCAGGTCACGATCTCACGGTCCGTGAGTTCGAGCCCCGCGTCAGGCTCTGGGCTGATGGCTCGGAGCCTGGAGCCTGTTTCAGATTCTGTGTCTCCCTCTCTCTCTGCCCCTCCCCCGTTCATGCTCTGTCTCTCTCTGTCCCAAAAATAAATAAAAAACGTTGAAAAAAAATTAAAAAAAAAAAAAAAGAAAGGGTGCTGGATTTTGTCAAAGGCCTTTTCTGCATCGATTGACAGGATCATATGGTTCTTCTCTTTTTTTTTGTTAATGTGATGTATCACGTTGATCGATTTGCGAATGTTGAACCAGCCCTGCATCCCAGGAATGAATCCCACTTGATCATGGTGAATAATTCTTTTTATATGCTGTTGAATTCGATTTGCTAGTATCTTATTAAGAATTTTTGCATCCATATTCATCAGGGATATTGGCCTGTAGTTCTCTTTTTTTACTGGGTCTCTGTCTGGTTTAGGAATCAAAGTAATACTGGCTTCATAGAATGAGTCTGGAAGTTTTCCTTCCCTTTCTATTTCTTGGAATAGCTTGAGAAGGATAGGTATTATCTCTGCTTTAAATGTCTGGTAGAACTCCCCTGGGAAGCCATCTGGTCCTGGACTCTTATTTGTTGGGAGATTTTTGATAACCGATTCAATTTCTTCGCTGGTTATGGGTCTGTTCAAGCTTTCTATTTCCTCCTGATTGAGTTTTGGAAGAGTGTGGGTGTTTAGAAATTTGTCCATTTCTTCCAGGTTGTCTACTTTATAGATCTCAAAACTGGAGTATATCACAGACTGAAGGTTAGGTTTCCTGTTTTCCTTCCCTTGCTTAACCTCTAATTCCATGTGAGCTTTGTTTTTCCCATTTTTTTAAATTATTTGTCTAAGATTTCTAAAATATGTTTCCATGGTCTTCATTTTCTGTGTCTCTATTTAACTTTATTATTATTTTTTATTTTTTTTATGTTTGTTTATTTTTGAGAGAGAGACAGAGCATAAGTGGGGGAAGCGCAGAGAGAGGGATACAGGATCTGAAGCGGGCTCTGTACTGTCAGCACAGAGCCCTATGTGGTGCTCAAACCCATGAACTGTGAGATCATGACCTGAGTCAAAGTCAGATGTTTAACTGACTGAACCACCCAGGCACCCCAATTTCTACTTTTTAAATAACACATTATCTTGGGGTGCCTGGGTGGCTCAGTGGGTTAAGCATCCAACTATGGCTCAGGTCATGATTTCGTGGCCCGTGAGTTTGAGCCCTACATTGGGCTCTGTGCTGACAACTCAGAGCCTGGAACCTGTTTCGGATTCTGTGTCTCCCTGTCTCTCTGCTCCCCCACCACTTGCACTCTGTCTCTCTCTCTCTCAAAAGTAAACATTAAAAAATTAAAAAAAAAATAAAACAACATATCTTAAAGCTGAAGTGCTACTATCATGACTAATCATCATTTACATATATTAGTTTCATTGTATACTTTAACGAATGCCCTATTTTATATATGGTTACATTTTACAAAGCTCAATAGAGTCTATCTTGGCAGAAAATTGTTTTCACGTTAAAGCTGGACCAAAAGGGATTCTGTTCAAAAAGGAATTATTAGTTATCTATGATGTTCAGGCAAGGGGTTATATACTAGTTTGTTACACTCTGTCCATGTGTAGCGAGGGGGAGGTATGTCAATAAATTTCAGTTATGTATTTAAAATTGGTTAATAGCAGCACACATAGGGTACACTGAGGCACAGCAGAGCGAGATCAAGCCTATAAATATGAGACAAGAGGGAGAGATGGAAAAGGTCTTTAAGGTGATGCTTCATCAGAGTGTTTAATAGGAATAGCTTTTACTAAACACCTGGAAGCCACTAGCAGGTGACGAGCACTGTGAGGTCACAAAGCACAAAACCACCCGATATGTTGAAAGAACTATTCACAGTTTTGCATTCCTGGAACACAGGATACTGCAGAGGTTGAATAAAAAAAAAAGACTTTTGAGATGAAGCTCAAGAATTGAAAAGGGCAAAATGTATGTCATAGAAAAGATTTTGGATTTTAACTCAGGGTTGTGTCAAACTATGGCCTTATGTCAAATATAGCCTCACCTCTGTTCATAATGAAAGATTTATTGGGACATAGACATACCATTTGTTTACATATTGTCATGACTGTTTTTATGCTACCACTGCAGAGTGGAGTAGAGGCAGCAGAGATCACATGTCCTGCAGAGCTGAAAATATTTACTCTCCAAGTTTTTATACGAAAAGTTTTCTGACCTCTCCTCTGGACAGTGTCAAGCTGCTGAAAGATTTGGGCCAAGAGTTAGCATGATCAATTCTCCCTTTCTGGAAGTTGAGTTTGTTAGCAGTAGGACTATAGACTGGAGGTGTCATAAAATGTAAACTCTGGCATTTAATAAGTGTTTTATATCTGTTGTGTCTAGTTTGTTCCCTTTTTTTTCTGTTTTCTTTTTGTTGTTGTTGTTGAATGTTTCTTCATGTTGAGAGAGAGAGTGAGAGAGTGTGTGCGCACACACACGCACACATGTGTGTGCAAGAGACAGAAGGAAAGAGATAATTTCAAGCAGGCTCTCTGCTGTCAGTGCAGAGCCCGATGCAGGGATCAATCCCACAAACCATGAGATCATGACCTGAGCCAAAATCAAGAGTTGGTTGCTTAATCCACTAAGCCACCAAGGCACCCCACCCCTCTTTTCTGTTTTCAACTTAAACTCCATTTACACTGATGCTACCTGATAGTTTGTCCTTTTGCCTATTACATTAATTACTAAGTATTTTACTTTACACATTTAGGAGAGGAGCTGTTTCAAACATAACACATGATACATGGTTTATAAAGCCTTAATATCTATTCTTCCTTATATGCATTTTCCATTTTTATCTATCTAAAGACAGCAGCAACAGACATTTATTGTGCCTCAACAGTATATAAAGGACAAACTTTATAGTAGGTACAAACTTAAGATAATGAGGAAGGGCAATGTAATTGATGAAAATATTGTTAAGCTGTACATTATTCTGCCTCCAGTCTTTTCAGTAGCAGCACTGTTGACATTTTGGGCCAGATAACTATTTGCTGTAGGGGGCTGTCTTATACATTGTAAGATGTTTATCAGCATACCTGACCTCAGCACATTATAGTACCCCCCACCCCTAGTCCTGAAAATCAAAAATGTCTATGGACATTACCAGATGCCAAATGTTTCCTGTGGGAACAAAATCTGTGCTGGTTGAGAACAGCCAAATTTTGTTCCTTTCTCTTCTATGTTCTCACAGAACATTTTATCTTTGATAAAAATAACAAAGACAAAAAGGAAAAGCTGTGTGTGTGTGTGTGTGTGTGTGTGTGTGTGTGTGTGTGTGTGTGTGTTTAGGCAGGGCGTTCTTTAATCAGAAAGTTGAGATCACAGGCTAATGGTGTGGTGAGGTGGGTTCAGCATGTGCTGTGTCCCAGTCTCTTCCTGAAAATTGACTTCATGTTGTGACATTTTCAATTCTTGCAAAAATCTCCGTCACAAAAACGAGGTATCAGGATTTCAATTGTCTCATTTTTACATTCCTCTGCTGTAGTTTGTTGACCTTTTCAGTATTCTAAGCAAGATTTTGAAAGAGTTGACCATTCCCTTCTCTTCCTATTAAAAAGTACAGTAACCTGTTGCAGAGACTAAAATGACTGGCCAACTGAGATAAAGAATTTTAAAAAGGTCAGAATGGTTCAGCATACTATATATTTCACAGTGTTTATAAAGCATTTTGAATGTATGTTTTAACTGTTTTTTTAAGAAATTAAATTTAAACTGATGATTAAAAGAAAATAGAGCATGCCCTGTGTTCTTCCTAAGGGTGGTCTAACTTCTTATACGGCCTTTGACTTATAGTCTTAGAGAATTAGAATTTATATAACCCCATATCAGAATAATATGTTTTGATACTATTAGGCAACTGTTTCTAGTCTTTCTGAACCCAAGAATACTTACGTCTCTGTGACTCTACTCAGCTATACAGAATTTCCAGACAAAAAGGTAAAACTCATTCAAATAAGAGACATTAAATTTTCTGCTTCTTCAGCAACACTGCAAGAGTTTTCATTTAACAAAGTGTCAGCATCAGCAATACCATTATCAATGGACATCTGGTTTTCATTCTCATATACATAGGCAGCAAATTCAAGGTCCAGTTTAGCATATTCAGTGAAGCAAATGTGTTTAGGAGGGATACTGGAGGAGGTAGATGATTTTCTGCACTCCTTTGGAGTCAGAACTGAATGTGAAATTACTTAGATATTAAAAAGCTAAATGCATTAGAACACAAGACTTGTAGTAGCATAGGGATTTAAAAATACAATATTTGTGACATATGTAAATGACATCAATTCTTGAATACAACAATCATGAAAAATTGTGTCTATTTGCCTCGTATTTAGTACCTGGAAGTACCAAGGGACACAGCTGCTACCTGAATACTCAACTACACAAATACTGAATTGAAACAAAGGGTAGCAATTGGATACTAAAATGTATTTTCTACTTGTAGCACATGAAATCAATTTACAGGTGTCATGGGAACTGAGGGAGAGGAGTGACAAGAACAGTGTAAATGAAAGCAAAAATGGTCTTGACACACATTTAGTTATATGTAGAAGGAAAATTATTTGATCCTCAGATTCAACATTAAAATTTTTAATAATAGAGTTCTTTGACCTATGAGTCAACATATTGCATCTCCTAAGGATGGAATTTCAGAGAAGCAAATAGGGGCAGTGCATATTTTCTATGGCGGGGAGGGGAGTGGGGGGAGTATAATCCTATCCTTGAAATGAATCCAAGATATGAGTCACAAAACCTGGCCTTCCAATTTAGATTATGTGTGTTTTCAGAGCATTAGTTTAAGTATATATTGGACCTGTTGGTGGCAGATTTTTCTCCAGTAAAATGATATTAATAACAGCTACGTTACTTAGAAGTATTGAGAAGATATATTGAGTAAATATGTTTATTTTATGTTAAATACTTGGAATCATCTAGGCACATAAGTGCTAGAAGTATGAAAACTTCCTCTTACAACATTATTTTGTTAAATATCTACTAAAGTTCATATCCAAAATTGGGAGGAGGATAGAACATGTACAGTGGTTTGCTTCTCTCTGCCTAGAAGTAAAAGGCATAAAAGAGTAGTTAGGACAAAATGGACACACATTGATGAGTGGAATGTTTTATATTTTTCAAAACAGTATTCAGTTATTCAGATATGGTTAATAATTATTTTCTTGTAATTGTGGGCTAGATACTCCGGTTGGGCCAGAGACACTGAAAGATTATCCTTGATTTTTTTTTTTATAGTTTTTTTTTATTTATGAGAGACAGCGATGGAGAGTGAGTGGGGGAGGGGCAGAAACAGAGGGAGACACAGAATCTGAAGCTCAGGCTCTGAGCTGTCAGGGCAGAGCCCAAGACAGGGCTTGAACCCACAAACTGCGAGATCATGACCTCAGCCAAAGTCAGACGCTTAACCTACTGAGCCACCCAGGGATCCCAAATTGTCCTTGATTTTGAGTAAGTGATAGTCTATTTGGGAATATGGAATTTCCCACCAGTAAAGATGTGATAAGATGCTCAAAGTATAGACTGGTATTACTATTCTTTATTTTAGATGAAAAAATAATAAGTTTAGAACAGTGAAGTAATTACTTGTGGTCAAAACTTGGAAGGTCCAGATTTCAAATTCAAATTGTCCGACACCCAGTTGAAAACCGTGCCCATGAGGGTCACTTTCCTTTAAACTATATTTACAAATAAGTAGGATGCAAGCCCAAACCAGTGAGACAAAAAAACAAGATACAAAGTATAATGGGTATTGAAGAGTGGAAATAAGGTAATGTTATTAAAATTAAAACCACAGAGCAAATTTTCACTCATAGCATAGTATATGGCAGTGGTAAGTATCAATCAATATTTTGTAACCTGTTCAAAATATGTATATGCATATATATGTGTGTCTTTACATGTGCATGTGTACATGTGTTTGCATATATATTAACATATCTCATAATGTTAACTCATGAAAATAATTGCACGATCCATACAGAGACTCATTGCTGTACTTATACATCCAATATCCGTTCTTTGAGTAAATACATATGTATATATGGATTCAAGGATGTCTTACAACAATTCTAAATTTCCCCAAGAAATTATAAACACTTTGAAATCAATAATACAAAAAATAATAATTCATATTATCATGGGTCATGATTGAACCATTGTACCAATACATTTCTTTGGTTATTTTTCACAATTTGACCATATAAACTAAGTAATCAGCTGGTTGAATCACTTATGTTCAAGTAATCACAATCTAAGAATGTGCTAAAAAAGTATCAATAGCTAATTAAGTTACACTGTGTATATATGATAAAATTTTTATAAAGATTTTTTTATGAGCTCTTGTGTTCTGCAAACATTTCTGCAATTAGACTTTATGACCCAGGAAAATGTACTGAAAGCACTAGACTGGACTTCAGGTGACTTGTAGAGCAGTTTCCCTCTAAAACTCATTAACCCTCACCTGAGTCACTTTCAGGCTTGGTTATCTCAGCTGCCAAGGAAGGAGAGCGAGCCCACTGATCCCTAAACCACCTCTACCTCTATTATTGAATAAACTCATGGTTCTGTGTAATTAGCTTCCTCTCCCCTCCACATACACACACTGAGTGATCATAATGATTAAATGTTCTTTTCAAGTTTACTTACTGGGCCTCAAGAATCTCAACATATTTGAATACCTATATAAACACAAGTCACATGTTTGTGTCATAATGCATACAACTTGAAATCAATAACAAAAGTAGCAAAGATAAAACACAGTAAACTTAAAAAGAAAACAAAACAAAACCAAAGCATCTTCAACAAAATCTGGGTTCAAATTCAACCATTCATGTTTTAGGAAATACTATGTTTTGTAATTGACACATTTATTTTCTGTGTTTAGCTCATTTTCGCTGTGTTTTCCATATATGAATTCAGGTGAACTCAAAGCCAAAACTATATCCAGACCACCCAAGGTTTTTACTTATACTATGTGGCATCTGTTGATTTTTCCACTTACTTGGAAAAAATACCACTGGGTTTTTTTTAGGGGAAAATCTAACGGGCAGATTATTTCTCTCTCTCTCTCTCTCTCTCTCTCTCTCTCTGTCCCCATAAGAAAAAAAGAGTATTTGCTTTTTATTTCCACTAACAAACTTGATTTCCTTCTGGTAAATACAGGATTCTTTTTCTGAAATCATTCTCTGTCCATTCAACAATATGCTCTATTCTTAAATAATATTTCATGTGATTTTGGTCTACTCAAATGACTTTTGCAAACCTTTGTAAACTATGAATAGATATTGTAAAGCTATATCATGTTAATCAATTAAATATGGCTTTACTAAGTCCAAAACATGAGATACTAGACACTTTTTCAGGAAGTCAGTCTTTTATTATAATGTAATTAGAAAATTTGTTTCAACTTACAATAACTTATTCCAACTATATATCTTAATAAAGACTGCATGTGTCATCTTTAAAATGAAATTGAGGAATGATTTAATACTTTCCAATTAGAATGATGCCACCATAATCCAAAGTGAATCCAAATTTCTCATGAATTCCCAAGTCATCTTTTTAAAAAGCTGATTAATTACTCAGTATTGACTTACTGTATTAATTAACTATACAATGAATAATTTAAAGGACTTTAAAGTAATTACCATGCAAAGAATTTATAAAATTATTTACAATTTATAGGCAATAATTACTTTGATATTTTATAATATTCTATTCAGTAGAAGTCACTACAATGAACTAAGTCTTAACATACAATCTCTGTAGTCCCAGGAAATAGTCTATGAAATTTGAGAGGAATGTTCTTTCTTTCAGGCCACAGGGGTACCATTTCACAAACTGCCACTTCAATGTGCTAAATGATGCCCCAATGGACTGAAAGAGAAGACCCGCTTCCAAAACTTTAATTTGCACTGTGGGAGCATTTTACTCACCTGACAAGTGCTGACCTGATGCATCACATTCTGAAATGCCAACACATTTATGCAAGTATAATTGATGGCAAATGAAAGCTGCAAAAGTCTACTTTTTTTTCCTTTCTTCACCTCCAAACATTAGGTCCCCAATTCACCAGTGTATGATTTTACAAAGCAGACACTTTATTAGGGCACAGGGACTTAATGTGACATTATAATTCAATAGCTCTTTTCAGGATTTATTATGTGGTGTGCCTCTGATTTTTTTTTAAGTTAGTTCAGGTGTTGTCATTGAAGACAAATTAAGTTTTTGACAAGATGGTTTTTTAGGAGACAATATTACATCAACGCTTTATTTTTATACAACCTTAGCATGATGACTATTGTACAAAATAGAGAAAATGCAACATATTAAAAAGGAATGCAGAGTCTTGTGAAAAATTCTAAGAACATATTTTGTTGTACAAAAGACCTTTAGAAACTATTTTAGACTTTGCCAAAACGGCGACAAGTGCTGGGCCATTAACACGGTTCCAGCTCTCTGGAGAAGTGCGATTAGTATCAATTTCCTAATGTGGCTGATAAGGCATTTTAGTGTAATATTAAATATACTCTTTGACACAATCTTTTGGGGCCATTTTAGAAAATGTAAATGAGAGCATCCAATGAAAGATATAATAAGTAATTCTGGTCAAGGCTGTTCTAAAGTTTGGTCTGGTCCAAAGGGACAACTGAAAAGGAAGTGTGCTATTCAAGTAGCAGTTTAAGGGAAGTTTGGAAAGATTGATGGGAAATTCCCCTTGTTCTCCTGTAACATTGGCCTAAACTCTGTTTTTAGATATAGCTCTTCAAAACATCTCTATATTTGGCATGTTATGCAATTTCCCGTGATTGGCTGAATCATGTTATTTTAAAGATATAAAGGAAATTATAAACCATATGTTTACAATCTCTTTTAATTAAAAGTAAAGAAACTGAATCAGGGAAGAAAGGACTCTAGTAAAGTATTATACAGTCAGATAATAGCAGAGCCAGATTAGAACCAGTGACCTTTACTTGAGCCAAACTATCTTCTTGAATAATAAGAGTTAAATGTTTGGATTATGTATATTAAAGCATGAGGAATAATTAAGATATAAATATTTATTTCTCAAATTGAGAAGATATTATATTTTTTGTTTGATTAAACTGATAACTCTTTCAAGGATACAGGTAATGGCATTTTACTCTGTTTCTTCATCTTTCTTTAATAATGCTTTTGGAAATACAATTCTTTTGGAATATAGTGACCTGTTACTAAGCATGTATGTATGTATGTATGTATGTATGTATTATTTTGAAATTTTATTTATTTATTTTTAGAGAGGGAAAGAGCATGAGGAGGAGAGGAACAGAGAGAGAGAGAATGAGAATCCCAAGCAGACTCCATGCTGTCGTCACAGAGCCCGTCTCAGGGCTCGAACTCATAATCAGTGAGATCATGACCTGAGCTGAAACCAAGAGTCAGATGCTTAACCAACTGAGCCACGCATGTGCCCTAAAACATGTTTTAAATGAATCTTCATCTAATGGGAATCATAATTTGGAGTGGAAAGCTAACAGTACTATTTAGAAGAACATTCTGTCCCTAATTGGCCTCTGACAAAGGCAAAATGGATCCACTTGATCATTCAGTGACTAAAAACCAACTATAGAGACAATTCAGAATATGATGTATAGTGAGTACTGTCTTCAGGTTATGAAAGAAAATGTCCTGCCTTTATTTTGTATATTACAGGATGAGAATAAGTTAGACAGGGGAAGTGGGAATCTCTGAATGTATGTCCTGAATTCCTCTTTCTGGCTAAAATTACAGAGATGGAAAGCATGATGTTTAATTAGGTTGAAGAAAAACAAGCTGTTCTTTTTTTTTTAAGTTTATTTATTTATAATGAGAGAGACAGTGTGAATGGGTGAGGGGTAGAGAGAGGGAGACAGAAAGTCCCAAGCAGGCTCCATGCTACCAGTGCAGAACCTAATGTGGGGTTTGAACCCATGAAACCATGAGATCATGACCTGAGCCAAAACCAAGAGTTGGATGCTTAAACGACTGAGCCACCCAAGCACCATGAGAAACAAGCCATTCTTAAATGATCTATCTATCATCTATCTACCACATCTGTGGTTTGGTGACCTGAAAATAGGCCACATGGAAAGGTGCCGCATACCAATGTCAGTGTAAATAACACAACAGTAATAGAGGAAAGTGTCTATAGAAGATCAATAGGTATGTTTCTGCATACCTTTCTGAATGCTGTATTCAAGGGATCGACAGACAGTCACATGCCCAGGTGAGAAAACAGGTAGGTAATGAGAGAGCAAACAGGCCAGCAAAGGGTTATCATGGTCACAGTCAACAGACCACATTATTCACTGATTCACAATTGAAAGTAAATGTTGAGGATGAGAGTCTGCAGATGAGAGAGTCGGCAGATGTCACAATGACCTATCCCTAGTCCAGAGAGGAAAAAGATGCCAGACAAGATCTGCAAGACAATGTGAACACCAGATGCTCCTTCCTTTGCTGCTGCTACAGAAATGCTTACACCCACACCCAATTCTTTATCAACCCAATGTAGAATTGGGTAGAAATGGGGGCATTGAAAATTTACCCCAAGGAGAATCTCTAACCTACAAGAGACTTACTTGTATTTAATTTAAAGAATCCTATTTTTTATTTAAAAAAAATCATGTCATGTACTCCTCAATGAAGTATAACTCATGAAAAATATCTAAATAAAAATAAAGTTAATGATAAGATAAAACAATAATAATAATAAATGTGGAAAATACAAAAATGCTTTGAATTTAGAACAGTTAACTTAGAGTGACTTGAGAGGATACTAAATCCATAAAACAAGATTGCTATAATAAAAATCAAACAATCTTGGAAAATAAAAATAGGATGTAAAAATTTGAACAGATGGACTCAAAAGAAGAATTAATGCAACTGAAGAACAAATTATTATGTCTTGATGATTAAGCTAAAGGATTCTCACAGGAACTTTGGCAAAAGAACAAGTGGATTCTTCCCCTTTGGATACTAAGGCAGACTAAATATTCTGAAATTACCTTTCAGTATTATACATCAAGATGAAAAATAAATTTTAATAATAAAATAAATACATTGCTGGGGCACCTGGGTGGCTCAGTTGGTTGAGTGTCCAACTTCAGCTCAGGTCATGGTCTGGCAGTCTGTGAGTTGGAGCCCCACATCAGGTTCTACGCTGACAGCTCACTCTGGAGCCTGCTTCTGATTCTGTGTCTCCCTCTCTCTCTGCCCCTCCCCCGCTTGTGTGTGTGTGTGTGTGTGTGTGTGTGTGTGTGTGTGCGCGCGCGCGCTCTCTCTCTCTCTCTGTCAAAAATAAATAAACATAATTTTTTTAAATAAATACATTGCTGAGCTTAGAAGAAAAAAATAAGAGACTTCTTAGTGTAGGAGATAATAAAGAGTATTACAATAACACCGGAGTGGTTAAAAAATGAAGTTGGGGTTTCCCTGGACATTAGTGTCAACACAAGGTAATTAGAACCTTGGAAATTAATATCTGTGTGCTGGGAAACAGAAGAGGCCTTGACTTGATTCAAAGGGAGGGAGCTGGATTTGATATAAAAGCATAAGTCTGGAACACCCAAAGGAGCTAGTTCTTTAGAATAATTTGGAAACAACCAACACTTTATGTCCTAGTTTAACTTTCTCTAGAAGCCAATTCAGTCAAGGATTTCAAGAGATACCAAGAAAAAG
Source organism: Panthera pardus (assembly GCF_024362965.1). Taxonomy (NCBI): domain Eukaryota; kingdom Metazoa; phylum Chordata; class Mammalia; order Carnivora; family Felidae; genus Panthera; species Panthera pardus. The sequence continues at coordinate 46,368,192 of NW_026526666.1, read as the reverse complement.
ATGGATACCTGAGACAGAGAAGAAAGCAAGCAAATGAAAAGTAGATTATAAAGCAAGTTACCACTGTGGGTAGCTGGAGCCTTATCATACTGGTAAACTCTGTGAGGTAGAATATGCTGTAGAGTTAAACCATGTCTAGTGGGCTGAGGGTGAAGCAGATGATATGCACCAACTTTCATCATTGAGTTCTGCTTCCCATTATCATTGGTTGCCCAGGACTTCCGACCTGCTGAGATGCAGAGCATGCTCCAAAAGCCACAGAAAGTAGTCAGGCAAAGGCATGCATCAGCTTCTGGGTGGTACTGAGCTCCCCACGGATAAAGAAGATGAAGGAAGGCATAGACATGGGGAAAACTACCAGCTTCTGCTACACTGTAGGTACTGGAGAATAGCTTGCATAGGTGTAGAAATGTGCCAGAATGCTCAGAGAAGCATTGCTCATGGTAGTTAGCACACACAAAGAGCTGCATTCTCAAATCAATGAAAGAGAGATTTTACACAGTATCTAGTTTTATTAGTACTTCCAAGGATATGATAAGTCAGGAAATCAAGATGAAGGAGGTTGAGGTCTGAGACATTGATGGAGGCTCTTCAGGCCCTCCAATGACTTCTGGAAGATAAAACTATATAACATTACACAAAGGACTTAGGGTAGGTTGGTATCTGGTGGATAAAAGGCACACATGGTTTCACTTTTCAATTAGATATTACGTTAACTTTAATGGAAAAAAAACCTAGCAAACATCAGATAAAAAAATATCACATCTCTGGTGTTCATTAATCTTTATGAAATAATTGATTAATTTATGTAAATATACTCAATTAATTTGACTTGTGGTAAAATGGATCTTTTAACTCTTAAAAGATAAAGTCAGTATGAAAACATATATTTCAGTTTGGATCTTTAGTTTACTTCAAATATTGTGATTTGCATGTTTGCAAATATCCAAAATAGCTTATATTTATATAACCATTTTGAAACCATATAAATGATGGAAAATGAGTATTCTCTACTCAGCTTTTTTTTTCACCTATACATACTGCTTTTCTCCATCTAAAATATGGATAGATTGATTTGACCTAATTCTGGAATCTTCATATTGTAAAAATCTTCTTTCCTATATAGTCTCAAGGCCATTCAGTGGTATTGATCATTCTACCAATAGCATGAAATAATCAATGTTGTGGAGACTGTATGGTCCTGATTTTGGTTAACATTGATATTGGCTTTATTGCTTCTCTATTTCCTAGGGAATATTTTCTGAAAATTTTTCAGCAAGAACTGGTGAAAAAATTTGACTTTACTATCTTTTATATGTAGCAAAATGTTACTCAAATTTTACTGAATATCCTGTAATAAAAAAAATGAAGACTAGAAAAGATAAACTAAGCTTTTTTACTTTTTTATTTTTTTATTCCTTCTTGTTTCCAAATCTAGGAGACAGCAGCCCAGTTCCTCTCTGCTTCATTGCACATTGTGTTTAGTTCCTGTTGGTTTCATCAGACTTGTTTCAGTTTCTTTCATGACTTTTTGACACAGAACATTAGAGTAATCTATACCTGGTGAACACCCTTCAGAGCAGAGCCATTTCTGTTGAACGAAGCACCGTATAAAGAAAAAAGATTCCAAAGCTGAGCTGAAAGTGCAAGGGGGTGGGCTGGGGGTGGGGGTCATTTCTGGAACTCTCCATTAGTAAAGTCTCCCTCTCAACAACCCTGGAAATCATTTTGAGAGGGACTTGCCTAGAGATTCCGTATCTCCTCCTTAGGTGTCCTATCTGAAATTTGATGCCTTTTTCTCTTTCTTTCTTTCTTTCTTTGGGCCCTTTTCCTAGCTCTCAAAATTTGGTGATATTCTTTTTTTTTTTTTTTTTTCCTTCCAGACCATTCTGTTAACTTGATTAGGCTTGAGGCCACTCATTCTCATATTTGCATATACATCAGAAATGCCTGCATTTTGCTTTGGAAATAATAGTATGATGTCCTCAATCATAAGAGGACACTGAAAATTACTTTTTGTAAATTTAGAATATTTCCCAGTGCAGCAATTTTCTGAATGAAGTAATCTCCATTTTTTAAATAAGCACGTTTAGTAAGGAAAACTGTACTCTTCTAGCCTCTTAATAGAGTTATTTATACCCCTTAACTATTTCTGTTGTTTCCTAAAAAACTGAAGACTTTCATTTGTTTTAGTTTCTTTCAGCTGCAATCTATCCTACAGGTTGCCAGAATATTAAAGTTATAGAATGTCTGTGGATATCCTTGTATCTAAACATACCAAATATGTTCTTAAATCTAGTGCAACACGAAAGTCAAATAACCCATGGTTTATATTTTTCTAAAAGTTTAAAAATATCAGAAAACATCATTCCTCAACTGCCCTATAGTATACTCAGTTGTATAATAATGGTTCTTAAATGAGTATAATATTGCAGTATATTTTTCATTTTCCCTGGTATAGTTGAGTTCCTTAGTAAGCTACATATTCAACGCTTAGCAACACATAAAATAGAGTAACCTGTTTCCTTCAATATGATTTCCAATTATAACTCGGAATATTCTTTGGAATCATTATATTCTATAATCCTGCCAATTTGCATTATTTACAGTTTTACTTTCCCTTTGGAAGACACAATTCTTTACAAATTCACACTTCATTTTTTGTTTGTAGAAAACAACCATACTGCCAGTAGTATTTTCTGAATTCCTTCTGTAAACTGCTACCTAAATATTGGCGTGGCCAAATGTGCATGGCTTTGGGCAAAGTCATGAAGCATAATATATAGCCTGGTGCAAAGACACATTAAAATTGTTGTATTTATATTGTATTTACACATGTTAAGTGATAAATTGGCTTTTTATTGGAAAACACTACTCTGATTCTTATATATGAATTCTGATAAATTCTGAATATCTATAGTATTTTGATATGAATAGAGATAATAGAAATATTAGATTTAATTTACCAAGAACAATCCAATTAATAAAACTGTCTGAATTGTAATTATAATTTATATCGTATAATATCATAACTAAATGGGCCTAAATATGCCATTGAACATTGCATATGTTAAAATCTTTCTTTTTCATTGAAAATTGTTAGAATCCAGCCATGTTGACTTAATGAGTACTAAACAGCATTATTAACTTAGTATTGACACATATACCAATTCCTCTAGTTTAAGTTAAAATTTAATTAACATTATAATTGACTGGAAAGAAAAATTCAAAAGCTGTTGACAAACAATATATTTTAATGTTACTCTCAAATTGTAGCCATAACCCTTTCTGTTTTTATTAATTCAATATCATGTCTCTAAAAATAACCAAATGGAGATGAGATAAATGCTTAATAAATGTACTTAAACAAAATCCGTATAAAATTTGGAATAGGGGACATAGTGTGAAAATTAGAGAAAGCAATATTTTCTTTCATACATTTGAAAGCTAATGTCACTTGTATTTATGTGTTTATTAATACATGTATAACTGTACTTACTGAAAAATCTTAAAGAACCATTTGCAAGGATTAATTTTAAAAGTGAAACACTGTGTCACAGTATATACCTTTCATAGGAACATTGAAAAATCTGCATGCTATCTATCAGTACATATCAGCTAGCAAGATTTCTAGTGTACCAATGAAAAACTTTCTCTCCATTCCCTCTCTCTATTCCTCTTTTTCTTCATTATCCTTTTCATTTCTTTTCTCTCAACCCTGGATAAGAAGCTCTCTCTCTTTTCCTGTCTCTCCCTCTCTGTCTCCCTGGCTCCTTCTGGATTTGCACGTGCGTAAACATTTGCGTTTGTGTGTTTGTGCGTTTGTGTGTTTGTGCGCACACACACACACACACACACACAGGGATTAAATGCAGTTTTGAAGCAACACACTGCTTGCCTTTAAACACTAGTTCTGGTTATTGCTAGACTTATGATATTGGGAAAATTATTTAATAACTATTTATCAGATTTCTTCTCTTTAAAGAAGAGATGACTATAAAAACCTACCTCAAATGATTGTAATAACACTTGAATGACTTAATGTATGTAAAACACTTAGATCAGTGTCTGGAACACTTCAAGGTCCATAATAAAGTTTTTTCCCCATCACGAACACATTTTGACTTGAATAAAAATAATATTGGATAATATTAACACATATTCTAGGTCAACCATTGAAGTTTTGCATGAGATGTAGCGCATTAGTGGGTACCTAGGACCTTTGTTGAAAACCAAGTTAGTATATTGTAGCTTTGTGTTTAGTGAATTTATAAATATTGTAGCTGGTTGCCTTTTAAAGTACATAATCAAAACTAAAATAATGATATATTTTAACTTGTAAAAAGATATGTAAGTACACAATGATGATTATATTTTGGATTATGTTTTTTTAATTTTATTTATTTATTTATTTTTTGTTTATTTTTGAGAGAGAGAGAGAGAGAGAGACAGAGTGTGAGCAGGGGAGGGGCAGAGAGAGAGGGAGACACAGAATCCGAAGCAGGCTCCAGGCTCTGAGCTATCAGCACGGAGCCCGACCCAGGGCTCTAACTCAGGAACCATGAGATCATGACCTAAGCTGAAGTCGGACGCCTAACAGACTGAGCCACCCAGGTGCCCCTGGATTGTGTTATCTTAATATATGGAGGACTCACAGTGGCTATTAAAACAGTGATTGCTTTATCAGCATGCTGGATTTATTGTCAAGGATAGCTACCAGTCCCTGGATTCAGTTTTTGTTTGTTTGCTTTACAATTGTAAGTTTCTAAGACAGCATGGATTCTCACCAATTTATTTTTTTAAATAATTATTCTATGGAATTATAAAACAAAGCACTATAGTATATCTTTTAAGATTGGTAGGCTAGGTTTGATTGTAGCAGATAGTATTGTAATTTCTTTCCAGGACATAATGACTCTTACTCTGAGAATCTACCATTGGTTGTTTGTAATTTCTACCCCCAACTTTCTGGTATGTGATTGTAAGAAGTCAGATGCCTGATCCAAGTTTGGACTATTAAACTAATTTTTCTAGGATATTGAATCTGGGCTAAGTTGTAGTCTTTTTAGTAGCCGAAACTAAACTGATGTAAATTTAAGAGCTGAGGGGCAAGTATGTGCATAAGAAATAAACTGCTGAGGGGTGCCTGGGTGGCTCGGGTCATAATCTGGTGGTTCATGAGGTGGAGCCTGAGCCCCTCATTGGGTTTTGTGCTAACAGCTCAGATCCTGGAGTCTGCTTCAGATTCTGTGCCTCCCTCTTTCTCTGCCCTTTTCCCACTCATGATCTCTCTCTCTCTCTCTCTCTCTCTCTCTCGAAAAATGAATAAACATTATTTTTTAAAAAGAAAAAGAAGCTGCTGAAAGTCAGCTTACAGAGAGAAAAGAATCAAGCAAATAAGCACAGAGAAGTACAAAGGAAAGATGATCATGCATGCTGAAGTAGAGAAATAGTGAGGTGACAACACGTAGTAGATTCCTTGTGGCTTTTAGTCCCTGATCCAAACATTGATGAGTCCTGGTCATTCTGCTTTGCTTGGGTTACTGTCAGATACTAGTTTGCTTCTAACATCATCTACAGTTTTATTTAAGCTTGCCGATTGCAAGGACAGTTATAACTAATACCCTGGTAAACTGAATTTATTATAATAATTATCTTCAAATTTGTATATATTTTTTCTCATTTGAAATAATAGAAATTAAAATTCAATATATATATGATGATTATGAAAATATGTTAGTCATATATATTTATGTAAATCTAGGAATCCATAAATGTAATATTGAATAATACTTAATGAACACTTAACTATAATTTAGACTTTGTTCTTAACACATTTCATTGCGTTAACACATTTAGTTCTCAATAACACTATGAGGTGGATATTATTATTACTACTATTGTATAGATGAGGAAATTATTGTGGTAACCAGGTCAGTCAGCTGGTAATGGGCGCAGCTTGAGTTTGAACCCCAAAAATCACATTGGGGAACCCATTTCATAACCACAGTTCATTGTGTTCAGATTTCTATTATCTGTCCACTGGATAAAGTTAGTTTATTATATTGTTTAAATCATATTGTTTAAATCATATTTTTCAAATTTTTCAAATTTTTGTAGTTAGGTTAATTTTTATCATTTGCCAAATATAATTATAGATTGTCAACTTTTCCTTGTAATTATGTCAAATAAGTATAGAGATGATAGGTAGATGATAGATAGATGATAGATAGATAGATACCTACCATATAATTAGGTGTGTATAGTTTGAGGATTGATATGACTTCTTAGAAAATAGTAACACATCTATCCATATTTAATCTGATTTCTTTTTTTCACATGTATCTGGGATTCCATTCTTTTCTTTTGAATTTATCGTTTTTCTTAATAAAGCATTTTAAATAATTCTTTTAGTGAGGATTTGTGAATTAGGAATCAATAAGTTATAAAGTTAGTCAGTGTACTTTTGTATTTGAATGATGCATATATGTAGTATATATGTTTTAGTTCACTTGGTTCTAACCAAACCATAGTAGACTGGTGTTTTAAACAGCAAACATTTATTTTCACAGTCTGGGGACGGGGACATCCAAAATAAAGATGCCAGTAGATACAATTTCTGGGGAGAGCCAACTTCCTCATTTGTAATTATCTACTCTTTGTATCTGCACATAGCAGAGAACAGAGAGGGAAAGGGAGTAACCTATCTGATATCTCCCTTCTTATAAGGGTACAAAGGTCATCATGAGGTCTCCACACCCATAAATTAATTACCTCCCGGGGACCTTCTCTCCTAATATCAGCCCATTGGGTGCTAGGGTTTCCACAAATTAATTTTGGGGGAACACAAACCTGCAGTTCATAACTATATAGGCCAGAACTATGAAACTATATACATTTAGTAATAACTCTACAAATAACTGTATAACAAATATACAGTATGGACTGAACATATAAATATATAAAATAAATAAATGTAATGAATTAACATTATAAATATAAATATATACATATTTTGTTTTTCTGGAATATGTACTTTCTCCAAGATATCTCTGTGTTCATTAGCCTTCATCCCATTTTTGATTTGTAATGCTTCCTGAATCTGAAGATTGAAATCTTTTATCAATTCTGAAAACTTCTTAGTAATTCTTATTTGAAATATTATTATCCCATGTCTTCTTTCATCTTTTAACTCCTATTAAAATGACTTTGGCAATTCTTATACTATTCCCTATGTTTCTTGAGCCCATTTGATAATATAAATATCTTCGTGACACGTACTGGATCATTCCCCATAACTGTTTTGCACATCACTTACTTGATCTTTATTGTGCCTAGTATACCTCTTTTCCCATTCATTAAATATTTTATTTCAGCATTTTTTTCATTGTGAGAAGTCCTATTGCTTTCTAAATTTGCCTTTTTCTTGTATCAGACTATCCTCATCATTTATTTTTTTGTCACTTTATTTATTTTAAGCTTAATTAATTTAAGAGTACCTTTCATAACGTTCTACTATTCCATGTTCAGGAGCACTGAGTATCTCATTTCTTCTATTAACTGAGTCTTCTTCATGGTTGTTTTTATACAAGTTGTAGTTTCCTTTAACTGTAAGCAGAGATAGTCTCTTCTATGTGAGTCCTATCTGTCCTATATTGTGAAAGTGCTTCCATATTGCATCAATTAAAACCCAGGTTTTAATAGCTCTAGATTTTTATTATATAATTTTATAGCTTATGGATTCCATATAGTTCAGGCACTTTAAATTTCTTTGTGTGAACAAGAATTGGATTTTGTTTTTACATATATTTTTGTTCTCTACTCAAATACATGGTAAAGGTTAAGATTTCCGGCTGCCTCTGTAGGCCAAGGGGTTGGGTTTATTTTCTTCCTAAGCTATTAAAAGGGTCAAGAAATAATGCTGCTGATGCTGGCTGCCATGCCTCTTGTCTAAACATCTCTTAGCCCATAACCCTCTAGGGTAAACCTGATTTGAATCTAGTTTGGGATAACAAAGTATCAGATTTCCCTTGCATTGTTTTAATTTATTTATGAGTTTCTAGCATGCTATGTTCCTTTTTTTCCCTCACAATTTTACCAATTAATTTAGAAATATGTTCTACATATTTCATCCAGAATTTCTAAAGCTTAGAAAGAGCATTCCATCCTTTTCAGCTCAATTCATCATCTTCTACCAAAAATCTTATGTATTTTCCCTTGAAATTATTATTGATTTTAATGTATTTTTAACTGACCACTGAATTTTCTTTTTTTTTAAATTTTTTTTTTCCAACGTTTTTTATTTATTTTTGGGACAGAGAGAGACAGAGCATGAACGGGGGAGGGGCAGAGAGAGAGGGAGACACAGAATCGGAAATAGGCTCCAGGCTCCGAGCCATCAGCCCAGAGCCTGACGCGGGGCTCGAACTCACGGACCGCGAGATCGTGACCTGGCTGAAGTCGGACGCTTAACCGACTGCGCCACCCAGGCGCCCCTGAATTTTCTAATTAAGTCTGAAATGTTATGAATTACTTCTCTATAATTTTCCATAAAGTCCGTAAAGGCTTCTCTTACTAATGATAATAATTTGTTTTCTTACCATAATGCTTCCCATTCTAATATTATATTTCAACTCAAAGAGGAATGGAAGTTAAAAATTATGATCACAGCAGACAGTCTTTCCTTTTTCTTGGTAGAGGGAATTTCATTATTTTGTTATTAATCTCTAATGATAGACCTTTAAGATAAATGCCTGATTATATTAAAATGCCTTTTATCTTATATTGCTCTGAGAACTTTTTTCTTTATTAGATATTCCCACTTTTTCTTTTATAATTTTTTTAACGTTTATTTATTTTTGAGACAGAGAGAGACAGAGCATGAACAGGGGAGGGGCAGAGAGAGAGAGGGAGACACAGAATCTGAAACAGGCTCCAGGCTCTGAGCTGTCAGCACAGAGCCTGACGCAGGGCTTGAACTCATGGACCGTGAGATCATGACCTGAGCTGAAGTCGGATGCTTAACCGACTGAGCCACCCAGGTGCCCCTTTTTATAATTTTTTTAAGATTGTTTATTTTTCAGAGAGAGACAGAGAGAGTGAGTGGGGGAGGGGCAGAGACAGAAGGAGGGAGAGAATCTCAAGCAGGCTCCACACTGTCAGCACAGAGCCTGATGTGGGGCTCAGAGTCACAAACCATGAGATCATGATCTGAGCCAAAACCAAGAGTCAGGCACTTAACTGAATGAGCCATCGAGACGTCCCAGATATTCCCACTTTTTCAATCCATTTCTCACAATGATAGCCATAACCCTATGTAGTTCTTCGCCTTTTAGGTATTAATATGTTGAAATATATTAATGTATTTTTCTATTATCAGTCAGTGTATTTATGGAATAAGTTCTACTTGGCCAATACATAGCCATTATTTAATTAATAATATGATCCATTTACTAGTACTTAAATTGACATTTAACATCTCTATTATTGTTGATTTGTTTCTATATGGATGCATATGTGCATATATATGTATACATACACATTTTTATATACATACATACACACATATATATTTGTTTGGGATTGATGAGTTTTAATATAAATGCATCATGGCTTAAATATCAATTTGTAGTATATAAAAGTTGAACTAATTTATAGAAGACATATCCAAAATAGGTGAAATTATATAACTGAAAGCAACTACTTTTTAAAGTCTTTTAATATTTTACCATAAAAGGTACTTAGTAAAGATCACTGAGCGGTTCACTAACTTCTGGGAGAACAAGAGTAAGTGTTTTGACTGAAAAGTAGGAACAATTTTCAAAATCATACAGTGGACTTGTTTCAGTTAGGAAATCTCCACTACTTCCTATAAACATTGGGTTCTTTTAACTTCACCACCACCTACAATGTAGCTCTGGACAATGAATTTTGACACGACTCCTTTTTCTCTAAAGTTTCCAGGACCCTATCTTCCTATAACTGAAGTGGCCAGCAGAGGGCGGTCTTCCTATGCCCAGGAACAATGCCCAGTAAACAACTCCCAATTCCAGGCTGGTAGGAAGATCTGATTGGTGGAACTTATTTCAGTGTCTGAGCCCTTGAATAAAGAAAGAATGAGGAGATTCTCATAACCAAATTGTGTGAATCAAATGTAACGATAAAATTTTATGACAACAGGATATGATTCATATATCCTTGTTTGCTGTTTTTTTGGTCCCCTCCCCCACTTGTGTGGGAGGCATTAGTTGTAATGTCAGCTTCAACATCTTACATTTGTTTTGTGGACCCTCTATCTGAAAGAACACCAGATAATGCGTTTTCTTCACTGTGACATTGAACCAAGGTCTACCATAGTCATACAGAAATTAAAGTCATTTTTGTAAAATCATTTCTGTATAAATTTTGACAATGTAGACTTCCTCTGAATGATGTTACCCAAACCAGAGATCATTTGCTTTCTACCATTTAACAAAATCCTTAGATGTCAATGATTATCTGTAACCTTAAAAAAAGGGAGGGGTGGATATTTCTCACTTTTTTAGTGAAAGGTATGCTTTTTCTTCCTTAAGATAAATAATGTACAAAAGGTTTCAGTTACTAAAAGCTAAGAGGAAGGACACATTCCTTATTTTAACTAACTACGTATACAAGTTATTTGGACCAATGGAGTGATTACCACGTGTGACTTTATCATCCTTCTGATAAAAAGAACCCATTTCCTCTTAAGTACAGGAATTGACAAACATTGTACACAGGGAAGATTACAGAAGTCATATACCTAGTCCCAGACATTGGTTTAGGGATGGGCATGCATGTCCCCCAATGTTGTTATCTAAAAGGTAGGCTCAGGAAGTTGCCCTTTCATTGTTGTTCCTGATGCTGTAAAGAAATGGGCCTATAATAAGCCTTGTTTCCAGGATAAGCGATAGAGAATGCTGCTGACACCCAGAGAGAAGAGGAGATAAAGGGCAGAGAGTCTGAGAACCCAAGTTCAGGGTTATACTCTTAGTCCCATAGAGCTATACTGGTTCCAATTATATGAAGCCAAAAAATTTGTGCTGGTATCGGTTTGTTTTGGTTTTTAGTTTTGTTTTTCCCCCCAATTTGGCACACTGTAGAACTTATGACAAAACTTGTCTTTTTTATTGTCACCCAGTTCTTCGGTTTTCTCGAACTGATTTTGAAAATGAATATGACATTTTCCTTATCATTAGACTTGCAATTGTATTGCTATTGTTTTAAAAAATTCCTATACTTCAGAACTCCGATCAATTTTGAGATATTTTTTCTAAATGGTGAGTGTTAAGGCTTTTTTTCTCTCTCTCTTTTTTTTCTGGTTTATTATCATTTTTTTCCTGAATAGATAAATCCAACTATTCAAGCACCATTTTTCTTTAAGTCTATCCTTTCCTTTCCACTGAACTATGTTGTACCTACATTGAAAGCAAATTGACCGTATATGTATGGGTTTATTTTAAGGTTTTCTGGTCTGTGTTGTTGATCTATATCTGTCCTTATCCCAATTATCACATGTCCTGATAACGTAAGGATTATGGTGAGACTCAAATTCTATGACTATTTTGTTTGCTTCTAACAATCAGTTCTTGATTGATATATAAATTTAATGTTTTAATTTATTGAAGATTTCCTCCCTCTATCACTACTTTTATCCTTCATCATTTTCTTAGACATCATTTTTTCTTTTCCAGCTTCTTAAGTCAAATGGTTTAACCTATTTTTTGATGATTTTAAATAACTAAAGCATTACATTTATGGATTTTCCCAGTCTGTTTTTTATCTTCTCAAAAAGATGTTTTATTAGTTAGTTGTTCATCAAATAGTAATAGTTTCTGTATTTTACTCTATATCTTCATTGATTTATGTTTATTCTCATAATCTTACAGATGTCATCCCAAACCTTGAGTTTTTAATTTTGTTACATCTTACATTGAAGAATGACATTTGCTATTCTTTGACACATATGGTTGTAAGTGACCCATTTTCATTAATATCTCTACACAGAACTTTATGTTATTTCCTGAAAATATTAGTTAAAGGCTATACATATGTAAAAAATTAAATTGATCCATAAGAGTGTTAACCTTTACCCAGCCCTGAGATATCAGAACATGACTTGTAATGGTCAAAGAAAAATCAACATTTACAGTTTAGAAAAATGGCATTAGAATTGTTTACAACAGCCCATAAAACAGAAAGGGAAGTGCTCTACAAAATTTCATCAATTTTTAATATTGAAGTACATCTTCAGAGGTTAAAAACAACTGTCTTGTATATATCACATGGCTTGTGCAATTTCAAATGCGCCCAAGGACTCTAATATACAGTAATAAATCAATCAGAGAGAAGACATCTGAATTTTGATTTGTAGAAGAGATTTATGAACTTTTTCTGCTTTGTAAGGAGAACATACTGTCATCTAAAAGAACATTTTTGCATATGACTGATGAATATCCATGCATGCCTACAGCAAGGGAAATTTAATTAGAAGAGATTCTAATTTTAATTGAAGAACAACATTGTTTGCTTTTGATTAGAACACACTTTCACAAAGAATTTCACAAAATTCTTTTATTTTTTCTCTAGAAACTGTATTTGAGTAACTTTAATAAAAGTCGGGAAATATTCCTTTAGGACAGGTGAAAGTACACCTGTGGAGGCCCTTAATGTAAATAAGACAAAGACTCATTGTCTATAAGATTTACTACAGATTAACCTCACATTCATTTCAGATTCCTTGCATTTACCCATGCTCATAGTTTAACTTCAATTTAATAATCCATCTTCGGTCAATATTTTCCCAATATGTGAGTAGCTCTTATTTTTCTAGCTCAAGAATATAAATATGGACATTCACTCTTCAAGCCCTCTCCTATGGACTGGAGTCTGGTATTTTGCCCAGGCACTTTTGGCTTTTTAGCTTCTAACCAATTCTTGAATCTATCTTTCAGTATAAGAATTATTACTGTTCTGGGGTGTCTGGGTGGCTCAGTCGATTAAGTGTCCAATTTTGGCTTATCATGATCTAACGGTTTGTGGGTTCATGCCCCACTTCGGGCTCTGAGCTGTCAGCCCCACTTCAGATTCTGTGACTTTCTCTCTCTGCTTCTCCCCCTGCTCATGCTCATGCTCATGCTCATGCTCTGTCTCTGTCTCTCTCTCTCTCAAAAATAAGTAAACATTAAAAACAAATTTAAAAAAAGAATTATTACTGTTGTTTTATGCATAATATCATATCACCTTTGCCTGGTGGCAGAAGATTGAATTGACTGGAACTTCAGAGAATTTTCTGTGATGAGATTGTTTTAGATTTTGTGGTGAATTGTTGCTACATGGATGTATCAAGTATTAAGATCATAAATCCTAAACAGGCATACCTCGAAGATATTGTGGGCTCAGTTCTAACCACCACAATAGAGAAAATGTTGCAACTAAACATATCAGATGAACTTTTTTGTTTCCCAGTCCATATCAAAGTTATGTTTATATTATACTGCAGTCTATTAAATGTGTAATTGCATTATGTCTAAGAAAACAATGCACATACCTGAATTTAAAAATACTTTCTTGTTAAAAAATGCTAAGTACCACTCACCTTTAAATGACTGATACATAATCTTTTTGTTGGTAGAGGGTCTTATTTCAATTTTGATGGCTGATGTCTGGTCAGGGTATGGTTGTTAAAGGTTGGGGTGGCTATGTCAATTTCTTGAACACGACGGCAATGGAATTTGCTGCATTGATTGACTCTTCCTTTCACAAATGGTTTATGTGTATAATGGGATGTTGTGTGATAGTCTTTTACTCTTGGTACAATATCTTTTTAAATTAGATTCACCTTCTCGAAGCTTGCTGCTGCTTTATTAACTCACTTTATATAATATTGTAAATTCTTGGTTGTCATTTCAACAACTTTTACAGCATCTTCACCAGGAGTAGATTCCATCTCAAAAAACAACTTCTTTGCTCATCTATAAGAATCAATCTTTCAGTATAAGAAAGTGTATAAGTATAAGGTTAGGGTGCCCCTAACCCAAGGGGCACCTTGGTGGCTCAGTCAGTTGAACATCCAACTTTGGCTCAGGTCACGGTCTCGTCACTTGTGGGTTTGGGTTCCATGTTGGGCTCTGTGCTGACAGCTCAGAGCCTGGAGCCTGTTTCAGATTCTGTGTGTGTACCTCTCTCTGCCCCTCCCCCACTCATTCTCTCTCTCTCCTCTCTCTCTCTCTCTCTTTCTCTTTCTCTCTCAAAAATAAACAAACATTAAAAAAAATTAAAGAAGCAATTCCTCATCTCTTCAAGTTTTATCATAAGATTGCAACAATTCAATCATATATTCAGACTTCACTTCTAATTCTAGTTCTTTGGCTATTTCCATCACATCTGCAGCTTCTTCCTCCACTGAAGTCTTGAACATTTCAAAGTCAACCATTAGGGTTGTAATCAATTTCTTTAAAACTCCTGTTAATGTTGATATTTTGACCTCTTCCCATGAATCACAAATGTTCTTAATGACTTCTAGAATGATGAATCCTTTCCAGAAGGTTTTCAATTGTCTTTGCTTAGATCCATCAAAGGAATAACTATCTATGGCAGGTAAACCCTTACAAAATGTATTTCTTAAAAAATAAGACTTGATATTTGAAATTACCCTTGATCCATAGGTTACAGAATAGATATTGTGTTAGTAGTCATGAAAACAACATTAATCTCATTGTACATCTCCATCAAAGCTCTTAAGTGGCCAGATGTAATGAGCAGTAATATTTGGAAAGGAATCTTTTTTTTTTGTTTTTTCTGAACAACAGATCTCAACAGTGAGCTTAAAATATTCAGTAAATCATGCTGTAAACAGATGTGCTGTCATCTAGGCTTTGTTCTTCCATTTATAGAGCAGAAGCAGAGTACATTTAGCATAATTTTTACGGGGCTGGGTTTTTGGGAAAGGTCAGTGAGCATTGGCTTCAACTTAAAGTGACCAGCTGCATTAGTGGTTAACAAGAGAGCCAGTCTATCATTTAAAGACTTGAAGCCAGACATTGATTTCTCTCTAGCTGTGAAAGTTGTAGATGGTATGTTCCTCTAATATAAGACTGTTTCATCTGCATTGGAAATCTGTTGGTTAGTGTTGCTGCCTTCTTTAGTTATCCTAGCTAGATATTGAATTAGTTGCTACATTTCTACATCACCTTATACTTTTATGTTATAGATATAGCTTCTTTCCTTAAACCTTAGAAAGCAATGTCTTGCAGCTTCATACTTTCTCTTTCCTGCTTCCTCACTTCTCTTAGACTTCATAAAATTGTAGAGAGTTAGAGCCTTGCTCTGGATTAGGTTTTGGCTTAAGGGAATATTGTAGCTGGTTTGATCTTCTATCCAGACCACTAAAACTTTTTCTATGTCAGCATTAAGTCTTTTTTGCTTTCTTATCATTAGTGTGTTCACTGGAGTAATACTTTTAATTTCCTTCAAGATCCTTTCCTTTGCATTCATAAGCTGGCTAACTGGTGCAAGAGGCCTAGCTTTAGGGCTATCTCGGCTTCTGACATGCCTTCTTCACTGAGTTTAATCATTTTTAGCTTCTGATTTACAGTGGCTTTCACAGGCCATAGTATGGTTATTAACTGATCTGATTTCTGTATTGTTGTATCTCAGGGCATAGGGAAGCCCGAGGAGAGGAAGAGAGATAGGGGAATGGCCAGTCAGTGGAGAAGTCAGAACACATATAACATTTATTGATTAAATTTGTTGCTTTATCTGGGTGTGGTTCATGAAATCCCAAAGCGATCATAAGAGTAACATCAAAGATCACTGATTACAAATCAATATAACACAGAAAAAATGAAAAAGCTTGAACTATTGTGAGATTTACCAAAATGTGACACAGAGACAATTTGAAGAGAGCAAATGCTATTAGAAAAATTCCAAGTCTTGCTTGACTCAGGGTTGCCAAAAACTTTCAGTTTGTAAGAAACAGTGTTTGCAAAGATCAAATCAAGGTATGCTTGTATTTAAGAAATGAGCATTTTATTTTACATAAATTAGGCCTCAAGTTTTAAAAGGAACAGGAGGAATAAAGTTGATGTCAAAAAATATATACTTTACTTTTGAGGAAGTTTCTCTTGATGGTAGCAGATAAATAGTAATTGATTAGTTGTATGAAGTTACACGTTACATTTTTTGTAATTATATTTTAAGGTGGGAGAAATAACAGCAATTTTTTTGCTAATAAAAACTATCAGTGGAGAAATAGATAATGAATAGGCAAAATGATAGGCAAAAATAAAGTGACAGCACCTATGGGCAAACAAGAGTAGATGGGGCCCAGTATACCCAGGATGGAATGGCCTCAAATAGAGAAAGAAGTCGTGTGTCTATAATAATGCAAGAGAAAGTATAAATGCAGAAGGATAAATTGCATTGGTAGGAATTTACCAAAGCTATTTTCTGACTGTTTTCATTTTATCATTCAAATAGGGAAGTAGGATTAGAGGACAGAGGAGAAAGAAAAGAGAGGACAAACTGAATTTGTTTCCAAGGTAATGCTGGCTGGATTTAGTATTGGGTGAAAGAAAATTCAATGATGATCTAATTTAGTATTTTTAATAACTGCTGTGTTTTATCTATTTGTTGATACTATGGGAGGCAGATCAGAAATTCCAAGAATCTTAGTGACTTTCTTAGAATTGTTGCTCCATGTAGTCATTCTAACTAAAATCATGGTCATTGGAAGAATAGTTTTTATGGAATCTTCTTTTTCTTCTCCTCCTCCTCCTCCTCCTCCCCCTCCCCCTCCCTCCCCTCCTCCTCCTCCTCCTCCTCCTCCTCCTCCTCCTTCTTCTTCTTCTTCTTCTTCTTCTTCTTCTTCTTCTTCTTCTTCTTGTGGGCTCTAAATATGAACTAGTAATGTATGAACCTGGATTATAATATGTAAATGATTTGCCTGTGAAAGTTACTAGGCAAGAGATTTAATACATTCTAATATAGAAAAAGAAAACAAAATGGTTTCCTCCTGGGAAATTTTACTCATTGTAAACCTAGCTGAGATATTGCTTTTTTTCTAGGCATACTTTCTGTCACTCTTTCTCCACCCAGAATTATAATCTCTGTTATCAGTATTCTACTACTTGAGGAATATCACTATCATGACACTTATCACATTATACTATAGTTTTTTCTTCCTACGGAAATATTCCTAAGTAGTTTATAAAGAAGTGACAATTTCTAATTCATCTTTGTATCCAGAGTATCTACAGTAAGGACATGGAATTAAAGCAATGAAAGTATTGCAAGGAATTGAATCCTGTGTCCTCTGCTACATATAAACTCCCTTCTGGAATGACTAATGGACATAGATTTATCCTCTTTCAAACATTTTTTTCCCAAAAGTAATAACTCAGCATCAGACTAACAAAAACACCACCACCAACAACAAAAAAACATTTTGGCATTCAGAATACCAGTAGACTTCCACTGTGTCCAAATCCAGGAAAATATTTTCTGCCTATTAATTTTACAATGAATGGAAATCTTGTTTTCCAGAGAAAGATAGTCAGAACTCAGACACTAGTAAGATACTTTAGTGGTTAAAATATATACAATATTGTAACACCTGATATGAATTTAGAATGCCATCAGGAGACCAAAACCTCTTTTGGACTTTCAAATATTATTTCATATCAGTGAAGACGATAAGTTCATTCCATCTCAGGTGGCACTATACAAATAATAATATTTCTTATTCAAAACATTGCACTTCCTGTAAAAATTGCCACACATCCAGAGCTTTCCTAATAAAAGCTGTGTCTCTTCTAAACTCTTTGAAAATTTTAGAAATGAACTTCTCCTGAGTTGGGCTAGGTAAGAGTTTGGAAAGAAGTCACCAGAATGGTCATTTTTGTTAGGGCTACACAATACCTCAGGGAAAAGACAGAAAAGTGTCAATGGGTATACTGTGCATACGAGAAAATTATTATTATTGTTAGAGGTGTCTATAAATGTAGATTTTAAGTTGGAGATGAATTTCTAACCATGACAAGCTATGGCAAAATTAAAAAAAAATTGTAATGAGATATTGTCATAGAAAGCCTAAAATGTAATCTTGTAAATGTTTGAACATTACAGAAGGGGTTATTCCTGTGGATTAATAGTTTTGGGTGTAATGATATGTATTAAATGTGCTTAATTTTTAGCTACTCCAAAAATTACCCTCTCATTTTACTCCATGAATCAGGTAAATCCTTGGTAGGCAAGTTCGTTGAGTGGATAATTCAAAGACTTTTGTCCTTGGCTTAATATAGAGAACATTAACATTAAGGTAAAGTTAGATCATGGCTGTAATCTTTTTGGGTAAATATGTTACTGAAATGAGTTCTAAACATAACTGATTCCTAAAGAATTTTACACTCATAATCTATTTAATGGGACTATTGTTGTATGTATGTGTGTATAATTCCACTTAAAAAAAAAACACATTCTCAAGCATCAAGCTTTACATTATCTACAGTAGGTTTTACATAACTTGAAATCAGACTTATTCTTTGTGAAATAAGCAGCTGTTGCCATGGTGAGAATTTGACTGAGATAAGTTGTTCTTATGTATAATATTTCAAAACCCTTAATATAATATCTATGTGACCAGGGTACCTGAATATTCCCAAAGGATTTACTAGCAGCACAAATACATTCTGTGCTTAGAGTAACTATACAGTATTCAATAGATGATCAGTATTCAAAAGGTATCTATTAAAATTTTATCATAAGTATGATGTTATGAGAAGCTTCTTTGGATGGATACAAAGTAAAATAACTCCACAAGGAACATGCATTCCAGTTGAAGAGATGACATACAACACATTAAAATTGGAACTGAACATTATATGAAAACATGATACATGATTCAAGAGAAGTCACAAAAACATTAGGTATTCAAGGAAAACTAAAGATGACTAGGGGCTGAATGTCAAGGAAATATTCTCTTAGAGTAGGTGAGATTAAACAAAAAAGGTTTTCAGAAGTAGATGGAACTTGAATCAGATATTAAGGAAAAGGTAAGATTTGGGAGAGCTAATTGAAAAACAGCATATATTATCTTTGGGGAATAAATGTAGAGGATTCAGGAGTTTGGGGCCTGCAGATTGCAAAGATAAGAACTTTTGCATGCAGCAAAAAATAAAAAATAAAAAAATATCAAGCCAAATAATAGAAATTTTGAACAAGGCTGAAACTCATTTTCAAGGCACGCAGAGGTCCCATTGTTAAAACTTATGTACAGGCTGTGAGCAAAATTAAGGAACGTCATTAAAGTTATATGACTACTGTGTATATCTTTGACATTCTCATTCAGAGGCCTTATTTAACTTGCAAACATTGATCCTTTTGTGATTCAAGGTCACTAGCCATGCTGCCAAAGGTGATAAAAGAAACTTGTGTAAGCAATCTTTTCCCTGGAACTGTAGTAAGTACTTTAAAATATATTTTCTCAGGTAACTTCTAAAAAGTAGCCTCCTAGTTCTTACGGAGAGCCGAATGAGGTTCAGAATCTCACAGATATAGTCACAATTATTGTGCTTTTCTACCAGCATGCATTCCATAATCCTACCTTATAAAAGACTCGTAAGGGATACCTGAGTAGCTCAGTCAGTTAGGTATCCGACTCGATCTTGACGCATGTCATGATCTCATAGTTTGTGAGATGGAGCCCCATGTCAGGCTCTGCACTGAAAGCTGAAAATGTGAAGCCTACTTGAGATTCTTTTGCCCCCTTCTCTGTCTTCTCCTCCCCTGCTCTCTTTCCCTTACATCCTTGCCAACATCTTTTGTTTCCTCTGTTGTTGATTTTAGTCATTCTGACATCTGTGGAGGTGATACATCATTGTAGTTTTGATTTGTACTGCCCTGATGGTAGGTGATGTTGAGCGTCTTTTCATGTGTCTATTGACTATCTGTATGTCTTCTTTGAAAAAATGTATATTCTTGTCTTCTGCCAATTTTGTAAGTTGGGTTATTAGTTTCAGGGGTATTGAATTTTATAAGTTATTTATATATTTTGGGTACTAACCCTCAATCAGATATGTCATTTGCAAATCTCTTCTCCCATTCCATAGGTCACCTCTAGTTTTATTGATTATTTCCTTGACTGTGCAGAGCTTTTTATTTTGACAAAGTCCCAATAGTTTGTTTTTGCTTTTGTTTCCCTTGCCTCAGGAAGTTGCTATGTATGATGTCAAAGAGTCTACTACCTCTAGGATTTTTATGGTTTTACAACTCACATTTATGTCTTTAATCCATTTTGAATTTAATGTTGTGTATGATGTAAGAAAGTGGTTCAGTTTCATTCTTCTGCATGTTGCTGTCCAGTTTTACCAGCATCATTTGTTATAGAAACTGTCTTTTTCCAATTAATCATATAGTTGTAGGGTTCATTTCTGGGTTTACTATTCTGTTCTAGTGATCTCTGTCTATATTTGTGCCAGCACAACACTATTTGGATCACTATGGCTTTATAACATAACTTGAAGTCCAGAATTATAATGTCTCCTGATTTGCTTTTCTTTTCAAGGTTGGTTTCTTTGGCTATTCTGGATCTTTTGTGGTTCCATACAATTTTTAGGATTGTTTGTATTAGCTCTGTGAAAGACACTTGGGTATTTTGATGGAGATCACGTCAAATGTGTAGCATGTAGATTGCTTTGGGTAGTATAGACATTTTAACAATATTTGTTTTTCCAATTCATGAGCATGGAATGTTTTTCCATTTCTTTGTGTCTTCTTCCATTTCTTTCATCAGTGTTTTATAGTTTTAAGAGTAACTATCCTTCACCTCTTTGTTTAAGTTTATTCCTAGGTGTCTTATGGTTTTTGTGCAATTATAAATAAGATTGATTCCGTACTTTCTCTTTCTCTGCCTTATTATTGGTTTATAGGAATGAATCAAATATATGTACATTGATTTTATATCCTGCTACTTTACTGAATTTGTGTATCAGTTCTAGCAATGTTTTGGTGGAGTCTTCTTAGTTTTTTATGTAGAGTATCATGTCATCTGCAAATAGTGTAAGTTTACCTACTTTCTTGTTGATTTGGATGCTTTTTATTTCTTTTTGTTGTCTGATTGCTATGGCTAGGACTTCAGTACTTGTTAAATAACAGGGCTGGGCATACCTGGGTGGCTCAGTTGGTTAAGTGTCCGACTTCAGCTCAGGTCATGATCTCGCCATTTGTGAATTCAAGCCCCGCATCAGGTTCTCTGCTGACAGCTCGGAGCCTGGAGCCTGCTTCAGATTCTGTATCTCTCTCTCTGTCCCTCCTCCTCTCACACTCTCTGTCTCTCTGTCAAAATGAATAAATAAACATTAAAAAAGATAACATTGGTGAGAGTGAATATCACTGTCTTGTTCCTGGTCCTAGAGAAAAAGCTCAGTTTTATCCAGTGAGGATGACATTAGCTGTGGGCTTTTCATATATGGCCTTTACTATGTTGAGATAGGTTTCCTCTAAACCTACCTTGATCAGGATTTTTATCATGAATGGATGTTACACTTTGTCAAATGCTTTTTCTGCATATATTGAAATGATAATATGGTTCTTATCCATTATTTTACTAATGTGGTGTATCATATTGCATTTGTGAATATTGAACCATGTTTGAAACATAGGAATAAATTCCACTGGATCATGGTTAATGATTTTTTCAACATATTATTGGGTTCAGTCTTCCAGTATTTTATTGAGAATTTTTGCATCCATGTTCATCAGAGATATTGGCCTTAGTTGTATTTTTTAGTAGAGTTTTTATCTGGTTTTGGTGTCAGGGTAATGCTGGCCTCATAGGATGAATTTGGGAGTTTTCCTTCCATTTCTATCTTTTGGAATAGTTTGGAAAGAAAAGATATAAACTCTTCTTTAGAGTTTGCATAGAATTTGTTTGTGAAGTTATCTGGTGCTGGACTTTTGTTTGCTAGTTTTTTCTAGATTACAGATGCAATTTCTTTGCTTATTATCATTCTGTTCAAGTTTTCTATTTCTTCTTATTTCAGATTTGGTACTTTCTATGTTTCTAGGGCTTTATCCATTACTTCCAAATTGTCCAATTTTCTGACATATAGGTTTTCATAATGTTCTCTTATAATTGTATTTCTTTTGTGCTTGTTGTTATTTCCCATCTCTCATTTGTGACTTTATAAGTCCCTTCTCTTTTCTTTTTGATAAGTCTTGCTAGTGAGTTATCAATTTTATTATGTTTTTCAAGGAACCAGCTCCTTTTGAGCTGTTCTATTGTGTTTTGTTTCCTACATCATTTATTTCTGCTCTTTCTTTCTCTATATCTTTTTTTATTTCCTTCCTTCTGCCGGCTTTAGGTTTTATTTGATGTTCTTTTTCTAGCTCCATTAGGTGTAAGGTTAGGTTGTATGTTTGAGATTTTTCTTGCTTCTTGAGGTAGATCTGTATTGCTATATACTTCCCTCTTAGGACTGCCTTTGCTACATCCCAAAGGTTTTGGATCATTGTTTTTTCATTTAATTGCTTCCACGCATTAACAAAAATTTTTTTTCTTTGATTTCCAGGTTGACCCACTCATCATATAGTTTTATTTTGTTTATCCTCCATGTGTTTTTGGTCTTTCCAAAGTTTTCCTTGTGATTGACTTCTAGTTTCAGAGATTGGTGGTCAGAAATGGTGCATGGTATGATTTCAGTGTTTGTATTTGTTGAGGCCTGTTTTATGACCCAATATGTGACCTATTCTGGAGAATGTTCCATGTGCACTTGAAAAGAATGTGTAATCTTCTGTTTTAGGAGAGAATGTTCTAAATACCTCTGTTAAGTCCATCTGGTCCAGTTTTTCATTCAAAACTATTCTTTCCTTGTAGATTTTCTGCTTAGATGATCTGTCCATTGAAGTGAGTGGGGTGTTAAGGTACCCTATTGTTATTGTGTTATTATTAATTGGTTCCTTTATATTTGTTATTACTTTTTAAAATGTATTTTTGTGCTCTTGTAAATAATTACAATTGTTACATTTTCTTGTTGGATTGTCCCTTTTATGATTATGTAATTCTGTTCTTTGTCTCCTTTTACAGTCTTTGTTTTAAAGTCTAGTTTGTCTGATATAAGTATTGCTACTCTGGGTTTATTTTGACATCCACTGCATGATAAATATTTCTCCATCCCCTCACTTTCAACCTGCAGGTGTCTTTAGGTCTAAAATGAGTCTCTTGTAGGCAGCATATAGATGAATCTTATTTTTTCTTTTTTATCTTTTCTGACATTCTATGTCTTTTGATTGGAGCATGTAGTCCATTCATCTTCAAAGTAATTATTGAAAGATATTCATTTAGTGCCATTTTATTACTTGTTTTTTTATTGTTTTGAGAGATTTTCTCTGGTTCTTTCTTGTCTTCCTGCTTTTGGTCTCTCTACTCATAGAGTCTCTTTAATATTTCTTGGGGGCTGATGAAATTGACACAAACTCCTTTAATTTTCTTTGTCTGGGAAACTCTTTATCTCTCCTTCTATCCTGAATGGTAGCCTTGCTGAATAGAAGATTCTTGTCTGCTGATTTTTCCATTCAGCACTTTGAATATATCATGCCTCTCCTTTCTGGCTTGCCATGTTTCTGTTGAGAACTCTCCAGCTAGCCTTATGGGTCTTCCCTGGTAAGTTAAGGACTTCTTAATCTTTCTACTTTTGAGATTTTTTTTTCTTTATCACTCTGTTTTGCAAATTTAATTATAATATGTCTTGATGTTGGCCTGCTTTTGTTGATTTTGATAGGACTTCTCCGTGTGGATCTGAATGTCTATTTCCTTCCCCAGATTAGGGAAGTTTTCTTCTATTACTTCTTGAAATAAATGTTCTTCCTTCTTTTCTGTTTCTTCTCCTGAGACTCCTATGATATGAATGTTATTATATTTGATGGAGTCACTGAGTAGCCTAAGTCAATGTGTGTTGCATAATCCTTTCTCTTTTGTTAAGCTTCATTATTTTCCATTATTTTGTCTTCTAGGTTACTATTGTTTCTCTGCTTCTTCTATCCTGCTGTTCTTTGCATCAAGCCTGTTTCCAAATTCTTTTATTGCATTCTTCATTTCTGATTTTATCTCTATGGTAGGGTTTCATTAATGTCTTTTTTTTTTTCTCAAACCCAGTGAGTATCCTTATGATGTTGCTTTAAATTCTACATCAGGCATGTTACTTATAGCTGTTTCACTTAGATCTCTGGCTGTGGTCTTATCTTGTTCTTTCATTTGGGATAAATACCTCTGTGTTAGCATGCTGTCTAAGTCTGCCTTCTTCTCTGTGTTAGAAAAGCCAGTTATGTCTCCTACTCTCAAAGGTAATAGCCTTAGGAGGAAGAGGTCATTTGGTGTCAAGGGCATGGCTCTTCAGAGAGTGTCTCCAGTGTGTGGTGGGTACACTATGCTGTTGTGTTTTGGCTTCTGTGTTCTTCAGGCCAGTTATCCATAGAAGCTTTCCTTGCTTGCTGTGGGCAGTGTTTGTTCTTTGGCTTAAATGTGGTGAGCTTTAACTAGGTGTACTCTGGTCTGCTTGTGGAATGAAACCTGACACCAACCCCACCAGAATTGATGCCCTGAGGAACTCTCTGGTCAGGAGATGTAATGTAGGAATGTGTTTGTGCTGGTCTTCTGGGGTAGTGGCCCAGTGTGCCGGGGCTGATGCAAGCTTGACTGAGAAGGGTAGGTCCTCCAGAGTGGAGGGTGGTAGGGATTGGTGTAGACAAGTTAAGGAGGGTGCTAGACTGCTTTCCAAAGGTGGCTCTGTGTTTGTGCTGAGGGGTCTGGAAAGGAAATGGTGCCAGCCAGCTCCTATGTTCCTGGAGAATCCTTTCCCTGAGTGCTACTTCTAAGGGACAAAGCTCCAAGAAGAGTGAATAATCTCCACCCTGTGTGCCCCAGGAATTCCTCAAATCCCTGTTTCCACATTGTCTGACACCCAGGTTGCTTGCCTGCCTTCTCTCCCAAAGCAGGGTGGTGTCTTCTGGACTCTATCCTAGCAAAGTCTCCTGATCTTTGAAATTCCAGGCTTTAAACCCTATAGTTGTAAGAACTCACAAAATTCAACCCTTGTTCTTTTCCAAGCCAGTGTCTTTGGGGAAACATTCTCCGTGTGCATTCTTCTGTATGCTTCTCTCATTCTTCTCCACAAACACATCTCCCTCCCATCTGTAGCACTCACAGATCCATTTCTTCCCTAAACCATGTCTCCTCATTTCCTACGTTCTTCAATGTAGTCTCTTCTCTGATCCTCTTTTTTATGTTTATCTGGATGTGTCATGTTCATTATTAGACTGAGTCTCAATTTTCATTTACTCTGTTCATACAGAGCAACTCAAACCTTTGATCACAATTACTATATTTACTCCATGACCACCTAATCACTTTATTCACACTATGAAATTTCATTTATTTGAATCAGCAATGATTTCATACTTATCCAATTCAGTGCATGTTTTAAGTTCTAGGATCCTAGCGGACATGTCTGCTGCATTTAGCATTGCTGATCATCCCCTCAGTTTGGAAAACCTCCTAGATTTTGCTTTTTATAGTAACAACACATTTTGCTAGTTTTTACAACAGTATGACCTTTGCCTCCTTTTGGGTTCTACTTCATCTCACTTGCTAACATTTGGAAATCTTCTAAAGTTTCTTCTCAAAATCTGATGTGAACACTCTTCGTGGACAATCTCCTCTAGTGAAATTATTTTAATTATGCATACATGCTGGATGAATCAAAACTTCATATGTCCTAATACCTGCTAGATACCTTGACTTAAATGTTCCACCTCTACCTGAAATTTAAGATCCTGCCCTAAATCATACTCTTAGGTTGTATCTCAGTTGATGGAAACAGTATTCATCTGTTCACTGTAGTGAAAAGACTGACAGATAAATTTGACTTATCCTTTACTCACCTTCCAGATAAACTAAATCACCTAGTCCTACAACTTACTTCTAAACATTTGGTAATCCATTCTGCCCAGCATTATGTTCTAGATGTTCCCTTAGAAAAAGAATGAACCTTGATTTTTTGGCATTTGCCAATTATCTTTGTGTAGCTCATAGACACCATGGCAGGTTTCAAGCCATTAACTTGATGTGACTTAACACGTATTGGGAAGAGATGCACACTCATTTGACTCTTGTGAACCAGCATCAGCACACTGATGATATTCTCCCTAATTTTCTATAGCCATTTACCCTTTATCCAAGTCCTAAATATTTGCTAATATACTATTTTATGGTACTACTTCAACAGCTTCCTAACAGGCATCCCTGCCTCAATTATTATCTCCTGATAATTTATCTTCTATCCTGCTTTTGCAGAGATTATTCTAATATGTAGATTTGATCCTTTCACTTGTCTAAATCACACCAATGGCTTCCCAACAATGCATTCACATACTCCAGATAAAGAGAAACAATTGCAAAGTCTTTCATGGGTTGCTCAGTGTTCTCTCTCAAGCTCCATCTTTACTGCTACCTATCTTATGCTTTTTCAGTCCCCATATGCACTCATTTTCTCCCTTTATGCAAGTTGCCACTTTTGTTTAGAATGAGCCTCCCATTCTACCCACCACACATTCAATTTGCCTGGCTAATTCTTATTTATTTATTTATTTACTCACTCATTCATTCATTTATTCATGTATTTATTTGAATTGAAGTTAGTTAGCATAAAGTGTTCTATTGGTTTCAGGAGTAGAACACAATGATTCGTCACTTACTTATAGCACCCAGAGCTCATCCCAACAAATGTCCTCCTTAATGCCTACTGCCCATTTAGCCCATGCCCCACCCACCTCACCTCCAGCAACCCTCAGTTTGTTCTCAGTCCTTAAGAGTCTCTTATGGTTTTCCTCCCTCTTTGTTTCTATCTTATTTTTCCTTCCCTTCCCCTATGTTCATCTGTTGTGTTTCTTATATGAGTGAAATCATATGATAGTAGTCTGTCTCTGACTGACTTATTTTTCTTTGCATAATACACTCTAGTTCCATCTATATTTTTGCAAAATAGCAAGATTTAATTCTTTTTGATTGTCAAGTAGCATTCCATTATATATATATATATGTGTGTGTGTGTGTGTGTGTGTGTGTGTGTATGTAATATATATATTACATATATATATTAGTAAATCTCAGAGAAGTCTCCATGTATGTTCTTCACATTTCCTCTTTGCTCCTAGCTTTCCAGTTGACTAATTTTCCCTTTCATGCTTGCCTAATAGCTATTTGCTTTGCTTTATTATTCTTTGGCGCAATTCATGAGAAATAGTTGCCTAAATATTTTCATTCCTGCACCATATTCTGTGTTCTCCAAAATAAAACAAAAACAGCAACAAGGACAACAAAAACTATGTTACTGCTATAGTCCTTCTTTTATGATTAAGAAAGGACAGAATACAAATTATAGCAGGAAACCAATTAATGTTGAATGGATAAATCACTACTTATAGAGGAAGTGATATCTGTGCATTTCCATAAAATTTTCCATATTTGGAAGAATTGTACATCATACAGATCTTCTAAATTTTATTATGCATATCAGCATACATTTAAAAATCATGAGGTATGCCAACAGAAAGAAAAGGTCAAAAAATATAGAGACAGAAATTCTTGTAGTGAATAGAAATGTACTTAAAAATAACTTTGATTGACATATTTAAGAACATTGATATTACAATGTAGAATTTTCATAGAGATTTTAATATAAGAAAATATCAAATAGAAACCATAGGTTTCCACAACTCATTAACCCAAATTCAGGAGTCAGTAGATAGGTTTAATGACATATTTGACACAGCAAAACAGGTACATGCTGAATTGGAAATAGGTGATTGCATAGTATCCAGATTGAAGCATAGAGTCCAAAACAGATGGAAGAATAGAGAAAATCATAGACGACAAATGTTGAATATAGTAAAATATTTTAACTATATAAAACCGTAGCCCCAGAACAAGAGATTGAATGGGTAAGATGTGAAATTTGAAGAAATATTGACATAACTTTTCAAAACTTAAGTACAAATTCAAAAACTCTTATGCATCTGAAGCAGAATAATTTCAAGGAAAAACACATCTAGACATTTATAATCAAATTATTGAAAGCCAAAGAAAAAAAGGAAAAATTAAAGTCGGACGGGGGGTGGGGCGAGACATTTTGCTTGGAAGAACAATGATAAGTTGAATGTTGATGTTTCAATAGACTCTACAACGTCTCAGAGACACGTTATGGCATCTCTAATTCACTGAAAGAAAACAAGGGCCAACCTCAAATTTTATACCAAGCAAAAATAGCCTTTAAAAGTAAAGATGAAAGGAGATAATCAGATTAAGAGAGAGAGAATGAATTTTTGTCCATTGTGCCTGCCCTAAGGGAAATATTAATAGGAAATCTTCAGGAGGAGGAGAATCTACCCAGAGAGAAACATAGAAATGCCAGAAAAAATAAAGAAACACAGAAAGGATGAAGCAGTCAGGAAATTTTCAGTGAATATTAGGTTGTGGAGCTTAAAATATTAATAAAATCCAAATACATGAAAACAATACAGGCTGTATCAAGTGGAGTAAAATAGTTCTAGAGTTCTAACCTTGCCTAGGAAGTGATACATGCACTAATATATATTAAAATATACAAAGTATGAGAGCATATTTTTATTCCTAGGCTATTGATTAAAAATTATCTTAAAAATAAATAATTTAAGTGATAAAAGAGAGAAATCGAATAATAAAATAAATCTGAGTAGTGCAAAAGAAGAGAGAAGAGACAAAACAGGATAAGCAGACAAATTCTCTGTTAAATATAAACTAAACGTTGTCAGTATTTGTATAAAATGTATTTGGATTCTAAAGAGAAGAAGAAATAGTGTCATGAAAGTTAAGTAAGACAGTATCTTTCTTACAAGAAACAAATTTTACTAAATAAGTGCATAGAATATTTCCAATTAAAAGTATGAAAGCAATACATTCTGCAGTCATCCTACTTCCTCTCCCCTCTTCCCAAACACAAAATTGGGTTTGTGTATATGAACATTAGACAAAATAGACTTAAACAAGACATGGGTCTAGAGATAGAGAAGACCTTACTTTATGATAAAATGGAATAACTGATAAACTTTTATACATGTAACATATAACTTCAGATATATAAAACAAAGATTGTCGTTATAAAAAGGAGAGAAAGATATATACACGTCATAGTGGGAACTTTAACACACCTGTCTCAATAACTGATATATAAAGCAGACAAGTCACTAAACATATAGACGATCTGAGCATCAAATATAATAAAATTGACCTAATTGACATCTCTGAAAGATAGCATCCAATGTTGACATAATGTACATTCTTTCAAGTGTACACGAATGAAACACTTCTAGAAGTTGATCATCTACTGTTCTAAAGCAAATCTAATCTTGTTACAAATGGGTACATTAGACAAAATCCAACTATAGTCAATAGCAACTCTGAGCAAAATCTATAAAGATTAATTATTCCTCTGCTGAAATCATATCTTTCAGAATAAAAGCAAGGCGATATGTATGTTTTTAAAAAAAATATCTATTTGTTTTAAGAGAAAGAGAGAATCCCAAGTGGGCTCAACACTATCAGTGCTCACTATCAGGGCAGAGCCTGACATAGGGCTCAGGCTCCTGAACCATAAGATCTTGACCTGAGCCAAAACCAAGAGTCTGAAGCTTAGCTGACTGAGCCACCCCAGTGCCCTCCAATATACACTTCTTTTTTTAATTTTTATTTAATTTTTATTTTGTTAATGTTTATTTTTTGAGAGAGAGACAGAGAGACAGAACATGATCTGGAGAGGGGCAGAGAGAGAGGGAGGCACAGAATACAAAGCAGACTCCAGGCTCTGAGCTGTCAGCACAGAGCCCAACATGGGGCTCAAACTCGTTAACTATGAGATCATGACCTGAGCCAAAGTTGGAGGCTTAACTGACTAAGCCACCCAGGCGCCCCTTCCAATATACACTTCTAAGGAGTGGTAGAAATGCCCTTTCTGGGCTATGATCATTGGATTCTAAAAAAAATGCACAGGAGAGGAAGAGAAAAATTCATATTAGCTGATGACACAATGAAGTTCGAAACAGGGGAGATTTTCATGTGTCTCTATTTCTACTGAGTCATATCTTTTATTCTGTCTTGTGAGTTTGGCTTGGCTTTAACTTTTAAGTTTCAGAGCTAAGGAATTCTGGCTGAAGCATTTTGTTTTAACCTCCTCAAATCCATTATTATTGAGGGAGGTAATAGAGGTGAAGGTCAGTGATATCTCTGGTGTTTATATTATATTGAGGGAGAGAGAAAATTTCTGTGTACTAGTTAAGGAAAGAAAATTAGAAATTTCCATTAAAGTGTTCAGTCAGAAGATCTTGATAGGGAGTTGAATCAATTATAAATACTCTAATTGAGAATATTCTAATTAGGATATGTTATCATATGAAGAAAATATTTTACTTATCAGTGAGTTATATTGATAAGACATAATCTGTATTATTCAGTATTAGAATTTTCTTGGGAAGAGGGTAGAAAAGATAGATATGCAAACATACAATCATTGCCCAAATATAATAAGTGAAATAACAGAAATATCATTTCTTTGATTACAGTCACTGTGTCTTATTTTTTTTTTTTACTCTAATATTTGCACCATATCTGGTGTGTAGGTCCTTAGCAAATATGTATTAATTTATGGAACTGACCAAATTCACATGGAAACAAAACAGTAACTACATAGTATGTAAAATTTGTTTACATTTTTATTCTAGAGGTTTCTCATCTATAAATATAGATTTAATGACAAATATTGGCATAGCAAAATGAAGTTGTGAAAAAATCCATTTAGTCACATTAACTCTCCATAATAGTGACTAGCTTTAAAAAAAGTTAAAGGGTGTCATGCAGTGTGTAGTCTGGGCATTGTAAAAGCAGGCACATATTGGCACTATAACTCAAAACGTGCCCTTCTATTTTCTGGGGTTCAATTCCTCCAACTATACAGTGAGGTCATTTTTTTAAGGCCATTCAAAACAATTTTGAAACTAAACGGCAATTAGATCGACAAATCACTATTAGAAAATATACCATTATGTGTATTTAAAATGTATTATGTGTTCATAACAGAAATATGATAAATACTTAATACTCTTTGAATTAAAATTGTGAGCTCTTGCAAACACACACATACAAACCAAGTATACGATGCAATCATTTTGATATGCTAAAGTCAACCAAGAGAAATTGGTAGTCAGGTTCCTCCCTCCACCCCCACTCAAGATAACCAACATTAGCTTTTCTCTCACTGGAGATAAAATAAAATGACTATTGTGGTAACCCCATCTCTCACAGATTTTAAAGGATTTAATATGTATATTTCTGACTATAAC
The DNA here is from genome assembly GCF_024362965.1 of Panthera pardus. Lineage (NCBI taxonomy): Eukaryota > Metazoa > Chordata > Mammalia > Carnivora > Felidae > Panthera > Panthera pardus. The sequence continues at coordinate 46,336,752 of NW_026526666.1, read as the reverse complement.
GTGTTTAAAATTTTTAAAGGTTCCCAGGGCATAATAACTAAATGATCTCATTCTCTCACAAATTAAGACCAACCATACAGATTTTTTCTTATTATTCTTGCCTATGAAGTTAATCCTTGCTGAGCTCTCATAAAGACTTCTTTAAGCCTCCCAGGTGAGGGAGAAGCAGCCCTAATGAGCATGAATCAGTGGCATTTGATCTCCACCATAGTAAAATGCCGACACAGATATAATCTTTTGCTCTTCCAAAGGCTTTTAACTTTGAGGATAAAGAACTAAAATCTCCAACATCAGCAAGCCTTTAAACTAGTTCCTCCTTGTATCCAACAGCTTACCCTCTATTATTTTGCAAAAATAAAACTACAAGTGTTTTATGGGTTTCATTTGGAGAGAATGTGGAAATTGTAGTAGAAAAGGGACCTATATTCTTTCTATTAGAGTTCTGTGTTTCTTCCATTTGATCAAGAAAACTTTCCTTCCAGAGAATATTGAGCCAAATTGGCAAATAGAAAGAAATGAGTTTATACCATGTGTCAGTGAAGTTACCACATAAGTGTGGATTTATATATGAAATATTTTAGATGAATTAAGTGTTCCTTTGGGAAATATCTGGGAAGGGCATGGCACAGATAAGGCAAATAGCAACAGCGACCATAAATTAAGCACATTCTCATTATGTCTTCACACCCCCTGACTAGAAACAATAACCTCTCCCCCAATAAGTACACAGTCTCAGAAAAAAGATTAGTGTACCCAAAGGGCAAAGCAAACAGATATATCTTGTGATATGTTCAAACAATCGTAAAGCTGTACCTCTGGCAGATGATGGGTGGGAGTGAATTAGAGGGGTCTAGGTGAATTATAGAGGTGGGAATCTTCCATCAAGGAGGCCCAGCTGTCTGCCTCAAGGTGCACGACCCTGGCAACAGACAACAGGAGCAGCCAAGCAAGTGACGGCTGTTGCAGAGGGAAAGAAGAAGTAAGAGATTCTCATAATTGGGCCTGGCCGTGGTAGGAAGTATATTCCACCACCACATCTTTTAAATTTGAGTCAAATTTTATGTCTCATGTTATTATTAAACTGAGTCCATAATTTATTTTCTGATATATTTAATATATCACACACACTCACACACATACAACACACACAGACTCCATACATACATGGTAAGTGGGAATTAGTATCAATGTTGGATCTTTAAGAGGTTTTTTCCCTCATCTAAAAAAAAAAGTTGCTAGCTAAAGAAAATCATAGGTAATTATGTGAGGGTATCTCAACATACTTGCAGATTTCTCTCTGGCACATACTCAGCTTGTAATGTTTTTTGTGGCTGTTCTCATTAAATTTTATACAACAGAAAACCTGAACAAAAGTCTGTGCAATGTAAGGGAACAATGATTCGATTTGCAAGGAAGGGGAGATTTATGGGGAAAATCGCTTGTATCTGACAGTCACTGACATCAGTCCTTAGTTCATGAAAAGTGACTGGAACCTGATAGATTCTTCTCCTGTTCATCATAAAGCTACTGTTTCCCTGTCTCAGCAATGAGTGGAAAATGAATAATGATCACATCGATGTGCGGGAAAGAGTCTTACTTTGTAACTAGAGAAAAAAATTTACAAATTCAACATTGGATCATTAAACATGCAGATTAGACACCTGAAAATATTTCACAGAATAACATCCTTCCTTTGTTTTTTTTGTAAAGAGAATACCTATTTAAAAATAGATTTTAAATACACACATTTAAAAATAAAATTAGGCATCAAAGTATTCTAGACAAGCCAGTAGAAAAAAATTTGACTTCTTGGGAAAATAGGTCACAGATATTTGATGTTACTACTTAAAGCAAATGTGCAGCACTTGACAGCTCTCTTAATGTCTCATTGCTACTAGTGTATTTTTTTTTCTTTTTAAGTAGTAGCAGACACTGTCTCATTGATCCAACTGCATTGTTAGTATCAAACTTCGTCACTCAGTAAATTATGCTTCTAGTATGAACTCGCATCTTGACCATATTAGGGAAAGCTCTCAACAGTGATTTAATATGTTTCTTAAATATAAATTATTTTCCTTTAATTCCTCTGTTATTGCTTGGAATTAGATACCTTTTAGACTGGCTTTATTGGTGACAAAAATACCCTTTTCATATTTGTCCAGTAAGGGAATTTATTATAAAGAATCATGTTCAGTGATAAGAACATTGCATGAAATTCAAAGATCAGGGGTTATTGCCATGGAAATGTTCTTAGAATCCAGATCCTCTGGAGATAGAAACAGTCCTCAATTTAAGGTAATATAAAGACTAGAAAAACTGCCCTATTAAATGACAACAAATGGGAAGCATCATTATAGCTCTATGTGATCCATAGCTATCAACACTAGGGTTCTTTCCAAGGACTGATACTGAACGGAACCTGGCCTTAACCATTAATTCCCCAGTACATATTTCCAGAGAAAGAATGTGAAAAGCTGAGGGGAACATAGTAATTGAAAAGCACGACTCAAAATACAACTCAAAAAACCCAACAAGCTGTATTACCTATGCAAGATGAAGCAGAAACATTGGAAGAGGAAAATAAAAATTTAAAACATGATACATATGTTTAAGAAGATAAAGGAAAATAGCCATGTGAAAACATAATAAGATAATATCAGTTGGATATTAAGTGTAAAAATGATTTAAAAAGAGAAGCCAATAGATAATGATAAGTAGTAGAATATATAAAGCCAAATGATAGAAGAATGATAAGGAGGATCCAAGGGAGGATCTCCTACTGAAGACAACAGGAGAGAAGTAACAGAAAATACCTAAAACTAAATAAAATAAAATACTTAAAAAATGACAGATATATTAAGATATGAGTCAAAGTTCAAAATTCTAGAAGTTAAGAGTCTCAAAGAAGACAAAACAAATAAAATGGAGAAATATTTGAAGAAAAAGGATATAAATTTCCCAAAGATATAGACAGATCAGATATCTCAGGTTGAAAACATTTATAGAGTGCCAAAGAGTAGAGTTACCAAAAAGTCTAAACACATTATATTAAACTTTAACGTTATAAAACACAATAGAATTCAGATTTAATGCACAACTAGGTATAAGATGTCTCAAAATAAACACTGGAGGCAGGAGGGATATAGAATAGCAATTTTAACATTTTGATTTAAAAAGATGTAGAACTTACACATCCAGAAAATTATTTAATTTAATGTAATATTACAATAAAATATTATCAGAAATGGAATTGTCAAGCGCCTTTACACCAAGACTCAAATACTTTCAGAGGAAGTACTTAGATGATTGGAAAAATAAATCCAGAAGATGTTGAAGGCATCAGAATAAGAATAGTGAAATATCTTGTCAATGTCTAGGGTTAGGAAAAGGAAAAGAAAGTATTTCTCTATAAACTACGACTAAAGGGGGCCTGGGTGGCTCAGTCAGTTAAGGATCCAACTTCAGCTCAGGTCATGATCTGGCAGTTTGTGGGTTCCAGCCCCATGTGGGGTTCTGTGCTGACAGCTCAGAGCCTAGAGCCTGCTTCAGTTTCTGTGTTTCCCTCTTTCTCTCTCTCCCTCCCCCACTCTCACTCTGTCTCTCTCTCTCAAAAATAAATAAACATTAAACTAAACTAGGAATAAAATTGTAGAAAATATCAACACAACGCAGTGAGGAGAGAACATACATTCATAATAGGACTTATTCACAGGTAGCATTTTATGCAAATATATATTAAGATAGATCTGAGGCTAACAAATATCAAGATAAGAAAATGAAATAACTTTCAAACAAGCAGAAAAAAAACTCAGTCTATTTAATTTAAATCCATAAAAGAAAAGAATTAAATAAAAAGAGACAACAGTAAAAGGAAAATAATATAATAGCAGAATTAAGTCCTAACACAATAGTAACTACAGAAACGGGTGAGTTAAAGACACTGAAAGAGGCAAGCCTTTGTAAGCAGACTAATACATTAAAACAAGAAAATTTCACTCTCTTCACATTTCACTTTAAACTTATTATGTAAAAATTATAAAGCAAGATAATGTCAAGCATCAGTGGGAAGGTGGGAGAGAATGCACACTGGGATGCTATCAAGAAGTCATTCTGGTCCTATTTATTCAAATTAAATAAAACATATCCTACAAACCAGCAATTTCAATCCTGGGTGAATATCCCAGGGAAGTCTTATAGGTTTATGAGGGGTCATATTCTAAAATGCTCATTGCCACATTAACTGTGTCAAAAGTTGGAGATAATCTCAGTATTGACATATATCAATTAGATATGGTAAAATGTGAACATCTTCCATGGGATTTTGTACAATAAAAAATAATGTACAAATAAAAACAATTGTTTTAAGGAGAGAAACAATGATATACAGAACATGATGCTGTTTTTGTAAATTAAAAATGGACACAAACACTAGCAAATATTTTTCATGAACATTTAAATATAAAGAAATGAAGGGGCGCCTGGGTGGCTCAGCCGGTTAAGCATCTGACTTTGGCTCAGATCATGATCTCATGGTTGGGGAGTTCCAGCCTTGCATGGGGCTCTGCTATGAATTCTGTGTCTCCCTCTCCCTCTCCCCCTCTGCTGTTCATGCTCTGTCTCTGTCCTCAAAAATAAATAAACATAAAAAAAAAGAAAGATTATGCAGTGGGCTCCCTAATATGTCACACCCAAACTAGATTAATCCATTCGCAGTCATTGGCAGTGCTGAGCATAAATAGGCCTATTCTGAGGGGATCTGTCCTTGTATGGAGTACAAGTACTACATAGAATGTGTGGTCTTTGTAGGGAAGTATATTTCAAAAGGAGAAAAGGACTGGCTGATCCAAACAGGCTATGCTCCTTGTCTCAAACTCAGTCCCTAGAAATAACACCCTTATCCTGGGGGAAATGTAACTCACAGGGTAGAAAGAAAACAAGTTTGATTTGCCTAGGGGATGGGATTTTCCCTCCACAAAGAGTGGAGGATGTGTAGCTCCCAGATAACTATAAATATCACCCTTCCTGTCCTTCAGATCTCTTCTCTAAAAAGTGAAGCAGCCATCACTCAAATAATTACTGAGAGTGGCCATTAGTATTCTACCACCCTAGGTTATTAGATGCTGCATCTAAATAGACTTCTCTCTATCCAAATATGAGCAAAAAATAAAACAAATTTACTACAACATTAGATCCATAAAAACCTTGTGTAAAGGAAAAGGGAACTTGGTCTTGAAGACACAAATGGAGGCCATCAATTTGAAAATAATTTATATAACAAACAAGACAATTTAGAGGAGAAATACTTGGAGTCATTAAAATAGATTCAATTGTGAGAAATAGATATGAATAAGCCAAGATTAAAAGAGAGATGAAAATAGTTTAAAATAAGTAAAAACAATTACAACACGATACAAACTCTTCATTTTAGACAGCTAACTGCAAAAGATAATAATAAAGAAAATTAAGTGAATGATCATTAATACGAACAATGATGAAAAATTCTACCCGAATCTACAAGAGATTAAAAGTGAGTGGCTTATGAAAAAAATTTGAAAAAAAAGGTGACACATGACAAAAGATTATTATCTTTAAACATATAAAAATGCCAGTAAGTCATTAAAAATATTAGTTGAAAATTTTTTTTAAAATAATAGAAGCCTCAAAATTAAAAAATATTATAAATTATGATAAAGGGTTAAAATAAATACAAACAAATTACCCTCACTAGTAAACAAAGTGAAATTAATATATCATATAAAATTTACCCGTGAAATAAAAATAGCTTTAAAAATAATAAAAGAAAATAAGAATTAGGTCCACTTGTGAGTGTCATTTTATATTAATACCATTCTTCTGAATTGCAATTTGACACAATATTCCTTTAAAAAATTTCCACACATCTAGGTGGCTGGGAGGCTTGGTGGCTCAGTCAGTTAAGCGTCAGACCCTTGGTTTCAGTTCAGGTTATGATCTTGCGGTTTGTGGGTTCAAGCCCCATATTGTCAATCTCCTCACCAACAGTGCAGAGCCTGCTTGAGATTCTCTCTCTCTGCCCCTCTGTTCTCTCTCTCTCTCCCTCTCTCTCTCTCTCTCAAAAAAAATACATTAATCAATTTATCTGTAGGGAGCCTACGATAAGGTTATAATCAGTGAAAGCTATATGTGTAAGAGATATTTTCTGCAGCATAACATATAATGTAAGAAATAGAAACACCTATATATCCAGCTAAAAGCTTATCCATATGATGAATATTTACAAACTCATTAAAAATGACTATAAAATGGCATGGAATTTTTTAATGATATAATGAAAATAAGGCAAAATGTATATGTTTTTATCTCAATCTTTTAATTTTATAAGACATTGTATCATATGTGATATCGACAGGTTTATTTGCATAAAAAAGATGGACAGAAAAGTGAATCCTGCTAAGTGATGAGATCAAATCAAGTGATTTATATTTCATCTTTACAGTTTTGCTATTCTCCTATTATCTATATTGAATTTACATGGTTTCTATTAATAGGAAAAACTCAATTGAATGTAAAGACAAAGATCATAGAATGCAGACTAGGAAAAGAGATCATTTCTTTGGACATGCTGGTTTTCAGTTGCCTAAAGACATCCAGAAAATATATTTAGCTGGAGTTTAGAAATGTTAGTGTGAGTCATGGGTATCTAGAGGTATCCAATTATCAGAATCCACATCAGGGGTAGTTGAAACACTTAGAGTGAGTGTGATAATTTTGAGAGACTTTATAGGCAGGAATGGAAGTTGAATATGTATGCACCCTGGGGAATCCCAAAATACAGTGAAAAGTAAGTTAGCAAATATTGTTATATTTCACTATCAGAATTTGTCTGCTTTTGTTTTTTTCACACTATTGCGTTATGCTCTTCATCAAAATAAAGCAAAATCTGATAAATGTAAATTCTAAAGCAAGGAAATATAAAGGAAACAAATTCTCTGGATAAGAAATGGAAAGGCACTGAGAAGTTCTAAAGATTGTGACAAGTACACACAAGTTTTCAGAGGAATGTAAAACTTCAGCTTCTCATGCTCAGAGTTCAAGATTGTCTCCATTATTTCTATTCAAATCATTAACTGGAAGAATTCAAAAAATAATTTTTAATATTGCCTTTAAAATATGCTAAAAATAGCATTTATAAATGCACTGTAGTAGAATAAGAAATTATCAACAAATATTTACCTCTATTCAGAGATATGGAGAACAACAATAATACCTTTTATTCAATTCCATTCAACAATAACTTCATTGATTACAAAAATCATACATCCTTATGGCACTTATACTTGTGTCAGCTGATTTTAGTCTCATGCACCCAAACTTTACTACAGATATGTGTAACAATTGTTAATGAAACTCAGTGAAATTCAAGAACTTATATTTGTACCTAAATTTATCTTTATATGAGTTTCAAACAGGTAAAATCTAATAACTGTCAGTGTGCAGGAACCTAAGCTGTTTATGTTTTGGGGGAAGGAAAAATCACAGTGAAAGGAAATGACATTTATAGAATGTCTAATATGCTACAGACAAACTGAGAAGTTATTTATCATCATTATCTCATTAATTCAGGAAAGTCCCTTGTGAATTTGATGATATTTTTTTCTGTTTTATAAATATAAAACATGGGTAGATTTGATAGATTACCTAATGACCAGAGCAGCAGAGATAATAAATTCTGTCCCTTATTTAAGAATTTGACAATTTTCTAGATATTAAAATTTTTGTTAAAACTAAAAGCTGATTCTAAAATGTAATTGGAAATGGGAGATATCTAGAATAGTTGAAATAATTTTTGAAATACAGAAAGTTAGAAGCCTTAAAGTACTGGATTTCAAGACTTAGTCTAAAACTATGGGTTTTGGGGTGCCTGGGTCACTCAGTAGGTTAAGCGTCAGACTCTTGATTTTGGCTCAGGTCATGATCTCATAGTGTGTGTGATGGAGTCCTGTGTCAGGCTCCATGCTGATAGCGTGCAGCCTGCTTCAGATTCTCTCTCTCTGCCCTTCCCCCTGCTTATGTGCACTCTCTCTCTCTCAAAATAAATAAACACTAAAAAAAAACCTACCACAATCAAGAGAGTATGATGTTGTCAGAAGGATAGACATATGGATCAATGAAACAGAATATAAAGTTCAGAAGCAGGATCACAGGTAATTGATTTTCAACAAGACGCAATGTAGTTTAATAGTAATTAAACTGGGAAATCTTTTAAAATGAATGTTGCTGGAATCACCGGATTGCTCTCTGGACAAAACGAGCCTCAATCTCATACCATAAATGAAAATTACTTTGAAATGAATAATAGACTTAAACCTATGAGGCAAAACTATGAAAGCTCTAGGGAAAAAAAAAAAGGGAAATATTTATGTCCTTAGACTAAAATTTCTTAGGACATGAGAAGTCTGAACCTTTCACAATACCAACTGTGTATGTATATGTATATATGTGTGTGTGTGTGTGTGTGTGTGTGTGTGTGTGTGTGTGTTAATATTCATCTAAATTGAAAACCTTTATTCATCACATGACATTGTTAAGAAAATGAAAAAGCAAGCTACAGACTGGGAGAAAGTATTTTCAAACATGTATTTCATAAGAGACTTGGGTAGGATGTTAAAAATGAACTCTTACAACTCAAATGTAAGAAGACAATAAACCATATTGAAAACTGAGCAAAAAGTTTGAAAACCTACTTCAGCAAAGAATGGCAAATAAGGATACAAAAGGATGCTTGACACTATGTTATAGGAAAATACAAATAAAAACATCAATGAGATACAACTACACAAGATTGTAACAGCTAAAATTTTAAAAAGGTTGACAATATACGTGTTGGCAAGAAAGTGGAACAAAGGCAACTTTCATGTGTTGCTGGTTGAAATGCAGAATGGTACACCCACCTTGAACAACAGTTTGGTGGTCCCACCAAAAGTTAAACACAAACTCATGCCATCTCCAAATCTCAGTCCTGGATTTATATGTACAAAATGTAAATGTGTGTCCACATAAAGAATTAGACACAGTTGTTTATAACACCCTCATCCATAATTACTAAAACTGGAAACAATTAAAATTCTTGTGAATTCTGAATGAATATTAACAGTGTAGGGTATATCCAGAGAATGGAATATAACACTCTTAGTAATAAAAAGAAACAAAGTAGTTCTTCATGTAAAAATTGATGAATCTCAAAGGCATTTTGCTAAGACAAGGAAGTCAGACATAATGAAACACATACTTAATATATTTCAATTTATATACAATTTTAGAAAGGTGAAACTGTTGAGACAAATGAAAACTTGTTTCCAGGCATCGGGGTGGGGGAAGGGGGTTAATTATGAAGTGGCATGAAGGAACTGTTACAAAATGTTCTATATCTATATCTATGTATACACACACACACACACACACACACATATTGTTAAAACCCACTGACTTGTAAACTTAAAGCCAATGAATTATATTGTACATCAATTTACCACAATAACGCTAAGTTTAAAAAATTAGGGGCGCCTGGGTGGCTCAGTCGGTTGGGCATCCGACTTCAGCTCAGGTCACGATCTCACGGTCCATGAGTTTGAGCCCCACGTCGGGCTCTGGGCTGACTGCTCAGAGCCTGGAGCCTGCTTCCGATTCTGTGTCTCCCTCTTTCTCTGCCCTTCCCCCGTTCATGCTCTGTCTCTCTCTGTCTCAAAAATAAATAAACGTTAAAAAAATTAAAAAAAATTAGATTTGACTAATTCTGAAACCCATCCTAACATAGTCATATCATTAGTCATGCCCTAAAATGGACAAATTTTTTTTTTAATTCAGCATCTGGATGTTTGTCTGTTGACATCCTATGTATTGTATTTAGTTAGAGAATGAATGGCTTTGTATGTTTTTGCAAACACAGATATTTCACAATTCTCATTTACCTGGTTTAACTTTTAAATAATGCTAATACTGTGGGTTAGAATTGTTTTTTACTGCTCAGCCACAGGTAATCTTTGAGGTGAGATGAGTCCTGGGATATCGTGAATTTTTTCCAATCTCAATTTCATCTATGTCACATGGCTAATTATGTATTAAACTTTATGGAAAATGTTGTAATTTCTGGACCATGGTTTATTGTTTTGGTTGATAATTGTCATTGCTTTTGGCTACTTGACCTGAAGAACTGCATTGGTTGTGACTGATGAGTAATATCTAGATAAAAATCAAATAATACATTGGTTTATGATTTTTACCATTATTAATCCATATAAAGATATTAGAGAAGAAAATATTGAAAGTGATACATTTAAGAATATTTACAATTTAAGGGGCGTCTGGGTGGTTCAGTCAGTTAAGGGTCCGACATCATCTCAGGTCATGATCTCGTGGTTCATGAGTTCAAGCCCTGCGTCAGGTGCTGTGCTGACAGCTTGGAGCCTGGAGCCTGCTTGGGATTCTGCTTGGGATTCTCTCTCTGCCCCCTCTCCAGCTCACACAGTCTCTCTCGCTCTCTCTCTCTCTCTCTCAAAAATAAACATTTTAAAAAAAAGAGTATTTATAATTTATGACTCAGTTAACATAGCATCTATGTTTCATTAAATTAAACAGAATTCACATTTTAATAAATACATGTGTAATTTAATATCTTTAGTATTCAGAAAAAAATAGCTATGCCTTCTTTATTTTTTTTTAAATATTTAGTTATTTTTGAGAAAGAAAACATAATCCGGGAATGGACAGAGAGAGAGGGAGCCACAGATTTTGAAGCAGGCTCCAGGCGTGGAGCCTGACATGGGAGCTCGAACTCACAAACTGTGAGATCATGACCTGAGCTTAAGTTGGTCACTTAGCTGACTGGATCAGCCAGACCCCCCTATGACTTGTTTTAAATGCATATAGAAATTGGTTTTGCTAGAAATAGGAAGTAAAAAAGGCATGAATATTTATTTAGTGGCTACCACGTGCCAGTTACTTTTGGTTCTTGTCATTCGTTTACTCATTCAGCAATCAAATATATGTTTGATTACTAATTACTAGAGATTGTGATAGATGATGAGGCTTCAGCGATCACCAAGATAGACATGGGTTCTCACCCAAACTAGTAATTGAGCATAGGCTTCACAAGTTACGGAAGGAATGACTGTGGCAATAGAGAAAAATGTATGACCTGAAAATAACATGGTACAAGTAATATTGTGTGTGTGACAGACATGCTACGTGTCAGCTAATGTCCTATGATCTCTCTAAGTTTTAGTAGACACGTTGCACACAGTGTGGGCTATGTATCAGTTCTCCTTGTAGTCATTGTGACTGTTTGGCAAAGTTTTTGTGAATGGGGTCTGTGAGTTAACGTCTTAGAAGTGTCTTCATCGTGTCTTCTTTTTTTCATGGCCAGAAGTGGCTCAGTGCTCTCTCATGGAGCACAGATGTGAGCTCAGTCTAGATCCAGCACTGTTTTCTCATCTGGGAATGATCTTCTCTATTTTTTTATCAGCTTCTACTCCAGGTTGTATATATAATATCCTATTATTGCAAAGGTTCCCTAACCCTTGTTCATAGCTGATGGGGTTCAGCACATGCTACTCCAAAATATTTCATTGTGCCATATTGAATGCTATAAGCTGAAAGAGAAAGATGTTTGAGAAGACAACAGAAGCAGGAAGTTCTCTCTCTGACTTTCCCCCTCCTTTTGCCCTGAAGCATGTCATAAGATCTTCATGTGAGAGTTTCCCTCTCTATACTTGGAGGAAAGGAACATCCTGATCTTGAAGAAAAAGGGATGTTGAGAAGAATCTGAATGAACAGGTTTTGCTAAGTGTCTCTCATTTTACAACTTAGCTCATATTCTTTGCCCTATCATGTTTTTCCACTCTTCATCTTTATTTCATCTTTTGTGCCACCTGGCATAAAAACACAGCTTTAACCATTTTGTGGGGTCTTCATTTCCTTATGAAGGTTCCTATGTCATGTTAAACTTAAATAAATTTGTATGCTTTTCTCCTATTAATTTGTCTTTGTCAGTTTCATTGCAGACCTGGCAAGGACTCTAGGAGGGTCAAGGAAAGCCTTTTCCTCCTCCACAGTTTCCCCCTACAACCCTCTTGTTTAGGTTCTATCAAAGCAATTGAAACTTCTCTGCATCATCTCGAAAATGAGGAAACATAACCAATACAGATAAAAAGATTGAACACTGTGTCATCACTACCCATTCTCCTTGCCCTGAATTTATGATTAGAATGATTCAGGCAGACAGCAGTCTCTATATTCATGTGTACCTCTGATTAACAAGGATACCTGTCAAATTCTTTTAAGAATGCTTCCACATGGTCTTACTCCTCTTCTAATGATACATGAAATATCCAGCTGGAAAGTAAGATGCCAGCATCCCTTCTTTGCAGACTCCTCAAGTTCCTGTAAGTTTTTATTTATTTTTTATTTTTTTATCTACTCAGTGTTGTCCTGGAACCAGCTTGTATTGACTACAAAGAGCAGATTCAGCATATCTCTTCCCAACAACACATTCTGTGGTATTAAGTTGATAGCCTGAACACCTGCTACACTCTAAGTATTTATACCACGTAAATTTGAAAATACTCAAAAAAGCTTTTTTTTTTAAAAAAGAAACAGTTAACTAATATACTACAGAATCCACATACTGAGGGAATAGAGAGATGCTAGATCTGCACAATACTATGATAAAACATCTATACATTTATTTATTTCTGTACATACTAGTATTCTGATTATACAGACAAGTTGGAAAAGGTGATAGGGTAACAGGAAACAAATGTGGTCACCTATTAGATGCCCCATACTTGGTATCTGTTAACTCTTCTAGTATAAAAGGAAAAAGCCCATTGTATACATTGCTATAGAGACTTAATTTTAAATATGAGGATGTATAGGCTATCCATTTTTAAAATTTAAAAGAAGAGTTATCAGAATGTTAGAGGTAGAATGGAGGACAATAAGAGACAGATGTGTTCAGGTTCTATACCTTCATGTAAGAAATTGAAGTATCAAAAATCAGTCTATTGATCCTGGACCACGAAAGTAAAACAAATCATGAAATAAAAAGCTAAGTATATTATTAAAAGGTAAAAAAGATATTATGAATGCAATTTTAAAATATAAATTCAAATTAAGGGAGAAATTAATCAAGTGAAATTTTTATCTCATTGTAGAAAGACTGTTGCTAATGTCTTAATAGAAATCTTAAGAAACAATGAAATAAGCATATTATATGAAGTTGTAAGAAAGTTGTAAGAAAAGTTGTAAGTAAGTTGTAAGAAAATAATAGTTTAAATAGTTAAATGCAATTTACTCTGAGAAGTAAGATTGGATATTGGTAGTTTGAGTGCAGGATTATAGCATAAGCACCTTTGTACCATTAGGTATTTTAACCATTTGCATATATTACTTTGGAAAAAAGTTGCTTTCATTTAAAGAGAGATATTTGTCCCTCCTACGTTGTTGTCAATATATTGAGAAAGATGTGCAATTAAAGGAGAAATTGAAACACTGTGAGAAAAGAACTATGATGTGCAAAGAACAACATGGAGGGAACACTAAACTGAATAAAGAATGACTACATAAAGGAAGTGACGTTTAAGTTCAATCTCAACAGTAAATATAACTTAGTGAAGTAAAATAGAGCAAGAGAGGAGAAAGTGATTAAAGAAGTAATCTTGAAGATTATCAAAAGCATTTATGATTTGATTGGGATAGACAAATCACAGAGGCTGAAGAGTCAAAGTTTAGCCACTCTGGAGAATAAAAGAGTGAGAACTATGGAAGGACATAATGTATGGCAGACAAGATGAAAGACATTACTTTACAGTATCATAGATTGGAGTAACTCTGAGTTTTTTTCCAGTGGTGCTAAACTGGCATCAAGTTATGACAAGAGTCCTGAGAATACTGTTAATGGAGTGTTGGGTATGATGAACCATGGTGACCTGGAGAGGGAAGGGAGTAAAGGTTTGTGGAAAGAAATGAAGATATTGAGGAGAAAAGGGCCTGGAAATCTCTGGATAATCAAGGAAACATACTTATGAATAGGATGGAGAGATCAAAGAACGGGAGTGTCAGGTTACTATGTTAAAGGAAAAACAATTTAAGGTACTGATAAGAACCAAGAAATAGATAAACTTATAGAAAAGATGATGATCTCAGAAGATGAAGAGACCAGACATTCAAAATGTCAAGACATTTAATGGATACTGAAGACATTAGGGATGTAGAGGAAAGAAATCAAATTGAGAGAAGGGTATCAAAAGTAAACCTAGAGACAACAGATACTAGCAATGAGAAGAGATGGAGAATGATAAAGGCAGATGACAGGAACACAGGTTTATGGATAGGTAAGGATCGATGAATGAAACCATTCCTGGAAGCAAAGAAGATAATTAGCTTGACTACCAACACTTTTCAATTAATTTATCCATTCCTACATTGACTTATTTCTTTATTCATTCATTCAGTCATTAATAAACTTTCATTCATCATGTACTATGTACCAGGTTCTGAGAAAGTCTTTAAATACTCTGCTCTTTAGTTCATCCAATATAGTTGAGTAGAAAGATGTGTAAAAAAAGAATGACATATTAGCATAAGTGCTATACCAGAAGCCTTTGCAAAGTGCTGTAGGGAAACAGAGGGAAATTATAGGGGTATCAAAAGGGCTCAGTCAGTCATAAGAAGTCTATGGAGGATATGGAGGAGCTGCATTTTAATTGAATATTTACTTCTGAGTAAGATTTCACCAGGTGAAGTAGAGAAGGAGATAAGGACATACAAAGGACATAAGGAGAATTCACTTAGAAAAGGCCTTCAGTATTTTAGGAAATAGCAGTGACCATGAGGCTGTCTCCATAGCATAAAATATCATATTATTTTCTTGAATAAGTAGTCCTTGATTTCAGTAGAATACCATTACTAGAAATAACTGAAGTATAATAAAGTAGTACCTCTTGCCAGGTGCCTTGAATTTAGCATCTATATTAATGATCATATGGAGCCAAGTGATCTGCAGATTATTTACCTAACAAGATTTTTTTATTTAACTTTCTGTGTACGTAAGTGTCTAATTTATCTTTGAACCAAGATGGATATTAACACATATTGATCTAATCATCCTTATGCTTGATGTTCCTTCTCCTTAATGTCTAATTAAATTCGTTCTTCTTCTTCCATTGTTAAAGTTTTACAAAGAGCATTGGTTTGATAAGATACCTGTATACTGATGCTGCATTAGGTCATTTCTTTTCATTGTATATGAGAAGAGTTTAAACATTCTGTGAAACATTTTCATTCATCCACAAGAGAAAATGTACTGGGTACTTTGTTACTTGACAGAATTAGTTGTTCTAAGTCTAATGTGCCAGTTAAGCTATGAATGCATATTTCCCACTGTCTATTTTTTCAAGTCTAGAATTAGCAATTTTAATTTCAACTGTTACATTCATAGACCTTCAACTTGCAGAAGACAAGCTGTAGAATAGATGACAGAAGTTAGTACATCTTTGAAGATATATTTTAAAGACATTTAACAACTGAATAAAATATTTTTATGAATAAGGAGAACACATTTCTTGTAGCTATTTTTTCTGAATTAAATATCAGCTTTCCCTTTATGAATTTCTAAAATAAAATAATTACAAGAGTAAAGGAATTTTCTCTCTTTGTCCTTACACTCCCAGTTGTTAAAGCTGTGATATAACCCAGGCAAAACCATTGTCCTTTCCTGGCATAAATTATCATCAGTCATTCAATTATGTATTTAACATATATTGGTGCTGCAGCTACTGTGCTCAGTTAGTCAAGACTGATTGGATAACATACGTTTATTACATCTTTAATTTTTTTTTACCTTTTGTTCTTGTGAATTTCACAAGTATTAATGTATGAGAAAAACAACAATACATATTCATTTTTAATCCCCAGGGACTATTTTAATCTAAAGCTATTTATAAATTACAATCCTGAACCAGGAAATCCAGTTTTCAGAAATGAAGCCAATGTAAGTATTATCTGCCTTGTTGAAGCCACCATTTCAAGATTCCCTTTGAGCCACGACATATGGCCATTTGCTAGGTGTTTCATTCTTAACATGCTCTTGTATGAAATGTATTTCATATATATTTCATATTCATATTTTAGCACCTTGACTTGTTTTTCTTTTTTCCTGCAATATACAATCCTCTCCTTTCTTCCACTCATCATATAACTTTCTCCACTTGGAAAATAGCTAATTGTTCTCATTTCAAAGTTATTTCCTTTGTGAAGCTTTTCTTGATCTCCACCCACCACCCTTACTATTAGGCAATAGTTCCTTATCCATCATTTATGTAACTATTAACAGACTTTATTATATATATATCTTAATAGCGAGTCATTTTTCTACCCTTAAGTTTATATAGTTATGACTGAAAATTGACAACATACGAACAAATGATTAAAACACAAAATAATTAATGTAACTATTAATAATCTACTAATAGACTTACCACATTGAATTTTACTATATTCATGATGCCTTGATGGATTATTAACTTGGAAAACTTGAAAAGTTTAGTCAGTCTCTCCGAGCTTTAATTCTCTCTTCTGTTGGAAAGGAAATGAAGGTTATTGGTAGTTCCTAACTCATGGTGTTGTTCTCATCAAAATACTCATAGTAATGTTCTTCTAATAAAGACTTCATACATGTCTTCGTTGTTGCTCTTGTGGTAGTGTTGTTCTCATTGTTGTCACAATTGCTAGCAGCTGTAGTAGTAGTAGTAGTGGTAGTAGTTTTACATTTACATCTGTGATGTCAGAAACAGTCTTATTCAGTGTTTTTAAGATTTTATGTTTTTAAGTAATCTCTACACCCAGTGTGGGGCTCAAATTTACAACCCTGAGATCAGGAGTCTCTTGTTTCACTGACCAAGGCAGCCAGGTTTTTTCTTTTTTTTTTCTTTTTTCTTTTAAATTCCAGTCTAGTTAACATACAGTGTTATACTCATTTCAGGTGTATAATATAGTGATTCAACAATTTATACATTACCCAGTGCTCATTATGATTTGTATATTCTTAATCCCCTTTACCTATTTGACCCATCCTCCCATCCACCTCCACTCTGGTAACCACCAGTTTGTTCTCTATGGTTAAGAGTCTGTTCCTTGGTTTGTCTCTTTATTTTTCTTTGTTCATTTATTTTGTTTCTTAAGTTCCACATACGAGTGAAATCATATGGTATTTGTCTTTCTCTGACTGACTTATTTAATTTAACTTTATACTTTCTAAATCCATCTATGTTGTTGCAAATGGCAAAATTTCATCCCCCCCCCCCTTTTTTTTTGGCTGAGTGATATTCCATTGTGTCACATATCATATTTCTTATCCATTCATCTATTGATAGACACTTGGGAAGCTTCTATAATTTGGCTATTGTAAATAATGCTGCAATAAATATAAGGGTTCATACATATTTTTGAATTAGTGTTTTCATGTTCTTTGGGTAAATACCCAGTAGTGGGATTATTGGATCATATAAAATTTTATTTTTAAATTTTTTTCCAGTAGCTAGTTCAATTCCCAGAACATGGAAGATAACATTTTTTTTTTATTTCTTTCTTTAATGAGCCAGCAGATGCATGATTAAACTTCAAAGCTTATGTTCGGTGATTTTCTCAAGGTCATGTTCTACCCTCAACTTCATGCAATTTCCACTAACACCTGACACATACAGACAAGTAATTAAAACACAAAATAATAAAAACAATAGAGTTAGTACAAAGTTCAACATGAGGACCAGCCAAAAGTGTCCCAAAATTTTGCCTTCAGATTAAGGGAAAGATTTGAAGAAGTGACATTATTTTTTGGCCCTACTGAATCAGCATTTCTAGGAATTAAGTATAAGGATGATATCCATTCCTTTTTTATTGAGGTATAACTGACATATATTAGCTTCAGATATACAACACAATGATTCTATATTTGTATGTATTACAAAATGATCATCACAATAAATCTAGTTACCATTTGTTACCATACAAAGTTATAAAAATGTTTTGCTTTCTTTTTTCTTGTGAGGAAGACTGTTAAGATTCACTCTTAGTGACTTTCAAATATGCAATAGAGTATTATTAAGATAGTAACCATGTTCTAAATTTATCCCCAGGAATTATTTACTTTATAACTTGAAGTTTGTTCCTTTTGGCCTCCTACACCTATTTTGCCCACTCCCCACATCTTTCCCTTCTGGTCACCACCAGTCTGTTCTCTATATCTATGAACTTGTTTTTATTTGTTTGTTTGTTTGTTTGTTTTAGATTCCACATGTAAGTAAGATAATATGACATTTGTCTTCCTTTGTCTGATTTCTTTCAGTTAGCATAATGCCCTCAAGTTTGATCCATTTTGTCACTAATGAAAAGATTATGTTCCTTTTTATGGCTGAACAGTTTCTATTGTGTGTATATGTGTTGTGTGTGTGTGTATAATCTTTATCCATTCATCCATGCATGCGCACTTAGATTGTTTCCAAACCTTTGTTATTATAAATAATGCTGCAAAGAATACAGGAGTGCTGATTATCTCCATTTTTAAACAAATTATCCAGTAAATCTTATGTAATTAGCATTTGGGAACCATGATGGTAGAAGCCATGGGAAGTTATTTAAAACTTTGTGTGGAAGGAACTTTATTGAGGTAAATCTTAAAAGTTATTAGATTATAAGACAAAAAGTATGAGCATCTACTTTATTGGATATAAATGAGCATATTAAAAAGCACATCTCTATTCTCACAATTTGTGTGAAATTAAGGTTCCTTAATAACAAATAGTGTAATATTGTTATTTACACATATTTTAAAAATTTATTTATTTATTTTGAGAGAGAGAGCACAAGCAGAGGAGGAAGAGAGGGGGGGGGGGAGAGAGAGTGCGTGAGAGAGATTTCCAAACACTGTACTGAGAGTGCAGAGCCCAATGCAGAGTTTGAACCTATGAACTATGAGATTGCGATCTGGGCCAAAATCAAGAGTCGGGCACTCAACTGAATAAGCCAGCCAGGCGCTCCTGTTTTCACATATTTTAAGCATGCTTTCAATTCATTAATGATATGTCTATTATAAAAATTAACAAAAATAGTTGATCCATTGAAAAATAATCTATAAAAACAAGACTGCTAGATCCCTAGTGAATACAGAGAATATAATAAAGATGATGAATTAGTAATTTCTCTATTATTTGTGAAATTAATAAGGTCCAGTTGAGATTGGGATGGGAAGTTTCCATAGGTTTTAAGGGCTATCTTAATAAAAGATTTTGAATGGGATTAGTGTCAAAGCTTTCATATAGAGATGCCCATAATTAACTGGAACCAGACATGAGATTAAGCTTTATGAGGTATATAATTTTATAGAAAGCTTTTATGTGAGGAGGTATTCCTTTGTCCTTAGAAAATAGTGGATGGGGTGCCTGTGTGGCTCAGTCAGTTAAGCATCCGACTTTGACTCAGGTCATGACCTCAGGGTTCGTGGGTTTGAGCCCCGTATTGTGCTCTATGCTGACAGCTCAGAGCCTGGAGCCTGTTTCAGATTCTGTGTCTCCCTCTCTGTCCCTCACCCACTCATGCTCTGTTTCTCTCTGTCTCAAAAATAAATAAGCATAAAAGTATTTAACAAAGAAAATAGTGGAGTAAAGCCATAATAAAATGTTAAAATTAATAAGGGTCTTAAGTGTGAGTAAGTTTACAAGTCCAAAAGACTAAAAGGGAAATAGCCATTGACCTTTCATTCCATTTTATTACAAAGATGCCCATAAAGTTACCTTTAAAGGAGAGTAAACCCCAAAGAATGAATCTTCTGAAGGCCAAACCAGCCAAAGATTTTCTACTAGAACAGTCAGGACCTTTTCAATAGCTATGCAGAAATCAATAGAAAACAAGCTTGAGTCAATCTAAATTATCCTTGGGAAAACCAACAAACAAAAAACAGATATATTAAGGCTAGAATAATTTTAAATTGCTGGAAGACATCTATGTGTATATAGATACATATATATGTTTTAAAATTTTACTGAAATATGACATACACTCAAGAATTCAGGACTCTTATTAGAGAGCTTGATGAATTTTCATAAAAATGAAAATCTATGTAAATAGCAAACAGATCAGGAAATATAATGTAACCAGAATTCCAGAAGTATAGCCTGTGCCCCTTTCAAACACCTTTACAACAAAAGTGTTTTTTTCCCTTTTATCTGGAAACATAGATATGTTTGGAATCCTACAGAATGTCCTCTCGTGATTATATCAGTTCATTTTCATACCTACGTAATTCTGTCATCACATAAATACCACAACTTATATATCCAATTAACAGTTGATAGTCATTTGTAGTCTACAGTTTTAAAATTTATTCATGGTGCTGCTTGAACATTCTCATACATATCTCTTAATGAGCATATATATGCTTGTGGTAAATATAGACATAGAATATATTCTGGATACATACCTAAGAGTAGATCGAGGTGTTATATCTTATGCATATGTTCTACTTTAGTAGATACCACCAAATAGCTTTACAAAATAATTGAGCCAATTCACCCTCCACGAAAGAGTGTAAGAATGTTCCAGGAGTTCTATATCTTTGCCTGCATTTGGCATTTCTCATGTTTTCCTTTTATTTTACCTATTTTAGTGGCTCTTTTCATGAGATTTAATTTGCAGTTTCTTAATGCCTAACACAATTAAGAACATTTTCATATTCTCATTGGTCATTTAGAAACCCTATGCTTTGAGAATCTCTTTAAATTTTCATCCCTTTTTTCTTTTGGGGTCCTGAACACAATTACTTTGTAGGATGGAGCTATTACAATACCTTCTCCCACCGTGGACTTTTACTCTCTTAATGGCATCATTTGATGAACAGAAGTTCCTAATGTTAGTATTGTTCAATTTATCTTTTTTCATTTATATTACTCACAAAAGTTCCTTTGTGCCTTTTTGCACTCAGTCATCTCCCTCCATCACAGTATCTGGCAACCAATGGTATGATCTCTGTCACAATAGCTTTGCCTGTTCAGAATGTCATAATAGAATGTACTCTTTTTTTTTCCCCTCTTGTGCCTTGATTCTTTGTCTTTTCTTTTCCTGCTCTCTTCCCATAAAACTGTGAAATTCAGTAAACTCTTCATATTCTTCTACTTTTCTTCATTATAATATAAAATCGCTGATCTTTACCCAAATGTATTTTTGTACAGTTTTATTTATACATGATAAGATATGAAACATAGTATATAATGGAAACAAATATTCTTGGGAGATAATTGTGCACATACTTACCTAAAGAATGATATACAAAATGTTTAACATTGTGTAGGATTGATCAAGGAAAGTTTTCTGGTAAATTAAAATTGGCCCTGATCAATAAGATAAACATCAGCATGAAACAGCATGCTAACGCATATGAGATAAATATTGGTTTTCCTTATGTATATTTGTACTCATTACTGTCTAATACATTTATTAAACATCAATATTTTTCTCAAAATTAAGGACCCTTTGATCAAAATATTAGTAATAATTCAAAATATAAAATATACAACTACACATCCACCGCAGCTAGTAATCTTACAATTTACTAACAATGATGACTAAAGATATTTACTTCAGATATATCTATAAAGAAAGGCCTGCGAGGAAGGAATTAGAGAAATACTATAATGTATTGTCATTTATCTAAAGCCTGAGGAAATTTCTCAAAAAGGAGAAAAGATGGGGACACCTGACAGATAGATACATGATTATGTTTTGATCCTTATTATTTGCATATTTGATATTTTCATATTCACCTATAGACTAAAATTTCTTGTAACTCCTAAATCAATACTTGAGGGTATTTTCCTGGTCATGTGGAGATACAGAGCAGAGAAATGTTTGTGTTGCCCAACATGCATTTTCCCAGCTGAAGTTGAAAAAGGACACGCTCTGCTTTCTTTTTCAGTTCTAATGCTGTAAACAAGTGTCCTTTGTATGTTTAATGCCAAGTTGTTTTGTGTTTGTTTTTGTTTTGCATTTCCATGTTCTTCATTGGTGATTTTTCTATTTCAAATGGTCCATATGCTAAAGTGCTGTCTAGTGTTCCAAACCACAAGACGTCTGTGGTGTCTTGGAGAGAATATGTCTGCTAAACTTTGTTCAGGCATGAGTAATGATGTTGTTGGCCATGAGTTCAATGTTAATGTTAATGAATCAACACACACACACATGAACACATATACATACTAAAAAAGAGGTCTTAAAATAGAAACATGCAAACTATAAGGATATGCTTTGGTTCCTTGATGGAAATGTGACCAGAGGCTCACAGGAGCCTAATCCTAAAAGTCATATTTTCTAATTCAGTGTTCATGATGATTTTCTAGAACAGAACTTCTGTGAATAATGATTTAACTGTATAAATATAAAAGATTTTTAGAAACTGAAGCAAGTGCTTTAGAGCGTTAAATTTAAAAAGTAAAATTAAGGGGCATCTGAGTGGCTCAGTTACTTGAGTGTCTCCCTCAATTTTGGCTCAGGTCATGATCTTGGGGTTGCGGGATCAAGCCCATGTCAGGCTCCGTACTGAGTATGAAGCCTACTGAGGATTCTCTCCCTCTCTCTCTCTCTCCCTCCCTCTGTCCATCTCCTCTGCTATCTCTCTCTCTAAAATATACAAATAACTGAATAAATAAAATAAAAAAAGTAAAATTAATATGATTTGCAGGGAGAAATTGGCTAGCAATTCATAAACAATATATTTGCTTCATATTAATCATCTGCCCCACAATAATATATTAATATCTTAGAACTATTGTGTAAACATGGAGACCTTAAAAATAGGAGAGAGAGAGAGGCAAAGTAAGAAACAGACTCTTAACTATTGAGAACAAACTGATGGTTAAGAGAGGGAAGGTGGGTATGGAGATGGGTTAAATTGCTGAGGCAGATTAAGGAGTGCATTAGTTGTGATTAGCAGAGTGTATAGAAGTGTTGAATCACTGTATTGTACACCTGGGAACAATATTATACTGTATGTGAACTAGAAATTAAATAAAAACTTAAACAAGAATTTAAAAATGAAAAAAAAAATAAAAAGGGTAATACCATAAAAAAACTTTAGAATAAATTGAATGTTACTTTAGAGATTATATTTACTAATTAATTATCTTGTTGCATAAGCAGCGTGTAAGTATAACCCCTAGGTATTTAGAATGATAGGATTTGAGCAAGTTTATATGTGTGTGTGTGTGTGTGTGTGTGTGTGTGTGTGTGTGTGTTTTAACAATTATAAATAAAAAAGATAATTGCACAATGTCAGTACTAAGATTAATTCCAAGATCTAAGGATGTATCCATTTATATCCGTTTATATTTGCTTACAGTGCCAAAATAAGAGTTGAGTGACTACTTGATTCATTGTGCTAAATTTCAAATATATACCAATAATCTCAACAGTCAAAAAATATCCTTGATTATTCCATAAGAACCTTTTAGTATGATCTAAGTTCCTGTTTTATTCCTGATTTTATGTGTCAAACAAATATTTGCTTTATCTCATACTGAAAGTCAGAAGGTTTTACAAATATCTACCCATGCAAGTTCCTGTCAAGTTTTCTCTTACTCTCTGGTAAGTTTCCTCTTGCCCCTAAAATATTTTTGACATCTCGGTGGGATCTTGTCAAATTACTTCCAAACACATTTATGCCATTAGAGCTAATTGTAAGTTTCTAAAAATTCTTAATGTTTCAAAATGCATTTGTATTTGGGGCACAGTTAAATTATGGCACTTAAAATATTTTATTTTTTGATATCATCAGAACAGATGTTTGTGGTGAACCTTTATGACTTGGTATTCCTCAGCATATAGGTATAGAAGATTCTTAGAAATAAATGTGAACAACAGAAAACTATAATATTCTTGATTAGGCTAATTTTTATAGTACAAGATATAATATTTTGGGGATATAAAATGTATTTTTTTCAACCTATAATATAGGTGGTAGACTTTGAAATATTTAAATATTAATGTTTGGGAGCAAACAGGCATCATACTTAGAAAAGTCTATTTAAAAAAACATACAAAACAAGTATTTGTTCAACGCAATTAGATCTGTTTCCTAAATGATCATGTATATGTTACCTTAAATGTTAAATCAATTGTTGTTCTTATTACCATGTTGTTATCATGTGTCTTCAAAGTGACAACCAGCCTTGGGAGCCACTCCTTTGGTGACATTGGTCTTGCCTTACATCGCTGAATTCAAAAATCCATGTCTACCACTAATTTGTTGTTTGTCTTTGGGCAAGTTACTTGATATCATTAAGATATTTCTTCATCTTTCTTATCTCACTGTATTTTGATTTGTTCACTTGTCTACCCTAGAATGTAAGCTACATAAGGGCAATTAAATGTTTGGTTGCTTTTGTCTGACCATAGATTAACTATGTATGGCACAAGATGTGATGATACACTTATTGAATACAAATGAGATATAATGAACAGGTAATAGAAAGGGAGTAAATGAGAGAAGTAAGAAGGACATTGACTCTTTGTATGGAAAATACTGGTCCAAGTTATGTTCTCCCAATAGAATATATATCTTGAAAACATGGATCTTCTTCTCCAAACACCCTGATTCATATATCTTTCTTAAAGTAATTCTTATGTATTTAAGTTTCAGTATGTTATTAAAAAAACTATGTGTTTTGTGATATTTTATCATTGTTATCAAATCATTAGGTAATAATAATTATTAGTCAAATCAGCTTTCACATTCAAATTTTGCATTTATTGCAAAACTTATGAAAGCAATTTCTTAAGGAAGCAACTTTTTTGTTTTACTGTGTTCCTTCTACTGATATTCAATTGAAACATACAAATACAATTCTTTCACTATTTTTATATAACACAAGAAGTGACATGTGGTTTTGATAGTTGTCAGATATGTGTCTTGTGTTCTTTTTTATTGCGATATTTTTATTCATTTCAATGTGTGGGTTATTTGAGGGGAATTTGGGAGAAATAATATTATAATCTCCATATAGACATTGTAGTTAAAGTTTATTAGAGAAAATAATAGTTTACATTTAAATATGCACTTTTATTTAAGCATATGTTCCGTGACTAATATTTTGAAAGGTAGTTAGGCTGTTATCTGAGCCATAAATCAGAAGTCTTCATTTGGATTTTTAAATAATTTTTAAAGGGTCATTTTAGGTGTGTTGTGCTAATCTGTCTGTCTGACCCCTTATTTCTCTTAACTCTTGCTCATCATGAATTTCAGTGAATACAAAGAGGCTTCTTGATCTGTTGTAGCTCTACATCTAAGCAATGTACTTATCACTTAAATTGTCTGAGAAGATTTCATATGTTCAGTCAGCACAGGAGATGTACCCATGATTCAGGACTTCTTCAGAAAATGTCCCACAGAGAAAAATAATTCAGATAATCCTTCCCATTTATTTGATAGTTTTATTAAAATAATTAAAGATCATATCATTGGAGAAGGAGGAAAAGCAGTGAATAGGATAAAGACAGCAGACCAAGCTTTTACAATCTACTTTTCCTCCCTCTAGTCACTAAAAATGGTAGAGAAGTTCAGTGTGTGCAGTATGTACACACACACACACACACACACACACACACACACACATCTTTTCTTGTTGTCTTAGAATCTGAACTGAAATAGCAAATCCAAGGAGAGTGGATGATAAATGACATGACATTCTAAAGCAAGGTGACTAATTGGGTCCTTTGACAATCCTTTCTGATCTATTGCAGCCTATATACATGTAATAGGAAGACCTGTACTATGGGGCCAACATGATGTGATGACAATGGTTTTTGCTGAGCTTATGCATACATCGTCAGTTTTGAGAAATATAAAGGCTAGAAGTTGAGACGAAAAACCCATAAAGTATGCAGAGAGAATGTCCTGCACACCCAGAGTTTAGTACATTGGAATTGAATATGTTTTCTGGAAGGCCATGTTGACAACACAGAAAATAAAAGGTAGATATAAATTGTCTTGATATATTGCATACCCAAACAGATTACCAGAAGACTCATGAGAATATTGTCTCCAAAGCAGGCATTAAAGATATGTCACAAAAAGTCTCTAGCCCTTGTCAAAGAATATGAGATCCCTATGGTCTGTGGAGCACAGTATATCAAGAACTCACAGAAGTGTTCCCTAGGAGAAAGCAAACACTTGGATATCTTTCATTACATAAGATTTCATCAAAAAAGTGAATACAAGAATCAGTAGCTATGTAAAGAAGCCCTTGTTCTGTTGTCATTTTGCCTCTTTCCCTTCCTCTACCCATAACCATTACCCATTGGACAAGGAGAGGTGAGGAGTATAACATAATGAAGGAAAGAACAGAATACATTTCCATCATCTCCACTCCTGAACAGTCACCAAATTTAGACTGAGATTTCAGGCATGGGGGAACAAAGGGAGATGCCATAAATGGAATGAGAAATTATTCATTTTTAAGATACATGCAAAAAGTTATAGCTGACATACAACAAACTGGACATAGTTACACTGTACAATTTGGTGAGTACATGTACAAGAATTTTTCACCATAATCAAGAGGATAAACTTTCCATCATCTCCAAGTTTTCATTTTTGTTTTCTGTAATCCATCCATCCTTCTGTTTACCATCAGTGGGCAATGGCTGATTTGCTTTCTTTACAAGATTGCTTTCTTTAAAGATTGGTTTAGCTTTTCTAAAATTTTATATAAACAGAACTGTAGTTTGCACTTCTTTGGCTTCTTCCACTCAGCATAATTGCAAAATACATTAATATTTTCACATGGATAAATAGTTTGTTTATTTTTCTCCACCCTATTGAGATATAATTGACATATGACATTGTTTAAGTTTCAGATGTATATTGTGATGATTTGATGCATGTACATATGGCAAAATGATTGCCACAGTAGGGTTAGTTAACACATCTATCACCTCATATAATTATCATTTGTGTGTGTGTATGTGTGTATAGAACATTTAATATCTACTTACTTACCAACTTTTAAGTATCTAATATAGTATTGTTAACTAAAGTAACCATGCTGTACATTAGAGCTCTAGATTTATTTGTCTTGTAACTAGAAATTTGTACTCTTTGACCAAAATCTTCCCATTTCCCCTACTCCCTAGACCACCACCATTCAACTTTCTGTTCCTATAAATTCAATGTTTTAAGATCCAACTATAAGTGAGATTATTCAATATTTAACTTTTTCTGTCTGACTTATTTCACTTAGAATAATGCCCTCAAGGTTCATCTATGTTGCTGCAAATGGCAGGAATTCCTTCTTTTTAGGGCTGAATAATATTTCATTATATATTCATCCATTCATTTGTAGATTGGTTCCATATCCTAGCTGTTATGAATAATGCTGTGGTAAACATGGGAATGCAGCTATCTCTTTAAGATCCTTATTTTATTTCCCTCAGTTATATACTCAAAGTTGGGATTGATGGATCACATCGTAGTTCTATTTTTAAAGTTTTGAGGAATCTGCATATTGATTTCCCTAGAAATTACTAATTTCTATGCTTTACTAATTTACAGTCCCACCAATAGTGCACAAAGTTTCCCCTTTTCTCCACATCCTCATCAATGCTTACCTCTTGTTCTTCTGATCGTAACAATTCTAATAGGTATAAGATGATATTTCATTGTAGTTTTGATTTGAATTTCCCTGATGATGAGTGATGTTGAGTATCTTTTCAAGCACAATTGGCCCTTTGGAAGTCCTCTTTGGAAAAAATGTCCATGTAGTTTTTATGCTCATTTTTAAATCAGATTTTTTTTGCCATTGAGTTGCATGAGTTTCTTGTATCTTTTTGGATATTTACCCTATTGTGTAAATGTTTGCAAATATTTTTTATTATTTTGTTCATTGTTATTTTTATTGTGCAGAATCTTTTAAATTTAATTTAGTCCTACTTATTCATTTAAGCTTTTTCGCTTTGTGCTTTCAGTGTCAAACCAAATAACTGATGCCAACACCAATATCACAGTGTTTCCCCTATATTTACTTCTGGAAGTTTTACAATTTCAATTATTACTTTTATCTTTAATCCATTTCAAGTTAGTGTTTTGTGAGTGATGTACAATAGTGGTCCAATTTCATTCTTCTACATCTAGTTATCTAGTTTTCCCAACACCATTTTAAAAATTGTTTTAATGTTTATTTATTTTTGACAGAGAGAAAGACAGTGCAAGCAGGCAAGGGGCAGAGAGAGGGAGAGACAGAATCTGAAGCAGGCTCCAGGCTCTGAGCTGTCAGCATGGAGCCTGAGGTAGGGGTCGAACTTGTGAATCACAAGATAATGATCCGAGCCAAACCAGATGCTTAACCAACTGAACCACTCCCGCACCCCCTTCCCAACACCATTTATTGAAGAGACTACCCTTGTCCCATTGAGTGGTCTTGATGCCCTTGTCAAGTATTAAGTGACCATATGTGCAGGGGCTTTTTTCTGGGTTCTCAACACTGTTCCATTGATCTGTGTCTGTGTGTTTAGGGCAGTACCATACTGTTTTGATTACTATAGCTTTGTAATATAGTTTGGAGTCAAGAATTGTGATGCCTTCAGCTCTGTTCTTTCTCAGAATTTCTTTAGCTATTTTAGCTATTGTGTACGTGTGTCTGTGTGTGTGCATGGTTCCATACAATATTTAGGATTGTTTTCTATTTCTGTCAAAAATGCCATTGGAATTTGATAGGGATTGCATTAGATCCGTAGATGGCTTTGGGTTGTATGGAAATTTCAACTATATTAATTTTTCTGATCCATGGGATATCAATTCATTTATCTGTATCGTCTTCATCTTTTTCATCAAAGTTTTAAACATTTTTTTATAATATTTATTTATTTATTTATTTATTTATTTATTTATTTATTTTGTGTGTGTGTGTGTGTGTGTGTGTGTGTGTGTGTGTGTGTGTGTAAGGGAGAGAGAGAAAGAGAGAGAGAGAACAAGCAGGGGAGGGGCAAAGAGAGGGAGACAGTATTTGAAGCAAGCTTTGTGCTGCCATCAGAGAGTCCAGTATGGGGCTCGAGCCCACGAACTGTGAGATCATGACCTGAGCTGAAGTTAGATGCTTAACTGACTGAGCCACCCAGGCTCTCCAGAGTTTTAAACTTTTTAGAGAACAGATCTTTTATATCGTTGGCTAAACTCATCCCAGGGTATTTTATGTTTTAATGCTGTTGTTTATGGGATTGCCTTTAAATTTCTTTTTCAGATACATTGTTAATGTATAGAAATGCAACTGATTTATATATGTTGATTTTGTATCCTACAACTTTATTGAATTAGTTGGTTAGATCTGACAGGATTTTGGCAAAGCCTTTAGAGTTTTCTATATATATAATATCATGCTATCTGCAAAGCCAGGCCAGGTTTTGGCAGTCTACCTTTTGTTCTCCCTAGAGTGGAGCTCAAGTTTGTGGTTTCTTCCAGGTCACAGATTCAGGCTGGTTTTCTGCATGTACTCAATAACTCTCTGTAAAAGAGAGTCCCCATTGGGAACATATACAAGAAGCTGGGATAGATGTGTGTGTGGTGAGGTGGGTGGAACAATGGGTGTGTCTGTGGGCCAGTTGGAGGGATCCATGGACAAGGCAATCCCCATGGTTCATGGGAAGGCCTCCTGATAGAGTCTCTGAGGCTGTTAATAAGATCTGAGTCCCTTTGACACATTCAGTTCTGAGCTATTTTTGTTGCTTTCCCAGGTCCCCAGTGCCCCTCAATCATGCAGTTCAGGACTCAGTACTCTGGATGGAGTGAGAGAGAAATGGGCATCTGGGAATTCTGAACTGCTAAGGAATATGGGCACTCACTTTTAGGCTCTCACTTTCACCACAACAGGAAAAATCACATGTGAAGAGGCTCTCTTGGCCCTAAGCTATGTTGCCTTAGAGTAAGTGTGATACAGGTAAAATAAAACTGTTATTTTTACCCTTTCCACAGAATCCAATCTTGCATTGTTTTTCTCTAACGGTGTGCTGGAACTTCTCTGTTAAACACCTGGAGTTTTCAAAGGCCGTCTTGTCTCTGGGTGATTGTCTAGGTTAGTGTTCTTCAGGACTGTCTTCACTGCTACCAAAAAGAGACTGATCTAGTTCACAAGGCTAGTTTGGGGTCCACAGCTGGGACTGAGGTCTGTATGACTATTACCTAATACATGAATGGGTAAGATTTCTAGAACCATTGGTGTATAGTACCGGACAAAGTCAAAGCCAAAGTGGGGCTATAGTTGAGTCCTCATATGGAGCTATTTCCAGGTCTATAGCCAGGACCAGCCTGATACTTGTCTGCTCAAAATGCCAGTCATGGTTGAGGACTGCACTGGAGATTTACGGCATCCTATCTGGGTACCACGGCTCCCATAAAGGCACTTTTGTCTGTGGATGGATGCCAAATTGTTGCTGTTGAGAGAGATGTATGAATGAGGGACATTTTATCCAGCCATCTTGCTGACCTCACTCTTTCATATTTGAATGTAGGCTACTATTCCATTGTATGGCTATTCTACAATTTATACATATACTTGGTGATAGACATTTGGGTTGTATTTTACAAGTGAAACTGATAAACTTTCATGTACATATGTTTTTATGGACATAAGCTTTTTGGCAAATATCTAGGAGTAGAATGGCTGGTTCTTACTGCAAGTACATGTTTTACTTTTTTAAGAAACTGACAAACTTGTTTTCTCAAATGGCTAAACTATTTGACATTCCCAGAAACAATTCTTGAGAGTTTCTTCCCTATCTTTGCCAACATTCTATCATGTTTGTCTTTTTAAATTTTAACTATTATGATTTTAATTTGTATTTCTCTTACGGCAAATGATTTTGGTTATTTTATGTGTTTATTGACCATTCTTTTGTCTTCATTTAGAAATTATTTTTCCCATTTTTATGGTGTTGCTTGCCCTCCTATATTAAGGTTTAATAATTCTTTATATTTTCTGTCTATAAGTCTTTTCCTGATGCATATTTTGTAACTGTTTTCCAGGCTAAAGCTTGCCTTTTCATTTTTCTAATGATGTCTTTTGAATAACAGACATTTTTAATACCTCTATAGTAGATTTTATCATCTTTTTTTCTTTGTGAACCAAGGTTATAAAACTTTCCCTTCCCTAATGCTTACTTCTAGAAGTTTTATACTTTAACATTTTGTACTTAGCTGTAAAATCCACTTTGAGCTCTCTTTTGTGCTGGGTATAAATCAAAGTTTAATGTTTTACTAAAAAAAATGGATATCTAGATCATCCTGCCTATTTTGAAAATTCTTTCTATGTGAGTTTCTTTGGTGCTTTTCTTGAAAATCAGGTGGCCCTATATGTGTGAGTATATTTATGGATTTATAGAAAATACTTTTATGTGAGTTTCTTTGGTGCCTTTCTTGAAAATCAAGTGGCCCTATATGTGTGAGTATATTTATGGATTCTATTCTTTTTTTTTTTTAATTTTTTAAATGTGTACTTATTTTTAAGAGACAGAGAGACAGAGTGTGGGCAGAGAGAGAAGGAGAGACAGAATCCCAAACAGACTCCAGGCTCTGAGCTATCAGCACAGAGCCCGACGCAGGGCTCGAACTCATGAACCTGGGCCGAAGTCGTCACCTAACTGACTGAGCCACCCAGGTGCCCCTTATGGATTCTATTCTTATCAATTTATATTTATGGATATCTTCATAATACCAAGCTTCCTTGATTAGATTTATATTAATATAGCTGTATATTAAATAGTGAAATGTAATAGAGAAATTTATCCATCTTTGTTTTTTAAAATAATGTTTAGGTGATTCCAGGTTTACATTTCTATATAAATGTTTAAAAACCTCTCAAAACATCAATTCCTACAAAAATGACATCTGGGATTATGATTGTGATTGAATCTGTAGATCAATTTGGGAAGACTCCTCTTACTAACAAAATTGGGTGTTCTCTATTTATTTAAATTTTTAAAAAATTATTTCAGCAAAGTTATATAGTTTTTAGTGTAGAGATCTTAAAAGTCTTTTGTTAGACTTATTTATATTTTATAGTTTCTGGTATTATGATAAATAAATTATCTGTGTAATTTTATTTTCCAATTGCTTGCTGCTATTGTATAGGGCCACAATTGATCTTTATATATTAACATTATATACAGAAACTTTCCAAAATTAATTTCTACATTTTAGTAGTTATTTTATGTATTTCCTCAAAATTTTTATGTTTACAATGATATAATCTGTAAATACAAACACTTTTGCTTCTTTCTTTCCAACATATATTACTTTTCTTATTTTTCTATTGTCTTATTTCATGGTTAAAATTTCTGGTAAATACAAGGGAAGAGGAATACCAGTATCCTTGATGAATTTCTGATATTAGTTGGGAATACTTCAGTGATTACTTATAAAGTATGTCACCTGAATATTTTCTATAAATGTCTCTCATCATTTTCAAGAAGTTTCCAACTCCTAGCTTGTAGAGAGTTGTAACTTTAACTATGTTATAGCTTTAACTATGTCTTATAAAGCAATGATATTTTTCTTCTTTATTCTCTTAATATATTGTAATACATTGATTGGATTTCAATTATTAAATTAACCCTGGGATGCCTGGGTGTCTCAGTCAGTTAAGCATCTGACTTCTGCACAGGTCATGATCTCAGGGCTCATGAGTTCAAGCCCGGTATCAGGCTCTGTGCTGACAGCTCAGAGCCTGGAGCCTACTTAGGATTCTTTGTTTCCCTCTCTTTTGGCCTCTCCCCAACCCCCCTACCCCAAATAATTAAATATTAAAAAATTTTAACCTAACCCTACTTAGTCATATCATCCTTTTTATATATTGTGGTATTCAATTAACTAGTATTTTACACCTGTAATTCTAGATCTATAATCGTTTCTTTACTTACCTTCTATTTGTTTTTGTTTGTTTGTTTGTTTGTTGTGGTCTTGGTCAGGTATTGATACTGTGGTTTAGTTGGCTTCATAAAATAAGTTGGACAGTGTTCCTTCTTCATTCATTTACTGAAAAGAAGATGTTAAGATGGTGTCATATCTTCTCTGAATGTTTCATAAATTCACTAGTAATACAATCTGGGCACAGACTTTTGGGGAAGTGTTTTGATAATGAAATTTTTGTAAGTATAGGGCTATTCAGATATTTAAAGTTTTTTTTAATGTGTATTTTTCAAGTAATGTGCCTAATAGCTTGAAGTAATTAATACTTGTGAATAAAAACATTAATACTTATATCTCATAGGTATTAATACTAAGTATTAATACATAAGTAAGTACTAAGTACATGCTAATACTTTTTAAATCCTGGCATTGGTGATTTATTTATATTCTTTCTATTTTCTTTATGTTCAGTCTGGTGGGTTTGTCAATTTTGGAAATATTTTTAAAGTACTACCTTTAAGTTTTGTTTTCTTGTTTCTATTTCATTGGTTTCTGCTTTTCTCTTTATTGCTTTCCTCCTTCCATTTAGTTGTATGCTCTTTGCTCTTCTTTTACTGACATCTGGTGTGAACTATAAGCTATTAATATTAGGTGTAGGCATAAACACTGATACAGATCATTCTTCTCTCTAAAATAACATTTAAAATCCTAAGTCTCCCTCTGAACACTGCTTTAGAAACAACTCTAAATGTATACATTGTTCTTTCATTTTTCATAAATTTCAAAATAGTTTCTACTACTTGTAATTGAATTTTTGACATGTGAATTTTTTGTCTTGCTTATTTGCCAAATGGGACTTCCCCATCTTTTTTTTTTTTTAATTGAACTCTAATATGATTCTGTTGTATTCAGAAAAAAAAAACATTTTATGATTGTGGATCATTTTAAGTTTATTGAAATTTATTTTATGCATATTGATTATCTTATTACTTATACCATGTGTGCATGTGAAAAGAGTCTTTTCTGTCGTTGTATGAAGTGTTCTATAGTCAATAAGATCAAAGTGATTAACAACATAGTTAAGATCATCTATGTATATATCATTTTTTTAAATCTTGATGTTCTAACAATTTTTGAAAAGGATTTATGTTATTGTCTCTTTCTGTCTTTATTTTTCCCAATCTATGCCTCATGTATTTTGAAGCTCTGTATCAAGTAACAAATGTTTAGAGTTATGTCTTCCTGATGAATTGTTTCTTTCCTCATCACTTTAACCATTTTAATTGTTAGAAGTACTATTTATCCTGAGGCCTATTTTTATCTATTATAAAGACAGTTACTAGGGGCACATGGGTGGTTCAGTCGGTTGAGCGTCCCACTTCAGCTCAGGTCGTGATCTCATGGTCTGTGAGTTCAAGCCCTGCATCAGGCTCTGTGCTGACAGCTCAGAGCCTGGAGCCTGCTTCAGATTCTGTGTCTCCGTCTCCCTCTGCCCCTCCCCTTCTCGTGCTCTGTCTCTGTCTCAAAAATAAATAAAGCATTAAAAAATTTTTAAAAAACATACAGTTACTCTACTCTAGCCCTTTTTTTCTGTTTGGCATATACATATTTCATACTTTTATTTTCAAGCTATGTTTTTTCTTGAAATATTTAGGGCAATAATATTTAATGCCATTAATGATATGTTTGGATTTATGTTCATCATTGTATAATTTGTTTTCTCTTTGTTCCTTCTTTTTGGTCTCTTTGTTTCTCATTTCCTGACTTTTTTTTGAATGTTTATTTTCGTAAATAAACATATGTTTAATATATTTAATATATTATATTTAATAGTTTATATTTATTTAATATATTTAATATGTTTAATATGTTCTGTGGGACTTTTTAAAACTTGAGGTGAGGTTTGCATAACATACAGTTTACCATTTTAAAGTGTATAATTCAGGGGTGCCTGGGTGGCTCAGTTGGTTGAGTGTCCCACTCTTGATTTTGGTTCAGGGCATGATCCCAAGGTCATCAGATCGAGCCCACATCAAGCTCTGAGCTGAGTATGAAGTCTGCTTGAAATATTCTCTCTCTTCCTCTACTCTCTTTCCCACTCACACACACACTCTCTCTCTCAAAATAATAATAAAATGTATAATTCTGTTCATTCACAGTGCTATGAAATCACCACTAATGTCCCAAACTTTTTTTTCAACACAGATCACCTTCATACCAATTAAATACTTATCCAATTCCCTGTTCCCTCATACCCTATATTTAAATCCATGGTGCTGTACACTTAATATTTGTGCATATTACCCACAATTAGTTCCCATCACAATTTAGTAAATTTAAAAAGAACAATATCACTAATTTAACACAAAGCTAAACTATATTTTGAAATGTTACAAAATTGCAGCCACAATTTCTAGATGTACCTACCCCATGGAGAACAGTCAGTTGCAATAAATGAGGATGATGTTAATGTGGCCATTCCTGTCAGGCAAGCGGTCTCCTCCATCCTTCACCTATCTTTTAGAATCCATTTGTCATGTTAAATGATATGAGGAGCAGATAGAATCTGTTTGTTACAACGTTGACAGGTTCATATTCCCTATTATCTAGAGTTAATCATTTCTGAGAACTCAGAAACAAGAAGGAAATCCAGGGTTATATTTTGAACATTTTTTGGTCAGTTAAGAGTCAAATCAACTGCTATTTAATTAAACTCTGGTATGTTTTTTTCAGTGTGTGTGTGTGTGTGTGTGTGTGTTTGTGTGCACGTGCGCATGCGTGTGGTATGTGTATAAAGAAAGAGAAGAGAGAGTTTTGTTTTTCTATTCTGGGAGTTAGATTTCTTAAAGTCTTATCTGTTGAAATTCTTGAGGCTTGGGTTGAAGGTGAGGCCACCCAGGGAGATTTGATGGTGCTTCTACTAGTTTCTTAGAAGTACAAATGGGATTACTTTTATGTTTGTTTGTTTTTTTTAATTTTTATTTTTTTAACTTCATTTTTTATTTTTTAAAATTTACATCCAAATTAGTTAGCATATAGTGAAGCAATGACTTCAGGAGTAGATTACTTAATGTCCCTTACCCATTTAGCCCATCCCCCCTCACACAACCCCTCCAGCAACCCTCAGTTTGTTCTCCATACTTATGAGTCTCTTCTGTTTTGTCACCCTCCCTGTTTTTATATTATTTTTGTTTCACTTCCCTTATGTTCATCTATTTTGTCTCTTAAAGTCCTCATATGAGTGAAGTCATATGATTTTTGTTTCTCTGACTGACTAATTTCACTTGGCATAATACCTTACAGTTCCATCCATGTAGTTGCAAATGACAAGATTTCATTCTTTTTGATTGCTGAGTAATACTCCATTGTATATATATATACCATATTTTCTTTATCCATTCATCCATCGATGGACATTTGGGCTCTTTCCATACTTTGGCTATTGTTGATAGTGCTGCTATAAACATGGTGGGGGGGGGGTGCATGTGTCCTTTCGAAACAGCACACCTGTATCCCATGGATAAATGCCTAATAGTGCATGAAGGGTCATAGGGTAGTTCTATTTTTAGTTTTTTGAAGAACCCCCATACTGTTTTCCAGAGTGGCTGCACCAGCTTGCATTGCCACCAACAATGCAAAAGAGACCCTCTTTCTCTGCATCCTCACCAACATCTGTTGTTGCCTGAGCTGTTCATGTTAGCCATTCTGACAGGTGTCAGGTGATATCTTATTGTGGTTTTGATTTGTATTTCCCTGATGATGAGTGATGTTGAATATTTTTTCATGTGTCTGTTCACCATCTGGATGTCTTGTTTGGAGAAGTGTCTATTCATGTCTTTTGCCCATTTCTTCACTGGATTATTTGTTTTTTGGGTATTGAGTTTGATACGCTGTTTGTAGATTTTGGATACTAACCCTTTATCTGATATGCCATTTGCAAATATCTTCTCCCATTCTGTCGGTTGCCTTTTAGTTTTGCTGATGTTTCCTTTGCTGTGCAGAAACTTTTTATTTTGATGAGGTCCCAGTAGTTCATTTTTGCTTTTCTTTCTCTTGCCTCTGGAGACATGTTAAGTAAGAAGTTGCTGCGGCCAAGATCAAAGAGGTTTTTGCCTGCTTTCTCCTTGAGGATTTTGATGGCTTCCTGTCTTACATTGAGGTCTTTCATCCATTTTGAGTTTATTTTTGTATATGGTGTAAGAAAGTGGTCCAGGTTCATTCTTCTGCATGTCGCTGTCCGGTTTCCCCAGCACTACTTGCTGAAGAGATTGTCCTTATTCTATTGGATATTCTTTCCTGCATTGTCAAAGATTAGTTGGCCATACGTTCATGGGTCCATTTCTGGGTTCTCTATTCTGTTCCATTGATCTGAGTGTCTGCTCTTGTGCCAGTACCATACTGTCTTGATGATTACAGCTTTGTAGTATAACTTGAAGTCTGGGATGTGATGCCTCCTGCTTTGGTTTTCTTTCTCAAGATTGTTTTGGCTATTTGGGGTCTTTTCTGGTTCCATATACATTTTAGGATTATTTGTTCTAGCTCTGTGAAGAATGCTGGTGTTACTTTGATAGGGATTGCATTGAAAATGTAGATTGCTTTGGGTAGTATCAACATTTTAACAATATTTGTTCTTCCTATCCAGGAGCATGGAATCTTTTTCCATTTCTTTGTGTCTTCTTCAATTTCTTTCGTAAGCTTTCTATAGTTTTCAGTGTATAGATTTTTCACCCCTTGGGTTATATTTATTCCTAGGTATTTTATAGTTTTTGGTGCAACTGTAAATGGGATCAATTCCTTAATTTCTCTCTCTGTTGCTTCATATAGGAATGCAACTGATTTCTGTGCATTGATTTTATATCCTGCAACTTTGCTGAACTCATGAATCAGTTCTAGCAGCTTTTTGGTGGAATCTTTTGGGTTTTCCATATAGACTATCATGTCATCTACGAAGAGTGAAAGTTTGACCTCCCCCTGGCTGATTGGGATGCCTTTTATTTCTTTGTGTTGTCTGATTGCAGAGGCTAAGACTTCCAATACTATGTTGAATAACAGTGGTGAGAGTGGACATCCCTGTCTTCTTCCTGACCTTAGGGGGAAAGCTGTCAGTTTTTCCCCATTGAGGATGATATTAGCATTGGGTCGTTCATATGTGGCTTTTATGATCTCAAGGTATGATCCTTCTATCCCTACTTTCTTGTGGTTTTTATCAAGAAAGAGTATTGTGTTTTGTCAAGTGCTTTCTCTCTGTCTATTGAGAGGATCATATGGTTCTTGTCCTTTCTTTTATTGATGTGATGAATCACGTTAATTGTTTTGTGGATATTGAGCCAGCCCTACATCCCAGGTATAAATCCCACTTGGTCATGGTGAGTAATTTTTTTTAATGTATTGTTGGATCTGGTTGGCTAATATCTTGTTGAGGATTTTTGCATCCATGTTCATCATGGAAATTGGTCTATAATTCTCCTTTTTAGTGGAGTCTCTGTCTGGTTTTGGAATCAAGGTAATGCTGGCTTCATAGAAAAAGTTTGGAAGTTTTCCTTTCATTTCTATTTTTTGGAACAGTTTCAAGAGAATATGTATTAACTCTTCCTTAAATGTTTGGTAGAATTCCCCTGGAAAGCCATCTGGCCCTGGACTCTTGTTTTATGGCAGATTTTTTTTTTAATTTTTTAACGTTTATTTATTTTTGAGACAGAGAGAGACAGAGCATGAATGGGAGAGGGTTAGAGAGAGAGGGAGACACAGAATCCAAAACAGGCTCCAGGCTCTGAGCGGTCAGCACAGAGCCCGACGTGGGGCTCGAACTCACGGACCGCGAGATCATGACCTGAGCTGAAGTCGGACGCTTAACCGACTGAGCCACCCAGGCGCCCCTATGGCAGATTTTTGATGAATTGTTTGATTTCCTTACTGGTTATGGGTCTGTTCAAATTTTCTATTTCTTTTTGTTTCAGTTTTGGTAGTGCATATGTTTCTATGAATTTGTCCATTTCTTCCAGATTGCCCATTTTATTGGCATATAATTGCTCATAATATTCTCTTAGTATTGTTTTTATTTCTGTTGTATTGGTTGTGATCTCTCCTCTTTCATTCTTGATTTTACTTATTTTGGTCCTTTCCTTTTTCTTCTTGATCATACTGGCTAGTGGTTTATCAATTTTGTTAATTCTTTCAAAGAACCAGCTTCTGGTTTCATTGATCTGTTCTACTGTTTGTTTGTTTGTTTGTTTGTTTGGTTGGTTTTGATAGCATTAATTTCTGCTCTAATCTTTATCATTTCCTGTCTTCGGCTGGTTTGGGATTTTATTTGCTGCTCTTTTTCCAGCTCCTTAAGGCATAAGTTTAGGTTGTGTATCTGAGATCTTTCTTCCTTCTTTTTTTTTTTTTAACTTTTTTTAACATTTATTCATTTATTTTTGAGATGGAGAGAGAGCATGAACAGGGGAGGGTCAGAGAAAGAGGGAGACACAGAATCTGAAACAGGCTCCAGGCTCTGAGCTGTCAGCACAGAGCTCGACGCGGGGCTTGAACCCACGGACCGCAAGATCATGACCTGAGCCGAAGTCAGACGCCTAACCGACTGAGCCACCCAGGCACCCCTTTCTTCCTTCTTTAGGAAGACCTGGATTGCTATACACTTTCCTCTTAGGACAGCCTTTGCTGTGTCCCAGAGGTTTTGGGTTATGGTGCTATCATTTTCATTGACTTCCATATACTTTTTAATTTCCTCCTTAACTGCTTGGTTAGCCCATTCATTCTTTAGTAGGATGTTCTTCAGTGTCCAAGTATTTGTTACCTTTCCAAATTTTTTCTTGTGGTTGATTTCAAGTTTCATAGCATTTTGGTCTGAAAATATACACGGTATGATCTTGATCTTTTTGTGCTTACTTAGGGCTGATTTGTGTCCCAGTATATGGTGTATTTTGGAGAACGTTCCATGTGCACTGGAGAAAAATGTATATTCTGCTTTAGAATGAAATGTTCTGAATATATCTGTTAAGTCCATCTGGTCCGGTGTGTCATTCAAAGCCATT
Source organism: Panthera pardus (assembly GCF_024362965.1). Lineage (NCBI taxonomy): Eukaryota > Metazoa > Chordata > Mammalia > Carnivora > Felidae > Panthera > Panthera pardus. The sequence goes on along the minus strand of NW_026526666.1, from coordinate 46,296,744 downwards.
GTTTCCTTGTTGATTTTTTGATTGGGTGATCTGTCCATTGCTGTGAGTGGGGTGTTGAAGTCTCCTACTATTATGGTATTACTATCGATGAGTTTCTTTATGTTTATGATTAATTGATTTATATATTTAGGCGCTTTCACAATTGGAGCATAAATGTTTATAATTGTTAGGTCTTGTTGGTCTATAGACCCCTTGATTATGATATAATGCCTTTCTTGATGCAGTCTTTATTTTAAAATCTACATTATCTGATATAAGTATGGCTACTCCGGCTTTCTTTTGTTGACCATTAGCATGATAGATAATTCGCCATCCCCTTATTTTTAATCTGTAGGTGTTTTTAGGTCTAACGTGGTTCTCTTGTAAACAGCATACAGATGGATCTTGTTTTCTTATCCATTCTGTTACCCAATATGTTTTGATTGGAGCATTGAGTCCATTGATGTTTAGAGTGAGTACTGGAAGATATGAATTTATTGTCATTATGATGCGTGTAGAGTTGGAGTTTCTGGTGGTGTTCTCTGGTCCTTTCTAATCTTTGTTGGCATTTATTTGGTATTTATTTATTTATATATATCTATTTTTTCATCTTTTCTCCTCTCAGAGAGTCCCCCTTAAGATTTCTTACAGGGCTGGTTTAGTGGTCACAAACTCTTTTAATTTGTGTTTGTCTGGGAAACTTTTTATCTCTCCTTCTATTTTGAATGACAGTCTTGCTGGATAATGCTGGATAAAGAATTCTTGGCTGCATATTTTTCTGATTCAGCACACTGAATATATCCCGCCACTCCTTTCTGGCCTGCCAAGTTTCTGTGGATAGGTCTGCTGCAAACCTGATTCATCTTCCCTTGTAGGTTAGGGACTTTTTTTCCCTTCCTGCTTTCATGATTCTCTCCATGCCTGAGTATTTTGTGAATTTGACTATGATATGCCATGTTGATGGTTGGTTTTTGTTGAATATAATGGGGGTCCTCTGTGCTTCCTGGATTTTGATGTCTGTGTCTTTCCCCAGGTTAGGAAAGTTTTCTGCTATGATTTGCTGACATAACCCTTTTACCCCTATTTCTCTCTCTTCTTCCTCTGGGACCCCTATGATTTTGATGTTGTTCCATTTTAATGAGTCACTGATTTCTCTAATTCTTAAATCATGCTTTTTTGCCTTAATCTCCCTCTTTTTTCCTGCTTCATTATTCTCTATAAGTTTGTCCTCTCTATCGCTTATTCTCTGTTCTGCCTCATTCATCCTTGCCGCCACTGCATCCATCCGTGATTGCAGCTGAGTTATAACATTTTAAATTTCATTCTGGCTATTTTTTACTTCTTTTATCTCTGCAGAAAGGGATCCTAATCTATTTCCAACTCCAGCTAGTATTCTTATTATCGTGATTCTAAATTCTGGTTCAGACATCTTGCTTGTATCTGTGTTGGTTAAATCTCTGGCTGTCGTTTCTTCGTGCTCTTTCTTTTGGGGTGAATTCCTTCATTCTGTCATTTTGAAGGGAGAAAAGGGATTAATTAGGTAGAAAAATTGAAATTAAAAAAATTAAAGTTAAAAAAGTATTAAAATTAAAAATTTAAAATTAAAAACACACACACACAAATAGAATAGATGATGCTAGATCCTAGGTATGTTTTGGTCTGGGTGTTAGAAGTGGTTTGACACATTAGGAAAAAAAGCAGGGGGGAGAAAAATAAAAAAAGGAAATCATTTGAGAATTTGAATATATGAATACACTAAAGCAGACTAAAATGAGATGATGTGGGTAAAATAGAATTTGAAAAAATATACATAAAAGTAGAGAATATAGTAGTAAAAAAATAAGGAAAATATTTTTAATAAAAATTAAAAAAGATGAATTTTTCGTTTTTTGTATTTAAGAAAAAAGAAAAGAAACAAAAAAGATACACAACATAAAAAAGAATAAAGAAAAGAAAAAAGGAAATCGTTTGAAAATTTTAAAAAGTGAATACACTGTAGTAGACTAAAATAAAATGATGGCAGTAAGATAGAATTTGAAAAAATATTACATAAAAGCAAAAACATGTAGTAATAAAAAGTAAGTAAACATATTTTTAAAAGAAATTGAAAGTAAAAATGAAGTTTTTCTCTTTCTGCATTCAAGAAAAAGAAATGAAAAAGAGAAAAAAAAAAAAAGAAAGAAAAAAAGGAAATTGAAAATTTGAAAAGGTGAGTACACTGAAGTAGACTAAAATAAAATGATGGAAGTAAAGTAGAATTTGAAAAAATTTACACAAAATTAAAAAATATAGTAATAAAAATTAAAGACAGATATTTTTAATAAAAATTGAAAATACTAATAAGTTTTTTCTCTTTCTGTATTCTAGAAAAAGGAAAGAATTATAAAAGAGAAAAAGGAAATAGAGAAAAAAAAAAGAAAAAAATTGAATAGATGAACCTGCTAACAGATTGAAGTAGGAGTGAAATTGCTTTGTTTTCCCCTAGAGGTCAGTCCATATAGCTCTTTATAGTCCATAAATTAAGCTGGCGGTGAGGCTTGTGTTCTTGAAGAGCCAGGTTGGCCCAGTTGGGTGGGGCTCGGTGTAACAGCTCCGCTCTCCACTAGATGGTGCTGCTAGCCTACTGGGGTGGATTGTTGCAGTGATTATAGATGCGCATGCATGGGAGCAGTGAAAATGGCGCCACCCAGCTACCCAGTCTGTTCTCCCAGATCAGCAATCTCATACCCGTCCTCTGTCTTCAGCTCTCATCCACTCCCCACTTTTTCACTCTCCATGACCAGGCCCCAGGCAGTAGTACCTCTCTCCCGAGTTTTGTCTCAGATGTGGCTGCTTTCCCCAGCCCCTTACTTCTGAAAGACTGTGGCTGTGACACATTGGGCCCCTCTGCGGGAGTCTCTCACCAAGCAATGGCCGAATGAGCAATGGCAGAATGCTGGCTGTACCCAGGAACACTTGCTGGACCCTGCTGCTGCCAGTGCCCCGAGACTATGGCCAGGTGCCAGCCCGCCCCTGAAAAAGTTCACAAGATAGTGTAGAGTCAGCACTTCAGGGATTATGGAAAACTGCAACACACATCTGGCACCAGGCTTCACCCTCAATGACCTTGCCCCAGCACCAGCGAATGTGGCTGCCTTCTGGGGTCTGCTGGGACCAGGTGGCTTCAACAGTCTCTACCAAATGTCCTTCCAGCAGTGGAACCGCTTTTCCTTTCCCCCTGTGGCCTGAGAACCTCCCGGACCCCACTCTGTTCCTGGGGATTCATCTTTCCCACCAGAGCACCACCAGATATCAAGCTGTGCAGTTGCAGCCTTTGTGCTCCCCTTGTTTACAGTCTTAATGGAATTTAAACCCTCTCCTTTCTCCTTTCTCCCTTTTTAGTTTAGTCTCTGTGGCTGTTTCCACTTTTCCACTTTCTCTCCAGCTGCTTTTGGGGAGGGGTGCTTTTCCCATATGCTCCCCCCCTCCCCAGTCTCTTTCCTCTCTCCACCCTCAAAAGGGGTTCCCTACCTTTCGTGGCTTCTTGCTCCCCAAGTTCAGCTCTCCGTGCCACGTAACTGCTGAATTTTGTGGCTCAGGTTGTGCAGATTGTTGTGTTAATCTTCCAATCAGTGTTCTAGTTTGGTTTAGTGTTGGTCTGGCTGTAATCATGGACGTGACACACAAAAAGCTTCCATGTGGTTCCGCCATCTTGGCTCCTCCTCGGGATTACTTTTAAACTAAAGTCTCAGTCCAAAGTTTTTCAAACCACCCAACTGGAGTGAATTTAGCCTTCAAATCCATTTAAGGGCCCTACAAATACTTACACCCTACCTTCTTTATATTTGAAAGAAGGGAAATACAATTACCTTCCTTGAAAATTTTTAAACAATTTTTACTTGGTTTATATGATTATATTATCTGTTTCTAAGTTCATGAGAGTGTGAAAAAGGGTGCAAATAAGTGTTTTTTACAGTGCCTATATTCATCAGTGGGAAACCTTATTCTTCAGAGGCTTAAAGTCCAGCTAGTGTAAACAATAAGAATCCATTTGTTTGCATTAATGACTCATCAAACTGACAAACAGTAAAATATAAATATATACTTTCCAGAATAAAATTTATTCACACACACACACACACACACACACACACACACACACAGCTGTGTTAAAAAGTTTCAGGGTACTCCTTATATAATATTAATATAAATGTATATTAGTATAGTACTTCTAGAAGTTAATTTAGTGTTATGTATCTAACGTCTTTAAAAGGTACACACACATTTTGATCACAAATTAACACTTGAGAATTATCCTAAGGAAATAATTAAAGCTTTGCAGGATAGCTAGAAGAATAGTCAGAATGGTCACTGTAGAATTATGTATACACTGAAGAAAAATAATACAGGAAAAAACCCCAGGAAATAACACTAAAAGTAGCTTAAAAATCAAACTAAAGAGGCCATGAGCATGCATTATGTCATTATAATGTAATACTATAGATTTTATTTAAAATAAGATTTACAAAATAACAAAACTGAAGAATAGAGTGTTTAAGATGTTTGCTTACTGTCACACAGCTTTTAAGTACTGGAGCTAGGATGGAAGCTCAGTCAACATGTCTCTGAAATCTGTGTGCCCAAGCCTATGACTCTATGCTTTTTCCATTATATTATTATTCTTTTATTGTTATACCTCTGTATCTATGCTGGTCAAGAATAGTTAACCTTAAACATTATTTATGTTACCAGATAGATAAAAATCAAGACAAGTATAGAGTGTGATTGCAATACCATTGTGTGTGTGTGTGATGAAAAACCCTGGAAGAATACACAGTTTTTATCTTCAAATGATGGAATTACAGGAAACTTTTGAGGTTGTTTTGTGTTTTGTGCCTTCCAATTTTCTACAGTGAAAATGCATAGTAATATTCCTTTAAAACATAGTTCTATATAAATAAAGTGGGCCATGAATTATGATTTGCATCTGGAAAGGAAAATACAATAATATAAATTAGAGTAGAATCTTAATGAACTGAAACCCAAAGCTTGTCAGCTGTGGTATTGCTTTCCTATTTGGCTTGGTACTTCTGTGAAAGAGTTTTTCAGAAGATGACAATTGCTCAGGAATTTCCCAGACCAGATTGTATACTAATATGGTCATCGTGTCCATCCCAGCCTGTTGTGTATGCATCTATATTATTATACCTACATCAGATGAATTAAATATTTTGTGCCTTGAAAATTGTCACTAAGATGGGGCGCCTGGGTGGCTCAGTCGGTTAAGCGTCTGACTTCAGCTCAGGTCATGACCTCACGGTCTGTGAGTTCAAGCCCCGCGTCTGGCTCTGTGCTGACAGCTCAGAACCTGGAGCCTGCTTCGGATTCTGTGCCTCCCTCTCTCTCTGACCCTCCCCCATTCATGCTCTGTCTCTCTCTGTCTCAAAAATAAATAAACGTTTAAAAAAAAAAGAAAATTGTCACTAAGAATATTTGAGTAGAAGAACAAGAGTAACAGAAGAGCAGAATCTGGGTAAAACCTCAAACAGAAATGAAAGGAACTGAATTTCTCTCCTCACTGACAAGATGGCTGACAGCTATTTGATCCAGCTCATGGAGGTCTGACCGTATTACTTAGATTGTACTCTTCTGGTAGCTGTCAATTTATTACTTTGCTTCCCGCTGGATTTTTTTTTCCTTTGGTGGCCTATAGCCATCACAATTGTCACACTGAGCAATTGTGTGCCTTGAGCCTTGGGAAAGTTCTCCTCTTATAGACACTATCTTGCTTCATTTACTTCCATTACATTTCCATTGATGCATCAGAGGTACCAGGCATAATGCTGAAGACCATACTATGTTTCCATCTTGAGGCTGACTTTGATAGAATTGTTAGCTCCTCTACTTCTTTCTCCTTCAGCATATATAGTCACAGCTTGCTTTGAATAAAAGCAACATCCATTCTTATCAGAGAAATATTTGGGCCTGATCATTGCATAATGCTGAATAAAATGTGAAAGTAGGTTGGGATTAAAAGCAATGCAGTATAATGAATATTCATTTTGACCTCCACCATTAGCAAAAAATTTTACCTTAAATATGTCACTTAATATACCTGGGTCTCAATTTCTTCATCTATAAAATAACGGTAAAACATTCTTTCCCAGATAAAAACAAGTGACTAAACTATATTACGTCTTTAATTTCCTAACACAGTCTGACGGCCATTTAGAATGTGTTTCGGTTATGACATAAGTTTCATAGGGCTTCCAGGAAGACATTTGGGGATTTACTGCCTTTATTGAAGCCCCAAAGAAGTGATCTTAACCTACATGGTTTACAAAGATGCTTTCAGAAAATAAAGAGTGAGAAATATATTCTTGGTATGTTCTTCATCTTTACTCTACTGACAGGGACTGCATAATGTCAGAGTGTAAGAAATCCTAGAATTTGCTTACTAACATAGAAATTGTCACTGCCAAGAGATTAGAATGTATTCCTGTACAACGGCTCTTCTATTTACTATTAAACGGAGAGTAACATCAATATGAAAAGATCTGGAAATTAAGATTTGAAATACAAGGGTTTGTATTTGAACTACCACTGTGCCCTAACCTTCTAGTTTGTGCTTCCAAACTATAGGAGGTCTGCAGAATGTAGTTGCTCTAGAGAGCTCTGAAGGTATGCTATTTTACAGGGCTGGAAGTTAATTATGTGAGTCATTGTGTACACCATGGTTAGAGTATAGTTCTTAGGTAAACGCATTACAATATGTGATCATGTCACCTCAGAAAGTTAAGACATTACCAGCAATTTTGTCTCTGAAATAAATATTCATCATGTATAACTCTGTGATTTGTGATATATAAAATATAATTTTTTATATAAAAGAAAATGGGGTGCCTGGGTGGCTCTTTCGGTTAAGCATGTGATTTTGGCTCAGATCGTGATCTCATAGTTCATGATTTCGACCCCTGCATCAGGCTTTACGCTAATAGTGTGGAGCCTGCATAAGATTCTCTGTCTCTGTCTCTCTCTCTCTGTCTCTCTCTCTCTCTCTCTCTCTCTCTCTCAAAATAAATGAACTTATATAAAAAAAAAAACAAAAAATAAACAGAAATCAGTCATGTGGAGATGACTTTCTTTCCAATGAAATCACTGGATCAATTTTATTTTTAGTGATTGCTTTAGTATGTGAGGATAAACCCTGCATTATTACCTTTAAGCCTCAGGCAGGATTTCACTCCTAGATGTTAGCTGGGAGAAAGGTGATCCTATGACACTATATAAATAATATTCCACCCTGGACTGATAATCTTTTTCCTTGCATCACAAAGCAGTGATGTGTTCACAAAAGTAGTCTGCATAATAGGATGTGAATCCCCGTGCCTGTAACTATAAACTGTACTGTGGATAGACCTTCCTTGGAATAAAGTGTATGAAAGCAAAATAAGGAAATTTATAAATTTGAAATCAAAAGATGAATTTTTTGAGCCCAAGAGGTGTAATGGCATCAAAAACTGTATCAGATGAATTAAAGACAAAAATCTCTGTACTTTTCACAAAGATTTCTTAATTTTTTGCCTCAGAACATCCTAGTCACAGCAGAAAATTTCCTCAGGCATCTGATGATGAACTCTACAAACTTTTCAGACATTTTCTTAATACAATCAGTCTCAAGAAAATTGAGAATGACATAACAAGACTTTTCCCTGGATTCCAGTTGGTACTTAAAAAACTCTATATTATGATGCTACCATGGTTCTGCCTCCATTTTTTTTTTATTTGAGAGGGAGAAGGAGAGGGATAGGGAGAGACAGAGAGAGAGAGAGAGAGAGAGAGAGAGAACGTGCATGCATGAGTGGGGGAGGGGCAGAGCATGAAAGAGAGAGAAATCAAATCTTAGGTAGGCTCCATGCTCAGTGAGGGGTGGGGGATGTATGATACATGGGGCTTGATCCCATGACCCTGGGATCATAACCTGAGCTGAAATGAAGAGACTGATGCTCCAGGCATCCCCCACATTTTTTATTGTCTCCATTTCAAAGTCAGGCTCTGAGATTTGAAATTCTTACCCGAAGGACATGATATCACAATCCCTTGATATTTTGTAACAGAAGAATGGGTCAATTATTTTAGCTTCTGAAGTAAAATTTAATATTTTACATATTTCAGATTTTAGTGAAGTAAAATATTCTTGCATATCATGATAGCATTTGCTTAATATCTGACTTTTTTACTAATTGATGAAGCTACTTTATAATTTAAAATTATTTTATCTCATATCATATAAAGACATGAATTATATTTATTTCTTATAGATGTTTTAACATGTTACCATTGAGTAGGAGAAAATATTTCTTGCCTCTCAGTTTTAAATGATAAATTAGGATCATGATTTGGTAAGTCAAATATACATTTAAATTCTATATCTAAAGTAAATGTTCCTAAATATCTCATTAAATAATTTCACAAAGATATTTATTACCTCAGGGTGCCCAGGTGGTTCAATCAGTTAAGCATCTGACTCTTAATTTTGGCTCAAGATGTGATCTCCCAGATTGTGAAATTGAGATCCACTTGGGCTCTCCACTGACAGCACAGAGCCTGTTTGGGATTCTCTCTCTCTCTCTCTCTCTCTCTCTCTCTCTCTCTCTGCCCCTCCCCACTCATGCTTTTTCTCTCTTTCTCTCAAAATAAATAAGTAAACATTAAAAAAAGGATATTTATTTCCTCAATACTCATTTCACTACAAACTTAAATTTCTCTATACCTTCAAATCAATTAGACAGAGATTATCCTCTATAAAAGCTATTTGCTATAATTGACAAATGTCATGAAAATATGTGAAAATTTATAAAGCATGCAAAAACCTCCTATAATCTTAAAGTTTATAATTTTAGAAGGTATATGAAATGCAAGGAAATATTACCAGTATCATACTTCAATAATGAGCATATTTCTCCTTGCATTTTTCTAAAATTTTTTTTAACGTTTATTTATTTTTGAGACAGAGCATGAATGGGGGAGGGGCAGAGAGAAAGGGAGGCACAGAATCGGAAGCAGGCTCCAGGCTCTGAGCCATCAGCCCAGAGCCCAATGCGGGCTCGAACCCACGGACCCTGAGATCGTGACCTGAGCTGAAGCCGGACGCTTAACTGACTGAGCCACCCAGGTGCCCCTACTTGCACTTTTAAAATTTTGTGAAGACTTTTCATTATAATAATAGCTAATACGGATTTAGCGCATATATATATATATATACATATATATATATATGATGAAGTTTTTTAGGATATATATATATCCTATATATAGGATATATCCATATATATATATATATATATATATATATATATATATATATATATATATATATAGTGAACATATTTTACCTGATTTAAACATTACAAAACTCAACAATGTTATTACCCCACTTTGGAGATTAAAAATGTAAGGCTTATAGGGGCGCCTGGATGGCTCAGTCGGTTGAGCATCCAGCTTCAGCTCAGCTCATGATCTCATGGTTCATGAGTTCGAGCCCCATGTCATGCTCTGTGCTGACAGTTCAGAGCCTGGAGCCTGCTTTGGATTCTGTGTCTCCCCCTCTCTCTGCCTCTTCCCCTCTTACGCTCTATCTCTCTCTGTCTCTCAAAAGTGAATAAACATTATATATTTTTTTTTAATTTAAGGTTTACAGAGGTTAACTAATTTGCTCAATGGTACGCTAAATAGCAGAACCAAAAATGTATGTTTTGTTAATTAGGGAAGAATGCATTCATGTTTAACAACACATACACACAGTCCTTGTTAGATTTTTCCAAAAAATAGAAAAGGAGGCAATTCTTCCCATATTACTATAAAGTGTTTCCCATATTATCCTTCATTCCATGAGACTGGTGTTTCCCTCATCTAAATCTAAACAAAACTATCACAAAAAAAGATACTATAAGCCAGTATCTTTTATGAGTATAGAAGCAAAAGTACTCAACAAAATGCTAATGAATGAAATCAAGAAATATATGAAAATAATTATATCACTGGACCAAATTAAATTTATCTCAGAAATGTAAAATCCATTCAACATTCAAAAATCAATAAATTTAATGTATTATATTAAAAACACACTTAATCATCTCAATATATGTAGAAAAAGCATTGGAAAAAATCCAACACTGTTTCATGATAAAAACACTGAACAAACAACAAATAGAAAGGAACATGCTCAACATAATGAAGTGTGTCTACAAAATAATCCACAATTAATATCACATGTAATGGGGAAAAAAAATTGAATGCTTTCTTTGTACCAGCAGAAAGGATATTTACCTTCACTGCTTCTATTCAACGTTGTACTCCAGATTCTAGCCAGGGAAATTAGATAAGAAAAAAGAAATAAAAAGCATCAAAATTGGAAAGGAAGAAGTAAAATTCTTGTATTTACAGATGGTATGATATTGTATCTAGAAAATCCTAAGAACAACTCCCTGCAAAAGCAATTAACCCTAACAAAAAAGCTCTACAAGCTTATAGGATACAAGATCAGTATAAAAAAACCAATTGTATTTCTATATACTACCAAGGAACAACTTGAAAATGAAATTAAAGAAATAATCTCATTTATAATGGTATGAAAAAGCATAAATTTAGTAATAATTGAACCAAAAAAAAGCAGCACTTGCACAATTGAAAATTCCAAAACATCGTTGAAAAAGATGAGAGAAGACTTAAATAAATGAAATATAACCCATGTTCATGAATTGGAAAACAGTAACATTAAGAAGGCAGGACTCTCTAAATTGATCTGAAGAGTCAACACAATTCCTTTCCCTCTTTCTCTGCCTCTCCCCAGCTCTCTGCGCCCCCGCCACCAAAATAAATAAATACACATATTTTTTTAAGAGTCAATACAATTCTTATGAAAATGTCAGCTGCCTTTTTTGGAAAATTAACAAGGCCATTTTAACATTTATATGAATAAAAAAGCAATTCAGATAGCAGTCCTGAAAAAGAAGAACCAATGAAAGGTAAAGACACTAGCCTATTGTAAGACTGATTATAAGCCTATTATAAGACCTAATAATCAAGACTGTGACATGCATAAAGACAGATGAGTAGATCAATGGAAGACAATGGTAGTTCAGAAATAAAGTCATGTATTTATCAGCAATTGCTTTTTGACATATATGCCAAGACAGTTAGTTGGGAAATAATAGTCTTCAACAAATGGTACTGGGAAAAGTAGATATCCACATGCTAAAAAGTGAAAATTTACCCCAACTTACAACATATACATTAAAACTTTGGTTTGCAAGCATAATTTGTTCTGGAATCATGCTTTTAATCCAAAGCAATTGTATATCAAAGTGAATTTCCCCATAAGAAATAATGGAAACTCAGGGAGCCTGGGTGGCTCAGTCAGTTAAGTGTTTGACTTTGACATCGGCTCTGGTCATGATCTCAGGTTTTGTGAGTTCAAGCCTCATGTTGGGCTCTCTGCTTTCAGTGCAGAGCCTGTTTCAGATCCTCTGTCACCCCCCCCCCACCCTCCTCTCTCTCTTTCCATCTCAAAAATAAATAAACATTAAAAAAATTTTTTTAAAGAAATAATGGAAACTCAGATGATTTGTTCTACAAGCCAAAAATATTCATATAAAAATGATTACAATACTGTAATATAATACAAAATAATGAAGATATTTCAAAAATAAACAAAGTAACCTGCACTTACCTTTAAAAACCTTCATGTGAGGGAGACAAGAGAGAGGAGGGTTATTGTGTAGGGTGACTTTCACTATCACTAACAAAATCACTGTTACCTATTGGCTCAATGGATTCTTTTTCTTTTCCTGCAAAAAGGAACCTATCTAATGACACTTACTTTTGCCTTCTTTTGAGGATTTCACAGAAATGTGACATTGTATTGTCATTAAACAGATTCATTGCTTGCACTGCTACAACCTTATTTGGGTGGTGATTTTCTACAAAATTTTTCACTGTTTCCCACATTTTACACGTCTTTAATCTCATTTGAAGTAAGAGATTCCTCCACCTTTTTCTACTCCTCCTCTTCAGAGGAGATCTCCTCTGTTACCTCTTGCTGTTGCTCACAATGCCGATCCAGCAGTTTGTCAGTGGTCTGCTCCTGGCCATATTTCTCCATCAGCTCTTGAATGTTGTCCTCATTCGCCTCCAGTCCCATGATCTTCCCCAAGGACACAATTTCATCAACAACTGGAGGCTCCTGTTCATGAGCAAGCCCCTCTAAATCATGTCCAAGAATGGAATCAGACCACAGTTTTCTCCACGCAGAATTGAGGGTTCTCTTGGTGCACCTTCCCAGGCTTTATTGATGATCTTGAGGTAGTTCACATTGTGGAAATAATTTTTTCCAAACCTCTTGGAGGGTAAAGTTTGTTCCCTCAGTCACCTTGAAGCATTCCTGAAATAGTGCTTTGGTGTAAAGCTTCTTAAAGTTCGAAATGACATGCTGATCCATGGGCTGGAGAATTGGAGTGGTGTTGAGAGGAAGGAAGTTGACCTTAATGAACTCAAATCCTACAGTAAGTTGTCCTCAAAGCCTGGAGGATGAGCAGGAGCATATTCATAACCAGCACGGCTTTGGGTGGTAGATTCTTTTCTAAAAGGTATTTCTTCACCGCGGGACCAAAGCCCTCATTGATCCACTCAATGAACAAGATACGAATGACTCAAGCCTTGCTGTTGGACCTCCACATAACTTTTAACTGGCTCCTCTGCACCTTGTGTTTCTTGAAAGCTCATGGATTCTTGGAATGATACATGACCAGGGGCTTAATCCCTGCTTGCATTAGCACAAAACAAGAAGGTGAGACAGTCTTTCATGAGCACATGACTGGGCACTGCATTCTCTTCTTCTGTAATGTAGGTCCTTTTTGTCATCTTCAAAAAAGCCCCATCTCATCACAGTTAAAAACTTGCTTTGGTAGGTAACACTCAGAAACCATGAGTTTCTGGAACTTGGTAGCAAACACCTCAACTACCTTAGAGTCCAAACTCGCAGCCTCTCTGTGCCTCACTATGGATGCCACTTCTCTTAAAACTATCAAACCATCCCCTGCTTGCCTTGAAACCTTCTTTATTTTCTGTTGATGTACCTGGAAGTTTATTACGAGATCGGTGTACAAGGCCTTTGCCTTTTCACCAATAAAGTTCTCGGTCACAGTATTATCTGTTAGTTTCTTCTCGTTTATCCAAACCAGAAGCAACTTTTCTATATGTTCCAGAGCATGTGACCATTGCTTTGCTATTCTTGTGACTCCTTTTGCTGCATCTAATCCCCTTATTTCTTCTTTTTTCTTTAATATTGAATAAATGTTTACATAGACATAAAATCTTGCAATTTTGGCCATCCCATACCTCATTCATGCTTCTTGATGATTTCTTTCTTATCTTTCACCATAATCATCTCCTTTTTCTTACTGCCTTTTTTTTTTAATATAGTCTGGAATCTTGCTTCTTCCAGCTTTGCTTTCCTTTTTCAAGGTTGCTTTGGCTATTCAGGGTCTTTATTGTTCCATACAAATTTTAAGATTGTTATAGCTCTGTGAAAAATGCTGGTGGTATTTTGATAGGGATTGCATTGACTGTGGAGATTGCCTTGGATAATATAGACATTTTAACAATTCTTATTTTTCCAATCCATGAGCATGGAATTTTTTTTTCCATTTCTTTGTATCCTCTTCAATTTCTTTCATAAGTTTTGTATAGTTTTCAGAGTATAGGTCGTTTATCTCTTTGGTTAGGTTTATTCCTAGGTAGTTTATGGTTTTTGGTGCAATGTAAATGGGATCAATTCCTTTATTTCTTCTGTTTCATTACTGGTGTATAGAAATGCAATTGATTTATGTACATTGATTTATATCCTGTGACTTCACTGAATTTATGTATCAGTTCTAGAAATTTTTTGGTGGAATCTTTTGCATTTTCCATATAGAGTATCATGTCATCTGTGAATAGTGAAATTTTGCCTTCTTCCTTGCCTATTTGGATGCCTTTTGTTTCTTTTTGTTTTCTGATTGCTGAGGCTAGGATTTCCAGTACTGTGTTAAATAATAATGGTGAAAGTGGACATCCCTGTCTTGCTCTTGACCATAAAGGAAAAGCTTTCTTTTTATCCCCATTGAGGATAATGATAACTCTGGGTCTTTGTATATGACCTTTATGATGTTGGGGTATGTTCCATTGTTATCTACTTTATTGAGAATTTTTATCAAGAATGGATGCTGTGTTTTGTCAAATGCTTTTTCTGCATCTATTTAGAGGATCATGTGGTTCTTATCTTTTTTTTTTTTATTAATGTTGTGTATCATGTTGGTTGATTGTGAATATTGAACCACACCTGCATCCTAGGAATAAATCCCACTTGAATAATTCTTTTAACATACTCTTAAATTCGATTTGCTAGTATCTTGTTGAGAATTTTTTCATGCATGTTCACCAGCGATATTGGCCTGTAGTTCTATTTTTTATTGGGGTCTTTGTCCAGTTTTGGAATCAAGGTAATACTGACTTTGGAGAATAAGGTTAGAAGTTTTCCTTCCTTTTCTATTTTTTGGAGCAGTGGGAGAAGAATAGGTATTAACTCTCTTTAAATATCTGGTAGAATTCCACTGGGAAGCCATCTGGCCCTGGACTCTTGTTTGTTGGGAGATTTTCTATTACTGATTTCAATATTTTTACTGGTTATGGTTCTCTTCTAATTTTCTACTTCTTTCTGTTGCAGTTTTGGTAGTTTATGTTTCCAGGCATTTATATATTTCAACATTGCCCAGTTTGTTGGCATATAATTTTTCCGGACATTCCCTTAAAATTGTTTGTATTCCTGTGGTGTTGGTTGTGATCCCTCCTCTTTCATTTGTGATTTTATTTATTTAGATCATTTCTCTTTTCCTTTTAATAAGTCTGGCTGGGGTTTATCAATTTTATTTATTCTTTCAAAGAACCAGCTCTTGGTTTCATCGATCTGTTTTGCTGGGTTTTGTTTTTTGTTTGTTTTGTTTTGTTTTGTTTTGTTTTGTTTCTATACAATTTCTAATCTTTATTATTGTCTTTTTTTCTGCTGTCTTTATGCTTTACTTATTGTTCCTTTTCTAGCTCCTTTAGATGCAAGGTTAGGTTGTGTATTTGAGACTTCTTGTTTCTTGAGGTAGGCCTGTCTTGCCATCTATTTCCCTCTTAGAACTGCCTTTGCTGCATCCCAGAGGTTTTGGACTGGCATGTTTTAATTTTCAGTTGCTTTTTCATATATATATATATTTTTTTTCTTTCTTTTCCTGGTTAATCCATTCATTCTTTAATAGGATGTTCTTTAACATCCATGTATTTGTGTTCTTTCCAAATTTTTTCATGTGGTTGATTTCAAGTTTCACAGTGTTGTGGTCTAAAAATATACATGGTATGATATTATTCTTTTCAGACTTTTTGAGGGCTTGTTTATGACCCAGTAGGTGATATATTCTGGAGGATATTTCATGTTCATTAAAGAAGAATGTGCATTCTGCTGCTTTAAGATGGAATGCTCTGAATATATCTGCTAAGTCCATCTGGTTCATTGTATCATTCAAAGCCATTGTTTCTTTGTTGATTTTCTGCTTAAGATGATCTGTCCATTGATCTAGGTAGGGTGTTAAAGTCCTCTACTGTCATTGTATTATTATCAATGAATTTATTTTATGTTTGTTATTAACTGATTTCTATATTTTGGTTCTCTCAAATTGGGGTCATATATATTCACAATTGTTAGATCATCTTGATAGACCACTTAATAATGAAATTGTGCCCTTCATCTTTTGTTACAGATTTTGGTTTAAAATCTAGTTTGTCTGGTATAAGTATCCCTACTCCAGCTTTGTTGTGACCTCCATTAACATGATAGATGGTTCTCCATTCCCTCACTTTCAATTAGGAGGTGTCTTTAGGTCTAAAATGAGTCTCTTGTAAGCAGCATATAGATGGGTCTTTTTTTTTTAATACATTCTGATACCCTATATCTTTTGATTGGATTATTTGTTCCATTTCCATTCAGGGTAATTTTTGATAGATCAAAATTTAGTGCCATTGTATTCTCTGTAGAGTCACTGTTTCTGGAGATTTTCTCTGTTCCTTCCTAGTATTTGTTGCTTTGGTTTTTCTCTTCCATTTAAAAGTTACCCTTTAATATTTCTTGTAGGACTGGTTTCGTAGTCATAAACTCCTTTAGTTTTTGTTTGTCTGGAAAGCTCTTTATCTCTCCTTCTATTTTGAGTAACAGTCTTGCTGGATAAAGTATTCTTGGCTGCATATTTTTCCCCTTAGGCACATTGACAATATCATGCCACTTTGTTCTGGCCTGACAGGTTTCTGTGGAGAGATCTACTGGTAAACTGATTTATCTTCCCTTATTGGTTAAAGTTTTCTTTTCCCTTGCTGCTTTCAGGATTCTCTCCTTATCTTTATACTATAATATGTCTTGGTTTTGGCCAAGTTGTATTGAATTTGGTGTGAGTTCTCTGTGCTTCCTGCATTTGGATGACTATTAATTTCCCCAGATTAGGAAAGTTTTCAGCTATAATTTTCTCAAAAAAACGATCTTCCCACTTTTCCATACCTTCTTCTTCTGGTACTCCTATGATAAGAATGTAATTATGCTTTATAGAGTCACTGAGTTCCCTAAGTCTGTATTTGTCATCCAATACTTTTCTTTCCCTCTTCTTTTCGGCATCACTATTTTCCATAATTTTGTCTTCTATATCACTAATTCATGCCTCTGTTTCATTCAACCTCATTTCATTGCACCCAGTCAGTTTTGCATTGAGGTTATAGCATTTTTTAATTTCAGCCTGACTAGTTTTCAGTTCTTTATTCCCTGCAGAAACGGATTCTCTAGTGTCTTCTATGCTTTTCTCAAGGCCAGCTAGTATCCTTATGATTGTGGTTTTAAATTCTGGTTCAGACATATTACTTATATCTGTTCTGATTAGATTCTTGACGATGATGTCTTCTAGTTCTTGCTTTGGGAATTAATTCCTCTGTCTTGGCATTTTACTTAGACTTCTGTCTACTGTGTGTTAGAAAACCTGTTAGGTTTCCTGCTCCTGAGAGTAATGGCTATTTTAAGAAGAGGTGATATACTGTCCAGGGCCTGATGCATCAGGAAGTTTGTTTGGTGTATGTGGTGTGCTCTCTGCTGTTGTGTTTTGGCTGTTTTTTCCTTCATATAAGTCCTATGCAGAGTTTCTCCTTGCCTGCAGTGTGGAGTGTTTGGACCTGGTCCACTGTTTGGAGAATTTTAATTAGGTATGTTTTGGTCTGCTTGCTAGAAAAGACCATATCCTATTTCTCTTACAGCTGAAACTTTGCAGCATTATATGATCTGTAGACTTGGTGCATGCAAGGGGTTCATGCTGGTCTTCTGTGAGGGGCCTGCTGTGCTGGTTCTCAGGTGAACTTGTGTAAGAAAGATGCATCTGCAAAGCACAGGGGATTGGGGCTTGGTGTCAGCATCACCAACCTCCATGGTGTGTGCTGTGTTGCACACTAAAGTCGGTCACTTCCGATGGGTAGGTAGGAGGGAAATGGCATTGCCCTGCCCTCTTATCCCAGGAGTGAGGTGTTTGCACTCCCCACTGTTCAGGGGGCCCCCACAGAAGAGCAAACCATCTCCCCTTTTTGCCTCAGGCTTCCATCAGAACCCTGTCTCACTCTTTCTGTGTCTGAGCTATCTGTCTGCCTGGCAGCACAGCACTTCTGTGTTATTTCTCAGGCACATGGCTAGGTTTCAAACTCTAAATTTTAAGGACGGGACATGGTGCAGACTCACGTTTATCCTTTGAGGGTAGCTGTGGCTGGGAGTGGTTTATCCAAAAAAGTAGTTGCATGACCATGTGAGACTAGAAGTTTATGGTAAAGAGCAGCCAAACCTGGGGCTTCCAGGTTAGCTGCCTTCAGCCGGTTCCTCTGCTGCTATGCTAATTAGTGGGGCTTCTCAAAAGCGCCCACCTTCTCTTCTGTCCCCTGAGAGGTAGTACCACCTCTCCCAACTGAATTATAATAAGATGAACTGTTTCTCTCATGTAACCCAGGGGATCCTAAGGCCATGCTATCTGCTCCCAGGCTTTTGCCGTCCTTCCCCACAGGAGCACTCTTAAGCCCACCAGGAACAAATCAGGTGATAGTGTGGACTTCTAAAACTTCAGACTTACATAGTTCCACTCCTTAGAAAAACTTGTGATAGTCAGCCGTTCTTCTTTTCCCCGTCAATGGTTTTGAGGAAAAGTTTTCTTGTGCAATCCCCTGCATGCTGTTTTCACCCTCTGTCTTTTTCTCTCTCACTCCTCTCTGCATGATAGGAATGCCTTCCCTCCACAGCACCTGTAATTCTTTTCTCCCCCAAATCAACTCTCTGTACCTCCTACCTTCCATGATGTGGCCATTTTTCTCCCTCTAGATGTGCAGTTTGATCTCTCAGTCCTCAGATTTCTTGGGTGTTCAGAATGATTTGATATTTATTTGGCTGTGTATGAGGGATGAGGAAAGCATAGGGTCCACCAACTACTCCTCAATCTTAGCTCCTTGCTAGCTCTTGTCTTTTTAATGATAGTCATTATAAAAGATATGGGTGATATTCCATTTTGGTTTTCATTTGCACTTTCCTGATGGTTACTATTGTTGAGTATCATTTCATGTATCAATTGGATATTTTTATTTCTTCATGGGAAAATTTCTATTTTTTTCCTCTGATTTTTAAATTCGATTACTTGTGTCTTCACTACTGAGTTGTAGTATTTGTTCTATACACACACACACACACACACACACATATATATATTTGAATATTAGCTTATATCCAATATAGCATGCAAATATATTCTCCCATTCTCTATGTTGCCTTTTCATTTAGTCATGTCCTCTTCTGTGCAGAAGCTTTATAATTTGCTGCAATCCCACATGTTGAGTTTCATTTTTTTGTGGCTTGGGCTTTTGGTGTCATAACTAAATTTTGCCAAGACTTTGTTCTTGATATACTTTTTCTCTATGTTTATTCTAGGAATTTTATGGTTTCAGATCTTACATTTAAATTTTTAACCCATTTATAATTTTTTGTTTGTTTGTTTGTCTTTTTGAGTAGTACAATATAGGACCAACTTCATTCTTTGGCATCAGGTTATCCAGTTTTCCCCAGAATATTTTATTGAACAGACTATCCTTTACTTATTGAGTATTCTTGGTTCCTTTGTCAGATATTAGATGACTATATATGCATGAGTACTTGGGGCTCTCAATTCTGTTCCTTTGATCTGTGTTTGTTTTTATGCCAGTACCATACTGTTATGATTACTAAATCTTTGCAATAAAATTTGAAGTCAAGAATTGTGATAATCCAATTTTGTTCTTTTGTTCTCATGATTGCTTTAGCTTTTCAGGGATTTTGTGGTTTCATGTACATTTTACAATTATTTTCTTTTTAATTTCTATGAAAAATGTTATTGGGATTTTGATAGGGATTGCACTGAATCTACAGATGACTTTGGTAGTGTGGACATTTTAACAATATTAATTTTCTAATACATAAACACAAGATATCTTTTCATTTATTAACCTCTTATTTAATTTCTTTCATCAATGTCATATACATATAAGTGCACAGTTATTTCACCTTATTGGTTGAATTTACTCCTAAGTATTTTTATTTTTATGCTATTGTAAATGCGACTGACTTTTTATTTATATATATTTTTGCAGATAATTTGTTATTACTGTATAGAAACTACTGATTTTTGCATGTTGATTTGTATCCTGTGACTTTAATGAATTTGTTTATTGTCTAATAGTTTTTTTGTACATTCCTTTTGATTTTCTATATATAACATCATGTCATCTAAAAAAAGCCAATTTTACTTTTTTTTCTGATTTAAGTGGCTTTTATTTCTTTTTTTTTTTTTTACCTAATTACTTTGGCTAAGACTTCTAGTAACATGATGAATAAGAGTGGTAAGAATAGGCATCCTTGTCTTGTTATTGATATTAAAAGATTTTAACTTTTCACCATTTAGTGTGAGGTTAGCTGTAGTTTTGCCATATACAGCCTTTATTCTTTTGACATACATCTCCTCTACCCTTAATTCCTTGAGAATTTTTATTTTGAAAGGATGACAAGTTTTGTCAAACAATTTTTCTGCATCTATTGAGAGGATTATACGATTTATATTTATTTTTATTTTTTAAATTTTATTTAAATCCAAGTTAGTTAGCATAGTGTAATAATGGTTTCAGAAGTAGAATTTCGTGATTCATCACTTACATATAACACTCAATGGTCATCCCAACAAGCGCCTTCTTTAATGTTCATCACCCATTTAGTTCATCCCCCCATCCAAAGCCCCTCTAGCAACTCACAGTTTTTTCTGTTTAAAGGTCTCTTAGGTTTTCCTCCCTCACCGTTTTTATCTTATTTTTCCATCCCTTCCTCTATGTATATCTTTACTGTTTCTTAAATTCCACATGAGTGAAATCATATGATATTTATCTTTATCTGACTGAGTTATTTTGCTTAGCAAAATACATTCTAGTTCCATCCACGTTGTTGCAAATGGCAAGATTTCATTCTTTTTTTTATCACTGAGTAGTATCCATTATATAGTTATGCACCACATAATTTTTATCCATTCACCAGTAGATGGACATTTGGACTCTTTCCATAATTTGGCTATTGTTCATAATGCTGCTATAAACATTGGGATGCATGTGCTCCTTCAAATCAGCATTTTTGTATCCTTTGGATAAATACCTGGTAGTTCAATTGCTGTGTCACATGGTACCTCTATGTTTAATTTTTTGAGGAACCACCATATTATTTTTGAAAATGGCTGCACCAGTTTGCATTCCCACCAGCAGTGCAAAAGTATTCCACTTTCTCTTCATCCTCTCCAACATCTGTTGTTGACTGAGTTGCTAATTTTAGCCATTTGACTGGTGTTTATTTGTATTTCCATGATGATAAGTGATGTTGAGCATCCTTACATGTGTCTGTTTGCCATCTGGATGTCTTCTTTGGAAAAGCGTCTGTTCATGTCTTCTGCCCATTTATTCACTGGATTATTATTATTTAAATTTTTTAATGTGTATTTATTCTTGAGAGAGAGAGAGAGAGAGAGAGATTGAGAGTGAGAGCAGGAGCAACAGAGGGGCAGAGTGAGAGAGTGACACAGAATCTGAAGCAGGCTCCAGGCTCTGAGCTGGCAGTACAGAGACTGATGCAGGTCTCATATAAATCATGAGATCATGACCTGAGCCAAAGTCAGACACTTAAATGACTGAGCCACCCAGGTGCCCCAAAGATTATTTGTTTTTTGGGTGCTGAGTTTGGTAAGTCTTTATAGATTTTGGAAACTCACACTTTATCCTATATTTCATTTGCAAATATCTTCTCTCATTCCATCAGTTGCCCTCTAGTTTTGTTGATTGTCTCCTTCACTGTGCAGAAATTTTTATCTTGATGAATTCCCAATAGTTCATTTTTGCTTTTTTTCCTCTTGCCTCTGGAGACATATCTAGTAAGAAGTTGTTGTGGCCAAGGTCAAAGTGGTCGCTGCCTGTTTTCTTCTCTAGGATTTTGATGGTTTCCTGTCTCACATTTAGGTCTTTTATTCATTTTGAGTTTATGTTTCTGTATGGTGTAAGAAAGTGGTCCACATTCATTTTTCTGCATGTTGCTGTCCAGTTTTCCCAACACCATTTGCTAAAGAGACTGTCTTTTTTCCTTTTTTCCTGCTTTGCTGAAGATTAGTTGGCTGTACATTTGCATCCATTTCTGGGGTCTTTGTTCCATTGATTTATGTGTCCCTTTTTGTGCCAGTACCATACTGTCTTGATGATTACAGCTTTGTAATACAGCTTGAAGTCTGGTATTGAGATGCCTCCACTTTGGTTTTCTTTTTCAACACTATTTTGGCTATTCAGGGTCTTTTCTGGTTCCATACAAATTTTAAAATTGTTTGTTCTGACTCTGTAATAATGCTGATGTTATTTTTATAGGAAACACTTTGAATGTGAAGATTGCTTTGGGTAGTATGGCATTTTAACAACATTTTTTCTTCCAATCCATGAGCATGAAATGTTTTTACATTTCTTTATGTCTTCCTCAATTTCTTTCAAAATTGTCCTGACAGCAAGAGCTCAGGGCCTGAGACTTTCCAGGGGAATTCTACTAAACATTTAAAGAAGAGTTAATACCTATTATTTTGAAGCTGTTCCAAAAAAAAAAAAAAAATAGAAATGGAAGGAAAACTTTCAAACTCATTTTTTAAGGCCAGCAATACCTTGATTCCAAACCAGAGAAAGTCCCTACTAAAAAGGAGATCTACAGACCAATTTCCCTGATGACCATGATGTAAAAATTCTCAACAAGATACTAGCAAACCAAATCCAACATACGTATAAAGAATTATTCACCATGATCAAGTGTACTTATTTCTAGGCTGCAGGGGTGGTTTGATATCAGCAAATCAATCAATGTGATACCACACATTAATAAAAGAAAGGATAAGAACCACGTGTTCCTCTCAGTAGATGCTAAAAAGCATTTGACAAGATACAGCATCGGTTTTTGATAAAAGCCTTCAAGAAAGTAGGGATAGAAGGAACATAACTCAAGATTGTAAAGGCCATATAAGAAAGACCCGCAGCTAACTCATATCCTCAATGGGGAAAAACTGAGATTTTCCCCCCCTAAAGTCAGGAACAAAATACGGATATCTACTCTCACCACTGTTGTTCAACATAGTGTTGGAATTCCTAGTCTCAGCAGTCAGACAAAAAAAGAATAAAAAGCATCCAAATAAAAGGAAGAAGCCAAACTTCTCTTTGCAGGCGACTTAATACTCTTTGTGGAAAATCTGAAAGACTCCACCAAAATACTGCTAGAACTGATACATGAACTCATCAAAGTTGCAGGATATAAAATCAATGTACAGAAATTGGTTGCATTTCTATATACCAATAATGAAGCAGCAGAAAGAGAAATCAAGGAATTGATCCCATTTACAATTGCACCAAAAACCTTAAAATACCTGGGAATATACCTAACCAAAAAGGTAAAAGTTTTGTAAGTTGAAAACTATAGAAAGCTTATGAAAGAGATTGAAAAGGATTGTATGATTTGTATTTTCCATCTTATTGTGTGTTGTATCACATTTATTGATTGTGGTATATTGAACCATCCTTGCATGCCAGAGATAAATCCCAGTTGATCATGATATATGATCCTTTCAATATGCTGTTGAATTTGGTTAGTATTTTGTTGAAAGTGTATACCACTATATTTATAAAGGATATTGTCCTGCCTTTTTTTTTAGAGTCCTTATCTGGCTTGGTATAGTGTTGCCCTCTCAAATAAGTTTCTTTTCTTTCAATTTTTTGAAAGAGTTTGAGAAAAATTGATGTTAATCCTCATTTAAATGTTTGGTAGAATTTACCAGTGAAAGAATCAGGTGTTGGACTTCTGGAAAGTTTTGGATTACTGATTTAATCTTTTACTTTTTATAGGTCTATTTAAATATTCTATTCATGATTCAGTCTTAGTAGGTTATATGTTTCTAGGACTATATAAGACTCTATCCATTTCTCCTAGATTATCCAATATGTGGCCATGTAATTTTTGATATAGTCTTTTATAAGACTTTGGCTTGTCTAGATAAATTTATTGGCTTGTCTAGATAAATTTTGGTCAGATTTGGTTATTATTTCCAAAAACTGCTCTTACTTTTGTTAATCTTTTATATTATTTTTCTGGTCTCAGTTTCATGTATTCCCATTCATGAAATGGAGTAATAGTAGTTCTCTAACTTTGTTCTCCTTCAGTATTGAGTTGGCTAATATAGTTGTTTTGCCTGTCCATACAAATTTTAGAAGCAGTTTTTCAATATCCACAAATTAGCTTGCTGGAATTTTGATTGGGATCTCTTTGAATTTGTAAATTCAAGTTGGGAAGAATTGACATCTTTACAATGAGTCTTTCTATTTAATAACATGAAATATCTCTCCACTTATTTAGTTCTTTTTTGGTATCTTTCATCAGAGTTCTGTAGTTTTTCTTACATGGATCTTCCCAATATTTATATTTGTACAGAATTATTTATTTTTTCATAGGGGATACCAATGTAAATGATATTGTGTCTTTAGTTTCACA
The DNA here is from genome assembly GCF_024362965.1 of Panthera pardus. Lineage (NCBI taxonomy): Eukaryota > Metazoa > Chordata > Mammalia > Carnivora > Felidae > Panthera > Panthera pardus. Next base: position 46,272,581 of record NW_026526666.1, on the reverse strand, counting down.
ATCCACTTGTTAATTATTGATATATTGAAAATCAATTAACTTTTATATATGAACCTATACCCTGTATCCTTACTATTATTGTTTATTCATCAGTTTTTACAATTATTATTTTTCTTTTGGATTTTTTACATAGGTGATCATGTCATCTGTAAACAAAGACAGTCTTATCACTTCCTTTTTAATCTATATACCTTTTCTTTTTTCCCCCTTTTTTCTTTTCTTTCTTTCTTCCTTTCTTTCTTGTCTTATTTCTATTATCTTTTTAAAGTCTGATTCTCAGCCACTGTAACAATGATTGGTTCACATGCCATATAAACTATAATGATGTGGTTTGTGTTACAGGTATACTACTTTTTAGTTTGAATTCCAAAACCCAATTTTGATATTAGGTAGATAATTTTTCTAGCTCTTCTGAATTAATTTCTGATAAAAATTTTTGGAAATTTATATAATAAAGAGAGAGATTATTGCTCCCCAAACCCTCTCACCTTTTTGATGGCCATAATTTTACACTGTGCAATTGCATTTGGTTACCTGTTTTCAAAAATGGACTTGACTATAATTATCTAACAATAAAATAACACTGGCACTTCTAATTGACCTTCTATCCTTGTCCTGAGATAAGGTACCTACCCACATGTCTTTCAACTTTTTTTTTCCATAATTTAACTCATGCATGATAAAGCTTATTTTGTAAAGAGACTTATCATTCCAGTGATATGAGATTCCCCCAGTCAGTTTTATACACTTTCTACCACTTCTCTCATGAGGTAAGAATGCTTGATGCAAACAAAACACATGTTACTTTGCCTTGGCCTACTAGTGTTCCTGGGTTGGTGAAAATTAGGTCTCACCAAGAAAGGTTGATTTGCTAATTGCATGAATTTGCTTTTGTTAACTAAAGGTATCCAGGATTTATGAAAAATCAACTAAAATTTTATGCGCCCCCATCTTCAAACAGAGTTGCATTAACCACAGTCTTTGATTTTTAAATCTAACTATGATGCTGTATTGGCTTATTATGATTTTTTATCTATAATTACAGCCTAGTTAATTTTCATCCATATTTATATATCAGTGCTTATGGCAGTGCACCACTTATAGAGACTGTGCACATGACATTGGTATAGGCAATTTCATTATTGGTTTTTAAGTTTGGAAATAATAAAATTATATCTATGTACTTTTATGAGTGTAGCAAATTGAGTAAAGAAATCATTATTATGTTATGGTTAACAACTCTTATCCTTTAAAAAACTATCTCTTTTAATATCACTTAATGAGCCACTAAATATAGTCAAGCGTTCATTAGAATCGTTTAAATGCTCCAAAAAACATAAGTGTGAAGTATACCATCTGAAGATGGTTCAACACAGTTCATAAGGCATAAAATGTGTCATGAGCTGCTACTCAACTGCATGCTTTACTCACTGGGAAAATCAAGACTTGTCTTCTTTTTCCCACTGAGCTCTAAAGGTTGCAACAAGTTTTCCTTGAAAGGTCCTTAAGTGGAAAAATTTCTGAACTCATCTTTTATAGTATAGAATAAAGTTGAATCCACTAGCTATGAAAAATGGTAGAGAATGCTTTCCTACTCAGTTATTTTCCCTAAATTTCTTTTACTTGGGTCAGATACTAATAATTTTTTAGGTGTGAATCAAATTCTTATGGTTTTTCTTTAAAAAAAAATCTCAGATACATCACTGTGGCCTGAGTTAATGTATTCCCCTAGAAATACAACATCAGATTGTACGTGAAATCTTTGCTTTCTTGGCTGAGATCAGTCAGGGACAATCATTTTCTCAATTTGAGCCTGGAGGTATTTCCAACAAAGAGATACATGTTTGTTGTTCTCTAGAAGAAGAGGGAATGTATTTGCTTCAAGAGAATATTACTGTCGTCAATTTAGAAAGCTCAAAATGTATGTGCCAAAAAAACTATAAAATGCCATATGCGTTCACCCCTAAAATTATGATAATAAAAATGCTAATAATGTGTCTATTCCACATAATTTAAATGCCTCAATTTTCCTATATGCAAGAAATGAGTGGGCAAATTTATCTTATCTCTAGGCCAGGGGCATTGTGAAGAATTAATTTTACAATTATTTTTCCTTCTTTAGATGAAAGTTGCTAGGACTATATCAATAAAAATTATGTTATAAGACAGTCTTTATATTTCAGACAGGCTGCATTTTGGAAATTTGTGCTCCTTGAGTTTCACAATGATTATTTATGTCAAAACTTTGTTCCAGTTGCCTTTGATAAGCATCATAAATACAATGAATTACTTGTGCTTTCTTTTTAAAACTGACTTTGAATCTTTTAATACAAGTTTCTTAGTCACAATAGACTTGTTTCTACTTGCAGTGCATATAGTAATCTTGACTGCAGCTTCCTGCAGGGTCTAGGATATCCTGCCGAGCTTCACATGACCAACATTATAACAGTACTGCTTGCAACCCACTGCTTGTTTACTTCATATGCTCAACTCAAGATTATTCATCTCTTTCCCCCCAGATGTTAGTTGTCATTTAGCTCCTGTGACTTTTTAAAATCTTCTAAACAAGGTCATTTTAGATTTTCTGGCCAAGATAGTAGCCAGCCAGTGATTTTCCCAGACTTCCACTGAAAACAAACAAAAGAAAGCAAAACAAAACCAACAAACAAAAACACAGATGGAGAAGGAAGGTTATCAGCAGCAATGGCAAGTCAGAAAATTGATTAAAAATATATCAGAAATTAAGAAGTTTTCTAATAACCAAAAAAGTTCTGCTAGGGAATATCAGGACCATTCAGAAAACCAGTAAATCAGAACTTAGACCCAATGTGTTTCTCTGCATCAGAGGTATGGATTATTTGCTGACCTGAAGGGAGGTATCCATACCTCATACCATATTGGATCTGCTTTATGAGGCAGGCAGGCAACAGTCAACAAGAACTTCACTTTCTTATTCTCCCACTGGTATTTCTTTTTGTCTGCATCACTTATCAGATAAATTTCTCAGCAGTGTTAACTGGAAAGAGTGGGAAAGCAGTAGAGCGCTACATCCTGGGATGTGGAATCAGTGACAGAGAATGGGTGGAACAGAGCCCTCTGGGGGTGCAGTTTTATTGGATTGTTTTCAGGCAGGAAGAGAATTGCAGACTGCTTCAAATTATCTGGAAAAAAATGCCCTCCTCGCAAAGTGAAGTTCAGGAATGGTGAGTAGGCAGTCTCTCCTCAATCCAGCAGAGCCATGCTACAGGAATGACTGATACATACTGCAAATGTGGCTTTGGTCTGTGGCAACAAGCAAGCAAACAAAATACTAGTGATATAAGCAATGCTTTTAACAGCCACTAGGCTGATGCTTCTCAGCATGTGCCCCATGTACCACCTGCACTTGCCTCACTTTGGAAGCTTGTTACATGTATAAATTCCCCAGTCTCCTTTTTTTGCCACCCCCCCCCCCCCACTTCTCAGCTTTGTTGTGATAGCACCCCCACAACTTAGGTGACTAACAACAGCAAACATTTGTTTAGTGTTCAGAAGTACTAGAGCTTTGCTCTACATCACTCCCTGGCATATGTTGTTCTCCCAACAGAGGTCAGCATCAAGAGATAGATTGGAACCACATAATTTTATTTGAAATGAATCTTTGGATGTTGTATGTGTCATACAGACTTACATTCTATTGTTCAAAGCAAAATACCAGTAGAAATATCCTACACACCATATAGTATATGTATATTTCTTTTCAAGGAGGGGAAAAGACAGTTGTAAAAAATACTGCCGTCTATCATAACCTCAGAAAACATATTTTGCAGTAGTGTAAGTGGGGCTAACGATTACATTTTAACGGTCCCCCTCTCATATTATATCAATATATATTTAACCTGAGAATCATCAAGCCATGTGAGTAATGACAAACTTTATGTCGTTTCTTATATGATAAAGTGGGGGTTATGCTAAATATGCTAAGGAAAACATAATTTGGCAAAAATTAACTTGGTAGAAATACCTCCTTTGTGTTTTGATAATATTAGAGCCTGTTTAAGATTGGATTAATTGGTGAGATAAAGAGACAACATATTGAAATTAATAGAGATAATATTATGAAGTAAGCAGAGATAAAATATAACTTGAAGAGATATATATTCAATATCAAACATTCAATCTGGATTAGAAGAATTGATGAGCATAATTGGCAATATGTAGTATTAAATTCACACACAATATGGAGAACAATCTTGAGGAATCAACCTTAAATATAGAAAAATGTAAATGATGAAATTAATGCAGCAGAAGATGATTAAATATGGAAAATAGATAATGCAAACTTAATATTCAGTTTACCAATATCACAAGTAAGAGAAGAAAATACAACATAACTAATCATAAATAGAGAAGAAAACTTTATGTATAGAAAAAAAAATGAGTTTGCATATTGAAAGAGCACCTTTCAAATTGTTGAAAGGTATATATGTGTAAATTATTACACATTTATATAATATTTACATATTATATATAGAATATATAAAGCTTTTTAATTTCAAGAAAACATTTTTCAAATGCCCAGGAGAAAAAAAAAGAGGTTTCTTTAAACATTTCTCTGTGTGGCATCAGACTTCTGTTGAACATCACTGAGCCAATGAAGCATCTTCTATAGATATTTGAAGGAAAATGTTATAAACTCAAATTTCTAAATCTAGACAATTCATTTTACTAATCTAAAGACAGTAAAATAACAATCCCATATTTTCAAATCTCAGAAAGTGTCTATCTATATTTTTCTGCTGGAGTGTCTCAAATACAAGAGTTTTCTAAACATGCCAGAAATAAGTCTTTTAGAAGTTATATAGGGTTGCCTGAGTGGCTCAGTCGGTAAAGCATCTGACTTCAGCTCAGGTCATGATCTTGCAGTTGGTGAGTTTGAGCCCGGTGTTGGGCTCTGTGCTGACAGGTCAGGGCCTGGAGCCTGCTGCAGATTTTGCATCTCCTCTCTGCCCCTCCCCACTCACACTCTGTCTCTCTTGCTCTGTCTCAAAAGTAAATGAACATTAAAAAAAATAAATAAAAACAAAAGAAAGTTGTATAAGGAAAAGTAATAGCTATCTGGATCTAAAAATAACAAAATATAGTAATATGAATATTATATACATGCCTATGATAAATTTGAATTTTTAAATTAGGCATAGTAAGAGATTAACCACAATGAATAGTAAAATAGAACAATTGTAACAATATCTGTAATAAAAGTTAGGTGAATATGGTCTCTCTCTCTCTCTCTAAATATCTTATGGTGTGTACTCACCCTTCTTGTGATGTGAGATGATGAAATGCCTATGTGATGAGATGAAGTGAGGTGAATGACAAAAACATTGTGATGTAGCCTTATTGACCTTATGATGATAAGCCAGAAAGAGGATCATCTACTTCTAGACTGCTGTTGACCACAGGTAACTGAAAGCATGCAAAACAAACCCACATATAAGGGGGACAGCTGTATTGATCTTAGTTAATAATGTATCAATATGGGTTCACTAATTGTAACAAATCTACCATATTAAAATAACTTTAATAGTAAAGAAAACCAGGTATGGAAAAATCTGTACTATCTTTATAATTTTTCTGTAAATCTAAATGTTTTTAAAAATTAAACTTTATTTTTAAAAAGACTATAGAAACTTCACTGACTTGTGGATTATGGTGTTACTAGAATTGAATTTATATTTTAATATTAGAAAAAATTCTAAACTTTATTCTAAAGAGAAGAAAATTTTTAATTTGGAGGTGGAAGGTGGACTGATGAACAAAAGTAATCTCGGGTGTACTGGGAGAAAATAGTCCCCTCCCTCTAGTCCTGTGGGAAGAGGGTTTATTTCCCTCCCAAGGACAAAAGACCCTGCAGGTGCCAGCCATATCGGCAGGGTGGAGTAGTGCTACCCCAGAAACAGGTCTGTGCGATACAGGATCCTTTAAGACATTGTTAGTAAGGCATGATCACAGCTTCTTATTTCAAACTTATACAGATACAATTTCAAAAGCTTGTATTTCACCAACCTACAAAAATATACATCTGGCAAAGATGAGAATAATGGTGATATACAGTAACAATTATTTGGTTCACTATCAATGGGTAAAGATTCTAGCCCTCATTTGAAAAATTAACTAGCTGTATGTAATTATTCCTTTACCTTCTCTACAGATGAAGTTGCTCATGAATGAATGGTGGGATTAGTTAAACTGTGAGAGTTTGCTATCTCTAAAAACCTCTGACTTTGTTTTAAGTCAGGAACATTCAAATTAGGACTGCTGCTAATAATACTATTTTAATCACACCAGTCCTTTGATAATTGAGATGATATTAGGACCTGACTTGAGTGGTGGTCCAGGTTTAATTCTGTTATCTGAGAATGAGTGTTGATTGTATCCCTTCTAACATGCCAATGGGTCTAATTTTTGGTAAATAAATGACTATTGCATTGATAAAGAAATATTGTAAAAAATATAAATTCCCTCAGAAATAGTGTAACTGAATCATTTAATACCATGGCATTGACTTTACCTCAGGTGGACAAAGGCATTGAATATGAATAGCCTCTTTGCAGTTTTGAAGAAAAAGCTGTTGTATTTACCACCTATTTAAAAGTTCTGGGGGCGCCTGGGTGGCTCAGTCATTTGAGCGTCTGACTTCAGCTCAGGTCATGATCTCACAGCTTGTGAGTTTGAACCCCACGTCAGGCTCTGTGCTGACAGCTTGGAACCTGGAGCCTGCTTCAGATTCTGTGTCTTCCTCTCTCTCTATCCCTAACCCACTCACATTCTATCTCTGTCTCTCTCAAAAATAAATAAACATTAAAATTTTTTAAATAAAAAAATAAAAGTTCTGTATATTACTTACAAAGACTTTTTCAATATATTCTTTCTAGAGTTCAGAGATAAGAAAAAATTATGTCTCCCTTTGTAAATTAAAATACTATGTTTGATTTATAATTTAGTGTCTGTAGTTCATTTTCTCTTTTAGCCCTTGGCTTCTAGGAAATATTGAACCAAGTTTTGCTCCCAAATAGAAGATCTTCCTTCAGCCTAGGTTCTCTAGGACAATTATTTATTTCCTAATATTTGTTGTTTTGTTATTTGTTTATATTTTTTTATTTTTATTTTTTAGTCTATTTATTTATTTTTATTTATTTTGAGAGATAGTCCACAAGAAGGGCAGAGAGAGAGAGAGAGAGAGAATATCCCAAGCAGGCTCTGCACTGTTAGTGTAGAGCCCAATACAGGGTTCGAACTCATGAACCAAATCATGAGATCACACCTGAACCAAAGTCAAAAGTTGGACACTTGACAGGGGGAGGAGTTAAGATGGAGGAGAAGTAAGGGGACCAGGATTTTCCTCCTCCCTCAAACAGCTGTTTTAAGGGCAGAACACCCTGGAATACAGTCTGTGGAGTGACAGAAATATCTCCACAGGTGCACATAGACAGCTTGGAAGGACAGAGGTGTGTGTTTGAGAATTGGGAGAGATAAAACAGTGGGTGGAGTAAGCACGGAGGGGAGGGGACCCCTTCTGTAGAGACACAAGGAAGAGAAGAGAGGCTGTTGATGTGTGGGATTGTATTTGGACAAGAGTAAAACCTCTCCAGACTACAGACAGGGGAACAAAAAATACAAAGAGAGCCATTTTCTACTTTACAAATAGCTTTTGGAGCTAAAGATTGGAATTTCAGGGGTGTACAGCTTTGTCCAGACCAGAGCCACTGCTGTGTGTATCTTGGAGGAGAGGGGAGCCAGCCACAGGTGCAGTAGTAATCTCGGATGCACTGGGAGAAAATAGTCCCCTCCATCTAGTCCTGTGGGAAGAGGGTTTATTTCCCTCCCAAGGACAAAAGACCCTGCAGGTGCCAGCCATATGGGCAGGGTGGAGTGGTGCTACCCCAGAAACAGGTCTGTGCGATACAGGATCCTTTAAGACATTGGGTTTTGAATCTCAGCCAAGTGCCTACAAGGCGCTGGAGACTGTGGAACAGGACAAGCTGGCTGCCCAGGATACTCTGTGAGGCCTGCCTGAGCGGTAGGGTTTGAGACACCAGGTAGGGGAGAAGAGACTGGGTTGTTACCATTTTTCTCCCATCACCAGCATGGTGGGGCTTCAGAGAAGGGCACAGCCACCCCCAGTGGAGGCTGGACCCACTTGCACCAAACCCTATCCCTCCATGACCGGCAACTGCTTATCTACTGGAGCCAGACTGGCACTGACTGAATCAGACAGTTTCTCTTCCAGACCAGCACAGCCACAGATCCCAGACACCAACACACAACTGTCCTGGGTGTTATATGTTAGTCTATTATTATTATTATTATTGTTGTTGTTATTAATATTATTATTTCTCTTTTCTTCCTTCTTCTCTTTTCCCTTCTTTTTCTTTCTACCCTCCTCTTTTTTTTTTTTTTTCCTTTTTCTTACCTTTGGAATCAGGCTCATAGTTTGTGATTTGATTTTTGGCCAATCCTTTATATATATACATATATATATATATATATATATATTTAATCAGGCATTTTTACTCTATTTTTTATTACACCTTTTCTGTATCTCTTTCTTTATTTTCTTCTCTCCCTCTCTCTCTGGATTAAGCCTTATAATTTCTGTAAATTTCTGTATAATTTCTGTATAATTTCTGTAATTTCTGTACTTTCTGATTCTCTGACTGGTCTTTTTTTTTCCCCCTTTCATTTCTCTCTTTGTATGGGATAAGGTTTCCCTCCCCACCCCTTTTTATCTTTTTTCCCAGGCTTGCATCAATGAACAAATCAAAACACACCTGGTGGAAGTTCCAAACAATCCACCATTCTGAGCAATGAGATAGAACAGCCAAAGACACAACAGAGTACATGCAACACACTCCAAAAATACTTCCTGAAGTGCTAGGCCCTGGGCAGTGTGTGACCTCTTTTTAGTACAGTACTACTCACAGGTGTAGGACACATAACAAGCTATTAATACACATAAAAGACAGAAACCTAGCCAAAACAATGAGATGGAAGAATTTTCCTCAAAAGAAATATCAGTAAGAAATGACAGCCAAAGAATTGCTCAAAACAGATTTAAACAATATATCTGAACAAGAATTTAGAATTATGGTCATAAGACTAATACCTGGGCTTGAAAAAAGCATAGAAGACAGCAGAGAGGCTATTGCTGCAGAGATCAGGGACCTAAGAAATAGTCATGATGAATTAAGAAATGCTATAAATGAGACACACAATAAAGTAGATGCAGTGACAGTGAGGATGGAAGAAGCAGAGGAGAGAAAAGGTGAAATAGAAGGTGAAATAGAAGGTAAAATTATGGAAAGTGATGAAGCTGAAAAAGAAAGAGGGAAAAGAAGTTACTAGACCAAGAGGGGAGAATTAGAGACCTAGTGATTCAATGAAACAAAATAATATCCATATCATAGAGAGAAAATGGGGCAGAAGGTTTATTTGAACAAATTACAGCTGAGGACTTCCCTAATCTGGGGAATGAAACAGACATCCAAGTCCAGGAGGCACTGAGAATTCCCTTCAAAATCAACAACAGGTCAACATCACAACATATCATAGTAAAACTGGCAAGATACAAAGAAAAAGAGAGAATTCTGAAAGCTTCTGGGGATAAAGGGCCTTAACCTACAAGAGTAGACACATAAGGGTAGTAGCACACCTGTCCACTGAAACTTGGCAGGCTAGAAGAAAGTGACAGGAAATATTCAATGTGATGAATAGGAAAAATATCAGCCAAGAATCCTTTATTCAGCAAGGCTGTCATTCAGAATAGAAGGAGAGATAAAGCCTTTCCCAGAAAAACAAAAACTAAAGGAGTTCATTACCACTAAACCAGCCTTGCAGGAGATCCTAAGGGAGACTCTGTGAGTGGAAAGCAGAAAACACTACCAAGGACCAGGGCTATCACCACAAACATGAAACCTACATATGACACAGTAAGACTAAATCCATATCTTTCAATAATCACTGAATTTAAATGAACTAAAAGCCCCAGTCAAAAGACATAGGATATCACAATGGATTTGAAGAAAAAAAAAGCTCCATCTGTATGCTGCCTACAAGAGACTCATTTTAGACCTGAGGACACCTGCAGATTGAAAGTGAGGGAATGGAGAACTATCCATCATGCTATGGGATGTCAAAGGAAAGCTGGAGCAGCCATACTTATATCAGACAAACTAGATTTTAAAACAAAGATGATAACAAGAGATGAAGAAGGACATTATATCAAAATTAAGGGGTCTATCCATCAAGAAGAGCTAACAATTAAGCCCCCAAAATGAAGGCACCCAAATATACAAATCAATTAATCACAAGCATAAATAAATGTGTAGATAAAAATACCATGATTGTAAGGGATTTAATACTCCACTTACAACAATGGAAAGATCATCTAGGCAGAAAATCAATAAGGAAACAACAGCTCTGAATAACACATTGGACCAGATGGACTTAAAAGAAATATTCAACTTTTCATCCAAAGGCAGCAAAATACACATTCTTCTTGAGCAGACATGGAACATTCCCTAAAATAGATCACATATTAGGTCACAAAACAGCCCCCAACAAATATAAAATAATTGAAATCATATCGTGCATATTTTCAGATGACAATGCTATGAAACTTTAAATCAATCACAAGAAAAAATTTTGAAAGCCCCAAAACACATGGAGGTTAAAGAACATCCTACTAAAGAATGAATAGATCAACTAGGAAATTAAAGAAGAAATTGAAAAATATATGGAAGCAAATGAAAATGAAAACAATATAGTACAAACCCTTTGAGATGCAGCAAAGGAAGTCCTAAGAGGAAAATACATTGTAATCCAGCCTATATCAAGAAGTAAGAAAGGTCCCAAATACAAAACCTAACCTCACACCCAAAGGAACTAGGAAGAAAGCAGCCAAGTAAGCCTAAAGCCAGCAGAAGAAGAGAAATAATAAAGATTAGACCAGAAATAAACAATATAGAATAAAAAAAAAAAAAACAGTACAACAGATCAATGATCTAAGAGCTGTTTTTTGAAAGAATAAACAAAATTGATAAACCCCTAACCAGACTTCTCAAAAAGAATAGAGGACACAAATAGATAAATTCATGAGTGAAATGGGAGAGATCACAACCAACACCACAGAAATTAAAGAATATTATGAAAAATTATATGCCAACAAATTGGACAGTCTGGAAGAAATGGACAAATTCCCAGACACCCACACACTACCAAAAGTCAAAGAGGAAGAAATAGAAAATTTGAACAGACCCATAACGACAGAATAAATTAAATCAGTCAATAAAAATTTGTCAACAAATGAAAGTCCTCGGCCAGATGGCTTTCCTGGGGAATTCTACCAGACATTTAAATAGAGTTAATGCCTATTCGTCTCAATCTACTCCAAAAAATACAAATGGAAGGAAAGCTTCCAGACTCATTCTATGAAGCCAGCATTACCTTGATTCTAAAACCAGACAAAGACCCACCAGAAAGAATCACAGGCCAATATCCCTGATGAACATAGATGCAAAAACTCTCAACAAGATACTAGCAAATCAAATTCAACAGTATATTAAAAGAATTATTCATCATGATCAAGTGGGATTCATTCCTGAGCTGCAGGGCTGGTTCAATGTTCACAAATAAATCAATGTGATACATCACATTAATAGAAACAAGGATAAGAACCATATGATCCTGCCAATAGATGCAGAAAAAGCATTTGACAAAATACAGCATTCTTTCTCAATAAAAACCCTCAAAAAGTCAGGATAGAAGGAACATCCCTTAACATCACAAAAACATATATGAAAGGCCCACAGCTAATATCATCCTCAATGGGGAAAAACTGAGATCTTCCCTCTGAGATCAGGAACATGATAGGGATGTCCACTGTTAACATAGTGTTGGAAGTCCTAGCTTCAGCAATCAGACAACAAAATGAAATAAAAGGCATCCAAATTGGCAAAGAAGGAGTCAAACTTTCAGTTTTCACAGATGACATGATACTCTACATGGAAAACCTGAGAAGCTCCCCCAAAAAACTGCTAGAACTGATACATGAATTCAGCAATGTCATAAGATATAAAATCAATGCACAGAAATCACTTGCATTTCTACACACCAATATTGGAACAAGATATCAAGGAATGGATCTCATTTACAATTCCACCAAGAAGCATAAGATACCTAGGAATAAACCTAACCAAAGATGTAAAACATCTGTATGCTGAAAACTTTAGAAAGCTCATGAAGGAAATTGAAGAAGACATAAAGAAACAGAAAAATATTCCATGCTCATGGATTGGAAGAACAAATATTGTTAAAATGTCGATACTAACCAAAGCAATCTACACATGCAATGCAATCCCAATCAAAATATCACCAGCATTCTTCACAGAGCTATAACAAACAATCCTAAAATTTGTATGGAACCACAAAAGACCCTGAATAGCCAAAGTAATGTTGAAAAAGAAAACTAAAACTGAAGGCATCACAATCCTTGAGCCTCTATTGCAAAGCTGTATTAGCCTCTATTACAAAGCTGTAATCATCAAGAAAGTATGGTATTGGCATAAAACAGACACATAGACCAATGGAATAGAATAGAGAACCCAGAAATGTACCCACAAGTATATGGCCAACTAGTGTTCGACCATGCAGGAAAGAATAACCAATGGAAAAAAAACAGCCTCTTCAGCAAATGGTGCTGGGAGAACTGGACAGCAACATGCAGAAGAATAAACTCAGATCACTTTCATATACCATACATGAAAATAAACTCAAAATGGATGAAAGACAGGAAGCCATCAATATCCTAGAGGAGAAAATAGGCAGCAACCACTTGGACCTCAGCTGCAGCAACTTCTTACTTGACATTCTCTGAAGGCAAAGGAAATATGAGCGAAAATGAACTATTGGGACCTCATCAAGATAAAGAGCTTCTGTACAGTGAAGGAAACAATCAACAGAACTGAAAGACAACCAACAGAATGGGAGGATATATTTGCAAATGACATATTGGATAAAGGATTAGTCAAAAATCTGTAAAGACTTACCAAACTCAACACCCAAAAAACAAAAAGCAAAAAAACAAAACAAAACAAAACAAAACAAAACAGCAAAGAAATGGGCAGAAGACATGAATAGACACTTTTCCAAAGAAGACATCCAGATGTTAAATAGACACATGAAAAAATGCTCAACATCACTCATCATCAGGGAAATACAAATCAAAACCACACTGATATACCACCTTATACTGGTCAGAAGGGCTAAAATTAACAACTTAGTCAACAACAGATGTTGGTGAAGATGTGGAGAAAGATGCATTTTTTCACTATGTGTGGGAATTCACCTCTTGCACTACTAGTGGGAATTCAAACTGGTGCAGTCACTCTGGAAAACAGTGAGGAGGTTCCTCAAGAAATTAAAAATAGAATTACCCTATGACCCAGTAATACTATTGGGAATTTATCCAAAGGATACAGGAGTGCTGATTCATAGGGGCACACGTACCCCAATGTTTATAGCAGCACTTTCAACAATAGACATATATATAGATAGATATAGATATATAGATATAGATATATATACACACACACACAATACACACACACACACACATACATACACACAATGGAATACTACTCAGTGATGAAAAAGAATAAAATCTTGCCATTTGCAAAAACATGGATAGAACTGGAGGGTATTATGCTTAGTGAAATAAGTCAGAGAAAGATATCATCTAATTTCACTCATATATGTAATTTGAGAAACTAAACGGAAGACCATAGGGGAAGGGAAGGAAAATTAAGTTGCAAACAGAGAGGGAGGCAATCAATAAGAGACTCTTAAATACAAAGCACAAAGTGAGGGTTGATGGGGGTGTGGGAGAGGTAGGTGAAGGGCATTGAGGAGGGCACTTCTTGGGATGAGAACTGGGTGTTGTATGTAAGCAATGAATCACAGGATCTACTCCTGAAGCCAAGATTACACTGTAAGCTAGCTAACTTGACAATAAATTTTAAAAAATAATAAAATAAAAACATAAATAAAATAAAAGACAAAAAAAAATCAGGGTACAAACAGAATTGGAATAAAATCCAGTATTTGTATAAACTGCCTATCTATATAGATAACAAAATAGAATTTGGGTAAAATCCTGCATTTGTATTTTTTTAAAAGTATATATATATATATATATATATATACACAAATATATATATATTTATATATACATATAAATATATATAAGTATATATATATATTTATAAAAAAATATACAACTTTCCTGTTTAAATAAAAGTGTTTGGGAGAGTAAAGATAATTCTTATTTAATAAATATGTAAAGTCCCCAAAGAAAGTGAAATTTGAGTAGGGCCTTGAAGACTAAATAAACAGAAATGTGCTTTCATTAGTATTAATAGCAAAATTTGATGTGTTGAAATGGGTATTATGTCCATATTATGCTCAATCATATTGCTCCTCTTTTCATTTTGTAGGAATGAAAATTATAGTGTTAGTGATATACCTGCATGAATTTGAATATTTTTTAAAGTTTATTTATTTATTTTGAGGGAGGGAGAGAGAGAATTCCAAGCAGGCTCTCCACCGTCAGCACAGAGCCTGACACAGGACTCAAACTCACAAACTCGTGACAGCATGGCCTGGGCCAAAATGAAGAGTTGGCTGCTTAGCTGATTGAGCAACCCAGGCACCCCTCCTTTCAGTTTTCAACAATTTATAGAGCTAAATGTGCTTGTATCAGGCCTAGCAGTCGAATTATGCTGGTATAGATCTGTATTAAGCAAACTTTGGAAATAGCCTTTGGCTGCTTGTTGCTTCAGGTTCTGTCCTTGTCAATAGTTTCATGCCCTGCACTGTCAGTGAGAAGCCTGAAATGCAGCTTAAACTCATGAACCATGAGATCATAACCTGAGTGGAAGTTGGACGCTTAACCCACTGAGCCGTCCAGGTGTCCCTGAATTTGAATATTGATATTTGTTTCAAGCTTAGAGTAATCAAACTGACATACTAAATGCTATCTTTTATCACACACTGTCACTTTGTAAAAACTACTGCATTTTTAACAAAAATTACATTAGTGTGTAATTAATTACAATACAAACATATTCACTGAATCTTTGAAATTTACTTATATTTCATTACCATACCCTTCTGCAGTTCTTTATCTCACTTCAGTAATGCATGAGTAGGTTGTATATTTATCTTAAAAAACAAACAAAAAATAAAAAAAATAAAAAAATAAAAAAACAACCCTAAAAAGAGAGAGAGAGGGAGAGGTTGGACACTTAACCAATTGAGACAGCCTGGTGCCCTTGTTTATATTTTAGCTTTAAATATAAAAGCCACCTTAATTTCATAGAAATAGGCAGAATGTGTGTGTGTGTGTGTGTGTGTGTGTGTGTAAAACAAACAATAGTATGTTATTAATTGGTTTAAGGCATTTTAATATTAAGCTACAGTAAGTCATAATTTCTCTATTGAAGTTATTATGCATACATTATTTAGTTACTTCACAATGCTTTTTGTTTCGTACTGACATCTGCATCATGTGTTGGTTGATGTTTTTTTAAACACTGCAAGTATAACTACCAATTTGGAGGAGCTGTATACTGAATCTCAGTAATATCTTCTTATGAAATAAGCCATATTTGTCATCAATTGAAAGAGATATTATTGAAAAGGAAGTTAAGTAAATGATTTTTAAGGTAAGGAATTTATTTTTAATAAATAACCTCTTCCTAAAATTTCAAAGCTCTAAAATAGCTGAATAATAAACTTACAAGTGTTGTATAAAAGCAATAGTTTTTTTTAAATATATGTAATCATTATTATAACTGTGGGAATCATTAAATCATGTTTTTCTGACTTTATGTGACCTTTTTTCTTTATTTCCAACATTTCTACTTTTAATGAAATGTTTCAAGAAAGATTTCCAGGTCTTCAATAGTATCAAGTATGTTTGTACTTAAATTTTTTTTTTACATTTATTTACTTTTGAGAGAGAGAGAGACAGAGAGAGACAGAGGGAGACAGAGTCTGAAGCAGGCTTCAGGCTCTGAGCTGTCAGCACAGAGACCAATGAGGGGCTTGAACTCATAAACTGGGACATCATGACCTGACCCTAAGTCAGGCGTTTAAGGACTGAGCCACCCAAGCACCCCAGATATGTTTTTACTCTTAAATGCTCATGGTGGCCTAATCTCAGGATGCCCACCTTTTGCTACTACCACATATCCCATTGAAGCAGTGGGTATTCAACCACATTCCATGACTCAATTTCCCTTAGGTTTGGATAATTTGACCCTGCATTTGCCATGGTGAAATAATCACATGAATTTTTCAAACAAATAAATTTCCACCTGAAAATATCCACAAAAAACAAGTGGGTTTTTGGGGTGCCTGGGTGGCTCAGTCGGTTAAGCATCCGACTTCAGCTCAGGTGACTTCAGCTCAGGTCACGATCTCACACTCCGTGAGTTCGAGCCCCGCGTCGGGCTCTGGGCTGATGGCTCAGAGCCTGGAGCCTGCTTCCGATTCTATGTCTCCCTCTCTCTCTGCCCCTCCCCCGTTCATGCTCTGTCTCTCTCTGTCTCAAAAATAAATAAACGTTAAAAATTTTTTTTTTAAAAAACAAGTGGGTTTTTGCATTGTTTATACAAAATTTTCCAGACATTCAAAGACACAGGGGTGGATTAATTCACTAATGGGTTAAGAAATAACATAAAACGACAGTTCTGGGTTCTGAGATAATCTACAATAAGAAACATAGTTTAAATTGCCAGGGCTCTAGATACAATATTTACATTTAATGTTTGGTTAGGCATATGTGGTGTAGATAAATAAAATAAAACAAAAAGTGAAGTCAATTTTTATCGATTATCACTCAATCAATCAAAATTAGAGGTATTTCAAAAATCCATGTGGTTGTTTCTGAACTATTTTGTTCATCTACTACTCCAATCCAAATTATCATCCTTAATCCATTGCCCTCAATCATGTTTCCTAGATTCTTTGCCTATATTAATCTACTAAATATGGTAGTACCTAGCCTAGCCTTGTTTTCTTTTCTGTATATATAATGTATTTGAGTGAATAAATCCAGTTTTATATCTTTAATTGCCTTCCACACCTCATTAATCCCCAAATATTCTTCCAGCCTTAACCTATTCTTTAAATTCTAAGCAGGTATATTTAACTGCCTTCTTGATTTTATCCTTGTGTATGTATGTATGTATGTATGTATCTATCTATCTATCTATGTAATCTATCTACTACCAACTATGTATGTATATATGTATAATCCATGTATCTATGTATCCACCTATGTATCTGTCATCAATCTACATCATCTAGCTAATATTTTAAAATTAATGCAGAGTTCTCAATTTCCTCACTCTACCCAGAGTTGTTCTTTCCCGCAAGCTTCCATTTCTCAATAAATTACTCACTTATTTAAGCAAAAGCAAAAAAAAAAAAAAAAAAAGACTCTAAGTAATCATTGATTTCTCTTTAATTCAGCCATCATATTTAGTACCCTGTCAAATTCAGCATATCTAACTCCAAAACCTATCTTAATTGATTCACTTCTTTCCACTTCCAGGTCTATTACATAAGTCCAAGTGCTTATCCTCTCTTCCATAGACCTCTACTGTACTCACTTACCTAATCATGCTGTGTCTGGTTTTGCCAACCCCAAATCCATTCTCCATCACCAGCCAGACTTATTTTAATGAAAATAAATCACATAATGTTTTCTTTATCCTCACTTATAAGATATTCCCCCTGCTTCTAATATCGTGGTCTTTATCTTGTACCATTGCCCAGACTATTACACTTCATACCTATTGCTCAGCTTTTGGATCCTTCATTATTTCAGATCCATCTAGATATTGAATTATTACCCTGGGATGTTTTTCATTATGTTAATATTGTTTACAACCTTGTGTTATTCAATCCTCTCTCTTCTCAAATATTACCTCCTGTGAAACTTTCACACACCACCACATGTGAAATATCCACTTAGTTATGTATTGTCACATCACCCAGCTTTAATAATTTTATAGTACGTGCCACTGTTTTTATTTTCTTATTGTATGCATCCTACTACTAAAATATAATTTTCATAAGAGCAAGGGTTTTTTTTCTTATTACTAAATCCTCATATCTAGAAGAATGCCTAACACCTAGTAGATATTTGATAGTTATGGATTGAATGAATGGGTGAATGAATGAGTGGGTAGGGTCTATTTGGATACTATTATGCTTTGCTTTTATTGCTTACTTCTCTTAGGATTAATATTGTATGCCCAACCCTAATTCCTGTCCTCTCCTATAACCATCATCATTATCCTCTAATGTTGGATATTTCAAGACCATTGTTATTATTTCATAATATGAACCATATTCCTTAAAAATTTGGAGACTCTGTGCATATCTATAAAATATTTTATTTAATTATTATTATATTATAAACTCAAAACACCAAGCATAACTCAGAAATCACAAGAGAGTAATTTTTTAGATCTCTTTAATTTTTTATATGACATGTGGTACTAATGTCATGAGATATAGAATAAATATTTTATAATAATATTCCCAAATTCGTTAGACTTTTGAGATTAAAATATTTTAAGTATTTTTTCATTGTGTTTTTAAAGAAATATGACAAATATTTCCATAACTATTAATTTTTTTAAAGAATAACTTTGAAGATCTTGAACATTTTAGTGCAAGAATAAAAGTGACCTTCGTTTGTAGTGTCCATTGGGTTTGCAAGATGAGTCAACCTTAACAGTAAAGATATCTAGATATTTTGCCAGCAAAAAAAGGGTTTATACAGGAATAATGAAAGAATTGCAATTCAGGAAATGCAAATTATGGCAAACTATATGGCAAATTCAGAGAGCAAAGAAGAGGAACATCCTTTTTCAAAAACTTTTTTTAGTTTATTTATTTATTGAGAGAGAGACAGAGACAGAGAGACAGAGAATGAGCAGGGGAGGGGCAGAGAGAGAGGGAGACAGAATCCCAAGCAGGCTCCACACTGTTAGCACAGAGCTCAATGCAGGGCTCCAAACCATGAACTGTGAGATCATGCCCTAAGCTGAAACCAAGAGTCTGATGCTTCATGGACTGAGCCACCCAGGTGCCCAAATTCTTTTATTTAAAAAAGAAGGGAGTTGAGAGGAGTCATTTTGACTAAAAGTTCAGTCCACCATAGGAAACTGGGAGTTTGAATTTTAGATACTCCCCATTGGCTAGTTAAGTTGTGGCTTCTCATTGCCTGAGCTGTTGCTGGATGAGGAAAAAAATATTTCTCCTGCTGGGGTAGTAAAGTAAGCTTATGTAAAATAAGCTACAAATAAAAAAAAGTGGTACATGCACTCCACCTTCAGGGCTTCCTGATTCCATCTTAAATGAGATTTCCTTTTATTAATTTTCATAGGTACTAATCACCATCCTCCTTTCTTTCAATTATTACCAATTTGAGACAAGGACCAAAGATTCAGTTTTATTACTTTACTCATCTTTGTAACAATTTATTCATTTGACAAATTAAAAGATCAGCAAATACCATACAATGGGAAGGTTATGAACTAATCTAATTTATTGACGTTGTTTATGTATCAGAGAGAGAAAATCCTCTAGTAAAGTATATGGGTTCTGTAACCAGATGCCCTGGGTTTACATCTGGATCTACCACTTTCTAACCCTGATCTTGCGATAATTAACTTCTATGGGATCAGTTTCCCCATTAGTAAAATGGAAATATTATCAATTGCCTCAGGAGATTGCTATGATAATTAAATTACTTAATTCATCTATACCACATAGATCCTGGGAAGATAAAGAAAAGCAAGGATGGTCCCTGCTCTCAGTTTAGTGGTATAAATGGACATTGACTTTTTAAGGAAGATTTGAGGTCATTAAAAATTGACCAGGTACAGAAGTAATATTGAAGAGGCAGTGAGTAATGTTGTCTAAGCAACCAAGAAAGTAATTTTTCAAAATTCTAATATAGCAAAACTAAAAGCTATCTTTTTTGAAATTCAAAATAGATAATTTAGGATAAATAAAATATATATCATTAATATATTGGGTTAATAAGTTCTAAAAGTAGTTACCCAATGATGTGATACCCTAAATATGTTACTATATCAACAAATGTTGAAATAAATTAAGAATAATAAGGTTAAGGATAATAAGCAAAGATGTTAAGGATAGTAAGTTAAGATAATAATAAGGAAATAAGTTAAGGATAATAAAGTTAAGGATGTACCTTAACTGAATAATTTTGATATATAAGATGTCTTCCCTTATGTTAGATTGAGACAGTATCTAAAGAAACACTCTTGCTTATGACCACCTCTCCACCACTGCTTTGTTCAGAAGCATAACAATGTGCTGTGGTATTGACTTTAGATATGATCCATCATAGCAAGAATTTATTCATATGGCCTGTCCTTTCAGTTTCCCCATTGCTCACTGTGTTCTCACTCTCTCACACTTGCTCTCTTCTTGTTCACTATCTTATTTTGTCAGATTCAGCATTGTAGAGGGTGTACGAAGGCAAAGTTGGAGGCTCTCCAGGTCATTATCAGGCTTTTAAAGCTGAGACATATTTAGTCGTTCTTCAATGAGACAGGCATGGAGAGTAGGTAGTCACATGGGATCTCAGTACTCTTTCAGGGGGTCACCGAATGGTATCATTCTGCCTACTTTAGAGTAAGGAGAGAGAGAAGAGACAGAGAGAGAGAGAGAGAGAGAGAGAGAGTGCAAAAGAGATTTCAACAGCTCCTTATAGAATACCCATTTGAAGGGAAACAGACATTTTTTCAGCCCAGCAATATTTTTAAATCTCCTGTGGAACTTCTAACAAATACACATTCAAAGCTCCACTTGATTATTATAATTTAGTATATCTGGAATGGTGCTTGGCCTTCTGTATTTTTAGAAAATTCAGTAAGTTTATAGAATCCCCAATTTAAGAAATTGAACTATACAGATTCAGCTAGGAAAGAGATCTGAAAAACATCAGAATAATTCTGAGGAAAACTTTAAAAATCACAAAAGGCAGAGAGATAAAGATGAATGAAAATCTTTGAAAGAGGTCTTTGGATTAGATTATTAGGGGAGGACTATAAAATTTGTAAAATATTACTTACATTAAAAAAAGAGAAATTCCAGTAACATAGAGGTTTATAATTAACACAAGAACAATGCAGAAGATATATTTTCTAGGACAAAGTTAATGCCCTCATAGAATGAACAGGTTAATATTTTATGATGTCACATTCAGTCAAATATTTAAACAGCATGACAGTATGTTAGCATTATATCTATTAGTATTTATCAAAGAAAGACAAGGTTCATACAATATATTAAAAAAAAGAGCCAGAAACCTGAGTTCAAACACTGTCTTTGATTTTAACATCCTGTATGATTACAAATGAGTCACTTTAAAAAATAATGATCAGTCACTTCACTCTGACTTGAGTTCCTTGGTACCACTTATTCAGGAAGGCTTTCTCTCTACCCCAATCATGTCAGGTATCCAAATATTATTGTAATCAGCTTATCTATTCATCTTATCAACAAGACTATGAAATTATGGATGGCAAGCAGAGCAAGCAAGGCATTTGATATCAGTAGAGAAACATTAGATGTAGATGTATGGCTTTAATACAACATTAAATGAGAGAGGGAGGATAGCATATCAAATGTTACTGAGCATAGAGAAGGGAATAACTACCTCCTACGAGGGTTATGATGAACACTTAATGAATTCTTCCAAAAGGAGGTGGTACTTGAGCCAGACATTGGGGTTACTAGAGAATGTAGCTAGGATATTCTCAGAATTTTCAACTAAATCAGGGAGAAGTATTCTGGGCCATTTTGATGTGTATCATTATATTTGTTTGGGAGCTTGCTAAGTGAAATAATGGAAATTAAGGTCAAATAATCACAATTTTGGAATGGCACTTCTCCTGAACTTATCCTTGAAGTAACAGGAAGTGACTGAAAATCTTTAAGTAGTCAAGTACCATGCATATACATCTGCATTATGGAAATTAGAGAAGAGGATATGAAGTGGGATTATACTGGTGATAGAGAGCCAACCATAGTATCACAATGTATTGCTGTGGCGGATTATGAATAGTGGAGTCCTAACAATTAAATTATTCTGTTTTCCACCTTTAGTCTCTCTTACTAAATACTAGGAGACTAAACTGCCTCCATTCTTAATGATTTATGATTCCAAGTAATAAGCATAATTATCTAATTTGGTTAAACCTATAACCTCCATATTGTATGCAGTATGACTCTCAAACCAATATGCCTAGAAAATGTTAAGAACATAAACTTGACTTATATTTCAGAGGTGTCCAACTCTATTGCAGTAAAAGAAATGATGTAAAGGAAGTTCTTTGTATATCAAAAATATTTTATTCAGTGGTTCCTAGGTACTCCAGTTTCTCGGTAATGCGATGAAAATGATGATTTAGAAAATGAGAAATAATAATCTCACGTAAAATATAGCATTCAATAAATACTTATTAAATACATAAATAAATTGGTACATATGAATTAACTGAATTCAAAATGTTCGGGTTTTGAAAATATATTTAATTCTGTTTACTCAATGGTAGAACTTAGAAAGTTCATGTAAGTTGCTGTGCATAAAGGGTTTAATACAGGGCCAAAAATGTAGATATCTCTCATAAAAGGTAGACACTCTGATGATGGTGTTGGGACTTATAAACTATAAACAAGATGAGAATGTCCTGCTAAGTTCCACCATGACCAAACTTCTTTGATTCTTACAGATATTTTTATCTATGTTTTAAAATATAAATAAATTATCAATGCAATAGATTGGGTGATGACTTCCATTTTTAATTCTCCCAATCCCTATGTGTCTTTTGGCACGTAACTTTTTTTTTTTTTTTTTTTTTTTTTAAATTTTTTTTTTTTTTTTTTAACATTTATTTATTTTTGAGACAGAGAGACAGAGCATGAACAGGGGAGGGTCAGAGAGAGGGAGACACAGAATCCGAAACAGGCTCCAGGCTCTGAGCTGTCAGCACAGAGCCCGACGCGGGGCTCGAACTCACAGCCCTCACGGACCGCGAGATCATGACCTTAGCTGAAGTCGGCCGCTCAACCAACTGAGCCACCCAGGCGCCCCGGCACGTAACTTTTTAGTGACTTCCCACAGAGGGAATAATAAAATATGTGGCCACATGGCTTGTTTTAACAATGGAATGTTAAAGGTATGATTCAAGGTGTATCTTAAAATCATTTGCACAATTCACTTCATTTGCTATTAAGTCTCTACCATGGTCATAAAAAAAAAACATATCTGGTTAGCCCACTTGTCCCAAGAACAGGCTGAGGGATACATGGAAGCATCCCCAGTTGACCCAGGATGCACAATGAGTTAAACTGAGTTTCTCAGAAAAGTTGAGCTGAATTAGATCCAATAAGTTAATAGCTAGTCAGTAGATAGACTCATGAGGAATTATTTTAAGTCACTCAATTTAGGGTGACTTTTTAAGCAGTAATAACTAAAACTCTTCCTTATCAAAAGTAACCAAAATACCCTGCTCAGTGCTGGAACAAGCGCACAAACCTTCAGAAACTCTTCAAACAATATTCATAGTCCTGTGAAAAATTCAACCCACATACAATGGGCAGAAATGAAATTAAATGAACATTTCTAAAAGCCTATTGTTCTGGAACAGTGAGAATTCAATGAATACTGGCAGCTGATAGCTTTATGGTTTTTTGACCCAGGTAAGAGGAAGAATCTTTTTAATAAAAAAAATTGTTTATTTATTTTTGAGAGAGACAGAGTGCCAGTGGGGAGGGGCAGAGAGAGAGAGAGGGAGACACAGAATCTGAAGGAGGCTCCAGGCTCTGAGCTGTCAGCACAGGGTCTGACATGGGGCTCAAACTCAGAAGCTGTGAGATCATGAGTCCAAGTTAGATGCCCAACCGACTAAGCCACCCAGGTGTCCCTGGAAGGAGATTTCTAATTCAAGACCCAGGAAACAACTTACAAAATGTAAGCTTGATTAGTACTTCAGAGTGAGGAAAAAAAAGCTTTATTTGAACATGTTAAAGTTTTCTTTTATCTCTCCAATTGCATTACGATCAGCTTTATATATATATATATATATATATATATATATGTGTGTGTGTGTGTGTGTGTGTGTATATATATACATTATTTAAGGCAAAATATCTGTGTTATTGTTTCTATCCCTCCCAGTTTGTCACGTGCTCATTTGTGTTAATCAACCCCTTGCTCCTCTTTTTTTTTTTCATTTATTCAGTTGTAACTGTGAAAAACATATAGTTGTAGCTTATCAGATTGGTCTCCTTTCAGATAGTGCTACAAACCATATAAATTACATGCAACTTTTAACACATGTGATATAAATTTACAAAAGAACATTGTTAATACAGGCCAATATCTGGTTAGGTGTCCTCAACCCTTCCAAGGAGGCTAAGGTAGATGCAAAATCATGAATGAGTCACAAGTTCTGAATTACTAAAAGGTGGAAAGTATCTGGAAACAGTCCTCTTAATTTCCTGCTTCTTGATTATTTCAATCAGACCTGGGGTAAATACTCATAAATCCCAAGCAGTTAGGAACTGTGGTAGACATTAGTGTCATTTAACAAATATTTTTGATTTCCTATTATCTAAATGTACGTCCTGCATCTTTCTATTTGGGTGGAGCTGTATGACCAGTTTTGGCCAATGAGTTGTGAATGCAAATAGCTTGTGTCATATTTGACCAGAGCATTTGAATATTGGTATGAGGCCTTCCAGAGATCTGTTTTCCTTTGTCACTTTGATTGGCAATATTTCCAACAGTGGCAACTTCAGTCATCTGAGTCCTAAAATAAAATCAAATTATAACACAGTACCTAGTCCCTCTGAGGCAAATATCTTGTCCAGGTGTATACAATAAGTGTAAATAAAACTAAATGTAAAAGATGTTAGAAGAAAGTTTACCAACTGATATCATTAGTATTTGTTGGGTTGTAAAATTATAGGTTTTTTTCTGTTTTTGCTGTTCTTAATCTTCCAAATTATATTTAATGGTTATAGCATCATTTTTATTAGAAAATATTGTTTATTTTAAACATATGTTCTCTTGGTGTGCTTGCAGCTGTGGCAGTTTGACAAATTAAATAAGAGCTATGTAGTGGACATCTATTATATATTGTGTGCTCTTTTCCATATTCTTTTAGAATATGTCCCTTTTCCACTTTAAACCATGTGTGGGAACTTTGGTCTCTTCTGCTGAAGTAGGGTCCCCTCCCTATGGAAAGAAAAACAAAAAACAACCTCAAAAAAAAAAACCCTCATGGTAACCTGGCTATGCACATATGTGACAACATTCCTCATGACCTTATAACATGAGACCACTTAATCAGACTGCATGTTTGTATATGTTACCATATATGGGTGATAAAGAAGTAGAAAATACATTAAAAAAAAAAAAAAACTACCCACATAGCATTCAGGGCTCAGTTCTTCAGGTAGGAACCCGACTGAGTGGTGCCAGCAGGAATAAAGTTGCTGCCTGGAAAGAAAAGCCTTGGTGTCACAACTCTCTGTGTGAGAATCCTGCTACACTACCATCATAGGTAGTTTGGTGAGAATCTCAAGAGGAACAGAACCATTAGGAGATGTGGAGAGAAAGAGGGGAAGAGAGAGAGAAATTAATTTAAGGAATTGACTTACATCCTAGCCAAGTCTGGAGACCTAAGGAAGAGCCAATGTTGCACCTGACTACCATGAAGGCTGTCCACTGTCAGAATTTGTTCTTGTTCACAGGAGGTCTTTGTTCTGCTTTATTCAAAGTTCAGCAATTTAAGTGTTATGCTCATAAAAAAACACCCTCACAGTTAGTTTGACCAAATATCTGGGCATCTTGGCCCAGTCGAGTTGATACATAAAATTTGCCATCACAGGTATTATCTTTGGCTCACAATTTATACCTACTTTATCATGTGGTAATTGGACCAGGAATACATGTGATTTGAGTAGTGCCGAGAAGAGTTCTTTCTTAGGAGTTATATGATACCAGAATATTCAGTACTTCTCATTTTGAGTTTATAAGCTGTGAAAACTTGTAAAATCTGGGATCCATCTTTTTCTACCTCCTCAGGATGAAGTCAGTCCAGCAGGTCTAGAGATACATAAAGTGGGAGATTCCTGACAATATTATTTAAGTCATAGATCCATAGATAACTTAAGCCATGAAATATGGAAGGTGTTTATGACTGTAGCATAAACAGTCCATTCTGACAAGTATTTTATTAAGCAGACCCTCTTTTTGCATACACTTGTTAGAATTGGGTTTCTGCCACTTGTTATCAAAGAGCCTTAGATATAGCACTAACTTGTTATCTAGCTATCTCTGTCTTAATAAAATCATGGTAGAGCTATCTGCCAGAACCTGGGTTAATATTTAGTATTATAGGATAAAATCTTAAACACTTTGTCATAGTGCCTGCCCCACATCTACATTAATTAGTAAGATATTGTCATTGAATTCCTGCACTATTGGTGGTATTAAGAACATGGGCTCTGCTATTTGTATCTATTAGTGCATTAAAAGTACCAGAAAAATCTCCATTTGTGCATTAAAAATACCAGAAAAATCTCCATGGCTTATTAATTCTCTTTACTGCATAAGATACTGGTCTTTCTATCAATGAAATGATTTTAAATTATTTGTATTTAAGGTATCTAGCTATTATTCCTAGGCAGCACTCACACATCCTGTGTCTTCTTCAAGTAAATAGTACTGAGGAAACTGTTGATTATGTTATGGCTAGTCTATAGAAACTAAAAGTGGAACAGAACAGCAACCTCAGCTACCTGCAGAGTTTGTGAATTAAAACATCATGTACTGGCTGTGTCTGATGATTTAGAAAACAATAGGTCAGCATTTGCCAGTCATTAAGAAATAAGACTGTAAAGCACAGCATTATTCCAGAACCACCATGTAAAGGATTATTACACACAAATTGGGAAAGGCAAGCTAGAGACTATTGATAATTATAATGGCAGTAGTTTCAATAACAATAATGAAACACCTTTTGATTACTCACTATTCTAATATTTATCATCACAATAACTATATTTCATGGGTAAAATAAGTTACTTACCATAAGAGTCCCTTTTCCCACACAGGAATCTACATTACTCATTATCTACACTGGAAATAAGTCTGTCTTTAGCAGTTGGGCTTTAAGGAACTCTAGTTCACAAACCATGCTGCACAGTCTCAAGTCAACCCTGCAGCTACTGCAGCTACTCCTGCTCCAACTCTGTAATGGGACATCAATTTTGCCCTTGTTATCAAGTTCCAGTTCAGTGTCCTGGCTTCTGTTGTGCCTAAAAACTCAATGTGGAAATGTTCCTAACGTTATGGTATTGCCTTTTTCTTGCCTTAATTCTCAAGAGACTAAAAGCTAGCCTTTCATGAAGGATTTGCTGCCTGTAGCCCAATCTTGATGCCTACAGCATAACGGTATGAAGCATGGAATTTGGAATCCCAATGTAGTAGATTTGATATTAAACATTTAAACACTTTGTACATCAGTTTTCTTATTGGTAAAATAAGAGTAAGTAGTTTTTACCTCACAGTTTTTTGCAGATTATACTCCTACTGTGCTTACTACAATGCCTACTATATGATAACTCATGGGAGAGTGGCAATTTCTCATTTCCATCCTTTATGTACGTTACTGTAGCTTACTGCTTGGTGTTTCTGATGCAAACCATTTCATTGGCCTGTTACCTTTTATGTGTGACCATATATAGTGGATTATATATGTTTATTCATATTTTGTCTTAATGAATTGTCTTGAGTTAATATCACCTAGCTTCACTGCCCTGATTCAGTAGGTACACTATATGTATTTTTTTTATTTTATTTATTTATTTTGAGAGAGAGAGAGAGAGAAGAAGCAAGGAAGGGTCATAGAACGAGGGAGAGAGAGAATCCCAAGCAGGCTCCACTCAGTGCAGACTGAACCAGGACTCCATCCCACATCTGAGCCAATATTAAGAGTCAGATATACTTAACCAATTGAGCCACCCAAGCACCCCAATTTTTGTGGAAATCTTTCTAATATATACTAAAGTTCCTGCTCTCAAAAGTAATATATAACAAAGTTATCATATCCTTCATGTAATTCTCTAGTGCTATTTATCTCAAAGTTGGAAGAAGACTCTCAGCCATTTTGGTCCAATTTATCTGTAGAAAATGCATCCAGGGTGTGATATACCTCCTAAAGTAGACTAGTCTAGCTTTCTTTTTGCCACATAATTAACTTCAGAAACACATTTCTGTGTGTGATGCATCACACACCAGTGTGTATAGAAAATTGAAATTGTGGTTGAATAACTCAGAGATGAAGGACCCTGACTATTGGTGACCCTTTAACTTTTGAAATACACAGGAAAATGTAGTTCCCCTCTCTTTATTTTCCCAGTTGGCATATTTCTTGTATTGGTCCTTGGCTCTTCAGAACATACAAACTGTGATTTCTGCCAGGGAGTCCGCAACTCTACCATCTACTGTTAAATTTCCATGTTTGATGGCATGAGGAGCAGGAACATGGTGAAGTGAAGCAATCGTGGGAACACAATATTCATTATTGATGATAAGTGAACTCTGATTCAGTAAATTTGTTGGGCCAGTAATATTGTCATTATTATGTATAATAATAGAAGTTTTCATTAATTGTTCATTTGATACCTGTCATTTGCCCACCATTAAAGAAGAGTGTATAGATGTATAACGAGTATGTCTACAGCAACACTCTTTAAAATGTGAAGACAAATTAAGGACTATGATTGAAAGTCAGGTAACTTGGAGGCAACAGTCTATATTGACATTGCAGATGGCAGTACCTACTCTGTTTTAACAGAAATCTAAATATAGAAAGTGAATGATCTTTGTAATGGTATAATCATTACCAGGATTTTTTTTATTACTAGCATATTTTGCCCCCACTTACAAATATTTTTAGAGACAAAATAAAGATTGATGCAGTTCTGATTGTGTTCAGAGTAAAAAAAAAAGGTGTGGTTTCCCTTGGGCAGCTTATTATTGATTTTGACACAGGTATCATAGGAATTTTCTTTGAAGCTGGAACTCTAAAAGTTCTTGATGGCTAAATTCAATATTTTGAATAGGCCAGGCTAGCAATATGGCATACTCAAAGTTCTTGAGTAAATCACTATTCATAAATACACCTGTCATCACCATGAGAAGACTGTCTTTCAGAATGTCTTCTGGTGCTCTGAAGAGCTCATTGATACTGCTGTGCAGTTATCTGCTGCTATCACATGGTAGGCTGGGCCAGAAGATCACAAAAGTTTCATGTCAGATAACCTCTAGGGGACTTTATCTACTACAATTTCTGTAATGGTTATTTTTTTTACAGCTCTATTGTGATATAATTGATATGTAAAAAGTGCACATATTTAATGTGTGTACTTTGCTGAGTTTGGACATGTGCAAACATCCATGATGCCATCATACAATCAAGGTAGTAGACATTTCCAACACCTCCTAGTTTCTTTGTGTGTGCGTGTGCGCGTGCGCGCGCGTGTGTGTGTGTGTGTGTGTGTGTGTGTGTGTTGGTAAGAACAAGTAACATGAAATCTGCCCTCTTAACAAATTTTGAAGTGCACAATACCATATTTTTAACTATCTACACTATGTTGTACAGAACATCTTTAGAATTTGAATTCTTCATACATAATTCAAACTTTATACCCATCTAGCAACAATTCATTTCCTTCACTCCTTAGCCTATGGCAACCACTATTGAATTCTCTGTGTCTTTGAGTTGGACTATTTTAGATATATAAGTGGAACCATAAGTATTTGTGCTTCTGTGACTGGAGTATTTCTCTTTGCAAAATGTCTTCTACTTTTATCCATGCTATCACAAATGATAGGATTTTCTTCTTATTTAAGGCTGCATGATATTTTATGATACACCTGCATTTAAAAAAGAAAAACGATTGCTAATAAACAATCTAACTTTACACCTCAAGGAACTAAAAAAAAAGAAAAAAGAAAAAAGAAATCCCAAGCTGAAGGAAGTAATAAAGATGAAAGTAGAAATAATGAGAGACTAGGAAAACAATAGAAAAAGCCAATGAAACCAATGTTGCCTTTTTGAAAGATAAACATAACCAACACATGTTTAGCTAGACTAAGAAAAAGAAGGGTAAAATTATTAAAATCAGAAATTAAAGAGGACACATTACAACTGATGCCACAGAAATAAAAAGGAACGTAAGAGACTAGTTTGAGCAATTATATGCCAAAAATTGGATAATGTAGAAAAAATGGATGCATTCGTAGAAACATACAAACTATCAAATGTGAATCATAAGAAATAGAAAGTCTGAATAGACCAGTAATGAATAAGGTGACTTAATCAACAGTTAAAACCTCCCAACAAAGAAAAACACAGGACAAGATGGACTCACTAGTGAATTGTACCAAATATTTAAAGAATCAATTTCAGTCCTTCTGAAACATTTGCAAAAAAAAATTGAAGAGGAGATAGCACTTCTAATCTGTGATTATTAATTTTATGAGTCAACCTGGTTAGGCCATAGTACCCATGGCAACCAGTGTTTGGTCAAACACTAGTCTAGATATTGCTGTAAAGGTGTTTTCAAAATGTGATTAACATTTAAGTAAGTAGGCTTTGAATAAAACACATTATCCTCCATAAACTAGGTGTATCTCATCCAGTCACTTTAAGGCCTTAAAAAAAAGGATTCAGGTCCTCTAAGAAGAAGGAATTCTACCTCCAGACTGCCTTTAGTCTGTTATATCAATTTGTGCCTCAGCCTCTAGCCTTTTAACTGCTCTGCAGAATTTTCACTTGCCTGCTCCCACAAACACATGAGTCAAAAAGCCAATTTCTTAAAATCCACCATAATATATATATATATTTCTTTTCTATTTCTTTTCTATATATTCATTTCTATTTCTCTGGAAAACTCTGACTAATACAACCCCACTTTCAGGATAACTTTAGAGAATTCAGCATATATTTTGTGAAAAGTTCAAGAAATTTCATAATACATTTGGTAGAGGACTTCAGGAACTTTCATTTAGATGACAGACTAGGTGTTTTCATTAAGACAGGGGTCCAGGCAGAGCCCAGCCAGATTTTCTTTTCTTTTCTTTTCTTTTCTTTTCTTTTCTTTTCTTTTCTTTTCTTTTCTTTTCTTTTCGGAACACCAATCTCCTAAAGGGATAATGGAGAGTGTGGTAAATCTCTGCTACATGGCAGTGGCACGTAGATTCCTTAGTCCTGGACTCGACAGAATAACTGAGTGGAACACAGGCTCAATAATCATTGCAAAGCTGCATTTGTTGTAGTGGTAAATGGAGGTGATGGTAGTGGTGGTAATATTCGTGACAATGTGGTATTTAGAAGAGATGTAGAGTCTGGGGGTAGAAATGGACATTCCAAAAACATATTTCATATGCAAGTAATTTTTTCCATTATAAAAGAGAGCACAATTACTAGTGACCAAAAAATGGGAGTTTAATTGGCACTTGATGTATTTTATTTATATTACATGGAAATATTTTGAGGATTTTAATTAATATGATCTTTGTAAATGGTTCCCAACTATTTCTGAATGATCACTAAAATTACAGAATCAGACATGCTGGCTTTAACACCATGTTGTCTGCCATATTGCTGTACATGTACACACACACACACATACACACACACATTCACAGAATAGTACCCAATAACATCAGAATTTGTCGTGTGCAAAATAAAAAGAATGAAATAGGGCTGTATGACTAGTTCTGATTTACCCTGTTCATTGGTATTGAAATGGAAATAAAATTCTTTGATTTGCAAGTGAAATGCTCTTTTATTACATGTTAACACTTAGTATAACATTTCCATTATTTTGTCTTCAGATAAATATGACAAAAGAGAAGCAGGAGACTAGTGCAGTCCTGTTTAATTCTGATTTTAATTTAATGGCATCTAAAATTTCTTATTTGGCCAGTATTCATAACTTTCTACATTTCTTTGTTACTTCAACTGTATTGGGATTTGACTCTGTGATTGTATCTCTTAAGAGAAGTGTTTCAGTAATTAGAGACTGGTTTGCAACTATAGTTGACCCTTGAACAACACAGGTTTGAAATGCATGGGTCCACTCATGTGGATTATTTACAGTACAGTACTATAAATGTATTTTAACATTTTTTCTTTAGCTTATTTTTGTAAGAATACAGAATACTTACATATAAGGCATAAAATGTGTGTTAAACAACTGTTTATGTTGTCTGCAAGGCTTCTAGTCAACAAAGGACTAGGTTAGTTAAGTTTTGGGGGAGTCCAAAGTTATATGCAGATTTTCAATGTGTACCTCTAATCCCCAAATTGTTTAAGACTCAACTATAATTTATTGAAATTCTCTGACTGGTTTATCATTCAGAAAGCTATGTATTATTTTGATAAGGCCATTAAATAAAATAGCTCCATATAAACATTATAAGTGAATTCAAATTTCCAATTTATTTTGACATGAACTGTGATATGATACATCATATCTTTTACTTCATTCTCTTTGCTATTTTTTTCACATTTTATTTGACCTGCCAGTGGATTTTGTTTTATGGTAACTTGAAATAATACAGTGTTATATTTTTACCCAGATAGATCTTACCTTATTTTTTTTTTCAAAAGTATCTAATTTTTGTTAAGGACATATGATAATATTATATACCACTAAAGTGAGACTTCAGTTTGGAATTCAATTAGTTTAAGGAAGGGAGGTGATTTTAGGATCAAACCAAGAAATTTCAATCCCAAACAGCCAGAATTACAAATTTTGTATACATGACAGAAGTTAATAGTCTATCTCTTTATCTTCTACACCTTATAAGAGATTTTAAAATGTGGATAATATTAATAGGCTTTAGCCTGAGCTTAAATTATTATTACTATTATTATTAGGATGAGAAAGAAGGAATTGTTGATTTTTTTAAATCTGATTTTCTGTCTCTGAATTATTTGGACAGGGAGGAAAAACAAGCAGTATGTTTTGGCTGTCAGGGCAATTGCTCAAACATAATTTTGTGGTTGGGTAACTCAAGAGTGGATTCATTACAAAACTTCTGATTTTTGGCATTTGTTGTTCAAAGTCCTGAAAGCAAAGAAGGATGCCTTGTTTCACAGTGTGCATTTAAAAAACAATGTGGAAACAACGGCAATCTGCATCTCATCACTTTATTGGGATGCTAAGCAATTCTGCAGTCCTCTTCTGTTTAAAGCTGCACAGACTGCAGGGCTCCAGATGTTTGCACGGAAGGGCATTTGCTTTCACCAACATTTTCCTGACCACAGGGGATTCCCAGTTGGCTCTGGACAAAGGCAACAGAGGCTTTGTGTCATTCCAGGTGTCATGCAGCTAGCCCCTAGAGATGCTGGGCTTTTTATGTAGTCTGCCTATTGCTTAACCACCTTTCCCATGAGCAGACTTCTTTAGTGCACTCAGACAGTTTGCAGAGCATGGCAATAAAATGCTTAAGTTAACATTATTAAGAAAATGTAAACACTATTTTGATAGATGTCATGAGCCTACTCAAAGTACAGAATCAGTTGCAACGGAACAGCTGGCTACTTACTGATTTAAAAAGAGCAGAGAGGCTGAATACGCTGTCTTTTATCTACTTCTTTCTCCAATAGAATTTGGATATGTCCCCAGAGTATTGGTTCAGCCACTTGCTGTGATAAAAGGAAGGGTCTATTATGTGATTAATAGATATTTAGATCTCAAATACAAGTTCTGCATCAATAAAATCTGTAATTTTTTAGCTGTCTTTGATCTCTGGTCTTTTATCCAGTTACTTGATAGAACTAATTATTTACAAATACAATCATTTTTTATATGATGGTTCATCATGATGCTAATCTCTAACTACACTCTTGGCTCATAAAGGTTTTCACATTTTATTTATTCTCAGAAGGTTGCTTTCATTTATTAGACATTTTTATTTTCATTCTTATGGTTGAGCTGGCCTATTCTTTCTGAAAATCTATTTTCAGTGGCTTATAAATTTCCCCTTGGAAGGTCTCATCCTAGAGATGATAATTTTTTGAAATTCTTAGAGAAGTGAATTCATTAATTTTTGAAAATCAGATGCTGAAATCAGTGATGGGTAAATGGAATGCTTAATTTCCTGAATTCTATGCACACTGGCACTATCTTGTTTTCCAATTAGGACAGAGTCACTGTGGCAATATTTATACTAGTAGATACTTGGCTTTCCTTCCCTCTCAGAACAGCTCACAGAAGGTAGAAAAGCTTATCAGACTCTGTATTCTCTTTTCTGAAACTCAAACAATAAGCAGCCTATAAGCTTTACCTGAATGTACGTTCTTCTTTTTATCAGTCAGAAACAGACAAAAAGAAGCAATCTGGGACTCCATCAGACCCTGATTAAAAGGTTACTTCCCTCCACTAGGCTTTTTCTAAATCTTTATTCTTGTCTTTTGTGGGTTATCTACCGTAATCTTCATTCTTTCTCTGTGGTTAATTTTATTGGCTTGTCCTATGAATCCTACTGTGCCCTTTGAGAAACAAATGCTGTCCAGACAAATGAAATACATTATAGGTCAAAGTCTGTTTTATTTGCTTTTGAGAAACTATGATCATCAGGAAATAGAAGAAACCATCCTGACAGCCTCTTATACGCCTTTTTGGAGAGTTAGGAAATCTGAAGACTGAGTGATGTCTCTGAATCCACAACCTATTCTTGACCAAGTGCCACTTGGTACACCTGAAGCAGCTAAAACCACTTGATTTTCCCAAACATAAAACACGCTTTTCCCATGGGCAGGCCTTTTTTATCACAGGTGAAATAAATGAACCCATGATTGTTATGCTTCATAGTGCCAAAGTTTCTGGGATCTCGATTGATGTTGCACATTCTGATGAAGATTATTTGTCCAGGGGGGCACCTGGATGGCTCAGTCAGTTGAGCAGCAACTCTTGATTTCAGCTCAGGTCATGATCTTACTAAGATCAAGACTTGTGTCAGGCCCCCCCGCTGTTAGCACTGGATTCTCTCTCTCCCTCTCTCTCTCTGCCCCTCCCCCATGCACATGCCTGCTCTCTCTCAAAATAAATAAATAAGCTTAAAAAAGAGATTACTTGTCAATAAGCAGGATTTTACTATTCCTTACCGGGCTGGTGAATTACAGATATTTTTCTTTTTTTCTTGCACGAGTATATTGCTAAATTACCAAGGGTTTAGAAGAGTTGATATCATATTACGTTATAAATAGTTGTAATGATGGAGTATCAGATATCTGATGAAAGGGAGTTTCTGAATGTTCAAGTATTTGTCTTGGTCACGTAGTTTGTTAGTAGCAATCTTGATATTTTAACCTGAATCCTCCCCAGATGTCTAGTGTTAACTAGATGTAGATGTCTGGATGCTAGTAAAAACAAACAAACAAACAATAAATAAATAAATAAAATGACAATCACAATAAAACAGTAACACCAACACCAACAGCAACATCAAAAATAGTATGTTTATGAAGAGCAATTTTTTATTCTGTATGCATTTTTCATTTCAGTTAATAATTGCAAGAAAGAGATTGCTTTCATGATAATAGGGGTGTTATAGCAATTTTTTCTGTTGTATGAACAAGACTAGCTTGTGAGATTTGGTATCATGGCTCCTCTGTGTATAGCTAGTCATGCTTAAAAGTAACAAGTTTGGTCAGATATTTGGTAATATTTCTTTCTAGATTTGAGCTCCTGTGAGTTGATGATCTGAAGACAATTACTTAAAGCGATCTTCTTTGATGTTTACATCTTTTATTTAAGTAATTTTTATCTTCCAAAGACATATTTAAGTTGATAGCTAATCTATGAAGAAGTAAATAATAACACCTTGTCATAGAATGTTCATAGATATAGGACACCTCTAGCCACCCTAGTATAATAAACAAATCATAGATAACTTATGCTAAATTTATGGAAGATTGTAGGATATAATCCTAATTGAAAATTTAAGTTTGAGACAAATAACTCTTTCAAAAAGCTATGGCATGACCACACACATATAACATTTGTGGCAGATCAAACTGTAAATATTGAAAAACCTGGAAATATCTATCTGGGGCTCTTATTGTCATGTATTACAGTTCTCTCAATATATGCAGTTGATGTACATCTATCCAAACATCTAAGATTTCCATAGAGAAAAAGAAATTGTAATACAATTGTTATCTTTTTTATCTTGTTACCTTACTGGGAAAAACCAGTTTTTGGTTTTTTTTAGCATGCGTGAAAAACAAACATTAAAAAAAAAAAAAGCAAAACATACTTTATTCTCACTCTCGACAGACAGATTGATATAGACATAGATGTAACATAACTAGATAGATGTAGATGTAGATGTAGTTAGAACTGGATCTATAGCTGAAGATCAACACAGAGATATAGATCTTCCTCTCTCTTTCTCTCTCTAGGTAGACAGAAAATAGAATATAAGCTTATTGGTCTTTTATTTCACTTTTTTCACCCATCACTCTCTATAATACATAGATAGATGATAGATAGATGATATATAGATAGAAAGATAGATATCATATGTGTAACTATATAAAAGATACTATATATATGTATATATATATATATATATATATATATATATATATATATATACATATATATGTAAAACACAATATTACTATATAAAGTTCATCCCCTCTCACTCTCAGGATTGATAAACATATGTTTGATAGATTGATAGATGGATTGATAAATAGATAGGTAATCCAAGGAATTTGCTTAGAAACAATTTGCATGATGCAGCAGAAAGTACCCATTCCCTAAATCTTTCACTAATTGCTTTCAAGATATTTAACCATTCAACACAAGTTTAAGATACGTGTCAAAAACTGTTACCATTAGTATATAAGTTGTTCCATGTGTGAACTCCACATAATAGCTGCATAATATAAAAATCAGTGCAGTAGAAAACAATCCAAATGGATATGTTCATGTTAACCTTGGAGAAACAGTCTTTCCCCCTATTTCAGAGCGGTGATAGATTGTACAGGTATCACAATACTGTTATGTTTCAAAAATCCAGGATGAAAAAATCAGATCTTTTGCACCTTATTATACAACTATGAAATAGGTGATAAACTCAAAATAACAGGTTTGAAAAATAAATTAAAGATTAACTGGATAAACAAACAATCACCCTGATCCTATTGCAAGCCTGATTGGATCTTTTAGAGATGGCTATTGCTACTGACCTTGTTGATGACCTTGTGAAACTGTCTCATCCAGATGAAGGTGACAATGCTGTTACTGAAAGACACAAATAGAGGCAAGTGGTAGAAGATACGTTAAAAAATTCTATGAAAGTGCTCAGTAGTTCTCTATAACACATGATAGAAATAAAATCTCTATCAAATAAATACATACAGAAGAAACCTCATAAAATAAAAGCTGAATTCAGAGTTATGAATCTTCAATATATCCGTCTGTCATCTTATCTTCTTTGAATTTATATTTATCTCTCTGAAAGGAAAATATTTCTATTGTTTCAGATTTTTTTTTCTTTTTTTTTCAGATTTTTTTTCTAAATTTAGATCTACAAAGTCAATGGTTAAAGAATTTTATAAAAGCTGACACTGTTAACTTAAAAGCTGCAGTCTATAGAAGCAACAACATTCACAAGTCTATATGTTGTATTTTTTTCATTTCCTAGTAATCATTATGCACACTATGTATCCTTTGATGTGTGAGGTAGGGAATCTCTGAAAGTTGTAGACACACACCTCAGGTCATCCAGATGATAAGTTTTGCAACCCCAAACTTCATCTCCTCTCTATATTCCTGGACTCCTTTTTTCAATCTGCTTTGTTTTTGGTCCAGTTTCAGCTAACTAAATCATAGTTCTAAGTCCAGCTCGGAGGGCTGTATAAAAAGTGATATTACCCTCGAAAGAGGAGGCAGAATGCTGCTATGTAGAGCTTGTCCCTGCCCATTTCCTGTGGGTTAAGTAGTTATGATGGATACCATCCAGATATTCTAAAAAAGTTGGAGAAGCCCTCACTTTGTCCTTTATGTTTCAGTTGCTCAAATACATACTTAGAATTGTGGACGCCAGCTGTCAAATGTGAGATCACCAGATGTTCCCAAAGTAAGTGGTTACTATAGGCATAACAATTAAGTTCCGGGCTTGAATTTGTCAATTTGTGAAATATGAGTGGTATTATGAGGGAGCATCACCTTGCTAGCATTCCTTTTATTGCTCCAAAGAGAGCATTAACGTCTGTGGAGGCATATTCAGGACTCATGACTTAGATTGTTTCTATTTATGGAAGCATGGATCAAAATGTGCCTTCTGCTATAACAGAACACCATAGACTGGGTAGCTTACACAACAAATATTTATTTTCCAGAGTCCTGGAGGCTGGAAATCCAAGATCAGGGTGCCAGCATGGTCAGATTATGATGAAGGCCCTCTTTCTCGTTTACTGCCATCTATCTTCTTATTGTACCCTCACAGGATTTAGATTGAGAGAAAAAAAAGAGAGAGAGCAAGCACATGTTACAAACTCTATGATGTCTCTTCTTGTAAGAATTCTAATACCATCATGGGGGCTCCACCCTCATGAACTAATTACCTCCCAAAGGCCCCACCTCCTAATGCCCATCTTACCTACTGGGGTTAAGGTTTCCACATACGAATCTGAGTGGAGGGGTGACACAAACATGCAGTCCGTATGAAAATTCTTTGATCAAAAAATAAAAGTGATTGACTCTCATAAACACAATAATAATATCATGTTCTTATTTCAAAGCAAGAAATATATGAGAAGGTTAAAATATCTGAGAACATTTATCCTATATGAATGAAGTTCAGGGGCCTCATAGGTCAGAGATTACAGAAAATTTAAGGGGAAGAAGTGTCATTACTTAGCTTAATCTCCCTCTAATGTCCACTAAAGTGCATTTATCTATTAAGACATGAGGTTATATCACATATGACCTGATTTTTAGAATGTATAACATGGAATAAAGTGAGCATATAGAAATAAGAGGTGAATTAGTGGTTGCTGAGCCCCTTTTATATACTAGGCCAAGTAATCAGGACTTTAAATGTATCACCTCATGTAATACTCATGATGTTATGATCTCATGTAATGATCTATTGAAAAGCTCTCACTTTCAGCCATGATGAAATAACAGAGAAACAAAAATGGTATAAAACAGTGATTTGCAGACAGCCAAATTCCATAGCTTTTTGTTGTTATTGTTGTTCAGGTAGATTCAGAGTTTGTGACTGATGTAGCTAAAATCTTCAGAGTGGTGTATTGGAGAGAGGTAGCTGCAGAAAGAGAGTGTTGGTATTCTGGAGTGGCTCCTTGAGTTCTTGGCTGAGTGCTGGTTTGCATATATATATGGAAGATAGTAAGATCAGGGAAGTACCATCAGACAGTAATAGAGGAAAAAAAATATCAGATTTCACACAGAGCCTAGAACACTTTGTATTCCCTGATGACAAGGAAATTCTGCTACATGGGGCATAAGATAGAGTTCTCATAAAGGTACTAACATAAAAAGATTTTGCTACAGAGGTGAGGAAACATTAGCCCTAAAGTAAAGGATGCTCAAAATCCCTGCTAAGAGAACTTGAAAGGAAATCTTAGGGGGCTCAAACTAATTACAAGAAATTTAACTACATGACAGAAAAATTATTACACTGGTGAAAAGAATAAAATATCTGGAATCCAACAAGAAAACACATTTGGCATCAGATTAAAAATGATTCAGGGATGCACAAACAAGACAATGTATAACCAGGAGAAAAAGCTTTAAATATAAAGAGACCCAGAAATAACAGATATAATGAAATTAACAAATCAAAATCATTAAAACTATTATAAATATTTTTCACATGTTCAAGAAGGAAAAAAATGCATGAATGTGGTAAGAGCTATAGAAGATTAAAACAAAAACTTATGCCAAACTTTTAAAGGTAAGAAATACAATATTTGAAATAGAAAAAAGAAAATTAACAGCAGATTAGAAACCACACGTGAAAATATTGAAGAATTTGAAAGTCTTGCAATAGAAATATCCAAACTTTAAAAGAACAAAAAGAGAAAAATACTAGAAAAAATGAGCAGAGCTTTAGTAAGCTATAGGACATTATCAGTCATCCTCATATATGGATGATTGGCATTCCATAGGAAAGAAAACAGGCAAGATGCAGAAACAAAGCAAAATGTAAGGGACAGAAATATTTAAAATATGTTAAAAACCAAAAGCCTACATATTCAAGACAAAGAATTTCAAGCCAAAGAAATAAGAAGAAAATCATATCAATTAGATCATAATCACTTATGTGTAAATTCATGGTAACAAGTCATCTTAAAAGAAATGAGAAAAAAAGACAGGTTTTATATGAAGAAAAAAAAAATGGTAACATACTTCTTGTTAGAATCATGCGAGTTCCAGCCCCGCATTGAGCTTTGCACTGACAGTGTGCACCCTGCTAGGGATTCTCTCTCCTGCTCTCTCTGCTCCTCCCCTACTCTCACAAGCGCTCTCTCTCTGTCAAAATAAATAAACTTTAAAAAAATAAAAAATACTGAAATAAAACAAATGTTTAATAGCAAATATATTTTTCAAAATGGAGGTAGAAGTGAATTTTTCCCAGATAAACAAAGCTTAGATAATTAGTGAAAAGCATAGGAGCATTACAACAAACATTAATGGAGTTCTTTAGACTAGAAGAAAAAATTTAACAGACGACAATTTTAATCTACACAAACAAGTGAAGAGAATAAGAGGAAGTAGATATATGGGTCAATCAAAAGATATTTTTATCTTTTTAATAAACCTATTCAAAGGATAATTAATTCTTTAAAGGAAAAATCATAACAAATATATTTTACATTGAAAAAATATGTGGAATTAAAATGCATGACAGCAATAACATAAATGTTCTGGGGGAAATGTAAGCATGTGTCATAATGGTTTCATATTATGCATGAAATGTTATAATATTGGTGGATTGTAGTAAATCAAATGAGTATTTTAGATTGTAAAGCAACAACCATTTTAAAAATAATGAGGTATAGCTTATAAGCCTATAGTGGAAATAAAAGAGTTCTAAAAATTTCTCATTAACCTAAAAGAAAGCAGAAAAAGAAGAAACAGAAAAGTATTACATTTAAGCCCAATCATATAGATAATAGCATTAGATGCAGACATTCTAAGTACTTAGGAAAAAGACAGATTCAGAGATTTCCAGATTGATTGAAAAAGTAAGACCCAACAATATACTACAGGAAACATACCTAAATATGAAAACACACACACACACACACACACACACACACACACGTCATTTAAAATTTATAGCACTTATAGATTTATAGCACTTATAGATTTATAGCAAAAAGGTATACTATAAAGACACTGTTCATAAGTCAGCTAGAGTGACTACATCAATAACATAAGAAGTAGATTTTAAGGAAGGAAAAAGTGACTAAAGAAAAACAGGTTACTGATAAAGAGGTCTGCTTATCAAGAGGACATTATACTCCTAAACGCATATGCATGTGATAACAGAACATTTGTGTATAGAAACAAAACTGATAGAACTGAGGAGAGGAATAAAAAACCCACAATTGCATCTGTTTATTTCAAAACCTCCATCACTAGAGTTGGTAAAACAAGTGGACCAAAAATTTGGTGTGGATAGGAAAGACGTATACAGCACCATTATCCAACATGATATAACTGACATATAGAATAGTTAGTATAATGACAGGAAAAGATACTTATTTTTTTCTCTTGCACATGGGTAAAGCATCTCCTGCATATGGATAGGATGAACCATTTTCTGGACCATAAAACAAATCACAATTTTTTAGATTATCTGAAATTGTATAAGATATGGTTTTGATTCCCACCAAAAGCAAATTATAAATAAATACATAATATATATCTGGAATGTCCCCCAAATATTTGAAAAAAATACTTTTAAATAACTCATAAAATCATTAAAAAATAAATAATAAAATTAGGCAAAAATCTATTTTTTGCTTAATGAAAATTTAAAAAGCAAAATATCACAATTTATTTATTAGAGATAAAATGATGCTTTTAAAGAAATCTATAGCATCAGGGAGTTATTAGAAAAATAGAAAACTTCATACCAATAATCTTCCACCTTAGATTACTAGAAAAAGAAGAGCAAAATTTCTTAAACATAAGTTAACCAGACTGAAGGAAACATGGAAACCAACAGTGATGAATCAATGAGAACCAAAATTAATGTAAAAAGAAATAAATTTATCATTTTCATGCTGTAATTGCCAGTAAAAATAGAAATAAGCATAATTTACCCACGTCTGCATTAAAACAGATGACATCACTACAAATCTATTATGGATAATAAAGAATAATAAAGGAATTATAATAAACATATTTCTTCCAATAAATTTAACAATTTAGATGAAATAGAAAAATTCTATCAATACAAACAAAACTATGTTATAGAAAAGAAGATACCCTGAGTAATTTTATATCTGTTAAAGAAATCAAAGTCATATTTAAAAGTCAATGGAACCCAAGATCAGATGGCTTTTCTAGTAAACTATAATAATTATAATAAATATCTAAGGAAATAGCAACAATTCTACACTGGAAGAGGATGAAAGACAATGAATCTAAATTAATCTAATGGGTCTTACTCTGATTCCTAAATCAGACAAAGATTAAAAAAAAATCAATATCCCACAAGAACATAGATTTAAAAATTTAATAAAATTTTAGTAAAGCAAATCCAGCAATATCTAAAATTGATAATATAACATGACAGGAGAGTTTTATCATCAGAGCCCCAGACTGGTTTCATTTTTAAAACTACTTCAATGTAATTCACTTGCATTAAAATTTTTTAAAGAAAAATATATGGTCTCCTTAACAGATGCAGAAAAAACATATGACCAAATTCAACACACATTTATCGTGATAATTTTCAGCAAAGTAGAACATTGCTCAAGTAGAAAAAGGGAACATCCTCGACGTGAAAAAGCATCTACAGAAAACTTACAAGTGGCATCAAACTTAATAGAAGACTCAATGCTTTCCTCCTTGGATGGGCATAAATCAAAGATGTCAAGTCTCAATATTTATTTTCAACTTCTGCCCGGTATAATAAGGCAAGAACGAGAAATAAAGCACATATATATTGAAAGTAAATCACTCAAAGCATATTTATTCACAGACAACAATTTTAAATACTAAGAAATTTACACAGACACACAGACACACACACACACACACACACACACACACACACACACACATTACCAGAAGTAAATGGTGACTTTAGCAATATTTTAGGATATGAGGTCAACATTTTAAAAATCCATTTTATTTGTATAGAAATATAAAATTGACACTAAAAAGTTATCACTGCAATACTATCAAAAAGAAACAAGAAATTCTTAAGAAAAAGTAAAGAATATATAAATAAGTGGGAAGGTAAACCATGTTTAAGCATCAAAAGCTCAATATTATTATCAATTTGTTCCAAGTGTTTTCATTTCAACACAATTCCAATTAAATTCCTGACTTTTTATTTATTTATTTACGTTTTTGCAGAAATCGTTAGGCTAATTCTAAAATTTACATGGATGAAGAGCCAAAATTAAAAAAAAAATTAATGTTTATTTATTTTTGAGAGAGACAGAGACAGAACGTGGGTGGGGAGGGGCAGAGAGAGAGGGAGACACAGAATCTGAAACAGGCTCCGGGCTTCAAGGTGTCAGCACAGAGCCCTACCTGGGCTCATACTCACTGACTCTGAGATCATGACCTGAGCTGAAGTCAGACGCCCAACTGGCTGAGCCACCCAAGCACCCCAGAGCCAAAATTTTTGAAAAATAACATTGGGGGATTTAGTCTACTTGATTTCAAGAATTACTGTGAAACTAATGAAGACAGTAAGGCATTGGTGTTAAGATAGACATATAAAAAGTAAAAATATTAACTG
The DNA here is from genome assembly GCF_024362965.1 of Panthera pardus. Taxonomy (NCBI): domain Eukaryota; kingdom Metazoa; phylum Chordata; class Mammalia; order Carnivora; family Felidae; genus Panthera; species Panthera pardus. The sequence continues at coordinate 46,228,369 of NW_026526666.1, read as the reverse complement.
TCCAAACACAGACCAACACATATACAACTAATTGATTTGACCTAAGATAGTTATTAAGGTAATTAAGTAGGGAAATGGTAATCTTTCAACTAATAATGCTAATAAAAATGGACATTCTTATGCAATAGACTGAACATAAATACTTAATCTCATACACAACAACTTGACATGCACAATAGACTTAAATATAAGATATAGGAATAGAAAGCCTCTAGAAGAAAAAAATATAAGAAAATCTTAATGATCTTATTTTAGTTAATAAATTATTTAATAGGACACAAATCACATTAGTTATAAAAGAAAATTTTATAAATTGACTTCTCCAAATTAAAAACATTTTTTCTTAAAATAATATTAAGAAAATGAAAATATAGTTTAAAAATTGAGAGACATTTGTTTGCCAAACATATAACCACTAGAGAATTAGCACCTAGCATATATAAAGCATTGTTAGTATTCAATAATGTGAAGAAGGTCAATATGATTTAAGACACAGTCGAATGATCTGAACAAATATTTTACCAAAAAAGATAAGTGGGTGACAAATTATATACATAATATGACAAAGGATGTAATACATTATTTATTAAAATATGTTAGAAATTAATAAAGTCATTAACCCTTAGGATAATGTAAATTGTTACCATAATAAGACACCTTTACATAACCTAAAATTGAAAAGACTGACACTTTCTAGGGTTTAGAAGATACAGTGGCACTGGCATTTTCATACATTGCTTGTAGTAATGCAAAATGGTACAGCCACTTTGGCTGAAGATGGTTTAGGAGATTCTTTTAAAATTAAATATTTCATTTCCCCCTGCAATTCCACTTCCAGACCGAAGATAAATAAAAATATATGTTGCCATAAGTAATTCAGGTAAATATTCTTAGAAGATTTGTTCATGATAGCTGAAACTACAAATAACCCACATGTCCATCAAATAGTGAAGCATAAGCAAATTGTGATGTAAACATATAATGGGATACTGTAAACAATGTGAAGGAGTGAATCACTGATACATGCTATCACAATGGATCAATCTCAAAAGTTATGCTAAGTGAAATACTTCGGTCATAACTGATTTCATTTGTAGAGCATTAAGAAAAATATAAACCTATTGTTATAGAAACTACATCAGTAGTTGCCAAGGATCAGAGAGTGAATCTGGGGAACTGACCGCAAAAACAAACAACAACAAAAAACCATAATTGCTTATCATGATTGTGGTACTGATTATACAGCTGTATGTATTTGTCAAAACTCATCAGTTTATACATTTTAAATTAATTAATTTCATTGTATATAATCTATACTTCACCAAAGCTGACAAAAATTTGATTTTGAATAAAAATCTCATTGGTTGTAGATATGGCAGTCCAATAAGAAAACTGCTAATAAATGAATTTACTGGGAAATTTCTTGCAATGTTATTCATTATTCTACCCAAGATGTTCAAGATTTGTTTTGTCAATACTTACACATCCTACCAAAGATCCACAAACTTTTTCATAAATGGCCACATAGTAAGTAAATACTTTAGGCTCATGTTTCATACAATCCTTATAGCAACTACTTATTTCTGCTCTTATGGCACAAAAGCTGCCATAGATGATAAATAAATAAATGTGCCTGTGTTCCCATAAAACTTTAGAAAAGCAGGCAGTGATCTCAATGCTCAGTTGTATTTTGCTAACCCCTGTCTAGATTTTGAGTAAGGGAGGGTGATCTCACTTAAATGTTAACACATTTTACAGTTTGACATCTGATTAACACAATTTGCAGTTTGACAATGTTTTGTTTGTTTTGGTCATACCAATTTTTCTAAATATATATATATATGTATATATTTAATATTAGAAACTTCATTTATCTGTAATTCCTGGTACAATTTTGCTGTCCTAGTGTTATGAAGAAATTGCTTACAAAGTTCTATTTTAATAATGTGCAGCATCTAACTTCACAATGTTCTTTGTTCCCACAGGGATTACATTTATGTATGTATGTATGTATGTATGTATGTATGTATTTGCACTTACCATTTATTAATGAACATTTTCATTGTTATTAAACAACCACTATAGTACATTAGAGACTGAATTCCTTTGTATGACATAGAATGATTCATTGAACTAATTTCATATGGTTGGATATTTAATTCTTACTAAAATATTTGCTCGCATTAGTAATGCTGCAAAGGACAACTTCCACAGAGATTATATCTTAAAAGGGCACCATTGTTGAAAGAATTTTCATGTAATATTAGCAAATATTTTTTTTTTTTTCATTTTGGCCATGATCTGGGCTAGTTCTTTGTTTCAGTCATTTGTTCCATTTGTTCATTTGACAAACGTGATCATTTGAGTTTACATCATGCTTGCTGTTTGGGAATGGTCAGGAAACAAAAGAAAAAAATTCTGCCATTATGGAGATTTTATTATAGGAGAAAGAGGCAGAAAAAAAAACAATAAACATAATGTATTGATAAATTATATGGCATGTCAGCCTATGGTAAGTGCAGTGGAAAAGGAGGCAGAATAAGGAGATATTGGAATATTGGATGCTAGACATGGGGAAAATACAGATTGCTATTTTAAAGTGGATAATCAGGTTTGCCCTGCACGGATGGTGACAAGGAGTGACGAGCCATGCAAGGTATCTGGGGAAAGAGCATTACAGGCAGAAATAATGGCCATGGTAAGAGTATAATGTAGGAATTAGAGAATCTAGTTCAAAAGCCATTGCAATAATCCATATGGGAGATGATGTTGACTCTTGAAAGGTGTGACAGTAGTGGAGATGGTGTTCAACTTCTGGGGATCAGGAACTGAAGGTAGGTCAAAAAACATCCTACGTGTTAGATATCTAAGTTTTGTAAAGAAAGAGGAACATTAAAATAACTCCAAAGAATTTTAGCCTCAGCAACCGTTTGACATAATTGACATCCAAATATTAAATTTTTGACATGATTAAAAGTTAAAAAAATTGACAACATGTAAATAATTATAAATATACAAATTAATCATGTTTAATAATTTAGCCCAAGAGTAAATCGTTTTGGGGAAAAGATATCTCAGCAAAGATACGAAGTTGTGTGCATATCGTATTTTTCTGATTTCTGTACTCCTGTAGCAGTCATTAATATCAACACTGTAGCATTCACCACATCTTGATTGAATTTGTATTTTTGCATGTCTGTCATCTATTGTAGTTTATGTGTTCTTTCATATGAGGGCTCAAATATTATCAGCCATATGTTACTCACACTGAGCATATTGTTTGTTTCATGAAAGGCACTTGAAAAATACTGGTTCAATTATTGTTTGATTAATTTAAGTTACTGTTAATTGAGCATTTACGGTGTTTCTGGGCCTATATTAAATGCTTGATATGCATTATTATTTTTTCTCAACAAAATCATTTGAGATATATTATATCATCAATCTATTTTAATGATAATGAGTGTAAACACTGTATTTAAATCATCCTCAAAGTTACATAGCTAATAAGTAGAAGGGTAAAACATATGTATGTATGTATACACACACACACACACACACACACACACACACTACCCTCTATAATACTATACCATACATGTGAACTTACTCACAAATCAAAACCCATGGTTGAGGTTTGGAAGGCAGTTTGGGAGTTGGTGTGGATTTTTCACTATCTCTTTGGCAGGATATTGGGAGAAACCTCACTTTTCCCTTTGTATAACTATTTCCTTACAATACTTTTGTTTCAGCAATACTTTGAGAGACTAAGGATACATTGTAGATACAATGGAAGTCTTATTTATTGGTTGGCCATATGTATACTTATTAATTACTTATCATGTTCTAGATACTTTTTAAACAATTAAAATATTAACAGTGACCAAAATATGTAGCATGCTTTTTTTAAATGGAACATTAATTTTAGTGAAGGAGATAGACAATCAGTATTTAAATAATATGTGTGGCCAATTCCCACATATTTTCAGAACCTTATTTGACATTCAGTTCCTTAGTAAGGATGTTCTTGGCCACTCTATCTAAAATGTCTACCACTGCCCCTATTTTATATTCCACCTCCTTGCATTTTTTAAAAGAATTTTTTAATGTTTATTTATTTTTGAGAAAGAGAGACAGAGTGCAACCAGGAGAGGGAGACACAGAATCTGAAGCAGTTTCCAGGCTCTGATCTGTCAGCACAGAGCCAGCCTGACGCAGGGCTCGAACCCACAGACTGCGAGATCATGACCTGAGCCAAAGTCGGATGCTTAACCAAATGAGCCTCCCAGGCTCCCCACTTTGCATTTTTTCTTATCAGAAATTGTTACTATTTAATATTGCTGGGAGCTTGAGGGATTTGGGGCTAATCAAGGAAAACAATATGATCACAGAATCCATTAACATACAAGTTTATTTGTGCAGCTTTTGGATATATTGCATGAGAGAGGAAGTTCCACACAACAGATATCTGTCCAGAGGTTATAGAGCTGGGGTCATTACTCAAAATTGGAAGAAGGCAAGGGATCTCCTGAGAGAGAGGAAGACTGAAGTAGGGGCTTATGTGTCTATGTGATATTTCTCTGCCCCATGGGAGGGGAGTCTCTGGGTCAGAGTTCCCAAGGGCTGTAGTAGCTTGAGCCTTATAACTGTAAAGCCCTATGTTATCATAGGTAATAGTTACTGGATGAAGTTTTGCTAGAGCAAAGGAGGTGGTCCCTAATTGACTAAAATTTGCATGTTTGAGTTTTTTAAATAAAAGATGTGTAAAAATTTGAATTTGGTGCTGGCAGGCTTTTGAGCAAATGAATCTCAGCCTACAGTGAAGAAATTAACAACCAGAGGCCAATACACTGAGGCTCTTTGGCTTATTCATTTAATAAACACACATATATATTTAATTTATTTATCTTTATTGTCTATCAAAGGTGGAGTTTTTGTTTATATTGTTCTTACCGCAATCTTTGGGTTTGAATATTTTGCCCAGTGCATAGTAGGTGCTTAATAAATATTTGTTAGGTTAACTAATGAGTTAATTCTATGAATGTGAAAAAAAACAAAAAAAAAAAACATCTCATCCCTTAACAACATAAGGCAAGTAGTTACTTATATAATGAAAAGAGGCAATTAAAGTAGGGGTTCATCTGGGCGCCTGGGTGGCTCAGTCGGTTAAGTGTCCCAACTTCGGCTCAGGTCATGATCTCGCAGTCCGTGAGTACCAGCCCCGCGTCGGGCTCTGTGCTGACCACTCAGAGCCTGGAGCCTGTTTCAGATTCTGTGTCTCCCTCTCTCTCTGACCCTCCCCTGTTCATGCTCTGTCTCTCTCTGTCTCAAAAATAAATAAATGTTAAAAAAAATAAAAAAAAAATAAAGTAGGGGTTCATCAAAATTGGATATTTAAAATAAAAAATTATTTTTGTCAAAATTTATAAATATATATTTATTTGTCAGAATCGAACATGAAAATAAGATTTCTCTGAGAGCTCTAAGAGTAGTTCTGCATTGTGTTTATACAACAAAGAACACAAAAAACACCTTAACTGTGATTTTAAGTTTGGGATATATATTTTTTTAAGATTTTTATTTATTTATTTTGAGAAAGAGAGAATGAGAGAGACAGAGAGAATGGAGGACAGGCAGAGAGAGAGGGAGAGAGATCCCAAGCAGGCTCCGCGCTGTCAGCACAGAGCCGGATGAGGGAGTCAAACTCATGAACTGTGAGATCATGACCTGAGCCGAAATCAAGAGTCAGACACTTAACTGAACCACCCAGGTGCCCCTGGGATATTTTTAATTAGGTAAAAACAAAGATATTTGTGAGGACACAGGAGTAAAAACCATGGAGATTCTTTACATTTTCCCCTTCTTTGACAATTATCTTGTTTGTAATGAGACAAAAATATTTTCCAGTCATATGTCTTTATATAACTTCTAAAACATTTAACTTAGTTTTTCATAAAAAGCATTTTTTGCTTTTAATCCTTCATTATATGATTAGAAGCTGAGATTGCAATAACAAATATGGCCAGTGTAAACATGTTTGGGAACAGACACATTCACTATTGTTAAAGCAACAACTCAACTTGGGGGGGGGGGGGTAGAAGTGGTATTGAGTTCCTGTATTGTTTCTACTTCTTGTCATGAGGGGATGGATGTCTGTTATTGGACTTGTCTTCCTGCTCTAACAAGTAGAAAGCTGGGCAAAGTGTGTAAAACAACTGTTTTAGACATTGGACAACAGGCAGTACAGGACTCTGATCCCCAGAGAAAGAAAACAAGAGAGGAAATCCATATGATATTTCTGGCTTTCTGTCTGCAGTCAGGAGGGGATCACAGGAAGGGCACATCCATCCTACTGAGCTGAGGAGACAGAGATTAGAGTTAGAGGAGGCCAATGTGACTGGGATTTTTGGAGCATGGTGTGAGAGCTGAAATAGTTGTATAGAAAAAGAGCTCCATAAATTGGCATATAGGTGTGCTTAAGAGTTTGGACTAATGCTAGAACTGCTCATTTGTAATAAAGTACACCACAAGGCTTGTCAAGGAACAACCACAGATGAAAGAAAAATTACCAGGGAGCAGAGTGGTGAAAAATGCATATGAGGTTTCACACATTTAAGTTCTGACCAGTCAGAGCAGAATTGTTATTACACCTGTGAGGCATATTTGGTAGGGATCTGAGAGTACAGAGCTTTTCAACTGGGGGCATTTGGCCGTCTGCTAGAGATAATTTTGATTGTCACAATATAGGGGAGGGGGTGCTACTGGCATCTAGTGGGTAGAAGACAGAGAGGCTGCTGAATAGCCTACAAAACACAGATCCTCCCACAGCAAAGAATAAATCATAGGGAAATATAATAGATAGTAACTCAACAAACCACCTTAAATATAGTTCATTTTAAAAAACTAATGTTTGAAACTGAATTGTCATGAACACTGGGTTCTCTATTGCTAATTACATTATATTTTCAGTGAAAAAAAATTGGATATCTTTATGTGTTTGTGGGAGGGGGCAGTCATGTTGGCATAGCTTTACATTTTCCATGATTTAATTTTATCATATATATATATAGTTCATATGATATATATATGTAATATATATCATATATATTTTATCACATATATGATATATATCATATATTTTATCATATATATATTGTTCATATGATATATATATATCATATGTAATATAACATTATCAACTGTCATTTCATGTACATTACATTTATTATCCATAGTGCTGTGTTTAAAGCAGAGAATGTTCGTCAGAGACAGATAGTATAGGAGGCTAATGTATCACTGTCAATAAAGCTGAATGTCTACACAAACCACAGAATTAAATACCTTGGAATAACATTATAAAGTGCTATGTTAGCATAGGCATCAACTGAACTTTGAAAGAGAAATCCCCGGAGGGGGTTCATTTGCATATCATTTACATTGCTACTCTTGTCAATTAGTGCAAACATAAGGAATTCAGTAGACACGTATGAGGCCAACCTAAAAGGAAATATGTCAGTTTATTTTAGCTTCTGTAACAGAGACACACATACAGTATTGCATAGAAAGCAAAAGGTAAAAAGGTCAAACACAAGCTTAATATTTTGGGTGTCTTAAATATTTGAGAACACTAATAATATTATACAAGTATGCGTACGCATATGTGTATATATGTGTAAATATAAATAACTTGGCATCTATAGATGGATGGATATAAAGATGATTGATAGATAGATAGATAGATAGATAGATATGGTTTCTTCCTTTCAAACCTAAACTAAGCCTACTAGGAAGCACAAATAATTTTGATTATTTATTCATATTTCTAAATATTGTCTGAGAAAATTTGGGGGTTTTATAAATTTAAATTTGAATGAAAGCCCTTTTCAAACTTTGGAAATGAATCTCAAAAATCAGTTTTCCAAAACTTGGTATGTAAATTTCCAAATAAATATTTAGCAACACCTGCACCTATTTATTTTTTATTAAGGTTGATTTCTATATTCTGTAGGGATATTTCTTCTACATATGCTATAGACTTGGGTAAAACATGGGAGGTCAGCTTTAAAAACCTGGCATTGTTTTCAATATTTATAATAGGAAAACAAGATATTATCACTTGAGAATGAATTCTAAAGTTCTAAAAACATTCAAAGCAGTTTACCTTCCTAATAGAAATAATAATAGAGCTTGCAAAGTCCAGATGCATTATGAATATTGGGCATGGATTTTGTTGCCCTACATCATCATAAACTACCAACTCAACCTTGGCATTAATGTTTTATATAGTCTTGGTATGCTTGTTTTTCCTATTACAGCTTTGGAAATTTGTATAAATATTGAAATTGAATATGATGCTCATGAGACCAGAGCATCTTTATGTTATTGTTACCCAAGGTAAGAATACAATGATATTAGATTCTATATGGATGATTATTGTTTTATTTTATGTCAATAGTGTCAAACCAGGAATTTTTCTTCTTCTTACTCCCTCTGCCTATATGTCATCTCCTTCTATTTATCCACCTTAATTTTCTATGGATGTCTTCAGGGCTAAGGGCCAAGTTTGCAGTGCCTGCCAAATTTTTCCCTTTGTCTTGACTAGGGAAATCAATTGAATGGACTCCTATCTGAAAATAAACTTACAGCTGGGAAATATCAACTCCTGTGTTAGAATGTCAGCTGCTCAAAGGCAAAGGGCATAACATATCTTTATGTGACTGTGAGATAGCCTACTGCTTGGAACAAAAAATGCTTAATACTTATAACAACAATTAGTGAATTAAAATGAATGACTGAATAAGCCTGCTGCACTCCATTTGTTTTGTAAATACGAGAAATAAATCCAAGGTATTTAAATAACTTTCCCAAATTTGTAGCTATTTCATTATAAAAGATTCATAATGAAAGCCAGATTCTTTAAAATACGTTTTCTGTTTTAAAAATTTACTTTAAAAATGCATGATGTAACAGAAATATCAATGAACGTATATAATATTTCACAAATTAAAAATTTCTAAACTTATAAAATCTCCAAGTTTATAAAATACAAAAAGAAATATTTAATTCCCTTTGAATTCTCCTTCCTGACTGTATTCTCCTTCTTCCCCCCAAAAGTAGATGCTCTCCTGAGTTTGTGTTCATATTTTCTTGTTTTTTCTTCCCACAGTTTCATAAAGTATGCATATTTCTAAATAATACTTTTAAATTTATCCTGATTTTGAAATGTATACAAATGCTATAATATTTAATATTAAAATTTTGAGATATATTCATATTGACATATGGATTAGAGTTCATTCATTTTTATTGCTCTCTACTATTCCATCATTTTAATACCTCCCATTTTATTGATCCATCTCATTGATAGATATTTTGGTTGTTTTCAGTTTTTAACTTTCTTATAAGCAATAATGCTACAAACATTCAAGTACAGATTTTTGGGCATATAGCACAAGTATTTCTCAAGATACGTTGTTAGAAATAGAATTGTTAGGTTATAGAATGTATGTATGTTTAACTTAATAAATAATGTCAAACTTTTTTTATAATAGATGTATAAATTTACATACCTCCAGGTAGTATATGAGATTCCTCACTGCTTTACATCTTTGCATACATTTAATATTGTCAGACTTTTTATGTTTTCCTGCATGGGAGTTATGATCTAGTATCTCACTCTTATACTTGCATTTCTTTGTTACTATTGAGATTAAGGATCATTTTCTTTGTTTATGGGATATTAATATTTTATTTTTTGTGAAATACTTGATATGTATGTTGTCAGGTTTTCTAGAGAAATGATGTAGTTGTAAACTTCAGATTCTGGAACTAAACCTCTGCATTCAAATTCTTTCTTTGGCACTTACTATCTATTTGATTGAAGGACATTTCACTTCTTAAGCAAGGATAACAATAATACCTAACTTAGCAGAATGTTGTGAGGGTTACCATTCACTTAGAAAATATTTGTACATAGTTATACTCCATGTGTTAACTGGTATTATTTCTTCATATAATTCAATTTTTCTTGTTAATATACTTCAAAGTTATAACTTTGGAAATAACTTCAAATGTTATTTGGAGCATACAATTTTTCCATTATTATTATTTTTAATTTCTAGAATTGCTAATTTGCTACTTTGCAAATATGGCTGGTCAAGTTTGATATTCTCTCATTTCTCATTGTTTCAATACTTCTTTGCATTTCTTTTAAAAAATATAATTTTAAAACGTGCACCTTTTAAATTTAACTTTTCATTTCTTAAATTTGTTATTTAATTTGTTTGGGGCATAATTATATATTTTGGAGTGTTTTATCTGACCTTTTCCCATAGTGGTTAGGTTTACTCATACTCCTTTGCTGATTTTCTCTTGAACCCACTTTCCTTGGAACTTTATGGCAAATCTTTGAGGCCTAGGTTTGAAATTATTTCCTCCAGTGATGATTTGCCTGGGCTTCTCCCAAGTGCTTAATTATTCCCAAGGATCATAATAACTCGGGTCTACATTTTAAAGTCTGAGGGTTGGGGATTTTGAGGAGGGAATATACAAAAATAGGGTAACAGTAGATCTATGTATAGAGTTTAGAGACAATGGTGACACTGACATGAATTTCCAAATTCTTATACTGCTAGTTTTCTTATTTTTTCATACCCTTCACTGAGGTTTCTTCTTTGGGGATATCAGATGTGAGGATGAAGTAGGGGAGGATTGGTAACCTCTCACGTGTTCGGTCCTCTGGCCAACTTCTAGACTAGCAATTATTGGCTTCAGTTTCTTACTTCCGTATTATTATGGATTTTAGTTTCTTGTTATTTCTGACTGCAAAGAAATTTTCTAAATTTCCAGCTATGTTAGCCATGCGTCAAATATATATCTTTATATTTTTCCAGTATTAATAAGTGTACTGTATCTGGAGTGCTTTCTATGAACACTTAATCCTCTGTACAAGCATACGGTCTTTTTGCTCAATAGGTAAATTTAAATTTCTAAAATTAGGTAGCTGGTGAGTATCAATACCTGCTTAGTAAGTTTTTCTATGCAGTTCTAGGAGAGCAGTTCAAGTACATGATTTACATCTGAATTGAATACAAGACAATAGAACCCATCAAAAGCAGGCTATATTTCATTCTATGTAACAGATCAGGAAGTAAGAGAGAAAATAGAAGCCATTTAGAGGAAATGATAGTACATGTGTATAAATAATTTTCCACATATTTATTTTTATAGAGAACAAGATTTTTGGGATAGGAAAGAATGGTTGAAAGAAAAGCCTTTACAGTGAAGCTTAGCAAGTACAAATTATCCTACATTTTTTTTTTCCTAAGAAATAATCAGTTAGAAAAATTTAAGTCAGCAAAGATGAAAACAGTAAGCCTGATAGGTCAGATTTTTCTGAAATTGCAAGTGGATAGCCCTTTGTGTTCAAATGGAAGAATGAAGATCTAATATATGTCATTATGGATATTTTAACTGCACATATGATAAATAGAAATATAATAACTAAGTGTTACACAAGAATAATGTGAGTTTAGACATTTCTGATGTTCAATTTCCCTTTATATGTCCAATTAACCTTTATTTACTGAGAAACCATGGCATTCTAATTTGACTGGCAGCACCAGAGCTGGCGCCAGTAAGGGGAGTTCAGAAACTCTGCTGGAAAATCATGGTTTATTAATACATCATTAAGCACTTTAAATGGATTCCAATGGTGTATGTCTAAGGAAGGAAATAATTCAGCATTTGTTAGTTACTGACAGAGTATAGAATTGAAATTTACATTATGAGCCTTACGTAAAAAATCCTAATGTGCCAGCAATCAAATTACACATCACAAAATGATGTGAATGTCATCTGCCTTTTACCAGGGAGAACTATAAATGTTAATGATTATATACTTTTATCCAGGAAAAAGCATATTATCATATAGTAATGTGATCTAGGAAAGTATGATTGCAAATAAAATAAAAACTAGATTTATGTGCAATATGCTTGTGATAAGCATTTAGTCCATTTATGATTTAAAGCTAAGTGATACCATGCACAGTTGAAGTATGCAATCTGAATTATACTTTGTTTTTAAAAGGAACCCAGTTAATATGATATCTGCGATTTTAAAGCATGATTATATTTTTTCTGTTTTAATATTCTAAATCATTTACAGGAAAAACAATAAGTCTTGAGTTTGGAAAACATTCATATCTTTATTTTAACATTTAATGTCATTCTAAACCATGTCTTCATTTGTTAATTTCTCATGTGTATGTTTTAATTTATGAATTATCTAAGAAATATTATTTGTATATGATTCTGATTAATTCATGCTTAAAGATAAAACATAAAAATGTTTTCTTGGAGATATTTGGCTTTCTCAAATCTTATAGACTATTAAATATTTCTCACCAAACTGGGATACTTGACTATGAATGAATATATTTTGCATGCAAAATGTTTACAGTATTAGAGATCCAAAAATAATAATATTTACATCACAATACCCTGCATCCTCTTCTTTTGGTATAGATCGAACCGTCAACTTTTGTTTTATCTTTGTACATGGATGTTTTGGACCCATTTAACTGATGTACCAAGAGGAGCAACCACAGCAATTAAGGTAATTTGATTATATTGACCATGTCACTTGATTAAAAATATCCTTTCTTAAATTGTATGCCTTGATATTTAGGGAGATCAATCTCTGAGAAATTCTAAAGAACAAATTGGTAGCAGGAAATTTGGGATTGAGTATATGAGCAGTTAGTGCTACTCAAATTCATGTCAACATCACTCCCTTCTTTCCAGCCACTTCTTCTTTCTATCAGCGTAAACTCTGATCTGTGCTATCACATGATACATTGTCACCTTTCATGGCGATACGCTATCTTCCCAACTGAGAACCTGATCACTAAGGAGATAACCATTTTTTGAGGGAAATTTCAATATTTCAATGTACAACATGTACATGGAGTGAGGTAGCTAGGGACGGGAGGCATATTAGACAATCTGTTTTTTTGTTTGTTTGTTTGTTTGTTTTGTTTTGGTTTGGTTTTTTTATAGGCAGAGATAATGACGTGATACTTTAGCAACTAACACAGCTGAGGTAAAGACATAGAATATACTTTGACGTCGTTTGCGATGTTTCACAAGATATTTCCTGGTGGAAACATGGCATGAAAACTCATGTTTCCAAATGGAATTTTCCATATCTTCATTTGTTTCTCATTTATGTATTGAGAACCTAGGTTTGAATAATCAAATTTGTCCAATTTTATAAAATTTGAAAATGTCACATTATATTATAGTCAAGTTCCTGGGCATAAATTTGAGGGTATTTTGGGCTGATAGCTATGCTTTAGGGTGTAACTTCTTTTAAAAAAATGCTCATTATATTTTTCTACTCTCTGGAGATAAATAAGCAATCACATGGTTTTGCAGCATGGTTAATGTATTGATAAATGTATGCAAAAATCTTCTTTATGTCTTTATAGCTTAAGAGTGATATGCAAATCCTGCTGATTTCTACATTAAAAATACCCTTCTCTTTTAAGGCTGCCAAATGAATCCACAAGTGTGTACTCAGAATATCTATATTTTATTTCATTTACACTATATAACCCCTGCTCTGAAACATTTTCTATATTGAAAATGAATAACAGCATGCACTAAATCTCTTATTATCATGTATATTTAAAGTAAGTATATAAACGGCAATCAGACTGTGTGAATGAATATGATTCAACAAATAAACAAAAAATGTCAGAAACAATAACAGAGAAATCAGGAATCTTAAGCTGATTCCTTAGTTGTCTTTTGAACCACATTGCCTATACATAAAACAGTATGTAATTTCCTTTCCACACAATATTCACAAGAGTAACAGTCTATATATGGGTAGATTTTAGTGGACTCTGGTGATGTGTAAGGAAAAATAATAACAAAGACTATTTCTGAAATTGTAGAATCATGTATCCATGTAAACTTTTTGCATGATTGCAGTTTATGAAAAAATATATATACATTTTGCTAGGTGGGAATGTATAGAGGAAAAATGACTATCATTGAATTTGTATGGTAGATAGGAGTAAGATAGAAAGTCAGAAAGAAAAATGATCAAGGAGAGGGCAGTCAAGAGCAAGAAATAAGCTGTGTTTTTAAAATGAAAGTAAGGAAAGTGAAACCAAAGGTAGATGGAGATAATACTGAAAATAGACTGTGATAAGGAAAACTGGAATCGTAAACTCACAGTCAATTTTACACACTGAGCTTCTCTTAGAAATTATAGGCAGGGGATCAGACAACCAAAATAAAGCCTGATGGAAATAGAAATAACTAACATAATGCTAAGAAGAAATTCTTTTATTCACTTGAATTTTATATGCGCACTAGCAACTAGGGGACTATTTTAGATATCCTCTCTTTGGAATTTTTTAACATCAATAATCAGCAATAAACCCCATAGCACTTTCTCTTCCTTCCCATCTTTAAACTTGAAATGGTATATTTTTGAGTTGGCTGGAAACAGAATTGCAATCTATCTTGTGAATTTTTAATCTCAAACTATTAACTCATTAACCCTGGCACTTCAGTTTGTTTTTCTCTATATGTTTGGAAGGGCATTAATGGATAATAAGAAAAAAAATAAAAGAGTAATAAAATTAGAAGAACCAAAGAACTTTTTGTCTTTAGCAGGTTTTCTGAGACCCTGTAGTGGTGCCTGTTGTATATGTCTAAGTATATACAGTCAGTTATAGACCATTTGTGTTAAAAATCAATTCTATTCTGTTTCCTGGTAAACTTGATAGGTGACCACCTTGTGGAAACAGAATAACAAAATAAATATGGTAAATAATACATATTCACACATATTCTGTGCTTTCCTAACTTGGTGATTAATGTACCGTGGATATATACAAAGGGTGAATCAAAAACTTGAATGCTGTTATTTCAACAATTCAAATAAATAAAGAGGAGAAAGTTAACAAGAGAGAACTGAGAACTAATATTTCTTAAACAACAAAAGTAATAACAGCAACAACAAAACAAACCTAAGCAATTGGGAAAAGTCTATCATTTATTGTTTTTCCTGGAAAATTAAAGAAATAAAGAGGGAGAGTGAAGAGAGGGAGAGAGAGAAGAAAGAAAGAGAGAAAGAAAGAAAGAGAGAAAGAAAGAAAAGGATGTTTTCAAGGCCAATAAGTAGAGATTAATATAACGCAGTAGCATTGGGAGAATGAGCTAGTAAGAGCCCTGTTAAAAATCAGGAGGATGTTTTCACAGGAAGGCTAGACTTTGCCAGACAGGAGGAGACATGTACAGCATCATCTAAAGAGAGATATAATGTTGCTTCAGAGACCAAAGAGATCATTTGGATTAGAGCAAAAAATAGAAATGGGAAGGAAAGAAATGATAAGAAGCTACTATGTCTCCGGCAGGATGAAAAAGCAGATTTAGAAACATGTATGCAGATAAGAGAAGCCTGTAAAAGAGCTAAGGCATTAATCATGGAAGACTGTAATTACACCAGTGCCAACGAGGCCGACACCAGGAGAATGCCTCTGGAAGGTGGCACACTTGGAGAAAACAGAATTTATAATGTATAGATAATATTTATAAAGAATACATATCTGTATGTACACTGGAGCTAGATTTTGGAAACAGCTTGGTAAAAATGATAAATGTGGTTGGTATAAATAGAATCAATAGGAAAATGAAAAAAAAAAAAAGACGGTAATGCATAGTGATTAAATGCCAAGACAGTTTTATGTAGTTCAGCATAAGAGATTCCACCATTCAATAGATTTAGTGAGCACCTACTGTGGTTAAAGCACAGACCTTTAGAGACTAATACAAGGATGAATAACACACATACCCAACCTCAAAAATTACAGTTCAAATTTATGGAGTATTTACTGATGTTTAGTGAGCATACCAACTCTTTCATTTATAATAGTCTATATCCAGCTGGATTGAAAATAACACTCTTTTTCAGTCTAGGCTAGTGATCTGAGTAAAAGAACTCCATAAAGCTTAGGTATATTAAAGAAGTTATATTGAGGTGGGAACACCTGGGCAAAAACAAACAAACAAACAAAAAAACAAACAAAAAAACAAAAAAACAAACAAGGCTGCGCCATAAACTGATTTCTTCATCAGAAATGCCAAAACACAAAGTAGAAAACAAAACCAAGTAGGCCCTCTCTCAGGTCTCTCAGGCTAAGTATGTAGTTTCTTAGGTCAGCTTTTTTTCTATACAGTTGCACAAAGAAGTATTTTAACACTCTATGTAGTTTCTGGCCTCTAGTTAGCTGGATTTGAATTCTTAATCCACACTCAATGTGTCTTGGGGCAAGTTACTTATCCTTTCTGTGTCTCAGGTTCTTAAACTATAAAGTTGGGCCAATAATACTTGTCTCACAGATTCTGACCACTATAGGGATGGAAATGGAAAATATGCAGAAATAATTTAGAATAGTATCTAGCCCATTGAAGGACTAAATCACTGTTCCTTCTTTTTTCTATCTCCATTGCAAAGGTGGCTGCCTTTTAGTTCCAGAGTTTTTATTTTACATAATCTTCAATTTTAGCAACATGCCAGGATTAAATTGCAGTCTTTAAATCTCTGGTCTAAATATCCAGAAGAAACAAACCAATAATCATAAAATAACTAAGCATAGTTGTTAAAGATCTATTATTTAACAAGGGTACAAGTCTAGGTGGTTTTACAGCTGAGTCAGTCTATCCTTTGGATAAGAAACCACAATTTTATATCTGATTCCAAACAGTCAAGATAATGAAAAAACATGCAAACCATCCCAGTTCACTGTACAAAGTTAGCACAATTTTAACAGCAGAGCATAATAAAAATATGTGCACAGGCATGTGCAAGCACACAGAAACATTCTCATGGGAAAATACCACAATCAATTTGACATGTATATATTTATAGAAATTTGAAAAAAATGGTTGAAAGGTTTAACTTTTTATTAAAGGCGTAATACATTTTGATAAAGGTGATTTTTTTTTAATGTTTATTTATTTATTTTGAAAGACAGAGTAGGGAGGGGTGGGGAAGAGCTCAAAGAGAGGGAGAGAGCAAATCCCAAGTGGGCTCTGTGCTGTCAGTGCAGAACTGGGTGTGGGGCTTGATCCCAGGAACTGCAAGATCATGACCAGATGCTCAACTGTCGAGCCCCCTAGGTGCCCCAAGTTGATGCTTACTTATTTATTTATTTTTATTTTTTTTAAGTTTGTTTATTTATTTTGAGAGAGAAAGCTCATGTTAGCAGGGAGAGGCAGAGAGAGAGGGAGAGAAAATCCCAAGTAGACTCTGTTCTCAGCTCAGAGCTCCACTAGGGGCTTAATCCCCCAAGCTGTTACATCATGACCTGAGCCCAAGTGAAGAGTTGGACGCTTAACCAACTGAACCAGCCAGGATCTCCATGGTGATGGTTTTTTAATGTGTCAACATAGCTAAGCTAAACTACATTTCCCAAAATTTCTTTCTTTTTTTTTTTTTTATTTTTATTTTTTAATATATGAAATTTACTGTCAAATTGGTTTCCATACAACACCCAGTGCTCATCCCAAAAGGTGCCCTCCTCAATACCCATCACCCACCCTGCCCTCCCTCCCACCCTGCCCTCCCTCCCACCCCCCATCAACCCTCAGTTTGTTCTCAGTTTTTAACAGTCTCTTATGCTTTGGCTCTCTCCCACTCTAACCTCTTTTTTTTTTTTTTTTTTCCCTTCCCCTCCCCCATGGGTTTCTGTTATGTTTCTCAGGATCCACATAAGAGTGAAACCATATGGTATCTGTCTTTCTCTGTATGGCTTATTTCACTTAGCATCACACTCTCCAGTTCCATCCATGTTGCTACAAAAGGCCATATTTCATTTTTTCTCATTGCCACGTAGTATTCCATTGTGTATATAAACCACAATTTCTTTATCCATTCATCAATTGATGGACATTTAGGCTCTTTCCATAATTTGGCTATTGTTGAGAGTGCCGCTATAAACATTGGGGTACAGGTGCCCCTATGCATCAGTACTCCTGTATCCCTTGGATAAATTCCTAGCAGTGCTATTGCTGGGTCATAGGGTAGGTCTATTTTTAATTTTCTGAGGAACCTCCACACTGCTTTCCAGAGCGGCTGCACCAATTTGCATTCCCACCAACAGTGCAAGAGGGTTCCCGTTTCTCCACATCCTCTCCAGCATCTATAGTCTCCTCCAAAATTTCTTTCTTAAAAATGTGTTTATGATTTGGGTGAGGCACAGTGTAGATTCCTTCAAAATTTGTGAGGTGTACGAAAAGCAATAGCCATTGTGTAGGGCACACATTATTACAGGTAAGCTGGTGGTAGCTGGGCATGTAATTCCTTCCTTTGGATCTTTTCTTAGCATCTCTGAATTCTGTCCAGGTGTATGCCTTTGTGATAAAGGGCCAGGCTTCTGCAGAATAACCTTATCACCAGGGCAGGTGGCAATAATAAAAGACACAATTTCAGTCCATTCTTGTGGAAATCTATCTTCAGCTTGTTGGTCCCAGCCTGCCTGTGATCTTCCCTTCCTGACTACCTTCCTTGTAAACTTCCACCACCAGCATCAGAGGCAGAGAAAACAGCCTTCCAGACTGTTAAGTCAGCTCTTACAATTGCATAAGCCAGTTGTCTATAACAGTGCCTAAATACATACTAAATATATACTATATACACTAAATATATACTATATTATATTCATATGTGTAATAAATCATGTTAGTGTATATTATGTATATACATATATATGTATATATGTATGTACATATATATGTATATACATTATAGGAATTCTCGAATTGGTTCTCTAATTGGTTTGATTTTTTTTTTGAAAAATTTTTTTAATGTTTATTTATTTTTGAGACAGAGAGAGACAGAGCATGAATGGGGGAGGGTCAGACAGAGAGGGAGACACAGAATCTGAAGCAGGCTCCAGGCTCTGAGCTGTCAGCACAGAGCCCGACGAGGGGCTCAAACTCACAGACCGTGAGATCATGACCTGAGCGAAGTCGGATGCTTAACGACTGAGCCACCCAGGTGCCCCTCTAATTGGCTTGATTTAAAAACACTAATGATTATTTCCAGAGGTATAGAAGATACTGATAAGCCATAGAAGGGCAAAAGACTTACTCAGATTATTACCTTTAGTTAACTGTAATCAAGTATCTCTATATAGAAGGTGGAACTGCGGGTGACCAATTATTTGCTACCTTACAACATTTTAGTGAAAAAAAAAAACCACGTAATGGAATTGGTTGGGTGTTTATAATTGTGCTGGAGAATTTGGGGAAAGAAATTGAAGAGCTCAACCTCAAATTCCAGTTCAGAATCTGCATGAAAGACCTAAAAACATCAATGCCTATTCTTGAAGAAACCTCTGTCTCATATAACTACAAGGTCAAGATTTCTGAAAATTAAACCCAAGGGCTGAATTTTGCAAGTGATTTAATTACATTGTAAATTAAATTTCCATTCTTATAGAATGGCTTTTTAAAAAAAATTATGTATAGCTGATACAATGTTACATTAGTTTCAGGTGTACAAAACAGTGATTCAACAAGTCTATAAGTTATGTTCACCATAAGTGTAGCTACCATCTGTCAATATACATTGCTATTACAGTATCATTGACTATATTCTTTTTGCTGTACCTTTTATCCCATGACTTATTCATTCCATATCTGGAAGCCTGTATCTCCCACTCCCCTTTATCCATTTTGCCCATCCTTCCATACCTCTTCCCTCTGGCAACCATCAGTTTTCTGTATGTATAGATCTATTTCTGCTTTTTTTTTTTCAGGTCACTTTCTCAAAGTCAGGGCATTGATCAGGGAGGAATGGGATCCTGAAAACTGGGGTGTGGACACATGGGAAGAGTCCAAT
Organism: Panthera pardus; assembly: GCF_024362965.1. Taxonomy (NCBI): domain Eukaryota; kingdom Metazoa; phylum Chordata; class Mammalia; order Carnivora; family Felidae; genus Panthera; species Panthera pardus. The sequence continues at coordinate 46,208,445 of NW_026526666.1, read as the reverse complement.
AAAATTGGGAATGTCAGCAAAATCTATAATGGGGAAGCTTTGGAAACCAGAATTCTGCTCACTTTCTTTTGCCAATAGAAGCAGTCCTTCCACTCCTGCATGAAAAGTTTAGTCCCCCTTGCCCTGAAGAATCTATAATGACCTTCCTGATTTTCTAATCACTTCTGATTCTTCTCAGCACCTATCTTTACTATATCTCTTTGCTTCTAGATATATAACTAGATTCAAGCCCCAGCAGACTCCAAAGAGTGAATTATAAAATGGTGTGATCCATTAGAAGGATCCTAATAATTAGAATGGGGACTAAAAACAATGCCATTAAATCTGGGGACATTGAGACATTAAATTCTGTTGAGTTTTCTTTGACATTACAAGCAGTCCTTCTATTCCTGAGGTTAAACCTGTTTTGCCTGATGAACATACAATGGCCTCCCCTGAAGTAGTTGTCTCACAAAACTTTGCTGGTTCTTCTTGAGACCATCCCCACTCCCCTCTTTATCTCTTGACCTAAAGCTAGACTCAAGTTCCAAACACACCCCAAAGGGTATGGTACAAAATGTGACACATAAGGAGATGCCATACACATCAAAAGAACTGCATGTTTTTTTCTTATTTATATGGGTAGAAACCTGGAGAATAAGTGTGGAGTTTGATTTTAAGGGTGTGAGATTAAGGTAAAAAGGATGTAAAGTTAGTTCAGGTTTAATTTGTTCATATGGCCCCCCTAAACAGAGGTTCTGTATTTATTGTGTTAGCCCAAGGAGTTAGGCAGGACTCTAAAAGATTGTTTAACTGGCTAACCAGAACTTGGACCAAAAGGTGGCATACACTAAATGATGTTGTCAAAATACCAGAAATTCATTAATACACTGTAGAGGAACATATCCCAAGGCTTAAGGAGATTGGAATCCTAGATAATTTTATCATGGAAGATGTGATCACACTCCCCAAGATAGTCAGAAACACATAATTTTTACCAAAAATATAAGAAATAAATTGATTTGAGCAGCCCCATCATCATTGAAGGTCTCTGTGGTTTCCCTTCTTTGTTGTTCAGAAATGGTAACTGCTACCATTGAAGGGGGAACACTAAAGGCAATGAGAATAAGAGAATCCTAGGGTAGAGGAGTCAAATGGTGACACTTATTTACCAAAGATAAAGTGATTGTGGTTGTAATAATGGACAATGGAGGCAAAACAGTAATCAGAATAATCTTACTTGTAAAGACCTTTGACATTTGCTATTTGATCATGGCATCCCTAGAAATTAAATATATGGGAAGCCTACTATATTATTCACATGACTATTCCATGTGGTTTGAGCTCACATTACAGGCACATGGATTCCAGGAGGAAGAAATGTTTGAAATCAGAATTCTAGAATATGATCTCTGACATATTCTATTAGCCAAAGCAGTGCTGGATGTGGGTGTTCATACAGGAAAGGAAGAAGCTTATTGTACGAGATCAACGATCACAGTCAACTCTTTGGCCACAATGATCCATATCCCTGTTATATGCAAAATATAATCAAGTCCTCCCCTAAGTTAGAGCAGTGGCTTATAAGATAGGATATTATCATCAGGTGTAGATGAGGCTCCTCAGATGTAGCACCTTGGAAGTCACTTCTCAAGTGAATTTTTCCATTTACAGAGAAGAGTTATCTTTTCCCCAACAAATCCACTATATGGTGTTGAAAAAGGGATAGCATAATCACAACAGATATGCCAGTTCATAAAGAGGAAAATTAAAGACACAATATAGTAAACAGTAGATGGAAGTACATTTTGAAGCCCAACTGAACACATGTTACCATTCCCTCCAACTCCAGAGTCAAGGACTATCTTTGCTTGGGACTCAGTTCTCCCTAGGAGAGTTGTCAATTGCTATTGGTTCTTTCATCTGGGATTTTGACTCTGCCCTCTGATGCATCCCTTATTTTCCACTTGAAATGATCCTTGGTTGCAGATAACTAGGTTTCTTTGCTTGCATGTAGGAAGATTGGGGTCCAGTGATCTCCTTATATATTGAACTACATTCCTTTTAATTAAAAATTATGTAATTCTTGGGGCACCTGGGTGGCTCAGTCGGTTAAACGTCCGACTTTGGCTCAGGTCATGATCTCGCGGTCCGTGAGTTCGAGCCCCGCGTCGGGCTCTGTGCTGACAGCTCAGAGCCTGGAGCCTGTTTCAGATTCTGTGTCTCCCTCTCTCTGACCCTCCCCCATTCATGCTCTGTCTCTCTCTGTCTCAAAAATAAATAAACGTTAAAAAAAATAAAAAATAAAATAAATAAAAATTATGTAATTCTTTAAAACTTTCTGAGAGCTTCCTGCATATCAAACTATGATAAAAATATACAAAAGCCTCAATCAGAAATGTGTTTGAAAGAGTAGCCCTCTCTCTACCTGACACTAAGTAAGATTCAGGGTGCTGCTATAGGACAACAACTACAGAACCCTGAGACATATTTCTGTCTAAATGAGAGGATCTGTAAGCAAACCACTACATCTATCCAGTGTTTCAACAAAGACACTTATAGACATATCTTTGATCTTATACCTGAGGTTACAATTTATATGAAAAACCTTAAGTTAAGATTGGATCTTTGCCCCAGGCTTTAATTAACTGATTTATTTATTTTGGAGCATCTCTTGTAGGCTGGAAAAACTATATTGATATACTGCTTGTTCTTCCAATTTGGTATATCTTTGGTTGAAAATATTTTCTTAAATTTGCTATGAAAACAAAGCAGTCCCTTCTTTAGTTCAACACTCCTATCTATCTAGTTTATCTATTTAGTTATCTACTTGTAACTAAATAAAACCAGTTGACAGCTTCCCTATTTGATTTGGAAATCTATTAGCAAAAGTGTTAGAATAATTAGGTATAGTTTTATATTCTTTGATGATTCATTTAATATACCAACTTGGCTAGACTATGGTGCCAGTTGGTTGGTCAAACTGTAAAAGCATTCTTTAGACATGATTAAGATTTAAATCTGTAGTCTTTGAGTAAAGCCGATTACCTCCCATAATGTGAGTAGACCTCATTCAATCAAGTAAAGGCCTTAAAATGAAAGACTGAGATTTTCTGAAGAAGTGATTCTACATCAAGATTGAAACATAGAAACCTTGCCTGGGATTTCTGCCTGCTGGGCTACCTTACAGATTTCAGACTGTAACATTAATACAAGTTTTTACTTAAACATCAAACTCCACACTTATTCTCCAGGTTTCTACCCATATAATAATCTTCAGCCTACTGGCCTATCCTAAACGTTTCATACTTGCCAGGCTTCACATTCTATAATCATAGTCATATGAGCTAATTCCTTGAAATAATTCCTTAAAATAAAGGGTAGAGGAAGCTACCAATTGTTATAAGCCCTGGGCTTAGAAGCCCCAGGATATCATATCTGCCACATTCTATTAGATAAATAGTCACAAGGTAAGAAAAGATTCAAGGAGAGAAGCCACCTCTCTATTTGCACAGATGTAGAGAGGGAATTAATGGTGACCATTGACTTACGAAAGGAATTCATGAATTCATCAAAGGAATTGATGAATACTATCTACCACAAGGATAACATAATAAAAGGTGAAATACTAATGTTATTCTCTATATGTGAGAAAGAGATTGCCTACTATCTTCACGATTATCCAAGAGTTTATAGTTTAGAAATAATGTAATCAAAATGGGAGATAAAGTAAATGTACAGATTTTATTTTCCAAAGACAGTGGCAACAATATCTGCCACTCTACATACTTTTCTTACAATATAACCTTGATACTCCTTCTATTGAACTATAGGGGTTATAAAATCTCCCCTTGAATCTGTGAAACACTTTATGACTGCCTCAACAGCCAGTAAATATTGTGCACTTTCAAGGCAAAATTAAAAAGAAATATTATGCACTACTGCTTTATTTTCTTGCTACCCTCATGGTTTTAAGCCAGCCACCATTCTGTGAGGAAGCCCCAACAGTCACATAGACATTTTCTGGTTGACAGTCACAGCCAACACTGCAGTCAACAGCCAGCACCAACTGATATGTGAATGAATGAGTCTTTCAGAGAAGTCTAGCGCTCAGCTGAGCCAGCCCCAGCCTTTGAATATTCCCACCCTAGGCCCAGACATGGTGAAGGAGAGAAAAGTCACCTGTGTTATGCCCATTCCCACTTCAACACTTACAAAAATCTGTGAAAATAATAAAATGATTGTTATTTTAAGCTTTACATTTTTAGTTGACATGTATTTTCATGCAGCAATAGATGACTGAAACAATAATCCTTAGAAATGAAAAATAAAATTTGCATGTTCTACAATTGTCTTAATGGTAGGTAACTTCTATTGAAATGTAGTAAACACTTTGTATGTGTTATATAGTTTGGTCAGTATAGTAACTATACTTGTAGGTACTATTGTGATTCTCATCTGACAGGGGAGGTAACTGAAGCACAGTATGTTTAAGTAAATTCTGCAAAATCATGATTTGACAGAGCTAGAATTTGAACCCAGGTGTTTAATTCCAGAGCAGAGATACTTATCTCATTTCCCTCACCAGAAAACCTAAGACAAAGGGAAGGGAAGTTTCCAGAATGAGGGATGAGTGAGAATAAGGACTGACCTGGAAAATAAATAGAATTCAGCACAGTAGAATTAAATGAATTAAGTTAAATTAAGAGACAACACGATGAATTTTAGTGAAAGCAGTGATGAAATCTTAACTAGGACCCCAGTGAATTTCATTATGGTAGAGAAGCTATGCCAAGCATCCATGAGGTTATACCCTGAGGCTTTTTTTTTCTGATTAAATCTAAGTCATTGTAAAGAAATACAACTTTAGGTCTCTTCTCCAAAGATAACTAGAAAAGAAAGGCAGTGCTTTCAATTATCTTATTCTCTTAGTATTTATTTTATTTCCTTCCTATGCTTGGTGGATACACAGCAATAAGTATTATGTATTTCAAGGGTGATTTTGAGAGGGCTAACTCTCCATTCAATATATAATTGTGTATATGTGTGTGGGGTGGGTTGGGCAGGTGTGGGTATCTGTGCACACATATCTTAATCCTAAAGAAACATCAAAAGTCTAAATGATTGGCTCCCAGTAATGAAGAAGAATTCCTAGGCTTTTGGCTTACATAAGTGGGTACATTGAATATCAATCATTGTGCTCAGTTTTGACCATATGAGTTTAGGGTGCTTTTGTATTATCCTAATAGAGCTATTTGATAATAAGTGAAAATGTAGATCTGTAACAGAAATCATGGTTGGATCAATATACAGATGATATTTAAGCTATAAATACAACTCATTTTAATGTATTTATTCATGATCTAAGGTATAAATAAAAATGTATACATGATACATTCTATAAATCTACAGAAGCTTGCTTTAATGAAATACTGAATGTATTTTTATTAAAGCGAATGTGCTTACTCTAATATAGAGAGGAATTCACTTTTACACAAATAAAATATCATCCTAACATGATGCAAATATGCAATCATATACTCAAGGTTCAGTAAGAAAATATAATCCCTTATAGACATTTCAAACAGGATAATTTGTGATCAGAAAAATAGGTGCTTATAAAATAATAGAAGTCAAACAAGGGTGCCATAAGTTGTCATTTTTTCCCACTCAACACTAGTTTTCAGGCCACTAGGAAGTTACTTTTGCCACATAATTACTGTCACTGCCCAGATCAGGAACTATAAGAAATCCCACCTACGCAGTTATCTGTAGCGCCGAGGCAAATAATTTACAAAGGAACTCCTAGTTGTTAAAAAAATCTGTGGAAGCCCATGTGGATGCTTGTCACTGCTGGAGGAGCATTGATGTTTTCTGCTTCCCTTTTACCTTTCAGATCTTGTATAAAGGGCTCTCATTGGAAAAAATGGCAATCACATCCCAATACCTAGAAGTGAAGCATGCTGGCAAACACAATAGTCTTTCAGAACTTGTGATAATGGAGAGCACATAGGAGAAAGTGTGATAAATTCCATTTTGAGCTCAGATAACCCCTTCAGCTACATTAAAAGAATCTCTTCCCTCAAGATTTTATTTTACACTGAGGCTGTGAATGAATATTTTTTATGTGCTTCCTAAATAATTTCTCTCTTTATAGTTGTGTCTATACCTAACTAGAGAGAGAAGGGGTGAAAGTAAAATGAGCTCATAACAATCATAATTAGACCAGTCTTGGCATGAGGTTAGAAACTTAGCAAAATGTATTGTAGAAGACAAAAGTTGAGAAGAGAATCTGGAAGTTTGATCCAACCACATAGAAGCCCACCACCTTGGGGGAAGGGGCAGCGTATAATGTAATGACTTACTCTGTGAACCAAGCAATGGTCAATGCTCATTGTATTCCAGTCTCTTAGTATACGGCATAGTGATGAAGAACAAATGGCCATTTCCCCATACCTGTATGAAAAGGGTGTGTTTTTCTCAGAAGCAATCAGGATAATACAACATTTAAGATAATTAGGAGCTCAGTTTCAAATAAACTCAGATTTTTGAGCAAATCTCTCTTCTTGTGCTGCAGGTGAGCTTTACAATCGGCAAAACAGAGAATGAGTCTGTAAGCCATTTTGATTCAGTGATGTGAGAGCTCCAATTCTTACAAAAAGCATAATAAATGCACTTTCTTATGCCATTAATGTAGCATTTACATATTTATGCTAATATCTCTTCCTCATAATCACATGAAAGATATGCAGAACTAACAGTGTTCTTTACAAATGCTGTTTCCAAAACTATTCTTTAATATATATAACACAAATAAGTACTAATAATATATTGTTTATATACTAATACACTAATCTAAATATATTAATATATAATAATATTAATGTACAACATATAAATATATACATATATTTTATGTTATATACATATATCTCCCATTTTATTTTTTCTGCCATTGGCACAGCCTTAGTAATGTGATTTCCTGGTTATTTGGAGAACCTAGATAGAGTACACCACAATTTCCCCATGGTTCTCTAACTTTGATAGGAATTTGAATATGATTTTCCTATCTGACCTGTTCTTCTATCTATCCCTCCTCTTTCTATTATTTGTTATTATCTGTCATTGTCTGTCTCTCTCTCTCAACTATTCTGCTTCAGATTAAAGAAACTCTTGAACATGGATATGAGAGACGATCCCAAATCTAAGATACAACTGTGGCCTGCTTCAAGAAATGTGTATTTGTGGGGCACCTAGGTGGCTCAGGTCATTAAGGGTCAGACTCCTGATTTTGGCTCAGGTCATGATCTACAGTTGGTAAGGTAGAGCCCCATGTCGGCTCTGTGCTGACAGCGTGAAGTGTGCTTGGGATTCTCTCTCATGTATCTCTCTGTCCCTCCCGCTTTCTCTCTCTCTCTCCCTCTCTCTCCCTCTCTCTCTCACAAAATAAATAAGTAAACTTTTTAAAAAATGTTTATTTGCAAAGACAAAATGACATCAAAAACAATAACAAGAAAAAATAATTAGTTCTGGCTTTTTTCCTTCACTACTACATATCATATTATCTAATATACTTCATGGGTGGGAAACTGGGAGAAGCTTCTTCATAAACAGGAAGTCAGTACGATGTGATTATAGAAAACAAAAAATGACCCTACTGTTATGATCTACAGATGAAATCCTACCTTTACATTTTCTTTTTAAAAAAGTGAACAAAAATTTTTAAACATTAAAAAAAGTGAACAAAAAAGTATAAACACATTAATTCCAACTATTTGTCACAATCTTGAATGATACAGTTCAGTCATATTCATAATTTTCAAGAGCTTCTTTTTACCTAAGGAAATTGTAATTTCCATTCTGAGCAATAATTAACTATGTAACATGAGATGCTTAATTTTCTGGCTTTGAATTATAATTTTAAAAATAAATTTTAAAATTCTACCAAGAAAGTTTACCAGTTTTTCATTGAGAGCAGACATAGCATGCATGCCTTGGTTTTATGACATTAAAAACACCCACATGGATTGTATGAGTTGAGGGAAAATCCTTATTAGATCTGATGGAAGAGTCTCTAAGCAGTACCACAGTATAAATCCCTCAGGAATGTATGGGAGTGTTTGGGGAAGACAAGATCAACATGACATCCCAGGAAGTAATGGGCAATGAACAAAAAGTGATGTCAAAGATGTAGTCTTGAGCAATTTGAGCAATGTTAATAAGGCCTGCAAAGTCTTGGTAAGGATTTGGGATTTTTTTTTCTTAGACAGAATGTGTGTGATCAGGGGACTGGAGGAGAGGTTGACAGACAGAGAGAGAGAGAGAGAGAGAGAGAGAGAGAGAGAATCCTAAGCAGTGTCCACATTCAGCACAGAGCCTGACAGGATCCCACAACTCTGAGATCATGACCTGGGTGGAAATTGAGAGCCCAGTGCTCAACCGACTGAGCCACACATGCACCTCAGGATTTGGAATTTTAAGGGTCACTAGAAGTCATGAGAAAGACGAAAGTGGTAGAATTTCATGACCAGATTAATTAAAGATTAATTTCAGACAAATGCCTTCAAAAACATTATTTCAAAATAAGATACACACACACACACACACACACACACCCCTTAGTATGTTAAAATGCATTTTCTACTATTTTTCTTCATTTCACGTTTGAACATCATGTAAAATGTGGATAAAATAGGTTGATATACAGTCTTCAAAGGCAAAGACAACAAAGTTAACATCCTTTGAGTTCCTGCTGATGTTTTAAAAGCTACAGCATCCTATTGATATTTAATCTTAGGGTAATATTTTAAGCCTCCCCCTAAATTGGGGTTTTATATATTTAGGTTAAGAGAATTAAAATTAGTTTTCTTTTGGTGTGTTCATCCCTATAAAAAATATCTTCAACTTTTATAAAAATAATAACACTGCTGTATATTCTTCAGGAGACAAAATCATAAAGATAAAAAGATTTGCCTGGGGTCTTACAGCTAGCTTGTGGAAAAATCATTATGTGAGCTCTCATTCTCTTACCCCAGTGGCCAACAGTCTTATCATTACATCAGTGTTGCTCTTGAAATAGCATCATTGAGAGTTTCTGCACCATTCTGCCCATGGTAGACATGGACTCAGGAGATCCAATCAGTGGCTCTCCTTCTCTGTCTAGTGACCAGAAATTAGCACGCCTTTGCAGATTTGGGTACTTTTTATTTAACTTCTTTGGTTCAGTTTCTTAAGTGGAGACATATTTTTTTATTTTAGTTTTTTTTTAATTAGCATAACATAATAATGATCAATTATAATTGTGATTTACAAAAAATAACAAATTATAAACACAGAAATGCAGATTTATTCAAAACCATCGATTTTGCTGTAACAGAGGGAGTTAGTACATGTTTTCTTATTTACAACAGCTATAGCACTGACATGCTTTTGCAGTCTTAGCATGCTTCCCCCTTCTTTTTTATTATTCTCTGGAATCCTCTTATGTTAATGAAAGACAGTTTATGAGCTCCTACTGCTGGTGCATGGTATTTAGTTCATACCAGGGCTATGCAGTTTTCACTGAAAATAATTATTAGTTTCTACTTTTTCATTTGTGGCCTTTTCTTTCTTGTCCTATTATTCTTTGGTAGTTTTCTCTCCTTCATTTTCACATTCTATAACTTACATTATATGCTATCCATGTTTTGCTGTCATTTCTCTGTTTCTAAATCTATTGTATGGTGCTCAGTCTCCATGGGACTGCTTTTATTGTCCTTTTTTTTTTTTTTCCTTTCACCCTCTTTATTTTCCTTTATATGTTGTCCTTTGTCCTTCCCTAACTGAATGTTTTGTAGATCTTGTCAATCATTTGGGGATACTTCTCTAACCTTCCATATCCTTAGATGTTGTTTTCATAACTCCTTTTTAAAAATATTTTTTAAGGGTGCCTGGGTGGCTCAGTCGGTTAAGCGTCCGACTTCGGCTCAGGTCACGATCTCATGGTCCGTGAGTTTGAGCCGGGCTCTGTGCTGACAGGCCTGGAGCCTGCTTCGGATTCTGTGTCTCCCTCTCTCTCTCGGCTCCTCCCCCATTCATGCTCTGTCTCTCTCTGTCTCAAAAATAAATAAAAATTTAAAAAAAGATATTAAAAATATTTTTTAGTGTTTATTTTTGAAAGAGGGAGAGAGACAGAGAGACAGAGATAGAGCATGGCTAGGGAGGGGCATAGAGAGACTGAGACACAGAATCCGAACCAAGCTCCAGTCCCTGAGCTGTCAACACAGAGCCCGACATGGGGCTCTAACTCATGTACTATGCGATCACAACCTGAATCAAAGTTGGGTGCTTAACCGACTGAGCCACACAGACATCCCTCATAACTTCTTTTTCGTGAATTTTTACTCTGCCTCTGTACAGGGAGGGATTATTTCTCTTCTTTAGCAAATCTTATGTCTCTAGAATGTAGAGTGATGCTAGGAACACCATCATTTCCTAGACCATCTACCCTTGCTTGCCCTGTTCTTCCACAGCATGAAGTCTACGTTGAGATACTTTGCTGATTATTTCTTTACAATCATGACAATGTCAATGACCTACAGATTAAATAAAACAGTCTAAACCTGGGACTACAGGAGCAATGAAGTATTGGGAAAAGCTTGTTTTCTCACAGGCTGCTTTCAAAGAAGTAAGGAATATAAATAATTTTCACAAAATATTTTTATTCAGAATATTTTTGGGCCTTGAAAATTAATTTAGGCAACTTTAACTTTAGGGAGAATACTGACAAAGTTATCAAAATTGAAATTTTCCTTTTCATCTCAATTTGCAAATTTTCTTTTCAAGTGGAAAAGATGAGCCTGATACCTGAAGTTCAGCTCATTTTATGTATCACTGAGGTCTGTATATTCCATTTACATAACACAAAAAATTTAGTTTTAAACTCAAAGCAGAGTGAAAGTCAGTTGTGAGAGAACTGTTGCTGGACAATGATAATTAGGCTAAATGTCTCACAGAAACTTCCGTAACGTATCTCAGTGTCTTCTACTACCTTCTCAGTTGGATTAATAAATTGTTGATACCTAAATGATGGAAGAGACATTATTTTGCATAAGAACCACAGAGGGTTACCCAAGGCAGTCCCCAGCTCTTAACTCTTACTCACCACGGAATTCCATAATCTACCCTGGGGTAGAGTGGAAAAGTCCATGTACTTTTTACAAAAAGCCTGAGGCTAGGCCCTTTATATGCCGCTTATAATTAATGTCACTATGAGAAAAATAAAACATTAGTCTAACCTCAATTTCTCATCTGCAGTATAAAGATAATAACTCTTACCTCCTTTGATTATTGCAAGAAGGGATCAATTGATCGAATTGCTAAAGTATTCATCAAACTAGATAGTTTTCCCTTTTGGTTGTTTTCCTCTTTTTCACTCTCTTTCTTCCCTCCTTTTTATTCCTCATTTCCCTTTTGTCATAGTTCCTCATTTCTTCCCTCAGTTTTTTTTTTAAGAGTAACTAGATTACTTTATTAAATTAGCAGCATCCTTTGCTGCAAAGGTCATCGATACCCACACCAAATAGAAGGTTATTGCAGCATCCTGAATATTATGCCTGAGTTCTTCATGCCTTCAAGGAGTGAAATAAGAGTTTATATCAAATGACTTTTCATCTACCTTTATATTTTTTATGGTCTGTGTAGGTTCCCTTCTTGGAACAATATATGACATTCCTATATATTTAACATCTCACATACCCTCTGGTAGAAAGAGTTTATGGAATACAACTCTCCAGCCCTGGAAAAATATATATAATAGTACAGGCGGTAGGAGACAATATTAATGAAAACAAACATAATGTCTCTTAAAAGAAAGTCCTCTGCCAACTCTGCCCAGTTCAACTCATTATGGTCAGAGATGCCCGCCATGGCACTTGCCATAATAGCATATTACAAAGCAATCATTTAAAAAAGTTGTGTACCCCCAAAACAGAAGTCGCATTGATCATGATAAATCGGAGTTATGTGCCTAGTGGAAAACTTCATTAGTTTTTAAATGAGAAGTGAGAAGCTTTTTTTTTTTCCTTTTTTTAATTTTGGAACACTATTTCAGCTTTTTACATAGGAGACAGAAGGAAGAGACCTTGAGGACAAGGAGGAAACAATGTGATATGATAATAGTGTATTGTCAGAGATAACTATGCCTTCTCTGAACTACCAGATTCCATGAATTGATTTCAAATGTGAATGCTAAGAACATATTACAAGTTTTGAGGATCTTCTAAAACATCTGAGAAATCAGTCTGGAGAGACTGTCTCTCCAGAGTGGAAAGTAGTTTAACAATTTGAACAAGTAAAAATTCCCTGAGATCAAGACTGAGGAAATCTCATCATTGAAATTTAATTGTTCTTTACATCTACACTGTTTATTATATTACAAAAAGTACATTGATTAAAAACCATCAGAAATATATAGCTAAATATATTTCTTACTGTTATTTTATACTATTTTTTTATTTGCTGGTGACATTACTGACTGAGCAGTTTCCCTTGGCTGAGTAATGAACAAAAATTTATAAAATATCTTTCCTATCACAAAATGCCCAAGAAATTGCCTTGAAATGTGTTTACAAATTTATTTTAATCCCCTTAATTCCCTATGTCATATTATATACAAAGAGTTCATAAAATCAGTTCTTGACAATTCAGTGACATTTGTCTCTATGTCACATGTTCCTCATCCATAATTCTTTTTGACAAAGTAATAGACCTTTATTTTTTTATTATTCTTTTAAACATAATTTATTGTCAAGTTTTCTGACATACGGTGTACACAGTGTGCTCTTGGCTTCGGGAGTAGATTCCCATGATGATCACTTGCTCACAATACCCAGTACTCATCCCAACAAGTGACCTCCCCAATGCCAATCACCCATTTTCCCCTCTACCCCTCCCCTCCCATCAACCCTCAGTTTGTTCTCTAAGAGTCTTTTATGGTTTGCCTCCCTCTCTGTTTGAAACTATTTTTTTCCTGTTCCCTTCCCCCATGGTCCTCTGCTAAAGTTTCTCAAATTCCACATATGAGTAAAAACATATGATATCTGTCTTTCTCTGACTGACTTATTTCACTTAGCATAATACTCTCCAGTTCCATCCTCATTATTGCAAATGGCAAGATTTCATTCTTTTTCATTGCTGAGTAGTATTCCATCGTATATATAAACCATATGTTCTTTATCCTTGATCAGTTGATGGACATTTGGGCTCTTTCTATAACTTGGAAATTGTTGATAGCAATTGTTAGAGCTGCTATAAACATTGGGGTACATATGTCCTTCTGAATCATGACTCTTGTATCCTTTGGATAAATTCCTACTAATGTTATTGCTGGCTCATAGGGTAATTGTATTTTTAATTTTTTGCACCAGAGTGGCTAAAATTAACAACTCAGGAAACAACAGATATTGGTGAGAATGTGGAGAAACAGGAACCCTCTTGCACTGTTGGTGGGAATGCAGACTGGTACAGCCACTCTGGAAAACAGTGTGGAGGTTCCTCAAAAATTAAAAATCCAGTTACCCTCATCCATCATTCCTGATACACTTAGATTTATCGTTAGACGTTGTACTCATCTCTTCGTCATATTTAATGATGCACAAAGAATTGTTCAGTAAAACTCATCATAGTTACCATTTATCTGTGTCCAACTTTCATGGGTATCTATTAAAAAATACATGTTTTAAGTCTCTCTCTACCAATCATCCTCATTCTTTTACTCTCAGCTTCTTTACTTTGTGCATTCCTTCTGTCCTTAGCCCTTGCCTTTGAAATCTTCATTTGAAAGTATGTCCATGAGATACCCTTTAATCACTGGCATCCATTTACTGTATGCTCTACAGATCATATACTGTATTGATCTTTGTCGTAGTAGACAATCTGCAGGTACTATTCATGACATATTATTTATATCAATCTTAAAGTGCAGTCTTTTGAAAGGATAAGTTATCTGTAATCAACTTCATACTGACAAAGTTAGCTTTAATGAAGTTCTGTGTGTCACTGCAAAACAACATACTGAGTACCCGCCAGGGTAGCAGTCTTTCCCTTCCATAAGACCATAGTAAACCCAGAGAAATTGGGCACCCAAAAAATCAGTCTCAGAGAAGAGAAGGAAAAGCCCAGGAAAAGTGTTTTTTGTTTGTTTGTTTTTGTTTTTGCTATACTACTTTCAAGAAAAGTTTTAAACAACACTACCTAGAAAAAAAAAAATCCTTGCAAAAATGAGGCTGTACGTAATACCTATATTTACATGCAAAGTGTCTTAAGGACTTGAGACAAGTGTTCAGATAACTCAGGCCCAACAATTTTACTAGAAACTCAATAACGAGATACAAGAGATACAATTATATGTGAATGTGTGTTTTTAACCTTGTTTTTCTTATCTGAATATTCCTTTCACATCTATATTTCACATTATAGAGGTAGGCAAAACCCTAACATGAAAGAGCCACTTTACCCATTTTCATGTAAACTGGGTGAACATGCATAGAGCTCAAATTTGGCTTATGGATCATTGTTCTTGCCCTATAAAGGGAAAGTTGCTTCGTAGCTTTTGATTTTCTGCTTCTAAGTTCTCAGTTAATATTTTGCTTCTTCAAGGAGAGAATTTTTAACCACAAATAAGGGTCTTGAATTAATTTTGTATGTTTTAAAGTGCTCACCACTTTTCCTGGATTTAATTATAATTATGTCAATTTGTTATATTTACTCTATAATTACAATAACTGCTCTGCATTTATTTTTAGTACAGTTCAGAGAGGAGTTGAACAGGTTGTGTATACTGTATGTTAATGACACTTTGAGAGCACATGGAATCAGTGTGTATTTACTTAGTGGAATTACACATTAAGAGATCTCTCAGGTATAGAAACAAAGGAAAGAAATATGTTCCTAAGTTTGAATTAGGGAATCAGTATGAATATTGCATGGCATGAGACAAAATTTGATTTACAGCATAGGTGCTGCCTGTCCTGTTTTAACAATCTTTTTCCGAGCACAATGTGCTCTCCCTTACTCTTATTGTGACACAATTAGTCTGGTTACGTAACACTTAAAAACCAGTAGTGTCTTGAATAATGTAGGTCTTGAAAGTATTTTGCTTCTTGGAAACAGAAGAATGGGTAAAGTGACCTTACACGATGGTCAGGTATGGCATTAAGAACTAAAAAAAGATACTGAATTCATCCACCTCTCCTTCTGCAAGGTGTAGAAGACATTAAGAGTCTTCAGATGTTCTACACTGAGAAGAGAAAACTTAGGTTTTTAACCCAGGATGGTCCCATCGGTAAGTTGAGTGAGCAAATGTCTGTATGATGTGGTAGTCACATGCTTTGGGTTATATATCTTGATGCTTAGGTTGACTTGTATATGTATGACCTTGTTTATGTCATGTCACATTCCTGCACTTTGATTTCTTAGCTGTAATGTGGTCATGATACATAATTATAACAAGGATTAAATGTCACTGTATGAGAAATGAGTTTATCACATGCATGGTGAAAACAGAATAGATGCACTGCCAAATATTTTCTGTTTTCTATTTTTTTTTCTATTTTTCTTTCTTCTTTAAGTTTATTTATTTTGAGAGACAGAAAGCACGAGTAGGGGAGGAACAGAGAGAGAGGAGAGAGAGAATCCCCAAGGAGGCTCTGCACCATCAGCACAGAGCCTGAATGTGGGGCTTGCACCCACGAATTCGTGACATCATGACCTGAGCCAAGATCAACAGTCAGACACTTAACTGAGTCACCCAGGCGCTCCTATAATATTTTTATTCTTAATTCCTATCAAAATGTCTATCAATGAGATAATTAATCCATTTTTTTTGTAAACTTTAAAGACAGAATTAGCTTTGTTTTCTGTAATATAGACTAAGACTCCATTTTTGATGTTTCATCACTAACAGTTTTCAAATTCCTCCCTTCCTCACTCAGGCCCTTTTACTTCACACTGAACAAATTTATAAGAACGTTTTATGCTTTCTCCCATGGTGTGGGCAGGAAGTGCAAACCATGCATGTTGCAGCCTGCTCAGGGAACCTTCATTCTTGTCCCACATCCTACCCACAATTAAAACCAGTGTCATCCTCCCCCCTTGATCTTTTTTTTGTTTCACTCCAGACGAAACTTGAGCCCTTCTCCTTGGGAACATCTTAGATATTTACTATGTAAGTAATAAATTTTATTTCTTTATTTCACATCCATTGGTGCCCATGTGTCATTCATCCCAACATCCACACAAAGTCCTGGGGTGACAATGAAGGGGTGGAGTATAGGCAGTTACCCAACATCCATCACTAGTTACCTAAATAAAACATGTTGCCCAGCACAATAGCTTGTTCTCCATATTGTTCCCCAGGGTTTTGGGGAAATGTAGAGAGAACTGCTTAACATGAGACAGTGAGGCTCACAAATAATTCTGAAATGCTAAATAATCCTTGTTTTCTCCTATCTTAAATTAGCTTATTTTTAGAGCGTTCAAGGATGGCTATAGAAATTGAAGTATCTTGTTATTCTTACTCCAAAGGGAGAGAGTAGAAATATTCCTAATTTAATAGTTCTCACTCAATAGGACTCAAATAGTACCTATGTATTTACAGTTCAGAAGTGGGAACCAGCTATGTTAACAGCAGACTAATGATTGTTAGGCTAGATATTATGCCATGGCATGGAGATAATAATGGTGAGCAAGACCCAAAGCTCTACACTTTCATTTCCATGTGGTCTGTAGGGTAAATAGAACAACAAATGATACAATAATGGATGATACATGCTATAATATGGTTATTATGGTATACTCTAAGAAACCCCATCAGGGACATCGCACATAGTCTGAAAATAGCAGGTAGGTTATAGAAAGATGCATAGACTAGGTGATAAATCTGGGAGTAGTGGGATAGGATAATTCAAAAGAGGGAATGATATTTGTAAATACCTTGAGGCAAGAAAGGGCACAGAACATACATATGTCCAATTTGATAAGGACAATCTGAATTTCCAGCTATCATACCAATATGATTATTAATGCCCTCATTCACTCGCAAATATATTTTAGATATGACATTAAATGTATATGGTTACCCTCTCCAGATTAATTGAAAACATAGTTTAGTATGAATTTAAACCTAGATGTAAATTATTTTCCTAACCATGCTATTTACTATTCTTCTAATCCCAGAATAAAGGCAAAATTTAAATGTCCTAATCAAATAAAAACCATGATTGGAAATGAAATTTAGTAAAAGTCCAACAAGTTTCTATTAACCATAGATAATTTCTTCTCCTTCCTTCAGGATAAACAATTCATCTCTTTAGTATTAGTGTTTTCCTTTATCATCTCTCTTATTGAATAAGCTTCTTTCTTGAAATGTAACAAATCTGACATGGTGCCTATAAATCTTATTTAAAATAATTTTGTTATAATATCTCTAACTTATTGGAAAAAAGGAAAAAAGGAAAGAAAGAAAGAAAGAAAGAAAGAAAGAAAGAAATAAAGAAAGAAAGAAAGAAAGAAAACCACAGAGTCTGTTATAATATTTCACTGTATGCCTGGTATTGAGTAGTTAATTCAAGTTTGTCTTTCATTTGTATGTCTCTAATGAAGGCACAAAAGATCTCAAGAATTTAGCTTACTGTCCTTAATCTCTTAGCTTGTTCTGTCTTATTATGACCAAAGATGGAAAGAGCTGTTTCCTGAAAGACACTTCAATTTGGAGAACATTCAAAAATGATCAAAATGATGGGGTACCTGGCTGGCTCAGTTGGTGGAGCATACGACTCTTGATCTTGGGGTTGTGAGTTGGAGCCTAACATTGGGTGTAGAGATTACTTTTTTTAAAAAGTAAAACCTTTAAAAAATGAGGAAAATGCTCTATATTCCCATGTAAAAATTTATAATCATGATTGTATCTAATCTTTGACCTAAGTTTTGTTTTTGTTTTTGTTTTTGCTTTTTGTTTTAGCAGGATTCACACCCACCTTGGAGCCCAATGCAGGATTTGAAATTTCGACCCTGAGATTGAGATCTGAGGTAAGATTAAGAGTTGGATGCTTAACGAACTGAGTGACCCAGGTTCCCAGGTGTAAGTTCATTTTTAATCATACTGATATTACATGAAGTTCATTTATAACAATTCTAAGCCATGTAACATATCTCTAAAAATATATAAATGAACTGATAATACACATGTAATAACACTTCTTAATATCTATGACATATGCAGGCTGTAGTATATAATTGGATGAGAAAAATAGTGCCTATTAAACATGCCTCTACACAATTTAAAATCCTTTTATGAATCATTAGAAAATAAGGGTGAAATGAATAAGCAATGCTGTCAAAATGATATGACATTAGCATCTACAGTGATACTAATAAGAAAAGAGGATTAGAAAAACATTAGAAAACTAACAAAGAGAATAATGAAATGAGATCTATAAAAGGCTATTTTGAATATTGGCCATTTTCTCATGTTTATGTTCCATGGATGAATATACACATGATTGGATGTGATTGATGGGACTTATGAGCCACTATAGGGATTTTCAAGGCCACATATTTGGAAGGATGTGTTTAGAAGCATGTAAAAAGGAACCCAGATGGTTAGAGAATGGCATGACATGGGTAGTAATTTAAGGAAAAAAAAATGAATGAAATGATCTTCCACAGTCAAAAACCTAATAAACACTGTTAGGGCAACCTATTTAGGAAATAAGCAAACTAAAATGGGTGGAATACCTATTATATACTGTATATCTTACATACATTCATTTCACTTAGGTCTCATGACAGTTTTGAGTTGAGTCAAACACCTCAAAATGGTAGTTTTGCCTAATATGTCTTACAGATGTATTTTGTCAGGAAAAATGTTTAAACAAAATTTTGGAATTTAAATTCTTTGGGTGAGACATTCTCTCTCTCAGTTTGCCACAGTTTGCCACAAACAACCCTCTTTCTTCACACCTTTGCCCCCCATACCTGCTTGGCCCCCACAAACCTTCACTGTGGTAAGTGTTAGTTTTTTGATATAAGAGGAAGAGAAACTGAAGTTCAGAGAATTTAAGTAGCTTTCTCAAATTCCAACAGCCAGCACCTGGTGTAGAAGAAATCCAAGCAAAGAATTCAAGGTTTCTTTATGTTCACCTTCTTTTTCCTCATATATATATGATGTATATATACTTATATATATTCTTATATCTACTCCTTTCATAAGGAACATAATAGCCCTCAAAATATGGCCATATCCTAATCTCTCAAAACTGTAAACATGTTACTGTAAATGCCAAAAAGGCATTCAGATTGCAGCTGAAATTCATTTGCTAATTAGTTGACTTTGCAATAGGGAAAGTAGGCTGTGTTATCCAGGTGGGCCCAATTGAATCACAAGAGTATTTAAAAAGTGGAGAACCCTTCTTGCTAGAGCAGAGAAACAAGATGTAGGAAGGTAGTGTGAAAGAACTAGTCCCGCACTTGCTGGTGTTGGAGATGGAGAGAGACATCATGAGACGAGGAATGTGGGCAGATTTTAGAAGTGGGAGTAGTTGACAGAAAAAACAAAACAAAGGGTCTGTCTTAAACCCTCAAGGAACTGAATCCTGCCAACAATCCAGGAGCAGAAAACGATTCCCCTCAGAACCTCCACCAAGGAATGGAGGCTTGCTGATCGATGCCTTGGTTTTAGTTTGGTGAGAGCAGCATTGGATCTTTGACCTACAGAACTGTAAGATAATATTTTTTTGTTGTTTAACCTATTAAACTTGTGGTAATTTGTTATGTCAGAAATAGTAAACTAATGCAACCATAAAGTAAAAAAAAAATATTAACTTTATTTCAGGGCACCAGTTGGACCACAGCTGCTAGTAGGTTACTTACTCTTTCTCCCTTTGTCTATGCCAGAGTGGAGGATGGGAGTACCAAGACCCTTCTTAGGGCTATTTCCCTTTTTCTCTCACTTAGTTGGGCTTGGAACTACTGTAGGTCCCTGAGAGCAAATGAACCTGTAGGAGCGAGTAAACATTGTCTTCCCTCTTTTTGATAATGGTATGTGTGTCTGAATGTGTGTGCAGAACTCCCACTTGGCTGGGTAGTGGTGGGGGATAAAGTTAGGTCACCCTTTTTATAATCTAAACTTATTTAAACTCTGCTACATAAAGTTTAGAAATAATGACATGCCTAGCCTCCTGCCTTTGATTTGGGGGTCAAAGCTATGACTAATAATATATATGTTTTTCATTTTAAGTTGTATTTGATTATGTGTGCATTTAACTTACCTATGGAACCTTGTGTTTGCCTTGTCTGATGCAGAGTTTGCATATTTCTTGGTTTCTTGACGCTTACCTTGATTTCTAACAGGTTTGTACCTAAGTGGCTCTGGATCCCCCATACCATGTTTGTTCTTCAATACAATACTGTCTAGGCTACCACCTAATCCCCCTTGATGAATTAACAAATTGGATAATTACCACTCACAAGTCAATGCTCTGAATGTAACATGGTTATTGCAGGAATAGGTGAGCTTCCATTGAGCCACAGAAAATATAGGGCATAAAAGCAGGTTCATTTCTAGATCTGGCTGACATGGTGAGAACACTTGTTAGCATTTGACAAGAAAACAACTAAGTCACATTTTCTAATAATACATCCTGAACTTATTTTATAGCGATTATCTTAAAGCAAGTACAACTTTATAATACTAAAAAAGCAATTAACAATTTAACCTTAATATAGGATTATTCAAAGTGGTGTCATTGCATAGCAAAATTTTCTGCTATACCGAACATGTGAAGATAAAGGGAATCTGTCAGGGACATGGTGCCATTTTTCCAACCTATTTAGGACCTGAAGTTCTGCATTAGAAAGGGGAAGGCATTCCCTTTAGGTGGGCAATGTTTCCAGAAGATCCTAAAGCTAGTTAACTGAAGGGAAAATGGGCTATCTGGTCAGGTTCTTGGAAAGAAGATAATAGTGTTTGTCTCCAGATGAGCAATTATTTGTGCCTGAAGGTTCAGTAGTAGTATTCCTAAAGACTCTTATATTTCTAATATCTATTTAAAAGTATACTAATAAAATAGTATATAAATGGTAACCATTTCCAAATGTCACTGAACCCACAGATGCTTTTGATTATAACACTGAGGTCCTCCACTTTTTTTTTTTTTTAAGGAACAACTCCAAAGGGACTCTCCTAAGCCAGTGCTTCAGAGTCAATCAACCCTAAGAAGAAAACTATAACTTTAAAAACTTTTTACTTAAATATAATTGACAATGATACATTAGTGTCATCTGTACAATATAGTGATTGACAACTCTATATGTCATGTTCACCACAAGTGTAGCTACCATCTGTCACCATACAATGCTATTACAATATCATTGACTATGTTCCCTGTGCTGTACCTTTCATCCCTGTGACTTATTCATTCTATAATTGGAAACCTATGCCTCCCACTCCCCTTGACCTATTTTGCCCCTCTCCCAACTTCTTTCCTTCAGGTAACCACCAGTTTTATGCACCTATGGGTCTGTTTCTGGTTTTTTGTTTTGTTTTTTTTAGATTCTACATAGGAATGAAATGGTACGTTGTTTGTCTTCCTCTGTCTGAATTGTTTCACTTAACATAATGATCTCTATGTCTATCCATGTTGTAACAAATGGCAAGATTCCATTCTTTGTATGGCTGAGTAATATTTCTTTGTATAAAGACCACATTTTCATCCATTCATCTGAATGGATGGACACTGAAGTTGCTTCCATATCTTGATTATAATAACTAATTCTGCAATAATCATAAGGGTGCATGTCTTTTAGAATTAGTGTTTTTGTTTTCTTTGAGTAAATGCCCACTAGTGGAATTACTGGTTCATACTGCATTTCTTTTTTTTAATTTTTTGAGGAGATTCCATTCTGTTTATTACAGTGGTTGCACTGAATTATATTCCCAACAGTGCATGAAGGTTTCCTTTTCTCCTCATCATAACCAATACTTGTTATTTCTTGTATTTTTGATACTGCTCATACTGACTAATGTGAGGTGATATCTCACTACGGCTTTGATTTGCATTTCATTGATGATTAGTGATGTTGAACATGTCTGCATGTCTTCTTTGGAGAAAACTCAGTTGAGGTCCTCTGCCCATTTTTTCCCATTGGGTTATTTGGTGGTGTTAACTTGTATATGTTATTCATATATGTTGGATATTAATTTTTTGTCATATGTATGGTTTACAAATATCTTATCCCTTTTAATAAGTTGAATTTTTGTTCTCTTGATGTTTTCCATTGCTATGAAAAAAATTTTGATAATTTATTTTTATAGTCCCAATAGTTTATTTTTGCTTTGGTTTGCCTTGCCTGAAGATATATACTCAGAAACAGATTGCTAGGACTGATGTCCAAGAGATCAATGCCTATGTTTTCTTTTAGAAGTTTTATGGTTTCAAGTCTAACATTTAGGTCTTTAGTCCAATTTGAATTTATTTTTATGTATGGTATAAGAAAGTGGTCCAGTTTTATTCTTATTTATTCCAGTATTGGAGTTTATTCCTGGTCCCCCTATCCTGTTCCATTGATGTATCTGTTTATTTTTGCGTGAGTACTATACTAATATTTATTTATTTTGAGAGAGAGAAAGAAAGAGAGAGAGAGAGAGAGAAGGAGGGAGGCAGAGAGAGAGAGAATTTCAAGCAGGCTCTGCACTGTCAGCGCAGAGCCTGACTTCAGGCTCGATCTCATGGACCATGAGATCATGACCTGTGCCAGTATCAAGGGTTGGGTAGTTAACCAACTAATCCACCCAGGTGCCCCAGTATCATACTATTTTGATTATCACAGCTTTGTAGTATATCTTGAAATTTGGGATTATCACACCCCCAGGGTTGTTCTTCCTCAAGATTGCTTTGGGCATTCACGGTCTTTGGTGCTTTTTTACAAATTTTAGGATTATTTGGTCTAGTTCTATAAAAGATAGTATTGGCATTTTGATGGGGATTGCATTGAATCTTTGCATTAGGTAGTATGGACATTTTAAGAATATCAATACTCCCATCTATGAGCATGGAATATATTTCCATTTGTGACATCTTCAATTCCTTTCATTAATGTTTTATAGTTTTTTTTAGTACAGGCATTTCACTTCCTTAAGCTTATTCCTAGGTTATTTATTTACTTAATTTTTGGTGCAATTATAAATGAGAACTGTGACTTGGGTTTTGTCATCATTTTTTGTAATAAACTTATTTAGGAATACTTAGGTGCACAGAGTTTCCACTATGTGCCATGCAATAAAGATGTTTTTTCCATCTATTGTCTTCCTAGTTCTTTTACCAATACAGTATTGTAGGCACTATAAATCCCTTTTGTAGGGAACAGACTGAGCTACAGTGATATTAAGAGACTTACTCTTCAAGATTTTCTACATAGGTTTGAATCTGATTGCTACTTACTAAGAGTGTCACTTAATACCAGTTTTTTTTTAAAGTGACCCATGTTGTCCTATATTAAAGAATTAAAAGGAAGATGGTACAATTGTAATATTGGAAGACAAAGACAAATCTCTTTAATCATATTTATATATGTATTTATACATATTGAAAGAAAAGCTTTTTCTTTTAATATCTCTAGGTTTAATCTTTTGAACATCAATCTTCTATATTGGAGATAGAAATAATCTCTTATGTGGAATTATTTAAAGAAAATATCCAGAAAAAATTATCTCAGATAATTTAAATGGATAATTAATACACCACCATGATGTTTTCTAAGTTGTAGAGGAAATTGTCTCTCCACTTAGACTAGGTCGGCAGTCCCTTTTCTGTGTTCTTTCAGTATGTAATAGAATATATGATTATTACATATTTGCACTTTGGGGCAAGTGCTTTGTATTTCTTCCCATTACATGAAACAGTAAGTGCTCAACAATATTTGTTGGAAAATTAAATTAATTTCAGTGATGCAAGGCCCTCCTCTGAGTCCACTTCTAAGGGGTCAGAGACCGAAATATATTTCAGCAATAAAGGACCCAAAAGATTTCACACCAAACTTAAGAAATAAAATGGACCTTTATTTTTTCCCCAACTTTCTAATGCTAAGGTAATATCCTTTTTAACTGGTCTCTGCATTTCCAGGATATTCTTATGTAAATGCATGTTGTTTAAAGACAAGTAGTTTTCATAGGCCTGTTCGCATCACTACATTAAAGTAGTTTTTCCATCCTATGTCATATTTTCTGATGCCTTCAATAGGCCTAATTTCCTTCTACTTACCTGATGCTAACAGTCCCTACCCCTACCAAGAAACACAAGTTGGCCTGGGCCCAGCTATTTACCTCTCTAGTACGTACATGCACACACAGTGGTTTCCTTGTTTATTCCCTAGTGCGTGTGGCCAAGTCTACAGTGGTGAAAAAGTTAGATAAAGGAAGCTGGGTTGTCTGGGTTTGAAAGTTTTGATGAAATAATTGGTGATTATAAGAAAAAGAAGGGGAAAGTGGGATCAACACTTGAAGAGAAGCAAGAGAGTAGAATGAAAAGAAGGGCCAAATCTAGAGTTTCTAAAGATAGCCCTGAGTCTGGAAAAGGCAGACTTAGTGCCAGTTTAAACTGAATTAAGTTTTCTATACTTTTATTTTGCTAAGACTGTGAAGATATATATGTGATACACATGCTATATATTTTTTTTCCAAATTAACCACTGTAATTGTACACCTGCTTTATTTGATACTGAATTGATTTTGTTCTAGTTAATGTTACATAGACATTACACCCGCATCTCCCTAAAGGTAATATTTATTATAGCAATTGAAATGCATAATTTGATAGAAAACATAAACAGAGTAAATAATTAGCTGATTTACAACTTGCTTTAGATAACATCTTCAATTATTAAAATAATTAGTGAAATTGAATTCAAGATAAAAAAAACTCAGTTTAATTTGAACTTGTCCTTGAAGCTACTTTCTGACCCATTTTAATATATTACCTGTTGAAATATTCATAAGAGATATCTTAGACTTTGTGTTTAAGGTGACTTTTTTTAGTTCACTTCCATTTAAAAAAAATTCCCTTTTGTCTTATATTCCTTTACCTAGCCCAAAAATTCTTAAACATATCAATACAAATTACTTTAGTGCATTTTCTTTCATAGTCTATGTTCCTTTAGCAAAAGATTTGCAAGACCTCTGTGTATCTCTACTTTTGGACTCCTTCACAAGAGATGGGTAATTTATCTTCCTTTTTTGTTTGTTATGCTGAAAAAATAAACATTAAAGTATGTCTGTTTCCTATTTATATGATGTGGTTTGCTATAAAATACAAACCATACTTCCTTAAGACAAAAGATTATAAATATTGAAGAAAATCTAATTACTATCTGATATGCTACTTTTTCTCAAAATGAGCTTGACCATTAATTTGAGGTTTTATATAATAGGGAGACTTACATACTTATGATATAAATAATGTACATTAGTGGTAGGACTATTTCTCCCCCCCCCATATGAAAGACAATTTAACATAATTTTATGGGCTTAAAGGAAAGGAAGACAAAGTATTTTATTTTGTATTTCTTGTCTCAAACATAATCATGCTTCTCTCAAGGAAAGTGTTTTTAGACTCTATGTGTGTCCCTGTAATCATTGGAATGTTGCTTATTATTTACCAAGAAGTCCTGTAGGAAAAATGTGTTAAGTACCAAATACTTCCTATCATGCACTGCTTAAAATGTGTAGCTTGAGAATGTGGACAGCTACCTGCTCTGTCTTATTTATACATATATTTCTTCAGAGTTTCTTTTTTTAAACAAACAAAAAAGCCTGTTTTAGATCATAAAATGACAGAAGAAGAATAGATCTTTTGTTTCCTTCTTTTATGAACTTGCACTTCCCTACCTACAATGGCTCATACATAATCCCAAGGAGACTTAGGTTTCTGCATCCTTGATGCATTACAAGTGTTCTTATATATTGAATCCAAAGGCAGAATCAATTTTGGCTGCCTTGGCTCTTCTGAAAATTTTATAGCCAAAATCTTGACACAGTGGCTCTAAAACCATCTTTTGGTTCCAGAGGGGCCATTGTTTCCCTAGTAACAGTCATAGTAGACAAGCCCAAATGGATTTCTGTAGCCCATGGTCTCCCATTCTATGAGAAAACTGGAAGTCAATCATGGGAGTTCCATGGCATAGTCGTGGTAAATAGTTTGAACTAGAGGTTAATCTGAGAAAAAGTTACTATAAATGATACATACTGTTCTTCTTTCTTAGTAACATTGCATTTTTTATCATTAAATGTCATTTTTAAATTGATATAAATTAGGCAAGAAATCTTACCACTTTGTTGATGGAGTTTGCATCTTTGTTCAACCTTAAGGAAATCCCAGTGTTTGCATTAGTGCTACATTCTGTGATCTTTCCTAGGAATTCGGAAGTTACCCTGATGAATGATCTCTTTTTTTCTACTGGATCTTGTAATCCGAATCCAACAAAGTCCCAATGAGAGAGTCATTAGAGGACAAGGTTATTTTCCTAATAGAGGTCTCAGGGTTAGGTTAAACAAAACTTTTATAATCTTTCATGACTTTCATACAAATGCTTATCTTCCTAAAGCTTATGTGTTTTTATCCAGCATTACCTATAGGATATTTGAATTAAAATAGGTAAACTGGAACACGTCTGACAAGCTGCAACCATAACAGTTTTAAATTTAGGTCAGTTTAACACTTCTATTAGATGCCATCTATGCTTCAGTTTCCAGGGTATAAATAGCTGTCTAGGATACAATTGTCACACACCCAAAAACTCAGTCTGGTAGGGTAAATATATAGATTATATTACAGTGAGATAAAGACAGTAACACAAAATGTGTCACAGAATCTATTTTTTTTAATTCAACCTGGAATCATTTTAGGTGTAGAAGTTCTAATAAACTGAACTAAATCACTCCTGATTTATTGTTCAGTATTGAGTGATCATAGGATGAACAAAACTCTGATGCTTTTAGTAATAGTAATGTGGTTTTTTGTTTGTTTTGTTTTGTTTTGTTTGTTTTTACTTTGGAACCCTTTTAAAGGACCTACTCATTAAGGCAAACTCACACTAGGAAGTGTTCTTAAAACTTCACTGGCCTTCTTCCCCATTTCTTTTGGGTCTCTCACCATCAGCTCTTTTGTCCTTTTTAATGGTTTAGATACGCTTTTCTGACTTGACACTTAGCTCATAGTCTTAGGAACTTTTTTATTGTTCTTATTTCTCTGTTCTACAGTTGAAGATAATAACTCTTCCATTTCCCATGGATATTACAGAGTACATGGGAGGGAGCAATATTCTTAAGGGGGTGTTAGTACATATTAAATACTAGCTCTCTGGGAAAATCAAACAAATGTGAGTTGTAGCTTGTGTTGATTTCCATGGTGTAAAAACTCTCACTGTGGCTGATATCAACCCACCAGGATGATGTCACTGAACAGTATAGGGAAGTTCTCAGATCTCAGGGGCCAGAAAATGCTGACTCTAACACAGCACTGAATATTCCCTTCATAACACAATTTTGATATGGTTCTTAAGTATAAGCGTCAAGTGCATAACTGGAGACTAAGAATTTGCAACACATAGTAGTGAAAATTATAAAAAGATCTGCTAGAATAAAAGAAGCAATGTAAGACACATAAAAGAAACAACTGTTCTTGAGCAACGTGTGAATGGTAGAATACAGAATGAAATCTACAAAGGTTGTTCTGGTTTCGCCTGATGAGAGGGATTACTCTTCTCTTTCATGAAAAATGTGTTTAACGTACGTAACATGTATTAAAAGTATTCATCATCAAAGTTTTCAGAAGGATGCTATGTGATATTAAATGTGGCTGTGTATTCTTAGACCAGTAAGATGTGAACAAAAGAGACATATGTCACATTCAGGTGTAAGAATTTAAATGGGAATGTTGGACTTACTACTTCTTTCACTGCTGTGGTGATTATAGGAAATCGTGTTGATACGGCAGTGCGTTGAGAGATCTGGACAAAACACATGGAAGGCATTAGCCCTGGATACTGGTCTGGACATGTAGCACAAGGTTCCTCAGTGAAAAAGGAACGTGTGTGTGTGTGTGTGTGTGTGTGTGTGTGTGTGTGTGTGAATGTAACTAATAGGACATTGTGTGTTTATTACCTTAGCCCAACCTATCTTATCCTAGCTGATAAAATACATGTGCCTAAGTTCAAAAGTATTGGTGGGATAATAGTTCCTGTTCTACAATGTAGGTTCAATCTTCAATAAATCTACTCATAAACCTTTGAGTTAAAGGATTCTTCTGAAAAGTGCACATGAAATAATTCTCTGTGATCCGCCCCACCCCCCCAAAGCTGGCATTGGAAGTGTGGGAAATAACCATTCACAATTCTTTCTTAACCAATTTTTTTTAAATGTGGGGCAGTTATGGGATTTTTACTTTGTGTATGTTTTCCTTTTTTTTTTTCTTTAAAGCTACAATCGAGACCAAGTAAACTTGGCATGACCACTACTTAATACAGAGTATGCAAGAACATACAAGAAGTATCCATTAAAGATACGTTGGCTTTGGCGTATCAGTTTCTAAAGCATTGCTTCTGGACAATAACAAAGCCATATGTTTTAGTGCTGTCCTTTTAAGGTGAGCAGTACAGCAATAAAAGAAATCATTGTAGCTATATTATAAAGAACAGAGGAAAAGTGTCAAATTAAATCCACCTAACTCCCCAGCCCTGGAGATTCTAAGAATGTATCAAGTTAGGAGCCCAAGTTAAAAGAAAAAAGTTTCCAGTGATTATGGTTTTGTCTTATTTACTGGAAAATGCTGGGGTAAAGATTATAGATATCTTCACTCTTTAACCCCTTATGACAAGGTAAGCCCATTATTTAAACTTCTAGTCCTATGGTATTTTCATATAAAATATAGATAATGCCTCTCTCTTGATGGTGTTATGAGGATAAATTAAAATAAGTATGTAAATTACCTGAAATATATTTTTAATATTTCTGAGTATAAGTGCTATTCAAGTATTTTAAAATTTGTTAAAATAAATTCTTCAACTTTCTCCGACTGTCTATAACTTTATATATTTGAATCATGTGGTCTCTCAGCTTTTACCTTTCCATAAGACATTCCCAATCTTCTATGGGCACTACACTATAGCTTATACTTCCATATTTTAAGTTTAATAGTTATTATCAAGTTTAATAATTCTTTTTTTACACGGTAACAAATTCCTATCAATTAACTTGAAAAAAATTGTTCACAATTAATAAGAAAATGAACATTCAGTCATATTCCCTGGCTGCCCAAAGGTCACAGTAATATTTCCAAGTTTCCTGATTTTTTTTTTTCTTTCCATAAACCCCTGGTTGCTATAGGATACTCAGAGGAAGGAAGGTTGGACTTATGAAACCTCTCTCAATTGTAAATTTAAGAGTATCTGGTACCCAGTAACAACGGCATGTTAATAACAATAGCTCCTACTACAGTGACTTGAATCAACCTGGAAATAACATAGTCACATAACAATAGAACAGGCATGTCTTCCTTTGGAAACAGACTATGTTTTCCTGTTGGATTGTTTCTTCAGTTTTGCTAGATAGTACCAAAAGTTTTTTTTTTTTTTCCTTTCAAACTTGGTATTTTTCAAACTGTTATATCTGATGGCTATCCACATTTGTTGGCTATAGATTCTGACAATTTGCTGTCAAGAGGTTTCAGCATATTGTGCCTCACCTGAATCCTTCTATTTATATACTGGAATACACTTGTGAAGTCGTTGATTGTAAAGGCCCATTGAATCAAACTGGCGAATCCTTTAACAGTCAGTCAAGTACTATCATCTCTATGGAGCCACTGATTCACTCTCTGCTTACTAAGAATAGAAAATGTACCTCTTTTCTGCTTCTATAGCCCTTCACACATGTCTCTGGTAGGGCACCTTCTACCCCATGCTTAGTTTCTCTCTGAACTTATGTATCCTTTCCAATTATCTTGCAGTGACTTGAGAACAGAGTTTATGTTTAAATTACCATCTAATAGTGTCCTTGATTTATAGTGGTGCTAATACCCATTGCTCACTTGAGGAATAGAAGGAATAATTATTGAAGTTATGACATGAAGAGGAAGAGGACCTACAAATTAAATATTTCTTCATGTTTCATGCTCATCCTGGCTACTTGAACATCAAAACTCAGCGAACCACCTCTAATCTATGTTCCTAGTTTAAAGCTTATGTCCATTTGCCTGTGTAACCCTATTAGTCAAAATGTGGTTTTCACAAAAATGAGGTTCATCTCCACACTCAGAGAACACCTACCATGGTACTTGAATCAGCCTGACATTTCACAGCACATAGCTGCTCATATAGCCTAACTGATGTCATTGAGAATACTGCCAAAGTCAGAAAATTTTTCTTTCCCTGACCAGCAAAATAGCATCACAGTGAAAGGAAAAAAAAAAAAAAAAAAAAAAGCCAAGCCTATCTGAAACAATGGGATTAATTTGATACTATTTGGTGAATAAATATGGGTTTTTGATAACATGATGTTTCCCTGATGGGAGAGAGATTAAAATCTATTCCTCTGATATGAAATCATATCAGGAGGATGAGAGTAATGACCTCTAGTGAGAGCTAGCACTGAAAAGTTCAGTTTACCTGAGGTTCAGCATGGTGTCCATTTGTCTATAATATCACACTGGTATCAAATTTTCCTTTGGACATGGGAAACTATACATTCTGGCTCTTCTATCTCTAAATGGAGACTTAAGGAGGAATAGTGTTAGTCAATGTAATATGATTTGAAATGTACTGCAATGTACCCCTACAAATATCCCTTCCCTCCTCTGCACATATAGGCAAAGAGAACTCTAATGATTGTTTTGTTGGGAATGAATAGCTAGTAAATTCTAGGGCATAGATATGGTCTGCTAGACACTTAATTAACAGATGTCCCCAAAGTAATCAAATTTATTTTGATTTTCATACGCCCTGAGAGGATAGAATACATACTTCTCTTTTTGAATTTGGGTGAATGCGGGTATTTTTATAAATGTCTATATTCTTAAAACAGTAGGATTTAATAATTTGTAGCTAAGAGGCTACTCTTAGTTGACCCTCTTCACACTGCTTTTGTTTGAATGGCTTTAAGATCAATTGTTTCAAAATGCAAGGGAACTGAGCCCCAGTTAGAACAGTGCTATGAGATTCATGCTCTGGTTAGTATTTCATAAGAATTAATCTGCATTTTGTCTCTGGGCCTCTGTTGTGGTGTGCATATGGTGTGGAGAGATGCCCACTGATTGGGGGAGACCCCCTGTGATACAACAGGCAGCTGAAAGATGACATTTTAGGGTATTGTTGATATAATCCAGGTTTCAAGTATCATTCTTGTGGCACTATTTTTATTTACTAGATTTATTTTCTTGGCTTTTTAACAAGATGTGTCCATAGCAATTGCCCCAGGGATTACTTGATTCAGCACTCAAAAAAAAAAAAAAAAAATGCATGATAAACAATTAGGCAAGTTCCAAAAATTCAGATTTCTCTAAGAAAAAAAAAAATACGCAATTGCTGAAGTAAAATCAAAAAAGTAAACCAAAGAAAGTAACTTTATTTTAATATTGTTAATCATTTATTAACCTGTGTATATACCTATGCTCTGAGTGACAGAGCAGACCAAAGGCTTTGCCATAGAAGGTTTCTTGTTGTTTGACTAATTTTTGCCAAGAAGTTGGGGAGCAAACTTGACAGAGAAACTAAAACCTTCATCACATAGATATCAAAATAGAAATACAAGTTTAATCATAACCATAAAAATTAAGATTACAGTTAAGCACTCATTTAGGTTTATGAGTAAAGACCCTGCATCTAGGATGTCATCACCTTCCAACTCGTACACTTTTACATATATTCTCACGTCTGCATTCTTTCACTTATCCACATATAGTTATTAATAATAATTAGTTAAAACACACACAAAGAAAAGAGGCCAGTATTCAGATAACCAGACAGAAAAATGCATAGATATGAGAGAACTTGTAAGAGAAGCCTGTAAACAAACAAAATGACATGGATGTATTTTCAGAGTTGGGTATAATGTTCATTCAGACAGATAGTGTCATTTCCAAACATAGAATCATAAGCACAAGTGAGTAGATTAGGTGAAATAATGTGAAAGGAAAAAAGTGAGGGGAGGAAACTGATTAGGGAATAGGAGTAGGGTTGTTTATAAAAGTCAAACACAAGAGAACTGAAAAGGGGTAGAGCAGGAGCTTACTGGTCCATGAAGGAAACCAAGATGATCTGGATGAAGATTTTAAAATGCAGGAAAATACCAGTGTAACATGTTGATTGCTCATGCCAGGGGCCATCCAGGCAAAGGAATGTGTTCCTGGGGTTATTAAATTGGAAATGGACAATGTCAAAATATCATAAAACATACATTAGCACTTTTATCTCCTCCAAGATCTCTGAGGCCTCAGTGGGGACAACACTGGATGAAATTCATGCTCCCTGTTCTCAAAAATATTATATTTAAAATACATTTTATGTTTTTCAAGCTGCAACTGGTGAATGGGAGTGACAAGCATGTACTTACTGTATTGGGTGCCTGAAGGGGGTGATAATGCTGGCTCCTGATATCCAGAGATACACCAAAGATAAAAGGACAGTGTACTTAAATTACATTATTGTTTCTCAAATGAGATTGGCTTGCTCACTAAAAGGTATGCTTTCTTTGACTTCCTTGGAAAGGAGGAAAATCTCTTAAAATGTGGTAACTACTTTTTGAAACCTAAATTGTCCCACCTACCTAATCTAATAGCCTAATACACCTTTGCACCTATTCCCCTGGCATTTCCATTTCGTTACATTAAATTCTTTACACAATTTAGTATTTAATGCATCAAAAGATAAACTCAAGCGAAAAAGGACTATTTCTTTAAAGACAATGATAATTTATATAGCCATTTAGTCAAAAGTACACTGCACCAAGTAGGAAGAGAGCTGGTCTTTTTGAAATATACTATTTGTTTGATTTTGCCCTTTTCTGGTGTCTTTGTTGCTGCCAAGTTCTGGCTGTGCTTATCCTGAGTCAGTGCGCATTCGGTCCTTGCCTTAAACGCCTCCAGATCCGATTATTATAATACCCTTGGTAGCACTTTGCCAAGAATGCTCATGTGAGATTCTAAATCTCCTTTAACAGGAAATGGTTATAAGAGGTGAACAAAACACTGTTCTGGTCATGATGGAGTTGAACTGCTGCCATCACCTGTCTGCAAATCCACACCTGCTCTGAAGTGCTTCATTTATGTTAGCACAGCCTTCTGTTCTCAGGGCTGATAACCTGCTCCAGAAAAAGTGATCATACAGATTGACTGTCCCCGCAGTCAGTCCCTTTCATTGTAATGACCTAAACAATGCAGGAGTCTTTTTTTTTAAATTTGTTTCCTCTTTTTTCCCCCCTTTGGTTGCATATATTTCTGTTTCACTTCCCATTTATTCCCCGGTAATATGTTAGTTGTTGGTTCCCATGATCAATTTGGTTTTTTCTCTTTCACTTATTATTTATTTGGTCAAATGTTTTACTGAAAACGTATACAGAATTTTGAAAAACTATTTTTTTCATTCCATACATAGACTTACCCTAAAATATATCTCACAAAAATCCCCTTGGCCTATGATTTTATC
This sequence comes from Panthera pardus, assembly GCF_024362965.1. Classification (NCBI taxonomy): domain Eukaryota; kingdom Metazoa; phylum Chordata; class Mammalia; order Carnivora; family Felidae; genus Panthera; species Panthera pardus. The sequence goes on along the minus strand of NW_026526666.1, from coordinate 46,174,740 downwards.
CTGAATCAAATGTATTTTTAGCCAACTAATTGATACCAGGAAGATAAAATTATCTTCTCATTTAATATGAAATATTCATAACTCTGACTTTTTAACAGTAAGAAATATCTTATAGAATTACGAAGCAGGACATTAATTTATTCAGTGATAAAATATGAAGCTTCCCACTTAAGGAGGTTTTTGTCCTCTTAAAAAGTAGATCTTATTAGAGATCTCAACCCAGATACCTAATATATAGAGGTGTGACTAAAAACCTGTTTTGCTTGTAAGTTGAAAGTCAAAGAGGAAAGAAGCTGGGAGCTTAGGGAGAAACCTTTACTAAGTGAAAAAACGTCTCTCAAGATGGAGCTTTCTTGTCTGCAAATAAGTTATTCACAAATAGTTTATCTAACTTTAAAAATTTAGGTAAACTTCTAATACAGATCCAACAGGTAAGAAAACCTAGGCTATCTGTCAACTTGTTAAGCTTTAACTTTAATTTCTTCAAGATTCCCTTCATGAATACTTTGATCAGGAACACAAGACGTGGCCTGAACTCTCTCTCCCTTATGCTTCTCCATGTCTTATGGCTGCTCACCCCCGTCACTCCCTCCATATCATTTGCAAATATTTATCTCTCTTTAGACATCTACTGTGATACTAGGATATATTCTTAGATGCAATTATGCAAAACAATACTATTTCTGTAAAGTTAGAGATTCTGTTAAAGAACGACATCTTTTGTTACTATTTTGCTGCTGCTCTTAGTTATTTTTCCGTTAACTCAGATGCTACCCGAGACCTTTACATTTCTTTCATTTCTGAAGCACTGCATATGTTTCCTTGAAGCCATTCACACCTTGACCTTTTAAAATAGGACTGTGAATCCGTGTGGGTGGGGGGAAGGGAAAGAAAGAAGAATGAGAGAAAACATGTTGGCAACTATCTTTAAACAAAATAACTGGTCAGTGTATAAACAGCAGCTTCAAGTATAAGTGACATTGTTTGCCTGAGTACAGATTATTGACAGGCCTGGTACTTGACCTTACCTGAGAATGGATGTGCACTTTGCTGCTTTGCTATAACACAGCAGGGCATTCTAGATGGAGTGCTACGGAATGACAGAATGTCTGTGGGTTGAGAATCAAGTGACCTGAGCTATGGCTCTAACTTGGCCAGTGTTCTGGAACCAACAATTCATGATTCCAGATATCTCACCTAAAAGTGAGGAATACTATATGTGTTGTCTTGGCAGCAAGTGTTCAAGAAACCCATTGATATAATCTTTGAAAACCTTTTGACTTGTTACCCATTTAAACTCACCACCTATCAAAGGCTGAACTCGTAAGTCCATGCCAGCCAGATTTTGCTGCTTTTCTGTTATTCTTTCAAGGGGCCATTTCCAATAGATCATGAACACAGGTGATTCTGTCTTCTACCATGCCATACTCAGCATTTCCCCACAGATTGCTACAGCTTCAGAACAGAAAGGCAGGTTCTTACAGGTCCTGACTTCTCTAGCCTCTTTATGGCAAAATTCTACGGTAGCTTATGACTGAGGGCATCTGAGGGATAGAATCAAAAAAAGCATTGTCTCCTGCTAGGCAATGTTGATAGTGTAGTAACCTGTTTCATAGTTTAGGGAAATAGCTCATTAGTTTAGGAAAATGTTTATTACAGTCTACATGAACCTTTCATAGGTCTCAGAAATGAGTGTAATGGAGACTGAATAGATATGTAAATCCTGTAGACCAATTCCATGCTATGCCCAGAATTATCCCTTTAAAATTGAGACAGTCATGCCAAGTTAATATTTTTAAACCTAGATCTCTCATACCCTAAAATTTATTTTTTCCTAAGTTGAAAATTCTTTCTACTAATGGGCTTCTCTTAAATAGTCTCACCAGTTTCTGCATAAAATCAGACCAAATCCCTAAAATGGACCCCATTACTGCTCTTCATAAGATTGTTCCACCCCATAGACGAATAGATTTTAATTATAAATTGCTGTGGAATTCACATGATGTCTTTAGACCTTCAATTACTTTGAAGCAGACCCACTATAGGCTAGTAGGAGTGCTACACTTCAAATAAGAGGCACACAAGGAGAAAAACTTATAAGATCTTCCACACGCTGCTATCAGTGATTATTTCTCTACCATAAAGTTGTATGAGTTTTGGCTCCCCTTTTTTTTTCTGTGTCTTTATCAGTATTGTCTAAGAGAGTTACAATGAGGATATATAAGATTTTAAATTAAGTAAGAGAAAAAAATAAGTTTTAAACTAATGTTCTATCTGGTTCCTACCACTGTGCTGATGTACAGGACTGCTGATCTCAGCCCTAAGAGAAATTGTAGAGCAATCTCTGACAAACCACAAAGGTGGGTGTGTGGGAAAACTAGAAGAAATTCCTGGGTGATGTGTGGCTGCTTTGAACCTGCTATGTGAAGATATAGAAGGACCAAGACCTACTGCAAGGAGGAAAAAAAAAAAAAACTTGGGAAAAAAACTGTAGTGTTTTATCCTTATCCTTCCATTACTGTTATGTTGGGATGAATTGTTTCCCCACTTGTGGTGATTAGCCTCTAGTCCAAGTGCTCTCGAAAGTAAAACCAGGTTAGCAGAGGAGACCTGTGTTTATCAGGATTGGAGATAAGCAATATGGGAGCTGTTTAAGTTCTGGCAGTTGCTTCCCCAACCATTTACAGAATGACTTCACCTTATCCCTGGGGTGTAATAGGTGAGGTTATGATCTGAAGAGTTGTTTTATGGAGTGAGGAGTACTTTGATACCAGGTTCCCTTCACCTCAGAGCTCAGTCCATTCCCAACCCTTGAACTCCCATGCTAACCTGCAGAGAAAACATGACCTAATAGGCTAGGGACTGCTGTTTTCCTAGTTTGACCTTTGGCAGGTGTCTGGGAACTTGGCTTCTGATAGGATTTGGCTTTATGGTAAGATTGTGCACCTGAGCCTATATCCTTTGCACAATGAGATTTATGGGGAAAACCTGCTTTTGTTGTTTTTGTTTTAACCACTCTGGTGAGTGTGTAGTGGTATCTCGTTGTTTTTGTTTGTTTGTTTTCTGTTTTTGTTTTATTTTTGAGAGGGGGAGGGAGAGAGGGAGAGAGAGCATGCATCTGTGCAAGCGTGAGCTGAGAAGGAGCAGAGAGAGAGGGAGACAGAGGATTCGAAGCGGGCTGTCTGCAGACATCAGAGAGACCAATGTGAGGCTTGAGCTCAGGAACAGTGAGACCCTGACCTGAGCTCAATTCAGGCACTTAACCAACTGAGCCACACAGGCGCCCCTACGTTTAATTTTTTGAGGAACTGCCATACTGTTTTTCATTTGCTTCATGACTAATGAGGTCATGTTTAAAATGGCTTCTTGGATAGCCTCTCTTCTGAGGTACCTGATTAAGTTGTCTTTTTCTGGCTTTATTGAGATGTACTTGACATACAACATTGTGTAAATTAAAGGAGTACAACATATACATGATGATTTGATACATGTATATATTGTGAAACGTTTGCCACACTGTTGGTTAGCACATCCTTCACTTCACATAATTATCATTTGCTTTTTGTTTTGTTTTGTGAAAAAAAAACATGCAAATTATCACTGGCAGTTCTAGAGGTCACAAGCACAAAAAGCAGTGTCACTAGGCTAAAATCATGTTTGATTTCATTCTTTAAATTTTTTATTAAACATTTTTATTGAAGTATAATTCACATACAGGGTTATATTTTTTAACCTCAGGTATAGAACACCTACTTTTCTTTTGAGAGCCTAAAATTTCTGTAGTTGGTAGACGAAGAATGCCAATTTGACCAGCTCCGGCTAAAAACCCTGATTTCTGAGTTTCAAACAGAAATATCACACAGTTGTCACTGCGTTTTGATACTGGAGGATGGGTGCACTCTCTGTGATCCCCTTATGGGAGGAGGAAAGCATAAGAAACATGCACAGGGATACCTCCAGACTGTTTCTTTTTCATAGTTGATCTCTGCTATATCTCTGTAATACATCTTAGCAGTGAGTACAAACATGCCAAGTCCCTTGGGTCCTTCCAGCCAAATGCAAAAATGTGTGGGCAGTCTTGGGACACTGGAAGCATTGACAAAGTAACTGATAACCTTGCAGAATATGAGGTCCAAGGCAAAAACAACACTACCCTTGAGGAGCACACTATCTCAAAAGAAGCCTAAATATCGGATTACCATTTTCATCACAAGCGAATGTTAGAATAAGATCAAAAATTATCTTTGTAAACATTCCAAGAGAAGATATTGATGAAAGAAAAAAAGTAAGCCTGAAATCTCTTCTAATCTATTTTCAGTCAATCTACATGCTGTCATATAACTTCTTCCCAGATGTTTTAGTAGGTAGTTTGGTGATGTGAGTTTTTGATATTTAATGTCTATTTTCTCTGTTGTCTTCTACGTTTGCAGGAAATTTAGAGCGAATGCTATCTAGCTTTCATTAAAGACAGAATAAATTTCTAAATGCTGCTCTTTCTTTTCAAATGTGTTTCTTCTTCTCTACCTTCTTCATGAGTCAAAATTACAGTCTTCCTTCATGGTCCAGTTTAAATTTCACAGGCTCTGTAAATCATCTTACTGTCCAATTCCATTATTACCAATTTTGTGGCACAATTTACCACAAAGACTTTTCCTCATAGCCTTACTTGTAAGACCTTTATAGTACTTTGGACTGGTTTTACCTACCCTATTAGAATAGAATATTCTAGGTAATAGAGACTGCATCATATTTAGGCACTTTATAGCACTGTAAAGTATATATGAATGGCATTGCATTAGTGTAACAGAAGGGTTGTAATAAAAACAATAATTGCAATTGCTAGCATTTATCGAGCACTTACTCTGTATCATTAACTCTTCAATGTTCTACTTTTATTAACTCATTTAATCCACAAAACAGTTTATAAATTAAGACCTCTTATTTTCCCAATTTTAAAGATGAAGAAATGAAGCACATGGAAATTAAATACCTTTTTTAACATTAAACAGCTGCTAAGTTAAAATAAGGTATGCTTTGAATTAGTGCAATCTAGTTCAAGAGGCTGAGCTATTTAAATACTATGTGAAACTGTTTCTCATAATATATGATTAATATTAGGGTTACCTGATTTGGGGGGAAAAAGCAGAATTCAGTTAAATTTGAAATTCAGATAAACAGCAAATCATTGTTATTTATAAGGATGTCTCAAATATTTCATGGAACATACTTCTACTAAAACTTATTTGTTGTTTATCTGGAAATCAAATGTGATTGGAGGTCTATATCTGATAATTTTATGAATATGAGTAACAATGTACATCTAAATAGAGGTATGCTGACTTGTGTGATAGAGATACAGCACACAGGTAACATTGACAAAATAACCTGGTTTCCAGTTTGGGGTCCAGGATGAGCAGAGAGCCTAACCTGTCAGATCCTCAAGTTTTTTCTGAGTTTAAGAGAGCTCCTGTCTATCTAACCATGCCCCTTCTGTGGCCGCTGACATCTTTGACTGAGGAGGGTGTGTGTGAAGTCTCCACCATTTCAGCCCAAAGCTAGACAACTCTGAGAAGCAATATTCATTCTAGAGTGTCTACAACTTGTTTGTGGCTTTTGGGACCTGCATTATAGTTTGGAAGCAAATACTAAGACCGTAAAAGTCAGAGAACCCAACTTGTGACAGCTTACACATAACTAAGTAACAGGACAAGAAGAATCTTCTTTGCCCTACAAATAACTTCTTTTTCCTTTTTAAATGGTAAAGTCATTTCTTAATTTTTTTTTAATGTTTATTTATTTTTGAGACAGAGACAGCATGAACGGGGGAGGGTCAGAGAGAGGGAGACACAGAATCTGAAGCAGGCTCCGAGCTGTCAGCACAGAGCCTGAAATGGGGCTCAAACTCACAGACCGTGAGATCATGACCTGAGCCGAAGTCGGATACTTAACTGACTGAGCCACCCAGGCGCCTCAGCCCTACAAGTAAATTCTATTAACAGAAGAGTAACTTTTATTGTAGCCCCTTTGCTGAAATCAAGACCAATGTACCTTATACCAGTCAGAGTTCCAGCAGAATACAGATGTAAGCTCAAAGAATAGTTTAATGAAGACACTGTTCAGAGATGTGGACAAGGCAAAGGAATCAAGAAAGTTGTCAATAACAGGAACTTGTTACCAAGAGCAAAAGTTAACATGAAGGCTATAAAGTTCTAGCAGTGCTGGAAGTCCTCATCATCCCTAGGCTTGAGACAATAAGGCATGGTTATTAGAGCAGCTAGCAAAACATGCAGCTGTAGTGGGACCACAGACCAATGGACCATGGACCAATCATAGCCAGGCATGTATGGAGCTAGAGGAGCTCAAACACATAACTCTGACTTCTTCCAGCATCCAGCTATTGCTGTTGTCTTCCAACCAGATAAAGGACAACTTCCATATACAAAACAGGGCAGGAGCAGAATGAAGAGTAGATCTGGCTAGAAAATGGAATACATCCCAAAACACTAAAGCCCAGAGTCAAGAATGGCATGCTCATTAATGAAGTAAATTAAAGGTAGAACACTGGATAGAGTAATAGATAAGAAATTCAAAGACCTGGGTTGTAATGCTATAAACATCCCTCACCAGCTTTCATATTTCAAGCAAGCTACTCTTTCCAGGCCTGTTTTGACTTCTGTTTAAAGAGTTCCATGAACTGGAGGGTTTCTTCAAGCTTTAACAGTATATAATTGTACACATCTAAATTTCCTATACAAAGTATATGAAGAAAATGACTTAGGGAAATGAGATTCAGAATTATTTAAGAAAGTAGGGTAATTAGTAGGTAGCGATGACCTGCTTAGAGAAAATTAAAGCAGCAGTAAAGGTCATCTGTAGAGTTTGATAGTAACGGTGGATTATTAAAAGGAGCAAATGTTGGCACAAGAGATGGCATGAAAATAAAACAATAAAGCAGAATATAAAGGACTTCATGATGAATTAATAAATTCTCAAACAAGCCCAGTTTATATGATCTAATTCAAATCATACCTATAAAGAATATAAAATACTTAGGTATGTAATAATTTTTCCCTTTTCGTGTGAAAATGAACAGTATGGGTTATACAAAAGAGCAGACAAACTTAGGATAAAAGTTCATGAACTCAAATTTCATACACTACTTAGCATAAATGAGATGCTTATTTAAAAGTACCTTGAAAGCATTAAATTGCCAACGCAAATACAGCTGACCTTTATGTGGGGTCAATCTATCAGAATCTTAATGGATATTTTTCTTTTTTTTTTAATATATGAAATTTATTGTCAAATTGGTTTCCATACAATACCCAGTGCTCATCCCAAAATATGCCCTCTTCAATGCCCATCCCCTCCCCTTCCTCCCACCCCCCATCAACCCTCAGTTTGTTCTCCGTTTTTAAGAGTCTCTTATGCTTTGGCTCTCTCCCACTCTAACCTCTTTTTTTTTTTTTTTTTCCTTCCCCTCCCTCATGGGTTTCTGTTAAGTTTCTCAGGATCCACATAAGAGTGAAACCATATGGTATCTGTCTTTCTCTGTATGGCTTATTTCACTTAGCATCACACTCTCCAGTTCCATCCACGTTGCTACAAAGGGCCATATTTCATTCTTTCTCATTGCCACATAGTACTCCATTGTGTATATAAACCACAATTTCTTTCTTTTTTTTTTTTTTAACGTTTATTTATTTATTTATTTATTTATTTTTTTAATATATGAAATTTACTGTCAAATTGGTTTCCATACAACACCCAGTGCTCATCCCAAAAGGTGCCCTCCTCAATACCCATCACCCACCCTGCCCTCCCTCCCACCCCCCTCAACCCTCAGTTTGTTCTCAGTTTTTTAACAGTCTCTTATGCTTTGGCTCTCTCCCACTCTAACCTCTTTTTTTTTTTTTCCTTCCCCTCCCCCATGGGTTTCTGTTACGTTTCTCAGGATCCACATAAGAGTGAAACCATATGGTATCTGTCTTTCTCTGTATGGCTTATTTCACTTAGCATCACACTCTCCAGTTCCATCCACGTTGCTACAAAAGGCCATATTTCATTTTTTCTCATTGCCACGTAGTAATCCATTGTGTATATAAACCACAATTTCTTTATCCATTCACTCACAATTTCTTTATCCATTCATCAGTTGATGGACATTTAGGCTCTTTCCACAATTTGGCTATTGTTGAGAGTGCTGATATAAACATTGGGGTACAAGTGCCCCTATGCATCAGCACTCCTGTATCCCTTGGGTAAATTTCTAGCAGTGCTACTGCTGGGTCATAGGGTAGGTCTATTTTTAATTTTTTGAGGAACCTCCACACTGTTTTCCAGACTGGCTGCACCAGTTTGCATTCCCACCAACAGTGCAAGAGGGTTCCCGTTTCTCCACATCCTCTCCAGCATCTATAGTCTCTTGATTTGTTCATTTTGGCCACTCTGACTGGCGTGAGGTGATATCTGAGTGTGGTTCTGATTTGTATTTCCCTGACGAGGAGTGATGTTGAGCATCTTTTCATGTGCCTGTTGGCCATCCGGATGTCTTCTTTAGAGAAGTGTCTATTTATGTTTTCTGCCCATTTCTTCACTGGGTTATTTGTTTTTCGGGTGCGGAGTTTGGTGAGCCCTTTATAGATTTTGGATACTAGCCCTTTGTCCGATATGTCATTTGCAAATGTCTTTTCCCATTCCATTGGTTGCCTTTTAGTTTTGTTGATTGTTTCCTTTGCTGTGCAGAAGCTTTTTATCTTCATGAGGTCCCAATAGTTCATTTTTGATTTTAATCCCCATGCCTTTGGGGATGTGTCAAGTAAGAAATTGCTATGGGTGAGGTCAGAGAGGTCTTTTCCTGCTTTCTCCTCTAGGGTTTTGATGGTTTCCTGTCTCACATTCATGTCCTTTATCCATTTTGAGTTTATTTTAGTGAATGGTGTAAGAAAGCGGTCTAGTTTCATGCTTCTGCATGTTGCTGTCCAGTTCTCCCAGCACCATTTGTTAAAGAGGCTGTCTTTTTTCCATTGGATATTCTTTCCTGCTTTGTCAAAGATGAGTTGGCCATACGTTTGTGGGTCTAGTTCTGGGGTTTCTGTTCTATTCCATTGGTCTATGTGTCTGTTTTTGTGCCAATACCATGCTGTCTTGATGATGACAGCTTTGTAGTAGAGGCTAAAGTCTGGAATTATGATGCCTCCTGCTTTGGTCTTCTTCTTCAAAATTACTTTGGCTATTCGGGTCCTTTTGTGGTTCCATATGAATTTTAGGATTGCTTGTTCTAGCTTTGAGAAGAATGCTGGTGCAATTTTTACTGGGATTGCATTGAATGTGTAGATAGCTTTGGGTAGTATTGACATTTTAACAATATTTATTCTTCAACACATGAACATGGAATGTTTTTCCATTTCTTTATATCTTATTCAATTTCCTTCATAAGCTTTCTATAGTTTTCAGCATACATGCCTTATACACCTTTGGTTAGATTTATTCCCAGGCATTTTATGCTTCTTGGTGCAATTGTGAATGGAATCAGTTTCTTTATTTGTCTTTCTGTTGCTTCATTGTTAGTGTATAAGAATGCAACTGATTTCTGTACATTGATTTTGTATCCTGCAACTTTGCTGAATTCATGTATCAGTTCTAGCAGACTTTTGGTGGAGTCTATTGGATTTTTCATGTATAATATCATGAAATCTGCAAAAAGTGAAAGCTTGACTTCATCTTTGCCAATTTTGATGGCTTTGATTTCCCTTTGTTGTCTGATTGCTGATGCTAGCACTTCCAACACTATGTTAAACAACAGTGGTGACAGTGGACATCCCTGTCGTGTTCCTGATCTCAGGGGGAAAGCTCTCAGTTTTTCCCCATTGAGGATGATACTAGCTGTGGGCTTTTCATAAATGGCTTTTATGATGTTTAAGTATGTTCCTTCTATAATGGATATTTTTCTAAATAGAAAAGTGCTTGAAGTTTTCTTAAGTTTTTATTTTAATTCCAGTTAACATACAGTGCAATATTAGTTTCAGGTTTACCATATAGAGATTCAATGCTTCTATACAATAGTCAGTACTTGTCACAAAATGCACTCTTTAATCTCCATCACCTACTTTATCCATTCCTCCACCCACTTTCCCTCTGGTACCCATCAGATCTCTATTGTTAAAAGTCTGTTTCTTGGTTTGTATCTCTGTCTCTTTTTGACTTTGCTCATTTGTTTTGTTTCTTAAATTCACTTCACAATGAGGAAAGTGATATGGTATTTGTCTTTTTCTGACTGACTTATTTTGCTTAGCATTATACTCCCTAGCTCAAACCATGTCATTTCAAATAGCAAGATTTTATTCTTTTTATGGCTGAGTAATTATGAATATCCATTCATCAGTCAATGGACAATTGTGCTGTTTCCACAATTTTGTTATTGTAGATAATGCAGCTATAAACATCTGGTGCATGTATGCCTTCAAATTAGTGTTTTGTATTCTTTGGGTAAATACCTACTAATGCAATCACTGGATTTGTAGGGTAGTTCTATTTTTAACTTTTTGAAGAAACTCTGTACTGCTTTCCATGGTGGTTGCACCAGTTTGCACTCCCACCAATAGTGGAAGAGGGTTCCCCTTTCTCCACAGCCTTGCCAACACCTGCGGTTTCTTGTGTGTGTGTGTTGATTTTAGTAATTCTGACAGATGTGAAGTGATAGCTCATTTTAGTTTTGATATGCGTTTCCCTGGTGAGTGATGTTGAGCATCTTCTCATGTGTCTGTTGGCTATCAGGATGTCTTCTTTGGAAAAATGTCTATTCATGTGTTTTGCCCATTTTTTAACAGGATTACTCATTTTTGAGGTGTTGAATTTAAGTCTTTATATATTTCGGATAAGAACCTTTATCAGATATGTCATCTGCAAATATATTCTCCCATTCCATAGGTTGCCTTTAGGTTTATTGATTGTTTCCTTTGCTGTGCAGAAGCTTTTTTATTTTGATGAGGTCCCAATAGTTTATTTTTGCTTTTTTTTCCTGTACATCAGGACACATACCTAGAAAGAAGTTGCTATGGCCGATGTCAAAGAGGTTACTGACTGTGATCTTCTCTCGGATTTTTATGGTTTCGGTTTCACATTTAGGTCTTTAACTCATTTTTAATTTATTTTTGTATTTGGTGTAAGAAATACCAGTTTCATTCTTTTGCCTGTAGCAGTCCAGTTTTCCCAACACCATTTGTTGAAGAGACTGGCTTTTTGCCATTGGATATTCTTTTCTGCTTTGTTGAAGATTGACCATACAGTTGTGGGTTCATTTCTGGGTTTTCTATTCTGTTCCATTGATATGGGTCTCTTTTTGTACCAGTATCATACTGTTGTTATCACTATAGCTTTGTAATATAAATTGAAGACCTAAGGTCTTTTGTGATTCCATCAAATTTTAAGATGGGTCTAGCTCTGTGGAAAATGCTGTTGGTATTTGATAGATTTGCATTAAATGTGTAGATTGCTTTGGGTAGTATAGGCTTTTTAACAGTATTTGTTCTTCTAGTCTGTGGGCATGGAATGTCTTTCCATATCTTTGTGTCTTCTTTAATTTCTTGCATCAATGTTTTATAGTTTTCATAGTACAGATCTGTTACCTCTTTGTTACGTTTATCCCAACCAAATTGTTGTTTTGGGTGCAATTGTGAATGGGATTTATTCCCTAATTTCTCTTTCTGCTGCTTCATTATTGATATATAGAAATACAACTGATTTCTATACATTGACTTTGTATCCTACAACTTTACTGAACTCATTTATCAGTTCGAGCAGTTTTTTGGTGGATTTCTTTATGATACTATATACAGTATCCTGTGAACTGCAAATAGTGGAAGTTTGACTTTTCTGCTGATTTGAATGCCTTTCATTCTTTCTGTTTTCTGATTGTCATGGTTAGGACTTCCATAGTATGTTAAATAACAGTAATACAAATTGACAGCCCTCTATTGTTCCTGACCATAGAAGAAAAGCTCTCAGTTTTTTCTCATTGAGGATGATATTAGCTGTGGGTTTCTCATATATGGCCTTTATTAAGTTGAGGTATATATCTTCTAAAACTACCTTGTTGAGGGTTTTTTAACATAAACGGATGCTGTACTTTATCAAATGCAATTTTTCTGCATCTATTGAGAGGATCATATTGTTCTTATCTTTTCTTCTATTAATGTGCTTATCATGTTGACTGATTTGTGAATATTGAACCACCCTTGTGGGAAATCAAATAGCTATGTCCTGGTTGAGGAGATTATTGGCAACACATTACACTGCTTTCTGGACCTGCTGAAAACAGGGACCAATATCTAGTTATTAATGGGTGCTCATGAATTCCTTAGACCATGTTATCTGTGGGACATCTTATCTCATTCTCCACCCTGCTTTCTGCATTTGCTCTTTTGTAGTCTTGGGAACACCTTGCTTTTCTGCATGCTTTCTAGATGTTCTCACTGGCAGGTAGCCCACTGAGGTATTGTCGATGTTTCCCTGTATGTATGTTTAATAAGTATTGGAGGTTGAGAGCAGCTCAGGGAGGCTTCCCTTAGCCTTTCTCCCATCTCTCTTGACTTGTGAAGACTTAAGTAATCCTTTCCTTAGTTTGCTGGACAAAGTCAAAAGCCAAACCCACAACTGGCTATAATTTCCTTAACCAGGACATAGCTATTTGATTTCCCACACACCCTTGCAACCTAGGAATAATTCCCACTTGATTGTGGTGAATGATTTTTTTAATATATTGTTGGATTCAGTTTGCTAGTATTTTATTGAGAATTTTTGCATCCATGTTCATCAGGGATATTGGCATGTAGTTCTCATTATTTATGGAGTTTATCTGATTTTTGCATCAGGGTAATGCCGGCCTCATAGAATGAATTTGAAGTTTTCTATTTTTGGAGTAGTTTGAGAGAAAATGTGTTAACTCTTCTTTAAATGTCTGGTAGAATTCCTCTGTGAAGCTCTCTGGCCCTGGACTTTTGTTTCTTTGGAGTTTTTTGATTACTGACTGAATTTCTTTGCTGGTTATTGATCTTCTCAAGTTTCCTATTTCTTCTTGTTCCAGATTTGGTAGGGCTTTATTCATTTCTTCCAGGTGGTTCAATTTGTTGGCATATAATTTTCATAGTATTCTCTTCTAATTGTATTTCTGTGGTGTTGATTGTGATCTCTCCTCTTTTGTTTGTGATCTTCTTTGGGTGCTTTCCCTTTTCTTTTTGAGAAGTCTGGCAGGAGGTTTATCAATTTTATTATTTTTTTTTGAAGAAACCACATCGTGTTTCATTGATCTCTTTTTTGTTTTTGTTTTTTAGATAATTTATTTCTGCTCTAATCTTCATTCCTTTGGCTGGCTTTAGACTTCATTTGTTGTTCTTTTTCTAGCTCCTTTAGGGGAAAGGTGGATTTTTCCGAGCACGTATTTTAAAAAGAGGAATCAAGAGTCATGGCAAAAATATGACATGGATAAAATACCGTTCATTAGTATGGTCTATGATATCACTCTTTACCAAATATTCCCAGTTTTTGTCCCTGCAGTGCCTCTTCATGTGAAAGGATAATACTGTTGAAACTCACAGTGGCCTTGAGACTTGCCTTGACTTATGAACAATTGGTAGGAGAGACATAGGTCACTTTGGGGCAGAAGCTCAACAGCTAGCATGACTCTCCCTTTTGTCACAATAAGTAGCAATGTACTGGGTATAAGCTGCTTCATGACCTGGAGTGTTCCCAGAGTGACCATGACCTGAAACAGAGCCACAGCTAATCCAAGATGGATATCTAGTGTTAAAAATAAATAAATCTTTGTTATGGGTGACTGGGATTTTTGTGCCAGTTGTTGCTCTATGAGGTGACTATGGGTGGCCTCCTGGATGGTTTCTGGGTAAGGACTAGTCACCAGAAAGACAAAGCCATGATTAGAAGCTTGGCATTTTTCAGCTGTGCTATACACTGCCCCACCTCCCATTCTCTTCAAATGGGAGAAGGGCTGAAAGTTGTTAATGATAAATCCTGTCCATGTAATAAAGCCTCCATAAAAAAAAATTCCCAGTAGAATGGGGCTTGGAGTATGTCCAGACCCATGCACATAGTCACTTACCAGGAAGGTGACACACCTCAATTCCACAGGGTAGAAGTCCTATGCTTGGGACTCTCCCAGACCTTACCCTATGTATCTGTACATCTAGCACTTCATTTGTACCACTTATCGTGTCCTATAATAAACTGTTAAATATAAGTAAATCTTTTCCTGAATTCTGTGAGCTGCTCTAGCAAATTAATTAAATCCAAATGGAGAGGAGCTCATGGTAAACTGATTTGTAACCAATTCAGACAGAAGTTGGGAGTAACCTGGGAAGCTGCTACTTGAGATGACGTCTGAAGTAGGGGAGACCATCTCAAGGGACTGAACCCTTAACCTATCTGATATATATTTGAGGTAGATAATGTCAAAATCGAGTTAAATTTTTGGACACCAAGCTGGTGTCATCAAGAATTGCTTGGTGAGGAAAACCTCCCATACATGCAATGTCAGAAGTGAAGTGTTCTGTATGTATAAGGACAGTAAAGGACACATATGGGAGGAAGGACTGTTTTGATTTTTCCCTAGTAAAATGGCCATTGATTCAGAGTATGTTATCCTATAGTATTGTAATCCTGCAGTGTGTCATTTCCAAGACTGTAGCTCATGTATGACTTTAAAGAGAATTCCAACAGTCTATCAGGACAGCCACTCATGGGTTATAGAATATATGTTAAGATAGTGGATACTGTGATAATGTGCCTGTGGTCACATCTCTTGTTCTGTAAAATTGATGTTTCTCCATTGTTACATAGGATCCCAACATGGTAAATCACCCTCATTCCTATGAAAGTAAGCCTGGTTGGAATACTGTAAAGATGAATCATTGTCCCCTTCCAGGAGAAGATTCAATGAAATCCACTGCTGCATGTGGCTGGCTGATTTTCTTGAGGGATAATACCATATCTAGAATTTAGTGTTGATCTTGTTACTGAAAAGTCAAGCATTCAGTGCCATTAACTAGATGAGACCTGAGGAGAATGAATCAATGAGATTAGGTTTATGAATAGCCTTCATCCCTGCAACCATGGCTATGCCACCCAATGTGTAAACACTACTGTGGTCAAGAGTAAAGACTGACTGGGGCGCTTGGGTAGCTCAGTCAGTTAAGTGTTTGACTTCAGCTCAGGTAATGATCTCATAATTCGTGAGTTTGAGCCCTGCATCGATCTCTGTGCTAACAGTTCAGAGCCTGGATCCTGCTTCAGATTCTGTGTCTCCCTCTCTCTCTGCCCCTCCCCTCTTGCTCTCTGGCTCTCTCTTAAAAATAAACATTAAAAAAAGTGTATGTTTATATATATACACATACATATGCATATACATACATATGTACATATACATATGTATATACATATATGTAAACTACACATGCCCTGTAGTTTAGCTTGAGACATTCTCCCGAATGTGTTTTCACCATTATATGATGGATATTTGCTACTGGGTCAGACAATACTTAGCTCATCATGGGCAGTCCTGAACACAGTTTTGATTCTCATAGTTAAGCAATCCCAGGGACCAAGAGTATGTTGAAAGTAAGCTCTTCAAATTCTAAACACTTCCCTGCTGCAGACCACATGATTTTACTCTAGAATCTTAGGGCAGCTCTCTTATTGAAGCTTCCTAAATATTCCACATGATGATCTTACCTACTACAAATGCTCTAGCAACATAGGATCACTTGGGTCATATCACACAAACAGCCAGGCTGCTTAATTTCTGCTGAGGCAGACTTTCTGATTCTGGCACTTTATCAAAACTGGCAGTTTTTTTAGTCAACTGACAAACGAGCTGGAACACTATTCCTAATTGAGGTGCAGCCTCCTTTACATGAAAGGGCCTACAAAGCATTTACTTTTCCTTAGTGGTAAGGTGTGATGTTGAATATGTGCCCTTTGGAGAGGTAACTCTGAATACTCCACTCTCATGAACCATTTAAAATTTCATGGATTAGCAGGCACCTGAAGCTTTTAAGAGTTTTATCTTCCATCCTTTGTTGCATATATGCCTTAGTAGGGCATCTGGTATATGATCTATTTCTAGGTCTGCATGTTCATTTGACAGACTGTATCAATTTAGTGAGGCTGTTTAGTATTTCTTAAAATGTCCATATAATCAACACCCCTTGTGGCTAAGAATACAAGCATGACATAGCCAGAGGCGAGGCCCTGAATATACCTTTGTCCTACAACTGTATTCCACTGTTTCTTCCATGTGAATTGCTTCAGATTCTTCTCCATAATAGAAATTGAAATGGCCACATTTGCCAGATCAATAGCTTCTAGTGCTTGCTATTAAGGTATCGATCTGATGGGTGTGTTCTCATCAATTTCTGCCATAAATTGGCATTGCCTATTATCTATTTTATAGATCTGTTATTGTACATTAAAGGTACCCAGAATAGCAGCTACAATTGAGGCTGCCAGTTAAGTTTTTGGTAGTATCCCATGAAAGACCAAGATCAACCTGTTTTCTAAAAGTCCAAATTGGTGAATTAAACAGGGATATAAACATGACCGCCACCTCTGCATCCTTTAAATTTTTAAAAGTGCCACTAATTTCTCCATTATGGCTTTCAAATGATCATATCCAGGCCTGTGGGGTTATGATTTCAGGGACTTCCCCTTGGCTTTTCTTACATTGTGGGTCTTATCTCATGGATGAAATTCTTATTTCAGTGAAAAGTTTGGTAGTTATAATGCTATAGTAGACCAAGGATAATTACCACTTGTGCTCATGAGTTTGGGCTGCTATGACAAAAATGCTAAGGACTGGGTGGCTTAAATAGCATATTTGTTTCTCATAGTTCTAGAGGCAGAGAAATGCAAGACAAAGATGCCAGCCAATCTGGTGTTTGGTGAGAACTCACTTCCTGGCTTGAAGACAACCACCTTCTTTCTGTATCCTCTCACAGCCAAGACAGGGTATCACTAATCCCAGGCTTCACCTTCGTGAGCTAATTACACACCAATGGCTTTACCTCCAAATACTACCCCACCGGGATTATGGTTTCAAAATATGAATTTGATACACAAGCATATAGTCCATTGTACCAGTCTAGTTACTGTAAGGTCTTTATTCCCACTTACCTGTTTAGTAATACAGTTACAGAAACTTATTTTAAGAATCACTTCCTAAAACCACTGTTGGTTCTGACCAAGTTTGGGTCCTTGACATGCAGACCTTGAAATAAGGATTCAGTTATTTAAGTAGTTAATTTTGGAACTGTAGAAAGCATGAGTAGGGGAATAGAAATTTGATGCAGAGAAGAGATGTCCCTAAGCTAGCTACCTCTGGTGACTGAAGCTTAATCACCATGGGAAATGGTGTATAATATGGTTTTGGGCAGTATATATAATTGTGTATTAGTTTATTAATTTCTATCCATCATTTTGGGAGAGCTATCATCAAGCAGTGCTCTCTTACTGCTTGTAGCCTCTCATGTCTGTGGGGTAAAGTGGTCTTCAGTGTTAGAAAACAAAACAAAACAAAACAAAAAAACAAAACAACTCTCAGGCATAGAGATGCACAGACTGACAACTGGAAGTTGGTGGCCATAGGACACATAAGAAAATGTTGCAGTATGAGTTCTGCGGCAGGTTCACTGTTAGTAGTTACTCTGGGACAAAAGGCCTGTGCTAGGACTGCCCTGGACAAAACAGAACATATGACAACTTTATCTTATCCCACCTAACTTGTCATCTGCTGACATTTTCTATACTGAATCCAGTGATTATCTCAAAATATAAATCCAACCAGCTCACCTACTTACGTCAAACATTTTGGTGATTTACTATGGCTCAAAGAAAGAAGAGGCCTACACCCTTTCTGTGATCTGCTCTCACCTTTCATAAGAACTTTGCACATGTTGCTCCCTCTGATTAGAACGTTACTTCCCTCTTTTATCTTTCAGTTCAAGAATCACTTCCTCAGAGATGCTGATGTGTATGTATCTGACCTGTTGGTATTTTTACTTTAGTTAAAATCATCTGATTTATCATGGAGAATTATGGGGCATTAGAGCAATTCTGTAGATAACAAAAGAAGTGAGGTATATTCAAGATGTCTGAATTGTTAAAAGGCTTTTTCTTCTACATAATCTCAAGTTTCAGGTCTAGGAAAAAATGAGGATACTTTTTATAATCTAATAATTCATAGATATACCCTTTTTCTATGCAATGTGTCTGATTAGCCTAGATTTCTTTCATTTTGGATGGAATACTGCCTGCAGAATACCTGCAACCTGTCAAAGACTCCGCATACCTAAACTAATTGTCACAAACTGTTGTAGTGAGACAAACTGGTCAAGATTGCAGCTTGGTGCCAAATATATTTTCAATATTAGATATGCAGTTTGAATAAAGGCATCCGGAACTTGCTAAAGATTGCAAAATAATGATATCATGCTTATATAGCAGTCCAGCAAGCCATCTCCTATGCTACCTATTTGTGTTAGGGTTCTGGGGTTCCCACTGTCAACCGGGTTAGCACTAGAGGGTTTTTGTTTCCTATTCTGCCCCATTATATACTGATGCTGGATGGACATGGACTTCTAGTACATTTTGGACAGTTTACTCCTTGGTGGCAATAGGACATTAGAATGCAATTCTGATGTTAACTACCCAGAGTTGGCATAGACTTCACAGATTCAGGGCAAAGTCTTCCACAAAGCTCTCCTCCCTTTGGACACCAGCCATAGGTTCTAAGGATTCCAAGACCACTCATGCTCCTGATCAACTGACTATAGTTTGGGGATTCCCAGTACCCTTACAGATTAAGTAGTTCGCTAGAATGGCTCACAGTAAAAGGGAAAGCATTCCAGTTATAATTACAGTTTTGTGAAAGATACAAATTAGGAGCAATGAAAGAGATGTATAGGATACATCTCTGGTTGGGTCTGGTTGGGTCCCAAATGCAGAGCATCCAGATCTTCGGGGCACACCATCTTCCCATCACTTCAGGTGTATCACCAATCAGGAAGCTCAACCAAACTTAGATGTGTAGAATTTTTAGCAGTCTTCTATTGCACATTATATTACATATTACATGATTGATGAATTTGATTCAGGTGTCCAATGATTCACCCTCCAGCTCTTTCTGATTCCTGGAGGTCAGACTGTTATAAGGGGATCAAAGCCCCCAACTCATCTAAACATGTGGTTAGTCTTCCTGGTATGACCAGCCCCCATTGTTAAAGTATCTAAAGACCTACCCTGAGTCACTTAATTAGCATAAACTCAAGAATGGCCCCAGATGTCAACCATGAACAACAAGAAGCTTCAATCACTTGGGAAATTCCAAGGGTTTAGAAACTGTCATGGAACCAGACAGCTGTCCATGTCAAGACCAGACAAATTCTTTTTTATACAATGATATTATTGTCTGTATCAAAGAAATAAGATTATTGGAAACTCAGCCCTCAACAAATTCTAGTTGACAAACTGGCCACGGTCCATGAGAATCCAGGTATTCTCAAACTATATTTGAAATAATTGATTATGCAAGTATTTTGATTACAAAGAACAGAAATATATAAAACTCTGAACTATTTATCATGCTGAAGAAATGTTTATTTCTCATCCACCGTTGTTTTGATTAGTAGATCATATATATAGTTTAACATTTACAGGTTATTTATTACCTGATAAACTATAAAACAAATGGGTTATCAGAAATAATTTAAGGATACTTTTTTCTACAAGGCCCTTGAAAAAAATATAAAGCATAATATATATTCTTAAGTGCCACAAATAGGTTAAAAACTCCACATTTTCCTCCCAGTGTACAATCTAGCTCATTGCTAAAATAATGGATTATTTCTTTAGAGTCATGGTAATTTGATTAATAGATTTATCTAACTTGTTAAAATAATCTAGTCCAGTTACTTAAACATCTAAATTCTTATAGTCAACTCACTGTCTAGCCTGATTCTTTTGCAACAAAGCTTCCAAAGGTCAATCACGCTGAAGGCAGGATGCACCAGAATCTGAGTTCTAGTTTTTCCACTGAAAATAAACCTCTATGGTATGAAAAATTAAGTCCTAGTGACAGAGGCTGCCTGGGTCCAAGGACCCTACAGGACAAGCCATGAGGGTCTTTGGCTTTGCACAAGATTGAAATCAAATGCAAGCCAAGAGGAAGTGAGAGCAGAGTTTATTGAAGACATAGTACAGATACAGACAGAGTACCTAGCAGCCTCAGAAAGGAAAGGAAAGTGAGTCTGGGGTTTTTACTGAGGATGGTGGTCTGGCATATGTGTCTTCTCAGTAAACCAGTGTCTAGGTATTCTCCATAAGTCATGTTTGCCCTGTAGCGAGGGGTCTTGATGAGTTAGTGGTCTTGGGAAAAGTTAATGATGAGCCCACTCAGTCATTCCTTAGATGTTCTCTTTTGTGCTGGAAGACTCCACAGAAGTCATTAAGTCCTGGACATTTACAAGGAGGACCTACACTATCTGTTCTGTAAGGTTTATGTAAGGCAGGGGTGGTAGGTTCTAGCAAGAATGGAAGCAGGAAAAGGGGGAAATACAGCAGTTTTACATGGGGTCCCTTTAGTTTCCCTGTCTCAATAGGTGTTATAAGATCTTAACAAAAACCAGTGTCCCAAATCATTATTATCCTACTGGTTTCCCCATATACTGTCAGTCATGTCACTTAGGTCTTAGAGCTACGGCTCTCTTATTTTACTTAATCATCCTATTTGAATGGACCTCAGAAGTGCCTGTTTTAAGCCTGGTTTCTTTTTGTTTTGAAATCTCCCAAATTGCTCTGGGCCTAGGGAAGGAAGAGAGATAAAATAAGCTAAAGGGAGGCTGATAACAGCGGGAATAAAACATTGTGTCTGTTTTGTTAGAAATATAATTTTATAAGCCTCCACTCATCTACTGAAAGAATGTGGGTCCATTACATTCCCAATGTTATCCTGTTAAATTATTCTCCTCATTTGATATTCTTCACCACACCAAATTATGCTACATAAAATGAGTCTTAACTTTTAAAGTATTAACATGGGATATTCTGAAACTAAATGTTTCCATCAAGTGTATGTGAATCTTGCTGGCACTCAAGACTCCTACTTCAAGAAATGGATTTGCTCATACAATTAAACATAAGCAATTGCGAGTTAAGCAGATTTCTATTGCCTCTTAGCAGCCAAACTCCAGTGGGGGTAATGTAGGCAGAGCCTTAACCTTTAAAATTGTGGCTTACTGCCATGACCATATTAAAACATCTATGGTGCGGGGGCTGGGCATGTGCGATAATGAGAATTTAAAATTCCAAACTAAATATACTGAAGGAAATGGTTGTGGAACCTAATTAGCCATATGCAGCCTAAACCACTCAGCTTCTAGGAACAGTGTGAGCACACACAGTTATTTCAAAGAGAGAGATGGCAGACTAGAGTGTGAATGCTGCAAAGTTTAAGTGGAAGGACTTCATTATCACCGCCATTACCACTCTGGTTTAAACTCTTATCTGTACTGGACTACTATGTTTCAAATAGTGTTAAACATTTGACCTGCCTCTGATAATCTGTCATTTTCCCTAGTCTCTTTCACTAACATTTTTCAAATGCCTGTCTATGTTGGTGCATTATCTAAGACTTATATACAGTAGATTTTAAAAAATTCTTCAAGTGCATCCCAATGTGTCATATCCAGGTAAACCAATTTAAGGCTACACTTTATGGGAAGACCCTCAATCACCTGGCCATTTTGTTCTTAGACTATGATGTGATTGCCTTTATCCATTTTTTTAGGAAAATCCAGTGTTGAAACATATCTCTCTGCATCATTGGAATAAAGAAGATGCTTAATCAAGACTCCAATCCTGTACATAGAGTTTAGTCTTCTTTATTGCCATTCTACTTTTGTTATAAAAAGTTGTCTATGGAGAAAAATTAATTGAAACCTCTCCCATCAGATTGTTGCCTCAAGAGTAAGCTCTTCATTCCCCCCCTCGGTGTCTTATTGTTCAGAAACAATCTTTAACAAAGCATACAGTAATATTGATATTTAAATTATGGTTAGCATTTGCTGACCAGCTAAGGTTCTTATATATGCATTTTTATAATACTTTTTTAGTTTTAGCTTTCACATTTAGGTCAAAGATCTATCGTCCTTGGTGGAATTTGATATTTGTTCTAATTTTCTCATTTCTCAGAGTTTAACCATCTAACCACACAAATTAAGAAATTATGGAAAAATTTTTAAAGTTTATTTATTTTAAGAGACACAGACAGCATGAGTGGGGGAGGGGCAGAGAGCGAAGGAGAGACAGAATCCCAAGCTGGCTGCACAGAGCACAATGTGGGGCTCAAACACACAAAGCTGTGATGTCATAACCTCAGCTGAAACCAAGAGTCACACGCTTAACTGACCAAGCCACCCAGGTGTCCCAGAAATTATGGAATTTTCAAGGTGAAAGTGGACTTCAAGGTAATCTAGGCATTGAAGTTTTGAACTCCTCTGGGTCTAGCATTTTCTATCTCTTATCGTTTAATTTGGATTTTTGGTAGGAATAGTGGTTTTTTATTTTGTTTTTGTTTTTTTGCTTTTTGCATTTTTTTCTTTCTTTTTTTTTTAATATAATGTATTGTCAAGTTAGCTAACATACAGTGCATACAGTGTGCTCTTGGTTTGGGGGCATAGATTCCCGTGATTCATCGCTTACATACAACACCCAGTGCTCATCCCAACAAGTGCCTTCCTCAATGCCCATCACCTACTTTCTCCTCTCTCCCGCTCCCCTCCATCAACCCTCAGTTTGTTCTCTGTATTTAAGAGTGTTTTATGGTTTGCCTCCCTTTCTGTTTGAAACTATTTTTTCCTATTCTCTTCCCCCATGGTCCTCTGTTAAGTTTCTAATGTTCCACATATGAGTGAAAACATAAAATACCTTTCTCTGATATACTTAATTCACTTAGCATAATACCCTCCAGTTGCATTAACATTGTTGCAAATGGCAGGAATAGTGTTTTATATGGGACTAGGGTGGTAGTGGAGTGGGAAACAAAGATTTAGACCAGAAATGATAAAACTTCCAAGTCCCTTTCAACTTCATACTTCATCTAACATTATCTCTTTATAAATATCAGAACATATAACCGAAGCTCAAGAATTTAAATACTTCATATCGTATAACTGTGCCAACACAATTTATTTCTTGTGACAAAAGCCATTTCTTTCATATCCTGTTTCTATCCTAAAAAGTAAAAGAAAACTACCCATTTTGTCCACTGTTCCTTGTGTCATTCAAACCTTAATTAAAATCCATTAGGTGCAAAGTTTTAAGCTATTAAAAATATAAACCATATTATTACCCTACAGTTTAAAAAATATTGTAGGGGTGCCTGGATGGCTCAGTCGGTTAAGCATCCGACTTCAGCTCAGGTCATGATCTCGCAGTTCATGGGTTCGAGCCCCCCATTGGGCTATGTGCTGCCAGCTCAGAGCCTGGAGCCTGTTTCAGATCCTGTGTCTCCCTCTCTCTGCCCCTTCCCCGCTCACAATCTGTCTCTCTCTCTCAAAGGTAGAATAAACATTAAAAAATAAATAAATTATAATTAAAAAGAATAAAAGAATAATAGCTAACATTGGGCAGTTGGGAAGGAATGAGTATTAAATTCTACATCATGAGGTAAAATTATTGAGAAAACTTTCTTGAGGCAAGTCAATGTTGGTTTCAGTTGAAATAGTGATGCATATAGGGGTGTGTGTGTGCATGCACGTGTGTTGGTGGGGAAGGGTGTGAAGTGATAAGAAAAAAGGGTGTTGAAGTTCTTAGAGTGGTAGAATCTAGTGCTCTGATAGAAAGTGCCTTATGAATTTTATGAACTATACCCTTACGAACTTTATGAACTCTACCCTTATGAACTATACCCATTCTTAAACTGTTACATAGAACGTGAGTCTATCTGGGATAGTCTTAAACTGTTAGGTAGAACGCGAGTCTATCTGGGATGGTAAGAAGTCCAGAAATAAATAATTGAGGAGCTTTTAATATCTTATCTTACTTTTTGGAAATTCAAAGTTGCATTATATTAAAAGCATAGTAATGCATTAAAAATATTTATATAATGTCGTTCATTTCCAAGGTTTGGCCAGGAACTATTTATTATCAGAAAAATTACTTATGTTTTGAGAACTGTAATTTTGTTTTATTTATTTATTTATTTTGTACAACACTATTGGAAGAATGATGCTTCCAATAGGATAGCAAAGTATACTATTCTGACCCTCTGATTTCCCGAACCTTGTTTACTATTTGCTAAATTATTTTATTTTTCTATTCATTTAAATATTTTGTCCAGACAATTCATTCCATTAGAATCACCTAATTAACTGATGTACCAGAAATATTGAATGGTGTTGTTTCCACAACCCATTCAAGGAAGCCAGGAGCTTTTAGTCTATTAGGGCAAAAGATACAAAAACAGCAATAAAAAGTCTTCCTGGGAGAGCACATTTTAATTAACTACCCTGAAGTAAAAAAGAAATTTAAAAAATCCCATTCTAATAACAAATTATTTTGAAACTTCCTATACATTTTTTTCCCAAAGTCTCAGAATATTTCTATGCAACTTCAAAGCTGAATATAAATTGGAAAGTTCATTTTTGTGCATAACCGAATATTAACTGTCTACATTTTTCGTTAAATAGTTAAAACTTGACTGTGGAGTAGGAGTTTTAACTTTTCTAGTTTCCTAAGACTACTGTTTGCTGTGGTAGTTTGCAAGAGCACCAAACTTGAAGCTATTGTAGAACTATTCTTTATACTATGACAATGACTGGGTAGTCTGAACTGTTCTAAGAATGCATCATAACTTAATATCTAATATGGATGTGTTAAGTGTTTTGATAATATCCCTTACTAGTAGACATGATTAGACAGTTCTAGTAGGGGTATGTTGGAAAATTACTTGTATAATTAATCAGAAGCCAGTCCGAGCTTGAAGATTACTCTGCTTATAGCTTACCCATTGTCTAATTATATCCTCTTTAATTATGGCAAGTTAAAGCTTCTCCTTTTGTTGCTCCTGGGGGTCACTTTGGAGACTATTATATGTAGTATTTTAATAAGGTTATGTGATGGCATAGGTAACACTAATAGGGTATATAATTTATCAAAAGTAGTGGTAAACTGAATAATTTTGAAGAGCTACAATTTATTGCATTGTGTTGACTTGCAGGGCAATGGACAATCATGGTCAGGCCTCCATTTTAATTAAAAGACAAGTATTTGACTCTGAAAAACAAAATAATAAAATACAGTTTAGCAAGTTCATAAAGCAAAACCTTATATATTATTTATACGAGTTCTGTGAGACAAGGAGTTATATCTCTGTGGTCACTTTGCCTGAAATCTGTTCAGTTTTATTTTGCCCACAAACACATGACTACAAAAAGAGAGTCAAAACTAGAATCTGCATGAATATCCTAAAAAACATTTATGAGGGAATATATTGTAATAATGTCTTCAGTCTTCTAGTCTCCTCCCTTTGCCGTTACCACACAACAAGTAGGGGCTATTAATGTTATCCTTAGGGGCTCTGTAACGTTTAATTTTATGTGTTAATTTGCCTGGGACAGAGGGCACCAAATATCTGGTTAGACATTAATCTGTGTTGCATCTGTGAGGGTAATTTTGGATGAGATTAATATTTGAACCGGTAGACTGAGAAAGTAGATCATCCTCCCCATGTGTGGAGCGGTCTCATCCAATCAGTTGGAGGCCTGAATAGAACAAAAGGTGGTGTAAGGAAGAATTTGCCCTCTGCCTGCTGTTTCCAAGTTGGGTTGGGGCTTTGGTTTTCTCCTGCCATCAGACTGGAATTTCCACTCTCAGGTCTCCTGGTTCTCAGGCCTTGGACCTCAGACCGGAACTACACCACAGTCTCTCCTGGGTCTCCAGCTTGCAGACAGGGCATTGCAGGACTTTGCAGCCTCCATAATCACATGTGCCCGTTTCTAACAATAAATCTCTTCATATATGTGTGTATGTGCATATATAAAATGTCTATGTATAAAGACAGGGATGTGTGTATCAAGATATAGATACAGCATAGATATAGATACATTTCCTATTGGTTTGTTTGTCTAAAGAACCTAAACTAATACAAGCACTCTCTTGTCCTTTGGTATAGCACCAAAACATTCTGCATTTTTCTTTGGAAAACCAAGTAATTGAGTTTTATATTTAAAAAATCTCAAAAGATGAAGGAAATTGTGCCTTTCTAAAGGAAAAATTAGACCCCCCAAAAGCAACCAGTGAAGGTGATAATGCAATGACATAGTAATTCCAACCTGATCTGTTGTGAGTTGTGGAAGGGAATGAGAGAGATGACTCGGTTAAAAAGTTTCCTGCGTGCTTGACTTATTTATTCCTCCTTATGAGCTCTTATTGTTATACTGCAACTTATATTCTGAGAATGAATGGTAGGCGTTTCTCTATAGTTGAGGGAAAGAGTGTAAATTCAAATTAGTTATAAAATTGATTAGCAATGCAGTTAAAAGGTGAGATACAGTGCTCCAAATTGACAGAATGATTTTTATGTTTTGTGGTGAGACCAGAAGTTGTAAAGGGTATGACTTGAACATCAATGTAATATCTGTCTTTGGTAAAACTTTTATATAGTGGCAAAAATAGGCATTCATCTAGAAATAAAGCACTTAACAACAAAATTCACAGGATTAAGTAATAGAGAAGGGACTATTTTACATGAACTATTTTTACTTAAATGTTTTCATTTGAGGGGCGCCTGGGTGGCTCAGTCGGTTAAGCGGCCGACTTCGGCTCAGGTCACGATCTCGTGGTCCGTGAGTTGGAGCCCCTCGTCGGGCTCTGTGCTGACAGCTCAGAGACTGGAGCCTGCTTCAGATTCTGTGTCTCGCTCTCTCTCTGACCCTCCCTCGTTCATGCTCTGTCTCTCTCTGTCTCAAAAATAAACATTAAAATTTTTTTTAAAAATTAAAAATAAATGTTTTCATTTGAGTACAGTTGACACTCAATGTTTCATTAGCTTCAAGTGTATGACATAGTAATTTAGTTTCTCTATATGTTATGCTATGCTCACCACAAGTGTAGCTACCATCTGTTACCATACAACAACACTATTACAGTATTTTGGCTATATTCCCTGTGTTGTGCCTTTCATTCCTGTGACTTATTCATTCTATAACTGGAGACCTGTAATTCCACTCCTTTTCACCTATTTTGCCCAGCCCCCAATCCCCCTTCTGGTTCCTTCTGGCAACCATCAGTTTGTTCTTTATATAACCAATAAAGTATTTTTACTGTTAATGAAAACGTGATATATTAGTTCATGAAGATCTGTAACGGATGTTTGAAACAAAGAATCCAAGGTGAATTCAGAACAGTTAACATTTAATTTTTCATAATAAATAAGAGGTCCTAGATCTTATACAGTATGTACAGAAAGTTAGTTCTTACAGGGAATATTAGAGGCTCAGTCAGAATGTCAACTATATAAGAGTACAAAGAATTATTATGTATCAGGGATGCACAGATTTTGTGTTAGAGACTGTTCAGAATGCCTCAAGATTTTTGAAGGCAATATGGGAAAATGATTTTGAGAATGATACTTACTGAAATTCACCGAAAAAAAAAAACTAGAATAATAACTATGGCACAAAGAAGTAAAATTAAAACTGCCAATATTCAATGAATTTCATAGTTGAAAAAGTATTGCTTTAAAAGCATATTACTTAATTTTGAAGCAATTGGGATTTCTTATGGAAGTGAAATAAAAAAGATTACTTATTCTGCCATTGCAAAGTCACTAAAATTTTTGAAGTAGAGATAAGAAGACATCAACATTCTTGCTATTCTTTTACATATTCTGAGTGACATGCCAGTCATTCTGATAGAGTGGCTCATCATAAAACATGACCATGTAAATTCTCAGTAATGGGAATGTATGTCCTGCTATGACAGCATTGACTACTCTAGGAGGAAAGAACAGTACATCCTTATGTGTTGAGGAATATGGCTGTAAATAACATTTCCCCACATGTTAGATTGCTAATATTTTCTACAAATCATTGATGGCCTTGAAAATTGTTTTTCTATCTTCTCTTTGTGCTTTCTATTGTATAGTTTCTATTACTATCGACTCAAGTTCAGTGATCTTTATTCCTCCAGCAAATAACCTGCTATTAATCCTATATAAAGTATTTTTCATTTCAGATCATATATTATTCATTCCCAGGAATTTGATTTGAATCTTTTTTTTTTCTATCTTCCATCTCTTTTCTTCTGATGCCCTTGTTTTTCTTTTTGAACATTTTTTGAACATTTAAACGTGTATGTTCCCTGGTTATGTGTCATATTTGCATGTTAGTATTTTTAATTAAATGCAGTATATCGTAAATTTTACATTGAGTGGTACTGGATTTTTCTTTAGATATTTTTAAGCTTTATTATGGGACATAGTTTTATGTTCTCAGAATTAGTTTGTTCTTTTGAGGCTTGCTTTTTATGCTTTGATCCACCCTGAGAGTGGGCCTACTAGCTCCATTACTAAACAATATCCTTCCAAGGACTCTAATTCCCTATGAATTAGGACGTCTTTCATTCCTGGCTGGTAGGAACATGAAATATTTCTTGTCCTTAAAAAGCTCCATCTCTTTCTTTCTGGTGGTTGTTTTTCTGGTCTCAAGTGTTTTCCTCGTAACACAAACTGATAAATTCTAAGCCAAAGACCTGAAAAAATGATTATACACCTCTCCAGAGCTTTCTCCTTATTCACCTTCTTTCTTTTACTCTGTTTTGTCTCCCAAAATCTAACCACTGTCCTTTCAGAACTTTGAACTCTGTCTCCACACCTCAGCAGGACTGCTGATTACTGTTTGGGTTCTTCTTCCTCCATTACATCCTAGAAGTGGTACTGTCATCCATGTCACTTGTTCCCCTTCTCTTAGGTGTCCCTGTCTAGAGCAGAAAAGTGTCTTATATATTTTGTCTGAACTCATAGGTATTTAAGGTAGGAAGATAAATTCCATGCCTGCTATTTCATCATAACCAAAAATGGAATTTCTGAGGGGCACCTGGGTGGGTTGGTTGAGCATCTAGCTCTTGGTTTCGTCTCAGGTCATGATCTTGTGGTTTGTGAGTTGGAGCCCCCCATTGAGCTCCATGCTGATGGTGCAGAGCCTGCTTGGAATTCTCTCTCTCCCTCCCCCTCTCTCTCTCTCTCTTAAAATAATAAATTTAAAAAAGAAATGGAATTTTTGAGTCCTTAGATTTTTTTTTTCTTTCATCCATCTTCACTGTTTATGACATATGGATAGTCAATTACTCCAGGACTATTTGTTGAAAAGACCATCATTCCCAAATTCAATTATGTTTACCACTTTGTTTAAAATTAAATTGACCATATATGTATACTGTACTCTGTTTCTTTGGACTGTATAACTACTCATACGTCAATATCATACTAAGATTTTGAATAAGTGTACTTAAATCTACTCAGTCAATACCTTGCAAGAGTGTTGGAATTAATAGGCAGATGAAGTGACATAATAGCTCATAGTCTAGACCTGAGGCTATGGGTACTCTAAAAAAGTTGGAAATATGAATTAAATCTCCATGGCCTGATTAGAATAGGATGTCTGGTGAGACTGGGGTATCAGATAAATATTATGGATAGAACACAAGTAAAGACAAACATTGTGTGAAACCCAGGGAATAATATCAATTACTTGAGGGCCTCTATATTTGTAGTTTACCTTAGTCCATCCTTGATTATGGGTCTAAGCAATCTATTTAGATTTTCTGTATAAATATATTTATGTAGATTCACTTGGAGGTTACTTTGAGCTTACATCCTCTTAGGAAATCATAAAATTTGAAATGCGTATTTTGCTCTTTCCTGCAGACACCAACAACCTCAAGCTAAATATGTGATAGTGTAATTTATTTGGGAAAATCAATAATACCTGGGAAAGGAGATTCTAGTATTTCTTTTTGGATCCAGAATTGTTACTATATATTATATTAAATGATATTTACATTGACTAGGAAAAGCAAGAAAGTGTCTCAACAAAGTAAAAACCATATCTGAAAAGACCACAGCTAACATACTTAAGGGTAAAAAACGGTGTTTTTCCTCTTAAGTTAGAAACAAGGCTCTAGGAGTCCCACCGTAGCCACTTCTATTCAACTTAGTACCAGAAATCATAGCACTTAAGCATGAAAAAAGAAACATTCTAATTACAAAAGAAGTACAATTAATCTGTTTACAGAATATATGGTCTTATATGTAAAAACCCTAATGATTCCACCAAAATGGTTACAGATAATTAATTCAGCAAACTTGCAGGATACAAAATCAACATATAAAAATTAGTTGGTTTCTGTATTCTATGAGCTACACAAAAAAAAACTGAGGAAACCTCCCATTTACTGTAGCATCAAATAGAATAAAATACTTAAAACATAAACTTAACCAAGGAGGAGAAACACTTGCACATTGGAAACTATAAACATTGCTAAAATAAAGACAACAAAAATAAAATGGAAAGAAATCCAGGGTTAATGAATTGGAAGAATTAATATTGTTACAGTGTTCCTACTACCCTGACTGATCTAAAGATTCACTGGAATCCTTATAAAAATTCCACTGGCATTTTGTTTTTCTCAGAAATAGATCAAATGATCTTAAATTTCATGTGGAACTACAAAAGACCCCCAGTAGCGAAAATAATCTTGAGTAAAATGTACAAAGCTAGAAGCCTCATATGTTTTGGCTTCAAACATATTATAAAGCTACAGTAATCAGAATAGTATAGTCCTGACATGAAGACAGACATATAGACCAATGGAACAGAATAGAGAGCCTAGAAATAAACCCACACATACATAGTCAATTGATCTTCAACAAGGCTGCTAAGGCTGGGGAAAAAATAGTCTTGCATAAATGACCCTGGGAAACTTGGTTAGGCATATGCCAAATAATGAAATTGGCCCCTTTAATCATACACAAATATCAAAATTGGGTAAATATTTAAATGTAAGACCTTAAACTATATAACTTATAGAAGAAAATATAGGAGCAAAGCTTCCTGACCTTAATCTTGACAATGACTTCTGGGATTTGACAATAAAAGCATAAGTAACTAAAACAAAAATATGCAAATAAGACTATGTCAAACTTACAGGCTTCTGGGAAGTAAAATAACCAAAAAATTATAAAAGGAAACTAAAGAATAAGAGAAAATATTTTCAAACTATATATCTGATAAAAGCTTAAAACCCACATACATGAGAAACTCCCACATCCCAATAGTAACAAAAGTAATTCAATTAAAAAATAAGCAAAGAACTTGGATAGACATTTCACTAAAGAAAACCTACATAAGGCCACCAGCTACATGAGAAGATGCTCAGAATCACTAATTATGGGGAAGTGCAAATCAAACCCACAATGAGATATCACTTCACACCTGTTAGAAGAGAAGAGACATTACAAAACACACACACACACACACACACACACACACACACACACACACAAATAGAAACCTACGCTATTTAGGATGTATAAATAGGATCCTTTATGCATTGTTCCTAGGACTCTGAAATGGTCACCTTGTATAATGTTTCCTCAGCAAATTGGAAATACAGCTACTGTGTGATCTAGCAGTCCCACTTCTATGTATCCAAAAAAAAAATGAAACTAGGATCTTTATAATTTTTAATTTAAATCTAAGTCAACATATGGTGTAATAATGGTTTCAGGAGTAGAATTCAGTGATTCATCACTTAGGTATAACATCCAGTGCTCATCACAACAAGTGCCCTCCTTAATGCCCCTCACCCATTTAGCCTGTCTCCCCACCAAATACCCCTCCAACAACCCTCAGTTTGTTCTTTGTATTTAAGAGTCTCTTATGGTTTGTCTCCCTCCCTGTTTGTTATTTTTCCTTTCCTTCCCCTATGTTCATCTGCTGTGTTTCTTAAATTCCACATACCAGTGAAATCATATATCTTTGACTTATTTTGCTTAGCATAATACACACTAGTTCCATCCACATTGTTGCAAATGGAAGATTTCATTCTTTCTTATCAAAGAGTAGTGTTTCACTATATATATACACACATACATATATATACACCACGTCTTCTTTATCCATTGATTAGTCAATGGACATCTGGACTCTTTCCATAATTTGGCTATTGTTGATAGTGCTCCTATAAACATTGATGGACATGTGCCCCTTCAATCTTGAAATGATATCTGCACTCCCATATTCACTGTAGGATTAACCACAATAGCTAAGAGGTTGAAACGAAATAAATGTCCATCAATGGATAAAGTGATAAAGAAAATGTGGCTACACATACAATGTGATATTATTCAGCCTTTAAAAAGAAGGAAATCCTTCCACATATTACAATATGAATAAAACTTGAGAATGTTTTGCTAAGTGAAATAAGGAAGGAGAAATCCTGCATGATTCTATTTATATGATGTAGCTAAAGTAGTCAAACTCCTAGAAGCAGAATGTAAAATAGTGGTTGCCAGGGACTGAGGGAAATGGGAAGTTTCTGTTCAATGGGCATAGAATCTGAGTCATGCAAGATGAAAAAGTTCTAGATCGTTTGGTACAAAAAATAATTAACAATACTCTACTTACACTTAAAAGTTTAAGATGGCAGGGTTCCGATAGATGTTTCTTATAATAACAATGTCAATGATATTATGGCAATACAATAGAAGAGAATGAATGTTCAGTTGAGTAATAAGAGTTTGGTGTTCAAGAAGTAGATAGATATTAATATTTAAACAATGATACATTAAGTAAGATGAGGACTCATTGGTTTAGCATCATGTAAGTCATTGGCAAAACTCAAAAGAGCATTTCTATAGGGGTTGAAGGCAAAACCAATAAGGAGATAGTTTGGAGGGGGGATAAGAAACTGGTGGGTAGCAAAAGAGAATAAAGTAAGGAACTAGTTACCATGAGAGTCAAAATAATAGCAACTCTTTGTATGGAAAGAAGGGTTTATGATTGAGAGGGTACCCTTGTGGGCTACGGAGTCTGGCAAATGTCTATCCCCTGACATGTATAGTAGCTATAAGTTGGTTTGTACTAAAACAATTCCTTAAACCATATTTTTTTGGTATTTTTGTGTTCGATTTAATAATATCTAAATGTAAAACACTTCACAAAGAACGAAAAGAGAAGGGCATGTATTACTATATGTAGAAGTTGAGAAATAGGACAATAACTAGAGAAAACTGTAGAATTAAGAAAGGTTTTTTGTTGTTCTTAATTGGAAAAATAAGATTTATACTCTGATGGGAATGATCCAGTTAAAAGTAAAATTGACAATAAGAAAGAAGTGGGGAAAATTGCTGCATTTATATTCTTAAATGGACCTTGTAAGATGAGGGGTTCAATTTTAGTTAAGACCAATGACAGTTTTTCTCTAATAAGAGGAATACAATTTGACAGTGACCAAAGATTTAAGTATGTGGGTAAATGTAGATGTGAATTTGCGGAAGATTTATTCTCACCTCCCTTTTCCAATTTAGACAGACATAAGGGCATCAAATGATTTTGAGGTCTGAAGAAGAGGAGCTGCAGGTTTGATGAAACTGGAGATCTTACGAATTTGAAGTCTAAGGGGGTGGGAGAAAGATTGAAATAGGAAAATACAACATGATTGCTTGCATCATTAGAGATCCACTTGAGGTTTGTGGTTATGATTTCAAAGTGAGAACAGTCAGTATAATTATGTTTTTTTTTTGTTTTTTTGTTTTTCTGTTTTTTAGGGTTATGGTTTGACAGGTGAATAGGAAGTAGCAAAAAAAAGGGGGCCAAGGGAACTGAGGTTGTCTAAAAGGAAGTAATTATAATAATTAATCTAGCTTCAATCTGGGAAGAGAAGTAAAAAAAAATGAGAGGGTTGAGACACAGTTAAGAAGGATGTGTAGTGTGAAAGAAATGTTGGAGTTACAGTACTTGGGAGAGTAAGTTGTTAAGAAGTTGTGATCAGAAGTTAGGGGATTTGTAATTAAGATGACCACAAGGGTCAGGGCACCTGGCTGGCTCAGGTGATTAAGCATCGGACTCTTGGTTTCAACTCAGGTCATGATCACAGGGTTTGTGAGCTAGAGCCTTTCAATGGGCTCCAAACTGACAGTGCAGGGCCTGCTTGGGATTCTGTGCCTCTCCTTCTTTCTCTGCCCCTCTCCTGTTTCTGTCTCTCTCTCTCTCTCTCTCTCTCTCTCTCTCTCCCTGCCTCTCTCTCTCTCCCCCCCTGCCTCTCTCTCTCTCTCCCTCCCTTCCTCCCTCCCTCTCTCTCTGTCTCTCTCTCAGAATAAATAAACCACCACCACAGCAAAAAAAAGATGACTGCAAGGATGAGATTGGCATAGTCCCATGGTGTATGAACATAGGAAGGAACTGCTAAGGTAGGAAAGTAGACAAGATAGTTGAAGACACAAAGATCAAGGTACTTGGAATGTGAAAGTATTGGAAGTATAATCTATCTGGGTATCAAAATGACTGACAATTATGTTAGGGAAGAGTGGCAGTGAGCTCAAATTCAGAGTATTCAAGGAATCAGAAGTTAAGGGGTCTTTGGGAGGTCGCAAAGTAGAATAGCATGGTTCAATTTGATGAAAATAATTCAGACATTTAGGGAAAGAAATTTATGATAAATTCCTGGAAGTAATAGGGATGAGAACATTACCTATGTCATCTGAGGCCCCATGGTATGGAGATCAGGATACAGAAAAAACAATGAATTTCTGTTAGAGCAAGAAGATATTGAAGAAGACATTGAGTTGGAGTATTCAAGATTTTATTGTTGATTCATTAAAAGTTACAGAAAGTACATTAGAAGGATGTTGGGAGATGAAGACTGTGGATAAATGGGGTCAGCTTCTTTGGAGCATAGACAACTGGGCCTATGTGGAGTGATTTGACAATGCTGGGTATATTGATGGGATTTACTTAAAGGGGAATCAATGGATATAATATTTTTCTTATACACAGTTTTAGAGATGGTTAATTGAGATTTTTGGGGGAAGGGGATTTTGTGCACCTTGTTAGAAGTTTGCAGAACTCTGGGACTCTTTTTTCCACTCACTCCAATAGTGACATGGTACCTAGAGAACTGAAGATCTTACCCAAAGTCGCCCACATACCTGGAACTCCTTCTTACCTCCAGGTGCATATCAAAGCTTCAATGCTAAGGGTGTGGATGCCAAATAAGAAGTGATCCTACCTAGAGTACTGGACTTCTGTGGTTCTTTCTTGACTTCTTCTAGGGGAGGCAAAGGAATTCTATTGAGTATGACATGTATCAACTACACTCAAGGTTTGCACAAAATAAACATTCTGTAGGCCGTAGAATCCCATACTGAATTATTGTCCTCTTTTTCACTTATATTTCCAAAATACAAGTCTATTAGCGCTTCTTGAAAATTTAGTTCTCTACCTACATCATATCTTAACAGATAAGATTTGTACATAATAGAGAATGAAATGGATATTTTTCTTACCCCCATTGATCGTGTAAAGATTCCAATTGAAGCAATAAATCCCTCTTGTGCAATAGTTCTTCTGAGCTCCTTTTAAGAATACTTTTCATTTTGTATGTAGAACACAAATTTGAAAGGCCTGAGAAAATGCTGCTTGTCAGAGTAGCAGGTCGGCTGATGTCTTTTTGAAAAAGTATTTATTTTTCTTTCATATGCTTTACATATTTTATCATACTCTAATGATAAGAGTAAAGAAAGAGAATTGTCTTTATAGGCAATAATATTTGAATTAAGTATTTTGTGCCAAGAATTGGAATAAATCCTGATAACACACAACAACAGATTTAGACCTTACCTTTTAGTCTTTGCATTTATAATCTATAGAGAGACCCACCTGGTAACAAATTGCAACAAAACATAGTCATTTTATTATGTGGAGATAAAAAGGCCATAGTGGAAAAAAAATGATTATTTTCTTAAGATAAGCACTTTTAAAACCCATTACCACTAATAATGACTACACTGAAGAGTTAGACCTATGGTTAGCCTATGATAAGCTTTTTTATTAGCACTCAAAACATGTAAGGTATTTTACATGTAAGGTATTTTACTTACATGATCCTCAGAATAATCCTACAAAGTAATTACTCTTAATTCCATTTTACTGATTGAATAATAAAGGTTCAGAGATACTGTGTTATTTTGTTAAAACTAACAAGTTACACAGAGTAATAGCAAAGACTTATCAAATGCCATGGCTAATATGATTTCAGCTATGCCATAGTTTATCTAGCAATATTTGTAGAACCATGAGCTGATACAGTTCTTTTTCTTCTTGGTGTGGATCCTTGCTACTTCCCGTAGATGTTTTAAGAAGTGGAAAATACATTAGTCGTTTGTAATTATAGATCTGCTTTCTGGAAAATAAGTTAATGATTTAACTTATGCAAATAAGCTCATAAGTTATTTAATACAGCACTTTTTCAATATTAGCAAAGTCAGTGTGCATTTAAAGCATAACATTATATTAGGATGTAAGTGAGAGGCACTTTGCACTGAAAATATCTTCTTGTCCAAGTGTGTCAATAAAGCAGTTTTGTGTTGCTAATGAAAACTGCAAGGCCAGTGGCATCTGCATCCTGAAATTAAACATCTTCATGAAAAAAAACGTTTATCAAATATGCTGACATGTTAACACAATAACGGCACTCACTTGTATACATGTGTTGCCAAAAAAACCCACCAGACATCACATTATTTTTACAGTATTTTGTATAGTGTGTATTTTGCCACAACATAAATTGCCAACTTTCCAAGGCAAACTTTATCCTTGCTAT
Source organism: Panthera pardus (assembly GCF_024362965.1). Taxonomy (NCBI): domain Eukaryota; kingdom Metazoa; phylum Chordata; class Mammalia; order Carnivora; family Felidae; genus Panthera; species Panthera pardus. The sequence goes on along the minus strand of NW_026526666.1, from coordinate 46,137,792 downwards.
CAAAGTTTCAGAATGCAGACAAAGCTTTAATACATATGATATGGTTTAGGCTCCTCAAAACTAATTTTTGAGGTGTCTAAGTGCTTGTATTTAGGTTTCATGAACTCTAAGCCTTAATATTTTACATGTGCCTAAATGAAATTATTATCCATAAATGCAAAAACAAACTGTACATAATTTCTTGTTATTGGCAAAAAGATTTATTACAATGGAAATGAGATGAACCATATTGTAAAATGTTGGGCTTTTTTATATAAATGCAAATAAAAACTGTAATATAGCAAAAACTCTTTTTAGAGTTGCCATGCTTCTGAACATTGGATTATAGTGCTAGCCAAATCCTGTTTCCATGTATATAAGGTCTACTATACTTTCCTCATAACACATAAACCCATTAATATGTATGTAACTCTTGCCTTATGAAATAAATATTCCATGTAATTCATCACTAATATAGTACAACCAATACAGCCTTCTGATCTTTGAAAGTAAAGGTATTACTGAGTCATTTATCACACTGACTTTATCTACCAGTTTACAACTCTTTTAAAGGAGAACTGGAATGTTAATTTTTGATATGAACCACATGTTTTTGTTTTTTTTTTTTTCTGACTGAGGGACTGATTCATCAACTCTAGTTGTAAAATTCACAAACAGAGATAGTAAATCAGTTTTCACATATTACCCTTGTTTGATGATAGTTGATGAACCACCGGAAAGTCTTAGGTACTGAAGATCAAGGGTATTCACAAGCTGTTGTTACCTTGTGTCTTTTTGTCCAGTATTTTCAAAAGATAATTACAAAAGCCCAGAAATAAAGGGAAATGCATAGATTTCATTTCACCAATATGGATTGAGCACTTGCTCCATTCTTAAATTCTGGGTCCATGTGTTAAAAGATAAATAAACAAGGTTTTTAAAGCCCTAATGCTCATCAGAACACAAATACACACATATGCATAATAATAACTCTTTACAAAATGTGACATTAAAACTATGGAAAAAACTAATCACAAGCTTAATTTTTTCAAAAATGAACTTTTCTTATAGTTTTCCAATTTCCTATTCCATTTTAGCAAAATCATACTTGAAAACTTACAATTTGAGTGAACGTTTTAATCTTTATTAATGTATTAATGGGTTACCATCCCAGGTAAAATGACTCAATTTTTACTTCAGTCGATACTTTTCTCTTATATTATGTATAAATAAATGCTCAATACAAAATACGTTCAAATACTTAAGATGAAATGTTTCCCCACCACCACCACCACCAAAGACTCCATATCGACAGACTGGATTGTAATATTTTTTGAGGATCCTAAATCTTTCTGTATTCATACATTTCTGAGACTATAAATTGCCAGAGAATCAGAATTTCTAACAAGCCTTATGTGATGCCAATGCTGATGGTCCTTGTACCACACTTTGAGTAATTAAGGGTATAGGATATTATTCCTGGTGATATGGAAAAGAATGGGTTTGAAAAGGCCAACAAAATAGCTTATTTAGAAGGATGTGGTAAAAATAAGTGAGTTGAATTATTGAAGTGATGTTGAAAGTAAGTTTACATATAGATTTATAGGACTTGACAACTAAATGTGTACGGAGCATGTGAAGAGTCTTGGGAATAAATATTCTATTCCAGTGAATACAAAACCAAGTTTATTTTGTACTATTTTCATACTATTACATGGATACTATTAAATTACTATTAAACTAGTATAGTCCCAAAATTGAATTAAGGGCAAAACCAGTTCCTACATCAAGGAGGGGGCATCTCATCTGAAAGGTAAAGCTCTTCCTTATTGTTCCATTAACTAGGAAAGAATTACTTCTTTTCAACCTGGAGCCAAATGAACAATGAGTAACATGTGAAATAAAGTATTTATTTACTAACTTTAGATAAAGTTAGGCTAAAAATTAGAAATTGAATTGAGTGAGGCAGGCCAAGTTATATGGAAAAAATTAGGAACAGAGAGAGATTATACAGAACACTTAGGAATAGTAAGTGGATATCCCATGATCTGTGAGTACTTGAACCAACATAATTGTGGCATGGGTCAGGTGGCTATAATATATAGGCCAGGCTATGAATATACTCTAAAAACAGACCATAGCAACACAAAAATAGAGAAACAAAGACCATAACACAAAACAGAAGTGATAAATAACACTTAGTGAGCCCTTATGTGTTTGGTGGAATGCTAGTTAATATGTGTGTGTGTGTGTGTGTGTGTGTGTGTGTGTGTGTGTGTGTGTGTCTAGAAATAATACTCAAACCAAATATAAGAGATGAGCAATACAATCTACCATCCTACTTTTGAGAAACCTGAGGCTCAGAGAAGTTAAATCACATCTTCAAATTCTTGTAAATTGGGGCAGGGATGGGATTTAAAAGGCACCACCCTCCTTCTTAGGCAAATAAGACTCCTCAGAACCTTACATTAGAGGCACCATACTTTGAAGAGCCTTTCCTAAAATTTTAAAGGCCCTCTGTCACTTCTGGAACAACTATCATCTGGAGTTGGGGGAGCAAATTTCTGCAGCTCTGGGACTTGAGTTTATGGGGTCCATCCCAGTCTCTACCAGGCCCTGTTCCAGGGGTCCAGGAACAGTCTCTACCAGTTCCAGAGAGGCAAGTTGTCCAAAAATCTATTCTGTTTTCCATCATCATGGGATGGGGAAAAATTGTGATGCCACATTGGTGCTGATTTATGGTGACTTGAGCTCATTTGACATCAGGTAAAGAACCTTCACCTATACTGATTAGACAGTAAAGTAACATATAAGTAACTCTTTCTTCCTATGATTTTAAATTTTCGTCAGTATATCACTGTACCTACACAAACCCTGAATTCTGTAATTTGTTTATAGATGGAGCTGTGATTGATACAAAAAAAAGCACATACTTAAGTGGACACCTTCACATATTTTGGCATATGTATACACCTGGGAATCCATTACACCCAAAATGTGGACACAACATTTTGCCCATTTGTAATCCATCTCTTTCCTCTTCCTCCACTGTCTCAAGGCTACTATTTTTATGCATTTTTAATTTTTTTTAATTTATTTATTTTTGAGAGACAGAGACAGAGCACAAGTGGGGGAGGGGCAGAGAGAGAGAGGGAGACAAGAATCTGAAGCAGGCTCCAGGCTCTGAGCTGTCAGCACAGAGCCTGACACGGGGCTCGAACCCACAAACCGCGACATCATGACCTAAGCTGAGTCAGACTCTCAACCGAATGAGCCACCAAAGTACCCCTTTTTATTTTTGTTTTTAATTTTTTAATTTTTTTTGTGCACTTTTAAATCCCATTGATTTTCTAAATGCTGTTTCTGCCAGTCAAAAAAAGTTTTTGTTCCCCATGGCCCTGGATATCTTGGAGCTGGTCCTGGATTTGAATGCTATTTTTTTTTTTCTGGCTTCAAAACTCTCTTATAAACTTTGTACTATGTCCATTTCACTTATATTTACTCTTACACTTTTTAATTTCTTTATTTAATTTTTTTATTTAAAATCTAATTCGTTAGCATATAAGGTAAAGTTGGTTTCAGGTACAGAATTTAGTGATTCATCACCTACATATAACACCCAGTGCTCATCACAAGTGCCCTCCTTAATACCCATCACCCGTTTAGCCCATCTGCCACCCACCTCCCAACACCAACCCTCAGTTTATTTTCTATAGTTAAGAGTGTCTTATGTTTTGTTCCTTTTTTATATTCCCCTATGTTCATGTCTTTTGTTTCTTAAATTCCACATATGAGTGAAATCATAAGGTATTTGTCTCTCTGGTTGACTTAATTCACTTGGTGTAATATACTCTAGTTCCATCCATATCATTGCAAATAACAAGATTTCATTCTTTTTGATGGCTGAGCAATATTGCATTGTGTGTATGTGTGTGTCTGTATTCATCAGTCGATGGACATTTGGGTTGTTTCCATAGTTTGGCTATTGTTGATAATGTTCCTATAAACATCAGAGTGCATATGCCCCTTCAAATAGTGTTTTTGTGACCTTTGGGTAACCTAGTAGTTCTATTTTTAACTTTTTGAGAAACCCTCTGTTTACTATGAGGCTAAAATTTTAAAACATTTTATTAAGAATGTCTTCTAATAAGTGAAACAAAGAACAGTATGTTGGCATGTTTTGGCAAGAGCATTAAATGTTTAATGCCAAGATGGGAAGAGCATAATTATGGTAATGGTAATAGAAGTGAGATAAAACTCAAGACCAAGTATAAGGTACTTGATGAGGCAAAATTTAAAATAAGAAAATTTTCTTTGCAATGTTCAACCTCAGAGAGTCTGAATCTACCTAATTTAAGATACAGATAAGATTTTATAAATATTTAGTTATCCAAACTCCAAATTTAACGTTATTCTAGTACACATTACTGGTCACTCTCAAAAATTCATGTTCTTCTCTTTGGAACCATTTATCATGATTATAAAGTTACCATAATGGTGTCATTTGAATGTTCCCTATTAGGTCTTTGATCTTTGAAACCTGTTGATAATAGTTGTAAAATATCACAAATGTTTCACAGAGCATTCTATTCCCACTTTTCACTTGACAATTGGATTATTTCAATACTTTGCCCATCTATTAATAGTGAGAAAGAGTTCATGGTTCCAAGCAGTTGAAAAGAATCTGACTTAGTGGAAACATATCCAAAAAAATAAATTGAGAAAACATAAGGTACTTCACAGAATCAATGGAAGACTAAATATTGAGTCTCAGCAAATGTCCAAGGACCAAGGAAAGCTAAATCACAAGTAAGGTAATAAGTAAGGTCATGCCATAGACACATTCTGAGATGTCATCGCTCGCTCTACAGTCACAGCTGTCAATGGCTACTGCCACTGCTGGACCATGCCTGTACAGGCATTAACCCTGCTGAGAACATTTACCTGTACATTACTTACTCCAGTAAGAATGTCTGATTATTCAAAACTGGGACCTGCCCCCCTCACCTTTGATGGCCAAAGTGAAGAGAGAATATTTCTTTGTCCTTTGAATTACAGTCAAAGAGGTTTGGGGTAATTGAAAGCAAAAGTAAACAAATTGATCAATGCCCTCTATAACTAGCTTTTTTTCTCAATTCCCTTTCACCCTTCACAGGGATCTGTACTATATTTGTAGCATATCCATTGAATCTTATCACTTCCTTACTTGAGAGCTTTCAATGGATTCCCACACTCCAACTAATGCGTTTCAAGTTTTAGAATGGAATTTTATACTAATCACAACTGTCTTTTGTCAGTATTTCCAGCCCCACCAAAATCTGTAACCTGTGAACAAATCACACTAAAACATACACACACACACACACACACACACACACACACACATACATAAACACAATCACATTCATTATATTATGTGATTGTGTTCATTTTCATTACATGTACACCTGTTCACTTGCAAAAATCAATTAAACCATGTCTCATTCAAGGTAATTGTTCCTTATATTACCTCTTTTCTGAAACCTTTCTGTGCTTTTTCCGATTTAGAATTACCTACTCTATTGTCTGTCTTAAAGCACTCTACTTATACCATTTATGTAACTACATACCTATATATACATATATATATCCTATATATATATATATCCTATATATATGTATACATATGTATATGTAATATGTATAAATATATATCCTAGTTTTTTTTCTAGACCATGAACTACTTAAGGAAATGAGCTGTGTCATATTTATTCCATAATCAGTAAAATATTTATTAATTACTTGTATGTATTTCCTTGGTACTAGAGATGCAGTAGAGATGTTTATATCTCCCACTTAAAATAACAACTGACATACCACAAGGTTCAGTATATGTTGAATGAAGACATGAATGTCAAGCACTCAAGGAAATTGCTTTGAGGCTATTATTTTCAGAAGCTATGGGGAATGAGGATTTATATAACAGTTGCTTCTGATTTTTTCCCAATGATGAATTTTTTTTCAATGTTTATTTAGTTTGAAAGAGAGAGATGGCGAGCAGCAAAGGGACAGAGAGAGGGAGAGAAAGAGAATCCCAAACAGTCTCCATGCTGTCAGAGCAGGGCTCAAACTTAGGAATTGTGAGATCATGACCTAAGCCAAAATCAAGAGTCAGAGGCTTAACTGACTGAACCACTCAGGTGCCCTCCTGCCCCCCCAATGTTGAATCTCTATTTGAGACTTGAAAATGATACACGTTGCAACATTTTATCCACTAGGGTTAACTTGTTAATTTTGCCATTTTCACCATAATTGTTAGAATAAACACATTTACATAAAATGATGCTTTTTTCCCGATGATAGCAATTAGATTGGTGTTGGTGGCCAGTAATTACTTTTATTTTATTTTTTTACTGATTTGCTATTTTCCCAGAATGACAGTAGCTTCTGCTTTAGATTTCAAACTGGATATACTAGGTTGAGGCTTTTTTTTTTTAAATTCATTCCACACTGCTAAAGAAAAGTACTATAACATTTTTACAATTTCACTATGAATATTTTTTTTTAGTAAAACCATTTCTTCAAATCACAGTAGAAGTCATTGAGTCTTCCCATCAAATTCCCACACTTTTCTTTAAGTGTTCCTATGAAACTATCATTACATATTTCTGTCACAGTTTAGGTAACAATACTGATTGTAAATGCTCTGTGATGTCTTGCTGTCAAGATTGGAAATCCAGTGAAGCTCAAAGAAATGAATGGTTTCAATGATATAATGATATTTAATAAGTGTGAAAGGTTTTACATTTTTCTACTTGTAACAAGCAAGAATTTATTTCATGGGGAAAGACTGGATAGTACAAGCTATGTGGAAGTAAGTGTGAAATTTGGTGAGGGGAAAATATGTTTCTTTGGAAAGCTGCTCTCCATGATGAATACAGGAAAGTTCTAACTGTAAGTCTCCAATTTCTTATAACCTAAGAAGCACTAATCTAAGGAAACTGACTTGCTTTGAGTCTTTTCTGGGGCTTTTAGTGCTCTTTTGCCTTGGTTAGTTAATTCTCTGCCTTATGTTGTAGCGTTAAAACATTATCTACAGATCCATGCAATGTTCTCCCATCTAACCCTTCTTCCTTTTTCATAGCACCCATTGCACTTCATTGTAATGACTTGTTTGTTATGTATTCTTCATACCTCAGGTTAGACTGCAGTAAGTAATGAACGAAAAGTCAATTGGCATGATAATTAGATATTGTTGTTTAATATCTATATGTGCATCCTCTCATCTATATACTTATGTGTTTAAGTACATTACCATCCACAGACTTTTCTACATTCTTTGGTATTCCTTTGCATTAGAAGAAATATAGTGTCTTAGGCTGTTCTTGATGCTAAGACAAAATACTACATACTGGTGATTTACAAACAGCAAACTTATTGCTCACAGTTCTGAAGGCTGAAAGACTGAGATCTGGGTGCTTGCTAACATGTTTGGTCCTCTCCTGGGTCTCAGACATCCCATTGCATCTTGATGTGGTGAAGGTACTAGAGAGCTGTATGGGATCGCTTTTCTGAGACCACTAATCCCATTCGTAAGGGTGAGAGTCTCATGACCTGATTACTTCCCAAAGTCCCCACACCTTAATACACCTCCAGATCTCCACATTTTAATACTTCCCAAAACCTCAACCCACGAATACCATCACCTTTGAGGGTTAGAATTTCCACATATGAATTTAGGGAGAACACAAATATTCCAAATATAGCATTTAGAGGTCAAAAGTAGAAGTCGCTTGCAAGGTATTTTCTTTCCTGGTATACACCTTTCAAAAACTCAACTCATGATAGAAATCTATGTGCTAAGGCATAGAGTGCAAAGAAGTAGTATTTCTAAAGACAGTAAGTTGGAAGATAAAGAATATATATAAAGAATAACAACCACAGTTAGAAAGCTGGGAATTGTAAAAGACCTTACTTATTACGTCTTGAAATCTTGGACCAAAAAATTAGCAAGACTTTATAGAAGATAGTTCTATAGTAAGCATAATGTAGGTCGACTTTAGTCACTGAAGGTCTCAGGCATAATTGGGTTTTCTATATATTATGTGAAACAAAGAACAGTATTACCATCAGACTCCAAGGAGTCACTCTTGGTTTGATCAGAAAGTCCAGTGGTATCCATCTTACAGATTTGCAAGTCTATTCCAATTAACAGCCGACATCAAGACTGACTCAATTTCCAGAAGTCTCTCTCATAAAAGCGTAGTAGGAATTCAAAGTTATATTCAGTTTAAGCTGAAAAAATACAAGCATGTATATTTACTGTTCAGTCAAATTTTTCAAGTAGGAATCAATGTTTACACTTTGAAATTGGGTTAAATCTCCATTTCCTTTTGGTTGGCAAAGAACTTAAGGATAAAACTATCCAGTCATGTCAACTTAATGAATTATATACAGTTCAACAAAAACACAATAGGAACCCCTTTAGGAGGCAGCATACACATTGTAAATTCATTATTAACCATGAGGGACAGACATGAAACAATATCATCTGTCCAAGTTATGGAACTGACTTTTGCTCTTTGGTATCTTCTATGATACTCTGGAGACTCAAATCTCTTGGAAGGACTAGGTTTTTGTATTAGAAAACAAAAAGCTGGTTTCATGGTTTGCCCCAATGTGCTACATGTCACCAAAAAAAGGGGAGGAAGGGGTATATTAAGTATTACAAATACAAGCTTTTAAAGGGCCAGGAGAAGAAACAATATCCCTGTGCCAAGATACAAAATCCAAGTGCAAAACTGAACTCCTTCTGTTATCAATTTTCAGGCACCTTAAGCTAGCCCTTTGAGACATGCCTTCTGTTTTAGAGGCTTTATACATTTAAATTGGGAAGTTGAATCTTCAAAGCTAACATCAGCAAACATTGCAGTAGCTATCCATGCCATGTTCTTAGCGGTTTCTATTAGCAACAGAGAAACTGGACTACTTAGTACCAAACTTCTTATGTTTCAAATTCTCTCTATTTTGGTTAAATCATGAGATTGAAAATCTTATACAACATAAGTGACTTTTTCTTTTATTAAGTGTCTCATCCTCCCCCATTGAACTTTATTCTCTATTCTCAGCCACAGAATGTGAAATTTAAGTAAACTTTTTTTAGTTTTAAAGATCAAGCCTACAGAACTGTTATCCCCTGATGATTTAACTGAATTATTAATTTTAAGGAAAGGAGCCAAATCCTATATGTCAGTCTGAGCTGACTTTAGATGATACTCTTGGAACAGGAAGTACTTTTTTTTTTCATTGGGAAGTATTTTTCTAAGGTGTTGCTAACCCACAGGATAATCTATATTATAAAAATATCACTCATTGCCCTATAAAATACACAAGTGAAGAATGGAGGTATAAAATGATTTCTATAAGAACTAAAATTGGGGAGGATAGAGTTCAAACAATATAAACTGTTAAAGTATAAACTGTTAGACATTCTAGTATAATATGTAGAACAGTGATGTGCTGGAACTAGCTTACACTACCACTTGAGAGCCAATTGTTAAATTTTCAAATCCATTGTGAGCTATTTGAAACCATATTTGAAATTAGCCACATTTGAACCATTTACACCATAGAAACCAGAAAATGATATAAATCACATCACCTCAGTCCTTAGAGAGCATGTTGCCAAATATTTATAAACACACCCCTAGGTTATTCTAAGGAGATATTGACCATGAACACATAAATTGTCTCATCCAAAATGTCCATAGGTAGTTCTTATTTCCCAGTTTAAATACATATTTACTAATGATGATCATATATTCACTACTTTTTGGATTTTTTTCTTTACTGCCTAATCTTTTCTGGTATATCTAATATGTGATAAGTATTATATTACCCAAATCATATTATCCTACATAATTCTCACAATCATTGATGCCATTTTCTCCATTTAAAGACAGAGAAAACTGAGATACTTTAAGATTAGGATCATACGGCAAATAAATGGCAGAGAATCTTATTTCAGTTTCCAAATTTCTGTCTCTAATGAGGAATCTTTATATATCAAAATCATAAATTGCTCTCCTTTACAATAAAAATCTAAGAAAATTTCTATTAATCCTATAAGCCAGGTATAAGCCAGGTATAAGATTTATAGCCCCCAATCAAGCCTGATTAATAAACACATGTTATATTACTCTTCATACCTGCTTACTGGATTTACTAATATTCCTCTGCTTGAGGGAGGAGATAGACATGTGTCCATCTATAAGCATTATTATTTTTTTTCCCTGTTACTCAACAAAGTACGATATTCACATATTTTTGAATGTGAAAATCTAATTTACAGATGAAGCCTGTATAATGTGAAGCTATTACATTTTATTCAAATGTTCTTTTCAGTTTACATATTTGCCCATCCTGTGTGTCTATAATGATACAATATAAATTATTAAATGTAGCCTTTGTGACCTTAGCTTGAAAATAAAATTATAGACTATATTATTTAAATACAGTTGAAAGGGTTTTTTGTTTGTTTCAGTTCTCTACAGTAAACATGTGTTAAGAATAAAATGGGATTGAGACATTTTGTTGCATTCAGAAACAGAAAAATAATTTTTGTTCTCTCAATATCATACCTAGTCTTAAGACTCTGATAGGAAAATAACCTTAATATGCCATAGTACTCTGTGATTATCCCAAATATATAATTCTTTGACCTTCTTTTAAGCTTCCAAGATCATTTTTTAATATTGCAGAATATTTACAAGTTCCTTTTTATTCTTTCTTGCCAATCTCATTGATTTTGCTCTATATGCTGCTTACGTCATACTGACTGAAACCTGCCTGATTTCTTTTTCAATGTACCTATTGGTATTTTCCACAATGGTTGATTTCATCTATATTTTATAGCCCAATAGTGGTCACAACCATGCCCATCACCTCTGCACATGGACATACACAACCATTAGAATCCTTTGAATTGACAAGTGGCATTTCAGGTAAGTTTGTTTAAAAAGTATGTAAACAAACATTTTGTTAAGCTATATAGTGTTAAAGATATCAAATTTACAGCATCAAAAAATCACCAGGATGGTAAGATTTTCTTAGAATATGATCTACAACCTTGAGCATAGAGAAGGTTTTATGGAATGTATCCATGTTAGAAAATTCAGAATTACTATGAAAATAGTTTTCTTTGAATTAATAGCTATGTTGTATAAGCTTAGCATTATAGAAAATTCATAAAATACTGCAAATCTTAGAAGAAGTTGAAGAATCAAGAATCCCTTTATTTTTTTAAGTTTATTTATTTTGAGAGAGAGAGAGAGAGAGAGAGAGAGAGAGAGAGAGAGAGGAGGAGGAGGAGAAGGGACAGAGAGAATCCCAAGCAAGCTCCTCACTGTCAGTGCAGAGTCAGATGTGGGACTCGAACCCATGAACTGTGAGGTCATGACCTAGCCAGGTATAAGATGCTCAGTAGACTGAGCCACCCAGGCTCCCCAAGAAACCCTTTAAAATTCATAACAGATAGATCAAAATTGAGAGAGCAAACAAGTTGGAAATATTAGGCAGAAAGTTGGTTATTGGGTTTCAAGATTTTAGATGTATGTATGAACATACCTTAACAAGATTTATGAGGTGACCATGGCTGATAGAGCCATGACTGATAGAGCATGAAGAGTAAGTATGAAAAAATCATGAAACTTGGTTACTAGGAAGATCATCTATATGACCATTCAGCTTTTCCAATGTGCTAGAAATATGTGAGTTAGAGAAAGATTATGGTTAATATATGAAAGGCTCAGCTGAATTTCACATAGCTTAAAACACCATGTTTAGGGTGCTGGTATGAATCTGGAAAGAGGGATTAGATTACAAAAAGTCAGAGGGTATGTTTCTACCCTTGGCTGTGATTGAATAGACAAATTATTCAACTGAATACAATAATAAAAGAAGGGTAAAATAAAATGTTAAAAAAGTGAATGAAGGCATCCAAGAGCTATCAAGGCAACTGGGATTTGAGGGGCAAAAGTATCAGAGAAAGGCAAGCTCAGAGAAGTAAGTCAAACACTGTTGTCCTCCTTGAGGAATTTGCTAACTTGTAAGAGGCAGCTAAGAGACTGTAAATGGTGGCTAAAGACTGAGAAGTTAAGTAGAACTTTTAACAGTAATAAAAAATTAGAGTTAGGCAGGTAAGAAGAGACCATGGAAAACAGCCAAACTCACACTAGGATCCCCTAAAGAGCTATTCCCTCAGAGCAAATATAAACCAGAAATAGACCTTGTCTCAATATATAGAACTCAGGTTCAAATTTGGTCAAACTCATACTGAATCAGGGTGAATTTATCCTTGTTCTAATAATTTGTCAGAAGCAAAAGCCAACTTCTGCTGGAAGATGACATCATTTAGGGCTTTAAAATTGTTTAACATAAAATATTTAATATTCAGTAAAAACTTACTAAGTATACCAGAAGATATATACCAGAAAATAATACCAGAAAATATATACCAGAAAATAATACCAGAAAATAATAAGGATATAAACTTTCAAGTAAATCCATTGAATTATACAGCTGTATGGACTCCAGCTAAATATGGTAGCTGAATGTTCCTACAGCAACATTTAGAAAACACAGAAAACTTGCAAAAATTATATTTTAAAAGCACTGAAGAGCTACAGAAGCAATAAAAACTAGGTACAACTAAAATTTCAGTGAGGAAAAGCCCTTCCAGTGAGGGAAATGCTGAAAAGAACCAGCCATCATCTTTTCAAAGTGGGTGACGGATGGAAGATCATGCTGACCCCAACCAGCAAGAGTCTACTGAAGGAAAGAGAAACCAGCAGAGCAGAGAATTAGCTCATCTATGATTTACAATATTAGCATGATTGACTGAAAACTAGAAGAGCCCCAGATGTCACACCTGTGAGATTTCTGGTGTGGTGTAGGTGGTGGGCAAAAACAGGGACAAAAGCTAAAAGAGGAAATTTTTCTGTTGTGTTGAGGTGCTTGGAAACAAAGTCCTGCTTGACAGAGTGCACTACAAATGAAAAACACAGCTGGCCTCAGGACACTAATTGCAATGCATGCTTGTATGGATCAAGAAGATAAAGAGCTAAGCTCTAACCCTCTAAAGAACAGTATTCCTGAGCTGAGGAGTTGGGGACTAGCCAAGCTCTCAGTCAGAAACTCAGAAGGGACAGAAGCAAACTAGAAATAAACCAGAGATGAAGTGAAACTGCAATTAAGTCCCAACTCAACTCAATCCCTAAATGGATTGAGACTATAGAAAATGTGAGAGGAAATGGGGAAACTTCTCTGGTGGAAAATAATGTCTGTGGTTTCCATAATCTTTCATATGGACTGCTAAGCACAAAATACAAAATTACCAGAGAGGCAAAGAAGGCAAGAGGAGTGACAGGCAGTAGAATCCTACTCATGTATATTTTAGCTATTGAAACCATAATGCTTTTAGGAGAAAACATGAGAATATGCTCATAGCTTAGAGCTAGGTAAAGGTTTCATACTTAGGAGAAAAAACCCTGATAAATTAGACTTAACCGTAAATCAAACTTCTGTTCATGAAAAAAAAAAAAACACTAAGAAAATACACTTTTAAGTAAGCTTTCATTAATTCCTTGAACAAATAAGTTGAGTGACATCTTTGTGATTGACATCTGCTAGATAGTAGTGATACAGTGGTGAAAGGGGACCCTTAAATTATTTTTTAATAAAGATCACGGTTAAAAAGGTTAAAATTATATTTTAAGTACCTTCATAGAGGAGAATATGTCTTAAACTTATTATAACCTATTGAACACTGTGTTTTCTGGTAAATGAATTGATTGTCAGATGGCTCCAAGTCTACTGGGAGAAAAGTTAAAGTAGATGGTTCCTTTCCTTCCATTGTCGGGGGGAGAATTGACTGGGTAAATAACCTGTTTGCATTCCTCATTTGATCTGAAAAATCTTAGACTTTACTACAAATCTCTTGGGTGTAAAGTGGCGATTTCAGAACATAAACTCTCTTTCTGAGTGATCATGTGACCCTCAAGTAGAGACCATAACTATTCTGAATCAAGGGATTGTCTGTCATGCACAAAGAACCTAGGAAATTGCCCCTTACCTATCAAGCTTTCTTGTGCCTTGTCTGATCATTGGATTGTGTATGTCCTTGACATTATTAAGCCTTTTTTCTTTTAATTATAGTTGTAAACAATATTAATTTCAGTTATTCAGCATAGTGACTTGACAATTCTATACACTTCTCAATGCTCACAATAAGTGGAGTCATCTTCTGTCACCATACAACATTATTACAATGTATGCATATTGTTTATTATTACAATATATTCATATGGTACATATTATATTGTATATTATAAAATTCATATTGTATGTGTATATTATATATATTCCCTATGCTATACTTTTCACCTCGGTGTCTTATTTATTTTATAACTGGAAGTTTCTATCTCTTAATATCCTCTTAATACCCACCTTCCCACTGGCAATCGCGTTTTTTTCTTTGTATTTAACTGGTTGTTTTTTGCTATTGTTTCTTTGTTTGTTTTGTTTTTTAAATTCCACATATAAGTGAAACCATATGTTTGTCTCTGACTTACTTCACTAGTATAATACTCTCTAGGTTTACCCGTGTTGCTGCAAATGGCAAAATCTTATTCTTATGGCTGAGTAATATTTCACATGGAATATTACTGAATAATATTACTCAGTAAACATCAGTAACTATTCAATAGTGGAATTACTGGACCACAGGGTATTTTTATTTTTAATTTTTTTGAGGATCCTCCATATTGTTTTCTATAGTAGTTGAACAACAACACTGCACAAGAGTTCCTTTTTCTCCATATCCTTGCCAACACTTGTTATTTCTTGTCTTTTTGGTGTTAACTATCCTGACTGGTGTTTCGTGATAACTTATTGTGATTCTTATTTCCATTTCCTTGGTATTAGAGATGTTGAGCATCTTTTAATGTGTCTATTGGCCATCTGTATGTTTTCTTTGGAAAAATCTCTATTCAGGTCATCTGCAAATTTTTTAATTGGATTGTTATTGCTGTTTTTGGTTTTGAGATGTGGAACTTCTTTATATATGTTGGTTATTAAACTTTTATTGTATGTGTGATTTACAAGTGTCCTCTCCCACTCAGTAGGCTGCATTTTCATTTTGTGGATAGTTTCCTTTGCTGTGCCAAAACTTTTTATTTTGGCACAGTCCCAAAAGTTTATTTTACTTTTGTTTCCCTTGCCTCAGAGGGGACATAGCCATAAATATGTTGCTAACATTGATATCCAAGAAAATTACTACTTATGTTTTATTTTAGAAGTTTTATGATTTCAAGTCCCATTGAGGCCTTTAATCTATTTTGAGTTTATTTTTGTGTGTGGTGTAAGAAACTGGTCAGTTTCATTTCTTTGCATTTAGCTGTTCAGTTTTCCCAACACCATTTATTGAAGAGACTATCTAGTCTCCATTGTATATCCTTGCCTCCTTCATTGTAGATGAATTTACATAGCTGTGGATTTATTTGAGGGCTCTCTATACTGTTCCATTGATCTATGTGTTTATTTTTTGTGTTAGTACCATACTGTTTCAATTACTAAAGCTTTGCAGTATATCCTGAAGTCTGGGATTGATACCTCCAGCTTTGTTCCTTCTCAAGATTGATTTGGCTATTGAAAGTCTTTTGTGGTTCCATATAAATGTTAGAATTATTTTTTTTAGGTATGTGAAAAATGCTATTGGTACTTGGTAGGAATTACATTGAATCTGTAGATTGTTTTGGGTAGTACGGATACTTTAACAATATTCTCCCAGTCCATAGCATGGTATATTTTTCCATTTCTTTGTGTCTTCATTGTCTTTTTTCAATATCTTACAGTTTTCAAAGTATAGATCTTTTACATCTTTTGTTAAATTAATTCTTAGAAATTTTATTTGTTTTAGTGCAATGGTAAATGGGATTATTTTCTTAATTTCTCCTTCTGCTACCATGTTATTAGTGTATAGAAATGCAACAGATTTCTGTTTGTTAATTTTGCATCCAAATTTACTGAATTAATTTATTAGTTTTAATAATCTCTTGGTGGAATCTTTAGGGTTTTCTATATAGTATCGTGTCATCTACAAACAGTGAGTTTTACTTCTTCTTTATCGATTTGAATTTCTTTTATTTCTTTTTCTTTCTAAGAGCTACAGCTAGGATGTCCAGTACTATGTTGAATAAAGGTAGTGAGCATGGACATCCTTGTCCTGTTCCTGGTCTTTAGAGGAAAAGTTTTTGGTTTTCCATCATTGATTATGATGCTACCTGTATTTTTTTTTAATATGGCCTTTATTAGGTTGAGGTGTATTCCTTCAATCCATTTTGCTGAGAGATTTTATCATGAACAGATGTTGTATTTTGTCACATGCATTTTCTGCTTCTATTGAGATGCCCACATGGTGTTATCCTTCCTCTTGTTAATGTGATGAATTACATTGATTGATTTTGGAATATGAGATCTTCCTTGCATCTCTGGAACAAATCCCATGCGATTGTGGTGAATGATCCTTTTGCTTTGCTAATATTGTATTGAGTATTTTTGCATCTATGTTTATCAGTGTTATTAGCCTGTAGTTTTCTTATCGTGTCTTTACCTGTTTTGTTGATATCAGGGTAATACTTACCTTGTAGAATGAATTTGGAAGTTGACATTTTCCTTCTATTTTTTGAAAAAGTTTGAGAAGAAAAGGTGTCAATGTTTCTTTAAATGTTGGTAGAATTCACCTGTGAAGCTCTCTGATCCTGGCCTTTTTTTTTTTCTTATTGTTGTTGGGAGTTTTTCATTTGTTTTTTATTACCAGTTCAACTTGATTACTACTACTTGATTTGTTCAAATTTTTTATTTCTATGTGATTCAGCTTTAGAAGATTGTATGTTTCTAGGAATTTATCCATTTCTTCTAGGTTGTCCAATTTGTTGGACATAGTTTTTCCTAGTATTCTCGTATTTTTTTGTATTTCTATGATGTTGGTTGTTGTTTCTCCTCCTTTGTGTTTGATTTTATTTATTTGAGTACTCTCTTAACGAGTCTGGCTAGAGGTTATCAATTTTGTTTACCTTGTCAAAGAACCAACTCTTGGTTTCATTGATCTTTTTATTTTATTTTTTTAAGTTTCTATTTCATTTAATTTCTCTCTATTATTTTCTTCTTCTACTAACTTAGCACTTTGTTCTTTTTCTAGTTTTATGAGGTTAGGCTGTTTGAGATTTTTCTTGTTTCTTGAAGTAGGCCTGTATCCCTATAAATTTCGCTCTTAGAACTGCATTTGTTGTGTCCCAAAGATTTTGGACCAAATGTTTTTATTTTCATTTGTCTCCATGTATTTTTTTTCTAAATTTCCTCTTTGTTTTCTTCATTGAACCACTGGTTGTTTAATTATTGCATGTAGTTTAGCAGTTTTTTCTTGTGATGTATGTCTAGTTCCATATCATTGTGATTAGGAAAGATGCTTGACATTATTTCAACCTTCTTAAATTTACTGTGAATTGTTTTGTGGTCTAACACGTGATCTTCCCTGGAGAATGTTCCATGTCCACTTGAAAAGAATGTGCATTCTTCTGTTTTGAAATGAAATGTTCTGTATATATCTGCTAAGTCTATCTGGACTACTGTTTTATTCAAAGCCATGGTTTCCATTTTTACTTTCTGTCTAGACAATCTATTTATATATGTAAATGGGATGTTAAAGTCCTCTACTATTATCGTATTACTGTTAATTTCTCCCTTTAAGTCTGTTAATATTTGTTTTATGTATTAAGTGCTACTATGCTGGGTACAGAGATTTTTACAATTGTTATATTTTCTTGTTGAATTGATCCCTCTGGCATTATGTAATGCCCTTTTTGTCTCTTGCTAAAGTCTTTGTTTTAAAATCTATTTTGTCTGATATAAGTAGTGCTACAATAACTCTTTTTCCCCCCTTTTTTGCATAGAGTATTTTTCTCCATTCCTCTACTTTCAGGCTGTGTACGTCCAAGTTTTAAGTGAGTCTCTTGTAGGTAGCATATAATGGGTGTTATTATCTATCCGTTTAGTTACCCAATGTGTTTTGATTGGAGCATTTAGTCCATTTATATTTACAGTAAGTATAACTATGTACTTACTGTCATTGTGTTATTTGCTTTCTTGTTTTTTTTTGTTTTTGTTTTGTTTTTGTTTTGGGTGGTTTTCTGTTTCTGTTTCTTGTTCTCTTGCACTCTTGTAGCTTGATGGGTTTTTTTTTTTTTAGAGTTTTTATTAGATTTCTTTCTCTTAATTTTTGGTATAGCAATTATAGGTTTTTGATTTGTGCTTACCTTTGGATTCATACATAATATTTTATATGTATAATTGCTTATATTAAGTTGATGGTTGCTTAGTTTCAAACATTCTAAAAGCACTTATTTGTTTTTTACTCCCTCCCCATATCTTATGTATGGCATCATATTTTATACATTTTTATTTTGTGAATCCCTTGACTAATTTTTATAGATATAATTGTACTACTTTTGTGTTTTAATCTTCATACTGACTTTATATATATTAATCTACTATATTACTATATTTTTTACCCATAAAATTAATTCCTTTCCTAATTTATGATTCTAGTTATGGCCTTTATTATCCACTTAAATAATCTTTTTGAGATATCTGGGTGGCTCAGTCAGTTAAGTGTCTAACTCTAGATTTCAGCTCAGGTCATGATCTCAGGGTTAGTGGGATTGAGCTGCTCTGTCAGTGCAAAGCCTGCTTGGGATTCATTCTCTTTCTCTTTCTCTCTCCCTCAAATAAAATCTTAAAAAAAAAAAAGTTTTAATTAAAAAAAAAGAATTCCTTTTAACATTTTTTGTAAGGCTGGTTTAGGGTTTAGTAGTAATGAACTCCTCTGGGAAACACTTGATCTCTCCTTCAATTCTGAATGAAAATTTTGCCAGGCAGAGTAGTCTGTATTGAAGGTTTCTCTTTTCCATGGTTTGAATACATCATGTCATTCCCTTTGGCCTGGAAAGTTTCTACTGAAATGTCATTTGATAGCCTGATGGAATTTCCTTTATATGTAACTATTTCCTCTTGCTGATTTTAAGATTCTGTTTATTGTTACATTTTTTCATTTTAATTATTATGTGTCTTGGTGTAGACCTCCTTGGGTTTACTTTGTTAGGTCTTCTCTTTGCTGCCCAGACATAGATGCTTCCCCAGATTAGAGAGTTTTCAGCTATTGTATGTTCAAATAAGTTTTCTGTCCCTTTCTCACTCTTCCTTCTGGGAGTCTTGATAATACAAATGTTATAATGCTTGATGATGTGGCAGAGTTTCCTCAACCTGTTGTCACTTTTTATTCTTTTTTTCTTTTTGTTTTTCAGTTTACTTGTTTTTCATTATCCTGTCTTTCAGATCATTGATCCATTCTTCTGCTTCCTCTAATCTGCTGTTGATTCCCTCTAGTGTATATTTCATTTTAGTTATTGGATTCTTCAGCTCTGATTCTTTCTTTAATGTTTATTTATTTTTGAGAGGGAGACAGAGCATGTGTGTGGGAGAGTAAGAGAGAGAGGGAGACACAGAATCTGAAGAAGGCACCAGGGTCTGAGCTGTTAGCACAGAGCCCAGTGTGAGGCTTGAACCCACAAGCCTTGAGATCATGACCGAGCTGAAGTTGGATGCTCAACCAACTGAGCCACCCAGGCACCCCATTAATTGATTTTTTTTATGTATTTATGTGTTTGTTGAAGTTTTCACTGAGTTTATTCACTCTTTTCTCAGTTCTGATGAGCATCCTTATTATTACCTCAAACTCTTAATCAGACATAATGCTTGTGTCCGTTTCCTTTAGTTCTTCTTCTGAATTTTTTTCTTGTATTTGGAACATATTATTTTTCTTACTTTGTCTAACTCTGTGTTTGTCTCCATGTATTTGGTCCTGAGAATCCTGAGAAGCTCAGCTGCTTCTCCTGGTCTTGAAAGTACTGGCCTTATATGTAGTGGTCCTGTGGCACTTTGTAGCACAATCCCCCTGGTCACCAGAACCAGATGTTCCATGTATATTCCCTTTGTGGTCTGTGTCTACTCTTTTGTTTTGGCTAAGCTGCAGTTGTTGTAGGCATGCTGTTGGGTGGGTCTGGTCTTCAGCCCAGCTGGCTACAATAATCTGGTTTGCCTCTTGTGGGTGTACCTTTCAGGGTTTTCTCCCTAGGCTATTGAGAGTCCTGGCTGGAGGTGCTGTGGTCTTGCTGGTGGCTGGCATCTGCAATTAGCCACTGCCACAGCTGCAGGTACTCCAAAGGGTATTTCTTCTTACCCTTGGGATCCTACACAGGGATAGCCTGCATGGCCATCAATAGGCCTGGCTACTGGAACCATGGGCACACTGCTATGTGGAGTTATATCTTCCTCCTCCTAGAGCAGGATCACTTTGAAGTAGTACCAGTGTCTGGCCAGGGCTGTCTGTTGGATGCAATGGTGTAGAGCTCCTTTGGAGGAGTACCTGCTTAGGTGGGTAGGTTGAGTGGGATGGGTCACAAGAGAGCACTGGGATGGAGCATTTGGTGCTGGCAAGGTAGATAAAGAGTTTTAGAACTAACTCCTGTAAGGTTCAAGCTATCTAGCCTGAGGAAGGGCAAGAAAAATGAGGCACACTTTTTCCCCTGGAGAAATCTGCAGATCCCTGCCCCTCTGGCACATATCCTAATATTAGTCAATAAATTTCTTTCACATACACCTCAGATACTTTTCTTTAAAAAAATAATAATGTTGGTTCCGGAAGATGGCGGCGTAGGAGGACGCGGGGCTCACAGCGCGTCCTGCCGATCACTTAGATTCCACCTACACCTGCCTAAAGAACCCAGAAAACCGCCAGAGGATTAGCAGAAGGGAGTCTCCGGAGTCAAGCGCAGACTAGAGGCCCACGGAAGAGGGTAGGAAGGGCGGCGAGGCGGTGTGCGCTCCACGGACTGGCGGGAGGGAGCCGGGGTGGAGGGGCGGCTCGCCGGCCAAGCAGAGCCCCCGAGTCTGGCTGGCAAAAGCGGAGGGGCCGGACAGACTGTGTTCCCACAGCAAGCGCGACTTAGCGTCTGGGAGGTCATAAGTTAACAGCTCTGCTCGGGAAAGCGGGAAGGCTGGAGGACAAAGGGAGGGAGAGCTGCTGAGCCCCCGGACGGCAGAGCTCAGCTTGGCGGGGAACAAAGGCGCCAGCGCCATCTCCCCCGCCCATCCCCCAGCCAAAATCCCAAAGGGAACCAGTTCCTGCCAGGGAACTTGCTCGCTCCACGCAAACACCCAACTCTGTGCTTCTGCGGAGCCAAACCTCCGGCAGCGGATCTGACTCCCTCCCGCTGCCACAGGGCTCCTCCTGAAGCGGATCACCTAAGGAGAAGCAAGCTAAGCCTGCCCCTCCAGCCCCCGTGCACCTTGCCTACCCACCCCAGCTAATACGCCAGATCCCCAGCAACACAAGCCTGGCAGTGTGCAAGTAGCCCAGACGGGACACGCCACCCCACAGTGAATCCCGCCCCTAGGAGAGGGGAAGAGAAGGCACACACCAGTCTGACTGTGGCCCCAGCAGTGGGCTGGGGGCAGACATCGGGTGGGACTGCAGCCCCGCCCACTAACTCCAGTTATACACCACAGCACAGGGGAAGTGCCCTGCAGGTCCTCACCACGCCAGGGACTCTCCAAAATGACCAAACGGAAGAATTCCCCTCAGAAGAATCTCCAGGAAATAACAACAGCTAATGAACTGATCAAAAAGGATTTAAATAATATAACAGAAAGTGAATTTAGAATAATAGTCATAAAATTAATCGCTGGGCTTGAAAACAGTATACAGGACAGCAGAGAATCTCTTGCCACAAAGATCGAGGGACTAAGGAACAGTCACGAGGAGTTGAAAAACACTTTAAACGAATTGCAAAACAAAATGGAATCCACGATGGCTCGGCTTGAAGAGGCAGAGGAGAGAATAGGTGAACTAGAAGATAAAGTTATGGAGAAAGAGGAAGCTGAAAGAAAGAGAGATAAAAAAATCCAGGAGTATGAGGGGAAAATTAGAGAACTAAGTGATACACTAAAAAAAAATAATATACGCATAATTGGTATCCCAGAGGAGGAAGAGAGAGGGAAGGGTGCTGAAGGGGTACTTGAACAAATTATAGCTGAGAACTTCCGTGAACTGGGGAAGGAAAAAGGCATTGAAATCCAAGAGGCACAGAGAACTCCCTTCAGACGTAACTTGAATCGATCTTCTGCACGACATATCATAGTGAAACTAGCAAAATACAAGGATAAAGAGAAAATTCTGAAAGCAGCAAGGGATAAACGTGCCCTCACATATAAAGGGAGACCTATAAGACTCGTGACTGATCTCTCCTTTGAAATTTGGCAGGCCAGAAAGGCTTGGCACGATATCTACAGTGTGCTAAACAGAAAAAATATGCAGCCGAGAATCCTTTATCCAGCAAGTCTGTCATTTAGAATAGAAGGAGAGATAAAGGTCTTCCCAAACAAACAAAAACTGAAGGAATTTGTCACCACGAAACCAGCCCTACAAGAGATCCTAAGGGGGATCCTGTGAGACAAAGTACCAGAGACATCACTACAAGCATAAAACATACAGACATCACAATGACTCTAAACCCATATCTTTCTATAATAACACTGAATGTAAATGGATTAAATGCGCCAACCAAAAGACATAGGGTATCAGAATGGATAAAAAAACAAGACCCATCTATTTGCTGTCTACAAGAGACTCATTTTAGATCTGAGGACACCTTTAGATTGAGAGTGAGGGGATGGAGAACTATTTATCATGCTCCTGGAAGCCAAAAGAAAGCTGGAGTAGCCATACTTATATCAGACAAACTAGACTTTCAATTAAACGCTGTAACAAGAGATGAAGAAGGGCATTATATAATAATCACAGGGTCTATCCACCAGGAAGAGCTAACTATTATAAATGTCTATGCGCCAAATACCCGAGCCCCCAGATATATAAAACAATTACTCATAAACATAAGCAACCTTATTGATAAGAATGTGGTCATTGCAGGGGACTTTAACACCCCACTTACAGAAATGGATAGATCATCTAGACACACAGTCAATAAAGAAACAAGGGCCCTGAATGATACATTGGATCAGATGGACTTGGCAGATATATTTAGAACTCTGCATCCCAAAGCAACAGAATATACTTTCTTCTCGAGTGCACATGGAACATTCTCCAAGATAGATCATATACTGGGTCACAAAACAGCCCTTCATAAGTTTACAAGAATTGAAATTATACCATGCATACTTTCAGACCCCAATGCTATGAAGCTTGAAATCAACCACAGGAAAAAGTCTGGAAAACCTCCAAAAGCATGGAGGTTAAAGAACACCCTACTAACGAATGAGTGGGTCAACCAGGCAATTAGAGAAGAAATTAAAACATATATGGAAACAAACGAAAATGAAAATACAACAATCCAAACGCTTTGGGATGCAGCGAAGGCAGTCCTGAGAGGAAAATACATTGCAATCCAGGCCTATCTCAAGAAACAAGAAAAATCCCAAATACAAAATCTAACAGCACACCTAAAGGAAATAGAAGCAGAACAGCAAAGGCAGCCTAAACCCAGCAGAAGAAGAGAAATCATAAAGATCAGAGCAGAAATAAACAATATAGAATCTAAAAAAACTGTAGAGCAGATCAACGAAACCAAGAGTTGGTTTTTTGAAAAAATAAACAAAATTGACAAACCTCTAGCCAGGCTTCTCAAAAAGAAAAGGGAGATGACCCAAATAGATAAAATCATGAATGAAAATGGAATTATGACAACCAATCCCTCAGAGATACAAACAATTATCAGGGAATACTATGAAAAATTATATGCCAGCAAATTGGACAACCTGGAAGAAATGGACAAATTTCTAAACACCCACACTCTTCCAAAACTCAATCAGGAGGAAATAGAAAGCTTGAACAGACCCATAACCAGCGAAGAAATTGAATCGGTTATCAAAAATCTCCCAACAAATAAGAGTCCAGGACCAGATGGCTTCCCAGGGGAGTTCTACCAGACATTTAAAGCAGAGATAATACCTATCCTTCTCAAGCTATTCCAAGAAATAGAAAGGGAAGGAAAACTTCCAGACTCATTCTATGAAGCCAGTATTACTTTGATTCCTAAACCAGACAGAGACCCAGTAAAAAAAGAGAACTACAGGCCAATATCCCTGATGAATATGGATGCAAAAATTCTTAATAAGATACTAGCAAATCGAATTCAACAGCATATAAAAAGAATTATTCACCATGATCAAGTGGGATTCACTCCTGGGATGCAGGGCTGGTTCAACATTCGCAAATCGATCAATGTGATACATCACATTAAAAAAAAAAAAGAGAAGAACCATATGATCCTGTCAATCGATGCAGAAAAGGCCTTTGACAAAATCCAGCACCCTTTCTTAATAAAAACCCTTGAGAAAGTCGGGATAGAAGGAACATACTTAAAGATCATAAAGGCCATTTATGAAAAGCCCACAGCTAACATCATCCTCAACGGGGAAAAACTGAGAGCTTTTTCCCTGAGATCAGGAACACGACAGGGATGCCCACTGTCACCGCTGTTGTTTAATATAGTGCTGGAAGTTCTAGCATCAGCAATCAGACAACAAAAGGAAATCAAAGGCATCAAAATTGGCAAAGATGAAGTCAAGCTTTCGCTTTTTGCAGATGACATGATATTATACATGGAAAATCCGATAGACTCCACCAAAAGTCTGCTAGAACTGATACATGAATTCAGCAAAGTTGCAGGATACAAAATCAATGTGCAGAAATCAGTTGCATTCTTATACACTAACAATGAAGCAACAGAAAGACAAATGAAGAAACAGATCCCATTCACAATTGCACCAAGAAGCATAAAATACCTAGGAATAAATCTAACCAAAGATGTAAAAGATCTGTATGCTGAAAACTATAGAAAGCTTATGCAGGTAATTGAAGAAGATATAAAGAAATGGAAAGACATTCCCTGCTCGTGGATTGGAAGAATAAATATTGTCAAAATGTCAATACTACCCAAAGCTATCTACACATTCAATGCAATCCCAATCAAAATTGCACCAGCATTCTTCTCGAAACTAGAACAAGCAATCCTAAAATTCATATGGAACCACAAAAGGCCCCGAATAGCCAAAGTCATTTTGAAGAAGAAGACCAAAGCAGGAGGCATCACAATCCCAGACTTTAGCCTCTACTACAAAGCTGTCATCATCAAGACAGCATGGTATTGGCACAGAAACAGACACATAGACCAATGGAATAGAATAGAAACCCCAGAACTAGACCCACAAACGTATGGCCAACTCATCTTTGACAAAGCAGGAAAGAACATCCAATGGAAAAAAGACAGTCTCTTTAACAAATGGTGCTGGGAGAACTGGACAGCAACATGCAGAAGGTTGAAACTAGACCACTTTCTCACACCATTCACAAAAATAAACTCAAAATGGATAAAGGACCTGAATGTGAGACAGGAAACCATCAAAACCTTAGAGGAGAAAGCAGGAAAAGACCTCTCTGACCTCAGCCGTAGCAATCTCTTACTCGGCACATCCCCAAAGGCAAGGGAATTAAAAGCAAAAGTGAATTACTGGGACCTCATGAAGATAAAAAGCTTCTGCACAGCAAAGGAAACAACCAACAAAACTAAAAGGCAACCAACGGAATGGGAAAAGATATTTGCAAATGACACATCGGACAAAGGGCTAGTATCCAAAATCTATAAAGAGCTCATCAAACTCCACACCCGAAAAACAAATAACCCAGTGAAGAAATGGGCAGAAAACATGAATAGACACTTCTCTAAAGAAGACATCCGGATGGCCAACAGGCACATGAAAAGATGTTCAACGTCGCTCCTTATCAGGGAAATACAAATCAAAACCACACTCAGATACCACCTCACGCCAGTCAGAGTGGCCAAAATGAAGAAATCAGGAGACTATAGATGCTGGAGAGGATGTGGAGAAACAGGAACCCTCTTGCACTGTTGGTGGGAATGCAAATTGGTGCAGCCGCTCTGGAAAGCAGTGTGGAGGTTCCTCAGAAAATTAAAAATAGACCTACCCTATGACCCAGTAATAGCACTGCTAGGAATTTATCCAAGGGATACAGGAGTACTGATGCATAGGGGCACCTGTACCCCAATGTTTATAGCGGCACTCTCAACAATAGCCAAATTATGGAAAGAGCCTAAATGTCCATCAACTGATGAATGGATAAAGAAATTGTGGTTTATATACACAATGGAATACTACGTGGCAATGAGAAAAAATGAAATATGGCCTTTTGTAGCAACATGGATGGAACTGGAGAGTGTGATGCTAAGTGAAATAAGCCATACAGAGAAAGACAGATACCATATGGTTTCACTCTTATGTGGATCCTGAGAAACATAACAGAAACCCATGGGGGAGGGGAAGGAAAAAAAAAAAAAAAAGAGGTTAGAGTGGGAGAGAGCCAAAGCATTAGAGACTGTTAAAAACTGAGAACAAATTGAGGGTTGATGGGGGGTGGGAGGGAGGGCAGGGTGGGTGATGGGTATTGAGGAGGGCACCTTTTGGGATGAGCACTGGGTGTTGTATGGAAACCAATTTGACAGTAAATTTCATATATTAAAAAATAAAAAAAAAAATAAAAAATAAATGGAAAAGAAAAACTAAAAAAAAAAAAAATAAAAAAAATAAAAAAAAATAAAAAAATAATAATGTTATTTTGAAGGAGAGAGAGTGGGAGCAGGGAAGGAGCAGAGAGAGAGAGGGAGACAGAGAATCTGAAGCAGGCTCTGCATTGTCAGCACAAAGCTCAATGTGGGGCTTGAACCCATGAACTGTGAGATCATGACCTGAGTTGAAGTCAGATGTTCAACCAGCTGAGCCACTCAGGCACCCCCCAGGTACTTTTCAAAGTGCTGCTTTTGTGCTGTCATGGGCCAAGTTATTTAGCTTGTTGGAATTAAGTCTCACTGATTTTAAAGTTTTGGAGCTGTTGAGATTCAAAGCTGGGTGTTATAGGGACTCGTCATCCCTGTGTAGGATCCCAAGGCTGGGGTTCTCAGTGCAGAATCTGATGCTCACACTCCTCTAAACCTGTGATGTCTCAATTGATGGTTAGTCTTTCCAGAAGTTTGGTTTATGAATGCATCTCCACCCCTCCTATCCTCTTTGGTGTGGCATTCTCTCTATGACTAGCAGTGGATGGTATGTTTTTCCAGTCTTCATATCATTTTCAGACTTAGTTGCAGTACATGTGGTTGTCTCAGTGTCCATAAGACAAGGCAAACTTGGGATCCTCCTGCTCTGCCCTATCCCCCCGCTAGTTAAGCTTAATGAGTAAGTTCAATTTAACAATCCGATCATTTGTATACACTCAGCTATATTGTGGGTGAAAGAAAATTAATTTAATTTAGATGCCTCTTTGTTCATAAAGCAAGCCAAGTGTGTGTGTGTGTGTGTGTGTGTGTGTGTGTGTGTGTATGCATGTATTTGTCTGCTATATATATTCACTACCTTGACTTGTGTCTTTGGTCCATTATTTTATACATTCAAGAGTGCTTTTTAGAGTAGGTATTATGTGGAAGGCCAAGTCCAGTGACGTATCTGTAGATGTCCTGAGTATATTTTTCTTAGGGACAAGGATGAAAATAAGGTATTTATTACCTGGACAGAATTTAGAAATCAGAAGATAAAATAACAGTCATGTTGAAAAAAAATATTGTTGGAATGTTTTTTTATTAAAAACAATAAAGTAGTACCTCCATATTGAATTGTGTATTTGTTACGTATCTATCACTTCTTTGTAATCTAGATACTGACAACAATTCTATTTTGCTAAGGACAATATGGTGGTATGTTCCCATATACAGCCAATTTGTACCACAGTAAAGATTTCCTATATTAAAATGAGAAAATATATAAATCATCTAGTGCTCATTCCTCTTGGTAACTCAAAATATGATAAACCCAGTCTGTTCTCTTTAACTTATAATGTTGGATGGTTTTAAATGTATTGCTTCCATCTCCTTGATATATATTAACCATGAAAAATATGCTTAGTTTTGATTTTTAAGTTTGTATTTAAAAAAAAAAACAGTGTAATAGTTGCATTATATGTCACTTTTCTTTCTAGAAAACCTAGTTTCTACAAATGTCATTACAATATTTTCTGGGCTTCTTTTGTTTTTATTTCACAACTAGTAATATCTAAGGATATTGGGATATTGGCATAGGTTTCCAAATATGAAATGTCCCACTTAAGTTACCATGAAGTCTGTGTAAGGATAGTAATCCATGTTTCTTACCTGTGTATTTTAATCCACTCAGTATTTGTGACGCCTGTATAATAACAGATGAGATCCCTATTGAAATATATGCAAAAGGCCATTTTCTAGAAAATGTTCTCTCTTTCTTTATATTAGAAAGTAACTTTTCTTATTAGCTATGGTGAATTAAAGTTATAATTAATCCTCCCTAAAACAATCTTTCTCAATCACTTCAAACTATTTCTTAGTTAAAGGTTATAGATTTCCTCCTTTCTGAATTCTCAGCTTGCTTTGCCTTTTGTATGCTGTATATGGCTGTCGATCTAAGAACTGCTTAATATTATGCCAACTGTTTTAACACAAAAGGGGCATTTTAAAATGTGAATAGCTTTAGTAAAAATTATATTAAACATACTTATTCATTATTAGAATAAATGTGCTTTTTCTCAGCATGAGTAATTTCAGGTACATGAGTAGAATATATTCAATTTTATTGGTTAAATTTTTAGTTTCCAGTTTTAAGTCTTTCCTGCCTCATATCTCTCTGTACCTCATATTAGAAAAGATTGCATACAAATGTGAGGTCCTGCACAAAACTGTGGTTTTATTTGTAGAGGAAGGGAAATTTAATTTCCTTTTTTAAATAGAAAAAAAAAACATTTTTGGTCTATTGGTGATAAATTTATATCCAAAAGAATATTCTAACCCTGATGTTAAATTTTTAATTAATGTCTAAAGAATACAGCATTTTCAGCCTAATTAAAAGAAAAAGATGTACTTATAAAAACTAAGATAATGTTAAAATTAGTAAAAATTATAGCAGATATTCTATCACACAAAAAGATACCTGAAGTTTCATGTATCTGCATAATTGGACCCTGGTATATAATTTATCTCTTTTATCAGTTTCATGAAACTTTCTCCTATAAAACTGTTAATTTTAATATCCCTTAAAAAAACTTATTAGCACCACGTTCTAACCAACTGAGCTAACCGGCCACCTGACTAAAAAAACTTATAAATTATACATACTACTATAAAAAAAAAAAAACAACTAATGATCTACCATCGATAGCTTAACAAAAATGCCATTCAAATAATAAAATTGACCATTTTGCCATGTACTAGCAACATCTCCCTGTGTGTGTGTGTGTGTGTGTGTGTATTTATATACAATATCAATAGTTAAGTGGGTGATAGATATATGTATATATATCATATGTATATATATCACATATATACATATGTGTGCATGTATCACCTACCAAACCACTGACACCTGTTTGGTACAAGGGATTAGATGGTGACCAATGGGGCTTCAAATGGATTTTTTAATGAATCAATGAATTAATTTATCAGCATATAAAATGCAAGGGTGACATATAAAACTTAGCTAAACATTCTTCAACAGATTTCTAATACTTAAAAAGGGAGTGTAAGATAATGAGCATATTAGCCAATATCTAAAGTTATCACAGTCATGAAATTCTATAATCTCTCTAGTCTAATTACTGCAGACATAAAGTGTATAAACTAAACATCAAAGTGTGTACCATGTTTTAATGGGAAAAAAACAAAATCATAAAGTGATTCGTATGTGCAACTGAAAATTCCTCTCACTTAATACAAATGAAAAATTTAAAAGATGTTAGTTGCAATGTTACTAATGTATTTTAGTGTGTTAAATAGCTGAGTGTTTATTATAAAATGAATTCTTGGTCCTGCAAGGGAAATTGCATTTATTAAGTACTTAAAGCAACATCTCTCTTGCAAATTTTCCTTTCTGTTTCTCAGAACTGAAAAGGTTTTTTAAGCAATTGTTTTTTCTTTGCTGGTTTGGAATGGGGTGGTTAAAGATACCATCATTTTTGTATTTTTTTCATATACAAAGCCAGGAGTAATTGACTCTGTTTTGTGGAAGATGATGTATTCACCATCTCTTATTTTGTTATCACCATCGTCTGATAGTTTGTTTTGTAAAAAAAGGCAAAGTGCAGCTGTCTCAAATGTGAATAACAGTATAGAAGGTCATAGAGACTTCATCTTGGGTAAAAAATGCATTTAATAAAGTTGAATAAGATTTCTTTAGCTTTCCATTTGTGTGCTGATGCCCAGGAAGATACCATATTTATAATTCTGGATGGTTATTCAATACTTTCTTTTTCATTGAGAAACTCTGATTCTAACAGTGCAAAAGGTGTATATTGCTTACATTCAAAAGTGCATAAATTCTTTCAGAATATCAAAGTTGATTTAATATGAATTTTTTTCTCTCACTTTCTCTCTATTATCCCTACTGTTCCCCTATGGAGGGACAGATATCCTCAAATTTATTTATTTTCCTATCCATGTTTGCCAGAAAAATAAAATGAAAATGCATTGGGAAAACATAAAAATAACTGAGATAAGAATGGAAACAGTTTATTAACTTTCTGGTTGAATGACCTTGCAAAAGTTAATTAACTGCACCGAACTGTAATCTAGACAATTGAAAATTGATCATTTCTGTTGGTTGCTTCTCAACTATATATTTGTAGATATCTACATATGGATAAAATTGTGTTTGTAAAAATATGTCCTGTAATCTCTATATGACACATAAATATATGTATAGATAACATACTGGAGTGTAGGTAGTCTTGTCACTCATTAATACAGTTTACAATATCAAAACAAACATGACTTCATTGGAAGTAATAGCCTTGAGAACAAGGTCTGTCTCATGACAGTGAATATATTTGGTAAACAACTGATTCTTATAGATGCTTACATTCTGTGAATGTAAAGTTTTCCTGTCTTATAATGCAGTGGCCTCTGTTCTAGTTCTAGACCTCATCATCTCTCAACTAGAATAATGCTCCTGGATGGACTTAAACTTTTCTAAAGACTTTCTGGTGATTTCTTAAATGACAGTGAATGTACAGAATATTAAATCTGAAAATGCCACTTTCTTTATGATAGACCTTTATTGACACGTAATCCTTTTTAAGATTTAGCTCAAACTTGGGATGTCTGGTTGGCTTAGTCGGTTAAGCTTCAGATTTCGGCTCAGATCATGATCTCAGGTCATGATCTCACAGCTCATGAGTTTAAGCCTGTCCTCAGGCTCTGTGCTGACAGCTCAGAGTCTGGAGCCTACTTTTGATTGTGTCTCCATCTCTCTCTGCCCCTCTTCCACTCACACTCAAAAATAAATAATAAAATATTTTTAAAAACCAAGATTTAGCTCAAATTCAACATATTTGGCAAGGTTCTCCAAATAATTTCCTTTTCCTTATTTGTTAACTTTTAAATAAATGGGTTTACTATCTTACATACCAGGCAATGTGATTATTTTATGCCTTTACCACATTATAGAAACATAAAAATCCATCACACTATTTCACATTCCTTTGCCTTTCTTTTCTTATTGAGAGAAAATTTATATAATATACTAGATGTAGATGTATAGATATATAATATACTAAATATAAAATGTTTCAACCATTTTAAAGTATATTACCCAGTGGCTTTTAGTATATTCACAATATTGTGCAGTCATACCATTATCTAATATCAGAACATTTTCATCATCCTGAAATGAAACTCCATACCCTCTAAGTAGTTGCTTCTCATTTACCTCTTCCTTAGCCCATGGCTACTACTAATATGCCCTCTATCACTGTAGATTGGTCCATTCTAGATATTTCCTATAAATGATAGCATACGATATGTAGTTTTTGAGGCTAGCTTCTTTCACTTAACATAATGTTTTCAAGGTTCACCCATGTGGTAGCATGTATCAGCACTTGATTCCTCTTAAGGCTGAATAATATTTTATTGTAGTTGTATACCACATTTTGTTTATCCATTCAACATTTGAGTTGTTTTCATTCTTTCCCCTTCTTAATGCTCTATCTTCTTCAGGGGAACCTTGTCTGACAAGTGTTGGTTAGATATCGCACATATTTATAAAGATACAGATGTAATTTCCCATGAAACTTTTCTTGAACCCTGTCAATTCTTCTGTTTTTTCTAGGCATTATATTATGTTGAAGTTGCGTGATTTTCTCTGAGAGTGTGTTAGAAACTTGGGAAAATATTTATTTATATTGTTTTTGCATAGTGTGTGATGCATAGATTTATGTTCACACTGTGTATAAACAGAATATAACTATAGAAATACAGTTAACTGTATTTAACTGTACATTTTATATGCTATAACATAAAAGTTTAATTATGTATAATTTAACCACATATTTCTAGAATGAAGCAAGAATACTTGAGTAATTAAGGGACTGAATAGGAAGATCTATAAAGAAAAAGTGAGTTAATACAAAGTTGGAATTTCACATGAATTCTGACATGTCAGGAAATCTTTTAAAATGTTTTTTATGATTTCCATAGTGGCTGAAGTAGTTGAAGGGGAAGAGTGACGGGGTGGTATACGTTCATACTATGATCTCAAGCCCAGTAAGTGACAGATTAATCAAATACGCATCATTAAAATGCCATAAGTTATCAAATTTTGTTATATGCAAGAAAGCAATAAAATATAATTTTCTATTTGGGACAGCAGGAATAAATAGAGACCTCATTTTCCAGGAAGGATCTGAGTAAAAATAGGAGAATGAAGTTGAAACAGC
This sequence comes from Panthera pardus, assembly GCF_024362965.1. Lineage (NCBI taxonomy): Eukaryota > Metazoa > Chordata > Mammalia > Carnivora > Felidae > Panthera > Panthera pardus. The sequence continues at coordinate 46,104,839 of NW_026526666.1, read as the reverse complement.
TCATTTCAAGATGCCTTTGCAAATCTAGATAACCAGTCATTTTAAAATGCTGTCAGCAATTAAAAAGGACAGCAAACACTGACTATACATAATTTTAGAAAACATGGAAAAGACTAAGCATGTGGTTTCTTACTACAGCTTCAGTAGCCATTGCACATATACATAGCAGAGGTAATTACAGCAAAGGAAACATGACTTTAATAAAATATATGCAGAAATTGATAGTGTATTTTGTATATACATGTATATACACATACACACATATGTAGAGTGTATTTAATAAAATATACACAGAAATTGATAGTGTATTTTGTGTAGATATATATAGTGTGTTGAATAAAATATATGCAGAAATTAATATTGTATTATATATGTGTGTATATATATGTGTGTGCATATATGTATATATGTGTATATATACATACATATGTATGATATTGTATAATACATATCATGCTATATGAATCATACATATATATGATATTCTATCACACAAAAAGATACCTGAAGTTTCATATGTATATATATACATACATATACATCTATGTATATATATGTGTGTGTGTGTATATGTGTGTGTATCTATATCTATCTATATCTGTATATCTATATCTATATCTATCTATATATCTATATCTATGAGAGAGAGCGAGAGAAAGAAAGAAAAAGACTATTTCAATACATACTTTTGGTCAGTCACCAAACATTTCCAAAATTGGAGGATTGCCTGTAGCATTTCATAAAGAATAAAGAGTTTGCTTTTAAAAGGGTAAAAATGTAACGTTTGTCTTTCTGGCCATAAATTTATGCTGTTTCCACAGAAATAAACTCTTTTCTAAAATTAACTTTTGGTTTACTAACAACAGTCTCTAAACCTCATGTACCATATTGCCAGTAGTCTATACCATATGTAAAACTACTACAAAGTTAATCGCAAGTATTTGAAGATAAATGTACATTTTTTTTATTTCAACTACTATAAATCCTATGTTTCCTGTAACTAATGTGTTCTACTGTGATAATACTCATTCAGGAAATTTATTTTATTATGGGAATTAAATGATACTTAGCCAAAAGGAGGAAATTAAACCAATTTCGGATTTTTAAAAACAGCAAATTCTGTCAACAAATGTTTACTAAATTGAACTTTCTTTTAGTAGAGTATGTAACATTTTCCAAAAGTTACTCTATTCCCAAAACATAAATTACCAAATGTTATAATTGTTCAGTGTTGCCATTGAAACACGTTACTACTGATCATACTGCTCTATTAAAAATAAATGCATCATATAGGGTTATAGCAATTGATATGTAATCATGCAAATTCCCTTTATAAACATCCTGGTAAACTGAAAGACTGGATCAGCAAGCTAAATTCCCATATAAAACAGGGGAAATGTTAAACCTTTGGCATTTTAATCTCCTTAGGACAGAATGGAGACTCATGTTATTGTGATCTTAAATATTAGTCACAAGTTCTTAAGACAATGTAAAGTCCTTTGAGAGCCAAAACCAGACCGGGAGCCAGACACAAACCTCTTCCATTAAACCAAAATTCATTAAGTACTTGCAACCCATCAGCCGGCTGACATGGCCCAGAGTCTGCAAAAGCTCTTGGAGGAGAATAGGAAGCTAATTCTGGTTCTTTGGAGTCTTGCAGAAGGAGTGTTCTTTCTGTTGGAAAATGTTATAGCACTTAGTCACTGATTCATTATCTTAGCCCAAGTGTTATGAACAAATACTTTTAGGTTTTCTTTGCTTAATTATTTCCTTGACTTGTATCTTAAAATTAGAAAAATAGAGACCCCCAAAATGCCAGTTAATCAAGGGGGAAAATTCAATTTAAAGATTTCAGTAATATCTTGGTGAATTAATTAACTTTCTTAGAAGGATCCATCTTGATCTAGATCTAAATCCTGTGATGAGCCCAAATAAACCCGGGAATCTTTTTCTCTTTGAGTTGTTTCTGATCTTACACTGATTTTTTTTTTTCCTATTTCGTCCCAAGCAAAATTTAATACTGTGTGTTACTAACGAATATTTAATGGGTGTATAGTAATGTGTGTTAGGAAATTTACATTATCTATGCCCAATAATTTCCACAACAATTCTGTTATATAAGTTATTTGCACCTTCAGTTCCACAAGGGAAATAGGGTTTAAAGATTCTTTAATATCTTTCCTAAAGGTTAGCTTTAAGTAGGCAATTTGAATGCATCCCAGCTTGTTTGTTTTGGCAGGCCTTATAGGTGCTGGTATAATTACTATATCACACATATTTCAGAAATAAACATACCCAATTTTACAATAGCTATAAGTATTGAGTGCATGCTATGTGGCATATTGTCTATTAAATACCTCTCTATACTTAGAGAACATTTTATAGACTTACGTAGAATAGTCTTCTATTATATATATTCTTATATACTCATATATATTTATATATTATTGATATATATATTATTATATATATTATATATTATATATTATATATATTATTGATTATATATATTGATATATATATATTGATATTATTATCAAAGTACATGGATGGATTTTATATATAAATATATATATGCTTATAAAATTCTTATAATTGTTGTGAAGTATCAGTTATTAAAATCTGTTTAAAGATTATTAACCTTAGGCATGAAGGGGTAAATAATTTAAGTTTCTAGGGGACAGAAAGGAACTATATTAATATGGTATATATCTAACCTGGATTTAGATTCACTTTTATTTTTAGCTATCTTGTTTAATGACTGGTCCATGATAGGCATTCAAATTAGACCTATTACTCCTCACAGAGTCAAGTAAGTTGCTTAAAACAGGACTCTCCAAAGTGGATAAGGTGAATGTTTGCTTCATTCTAAGATCTCCATTGCAAAATATTCTGCAGATAGTGCATTGAGATCGTTTCTAGCTTGTGATGGGGGAAAACACTTCTTTCAAAAACAGGAATATTTTAATTTTATTTCTAAATGGAGAAAGGATAATATCCATTTTACCAGAAAACGTTGGATAGTTACCTGACAAAAATGACAGTGATTCTCACTCCCACAAAATGTTATTCATTTTGAAGAATCAAAGGGAGATAATAGTTGTACTAAAAAAAACCCACAATGTGTTCCCCTATATTGTAATACCCATGTTGTTATTTTAAGTGCAGAAGCACAATTGGAAAGATACCTCATTTCTTTTATTCCTCTTACCTTACATTTGGTAAATTTTTTGTATACTATGCTCTGTAAGCATTCAAATGTTATTAAATATGTCTTTTAAACTGTGTTAATAATGAAACACACACATATTCTCTTCTGATCTGAGATGACTTGGAAGATATTCCTCCCAATAATTTATCCTAAAGCAGTGGAGCCTGGTAATTTGGATGGTTAATGCTCTTTTATTCTTTCTTTGTGCTTCTTCCTCTCTCACAAATACCATAATTTCATACTAGTGTCTGTCAATCTCCAACAGGGTAAAAAAGCCCCTTTTATCACCTGAAAATTTATATAAATGGTTAGCATGCATAAGATTCAGTCACCTTTATCAGAATATGCCCAAATTATAAGATTCTTTAGATAATGGTAATTATTCATTATGTCAAAAAGTTAGTATTGCCAGGTTCAGAAAAGGTTGAACTAGGTTAAATTGGCCTAAAATTAGTCATCTCTTCCCTAGTCCCATTATCTAATATTTAGCGTGGTGATTCCTACTCAATGTCATGTGCCCTCACCTTTAATGGGATACAGTAATTGCATAAGCATCACAATCCTAATTGGGTAATCTTACAGAATTAAGTAACACAGTCTGTTCCACCTTTCCAACCTACTCAATTTCTTCCCCCAGACTTTCCTCATGACAGTTGTCATTTTTCTGGAAATGCATGATTCTCTGGGAGTCAAAAAAGATTGTTGCTTCTAGGTTAATACATAACAAGAGAAGATAGTTAAATTTTTAATTAAAGCTTGGTATAAAAATGATGTAGTAGCTTTGTGGTGACAGTGTGACATTGAATTTTAGAGTGCCTGATGTTTGTTTCACATTGTTCTCCCAGAGCATAGAACAGGACCTGGCTATCCCAGAAACTCTAGAAATATGAAAGCCCAGATTTTATTCCCAATCTCTATATCCTCTAAAACTTTAGGGGGGCAATTTAACCTTGCTTATACTCTAGTTCTAATATTAAAGAGTTGGGCCATATGGGATTCCCAAATGCTATTCATAAGAGAGCTTATTAAAACAACACAAAAGATTATTAACACAAACCTACTGAATTATATTCTGCATGGTAAAGTCCAAGAATATGTATTAAAAAATGAGCTCCCCAAATTTTTATGAGCAGCTATACTTGTGAAACACTATTTATCTGATTTCCTACTCCCCTATCACATTTGCTAAAGATCTAACTCTAATGTATTTAATTTTAAACGTTTGATAGGCTGATTAAAATCATAGCTTGGAGTAGGTGAGTAATTTGGTGTCCCTCCATTCTACTATATAGGTATTGCATACACCGCCACTTTGTGGGTACAATTGATTCTCTACAGAAGACATCTGTGTTCAAGGACTATTCCCATTTTAGGAAAATGTTACATGGAATAATAAAATGAGTATAAACTATTGGACCAGGGATGGATTAGAATTCCAGTTTCAGAGATAAATTTGTAAAGGACCTCAGATAACAGTAATCCCTTTCTCCGCTGTTCCTAAGATACATAGGATCTAGCCCTCTGAATTCAGAATGTGTGATATTTCTTCAGACACAGCAATTAGATACTGATTATTAGGCAAACATTATGACCCTAATGGTCTCAACATATATGTTCTAATGTTAGTAGGATGCCAGATCATAAACAGAACATCCAGTTAAATTTGAATTTAAGGTCAATAACTGTGTTAGCACCAATGAATCCCAAAACTGCATGTATATGGGTATCCTACACAGTATTAGAGATACACTAAAAAATAATCTGTTGATTCCAAATTAAAATTTAACTGGGTGTCTTGCATTTTTATTTGTTATGTCCTGTAACCCTAAATCTGAGGTCTCTTTGTAAAATGGAGCCCAACAAAGTTTCTGGCTAGAGATGAAAATTTCACAGCGATTGAAGAGGTTTAATAATTTCAGTGCTTTTTAAAGTGGCAATATCTTGCCCATAAAAAGAAAAATAATACTATTGTACAGACAACTTATTCAAATGACCAAAACTTTAAACAAATGCTATTTTCCTTGGGTGTTTGTGGGCACACATATGTTTATATACGTATGATCTTAACAACTCACTTTCACTTACTGAAAACATAACTGTTTACATGGCTAAAAAAGTATTAAGTGTTCAGGCTAAAAATATTTTTAAATGACAGCTACATTACATCATAGAGGATATTAAAAACATCTATATTTTGAGATTTTAAAATAATAATTCACAGTTTGCAATATGGGGAACTATATGTAAATTATATTTCGACAACTGCTTGCAACTTCAACTTTTAAAGCTGTTTTTAAAATCTTTTTCCATGAAAAAGAATTGTCTATTGATAGCATAATTGCCTTGTGACTGGATATGAGGAAACTTCGAATGAAACAGATGGTTGTCTGCAAAGTAATGCCTACAAAGTACAATTGAAAATCAGTATTCAAAAATAAAAACTTGGAACTTTTTCTTGATATAATTGTCAAAAGAAATCTGGCTCACCAATTGGAGAAATAAAATTCCCAGTGTTTATTTTTCATAAATATTAAATAAACACAACTATATTTGTTGATACATACTAACATTTTCATGTAAACCGTTACAAATTACAGGGTCTTAAATGACATATGTGCTATGTCAAATGCATATCTTAACTCTACCTTTCAATGGTAATCCTCCAAGATCTTCATTGGCGTATAAAAACCATAAAATAATCTTTCCATGCTACGTGATTAATATTTTATAAGTAGTCATGATAAAAACTGCTGGAATCGTCTGCTATATTATCCATATATTTTATGTGTAGCTTGTGATGATGTGAGAAAAAATACTTAGAATGGGCATTACTAAAGAGTTTTACTTGGATCGCAGGAGAAAATAGTTTCGACTAATATTTGAGCAAAAATTATTCTCTTGAATGTCTTTTTTTTTTATTTTGACCAAGTATTCAAAGGTTAATGGAAAGTGAAAAAACTGTTTCTTGTCCAATCTGTGGCGCTGCTATTCAATATGATAGCCTGTGGAATTCTGCTAAACTGGGCCAAATTGACCTTTCTCTATCGGATCATATCTGCTAGGTGTAGATTCATGTATTTGTTCATACTTGGATTTTACTACCATGTAGACAATTCACATTCTCCAGAGAATTCAGAAACGGAGGAACAGCATACTTCTCTACAAAGTTGAGAATTTCTCTAGTCAAATTAAATGTCAGTGCAAAATCACCCAAAACAGAAGAGGGTTTGAATGGATATTTTTAATAAGGACTTTTACAAAAGGGTTTAATTCATTTAAAGTTAATTTCATTATCATAATTTTGGCAACAGATAAGCATCCTCACTCAATTGAAATTTTAAAATAGCGTTTATAACTGTTTAATGAAAGTCAATTCAATTTGTTTATTGGCAAGTTGTTTCTTGTCAAGATGCTCAAGAAAACTAACTTGTGGAGTAACTCCAGGTTACTAAGAACTTTGAAATCATTACTTTAAAAAAGTATAGTTACCTTTGCAAATTCTTACTAATTTTTCAGGGTTCTGCCACCATACCTAATATTACCTGAGTGATACCTGAGTTGATTTTTCCCTAGTTACCTTATTTTCCTTCACCCATTCCCACAGCCTTTTCAGCGTGGCTATAACATAATGGTGGCAAAACCCAGTTTTTATAGCTGAGTTTTGTTTGCAGTTCATCAGTGCATAATTAGTTTTATTTTTATCAGTTCTTAAAGCTGTATTTCAGGTAAAGAAGAAAACCTAGTACTATTTTACCTGAATGATCAAAGGTAAAATCATGAAAATTCAGAACAGATATCGTTGTTTATTTTTATTTAAGTGTTTATTTTGAGGAAATGTGCACATACAAGTGGGAGAGGGACACAGGGAGAGAGAGAGAAAGAGAGAATTCCAAAAAGAGTATACACTGTCAGTGTAAAGCCCAATGTATGGCTCGATCGCATGAACTGTAAGATCATGAGCTGAGTCAAAATCAAAAGTCAGTTGCTTTGGGGAGCCTAGGTGGCTCAGTCGGTTGAGCGCCAGGCTTCAGCTCGGGTCATGATCTCATAGTATGTGCTTTCCAGCCCCGCATCTGGCTTTGTGCTGAAGGCTCAGAGCATGGAGCCTGCTTCGAATTCTGTGTCTCCCTTTCTCTCTGCTTCTCCCCCACCCATGTTCTGTCTCTCTTTCTCCTTCAAAAATAAATTTAAAAAAAACATAAAAAAGAAGTCAATGGCTTAACCAACTGAGGCCCCCGAGGCACCCCTGGAAGACATATTTTTAAATGAATACAAAGATGAATGTAAAAAACTTAAATTAACTTATCAAAACTTGTAGGATGCACTGAAAGTGCTGGTTAGAAATTTATACCACTGAATGCATATATTAAAAAAAAATGAGAAAGATCTAAAATCAATAGTCTAACTTTTTACCATAGAAAATTAGAAAAAGAAGAACAGATTAAATCCAAAGTAGAAAAAAATAGATAAGATGTAGAATAGAAATCAATGAATTAAAAACAAGAAATCAGTAAGGAAATTAACGGAACCAAATGCAAATTCTTTCAAAAGATCAATAAAATTCATAAGCCTGTACCAGGCTAAATAAGGGAAAAAAGAGAAAAGAATACTAATATGAGAAATGAAAGGTGGGACATCACTACAGATCATATGGGAATTAAAAAGGTAAAAATATGGGGCTCCTGGGTGGTTCAGTTTTTTGGGCGTCCGACTTCGGCTCAGGTCATGTTCTCTCAGTTGGTGGTTTGAGCCCCGTGTCAGGCTCTGTGCTGACAGCTCAGAGCCTGGAGCCTGCTTCAGATTCTCTCTCCCTCTCTCTGGCCCTCCCCTGCTCATGCTATGTCTCTCTCATTCAACAATAAATAAACATTTAAAAAAAAGAGGAAAAAGTAATAAATTATGAATAGCTGTATATTCAAAATTGGTAACCTAGATAAAACAGACCAGTTCCTTAAAACATAAAATTTGTCATCATTCACACAAGAAGTAGACAATCTGAATAGACCTATATCTTTAAAGAAATTGAATCAATTATAACTTTCAAAACAGATAATAGCAGGCCCTGGTGGATTCACTGGTAAATTCTACCAAATATTTAAGGAAGAAATTATCCCAGTTCTCTATAATTTCCTTCAGAGGATAGAAGGAAAGGGAACACTTCCTAACTCATTTATGAGGTGAGCTTTACCCTAAAAACAAAATGAGACAAAGACAATGCAAGGAAAACAAACAAACAAAAAATTACAGGCAAACATCTCATAAACATATATGTAAAAATTCTCAACAAATTATTACTCTATTGAATCCAACGATGTATAAAAAGAATTATACACTGTAACCAATGGGATTTATCCCAGGTATACAAGCCTGGTTCAGCATTTGAAAATCAAATTATATAACCTATTACATCAATGACATAAAGAAGAAAAATTACATAATCATATCAATAAGTAGATATAAAACAAAGTCTTTGACAAAATGAAAACCCCCAACTATGACAAAAACTGTAAGTAAACTAGAAGTAGTGGGAACTTCCTCAACTACATAAAGAATAGCTACAAAAACATCATGCTTAATGATGAGGAAGTTGAAGATTTTCCACTAAGATTAGGAGCCAAGAAAGATACCCTCCCACAGCAATCCTTTTCACCATTGTCTTAGAAATTTTAGCTATCAAAATAAGAAAAAGAAACAAAAGAATTGTAGACTGAAAAGGAAGCAGTAAAACTCTCCATTCACGTAATCATATAGGTAGAAAATCTGAAAACAACTAACAAAAAACTCTTAGAACTAATAACGGACTAGAGCGAGTTTGCAGGATTCAAAGTAAAGATATTAAAGTCAATCACTTTTCTATATATATATCAGCAGTGAACAAGGGGAATTTGAAGTTAAAAGTAAAAAAATACCATACCATTTGCATTAGTATGCAAATATAGAGTATGCAAAATAAAGTATGCAGATATAAATCTAACAAAATATGTGCAAGAACTAGATGAGGAAAACTATAAAACTCTGATGAACAAAATCAAAGAACTAAATAATTGAGAGATACTCATGTTCATGCATAAGACAACTCAATATTGTCAACAGATCAGTACTTCCCAATGTGATCTATAGACTAATGCAATTATAATCAAAATGCAAGAAAGTTATTTTATGAACATCAACAAACAACTTCTATTGTATGGAGAGGCACAGACTCATTATAGCCAATACATACTGAAAATTTAGAACAAGGTTGGAGAACTGACACTACCCTATGTAATCTTACTATAGAATTACAATAACCAAGACAGTGTGATATAGGTGACGGAATAGACAAATTAGAACAGAATAGGAAGTCTAGGAATAGACCCACACAAATATAGTCAACTGATCTTTGGCAAAGGAGCAAAGGCAATCATTTTTAGCAAATGGCATTAGAACAACTGAACATCCACATGCAAAAATGAATCTAGACCTACACATTTCACAAAAAATTAGTTCAGAATGTATCACAGACCTAGATGTAAAACACAAAACTATAAAACTCCTAGAAGACAACATTTAAGAAAACTTAGATGACCTTAGGGATGGAATAACTTTTTAGATACAACTCCAAAGGCACAATTAATGAAATAAAGAATCAATAAGCTAGACTTCATTAAAATTAAACACTTCTGCTCTGGGAGTGGCAATATCAGAAGAATGAGAAGACAAGCCTTAGACTGGGGGAAAAGATTTGCAAAAGACACATCTGAGAAAGAACTCTTACTTAAAATATAGAAAGAAAAAACAAAAAAAAAAAAACCAAAATACACAAAGAATTTTATTTATTTATTTATTTATTTATTTTTAATTTTTTAATATATGAAATTTACTGTCAAATTGGTTTCCATACAACACCCAGTGCTCATCCCAAAAGGTGCCCTCCTCAATACCCATCACCCACCCTGCCCTCCCTCCCACCCCCCCTCAACCCTCAGTTTGTTCTCAGTTTTTAACAGTCTCTTATGCTTTGGTTCTCTCCCACTCTAACCTCTTTTTTTTTTCCTTCCCCTCCCCCATGGGTTTCTGTTACGTTTCTCAGGATCCACATAAGAGTGAAACCATATGGTATCTGTCTTTCTCTGTATGGCTTATTTCACTTAGCATCACACTCTCCAGTTCCATCCACGTTGCTACAAAAGGCCATATTTCATTTTTTCTCATTGCCACGTAGTATTCCATTAGAATTTTAAAACTCAACAATAAGAATATGAACGATCCAATTAAAATAATGGCTAAAGACTTTAAACTTAAAAAGATATCTACCAAGGAGGATATACAGATGGCAAATAAACATGTTAAAAGGTTCTCCTTATTATGTGTCATCAGAAAAATGGAAATTAAATGAACATGAGATGCCAGTATGTACCTATTAGAGGAGCCCAAACCCAAAACACTGACCACACCAAATACTGGTGTGGATATAGAACAATGAAAACAATCATTCATTGTTGGTGGGAATGGAAAATGGTACAGACACTTGGGAAGACAGTTGATGGTTTCTTATAAAACTAAATATACTCTGAGCATAAGATCCAGCAACCATACTCCTTGGAATTGACTCAAAGGTGTTGAAAATTTAAATCCACCCAGAAACCTGCATGCAATTATTATTATACTCATAATTCCCAAAACTTGTAGTCAACCAACATGCACTTAAATAGGTGAATGAATAAATAAACCATGGCACATGTAGACATTGTAGTATTATCCAGCACCTAAAATAAATGAACTATCAAGCCATGGAAAGACATAAAGGAACCTTAAATGCATATTCTCAGTTAAAGAACCCAATCTGACAAAGCTAACTACTGTAGGATTCCAAATAGATGACATTCTGGAAAAGACAAAACTATGGCATTAAAACATCAGTGGCTTTAGGAATTGGGGAGGGGAGAAGGGTGAATAACAGAACACAGAGGGTTTTTAGGACAGTGTATAAATCTAACTTTATGCATACAGTGTACGATATTTTAATGATAGGTATGTGTTTAATGATAGGTATACATTTGTTGAAAGCCATAAAATCCAAAGGACCAGGTTTGAATCTTAATGTAAACTATGCACTTTGGCTGATTATGATGTTTCAATATAAGTCATCGATTGTAACAAATGTACCCCTCTGGTGGGTGATATTGATAATGAGGAAAGTTATACACATGTAAGGACAAGGTGTATATGGAACATGTCTGTACATTTCTCTCAAATTTGCTTTGAATATAAACTCTAAAATAAAGTCTTTATTAAAAATAAAATTAGCTGGAGTGGCTAACATGAACCAACATTATTCTCTGAACCCTTAGCAGATGATTGCATTTCTTACTATTTAACTCTTAGTCTCAGGCATGCTTAATGATAGGTCATGATAATAAATGTTTCTTCTGTTAAATATGAGTTTATCCTTAATTATATTTTCTAAGCATAAATATAGGATTCTTTAGGATTGCTCTAGTCATTGGTAATTTTCATGAACTGAAACATAACATTGAAATGATTCATCCTTAATCAGTACCAGGAAATCAATACACATAGGATATGTAGGAATATACTTTTTTAGATATGAGTTAGAATTTATGTTTATGATTTTGTATTTAACTTACAGTGGTAAGTATCCCCTCTATAGAGTACATTATTTGGGGTGCCTTTACTTAGTCTTACATTAAATCGTAACTTAATGGAAATAATAAGCATCACCTAAATCATTTGTATAATTTATATTTGTATAATTATAGATTATTGAATAGGAACTAAGATACTTGTTATTAAGTTTATAAGCATTGTAAAAATATTGATAAAATGTAGGAATACTTTAAAAATGAAAACAAAAGCACCTACATTTTAATCAAACACCCATAGTTTTTTAATACCTGTATTAACATTTTGGCATATATTCTTTACAGACTTTTAGATATGTTTGCGGGTTTCTGTGTGAGTGTCTGTGTCCATATCACAAAATAGGATATATACTATTTATTTTACTTTTCACATGGACTTTCAAAATATCCTCAGAGAGGTGATGGTCAAACCAATAACTAAAAGAGCTATATTGATTCAATATATCCTGTTTGGGGGCGCCTGGGTGGCGCAGTCGGTTAAGCGTCCGACTTCAGCCAGGTCACGATCTCGCGGTCTGTGAGTTCGAGCCCCGCGTCAGGCTCTGGGCTGATGGCTCGGAGCCTGGAGCCTGTTTCCGATTCTGTGTCTCCCTCTCTCTCTGCCCCTCCCCCGTTCATGCTCTGTCTCTCTCTGTCCCAAAAATAAATAAAAAAAACCGTTGAAAAATATATCCTGTTTGGCAATGGTGATTGATATGCAGATCTAGAATTTTAGTAATTTTAAGATTTTAAATGTATCTATTCACATAATGTCTACATTTTTCTTAATTGTTATTTATTTATTTTGAGAGAGTGTGTGTGTGCAAGCAGTGAGGAGAGGCAGAGAAAGAGGGTGAAAGAAAATCCCAAGCAGGCTCTGCATTTGTCAGCATGAAGCTGGACACAGGGCTTGACCTCACAAATCTGAGATCATGTCCTGAGCCAAAATCAAGAGTCAGTCACTTAACTGACTGAGCCCCCAGGCACCCCTAATGTCTACCTTTTTAAAGGTTTGAAAACAGGGGTGCCTGGGTGGCTCAGTTGGTTAAGCATTTGACTTTGGCTCAAGTCATGATCTCGTGGCTGGGTTCATGGGTTTGAGCCCCACGTCGGGCTCTGTGCTGAAAGCTCAGAGCCTGGAGCCTGCTTCAGATTCTGTGCCTTCCTCCCTCTCTGCCTTTCCCACACTTGCACTCTCTCTCTCAAAAATAAATAAACATTAAGAAAATTTTTAGAGGTTCAAAAAACATAATAAACATTTACTAAAATGATTTATTAGTGAATCATTAATATGATAAACATTGAGAACATATTGTCAATCTGGCACTATTCTGAGCATGAGAGTTGCAAGCACCCAAGAAGGGAGATAAGCGATTGCAATTTTTAGGAAACAGATGATGATAATAGTAGAAGTGCTGACTAGTGGTTGGTTGTGGGCGTATATTTTTTCTAAAATGATCACATATTGAAATATGATGTATCTACAAAAAATACACTGCTATTTAGCTCACAGTTCAATGAGGGTTTTTTTTTTAATGCGTGCACTTGTGCAAACACCCCCTTCAGGATACGTAAAATTTCCATCACCAAGAAAATCCCCTTTCTGTTCATTCACCATGACTACCACTATTCATCTTCCAACAACAGAGAAAAGTGCCATTGTAATTTCTATCATCACCATTAATTAGTATTTTTATACCTATAAGTATGATACAAATAAAATAATATGGCAGGCATTCTTTTGTATCTGACTTCAGTAGCACTGCATTGTCTTTGAGAGCCATCCATATCACTGTGTATAAAAATAGATTGTCCCTTTAACTGCAGAATAGTATCCCATTGCATGAAATGTAGCTTATTTTGTTCTTCTCACGATGAACAGTTTAGGGATGTTATGAATAAAACATCTATGAATACTGGTGTACAGGTCTTTTATGAACATATGTTTTTCATATCTCTTGAAGTACCATTGCTGGGTCAGAGTAGATATATGTTTTACTATATAAAAAAGTATCAAACATTTTTTCACATTCCTTGTAAAATGTTTACAGTGTACAAGGTCTCCAGTTACTACATATCCTTGCTAAAACTTGGTCTTGCCAGTCCTTTATTTTTGTTTTATTTTTTTAACATTTTCCATTCTATAGGTTATTCGGTGGTATCTCCTTTTGGGTTTTATTTTCATTTCCAGGATGTGTAATGATGTTCAGCACATTTTCACTTGCTTTAAGAGAGTTATAAATATTCTGTTGGAATACTTCAGTCTTTTGTGTTTCCTTCCTAGATTAATTTTCCCTTTGAAGTTGACTTGTAGAAGTTGCTCAGGTATTCTGGATGTGACTCCTCTTCCATTATATGTGTTACAAATATTTCCTCCCAGACAGTGCTTTCCTTTTCAATGATGACTTTTGATTAAGTATAATACATTTTTAATTTTTTAATGTTCACTTTAAGTTTCTTTTTTAATGATATTATTTATAAATAATTTTATCTTTACACAAAAGTTGCAAGGATAATACAGCAAGTTCCTGAATAAGATTTATCCAGTAAGACAATAATTTTAATGAATTAATGATTAATTGACAATTCCTCCTAAGATAGCTGCACCAACCCCGAGATCACACAAAGTATACTCCCTGCCTTATTCTATAATCATTAATGTTTTAATTTTTAAATTAGATCTTTGATTTGTACTGAACTCATTTTTACTTATCATGTAAGATTTATTTTTCCTAAGCACATACCTCATTGTACCAGAGTTACTTTTTTTTTTTTTAATGACATTCCTTTCTGTATTCAATCACTTTGGGATCTCTGAGAAATTTTGATAGGGAATGGACTGCATCAGTTCAACAATTTAATGAGAATTCACATCTTCAAAATCTGGTTTTCCAACCTATAAACACGGTATAGTTCTCTATTTCAACATTTTCTATATGCTGCAGTATTATCCCATCTTCAGTGTTGAGTTCTTACAGGTGGTTGGCTAAATTCCTAAATATGTTACATTTTTGGTAATATTTGAAATGTGTATTGTCATATTTATCTAAATACAATTTGTGTGCAGTAAACTCTACTTCTTTAAAAGCACACAGTACGATGATTTTTGATAATGCCTGTCTATTTTGGATGCTTTAAAAATATACCATAGATTTTGTGGCTTATATATAACAGAAATGTATTTCTCATAATTCAGGAGGTTTAGAAGGCCACGATTACGGTGCTAGCAGATTCAGTGTTCGGTAAAGACTTATTGGTTTATAGACCTCCATTTTCATATTGTATCCTCACATCGAAGAAGGGATAAGGGGATCTCTGAGGACTCTTTTATAAGGACACTAAATATCATTCATGACACCTCTACACTCATGACCTAATGACCTCTCTATGTCCCCACCTCCAAATACCATCACATTCTGGACTTGGTTTCAATATATGAAATTTAGGGAGATGACAAATTCAGTCTACGGCACATGGAACAGTTATGTAGTGTCAAAGAATATTTTGATGACCCAAAAATGTTTTCTGAGCCTCTTCAAGTCAATCCTTTCTCCACTTCTAATACATAAAAGCACACTGCTTATTGTCACTATAGTTTTATATCTTCTACAGATTCATATAAACAGAACAGTAAATTATATAGCCTATTAAGAACCATTTAAGAGTTATCCATGTTGTTATATATAGTAATAGTTCATTATTTTTATTACCTAGCAGTATTCCATTGTGTCATTACCCTATAATTCGCTTGTTCATTGACTAGTTGATGAACATTAGTATTTAAAAATTGTAAATAGACCAGATTTGAACACATGTTTTTGTGAGAACAAATGCTTCCATTTGTTCTAACCTGGGGCAAAATGCAGGTTAGTATTGTTAGATTTTATGGTAAATATATGCTTTATTAAAAAATAATGGGGGGCGCCTGGATGGTTCAGTTGGTTAAGCTTCCAACTTCAGCTCAGGTCATAATTTCACGGTTTGTGGGTCCGAGCCCCGTGTTGGGCTCTGTGCTGACAGCTCAGAGCCTGAAAGCTGCTTCAGATTCTGTGGCTCACTCTCTCTCTGTCCCTCCCTCCCTCACATTGTGTCTACCTCTCTCTCAAAAATAATATACATATACATTAAATTTAAAAAAAATAATGGGACTAACGCTTTCTCAAATCATTGTTTTATTATTGTTGAGGGTGTCATGATTAATGTTAATTCCATCAATCATGTAGCAGCTTTCCACAGGTATCATGCTATGATTTTGCTTATATTTCTCTGGTATATAATGATATAATTTTTAAATATATTGGCCATTCATATATAATTTTTATTTATTTCTTATTGTGCCATTTCTCTTTCATTTTTTAAATGTTGCATTGTGGTGAATATGAGATATAATGTGATAATAATTTTTAAGTATACATTACTGTTGACCATCAGTACAGTATTGTATAGCATATCTCTACAGATTAGTCATCTTGCTTAAGTGAAAATTTATGTCCATTAATAAGTAATTCTTCATTCCCCCCTCCTCATACTATCCCACTCTTTGATTCTATGAACTTGACCTCATTGGATATTTCAACTAAGTGGAATCACACAGTATTTGTTTCTCTGTGACTGGTTTATTTCACTTAGCATGTCTTCCACATTCATCCATGCTGTTACATATTGTAGAATTTCCTTTACTTTGAAAGCTAAATATTCTTACATATATATATATATGATATACGGTGTTAGTATAATAATATATGGTGTTAGTATAATATAATTCCCATAGTATGACACGGATATTGGCCACTTATCATCTACTTTGTGAAAGACAATTTATAGGATTTGTAAAATATATCTTACACCTATTGAAAGTGTGGAAGAATTTGATAGTGAAGTCATTGGACCTGAAGTATGTTAGGTGAAAATATTTTTTCTCTTAAATATATTCACTTATTTTTTTTAATAGCTATAGGGACATTCAGGTTGTTCTTAAGTGAACATGGATTAGTTGCAGCCTCTTAAGGAATCTTTCATAAAAATTGCTTAATTTAGTAAAACAAAGTTTTGATAATATTTCACATTTATTCTTCACTGTTTTTAAAATATTAGTAATTTCTACTCTTTCATTCCTAGTATTAATAATGTGTATCATCTTTTAATCTTGTTGGAGTCTCCACTTGGAGACTTCTTGGAGTCTAGGAATTATATTGAACTTTATAAAAACTAGCTTTTATTTTCATTGGTTTTTCTCTATTATTCAGCTTTGTATTTTTTATTTTTATTTTTTTTTCCTTTTGCTGGCTTTGGCTTTAATTTTGTCTTTTATTAGCATATGAAAGTGGAGTTTATTGATTTGAGACCTTTGTTTACATGTAATATGAACATCTAATGCTTTTTTTTCTAAGCACTGTTTTAGTTGTACTATTCAAATTCTTATGTTTCATCTTCATTTATTTAAAAATATATTCTAATTCGCTATATTGTTTTATAGTATATTTATAGTTGATATACGGTATATTGATAATATATTGATTTATATATAATATAAAAATATATATACTTATATAATATATATTGCATTGTATATCTATTTGTAGTATATTTAGTTGTCCGAGAATATGTTTTTTATGATTTCAGTCTCTTTAAATTTTTTTAAATGTTTATTTTGAGAGAGAGAGAGCACATGCTCACAGGTGCAGGAGGAGCAAAGAGAAATGGACAGAATCCCAAGCAGGCTGCCAGCTGTCAGTTCAGAGCCCAACACAAGGCTTGATTTCATGAACCATGTGATCATGACCTGAGCCAAAATCAAGGGTTGGGTGCTTAATCGGATAAGCCACCCAGGTTCCCCTCAATTTAGTCTCTTTAAATTTGATAACTGTTACATAGCCCAAAGTATAGTCTACCTTGGTAAATGTTACATGTGTACTTGGAAAGTATATGTATTCTACTGTTGTCTGTGGAGTGTTATAAAAATATCAATTAGGCCAAATTTGTTGATAGTGCTGTGTAAGTCTTTAATATTCAATATTCTTTTTTTTTATGTGTTCAATCAGTTACTGAGAGAGGAATGTTGACATCTCCAAATATAACTGTGGATTTGTATATTTCTCATTTTAGTTCTGTTCACCTGCATTTTGGATTTTGATGACTTACTAAGTATATACATACTTAGGACTGTAATGGATTCTTTATGTGATTATCCTCTTATGAAACAATACACTTTTTTTAAACACTGCTCTTTTTCCCTTGTTCTAAAGTCTATGATGCCAACATATACAGAGCCACCAAATCTTTCCTTTGACTACCATCTGTATGAATTATTTTCCCATTTTTTTACTTTCAATTTATCCATGTTTTTGTGAGTTTCCTATAGACAGGTTTTAGGCAGATTTTTACATCTAATCTGAGAGATACTTCCTAGTAATGAAGTGATTTTATTTATGTGATTCAGTTTAAGATTACATCTTATAATTTGTTTTTATTTGACTTGTCTGTTCGGGGGGTTTAAAACAATATTTTTCAAACTTCCTTTGGCTTAATCACCACACATTGTATTTAAAAGAACAGTAGAGGTGCAGATAAATATTACCTATTTCCCTAAGTGGGTATTCTTTTCTGCAGCTTTTCCTTTAGTATGAGAGGTTACAATTTAGCCAGTAATTAGGCTGAATTTGGGTTAAGTTATCGCTATAGTTACTGTCAATATACATCTGTCAATATGGTAGACCACTGATCCATTCTAGTTAGTGTGCAGTCTAGAGTGTCAACATTTGTTTATTTATTTGAGTGTGTGTGTGTGTTATTTTTCCAACCTTAGTGTTCTGCAGGCTCTTTACTCCTACATCATAAGAGAAGGCAATGTAGATCTTGTGTCTTGCCTTTTATCTGCTGGAGATCTTGGGTGCTATCAAGTTTTCTTCCTGTCCCCTAGTGGCTGCAAATAACTGCTTTGTTTCAGAACAGGATCTGGGCCTGAAATGGTTTCCTGTCTTTACCACCAGCAGATATGCTGCCCTAATTGTGGTGCTGGAGATGGGACAGGTTTTATAAGGCTCCTCCAGCTGCCACTGATATTTCCCTGGAGGAAGAGGCAGGAAGGTACCTTGCTCCTTCCCCAGAGCAGATCACTCTCATTTCAAACCCTCCTTCAGTACCTGCCAACCTGATCATTGCCTGTAACAGGAAGCAGCCAAAGGTTTGTTTTGTCTGTGTATTTGTTTTTGCTGCTCCCTGTGAGGAGATTAGCTTATACTTCACAGGAAAGATGGGTTGGGTAGCTAGTCATTTCCATGCCTATCTTCTACTCCTAGCTAATCATTACCTGCACAGCTGTTTGACTGAAGTCACTCTTTCACATCACCACTCTGACCTCCAGTTTTTCTCTTGAACATCCAATAGAGGCCTAAGGAAAAGAGTTAGCAAGTCAGAATGTATCTTGTTGAATCTGATCTGTCATACTCACCAACACTCAGACTTGAAACGTTCATTATAATTTCAGATACTTTCTTTTTACCTATTTTTATGACTGACTCCTTTGCTCATGCTCTCATATAGATAAAACAATTTATGATTTCCATCTCGCATCAAAGGGACTTGTCATCCTTTGGAATTTCATTCATCTGATTCCTTGTCATCTAAACTTTCTGATGGTCTCAATAAAAAATTAGAATCTTTTATATTATGGAGTTTTATTCTTGTTAAAGATGACAACGACACTGTTTTGGGGGATTTCTACATCCTAACTTGAAGTAAAACCAGTATATGTATTTTTAAATTCATTCTCAATTTTTATATTATGTAAAATGCAATTGGTTTTTAATTGAACTTATATCTAGTTGCCTAGCTAAATTTGGCTTACTGCTGCTCTTCTAGAAACTTCAGGTTAATGTCTTAACCAAATCCAGAACAGTTTCAGATGTTATGTTTTCAAATGTTTCTTGCCACTTTGCTTATCTGTCATTGTGATTACAAATGGCATTATCTCACGTGTCACTGATGCTCTGTTAATTTTTCCCAATCTTTTATTTCTCAGTGTTTCAGTTTATATTTTTATAAACAGCCCTATCTTTAGATGAAGCAATCTGCTTATTTTTTTTCAATTTTGATATTTCTCAATTCTACATTTTCCAATTGATTTCTATCTCCATTATGCTTTTCTATATTTTTCCTAAAATATTTATAATAGCTATTTAAAGTCTTCTCTTAATTCCAACATCTGTGTGTGATCTGAGGAGGGTTTGTTTCCAATGGTTTTTCTTCTCTCTAGATTATGGTTCCTGTTAGGCACTTAGTTAGACATGAGCAAGGAGGGATAAAGCAGGTGTTGGCCCCACCCTGGGAGCCACCCTGAAATGGTTAACAGCCATACCTTCAGAGCCACCTCTAAGGGCTAACAGAGCAGGAAAGGCTTTTTTAGCCCCAGAGCTGGCTCAAAAGCCCCAAGGAGAGTATTAAGAGCTGAGTATGTGCAACTTGCCCTTAAGTACTTTTAAGGTCACAACAAAAGCTCATTAGACACTCATAAGTATACAATAGGTAAATAAATACTATTATAGTAAAGCCTTGATTTGTGAGCTGGAAACATGCCTTTGATCCAAAGCACTTGTATCTCAAAGCGATTTTCCCCATAAGAAATAATGGAAACTCAGACGAATCATTCCATAACCCAAAAATGTTCATATAGAAATGATTATAATACTGTAATGGAATACAAAATAATAAAGAAAGTACAAAATATAAAAAAAATAAATAAATTAACCTGTGGCTACCTTTGAAAACCTTTGTGGCTGGTGTGAGGGAGATGAGAGAGGAGGGTTATTTATTGTGTAGATGACTTTCACTATCACTAACTGAATCACTGCTGTCTATTGGCTCAATGGAATCTTTTTTTTTTTTTTTTTTCCATGCAACTTTAACAAGGAACCTATCCAGGGGCCCTGGGTGGCTCAGTAGGTTAAGCGTCTGACTTTTGCTCAGGTCATGATATCACGGTCTGTGAGTTCGAGCCCCGCTTTGGACTCTGTGCTGACAGCTCAGAGCCTGGAGCCTGTTTCAGATTCTCTGTCTCCCTCTCTCTGACCCTCCCCTGTTCATGCTCTGTCTCTCTCTATCTCAAAAATAAATTGACATTTAAAAAAATTTAACAAGGAACCTATGCAAGGACACTTGTATTTGCCTCCTTTTGAGGATTTCATGAAAATGTGACATTGTCATTAAACAAATTTATCGCTCACTTGCTTTGCTACAGCCTTATTCGAGTGGTGATTTTCTACACAATTGTGTACTATTTCCCACATTTTACACATCTGCCTAATCTCATTTGGAGTGAGGGATTCCTCTGCCTCTTTCTCCTCCTCCCCTGAAGACAAGATGCAGACATAGACTTCATATAAAATCTTGCAATTTCGGCCACTTGCATACCTCATTTGTGCTTCTTGATGATTTCCTTCCTCCTTTTAACTTTCATCTCCTTCTTCTTACCACTTTTCTTTTCAATCTTTTTCTGCATGAGAACCATTGTATACACTAACACAGATGATGACTACAGCACAGTATTAATAAAATCTTGTCATATACTGTATTTAATGTAACTGACAATAAGGCAGCAGGGGAAAGGGTCTGTATCTACAGACAGCTTGACCTAGAATGAATCAAAGCATTCCTAAGTTTACTCTTGTATGGAAAAGCCAAGGACTATCCATAGATGCTTTGGAATGACAAAAAACTACCCTAATGCCAGCTGTGAGCACCGTCCAATGTTCTGAAAAATCACTGATTTCTGCCAAATGCCACAGCCTTAGACTGAGCATCTGTGCATGGGAGATGATCACCCACAATCCTGCAGTGAGAGACAGAGGGTGGGGGGGGGGGGGAGGGAGAGAGAGAGAACATTGTCTCCGTTGTTATCATGATCACGTGATGTTTGGTGTCAGGTACTACTCATATTGCAAGACTTGACTCATTTATTAAGTTAAAATATACTAGAAATGATTGCTGTTCTTGTGGAACACTCAGAACAAGTTACTCTCCATCCGAGGTTTTACGGCACAAGATGCATCACGGGTAGACACATGTGCAGAGGCCGAAATGTTACATAACCACCAGCACATAACCACACATCAAATGTGTCATCCAAAGCCAAATTTACATGTACGCAAAGCAGGCTTAAAAGGATGTAGCTAGAGCTTCTGGGCGGGTGCCATTGCCATTCTTGCTCTGGCAGTGGCCACTTTCACTCTTCAAAATATACTATCCTTATCTCCTCAGCAAACTCTATCTCCCCGTTTTAGTCGAGGCTCTCCAATTCTTTGGTGCATCTGGAACAAGAACCGAGAGACCCGGTAACAGTCCCTATAATCTACTACTTTTCTTGCCTACTAGTTTTTTGTTGTTGTTGTTGTTCTATAGTAGATGTTGTGAGTAAAAAAGTAACATGGAATTTTCTCATCTTCCTCTAAAGAATATTGGATTTTTTTTTTTTTTCTAGCAGGCAGTGATTGACAGTTGCTGTCAGATCACCTTGATCTTATGGAGGCTTGGTTTTAGATTTTCTTTTTTTTTTAAGTTTTTTTTTAATGTTTGTTTATTTTTCAGACAGAGAGAAACAGAGCATGAACGGGGGGAGGGTCAGAGAGAGGGAGACACAGAATCTGAAACAGGCTCCAGGCTCTCAGCGGTCAGCACAGAGCCTGACGCGGGGCTCGAACTTGCAACCACAAGATCATGACCTGAGCCGAAGTCGGACGCCTAACGACTGAGCCACCCAGGCGCCCCTAGATTTTCTTATGTCAGGTTATTTTTGTTTTTACCCTTAGCCCTAAAATACAGAACACCAACCAGTAGGCGGTTTATTCCTAAGTTTTATGCCATTTGGAGTTTCACTGGAGGCTCAGGGTATTTGTCATCCCCTCTAATTTAGGTGGACATATACTCTTTGTTTTCACAACTGGTTGGCTTATAGATTCTTTTCTCAGCTCTCCTTAGTCTTAAAGCTGCTACTTCTGCATTCATTGCAGTCTTGCCTGGTGTGTGTGCATTTTAATAGCAAAATATTTAAGGGCAATGTGTTTATAAATTCTTCATCTTTCCCATTTGTCAGGTTTCCCAGTTTACATCCAAGCACTCTGGCAATCCTAAATTAGAAACTTGACTTCTCCATACTGCAACACTGTTGCTGCTTTTTTCATGCATTTTATTCCCCATATGCACTGAGTATTGGGGGTGGGATGATGCTGTTTCAGTGTTCCTTTTCCTATTTGCGAGGGAGGGATTTCTACCCTAAGGTTAAGGGAATGGCCGACCCTATGACACAACCAATACGAACAAATGAGATCAACAACAGTTTATTCACCACATACATTCACAACCTGAGGGAAGCAAATACTGCATGCCACGCAAGGCCACGTGGAGACAGTACTCAAGAATAACGTGACTTATCAGGGACTGCAAGGTGTGAGCATAGTATCAAGAAGTTGGGCATCTTCTGGTGCCGGGGGAGGATATGATTTCCTCATTGGAATAATTTTGCAGGTTGGCAGGGAACTAAAACCCACTACTCAGCAGTAAGCATAACTATCCCTTTAATATCCCTTTAGTTAAAAATATATATATTGTTTATTTTTGAGAGACAGAAACAGAGCATGAGCGGGGGAGGGGCAGAGAGGGAGACAGAATCTGAAGCAGGCTCCAGGCTCTGAGCTGTCAGCACAGAGCCTGACAGGGGACTCAAACTCACAAACTATGAGATCATGACCTGAGTCGAACGTTTAACTGATTGAGCCATGCAGGCACCACTAATATCCCTTTAATAAGAAGGATTATTGTGCTAGGAGACCTTATCTATCTATGGTGGCAGAATTGGGAAGGGAGCATGTGGTTAGACTGTTTGAAGCCCACCTGATTTCAGCAGATACGGTGAGGCAACACATAATATTTCCCCTTTAGTTTAGGACTACACCACGTGGTCTAAGTGAAACGGTCAGCTACACGTGACTCTCTCATAGTGAGATCTATTTTTATTTTTTTATTTTATTATCTTTCTTTTTTTAAAAGAGTGTGAGTGGGGGGAGCGGGGCTGAGAGAGAGAGAAAGAGAGAGAGAAAGAGAGAGAGAGAGAGAGAGAGAGAGAGAGAGAACTCAAGCAGGCTCCATACTGTCAGTGCACAGCCCCACACGGGCTCCACCCCATGATCCTGAGATCATGACCTGAGCAGAAATCCAGAATCAGAAGCTGAACTGACTGAGTCACCCAGGTGCTCCTGTCATAGTGAGATTTATAGCGTGACATGTTTTCAAAAGCTATATACCTTCCAGATTATATCTAGTTTTGATCAGTCTTGTGTGTGTCCAAATGTTTTAATTTTTATATTTGGTCAAGAATCTAATTATTGGGAGGAGGGTTCCGTCTTTCACAACTTTTGAAAAATAACATGTGTTATTGATTTATTATTCCTCAGTATTTTATTATGACATTATTCAAACATACAGGAAAGTTAAAGGAATTATTTTTTTTCTCTTTTTATTTTTTTATTTATTTTTTTCTTTTTATTTTTTTATTATTTTTTTTAATATATGAAATTTACTGTCAAATTGGTTTCCATACAACCCAGTGCTCATCCCAAAAGGTGCCCTCCTCAATACCCATCACCCACCCTCCCCTCCCTCCCACCCCCCATCAACCCTCAGTTTGTTCTCAGTTTTTAACAGTCTCTTATGCTTTGGCTCTCTCCCACTCTAACCTCTTTTTTTTTTTTTCCTTCCCCTCCCCCATGGGTTTCTGTTACGTTTCTCAGGATCCACATAAGAGTGAAACCGTATGGTATCTGTCTTTCTCTGTATGGCTTATTTCACTTAGCATCACACTCTCCAGTTCCATCCACGTTGCTACAAAAGGCCATATTTCATTCTTTCTCATTGCCACGTAGTATTCCATTGTGTATATAAACCACAATTTCTTTCTCCATTCATCAGTTGATGGACATTTAGGCTCTTTCCATAATTTGGCTATTGTTGAGAGTGCTGCTATAAACATTGGGGTACAAGTGCCCCTATGCATCAGTACTCCTGTATCCCTTGGGTAAATTCCTAGCAGTGCTATTGCTGGGTCATAGGGTAGGTCTATTTTTAATTTTCTGAGGAACCTCCACACTGCTTTCCAGAGTGGCTGCACCAATTTGCATCCCCACCAACAGTGCAAGAGGGTTCCCGTTTCTCCACATCCTCTCCAGCATCTATACTCTGCTGATTTGTTCATTTTGGCCACTCTGACTGGAGTGAGGTGGTATCAGACTGTAGTTTTGATTTGTATTTCCCTGATAAGGAGCGACGTTGAACATCTTTTCATGTGCCTGTTGGCCATCCGGATGTCTTCTTTAGAGAAGTGTCTATTCATGTTTTCTGCCCATTTCTTCACTGGGTTATTTGTTTTTCGGATGTGGAGTTTGGTGAGCTCTTTATAGATTTTGGATACTAGTCCTTTGTCCGATATGTCATTTGCAAATATCTTTTCCCATTTCGTTGCTTGCCTTTTAGTTTTGTTGGTTGTTTCCTTTGCTGTGCAGAAGATTTTATCTTCATAAGGTCCCAGTAATTCACTTTTGCTTTTAATTCCCTTGCCTTTTGGGGATGTGCCGAGTAAGAGATTGCTACGGCTGAGGTCAGAGAGGTCTTTTCCTGCTTTCTCCTCTAAGGTTTTGATGGTTTCCTGTCTCACATTCAGGTCCTTTATCCATTTTGAGTTTATTTTTGTGAATGGTGTGAGAAAGTAGTCTAGTTTCATTCTTCTGAATGTTGCTGTCCAGTTCTCCCAGCACCATTTGTTAAAGAGACTGTCTTTTTTCCATTGGATGTTCTTTCCTGCTTTGTCAAAGATGAGTTGGCCATACGTTTGTGGGTCTAGTTCTGGGGTTTCTATTCTATTCCATTGGTCTATGTGTCGGTTTTTGTGCCAATACCATGCTGTCTTGATGATTACAGCTTTGTAGTAGAGGCTAAAGTCTGGGATTGTGATGCCTCCTGCTTTGGTTTTCTTCTTCAAAATTACTTTGGCTATTGGGGGCCTTTTGTGGTTCCATATGAATTTTAGGATGGCTTGTTCTAGTTTCGAGAAGAATGCTGGTGCAATTTTGATTGGGATTGCATTGAATGTGTAGATAGCTTTGGGTAGTATTGACATTTTGACAATATTTATTCTTCCAGTCCATGAGCAGGGAATGTCTTTCCATTTCTTTATATCTTTTTCAATTACCTGCATAAGCTTTCTATAGTTTTCAGCCTACAGATCTTTTACATCTTTGGTTAGATTTATTCCTAGGTATTTTATGCTTCTTGGTGCAACTGTGAATGGGATCAGTTTCTTTATTTGTCTTTCTGTTGCTTCATTGTTAGTGTATAAGAATGCAACTGATTTCTGTACATTGATTTTGTATCCTGCTACTTTGCTGAATTCATGTATCAGTTCTAGCAGACTTTTGGTGGAGTCTATTGGATTTTCCATGTATAATATCATGTCATCTGCAAAAAGTGAAAGCTTGACTTCATCTTTGCCAATTTTGATGCCTTTGATTTCCTTTTGTTGTCTGATTGCTGATGCTAGAACTTCCAGCACTATGTTAAACAATAGCGGTGAGAGTGGGCATCCCTGTCGTGTTCCTGATCTCAGGGAAAAAGCTCTCAGTTTTTCCCCATTGAGGATGATGTTAGCTGTGGGCTTTTCATAAATGGCTTTTATGATGTTTAAGTATGTTCCTTCTATCCCGACTTTCTCAAGGGTTTTTATTAAGAAAGGGTGCTGGATTTTGTCAAAGGCCTTTTCTGCATCGATTGACAGGATCATATGGTTCTTCTCTTTTTTTTTGTTAATGTGATGTATCACGTTGATTGATTTGCGAATGTTGAACCAGCCCTGCATCCCAGGAATGAATCTCACTTGATCATGGTGAATAATTCTTTTTATATGCCGTTGAATTCGATTTGCTAGTATCTTATTGAGAATTTTTGCATCCATATTCATCAGGGATATTGGCCTGTAGTTCTCTTTTTTTACTGGGTCTCTGTCTGGTTTAGGAATCAAAGTAATACTGGCTTCATAGAATGAGTCTGGAAGTTTTCCTTCCCTTTCTATTTCTTGGAATAGCTTGAGAAGGATAGGTATTATCTCTGCTTTAAACGTCTGGTAGAACTCCCCTGGGAATCCATCGGGTCCTGGACTCTTATTTGTTGGGAGATTTTTGATAACCGATTCAATTTCTTCGCTGGTTATGGGTCTGTTCAAGCTTTCTATTTCCTCCTGATTGAGTTTTGGAAGAGTGTGGGTGTTTAGGAATTTGTCCATTTCTTCCAGGTTGTCCAATTTGTTGGCATATAATTTTTCATAGTGTTCCCTGATAATTGTTTGTATCTCTGAGGGATTGGTTGTAATCATTCCATTTTCATTCATGATTTTATCTATTTGGGTCATCTCCCTTTTCTTTTTGAGAAGCCTGGCTAGAGGTTTGTCAATTTTGTTTATTTTTTCAAAAAACCAACTCTTGGTTTCGTTGATCTGCTCTACCGTTTTTTAAGATTCTATATTGTTTATTTCTGCTCTGATCTTTATGATTTCTCTTCTTCTGCTGGGTTTAGGCTGCCTTTGCTGTTCTGCTTCTATTTCCTTTAGGTGTGCTGTTAGATTTTGTATTTGGGATTTTTCTTGTTTCTTGAGATAGGCCTGGATTGCAATGTATTTTCCTCTCAGGACTGCCTTCGCTGCATCCCAAAGCGTTTGGATTGTTGTATTTTCATTTTCGTTTATTTCAATATATGTTTTAATTTCTTCTCTAATTGCCTGGTTGACCCACTCATTTGTTAGTAGGGTGTTCTTTAACCTCCACACTTTTGGAGGTTTTCCAGACTTTTTCCTGTGGTTGATTTCAAGCTTCATAGCATTGTGGTCTGAAAGTATGCATGGTGTAATTTCAATTCTTGTGAACTTATGAAGGGCTGTTTTGTGACCCAGTATATGATCTATCTTGGAGAATGTTCCATGTGCACTCGAGAAGAAAGTATATTCTGTTGCTTTGGGATGCAGAGTTCTAAATATATCTGTCAAGTCCATCTGATCCAATGTATCATTCAGGGCCCTTGTTTCTTTATTGACCATGTGTCTAGATGATCTATCCATTTCTGTAAGTAGGGTGTTAAAGTCCCCTGCAATTACCACATTCTTATCAATAAGGTTGCTTATGTTTATGAGTAATTATTTTATATATTTGGGGGCTCCGGTATTCGGCGCATAGACATGTATAATTGTTAGCTCTTCCTGATGGATAGACCCTGTAATTATTATATAATGCCCTTCTTCACCTCTTGTTACAGCCTTTAATTTAAAGTCTAGGTTTTCTGATATAAGTATGGCTACTCCAGCTTTCTTTTGGCTTCCAGTAGCATGATAAATAGTTCTCCATCCCCTCACTCTCAATCTAAAGGTGTCCTCAGATCTAAAATGAGTCTCTTGTAGACAGCAAATAGATGGGTCTTGTTTTTTTATCCATTCTGATAGCCTATGTCTTTTAGTTGGCGCATTTAATCCATTTACATTCAGTGTTGTTATAGAAAGATACGGGTTTAGAGTCATTGTGATGTCTGTATGATTTATGCTTATAGTGATGTCTCTGGTACTTTGTCTCACAGGATCCCCCTTAGGATCTCTTGTAGGGCTGGTTTAGTGGTGACGAATTCCTTCAGTTTTTGTTTGTTTGGGAAGACCTTTATCTCTCCTTCTATTCTAAATGACAGACTTGCTGGATAAAGGATTCTCGGCTGCATATTTTTTGTGTTTAGCACACTGAAGATATCGTGCCAATCCTTTCTGGCCTGCCAAGTTTCAAAAGAGAGATCAGTCACGAGTCTTATAGGTCTCCCTTTATATGTGAGGGCACGTTTATCCCTTGCTGCTTTCAGAATTCTCTCTTTATCCTTGTATTTTGCCAGTTTCACTAGGATATGTCGTGCAGAAGATCGATTCAAGTTACGTCTGAAGGGAGTTCTCTGTGCCTCTTGGATTTCAATGCCTTTTTCCTTCCCCAGTTCAGGGAAGTCTCAGCTATAATTTCTTCAAGTACCCCTTCAGCACCTTTCCCTCTCTCTTCCTCCTCTGGGATACCAATTATGCGTATATTATTTCTTTTTAGTGTATCACTTAGTTCTCTAATTTTCCCCTCATACTCCTGGATTTTTTTATCTCTCTTTGTCTCAGCTTCCTCTTTTCCATAACTTTATCTTCTAGTTCACCTATTCTCTCCTCTGCCTCTTCAATCTGAGCTGTCGTCGTTTCCATTTTGTTTTGCATTTCGTTTAAAGCGCTTTTCAGCTCCTCGTGACTGTTCCTTAGTCCCTTGATCTGTGTAGCAAGAGATTCTCTGCTGTCCTCTATACTGTTTTCAAGCCCAGCGATTAATTTTATGACTATTATTCTAAATTCACTTTCTGTTATATTATTTAAATCCTTTTTGATCAGCTCATTAGCTGTTGGTATTTCCTGGAGATTCTTCTGAGGGGAATTCTTCTGTTTGGTCATTTTGGATAGTCCCTGGAGTGGTGAGGACCTGCAGGGCACTTCCCCTGTGCTGTGGTGTATAACTGGAGTTGGTGGGTGGGGCCGCAGTCCACCCTGATGTCTGCCCCCAGCCCACTGCTGGGGCCACAGTCAGACTGGTGTGTGCCTTCTCTTCCCCTTTCCTAGGGGCAGGATTCACTGTGGGGTGGCATGGCCCACCTGGGCTACTTGCACACTGCCAGGCTTGTGGTGCTGGGGATCTGGCGTCATAGCTGGGGTGGGTAGGCAAGGTGCAAGGGGGCAGGAGGGGCAGGCTTAGCTCGCTTCTCCTTAGGTGATCCACTTCAGGAGGGGCCCTGTGGCAGCAGGAGGGAGTCAGATCCACTGCCGGAGGTTTGGCTCCGCAGAAGCACAGAGTTGGGTGTTTGCTCGGAGCGAGCAAGTTCCCTGGCCTGAACTGGTTCCCTTTGGGATTTTGGCTGGGGGATGGGCGGGGGAGATGGCGCTGGCAAGCGCCTTTCTTCCCCACCAAGCTGAGCTCTGTCGTCCGCGGGCTCAGCAGCTCTCTCTCCCTTTGTCCTCCAGCCTTCCCGCTTTCTGAGCAGAGCTGTTAACTTCTGACCTCCCAGATGCTAAGTCGCGCTTGCTGTCGGAACACAGTCCGTCCGGCCCCTCCGCTTTTGCCAGCCAGACTCGGGGGCTCTGCTTGGCCGGCGAGCCGCCCCTCTGCCCCGGCTCCCTCCCGCCAGTCCGTGGAGCGTGCACCGCCTCGCAGCCCTTCCTACCCTCTTCGATGGGCCTCTCGTCTGGGCTTGACTCCGGAGACTCCCTTCTGCTAATCCTCTGGCTGTTTTCTGGGTTATTTAGGCAGGTGTAGGTGGAATCTAAGTGATCAGCAGGACGCGCGGTGAGCCCGGCGTCCTCCTACGCCACCATCTTCCCTCTCCCACTGGAATTATATAGGGATCATACGTAAGCCCACCATCTAGATTTTACAATTTACATGTTACTACATTTGCTTTGTTACATATCTATTTATTTACTCTTTTTGTATCTATTTATCAATCTTGCTAGTTTTTTAATGTCTTTCATGTAAATTGCACACATCAGTGCCCTTCACTTCTGTAAGCATATTCTGAAAGTACATTCAACAGCATTAGCATACAGCTTGTACAAAAACGCAGAGTCCAGGTGGACACTATAGATTTTGATCTGACAATATGGAAGGACAATATGATTAGTAACTGAGACAGGAACAGTTCTTTGTGGGAATATGGAAAGCACTGTTATTGAAATATCTAGTTTTATAATCCTGTTAGATATCCATGGCTTCTTTATTATACATATTAAGAATTCACTCTAATATTAGGCTTGAAGGTATATATTCATGATTAATTTATGTCTTTATTTTCCATCCGCAGCATAAGCACAGAGCTTGGAATATAGTATGTGGTTTTTTGTTTGTTTGTTTGTTTAGTGTTTGTTGGATGAATCATTGGTTTAATGAATGGGAAAATAAATGAGAAAATAAAGTATTTGAAAAATTTTAATTATCACTAATTTAAAAGCAAGTGTGAGTTTTCATAGGAGAATACTTAATCAGTATAGAAAAAGATCCCTCAGTTTCTGATTGTTCCTTTAATTCTAAGGATCTACTGATACAGAATAGACATGTTTTTTTTCAATGTTTATTTTTGAGAGAGAGTGAGCGGGGGAGGGGGCAGAGGGAGAGAGAGTGAGAGAATCCCAAACACACTCAGCACTGAGCCTGACACAGGGCTTGATCTCAAGACTGTGAGATCATGACCTGAGCTGACATCAAGAGTGAGACACTTAACTTACTGAGGCACCCAGGTGCCCCTACAGAAAAGACACATTGTTAAAGATGCCTCCTAATGTTTAGAAAGGATGAATGATTTTTTTTAAGAGAGAGAGAGAGAGAGAGAGAGGGAGAGAGAGAGAAAGAGATAGAACAAGTGGGGGAGCAGCAGAGAGAGGGAGACACAGAATCCAAAGCAGGGTCGAGGCTCTGAGCTGTCAGCACAGGGCCCAATGTGGGGTTTGAACTCAAACCATAAGATCATGACCTGAGCAGAAGTTGGTGTTCAACCAACTAAGCCACCTAGGCACACCAGAAGGATGAATGATTTTGACAGTGAGATTCAATATTTTTCTCCATTAGGGAGTGTGAGATGGATCAAATTTTTAATGATTTGCTTATCATTTGCATAATTACTTCATGCTTGTATGCCCCTACCTATTGACAGGATAAGTAAATTCTAATATAATACAAATGTTGGTATAAATAATGGAATATTTTGTTTTCATCATATAATAGGATTTTCTACTTACCTTCTTGTAGCCACCTACTTGTATACTCTGTGATAAAGAAAGAATTCTTCAGATGGGGCCAAAGGTTAGCAACCACAATATAAAACATCTTGTATTAATTTACAAGATGTATTGTATTAATTTACAATTATAAACAGAATTTGTATGGGGTCCGTCTTTCCATTTAGCTGTTGATAGTAACCTTGACCTAAGCTTGAATTTCTTTTTTTATCTTTTTTTTTTTTTTAATTTGTTGCTCATTGATTAATTACAATGCCTTGAATAGTATTGCCAGGCTCTTAAAAAGTCATAAAAAGCTTTTATGGGGGTATTCTAATTAACACTTTATTATTTATGGAATAACTGGAAAACACTGCAGTAATTGTTGATGATGTCAGTATTTTTTGACAGCTCTCCTAATTTTGCACTCAAGAGAAAAATAATACCTCTTGTTGTCCCTTTTGCATGATTAAGAGACAGAGTCATCCATCATCTTTTGACCAGTAGTATATGAGGAGGTCAAGGAAATCAATCAATATTCTTATTCTTTAATAATGTTTGAACCTGACAACAAGAAGCCCTCAACTAGAAGATGAAATTTACCAGTAATGTGTCTGTTCTATACAGACTGCACCACGGGGTTAAGCTCTTGGGATAGTAGTGGCTTTTTTGGTATGGTGACATAAAGGATATACTTAGATTTAAAGTGATATCCTGAGCATGAATTATTGTTTCTTGATCTGCAGTCGTTCTTCAAAAACACTTCAATAATGGCAATCATCAGGGTGATTTTTCATAATATCCTTAGCACATTTCGATGTCAGAATGCATTTCATTGTGACTACTGTCCCTGCACTACAAAAGTTTTAGCAAGACAGGTTTGTCTGTCTCAGCTGAATTTTAAGACCTGGAGCATCTTCTCCTGTCACTTTTTGTCAATGATTTAGATTTTTTAAAGATGGATGGATGCAGCCTGTTTTTATTTTTACTTCTCAACTGAAATTTCATTCACAAATATGCTTCTGGCTATAAAATAACATATTTTTAAGTGACCTGTACTTGACCTCTAATGTCAGTATATATAACCAAACAGACTTGCAGTCTATTCATGTCCAATTATAGTGATAGTAACAATGAAGTCCTTAGTACAAATAAATGTCATTTCACTTTAGGAAAATAAGGCCACATATTAAATTAGAATCATTAACATAATCAAAGATGAATTTATTACATATTGAATCTTAATATTTCATTCATTAAAAGTGATACCACGTCAGAACAGTAGTTTCATTAAAAACGTATATCAACTATTTGTAATGATATATATTTGGTCAATTAGGTGCTACAGAGTATTATTTTTGAGACACCACATATTTTATAGCCCATGAAATAGAGGAAAATATTTCAGCTTATAAATTGAACTAACATATTCTTCTTTATATTATAGAGTATAAACAGTATGTATCAAGCGACTATAGAAACCGAATAAACATTTCAACTGAAGCAATTTTGTACTTTATTGATGAAATCATACATTTGTCATGGGAAATGTGTCATCTCTCTTGATCTCTAAAGAAATATATGATTTAGGAATGTGGATATGAAAGACATAATATTTAGTGAAATAATGAGCATAGGAAAATTTTTATTTACTAAATTTCTGCAATCAGCTTGAACTGAGAAGAAATAGATATTGGTAATATTTTACCAATTTTCTTTTTAAAAATCCAGGGTGCAAACTATGTGTCTGCTTTATTTTTATACTGTTTTAGTTCTGACATTAATAATTTTTATGTGAATTTGATTTTTTGATAGCTAATGATAGTACTTTGCGCACACACACACACACACACACACACACACACTCACTCACTCACTCACTCATTTTTTTTCTTGTTTGGGTTTTACTCTTAAAGAGATATATCCCTGGGGCACCTGGGTGGCTCAGTCAGTTGAGCGTCTGACTTCGGCTCAGGTCATGATCTCATGGTTCATGAGTTTGGTCCCTGCATCAGGCTCTGTGCTGACAGCTTAGCCTGGCGCCTGCTTCAGATTCTGTCTCCTTCTCTCTCTGCCCCTCCCCTGCTCACGCTTTGTCTCACTCTGTTTCTCAAAAATAAATACATGTAAAAAAAAAAATTTAAACAGACATATCCCACCCAAACCAATCCTAAACAGAGACATAGAAGAGGTATTTTTAAAGCCATATTTATACAAAAATAGGAAAATATTCTTTACACTTGTGAAACTAGATAGAATATTAAAGCAAATAGTACTTATTCATGGATAAATTTTCAACTTAATTAATAACAATAAAAATAAAGGATTCTTAATAATATTATTCATCCTTAAAAATATTAGTGAATTTCTTTTTATTATAAAAGAAATGTAAAGAAATGGTAAAAAGAATTATCAAAGTTTTGAAATATTCTATGGCGGTCAGGCAAAGTGACCAAAACTGATGAGGAAACAGGAATAAGGAGGTCTATCTCCTAGAAAATTCTATCACATTTAAGAACTCAATAAAGGATTATTACTTTATTAGAATAAATGATGCATTACAGTTCTACATAGCAATGAATTTGTACAGATGAGTTTTTTGAAGGTCACATAACCTACAGGAATAACAGATGTGTTAAACCAACTGGGTTGGCAAATCTTTGTGATTTTTGTGGTGTTTTTATCACATTTTCACAGGGAATAACTATGTATAGAGTCCTCCTCCAAACACTGTCTTGGCTTGTGGTAGGTACCAAAAAACACTATGCTTCGACATCATTATTGCCCACCTGGAGCTGCCCTTGTTCTGTCCAGCATCAGTGTCGTTGGCTCTCTTTCTCTGACCGAGGAGTTCCTCACTGCACCAAACAACAATAACAACAAAAACACCACTAGCTCATTGCTATTATTAGACATCAGAGGAACAACACAGTCTGCTCTGCTGTGTGACATGTCTGTGATTTCAACATTGTCAACAGCGTTAAGATGACACAGATTCTTGAACAAATGTATTGCATTTTTCTAAAGAGTTCTTAAGCACTATCAGGGCATTCAAGGCAGATTTACATATGCCCACTTTGTTTCCTTTGCTAAACTGTGTTTGCTTAAAATAATTACCATTCATCTGAAATGTTTTCCTTGTTATCTTACGTAGTTTATATGTGATACTCTACTAGACCCCTCTCATGTTTGCTTTTTCTTTACCAAACTTAGTTAATGAGGAAAAGATTCTGATGAAGAATTTGCATCATTTCTTTGCACCCATCTTCAACCCTCTTGCCCCTTTAGTTTCACATATGCCCCTAGAACGTTTTCTTCCATTGACATTTTACTCTATACTTGCTTCCTTTATCCAAATTTATCACTTCCTCTGTCTAAAACACTTTCTTCACTTGGCTTAAATATAATACACTCTTCCTATGTTCCATCTATCCCTTAGTTCTTTTTCTAAATCCCATTTTGCTGGTTTCTCTACACTTCCATAATCTCTAGCTATTGAAATGCCCTAGGATTCAATGTTCATACCTATTTATTTTCTTCTCTTGTTGTTCTTAGCCAATTTTTCATTTCTAAATATCATGCATGTAATTTCAAAGTATATATTCCCAGCCTAGTTCTGAACTGTAAACCAATGCCATGCAATGAAAATTTAACAATAATGTTAATGTTCTATACCTACACTGTCCCTTATGATAGCCACTCACCACATATGACTGGTGTGCAGTTGAAATGTAGCTAGCTAGTCAGACTGAAAGCTAAATTTTAATTTACTTAATTTCTATTAATTTAAATTCAAATTGCCATCTGGCTAGTGGCTATTATATGAGGCAGCAAAGTTGTAGACTAGTAATTTCTAACTGTTTAATTTAACATAATCACTTGGATGCCTGCTATGCAACATGACACAGCCCTCATGGTGTCATCATCCCTTCTTTATCTCACCCATATCCAATACGTTAAAAATCCTGACACTTTTATTTCAAAGTTATACTTAGAATCTGACCATTAACAATGACCATTAACTCAAAAGTGACCACTCTTAATAAAATTCATGATCACTTTAATTCATTTGATATGGTTGCACTGACCAGATCATTGATGCCATGCTTCCACCGATACTGCATGTTCAGTTTTTCTCAACAGAGCAGTTTGAGTAGATTTATGAAAAATAATCAGTCCAGGCTACTGCTGTACTCAAAGTTTCACATTGATACCCATTAGCTCACTGTAAAAGTGAATTTTTTCACAATGACCTACAAAGTTCTATAGTTGTTCGTCTCCTTCTCTTACCTATCTCTTTGAACTCATTGCCTAGCACTCCTTCCCTTGCTCTAAGTTGTCACACCGATCAACTTGGGGTTCCTTGAACATTTCAGGCCTTCCACAGCCTCAAAGACATGGCAGTCTTCCTCCCCCAGAGTCTAGGATTTAGATATATCTGTAAGGCCCCTTTTCAGGTCTTCAAGTAAATGGCACCTTCTTCATTAAGCCTTTCCTTAGTAACTTCTTTAAAATTATAATCTATCTCACCATATTCTCTATTTACTCTTGTATGCTTTATTTTTTCTTTATAGAATCTACAGTCTCTAAGGTTATATACAGTACTATGTAATTCCACAATATTTTAATCACTACTTAAAATAAATCTCTACTTATTAGCAGCTATTCCCCATCTTCCTTTCCCCCAAATCGTTGTCAATCACGAATCTCCTTTCTATGCTAATTAATTTCCCTATTTTTGATATTTCATATGTCAGATAATAAAACATATGGCCTTTGGTTTTGTCTTCTTTCAATTAAAATAATATTTTTAAGGTTCATCCATATTTTAGTATGCATCAGTACTTCTTTTTATAGTTGAGTAATACATTTTATGAATATATTTATTACATTGTTTAAACATTTGTCCACTGATGGACACTTGATTATTTCCACCTTTTAGCTATTATGAATAATGCTGATATGCAAACTCATGTGCAAATTATTGTTTAAGCACTAATTTTAATTCTTGTTGGTATATACCTAGGAGTAGAATTGCTGGTCATGTGGTAATTCTATATTTAACTTTTTGGGGAACTGCCAAACTGTGTTCCATAGTAGCTGCACCACTTTACATTCCCCTGAGTAATATATGAGAGTGCCAATGTTTGCAACATTATCTCCAATGCTTGCTACTGTCCATTTTTAAAATTATAACTTTGTTATTGGTGTGAAGAGGTATTGCATTGTGGTTTTGATATGCATTTTTCTAAAATTAATGATGTTGAACATCCTTTCATAACCTTAATAATCATTTGTCTATCATCTTTGAAGAAATGTCTTTTTTGTTTGGGTTATTTATCATTTTATTGTTCAGTCGTAAGAGTTCTTTATGTGATCTGGGTACTAGACTCTTATCAAACATATGATTAAGTGATATTTTCTGCTTTTCTATGAATTGTCTTTCAATTTCCTGATGGTGTCCTTTGAAGCATAAAGTTTTTATTTTGATGTATTTTATCTTTTTTTTTTTTTCTCCTGTTGCTTGGGCTTTTTTGATAATGCATTTAAGAAATTTTATCTAAAGTTCATGAAGATTTATTTCTGTTTTTTTTTTCTTAATTTACTTATTTAAATTCAAGTTAGTTAACATACAGTGTAATATTGGTTTCAGGAGTAGAACCCAGTGATTCATCACTTATGTATAACACCCAGCGCTCATCCCAACAAGTGCCCTTCTTAATGCCCATCTCCCCATTCACTAGATTTACTTCTGTTTTATTCTAACATTTTTATAGTTTTTATTTTTTTAATTTTCATTTTAACGAGCGAGAGAGCAAGCGGGGGAGAGGGACAGAGGGAGAGAGAGAAAATCTTTAGCAGGTTCCACGCCCAGTGGGGAGACAGATGCGGGGTTCGATATCACAACCATGAGAGCTGAACCAAAATTGAGAATTGGACGCTTATCTAAGTCACCCAGACGCCCCAGTTTAATAATTTTAACTCTTATATTTAGGTCTATGAATGATTTTGAATTTTATATGGTATGACGTAGAGATTCAACCTTATTCTTTTGCATGTGGATATCCAAATATCCCAAATGAAGAAACACAACGAAGGCAACTCTTGGATATATTGTAGGACTAGGTACAAACCTCTGCAATAAAGTAAATATTACAGTAAAGAAAGTAAAACTAATGTTCTGGTTTCCCAGTGCCTATAAGTTATGTTTATACCATAGTCTACAGGTATGTAATAGCATTATGTCTTAAAAATGTGCAAACCTTAATTTAAAAATATTTTATTGATAAAAGTGCTAAGCATCATTTGAACTTTCAGTGAGTTTTATGTAATCTTCTTGCTGGAGGAGGGTCTAAACTCAACAATGTTCATGGCTGCTGACTAATCAGGACGGTGGTTCCTGAAGACTGGGGTGGCTGTGGCAATGCTTCAAATGAGACAACAATGAAGTACGCCACATTAATTGACCCTTCCTTTCAGAAATGATTTCTCTGTAGCATGTGATGTGCTTTGATACCATTTCAACCACAGCAAACTTTCAAAATTGGTGTTATCTCAAATCCCACTGCTGTTTTATCAACTGTGTATGTAATAATCTAAATCCTTTGCTGTCATTTCAACAGTCTTCACAGCATCTTCCCCAAGAGTAGATTCCATCTCAAGAAACCACTCCCTTTGCTCATCCATAAGAAGCAACTCCTTCAGTATTAAAGTTTTATAATGAGATTGCAGTGATTCAGTCACATATTCAGGCTCTACTTCTAATTCTAGTTTTTATGCTATTTCCACAACATCTGTAATTACTTCCTCTACTGACATCTTGAGCTCCTCAAAGTCATCCATGAGGGATGGAATCAGCTTTTCTCAAACTCCTCTAGTGTTGATTTTGACCTCTTCCCATGAATCATGAGTGTTCTTAATGGCATCAAGAGTGGTGAATACTTTCTGGAAGGTTTTCAGTTGACTTTTCCCAGACTAAACAGTGAAATCACTGTCTACGGCAGCTATAGCCTTATTAAATGTATTTATTAAATAATATTTGAAAGTTAAAAAGACTCCTTATTCCATGTGCTGCTCAATAGATGTGTTAGCTGGCATAAAAACAACATGAATCTCATTGTACAAGTCTCCAATAGTCTTTGGGATGCCAAGAATATTGTCAATAAGCAGTAATATTTAATTGTTTTTTTTTTCTGAACAGTAGGTCTCAACAGAGGGGTTATAGTATTCAGTAAACTATATTGTAAACAGCTATGACATCATTCAGGCATTGTTTCATTTGTAGAGCACAAGTAGTGTAGATTTAAAATTATTTTTAAGGGCCCGTGGATTTTTTTTTGTTTTTATTTTAATTAAAGTTAGTTAACATACAATGTTATATTAGTTTCAGGTGTGTAATATAGGGATTCAACACTTTCATACACCACCCAGCGCTCATCATGATGGGTACACTTTTTAATCTCTATCTCCTATTTCACCCATCTCCCCACCCACTTTGCCTCTGGTAACCATCAGTTTGTTCTCTACAGATAAGCATCTGATTCATTTTTGCCTGTTTGTTTTGTTTCTTAAATTCCACACAGGAGTGAAATTATGTGGTATTTGTTTTTGTCTGACTGACTTATTTGACACACTTTGCATTATACTATCACTATCCATGCCATTGAAAGTGGCAAGATTTTATTCTTTTTATGACTAAATAATATTTCATTCCCATAATATTAATAATATTACTCAATGGAGACTTGGGCTTCCTCTATATCTTGGCTACTGTAAATAATGCTGCTATAAACATAGGGGTGTATGTATCCTTCCAGATTAGTGTTTTTGTATTTTGGGGGTGTAAATATTACAATTTCTGGCTTGTAGAATAGTACTATTTTTAATTATTTGAGGAACCTCCATAGTGTTTTCTAGAGTGGCTGTATCAGTTTGCATTCCTTGCATAAGTGCACAAGTGTTCCTCACCAACACCTGTTGTTGCTTGTGCTTTTCTTCTAGCTATTTTGATAGGTGTGAAGTGATCTCTCATTGTAGTTTTGATTTGCATTTCCCTGATGGTAAGTGATGATGAGCACGTTTTCATGTGTCTGTTGGCCATTTTGGATACTTTCTGTGTAAAAATGTCTGTTAATTATTTCTGCAACTTTTTAAATTATTTGTTTTTTGGGTGTTGAGTTTGAAGGGTTTTTTTAAAATATATTTTGGATACTTATCCTTTATGTGATATGTCATTTGCAAATATCTTCTCCCATTCTGTAGATGTTTAGTTTATTAATTGTTTCCTTTGCTGTGCAGAAGCTTTTTGTTTTGAAATAGTCTCAATAGTATATTTTTGCTTTTGTTTTCCTTGCCTCAGGAGACTTATCTAGTTTTCCTAACACCATTTGTTTAAGAGACTATCTTTTTCCCATCGGATATTCTTTTCTGCTTTGTTGAAGATTAGTTGGCCATATAGTTGTATTTATTTCAGGGTTTCCCATTCTGTTCTATTGAAGTATGTGTCTGTTTTTGTGCCAGTACCATACGGTTTTGATTATTATATCGGTAATATAAGTCCAGAATTGTGATGCCTCCAGCTTTGCTTTTGTTTTTCAAGGTTGCTTTGGCTTTTCAGGGTTGTTTGTGGTTGCATACAAACCTTAGGATTGTTTGTTCTAGTTCTACGAAAAATGCTGTTTTTATTTTGATAGGGATTCCATTATATGTATCAATTGCTTTGAGTAGTGTAGATGTTTTAACAATATTTGTTCTTCCAATCCATGACGATGGAAAGTCTTTCCATTTCTGTTGTCCTCAATTTCTATCATCAATGTTTTATACTTTTCAGAGTCACAGATCCTTCACCTCTTTGATTAGGTTTGCTCCTAAGTATCTTATTATTTTTAATGAAATTGTAAATGGGATCGATTACTTAATTTATCTTTCTGCTGCTTTATTATTAGTGTATAGAAACGCAACAGATCTGTACATTGTTTTTGTATCCTGCAAATTTGCTGAATAAGTTTATCAGCTCTAGCAGTTTTTTGTTGCAGTCTTTTGGGTTTTCCATATATATAGTATAATGTCATCTGCAGAAAGTGAAAGTTTTACTTCTTCCTTACTGATTTGGATATAATTTCTCTTTGTTGTCTGATTGCTATGGCTAAGACTTCCAGTACTGCATTTAATTAAAACAGTGAGAGTAGACATGCTTGTCTTGTTCTTGACCTTCGGGGAAAAGCTCTCAGTTTTCCCCATTAGGGATGATACTATCTATGGGTTTTTCATGTATGGACTTTACTACGTTTAGCTATGTTCCCTCTAAACCTATTTTGTTGGTGGCTTTTATCATGAATGTATATTGTACTTTGTCAAAGTACTCAAAATGCTCTTTCTGCATTTGTTGAAATCATTGTGTAGTTCTTATCCTTTCTCTTATTGATGTGATGTATCATGTTGATTGATTTGCAAATTTTGAACCACCCTTGCAACCCAGGAATGAGTCCTACTTGATTGTAGTGAATGTTTTTTTTTTTGTTTTTTTTTTTTGTTTTTTAATGTATTGTTGGATTCATAGTGCTAGTATTTTGTTGAGGATTTTTGCATCTATGTTCATCAGGGATATTGGACAGTTCTCTTTTCTAGTGGAATCTTACCAGGTTTTTATATCAGGGTAAAGCTGGCCTCATATAATGAATTTTGGAGTTTCCTTCTTTCTATTTTTTGGAATAGTGTGAGAATAGGTATTATCTCTTCTTTAAATATTTGGTAAAATTCACCTGTGAAGTCATCTGGACCTGAACTTTTGTTTGTTGGAAGTTTTGTGTGTGTGTGTGTGTGTGTGTGTGTGTGTGTGTGTGTGTTTTAATTATGGATACAATTTCTTTGTTGGTTATTGGTCTGTTCAAGTTTTCTATTTCTTCTTGTTTCTGTTTTAGTAGTTTATATATTTCTAGGAATTTATCTATTTCTTCCAGGTTGTCCAGTGTGTTGGCATATAGTTTCTCATAACATTCTCATAATCGTTTATATTCCTGTGGTGTTATTTGTTATTTTCCTTTCTTATTTGTAATTTTACGTGAGTCTCTTTTTATCTTGGCAAATCTGGCTAGAAGTTTATCAATTATATTGATCTTTTTTCAAAGAACCAGCTCCTGGTTTCATTGATCTGCTTTATTATATTTTAGTTTCTATTATCATTTATTTCTGTTTTTGTCTTTTTATTTCCTTTTGCTGATTTTAGGTTTTGTTTGTTGTTTCTGAAGCTCCTTCAGGTAGAAATTTAGGCTGTTTGAGATTTTTCTTCTTTTTTTAAAAAAATTTAAGGTTTATTTATTTTGTGAGAGAGAGACAGTGCGCAAGCAGGGAAGGGGCAGAGAGAGAGGGAAACACAGAATCTGAATAGTCTCCGGGCTCTGAGCTGTTAGAACAGTCGGACATTCAACTGACTGAACCACCCAGGCACCCTGATTTTTCTCGCTTCTTGAGGTAGGCCTGTATTGTATAAACTTCCCTCTTAGATGGGTACCTGGGTGGCTCAGTTGGTTGAGCATCTGACTCTTGATTTCGGCTCAGGTCATGATCCCAAGCTCATGAGATCCAGCCCTGTGTCAGCTCAACCCTGAGCATGGAACATGTTTAAGATTCCTCTCTCACTCTCTCTCTCTCCCTCCCTCCTTCCCTCCTTTCATCTCTCTCTCTCTCTCTCTCTCTCTGTCTCCTCCTCTGCTATCTCATCTGCTAATGTTCTCTCAAATTAAAAAAATCTATCTATCTATCTATATATACACACACACATACATATACATATATATACATGTTTATACAAGTTTATACAACCCCCCCCACATATATGTATATATATACATATATGTTTATGTTTATATGTATACATATGGAACATATACTCTTAGAACCACTTTTGCTGCA
This sequence comes from Panthera pardus, assembly GCF_024362965.1. Taxonomy (NCBI): domain Eukaryota; kingdom Metazoa; phylum Chordata; class Mammalia; order Carnivora; family Felidae; genus Panthera; species Panthera pardus. Next base: position 46,062,241 of record NW_026526666.1, on the reverse strand, counting down.
TCCCAAAGGTTTTGGACAAGTGTGTTTTTATTTTCATTTGTTTCCATGTATTTCTTGATTTTTTCTTTTATTTCTTTGTTGATCCATTCATTGTTTAGTAGCATGTTGTTTAACCTGTGTGTATTTGTGGTCTTTCTAGATTTTTTCTGGTAGTAGACTTCTAGTTTCATAGCATTGTGGTTAGAAAAGTTGCATGGTATGAGTTTGGTCTTCTTGAATTAGTTGAGGCTTCATTTTTGGCCTATTATATAATCTATTCTGGTAAATGTTCCATGGGTACTTGAAAAGAATTTGGATTCTGCTTTAGGATAAAATGTTCTGAATATATCTGTGAAATCAATCTTGACCAATGTGTCATTTAAAGTTGCTGTTTCCTTGTTTATTTTCTGCTTAGACGATCTGTCCATTAATGTAAGTGGGATATTAAAGTCCCCTAATATTATTGTATTACTATTGATTAGTTCCTTTATGTTTGTTATTAAATATTTTATGTATTTGGAAGCTCTATGTTTGGTCCATAAATATTTACAATTGCTATATCTTCTTGTTGGATAGTCCCCTTTATTAGTATATAGTGTCATTATTTATCCCTTGTTACAGTCTTTGTTTTAAAGTCTAGTTTCTCCCATATAAATATTGCTACTACAGCTTTCTTTTGACATTCATTTGTATGATAAATGTTTCTCCATCCCCTCATTTTCAATCTGCGAGTGTCCTTAGGTTTAAAAAGAGTCTCTTTTAGGCAGCATATACATGAGTCTTTTTTGCGGGGGGGGTTCATTCTGACACCCTATCTCTTTTTTTAATTTTTAATTATTTATTAAATTTTTTTTGATGTTTATTTATTTTTGAGAGAGAGAGAGAGAGAGAGACAGAGAGAGAGAGAGAGAGAGAGCAAGCAGGGAGGGGCAGAGAGAAACACAAAATCTGAAACAGACTGTAAACTCTAAGCTATCAGCACAGCTGACATGGGGCTTGAACTCATGGATCATGAGATCATGATATGTGCCAAATTCTGATGCTTAACCAACAGAGCCACCCGGGTATCCCTAATTTTTTTTTGAGAGAGAGAGATAATGAGCATGAGTGGGGGAGGGGCAAAGGGAAGGGGAGACAGAGGATCTGAGTGGGCTCTGCTCTGACAGCAAAGAGCCCCATGTGGGGCTTAAACTTGTGAACCCTGAGATCATGACCTGAGTTAAAGTCAGACACTTAACCAGTTGAGCCGTTCAGGCACCCATGAAACCCTATGTCTTTTGATTGGTGTGTTTAGTCCATTTACATTCAGAATAATTATTGATATGTATTAGTGCCATTTTTTAAATTTTAATTAATTATTTTTTTTTTTTTTTTTTTTTTTTTTTTTTTTTTTTTTTACTTATGCTTCTGGAGACTTTCTTTGATCCTTTCTTGCCTTTGTCACTTTTGGACTCTCCAGTGCACTCAAAGAGTCCTTTTTAATATTTCTTGAAGTGCTGGTTTAGTGGTCACAAACTCCTTTAGTTTTTGTTAGTGTGAGAAACTCTACCTCTCCTTCTATTCTGAATGATAGCCTTGTTGGATAGAGGATTCTTGTTTGCATGTTTTTCCCATGCAGGACTTTGAATATATCATGCCAGTCCCTTATGACTTGCCAAGTTTCTGTTGAGAAATCTGCAACTAGTCTTATGGGTCTTCCCTTGTAAGTTAAGGACTTCTTTTGTCTTGCTACTTTTTACATTTTTCTTTATCACTATATTTTACAAATTAATTACAATAAGTCTTGGTGTAGCCCTGCTTTTATTGATTTTGATGGGAGTTCGCTCTGCCTCTTGGGTCCGGATGTCTGTTTCCTTACTGAGATTAGGGAAGTTTTCTGCCATTATTTCTTGAAATAAATGTTCTGCTCCCATTGCTCTTATTCTTCTGGGACCCCTATAATACAAATGTTATTATGTTTGATGGAGTCACTGAGTTCTCTAAGTCTATTCTCATTTTGCGTATTTCTTTTTTCTCTCTCTTGTTTAGCTTGATTACTTTCCCTCATTCTGTCTTCTGGGTCACTAATTTGTTCCTCTGATTCTTCCATCCTGCTGTTCATTCCATTAAGCATATTTCTTATTTATTGAGCCCTTTATCTCCACTATGTTATTCTTCTATGTTAAGGGTCTCACTCAAGTCTTCCATTCTTTTTTCAAGTCCAGTGAGTGTCCTCGTGTTCATTGCTTTAAGTTCACTATTAGGCATGTTACTTAGATCTCTGGCTGCAGCCTTGTCTTGTGCTTTCATTTGAGATACATTTCTTGGTCTCCTCATTTTTCTGCCTATTTCTGAGCGTTTAGAAAGTTAGCTATGTCTTCTACACTTGAAAGTGGTGCCCTTATGAAGAAGAGGTCTTAGAGTGCCCTGAAATACACTGTCTTCTCTTCACCAGAACCTGACACTTCAGGAGAGTACCTTATTTGTGTTTGCTCACACCCTCCTCTTGTGTGTGAGTCACTTTTTTTTTTTTTTTCAGGGCAGTCATCTGTACTGACTCTGCCTGTTGTGGGCCACACTGATTTCTATTATGTGAACTCAGGCCAGCTCTGAGGGGGTGTGCCCAACTTGGAACTTGGGAGTGGGGTGGTGGTGTTAGTAAAATTTGCCCTGGGCCACTAGTCCTATGCTAGATCCCCTAAAGCACTGAAATGGCCATGGGCCACACACTGGAGTGACCAAGGATGCCAGGCAGGGCTCAGCATGCAGCAAGGGCTGGCCCAGCTGGGAAGGCCCTAGTTTTGGAATAGACAATGAGCACTGTCTTCACCTAGTCACTAACTGCATTATCCCCTAACAAGAGCATCAGCCTATTCTCTGAAGCATTGGCTTCTCTTCTCTAGCTATGAAAGCCCTAGATAGCATCTTCTTCCAATGTAAGACTCTTTTGTCTACATTGAAAATCTATTTTTAGTGTAGCCACCTTCATGAATTATTTTAGTTAGATCTTTGGATAATTTTCTGTGGCTTCTACATCAGTACTTACTGCTTCACCTTGCACTTTTTATTGTCATGGAGATTGATTCATTTTTTAATCCCCATAAACCAACCCTGCTAGCTTCCAAGTTTTCTTCTGCAGACTTTTCATCTCTCTTAGCCTTGATAGAATTAAAAAGTTAAGTCGTACTCTGCATTAAACTTTTGGCTAAAGGGAGTATTGCAGCTGGTTTGATCTCTTGTCTAGACCACTAAAATTTTCTCCATATGAGCAGCAAATCTGTTTACTTCCTTATCAGTGGTATATTCACTGAAGCACCTCTTTTAAATACTTGTCCTTTGCATCCACAACTGGACTGTTTGGTGCAAGAGGCCTAGCTTTTGACTTATCTTGGCTTCCAGAATGCCTTGTTCACTGAGCTTAATTATTTCTAGCTTTTGATTTACAGTGAAAGACCTGCAAATCATCACTGGAACACTTTGAAGCCATTGTAGGGTTATTAATTGGTCGCAATGTTGTTGTGTCTTAGGGAATTGAAAGGCCCAACGAGAGGATGGGAGATGGGGGAATGGCTGGAGCAGTCAGAACACACAGAACCTTTGCCAATTAAGTTTGTTGTCTCATATGGGCTTGGTCTCTGGTACTCCAAAAACAATTACGTTAGAACATCAGAGATCACTAATCACATATATATAACAAATATAATAATAATGTAATAGTTTGAAGTAATTTGAGAATTATCAAAATGTGACACAGAGATACAAAGTGATCAAATGCTTTAGGAAAAATTGGCACGAATAGATTTACCTAGTGTATGGTTGCCACAAACCTTCAATTTGTTAAAATAAAATCCGCAGCATCTGCAAAGTGCAATAAAGCAAAGTACAATAAAATGAAGAATGTCTATAAGCTTTTGTGTGTTTCTAACCTTCCAATTGCTGAAATTGTTTATTAATTCAAATAGTTATTTTAGTGGATTCCTTAAGGTTTTCTCTACACACAATTATTCCATCTGGAAACAGAGATGGTTTTAAACTGTCCTTTCCAAATCGAATGCCTATTATTTCATTTTCATACCTAATTACCCTAGCCTGAACTTCCAGTATTTTATTTTATACTTAAATATATATAAAAGTATATTTATTTTAATCTTAAAATCTTACTACTGATTTTATTGGTGAAATTTCAGTCTTTTACCATTAAGTATGATATTAGCCAACAAGTTTTATCTTTCTTAGAATGAGGAAGTTACATCTATTCTTGGTTGTTGAATGTTTTTATCATGAATGGATGTTAGATTTGTCCAATGCTTTCTCTGTATTTATTAAGATGCTCATGTGGTTTGATTTTTATTCCATTAACATGGTGTATTATATTGATTGCTTTTTGTATATCAAACAAAGCTTGCATTCCTCAGTTGAATTCCTCTCAGTCATGTTGTATAATTTATCTTATATGTTTAGATCCATTTTGCTAGTATTTTTTGAGAATTTTTGTGTATACTAATAAAGATTATTAGTCTATGCTTTCATTCTTTTTGTGATATCCTTCTATGGTTTAGGTATCAGGATAATGCTAGCTTTATAGAATTAGTTAAAATAATACATTTCTTCTATTATTTGGAAGAGTTTGTAAGAATTATTAATTTTTCTCTAACCCTGGTAGAATTCAACCTAAATTTTCTCATAGGAATTTTTTAAATTAATAATTCAATTTGGCTAGCTGTTATAGTCAGATATTTTTTTTTTCATTTTTTGAATTTTGTGTATTTTAGGAATCTGTCCATTTCATCTTTATTACTTAATCTTTGGCACATAAATATACATTGCATTTCCTTATAATCCTTTTTATTTCAATAGGGTCAGTAGTGATATTTTTTATTTATTTTTTTAATTTTTATTTACTTATTAGAGAGAGACAGAGAGAAATCACATTTGTACTGACTTTTATATATACATATTTAGTAACTTTTAGTAGTGTGCTTTATTCCTCCATGTGAATTTGAATTCCCTTTCGTTTGAGACTGAGAGAATTCCTTCATTAGTTCTCATAGCTCAATTCTCCTGATGAGGTTTCTCAGTTTTTCTCTATCAGGAAATGGTTTGATTTCCCCTTTGTTTTCAATGATAGTTTTGCTAGATATAGATTGGCCAATAGATAGATTTTTCTTTCAGTACTTTGTTTTTTATTTATTTTTCAGTTTTAATTCCAGTATTATTAACATACAGCGTTATGGAAAAAAAAGGATGGGGGAGCCTTCGTGGGTCAGGTGGTTAAGTATCTGACTCAACTTCAGCTCAGGTTTTGATGTCATGGTTTGCGGGTAGGAGCCCTGTGACTATCCGTGTGAGGCCTGCTTGGGATTTTCTCTCTCTCTCTCTCTCTCTCTCTCTCTGCTCCTCCCCCACTCATGAACTCTCTGTCTCTCTCTCTCAAAATAAATAAATAAACTTAAAAAAAAGCCATACAGTGTCATGTTAGTTTCAGGTGTACAATACAGTGATTCAACTCTTCCATGTATCACCTAATTCTCACCAGGATAAATGTATGCCTTAACTCCCATCACCTATTTCACCCATCCTCCCACCCACCTCCTCTCTGGTAACCATCAGTTTGTTGTCAATAGTTAAGAGTCTGTTTTTTTGCTTCTCTCTCTCTCTCTCTCTTTTTCTTGCTCATTTGTTTTTTTCTTAAGTTCCAATTACAGGTGAAATCATACAGCATTTGTCTTCCTCTAACTGACTTATAGCACTTAACATTATATATTCTATTTCTACCCATCTCCTTGAAAATGACAATATTTCATTCTTTTTTGTGGTTGAATAACACTCCATTGTGTGTGTATCTATACGACATCTTCTTTATTATGCATTCATCTATTGATGTACATTTGAGCTGCTTTCATAATTCATCTGTTGTAAATAATGCTACTGTAAACATATGAGTGCTTGTATCCCTTTGAATTAGTGTTTTTGTATTTTTGGTGTAAATACCCAGTAATGTGATTATTGCGTTGTAGGGTAATTCTATTTTTAACTTTCTGAGGAACCTCCATACTGTTTTCCAGAGTGGCTGAATCGGTTCATGTTCCTACCAAAAGTGCAAGGATGTTCCTTTTCTCTACGTCTTCATTAACACTTGTTTATTGTGCTTTTGATTTTACCCATTTTTACTGGTGTCAGGTGATAGTTCATCATAGTTTTGATTTGCTTTTCCCTGATGATGAGTAATGTTGAGCATCTTCTCATGTACGTGCTGGCCATCTGGGTGTCTCCTTTGGAAAAATGTTCATTTGTTCTGCCCATTTTTAAATTGGATTATGGGAGGCTATTTATTTGTATAAGTTTCTCTCTCTCTCTCTCTCTCTCTCTCTCTCTCTCTCTCTCTCTATATATATATATATATATATATATATATATATATATAAAGTTTTCCTTTCATTTCCCTTGCCTCAGGAGACATATCTAGAAAAATGGTATAAGGGTGATGTCAGAGACCTGACTACCTGAGCTCTCCTCTTAGATTTTTATGGTTTCATGTCTCATATTTACATCTTTAATCCATTTTCAATTTATTTTTGTTTATGGTATAATAAAGTGGTCCAGTTTCATTCTTTTGCATATTGCTGTCCAGTTTTCCCAACACCATTTGTTGAATGCACCCATTGCGTATTCTTTCCTGCTTTGACAAAGATTAATTGACCCTATAACTGTGGGTTTATTTCTGGTTTTCCCACTCTGTTCTATTGATCTATGTGTCTATTTTTGTGCCAGTACCATACTGTTTTGATCACTACAGCTTTGTAATATAACTTGAAGGCTGAAATTATGATTCCTCCAGCTTTGCTTTTCTTTTTCAAAGTTGCTTTGGCTCTTCAGGGTCTTTTGTGGTTCCATGTAAATTTTAGGACTTGTTCTTTTTCTGTGAAAAAAAATGCCATTGGTATTTTGATAGGGATTGCATTACACATGTAGGTTGTTTTGGTTAGTATAGACATTTTACCAATATTTGTTCTTGCAGTCTATGAGGATGGAAAATCATCCCATTTCTTTGTGTTGTCTTCAGGTTCTTTCATCAGTGTTTTATAATTTTCTGAGTATAGTTCTTTCACCTCTTTGGCTAGGTTTATTCCTAGGTATCTTATATTTTTGGTGCAATTATAAATGGGATTGCTTTCTTAATTTCTCTTTCTGCTGCCTTACTATTGGTATATAGAAATGCAACAGATTTCTGTACATTGTTTTTGCATCCTGTAACTTAATTGAATTTATTTATCAATTCTAGTAGTTTTTGGTGCTGTCTTTAGGGTTTTCTATATAGAGTATCATGTCAACTGCAAATAGTGAAAGTTATACTTTTTCTTTACCAATTTGGATGTTATTTCTTTATGTTGTCTAATTTATGTGGCTAGGTCTTCCAGTACTACGTTGAATAAAAGTGGTGAGAGTAGACATCCTTTTCTTGTTCTTGTCCTTAGGGGGATAACTCTCAGTTTTTTCCCATTGAATATGATGGTGACTGTGGGTTTTACACATCTGACATTTATTATGTTGAGATACGTTCCCTCTGAACTTACTTTGTTGAGGGCTTTCATCATGAATGGATATTTTTCTTTCAGTATTTTGGATAAGTAATTCCATAGCTTTCTAGTCTCTATGGTTTCTGACCAGAAATAGTTATTTTTTTTACTTAAAAAATTTTTAATGTTTATTTATTTTTGAGAGAGACAGAGACAGAATGCGAGTGTGTTAGGGGTAGAGAGAGAGGGAGACACAGAATCTGAAGTAGGCTCCAGGAGCAGCCCCGACATGGGGCTCGAACCCATGAGCTGTGAGATCATGACCTGAGCTGAAGTCGGATGCTCAACTGACTGAGCCACCCAGGCACCCCAGAAATAGTTATTAAGTTATGATTCCCTCATATATGATGAAACTTTTTTTCTTCTTTTATGATTCATTATTGGCATTGTTTCTAGAATTTGACTATGATATGTACAGGAGAATGTCTCTTTGAGCTTAACCTACTTAGAGTTTTGTGAGCTTCTTGGACGTACTAATTAAAAGTTACAACATATTTGAGTAAGTCAGAGAAAGCCAAATACCATATGATTTACTCATATGTGAATTTAAGAAATAAAACAAGCAAAGGAGATAAAAGACAGAGAGGGAGGCAAACCAAGAAGCAGACTCTTAACTATAGAGAACAAAGGGATGGTTATCAGAGAGGAGGTGGGTGAAAGTGGATGGTAAAACAGGTTATAGGATTAAGGAGTGCACTTGCTGTGATGAGCACCAAATAGTGTATGGAAATGTTGAATCTCTATATTTATTTTACACCCGAAACTAAATTATGCTGTATGTTAACTAACTGAAATTTAAGTAAAAACTTAAAAAAAATAAAGTTAGAAAATGTATTTAAAGTAGTTACAACATATTTAGAAAGTTTTCAGTGAATACTTTTTTTTAATGTTTATTTTTGAGGAGAGAGAGAGAGAGAATGAATGGGGGTGGAGGAGGGACAGAGAGAGAGGGGGACAGAGGATCTGAATTGGGTTCTGCAGACAGCAAAGAGCCTGATGCCAGGCTCAAACTGACAAACTGTGAGATCATAACCTGAACTGAAGTCAGACACTTAACTGACTGAGCCACCCAGGCACCCCTCATGTGCCTGATTTTATGTCTCTTCTCTTCTCTTCTCTTCTCTTCTCTTCTCTTCTCTTCTCTTCTCTTCTCTTCTCTTCTCTTCTCTAATTCAAGTTAGTTAACATCCAGTGTAGTCTTGGCTTCAGGAGTAGAACACAGTGATTCATCTCTTACATATGACACCCAGTGTTCATCCCCCCCAAAAATGCCCTCCTTAATGCCCATCACCCATTTGATACATCCCCCTATCCACCTCTCCTCCAGCAACCTACACTTTGTTCTCTGTATTTAAGAGTCTCTTATGGTTTGCTTCCCTCTGTTTTTATCTTATTTTTAGTTCCCTTTCCCTATGTTCTTCTGCTGTGTTTCTTAAATTCCACATATGGGTGAAATCATATGATATCTGCCTTTCTCTGACTTATTTCATTTAGCATAATACACTCTAGTTCCATACACATTGTTTCAAATAGGATACAGATAAAGGGGAACCCATTTGCACTGTTGGTGGGAATGCAAACTGGTGCAGCCATTCCGAAAAACAGCATGGAGGTTCCTCCAAAAATTAAAAACAGTACTACCCTATGACCCATTAATTTCCTACTAAGATTGTATCCAAAGGATACAAAAATGCTGACTCAAAGAGGCATATACACCTCAATGTTTATGGCAGCACTATCAACAATAACCAAATCATGGAAAGAGCCTAAATGTCCATCAACTGATGAATGGATGAATAAGATGTGGATATATACACATACATGCAATGGAATACTACTAGGCAATGAAAAAGAGTGAAATCTTGCCATTTGCATCAGTCATTACTTTCATCTGTAATGTTGGTATGTTTAGTGATTCACCACAGGTGAATCTAAAATTCTTTTTTTTTTTTTTTTTTTTTTTTTTATTCATTTTACTTTCTGTTCCTTGCACGGATTAATCTGAGTTGACATGTCTTCAAATTTGCTATTACTTCTCTGCTAGGGACCTCCATTGAATTTTCCAACTCCAAAATTTCTATTTTTTTTCTATTTTACAATTTCTATTTATTTGTTCTTATTATCTACTGGTTGAAACATCTTTCACACTTTAATTATTTTGTTTGGTTCCCTTTTGTTCTTTGAACACATTTATAATTTAAAGTCTTTGATTACTTTCTTCAACATTGGGGCTTCCTCAAGGACAGTTCTCTAAACTACTTTGTTTTGTGTACACAGGACAAACTTTTCTATAATTTTTGTGTAATTTCTTGTTTAAAAGTTATTTAAAATAATGGAGCAAGTCTGTCAAATATCCTCCCCTTCCTCTTGTTTCTTCTTGGTGTTGATTATTCTTTGTTTTGTGTTTAGATGTTTATTTTTGAGAGAGAGAGAGAGAGAGAGAGAGAGAGAGAGAGAACACTAGTAAGGGAAGGGCAAAGAAAGAGGCAGACAGAGGATCTGAAGCAGGCTCTGTGCAGATAGCAGAGAGCCCAATGTGGGGTTCAACTCATGAGCAGCAAGATCATGACCTAAGCTGAAGTTGGATGTTTAACCCACTGAGCCACCCAAGCACCCCAATTGTTACATTTTTTTATTGCTCTTTGTTACCTGAATTAATTTCACTAATTTGCAAAGTTTCTTTGTTATGTGCAGCTACCATACTCTCTGGTTGGTTAGCCTAGTGATCATAAATGTTTGGAAAAATATTTTTTAAATGCCTTTAATCATTAAGTTTCCGTGTTTTCCTGGGTGACTTGGTATGTATGTTGGGACAAGTCTTCCTACTCTGAAAGGTAGTTTATAATTCTGCCTTAGCTTTTATTTTGCACTCATGCCATTCCTCAGGGGTAGCCACTTTAGAGATTAAATTCTTCTCAGGTCTTTCCTGGTCTTATGCACAATGCTGCATGTACAAATGTCCTTCTAGATTCCTGGGAATATTTTAGGGCTTTTAAAACCTCTCTATGTATATCCCATTGCCAAACATTTTCTATTAGTGTTTTCAGTCAGTCTCTTCTTAGCCTAACTGATAACATCACCTCAGACAACTGCAATGTTAAACACTTCTTAGTAATTATTTTTGACAAATTCCCTGGAGATAGGGATAGTCAAGTTGCACAGATTGAGCTCAAAGTCAGCTCAAAGAATAGCAAGTCCTCTGAATGGAACTTTTTTTGCAAGATGCGAGGTCACATAGTGACAATTCTAAGAATGGGGCTTTTTGGGAATGCCAAACCCATCTATCCTATCTATGTGATACTAGAATGCTGGTTTTCACAACTGCCATATTTGTGATTCTTGATTTTCTAGACTATTACAAAAGAGAAGAGGATAGGATTAGGGCAAGTTAATAAAGATCAAAAACTTACTGTTCTCACTAAAATTCAGCCATTTAAAAAATCCTTTTTTGGATAATCTAATGACTTTAATGCTTTTTTGAATAGTCAAAAGTCTTTGGTGAATTTACAGAGTTCTAAAGAAGTTGATTTTGACAATTTTTTTCAATGTTCTATTTTTATTAAAGAACTGCCTCTTAGAGTTTTACTCCACCACAGTAGTCATAGGAAAGCTCTAGATTATATTAGTAAAATCTAATAAACACTGAATATTATCTATAATTGGAGAAGAAAGAAAATTGGTCTACTGCTTAGACTAATAATGAAATATCCGAGGATGGCTTTTAAAAACTGAATATATTAAATGTAGAAATATTTGATATAGTTTAGATTCACATTTTTGCATTTGAAGAAAAAGTGGAAAGCAGACTTAATCCATGGATTATATCTGGTTAATAGTTTACTTTTATGGATTGCTTACTCTGTGCTGATTCACAGATAGTAAGGTTTTTTCCCCCACAACTTAATGTTTTAATGTTTATAACTATATGATAAAATTAAAGTAGAAATTCAAATATGAGACACAGAAAAGATAGGTAACTTGACCAAAGTTTATATCTGCTAAGAGAGAAAGCCAGGGTTAGAATGAGGCAGTCTTATTCTGGAGCCCATGGATATAGCCATCATACTTACTTCATGTTCCTAATATAGAAAAGCACAAAGCCCTAGAAATCCCCAGCTCACAGAGAAAGAGGTATTTGCAGGTCTCAAGCCATCTGGAAAAATCCCTCCAAGAAGATACCATAGGGCTTTTCATAAAGAGCTAATTGGCACAATCTTTGCCTTCTTCACAATTCTGTCATTAATTAAATCTGATATAGACTACAGTTTACATTTCTGGAATTTTAAGTGTGTACCCACTGAAGATCTAGGCATAAGGGATTAAGATCCTTATTAATAACAACAACAAAATTCCTCTAAAACAAGTTAGGTAAAAGTCCAGACTTGAGTAGATTAAATACTACAGTGAGGCAGATGGCCTCCCTGGCATCTTATCCCTTCCTTACATAAACTCTTGTAATTTCTCTTTAAACACAATTCCTTGGCACCTACCGTGGTACATAAAAGAAAGTAAACCAAAAACATTTATTGCATGAGTGACTGCAACTGAAATTCAGCATGTTATGAAATAATAATTGCATGATAATTAAAAGTTCTAGGTTTCTAGTTTAACTCTGGGCCCTTTCTTGAAAAATTATTTCACAATCCCAGGTCTCAAATTTCTTAATGGAAAATGAAGTTTGGGAAGACCACCTTTAACATTCAGTCCAAAAGACACAATATGTTAGTCAGATACAAGACAATTTTAACATAAATTGCTTCTAAACTAAAAATATAATTTCTTCTGTTCTTTGTTTATACGTATATATGAATATATACTAACTATTCAAAAATACAAAGACAGATACTGCCTTCAAAGATAGATAACAAAATTATAAGATAGAAATATTCATATCTGAGCAGATCAAGAATAGTTAGGTGCAGTCTGAAATTTTATCATTAGCTATGTAGAAAGTTCTCATAGTTGATGAAAATGCAGCTGAAGTGGTGTTTAATTGGAAATTTCTTGATTAGCCACTGCAACTCTAATGAATGCAAATTTTAGCACTTTCAAAATTATATCCTACTGTGTGAATCTTTTTTATGCAATCAACAACAAAACGAAGTACTGATTTACTAAAACAGTCTTAAAAGTTATTATTTCATTGTTAATTTAATCAGATTTTGCTTTCTACCTTTTTTAAAACAATTTTTTTCATATGCTTTTGCTTACATGACATAGTGGGATCGTTTTGGAATCTGAACTCTAAACTGGTAAATAAAAAATAAATCAGAAATTGAATATATTTAACATCATTTATTTCAAGGAAACAGTTATCAAGAAACAATCTAACTATGCAAGTATCTGCTTTAATTAAACAGTATCTATCACGCACAGTGCTGGGTAACTGATGATTTACTTAAGACTCAGCCCCTCTCTTTACCCAGGCTCATGATGATAATACCATAATGTACATAATGCATGTAAAGGAAAAAGATGTCTAACCATTTACAAAAACTGACAAAGATATGCACTTTATAAGCATCCATTCCTGAGCATGGGATAAAAGAATTATAATGGGACTTATATTTTTCTAATTCAACTTTTTATTTCATGAGAGAAAATAATACCTCACCTTCCCTGTACATCTTTCTGCAATTCATAAGCTATGTAGTTAGTGCAGAATCTGGAATATAAACAAGGTTCTTGAGTATCTTTTGAGTGTTTTTTGCTAACTATATTATCTTGTGAAAAGTCAATTGATTTTACCTTGACACAGGTTAAACAAAACCTTGTAAAGAAACAACCAGTATAGGGGTTCTTTAATGTTGATCAGAACTTTCACTCACTAGTCTACACAGTAACTTGTGCTTCTTTATCAATCACATTTAAATTCACTCTCCTCAGCCAGTTTACTTAGGGAATACATCATAACCATTAAGTTTAATTAAGTAATTCTTGTGAAACAGTAACACTATTGAAAGAGACTATTACAAATCAATGTGATATTGATTGAAAGTCATGATACAAGATAATTTACCTGGAGAAATTTTGATTGACCCTTAATATAATTTGAAAGCTATAGTACTTTATTTGGATTTTATATGCATCTGTATATTTTTACTTCATCCACCTGTTGAAATCCAGGATTTATACAAAATGTAGAAGATTCTACATTGATTTCTACCTTTCAATTTACTGGCAGTCAGAGTAGATAATGTCCCAAGCTTACAATTTCCCACTGCTCCTCTACCTGAGGGATTTTTCTGGAAACACTGCAGCTTGAAAAAATCAGAGAATGAATGCCTTCATATTACCTTTAAACTCCCAAAGGATAATTAGTGAATATCTGAAACTCACTATATTCTGGTAGGAAGATTCTGATGCAAGAAAAGACAAAGTATCTCACTCACTAATGTATATTTTATTGGCTTTTTTCCTTCTTCCTCTCACATTTCCTACTGCCTCACTGGTTCTTCCTGCTGTCATCTTTCAGGAACTTTTCTCAGGGTTTGTTTTCATAAGAACTCAATAAGACACTGTGAAAGCAAAGTTCTCCATTTTTAATTATTTAAATTATGAAAGTCAATCTCCTTAATTTCTCATGCTTATAATCACAGAACTCATACTCTTTTAGCAGAGTATTGAATGTGATTTATATAAAATAGTGTTTAAGTACCTCTTTCTATTTTATAGAACTTTATAATGTACAGAACACCTTGAAATATGTAGTAGAATAGTTCAGGCCAGAATAATGAAGAAGCATGAGACTAATTAGAAATGTATTGTCAGAACAAGAGTGGGGACTGATGTAAGGGGCTTAAGTCGATGGCTTGAGTTTCTTCACAGTGTGCATTTGTATATCTCAATGTTATATCCTTTCTATTAAAAGGTTTTATGAGTTTCTCTTTGTATTCTCCTTTTTAAAGAAACTTTATATGAGGAATTGTGATGGTGGTTTGGTGTCATGCTACCTCAGCTAATGGACTTCCAAGCTGACAGAAGAACAGATTAGGAAATATATGGCTCAATATCATATTAAAAACGCTAATGTTTGTTACATGTCAGAAAATTTGATATGACTAGTTATTCATGATGCAAGAAAAGATACAGACCCTAAATCATTTTTGAAGCAACTCTACACTAGGACAAATGAAGACTCAACTTGAAAACCATATCCCTCATAGATATAAAGACACTTAATAAATATTTTAGCTCTTTAACATAACACATATCTGTGTGTATGTATATGTATGTATATGTATACTTACATTGTGTACATATAGGCATATACATGTATGTGTAAATATTTCATACATAATAGTAAATCCAATAGAAACAAACTTGATTTTATCTGCCAAGAGCTAACACTGACATTATAAACTTATTTACAAAATCATTAATTAAAAAAAAAGCATGCGCTGTATAATCAGAACTATGTGTACATAGGTATTGTACAAAATTAATTTAAGCACACTTGGAAACTCATACATGTGAATGTGTTTTATGTGTCTATATATGGAAGTATTTAAAATATACTTGTTTCTACCAATGAAAGCTCTTGCCAGAAAAATGTTTCATTCCAGTCTGTGTTTTTCTCTTTCTGATTATGCCAGTCTTTTACATCTTCAACATTCATGCTCTACATCATTCTGAACTGGAAGCCCACTCTAATTATAGGGACCTTACAATGTGGTAAAACATTATTTTACTTTCTTCTCCACTAGCCTTTATATGTAGGCATTATCATTTTCTTTTCATGTAAATACCTTTTTACAGTACAGAGCAAAGCTGGCTGAATACAGTACACAGTACACTAGGTTCCCTCTTCTTAATTCTCTTAGGAAAGTCTTCTTTCTGTTTGCTTAGTGCTAAAACCATGAATCTCTTGCTTTTCCTTAAGCTATATATTTGTGTGTGTGTGTGTCTGTTTTCCTCTAAATGTAGAATCAGATAGTGCCTGGAATATAGTAGTTGCACAATAGTTGTTAAAAGTAAAGGAGATCAACATTCTCAAGTGACAAAAAAGGAAGGGTCCTTTCTGAGCTAAAAGTAGCTTTCCCCTTTGGGCAAATACAGCATTACTCTTCTGTGTAAAATGTGATTGATTGATTGACTGATTGAATGAAGTATAATTGATATACAATCTTATATTAGTTTCATGTGTACAACATTGATTCAACAATTCTACATAGTATCCTATTCATCATGATAAGTGTAGTCACCATCTGCCACCACAGAACCTTATTACAATATTACTGACTGTATTCCCTATGCTGTACTTTTCATTTCCATGACTTAATTATAACTGGAAGTTTGTACATCTTAATTTAATTGCCTTTATCTATTTTGCCCACTTCCCTATCTCCCTCCCTCTGGCTACCACCAATTCTCTGTATTTTAGAGTCTGGGGTTTTTATTCATTCATTTTGTTTTTTAGATTTGCCATCTTTCCATTGCTAGTATAGCATCATGTTTTGCCACTCAATCTCTTGAATTTCGCAGCAAAATTTCACTATCCTTTCTTTTAATTAAAAATAATGGGAGCTCTTGTAGGTAGATCTGCAAGCATCTTTGCTTCAATGAGACTCTTTTTTCTTCTAAAAATGAAAATTTGCTAAATGTTAGACAAGTTTAATAATTTGATATTGTGGTACTAATTTGTAGTAATCATTATTCAGGAAACATTTATTTTATATGTACTTGATGTTTTACAATCATTATCTCATTTACTTCCAGCTCAACCCATGACTGTTTAATAGACAACAATTAATCACCAAACACTGTGCAGTTTTTTAGAATAATATACTTTGTATCATTTATGCTTGCCGAAAAGTCTAGTAACAGTGGGATTTTGACTGGGATGGGATAATTGCAATATTGTGGAATAGTACAATATAGAGATAAATGGTAGTTGGGAGTAAATACAGAAATTTTACCTACTGCATGCTAGGTGAGACAGGAATAGCTTTATCATAGAGTTGTTTGTGACCCATCATCTTAAATGTACTTAATAGTTAGCTAGTTAGCCAGATGACTGAAATAAAGGTTGCAATGGGGGAGATAAGAGAAAAAGAACATTCTAGAGTTGAGAACATTCTAGGGAATGTCAAAGATAAACAACTTGAACAAAAGTTAAGGTGGTAAGGGTGGATTTTAATCAGTGGTACACTTCTGCCATGAGAAGAGTGCAATGTGGACTGAATTTAACTTCTATTATACGGAGGGGACTGGGCATTTTTAAGAGAGAATTATGGGTCGCCTGGGTGTCTCAGTTGGTTAAGCATCTGACTTCAGCTCAGGTCATGATTTCATGGCTCATGAGTTTGAGCCCCAATTGGGCTCTGGGCTGACCCTTCAGAGCCTGGAGGCTGCTTCGGATTCTGTGTCTCCCTCTCTCTCTCTGTCCCTTCCTGGCGCTCGCTCTCTCTCTCTCTCTCAAAAATTAAATATATATTACAAAAATTAAGGGAGAATTAAAAATAAGGAAATGAGTGGGGGCTCAGTAGAGTCAGGGAATGAAAGAAATAATGTGAGGGGGAGTTGGTCCATCTGGGTTTGTTAATTGTGCATATGGGAGTTAGACTCCTGCGCTCCTATGAAGGCTGGGAGATAGGGACTCCATCCTTAGGTGTGGGTTAGAACACACAATAAATTGTTTTAAGCAGCCTTGAATTTTCTCAGATGCTTTAAGGAGGCCTGGCATCATCCTAGTGACACAGCCTTGAGCTATTAGAAGCTTTGTATAGTTTTGGTCAAGTCTTTATGAGGATTAATCAAGAGAGCTCAGAGATGCCTTGCTAGAGTTTGGTCAGTGAGAAACTCCTAATCAAGAAGATTGCATACATAGCAACAGAAAGGTAGAAAAAGTAGGCTGTTTTAAGTATTGAAAGAAGTTTTATTGGTCATAATATACTAGGTTATAATGCAGTAACAAATTAAGAAATGTGAATGCTTTAACAAAGCAGAGGGTTTTTTTTCCCCCTTCAGATATGCCAAGTCAGCTGTGCATCCCAGTGTTCTCAATGGCAACTAACTTCCAAGTGGTGATTCAAAGATATCACAGCTCTGCCTTATCAACAATGGCTTCCACATTGCTACAGGTAGGAAGAGAGAACAGGTGAATCACATAGGGCATTTTCATTGCCTAAACCCAGAAGTCATCCTTATCACTTATGTTCATAGGATTTTCAGCTAGAACTAACTGCATGGTAAATCAGAGAAATTCAATTTGAGCTAGAGTACACAGACAATGGGGATTAAATAGAAGGAAACTGGTATGTTTTTTCCAAAAGAAAAAAGAAAATTAAACATACATAATTTAGAAAAGAAAGAAATCAGAAATGTATCTGAGTATGTCCATGGGTAACATCTAGAGAATTTTCTTTATGGCACAAGCATCAATGTCACTCTTTTTTTGTTTGTTTGTTTTTTGTTTTTTGGATATTTCAATGTCTCTTCTTTCAAGTTTCACATTCCAAAGAGAAAAACAGCAACAACAACTATTGTCAGGTCAGTTGTTTACCCATTAGTCAACTAGTTACAGTCAGAGAAGCACTATCAGCATAGCCAAATATTGCTACAAGATTCAACTCTTTTGTATAGAGAACATTCTTAGGAAGAGGAAATCGTGTCAATAACTAGCATTATAAAACAATATATTAAAAGAAGTAAGGAATATTCTTGGAAGACAAAGCAGGATTAGCAGGATACTCTATAAAGTAATAATTTATATTAATGAACTAAAGCATCAACTGGCAAGTTTCATACTGCATGCAGTACAGGATGGACCTCTTTCTAAGCCATGTAATAGTCACCCTTCTCTTCAGATGGGATGAGCAAACAATGATCATCTAAGTTACCAAATTTGTGACTACTGAATACGATATATTAGATTTCAGGTATGGCAGAAACAGGAAATACAGTAACACCAAAGTGCATTCTACCTCTTTTTATTATCACCAAATAGAAAAGCCATTAGACCTACGAAAAAAGAGAAAGTAGGAAATCAGTTTAGATAAAACTTTCTATCACAAATCCTCTAGCTGAAGACACAATGTTGAGTGTCAGCTGGGGCAGAGAGGACATGTGGCAGGCAGAGTTGCTTTCCAAGTTGAATTGAGAGAATTGGGAGCAAGCAGGTCTGTACTTTGCTCCTTGCTTAAGACTCAGAAAAAAGGAAGCCACAGAAATATTCTCAGTGTAAATGGAAAAATCAGTAAAGGTGGCCTTGAGATATACTTGAGCAGAGAAGGCCAAAGTGATGGAAAGAGGGGTTTTGAAGTTGAAAAAAAAAAATACTCCTAAATCTCCAAGAGGTAACTTAAGGGGGAAAAGTTCCCCAGGTGTCTCAGCAGGAGATAGGAAATGTGGATGAGAGTAAACCCAACTAGTCTCATAAGTTGGAACAGAGAGGTGTGGATATTTCCCAAGGACAAAATAAGTCACACTATATAGGTCGATATGTGGGGGGATGACAAGCAGGCATCAAATAGAAGATGCAACAGAACATTAGGGGATTAACTCCAGTAAAAGCCACAAGAGAATTGAATCAACAGGGAAATACTGAAAAGCCTTTCTGGAGTAATCACCTCAGATTTTCTGTGCCAAAAAAATAGAGATATATTTTTATCTGCATAAGCACAGACCAGTTATATCCCTTTGCAGTAGCATAAATTAGATTTCCCCTGAATCTACACATAATCCCAATTATAGGGAGCAAGTGGACTGGCTTCTTGAACTGACTAAATGTTAAATCAAAGTGGCGGATAAATCACAAGAATTGAGTTAATTTGACTGAAACATCCAGATTAATGTTTTAGCTTCACACAGAATGGAGCTCAGAGTCAGATATTTAAATCAGTGCTAGAAGTAAATAACTTTATGGGAACTTGTAATATTATCCTATAATATTACAATTATATATATATATATATATATATATATATATATATATATATACAATATATATATATATAAATTTACACTAAAATATATAATAATATATATTCTTTATATATATTAATTTATACTAAAAACCAGAGTTGATAATAAATATTTTAAATTTTAAATGGCCTAATACAAAGATATCTTGAGAGGTAAGATTAATAGCCTGTTATAGCAAAGGGGAGTTAAAGACAAACTGATGTAAAGACCTGGACTGAGACTCTAAAATCAACTTTGTTAGGTGCAGGATATAGGTTTTATATATGGAAGATGGATGTGGGTGATGGTTGTCAGAAGGCTTAAAATTTCATGTGACCAGAAATGATCATATTAACAATTATATCAGCAATAAATATGTGATATAGAACAAGATAGGTGATCTGGATTTCCCACTCTGTGCTAATTAATTAAGCCTAAAATATTTTATTCAGCCAGTGGCTCACATTTAACAATTCAAGCGGTAGAATAGGTAGAGAGAAATTGGGGCTTTTTAATTACTCATCCTGGTCCCTCTTTCTGAAAGCAAATCTAGAGAATGAAGGAAAAGTTGAATAAACTGGACTTTAAGATACTTTCTGTCCTCAAAATCTTTTGATTTATTTAAAAATGTGTTTAGCTTTGGACTTTTTTTTAAATTTTTTTTTTAATGTTTATTTTATTTTTGAGACAGAGAGAGACAGAGCATGAACGGGGGAGGGCCAGAGAGAGAGGGAGACACAGAATCTGAAACAGGCTCCAGGCTCCGAGCTGTCAGCACAGAGCCCGACGCGGGGCTCCAACTCACGGACCGCGAGATCATGACCTGAGCGGAAGTCGGACGCTTAACCGACTGAGCCACCCAGGCGCCTCTGTTTAGCTTTGGTCTTATTTTTGTTTTTTTAAGAATAGACATTTCATTTTATTATTGAACTTAATAGATTACCCCATAATTGTCCAACATATACAACCTGTGAATGAAGTCTTAGGCAGCACTGACTCTGCATTTAGAAGGCATTAGAAACTCAGAACAGTGGCTTCTTCATCCGGATGTCCCTTTAGCAGTGCCCCAGTACCCCTATGTCCAATGTATGATGGGAACAGACATGTGTAATCATGTTTATTTTTAATTTAGCTAAAATAGTAATGTTGCCTTTGCTAAAGTGATGATTTTTCATTAATTACAACTTCTAGAATGCCTTTAGGACTATGTAGCATGTAGTTTATCACAATGTTATTTTAAGAACAAATCGATGTATCTTAAACGTGTATTTGAGCACTAAATACCAGCTCCACCTTTGTACAGAAAATATAATTCAAAATTCTAACTGTTTACTGGGAAACTGTATACCTTATTAAGTGACTTTTAATTTTTTTGTTAAGCAAAGATTTATTAATATTGTACCGACCGGTTGATGGGAAACAGTAAAATTTACTGAATCTTACATTATTCTCATTACGTATTAAGAATATTATTAAACCTCAGTGCTGTAGGCAAGTTAACAAAATGATATGTGAAAAATACCAATTTATTCATCAATAAAATAATTCAGTCAAATAATCCAGTAATTAAATGTAGTGAGCATTCAATGAGATATTAATCACCTGTTGGAAGTCCAGATATACCAAAATCACAATGACTGTCCTCAAGGAGACACAATCACAAAGACTGTCCTCAAAAATCACAATACACTGCCTCAAAAGGAAAACAATTTTATAATCAAGCATTTATACTATGCTATTATAAATATATTTGGGATACACAAATGGGCAGGAAATTATTTGGGAAATGATAGAGCAAGAAAAATATGACCAGAGAATAGACATGGATCTAAAAGGGGCACTCAGATGGCTCAGTCAGTTAAGAATCTGTCTCTTGACTTTGACTCAAGTCATGATCTCACCGTTGGTGAGTTGGAGCCCCACATTGGGCTCTGTGCTGACATCACAGAGCTTGCTTGGGATTTTCTCTCTCCTTCTCTCTCTGCCCCTCCCCTGCTCATGTGCTGTTTCTCTCTCTCAAATAAATGAGATGAAAAAATAGATAAATAAAATGCATCTAAAAATTATTTGAATCTCATCAGGCATATTATTGGGAAAATAGTAAGAGAAAATAGCATGATCAAAAACATTAAAGTATTGTGGCCTGTATATGTGTATTCATGTGTATACACATATACACATATAAAAGAAGGGCGGGTAAATAACAGAAACTAGCTCATTATGAAGATACAGTGTTTGGTAGACTGGTAGAAGATATCTGGAATGGCACTTATAAATAAAGTTGAAAATTATTTACAAGGCTTAAAGAAATTTGGAAAGCCATAAAAATGTTTTAACGTCAGTTATCTGGTCACATAAAGGTTTTTGTAGCACTAAAAATTGGGGTAGTATAGAAGATATATTGAAGTAGAGAAAGGTGATCAGAATATGTGTGAGAAGGTCCTCGTTTGGAAACAGGGTGGCAAGATGAAGACAGTAATTAACCTTAGTCCCTATTTAGATAAGGCAAGATTTCAAACATAAGTATTGAAATTTGATAGAAATTGTTTCACTTCTAAATATGTATGGGGGGAAATGTAAAAACAAAAATCAACAAGAGCAAAACACAATCCATAAATGAAGGGAAAAAGAAAAAGAAGCTAGGATAATCATGACAGTAAAACAATATCAAAAACAATGATTTTTAACAAGTCCAAATATATCAATCATGATTATGAATGTAAAGTATTATCTTAATTCATCTGGGCTCTTATAACAACATATCCCAACTGGGACATTAAAAACAACAGAAATTTATTTCTCACAGTTCTGGAGGCTGGCAGTCCAAGATCTGGGTACCAGCAAGGTCGGGTGAAGGACCTCTTTCAGGTTGCAGACATTCTCAATGTATCCTCAAGTGGAAGAAGAGGCTAGAGAACTCTGCGGGAATTAAGAGCACCAATTCCATTTGAGTCCTCCACACATACTATCAAATTAGGATTTCAACCTGTGTATTTTGGGACACAAGCATTCAAACCATAGCATATAATAAACAGTTGAAAGGAAGAATTCATCTATTTGAAATCAAACATAGGTCCCCCATAAGAATTATGCCGTTTTCAGGAGAAACCTATAAGACTATTGAAAGTTGAAATAAAATACAGATGTACCTCAGAGATATTGCAGGCTCCATTCCAGACCACCGCAATAAGATAAATATTGCAATAAAGTGAGTCTGAGTCAAATGAATTTATTGCTTTCCCAGTGCATATCTAAGTTATATTTATACTATATTGTAGTCTAGTAAGTGTGCAATAGCATTATCTCTAAAAAAGGTAAATACCATAAAACTTTGTTGGTGAACAGTGCTAACCATCATCTGAGCTTTTAGTGAGTCATAATCACTGGTCACCACTCACCATAACTAATTAAGAATGAAAAAGTTCAAGTATAAGAATTACCAAACTGTAACAAAGACATGAAATGAACAAATGCTATTGGAAAAATGACACTGATAGACTTGCTTGATGCAGGGTTTCTATAAACCTTCAACTTGCAAAAATTGTATTATCTGCTAATTGCAATAAAGCAAAGCATAATAAAACTATATATGCCTGTACTTGAAAAGATAAATCAGGTGTATTAACCAAAACAAATTAATAGTAGCTATATTAATATCAGAAATAATACACTTTTAACTGAAAGAGACTTTAGAAATAGACATGGACACAGTAATTACAAAGTTTCAACTCTTCAGGTAGATATAACAATTCTGCATTTAAGTTCAGTTAATACTATAGTCTCAAGATATATATGGAGCAAATAGAATTATAAGGGAAAAATTATATATTGCATTAGGATAATACCATATATCTCTCTTTATTGACCAATAAACTAAAAAAAATGGCAAATGTATAGAACATTTGAACATGATTAGCATATGATTTAAGGGGATAAATTTAGAATGTGCACACAATTGAAAGAAACTCATTGTTTTTAAATCGCATCATAAATAATTACAAAATTCAACCATGCACAAAGTCTTAAAGCAAGTCTCAACAAATTTCAAAGCTTCAGTATCTTTCATACAATGTTCTCTGACCATAGTAGAATCTCCATTTGATTCAATTGTAAGACAAAAGACTTTAGGCTCTGTGCTGACAGCCTGAGCCTGGAGCCTGCTTTGGATTCTGTGTCTCCCTCTCTCTGCCCCTTCTTTGCTCATGCTCTGTCTCTCTGTGTCTCTCAAGAATAAAAAAAAACATTAAAACAATTTTTTAAAATAAAAAAAAAAATTAAGACGAAAGGTATAAACTGCCATATATCTCCATATAACTCTTAAGTCAAAAAAAGTTATCAAAATGGAAATTTAAATGAACTTAGAATTAAACAAAATATCTAACTAAACACTAAAATATCAAAGTTAGAAATCAAATTTACAGTGTTAACTCTTAGAAAATAAGAAATCTTGAAAATTAAATAAATAAGGGGAAATTAGAATAAAATCAAATAAGTTATGATAAAACATAAATAAGATTGAAAAAGGGGACACATGAAAAGTTAATTCAGCAAAAGTTCTACATTAATCCTATTTTCCCAAATTGAACTGTGGTCAAACCAATTTTTAATTATCTCCTATTTACCTCATTATTGAGGAAAGGATTACTGACCTAGGGTTAAGGGGATAGCTCAACAAACAGCTGACACTGTGTAGATGATACGGACAGAAATGTATGAGTCATGTATGCACATAACGTGGGGGAGGGAGACAATGCCCAGTACATAGTGCTATATGGGTGTTGCCTTTAGGAACAGAGTGAATATTAAGGGAGGTATAAGAGGCAGCCTTTTCAGTATCAAAGATGGGGTACTCTCTGGTTATGAGGTTATGAGACAATCAAATTGTCTTTTTCGAACAATTCTGTAGGCTAGCAGGACATTGAGCCCCCCCCCCTTATGAATAATCATGATAATTATTCATGATTATCATTGATATCATGATATCATGATAATAATATGAATAATCATGCTTATTCAGGGGTAAGCATGAACTGTGTCTTTTCCTTTCAACAAAGAGCGTGGACCTAAGGGATTTTAATCCATGGGAACAGAATGAGGAGGGGAATTTTGTACTTAGGCCATTTGAGTTCCTCTCAGTTTTACCATATATTAAAGCAGCTCATAATATGTAGTTTTAATTTTATACCTTACACCCCAAAGCAGTGCAAAAAAGACCACAAGTAAATACATGCAAAAATAATAAATTTACAAAAATAGTAAAAAAAAAAAAAGCCCTTATTTATATGTGAAATGTTACCTATATAAATATTTAAGTATAAATTATAACAGAAACAGTAAGTTATACAGTTTTCTGGATTTTAAAATCATTACAAAAATAAATTACAATCACTTAGGAGATCTTATTTAAATTTTAATTTTACAATAGCAACAAGAACAGTCAAAAATTAGGAGAAAAGATGATCAAGAAATCTGTAGAGATAGTTATAAAAATTTTTGGCAGTGTGACAGAAAGGTAAATTAAGTCAACCACCATTTTTTTTTTAAATTCTAAGTGTACATTAATATATTACATCAATTTAAAAAAAGCTGACAGCTACATTTCTAACATTCCTGTGCAGCTTAGGTCCCAGAAGAATTAAGTTCTGCCAATCAAGTGTACCCAACTGAACCTGGACTTGAATTTGGAACAAAGTTACACTGGGAATTTGTTCAATGTGCAAAACATTTATTTTGCTTTTGCATTTCTATTAGACCCAGCGTGGCTCTGGAGCCAATGACTTTAGAAACAGCTTTCTGATCTCTGAATGGCAGTGAAGTTGGTGTTCGCCTGAAGCCAACATTTGTGGTAACACCTTCCTGATCCAGGCAAAATGGCTAATGTTGGGTGATCATAAAGCCAGTGGCTGGGACAGTTGACTTCTTTTGTGCCAAGTGTCTGATTATGGCAAGAGTAGAACTTCATTGGCAGAGTAATTGTATGATTTTGTCCAAGGAGTCATTCCTGGATATCTAGCCTATACACTGTTCCTGCAAGTCTTCCTACTATTTGTGAGCAATTAAATCATGTTCTTAAAATAGTTGGAGATTTTCTGTATCTGCAAATTTTCTGTAACAAAACAAAGACATAATAAAAATCTAAATAGTGGTCTGTTCTTATACAAAAGTTTCAATATTATAAATACTTTGTAAACGAATTGATAAATTCTCAGAGCTTCCCCTGGAATTTTATTTTGGTTCCAAAACTGATGTAGAAGAGTTATCTTACAAAATATCAAGATAATATAAAAACTATTTTAGTAAAAAAAAGTGTTGACATAGGGAAAAATAAATCAAAATAACAAGTTTTACTTGTTACTAGATTTTTTAATTCTAGGACCTCAGGGGCGCATGGGTGGCTGCAGTTAAGAGTCCAAATCTTGATTTCTGTTTAGGTCATGGTCTCCTGGTTCATGAGTTCAAGTCCTGAATCCAGATCTGCACTGTCAGTGCAGAGCCTGCTTGAGATTCTGTCTCCCCCTCTCTCTGCCTTTTACCTGCTTTCTCTTTCTCTTTCTCTTTCTCTTTCTCTTTCTCTTTCTCTTTCTCTTTCTCTTTCTCTTTCTCTTTCTTTCTTTTTCTCTTTCTCTTTCTTCTCTTTCTCTTTCTCTTTCTCTTTCTCTTTCTCTTTCTCTCTCTCTCTCTTAAAATAAATACACATTTAGAAAAAATCCAGGATCTCAGAAATAGGTCCTTGTTCATGTTCATTAAATCAATAAATATTATTTAATGTAAGCTAGAAACTGTTAAGCTATGGATCCACTGGAAAACAAAAGAGAAACTGGCATGCCCTTATTTATGTTGTATTCTGGAGTAGGGAATAACAGTACACTTTCTAAATAATGAGGCAATAAATTTAAGAAAAGTGAAATTGGATTTCTACCTTGTACTATACACAGAATAATTAATATCATTTAAATTTTCAAAAAGGAGACCTAGATACCACCATTTAAAACATGATTTAGCATTTCAACTCTGACATGTGAAAAGCTGGGAAGTCATTTCTCTCCTCCTTCCAATAAGTAAAAAGTGGAGAAACTGAAAATCAATGAATTTTGTTGGACTCAAGAGAGAACAGAGGTGGTAGGAAAAAAAGAAAAACAAAAAACAAAAAACACGCACCAAAATTTGAGGAAAATGCCTATCAAGAGAGATGTAGCAACCAAGATCTGCTTACCTGGAACAAAAGCTGCTGGAGCCATAAATTGGTAGAAACAGTTACATGGTAAGTTGCCTTGAGACTGATTATGGTTAGGCTGAAAATGATACCCCTTTGGGTTGTAGTCACTGGGGTGTTCTGGGACTTTCATGTGCTCATTGTGCGGATATGACAAAGAGCCCTTCTTGGCTCTGACATGGAAAGAGGAAGAATAGCCAGGCTGAACTACCTACCTCCAGAGCTTTCAGCATAGTAAAGGACCACCCTCCAGGGAGAAACATGCCTGAGGGCCATTCTGAAACACATGGAAAACAAAAACATAGTTGGTGGGAATGAAGACTTCAAAGAAGTGAATTAGGAACTATTGGAGAAGGAAGTCAAAGAGAAGGCAGGAAGATTAGAGCTAACTATTGAAGAAACACTTGCATGATCACCAGAGACACAGGTCACCGAAAGACTGAGATATAATTGGAAGATTGGTTCTCTCCCCTATACTTCTCCTCACGTCAAAAAATTTCTAGTGTAATAATGATACATTAAAGCTGAAAGAATAAAGAATAGAAAGACATAATCAAAGGGAGTATTTAGGAAAGTTCAAAGTCAAGTGGGGAGACCAAAGCAAGGGGGCTAGAAGGAATTTGAAGTCTCTGGTACCTAGCTACAGCAGACAATAACCCTGAGTCCAAATCCTAACCTGAGAAAATATATACTCACCCTAAATGCCTTTTTACTTAAGTTCCTTTTATCTGATACATCATGTCCGGCTTTCCCCAAATTGTAAGGCATGTTAAAAAGGCAGGACAATACAAACTCTAATGAAACAAAGCAATCATCAGAACTAGGCTAAAACATGATGTAAACTTTGGAATTATTAAAGGAATTAAAATAATTATGATTAATACATTAAGGGCCCTAATGGGAAAAGCCCAAAGGAGAGACACACAAAAATGGAAACTCTAAGAATCAAAAGGAAATGCTAGAAATAAAATCACAGTAACGAAAATACTTTTGAGGAGTTTTATCAGTAGACTTGAAATAGCCAAAAGTAGAAGCCCGTAACTTGAAGACAGATCAATAGAAACACTGGTAAATTATGCTTTGTATATGTTTTTTGTTATGGAGAGGTATTCATAATATATTCCTAATTTTAAACAAAGTTAAGGAATACACATTTATAGTAATTTTTTTTACTTAAAAAAATATATTTTCATGCAAGTGTCTCTTACTCATGCTACACAGCCGGCCTCAGTCAATACCCTTCTTTTTTATAGCTGTCTTACCACGTGAGCTGGCAGATTTGAAAAATAGGTATTCAAGACTTAGGGCTTCTTAGCTTGGGTTCTTTTTAATGAGTTTGACTCTCAGCTTAGCATTTGTCAGTTTCATGCAAATTTATTCAATAATATGGTTTTGCACACAGAAGTGTGGCTTGTTCCAGCAACATGGGACTCATTTTAAATATTATTACTGTGTTGTCTAAGCAATTCTCTGAAAAGCCATTAATATTATTAGATTACTGGAATGTATTTTTAGAGATATGAAAAGAATTTCTGAGACAGTATCCTGGGAAGGCGTATTCTAGTTCTATTTTTATTAGTAGACATTGAAGACTAAATACTCATAAGATGGAAAAAAGTATGGTAATGGTCACATGATACATTAGATATTTAATAAAATAGACTTGTATACGAAGAGATTATGTATATTTGAGCTCAGCAAAAACGATTTAAGATGCTCTGACAAGTCAAACTGACTTTGAAAATCAGTCTATAAAATAAAAATTGTGTTTTTTCTCTTAACATATCTTGTCTAAGGTCACCAGCTGAATGGGTCACCAAAAACTATCATGTGCCATAATACTGGATTCAGTGATTATGTGTAGGAAACTCTGAAGTGTCAAAAGAAGTGTTCAAAAAAGAAAACTAGTAAACATAGAAAATAAAATTTAAAAAATTACCATCTCATCTTTCTTGGCATAGACCTTTTCAATTTAGTAGTTAATGAATAAATGAAAACTATGCATAACTGTTTAGTTCAACCAGAACAACAAATAAGCATCAAGAAATCCATAAAAAAAGATCACAAGATGTTTATGTTAAATGATTAAAAAGTTATAATTAAACTTTCCATTACTTTCATCTAATATTACTTTTGTGGTAATAATTCTAACCTTGTGGACTACACTGAGTATACTGGTGTATATAAATATATAGGCTGTCTTTCCATTCTTATTCAGAAAATGCAAAAAAAAAAAAAAGGGACCATATGACATCAAACAGTGAGTAATCTTGGGTTTGAAAGTTGCATGGTAAAGCAAACAAACAAAAGGTGCTATTTCCCAAATGCTTGGCTTTTTTATTTTCCTTTTTTTTTTTTTTTTTTACTGGAAAGCATTAGCCTCAATAGAAAACTTCTTTATCGATTTATCTTTATTGAAACACACAAAAAGAGTACCTGTAATAAAAAAGAAATGTTTTCCATCAAATTAAAAAAAAATACTGGATTTAACTCTTTAAATTGATTGTATACTTTAGTGATTTTTATTCCAGTAAAAGTATTGATTGCTAGGCAATTTAAAAAACTGTTTCAGTATTTTGCAGCCTATTTCTACTCCTGGCTTTTTTTAAAATGCAGATTAAGTGGAAATGGGGAAAAAATCACAGTTGTCATTTCTAAAACAAACAACAACAAAAAACTTTTCAAGCATTACCGATTTGATTATAGATTAACCTGTGTTGTGATTAATTACATAGGTCTAAGGTGAGGCCAACATTGGATCTCAGACTTGCCATTCTTAAAATTTTTTTGATCTAAGACAAATTTTTTAACTTCGGTTTCTATACAGACAACCTGACAATAGAGAGAAATACTGAGTCACACTTCAGTGGGTTTGGTTTGTTTCTTTAATTTGTTTTTAATTCAATACTTTAAAGATGATAATGCATATAATGTGCTTAGCATGGTGCATGGCAGTTAGTAAGCATGTTATAAATGTAAGCTATTATGTTTCAGGGCTTACTGAGGCAAAGTAGTTTAGGAGGGTATTAGTTTCCCAGAGCTCCCATAACAAAATGCTACAAGCTAGGTGGCTGAAAACAATACAAATTTATTGTCTGGGAGTTCTGTAGGATAGAAATTAAAAATCAAAGTGTTGGCAGGGCAATGATCCCTCTGAAATCTATAGTGGAGCATCTTTCTTGCCTCTTCATAGGTCTGGTGGTTTACCAGAAATCCCTGGCATTCCTTGGTTTGCAACCGTAGCACTTCAAGCTTTGCCTCCTCAGTGGTGTGGTATTCTCATGCATCTGAGTCTCTGTATCCTTTTTCTTCTTATAAGAGCATAATTTATATTAAATTAAGGGCTCACCCTACTCTGGTATGATCTAATGTTAACTAATTGTATTGAAAATGACCCTATTTCCAAATAGGTTACATTCTGGGGTATTGGGTTTAGGATTTCAACCTGTCTTTTTGTGGGGAGGTGGGGAGACACACTTGAACTCATAACACATTGTGAGTACTCATGTCAGTTAAATAAGACTGAAAGTAAATGACAGGATATTTAGGATCCACTTATAGGAATAAATTAAACATTTTTCTGCAACTATGACAAAGTAATATTAAATTATAGGGGTAAATTGTAAGGGTATTCTGATTAGTAAAATAAGACTAAGAACTGGGTTTTCTGAATTTTTGGCAAGTGCTTCCAGTGACTAATCTACCTTGGCTCCCATCAGTAGTGATAAGTGGAATAGACAGATAAACTTCATCCCACTCTAAGTTCGGTTGACATCCTTTTTTTTTTCTGTCATTTATGTGATTCACAGTGTTTCTCAGGCTAATGCACTTTTAGATGATACTTTAAACTAGGCTTTTGAACTTCAAAGGCTTTTATAAATTGTTATTAAATTTTAGAACAGACATCTCAATTACAAAAAAAAAAAAAAAAAAAAAAAAAAAAAAACGGGGCACCTGGGTAACCCAGTCACTTAAGCTTCCAGCTCTTGACTTTGGCTCAGGTCATGATTTCACAGTTTGTGGGTTCAAGCCCCATATTGGGCTCTGTGATGATAGTGTGGATCCTGCTTGGGATTCTCTCTTCCTCTTCCTCTCTGCCCCTCCCCTCATGTGCTCTGTCCCTCTCTCCAAATAAATAAATAAATAAATAAATAAATAAAATAAACCCTAAAACATAAAATGAATCTTAGTGTCCTTACCTCTACAATAAAGAGAAAAATGATATCTGAGCATTTCATAGACTTAAGAGGATTCAATAAGATTATACAAAAGAAAATTCAGTTAATAGTAAATGTTTAAGAATGTTTAAACAATGAATAAATATAAGGGGCATTTGTATATAATAATACATATGTTTATAGAACTTATATTTGTTTATATAATATATATTTTTACTATATATTTTATTTAATTCCCTTCTAACATACAGTGTAATATTATTTCCAGGTGTACAACATACAGATTCAACACTTCTATACAACACCCAGGTCTCATCATAACAAGTGACCTCCTTCAACCACGTCACCTATGTAACCCATCCCCCCACCCACCTCCTTTCTAGTAATCATCAGTTTCTTCTCTATAATTAAGAGTCTTTTTCTTGCTTTGCCTCTCTCTTTTCTTTTCCCTTTGCTCATCTGTTTTCTTTCTTAAATTCTACATATGAGTGAAATCATATGGTATTTGTCTTTCTCTGACTTATTTCACTTAGCATAATATGCTCTAGCTATATTCACGTTGTTGCAAATGGCAAGATTTCATTCTTTTTATGGCTGAGAATATTCAATTTTATATAAAAATACACCCCACATCTTCTTCATCCATTCGTCAGTCGATGGACACTTCTATAATTTGGCTATTGTAGATAATGCTGCTAGAAACTTTGGGGTGCATGTATTTCTTCAGTTAGTATTTGTGTATTCTTTGTGTAAATACCTAGTAGTGCAGCTGCTGGATTTGTAGCATAATACTATTTTTAACTTTTGAGGAAACTCCATACTGTTTTCCAGAGAGGCTGAACCAGTTTGCATTCCCACCAACAGTGCAAGAGATTTCCCTTTCTCCACATCCTCAGCAACTCCTGATGTTTTTTATGTTGTTGATTTTATCCATTCTGACAGCTGTGAGGTGATATATCATTGTAGTTTTTGATTTGTATTTCCCTAATGATGAGTGAGGCTGAGCATCTTATCATGTGTCTATTAGCCATCTTGATGCCTTCTTTGCAAAAACATCTATTCATGTCTTCTGCCCATTTTTCATTGGATTGTTTTGGGGTGTTGAGTTTTATATGTTCTTTGTATAGTGTAGATACTAACCCTTTATCAGGTATGTCATTTGCAAATATCTTCTCCCATTCCATACATTGCCTTTTAGTTTTGTTGATTGTTTTCTTTGCTGTGCAGAAGCTTTTTATCTTAATGAATTCCCAATAGTTTATTTTTGCTTTTGTTTCCCTTGCCTTCAGAGATGTGTCTTGTAAGAAGTTGCTATGGCTGAGGTCAAAGAGATTGCCCCCTGTTTTCTATTCCAGGATTTTGATGGTTTCCTGTCCCACATTTAGGTCTTTAATACATTTTGAATTTATTTTTGTGTTAGTATAAGAAAGTGCTCCAGTTTCATTATTTTGCCTGTAGCTGACCACACCATTTGTTGAAGACACTTTTTCCCATTGGATATTCATTCCTGCTTTGTCAAAGATTAGTTGACCATATAGTTATGGGTTTATTTCTGGGTTTTCTGTTCTGTTCCATTGATCTATGTGTCTACTTTTGGTGCCAATACCATACTGCTTTGATTACTATAGCTTTGTAATATAATTTGAAGTCCAGAATTGTGATACCTCTAATTTTGCTTTTCTCGTTCAATGTTGCTTTAGCTGTTTGGGATCTTTTGTGGTTGCATACAATTTTAGGATTGTTTGTTCTAGCTCTGAAAAATACTGTTGGTATTTTGATAGGGATTGCATTAAATGTGTAGATTACTTTAGGTAGTGTAGATATATCTCTTTTAAGTTTATTTATTTAGAGAGGTAGAGACTTCACGAATGGGGCTCAAAATCACCACTATGAGATCATGACCTGAGCCAAAATCAAGAGTCAGAAGCTTAAATGAATGGGCCACCCAGGCTCCCCAGTATAGATATTTTAATAATATTTGTTCTTCTATCCCATGAGCATACAATGTCTATATTTTTAAACTTATATATAATCATATATATGTCAACCCCTTGTTTTTTACATGACTTTATTGAAATATAATTCACATAGCATACAACTCTCTTAAGTAAAGTATACAGTTTAATGGCTTTAGTACATTCACAGAGTTGTGCAACCCCCATAACAATCAATTATAGAACATTTAAATTACCCCACAAAGAAACCTGGTATCAGTCCCTCACCATCCCTCCCCCAACCTTCCCTAGGCAACAACTAATTACTTTCTCTCTCTATAGACTTGCTTATTCTGAGCATTTCATTTAAATGGAGTCATACAATATGTGGTATTTGGTATTGGCTTCTTTTACTTATACTCTTCTCAAGGTCTATCCATATTATAGCATGGATCAGTACACCATTCCTTTTTATGGTTGGATAATATACCACTGCATAGATATACTACATTTATTTTTTGTTAACGTTTATTCATTTTTGAGAGACAGAGAGAGAGACAGAGTGTGAGTGGGGGAGGAGCAGAGAAAGAGGGAACACAGGATCTCAAGCAGGCTCTAGGCTATGAGCCGTCAGCACAGAGCCTGATACAGGGCTCAAATCCACAAACCGCAAGATCATGACCTGAGCCAAAGTCAGATTCCTAACCAACTGAGCCACCCAGGCGCCCCGATGTATTACATTTTTTAATCTATTTTTCAGGGAATGGACACTTTTTCTGTTCTCCCTTTTGGCTCTTATGAGCAATGCAGATATGACCACATTTTGTGTAGGTATGTTTTAATTTACCTTAGGTATATACCTTGAAGTGGAATTACTGAGTTAATTAGTAATTCTATGTTTAACTTTCTGAAGAATTCCAGACTACTTTATTTTAGTATTCTTTTTTTTTTAATATTTTTATTTATTTTTGAGAGAGAGAGAGAGAGAGAGAGAGAGAGCGCACAAGCAGGGAAGGGGCAGAGAGAGAGGGAGACACAGAATCCGAAGCAGGTTCCAGGCTCCAAGCTGTCAGCACAGAGCCCGACACGGGGCTCAAACCCATGAACAGTGAGATCATGACCTGAGATGAAATCAGACATTTAAACCACTGAGCCACCCAAGCGACCCTATTTTAGTATTCTTAATTGTTGTTTTTTTTTTTTTTATTCTCAGGTTAGTTAACATACAGTGTAGTCTTGGCTTCAGGAATAGAACCCAGTGATCCATCTCTTACATATGATAGCTAGTGCTCATCCCAACAAGTGCCCTCCTTAATGCCCATCACTCGTTTACCCCACCCTGCCATGCCCCATTCCTATCAAGCCTCAGTTCTCTGTATTTGAGTCTCTTATGGCTTGCCTCCCTGTATTTTTCCTTCCCTTCCACTCTGTTCATCTATTTCCCAAATTCTACATATGACTGAAATATGATATCTTTTGCTGACTTGCTTATTTTACTTAGCATAATACCCTCCAGTTTCATCCACATTGTTGCAAATGGCAAGATTTCATTCTTTTCCATTGCTGAGTAGTGTTCTACTGTATATATATATATACAACATCTTAACCCATTCAAACTATTTTTAAAGCAACTGTACCATTTTACATTCTCACCAGCCCTGTAGGGTATTTGGAATCTCTCCGTATCCTTGCCAAACCTTGTTATTATCTGTCTTTTTGATTATAGACAGTCTAGTGTGGTGAAATTATATCTGGTTATGGTTTTGATTTGTATTTAACTGATAGCTAATGATGTTGAGAATTATTTCATGTGCTTATTTGATATTTGTATGTTTTATTTGGAGAAATGTCTATTCTGATTCTCTAACCATTTTTTATTGAAGTATGATTGACACACAGTATCTTATTAGTTTCAGGTATACACCATAATGACTCAACACCCCCATATATTATGAAATGATTCACGTGACAAGTATAGTCACCATCTGTCACCATATAAAGTGATTATAATATTATCATATTTTGAATGCTGCATACTATATCCTTGTGACTTATCTATTTGATAACTGGAAGCTTACACCCCTTAACTCCCTTCATTCATTTTGTCTGCACCCTCTCCAGCAACCAACAGTTTGTTTACTGTAGCTATGAGTCTATTTCTGTTTTGGTTTTTTAGATTCCACATATAAATGAAATCATATATTTGTGCTTCTCTTACTATCTTCAGCCAGCGCTCTCTAGGTCCACTAATGTTGTCACAAATGTCAGGATTTCATTTTATATTACTGAGTAATATTCTGTGTGCATGTGTGTGTGTACCTCATATACATCTTCCTTATTTATCTATTGAGGGACTCGTGGATTGCTTCCATATCTTGGCTATTATAAAAAATGCTGCAACCAACATAGGGATACATACATCTCTTCAAATTATTATTTTTGTTTTCTTTGGATAAATACCCAGAATTGGAATTGCTGGAACATATGGTAGTTCTGTTAATATTTTTTTTGAGGGACATCCATACTGTTTCCCATGGTGACTACACCAATTTACATTCCCATCAGTGGCGTGTGAGGGTTTCCTCTTCTCCACATTCTTGCCAGCACCTGTTACTTTTTGTCTTTTTTGATAATAGCCAATCTTACAGGTGTGAGGTGATATCTCATTGTGGTTTTGATTTGCATTTTCCTGATGGTTAGTGATGTTGAGCATCCTTTCATTGCCTGTTGGCCATCTGTATGTCTTTGGAAAAATGTCTGTTCAAGTCCTTTGCTCATTTTTTTATTTTTCAAAGTTTATTAATTAATTTATAGAGATCAAGCAAGTGAGTAGGGGAGGAAAATATATATATATATATATATATATATATATATATATATATATAGAGAGAGAGAGAGAGAGAGAGAGAGAGAGAGAGAGGAGAGAGAGAGAGAGAGAGAGAGAGAGAGAGAGAGAAGGCAGAGAGAAAGAATCCCAAGCAGGCTCCATCCTCAGCCTGAAGCCAAACTTGGGGCTTGACCCACAAACCCATGAAATTGTCACTTGAGCTAAAATCAAGAGTCAGATACTTAACTGACTGAGCCACCCAGGCACCCCTCTCTGCTCATTTTTAGATCAGGTTGTTTTTTTTTTTGATATTAAATTGTGTAAATTATTCATATATTTTGGATATCACCCCCTTATCAGATGTATGATTTGCACATATCTTCTCCAATTTATTAGGTTGCCTTTTGAATTTGTTGATTTCCTTCACTGTATAAAATTCTTCAATTTTATGTTATCCCATTTGTTTATTTTAGCTTTTGTTGTCCTTGCTTAAGGAGACTTGTCCAAAAAGTATTGCTAAAATTGATGTCATAGAGCTTACTGCCTATGTTTGCTTCTAGGAATTTTATTGTTTCAGGTTTCATGTTCAAATCTTTAATCCATTTTGAGTTTATTGTTGTGTATGGTGTTAAAAAAGTGGTCCAGTTTCATTTGTTTGCATGCAATTGTCTGGTTTTCTTAACAACATTTATTAAAAGATGACTTTTCACTATTGTATATTCTTGCCTTCTTTGTCATAGATTAATCAGCCATATATGTATGAGTTTATATCTGGGCTCTTGATTCTATTCCATGATCTGTGTGTCTATTAGTGTGCCAGCATCATACTGTTTTGATTACTATAGCTTTATAGTAACTTGAAATCAGGAAACTTTTCCTCTAGCTTTTTGTTTCTCAAGATTGCTCTGGCTATTCAGGGTCTTCTGTGGTTTCATAAAAATTTAGGATTATTTATTCAAGCTTCGTGAAAAATGTCATTGGTGTTTTGATAAATAGTTCATTGAATGTAGATTTCTGTGTGTAGCATAGACACTTTAACAATATTAATTCTTCTAGTCTATGAGCACAATATATTTTCCATTTATGTTGTCTTCAATTTATTTTCATCAGTGTTATACAGTTTCAGAATACAGGTATTTCACCTCCTTAAATTTATTCTTATGGATTTTATTCTTTTTGATGCAGTTATAAATGAGATTGTTTTTTCAAATGTATTTTTCTGATAGCTCATTATTAACGTATATCAGTGCAACAGATTTGTGTTCATCCGTATACTGTAACTTTACTGAATTTATTAGTCCTTATTAGTTGTTAAACTTTTTTTGATGGTATCTTGAGGGGTTTCTATATATAGTACCATGCCATCTGCAAATAATGACCATTTTCCTTCTTACCAATTTGGATGCCTTTTTTTGTGTGTATGTTGTCCATTTTTAATTGGCTTGCCTTTTTATTTTGATTTGCACTTGTTTTTCTTATGTATTAAGATATAACTTTCTTATGAGATCTAGGATTTGCAAATATTTTCTCTGTGTTGTCTTTCCACTTTCTTGATGATACCCTTTGAAGCACAAATACTTTAGTTTTGATGAAGTATAATTTATTAATATATTCTTGTGTTATTTGTGTTGTTGTTATATCCAGGTGGGCCTCCCCTAATCTAACTTTATAGTAGTTTCCTTCTATATTTTCTCTAAATGTGTTATGATCTCAGCTTTTAAATGTATTTCTATGATCTACTCTAACTCAACTTTGTTTAT
Source organism: Panthera pardus (assembly GCF_024362965.1). Classification (NCBI taxonomy): domain Eukaryota; kingdom Metazoa; phylum Chordata; class Mammalia; order Carnivora; family Felidae; genus Panthera; species Panthera pardus. The sequence continues at coordinate 46,024,890 of NW_026526666.1, read as the reverse complement.
GGTATTAACAAGTGATCTATTATAGATTATACTGTGTCCTCCAGAAAGCTATGTTTCATATTTCAGAATGTGATATTATTCAAAATTAGGGTTATTTCAGGTGCAATTAGTAAATATGAGGTCAAAGTGAACTAAGGTGGGTTTTTAATCCAATATGTGACCTGTTTCCTGACAAGAGGAAAACCTCTTGTAAAGGCAGAAACACACAGGAAGACAACCATATGATGACAGAGATTTAGACTGGAATAACACAATTTGAAGCCAAGGAACATCCAGGATTCTTTTTTTATCACAGAAGCTAGGAAGAAGCAAGGAAAGAATTCTACCCACAGTCTCAGAACACCAAAACTGCCAACACCCCAATTTCAGATATTGTGTCTCTAGAACGGTGAGAGAATACATTTCTTTTGTTCTTAAGCTAACCAGTTTGCAGTACTTTGTTACAGAAACCCTAGAAAACCACTATAGATTTTGATACCAGGAATTGAGGTGCTACCATTACAAATACGTGAAAATATGGAGGTGTCTTCGAAATTGAAAATGGATAGAGGCTAGAACAATTTTAAGGATTTGATAGAGAAGTTCTAGATTGTCTTGAACTGAATGTTGATAGAAATGTCGATGTTAAAAGTAATTCTGGTGATGGCTCAAAAAGAAGTAAGGAAAACTGTAGAGAAAGCTCTTGTCATCTTAGAAAATACATGTGCCACCAGAAATAGACTGTTGCTAGAAATATGAATGTCAAGGTGCTTCTGTAGAACACTTGGGTAGAAATGTGGAACATGGTATTTAAAAACTGGAAGAAGGGCTATCCTTATAAAGTGGTATAGAATTTGGCCAAAGTGTGTTTTATTATTCAGTGGTAGATAGTAGAATTTAAGTCATGAGCTTGAATGTGTGGCTGGGGGGATTCCAAGCAAAGTCGGGAAGGTAAGTTTGGTTTCTTTTTGGTGCTCACAGTAAAATGTGAAAGGAAGGAAATAAATTTAGTAAGGAACTATTAAGCAAAAAGAAATCAGGACTATTTAATTTTAAATTTCTTTCAAATATATTTTCTAAGTTTCTATTTACAAATCTTACTCTTTTGTTGAATTTATTACTATTTTATTTTTTTGGTCTTTGATAATGGAATTCTATTAATTTCATTTTCCGACCATTCATTGTTATTGAATAGAATTACAATTCATTTTCTACATGTTGAACTTGTACCCTAAAAACTTGATGAAGTCATTTATTAGTTCTATAGTTTGTTTAAATTTTTTTTTATGTTTATTTATTTCTGAGACAGAGAGAGTCAGAGCATGAGTGGAGGAGGGGCAGAGAGAGAGAGGGAGACACAGAATCAGAAGCAGGCTCCAGGCTCTGAGCTGTCAGCACAGAGCCCAACGTGGGGCTCGAACTCACAAACCGTGAGATCATGACCTAAACTGAAGTCCGTGTCTCAACCGACTGAGCCACCCAGGCGCCCCAAGTTCTATAGTTTGCTTAAGGCAGGTGCTTTAAGATTTTTATCTTCAAATTTATGTCCACTGCAAATAGAGGTAGTTTTGCCTCTTTTTTTAAAATTTCCATGCCTAATTTGCATGGCAAAAACCTGATAGAATGTTGAACAGAAACAGTAAGAGCAGACATTCTTATCTTCCGGATTTTAGGAGAAAATAATTCAGTTTTTATTCATTACATATACTATTGGCTTCAGGTTTTGCTAGATGCCCTTTAACAGATTGAGGAAGTTTCTTTCTATTCCTAGTTTGTTGAATGTTTTTAGTATGAGATGGTGTCGGATTTGTCTAATGCTTTCTCTGCAACTCTTAAGATAAGCATTTGCTTTTTGTACTTTATTCTATTGATATGTTATTATGTAATTTTATTTTCAGAAGTTAACTTGCATTCCTATGATAAATTTCATTTGTATAATTCTTACTATATGTTGCCAGATTCAGTTTAGAGGATTTTTATTTCAATATTCATAACAGATACTGTTTTGTAACATTTTAATCTTGTGATATCTTTAACAGATTTTGGTATAAAAATAATAGTGTCTTATAGAGTGAGTTGGTAAGTATACCTTACACTTTCATTTGTTGGAAGAGTTTACAAATGGATGGTATTAATTCTTCTTTAAATATTTAGTAGAATTCACAGTAGAGTCATGTGGGTATAGCTTTCACTTCTGGGAGTTTTTAAAAAATTTCCACGGAATCTTTAATTGTTATAGATCCATTCCAATTTTCTGTTACCTCTTAAGTCAATTTCCATAGTTTGTGTCTTTCTATAAATTTGCCTGTTTCATCTTCATGTTACATTTAAACATGTAAGTTGTTAGCACACATTTCATAATATTACCTTATGATTCCTTTCACTTATGAAAGGTTAGCAATGATGTACTCTTTTTCATTCCTGATTTTAGTAACTTCTAGACTTCTCTGTTTTCTTGGTCTTTCCAGCTAAAAGGCTATCAAGTTTGTCAATCTTTCAAATAACCCACTTTTTCTTTTGTTGATTTTTCTCTATTGTTTTTTATTATTGATTTCATTAATATTAATATTAATATTAATTTCTACTGATCTGAGATCTTTATCCTTTCTAAATACAGGGGTTTACAACTTTAGTTTGCTTCTAAGCGGTTCTTTGCCACATCTCCTAACTTTAGGATGTTATATTTTTAATTCTTTTCAAAATATTTTCTAATTCTCTTTGTAATCTATTTTTTTATTTTAATTCCAGTATAGTTAACATGAAGTATTATGTTTCAGGTGTGTAATATAGTGATTCAACAATTCTATAATCAGTGCTCATCATGATAAGTGTGTTCTTTAGTCCCCTTCACCTATTTCACCCATTTCCCCTCTTGTAATCATGTTTATTTTCTTTAGTTAAGAGTCTGTTTTTTGGCTTGTCTCTCTCTTTTTAGTTCATTTTTTTTTTTGTTTCCTAAATTCTACATATGAATGAAATAATATCTTTGTGATTTATTTTTGACATATTGAATGTTGAGGTGTGTGCTTTTTAATTTCCACATATTTGTGCTTTTCTCCATTTCTTTGTTATTGATTTCTCCTTAAATGCCATTATAGGAAAACTTACTAGGTGTGATTTCAATCTCAATTTATTGAGAATACTTTCATGGCCTAAATTGTTTTATGGTATATCTTGCAGAATGTCCCACATGTAATTGAGAAAAAAGGAGTATTTCTACTGTCATTGTCTATAGGTGTCTGTTAGGTCCAGCTGTTTATGGAGTTGTTAATCTTCCATGTTCTTCCTGATCTTTTGCCTAGGTGTTATGTCCATTAATTAAAGTGTAATATTAAAGTATCCAACTATTGGAACTGATTTCTGTACATTGATTTTATATCCTGCAACTTTGCTGAATTCATGTATCAGTTCTAGCAGACTTTTGGTGGAGTCTATCGGATTTTCCATGTATAATATCATGTCATCTGCAAAAAGTGAAAGCTTGACTTCATCTTTGCCAATTTTGATGCCTTTGATTTCCTTTTGTTGTCTGATTGCTGATGCTAGAACTTCCAGCACTATGTTAAACAACAGCGGTGAGAGTGGGCATCCCTGTCGTGTTCCTGATCTCAGGGAAAAAGCTCTCAGTTTTTCCCCATTGAGGATGATGTTAGCTGTGGGCTTTTCATAAATGGCTTTTATGATGTTTAAGTATGTTCCTTCTATCCCGACTTTCTCAAGGGTTTTTATTAAGAAAGGATGCTGGATTTTGTCAAAGGCCTTTTCTGCATCGATTGACAGGATCATATGGTTCTTCTCTTTTTTTTTTGTTAATGTGATGTATCACGTTGATTGATTTGCGAATGTTGAACCAGCCCTGCATCCCAGGAATGAATCCCACTTGATCATGGTGAATAATTCTTTTTATATGCCGTTGAATTCGATTTGCTAGTATCTTATTGAGAATTTTTGCATCCATATTCATCAGGGATATTGGCCTGTAGTTCTCTTTTTTTACTGGGTCTCTGTCTGGTTTAGGAATCAAAGTAATACTGGCTTCATAGAATGAGTCTGGAAGTTTCCTTCCCTTTCTATTTCTTGGAATAGCTTGAGAAGGATAGGTATTATCTCTGCTTTAAACGTCTGGTAGAACTCCCCTGGGAATCCATCGGGTCCTGGACTCTTATTTGTTGGGAGATTTTTGATAACCGATTCAATTTCTTCGCTGGTTATGGGTCTGTTCAAGCTTTCTATTTCCTCCTGATTGAGGTTTGGAAGAGTGTGGGTGTTTAGGAATTTGTCCATTTCTTCCGGGTTGTCCAATTTGTTGGCATATAATTTTTCATAGTGTTCCCTGATAATTGTTTGTATCTCTGAGGGATTGGTTGTCATAATTCCATTTTCATTCATGATTTTATCTATTTGGGTCATCTCCCTTTTCTTTTTGAGAAGCCTGGCTAGAGGTTTGTCAATTTTGTTTATTTTTTCAAAAAACCAACTCTTGGTTTCGTTGATCTGCTCTACCGTTTTTTAAGATTCTATATTGTTTATTTCTGCTCTGATCTTTATTATTTCTCTTCTTCTGCTGGGTTTAGGCTGCCTTTGCTGTTCTGCTTCTATTTCCTTTAGGTGTGCTGTTAGATTTTGTATTTGGGATTTTTCTTGTTTCTTGAGATAGGCCTGGATTGCAATGTATTTTCCTCTCAGGACTGCCTTCGCTGCGTCCCAAAGCGTTTGGATTGTTGTATTTTCATTTTCGTTTATTTCCATATATTTTTTAATTTCTTCTCTAATTGCCTGGTTGACCCATTCATTCTTTAGTAGGGTGTTCCTTAACCTCCACGCTTTTGGAGGTTTTCCAGACTTTTTCCTGTAGTTGATCTCAAGCTTCATAGTATTGTGGTCTGAAAGTATGCATGATATGATTTCACTTCTTGTATACTTATGAAGGGCTGTTTTGTGACCCAGTATGTGATCTATCTTGGAAAATGTTCCATGTGCACTCAGGAAGAAAGTATATTCTGTTGCTTTGGGATGCAGAGTTCTAAATATATCTGTCAAGTCCATCTGATCCAATGTATCATTCAGGGCTCTTGTTTCTTTATTGACCATGTGTCTAGATGATCTATCCATTTCTGTAAGTGGGGTGTTAAAGTCCCCTGCAATGACCACATTCTTATCAATAAGGTTGCTTATGTTTGTAATTGTTTTATATATTTGGGGGCTCCTGTATTCCGCGCATAGACATTTATAATTGTTAGCTCTTCCTGATGGATAGACTCTGTGATTACTATATAATGCCCTTCTTCATCTCTTGTTACAGCCTTTAATTTAAAGTCTAGTTTGTCTGATATAAGTATGGCTACTCCAGCTTTCTTTTGACTTCCAGTGGCATGATAAATAATTCTCCATCCCCTCACTCTCAATCTAAAGGTGTCCTCAGGTCTAAAATGAGTCTTTTGTAGACAGCAAATAGATGGGTCTTGTTTTTTTATCTATTCTGATACCCTATGTCTTTTGATTGGCGCATTTAGTCCATTTACATTCAGTGTTATAGAAAGATATAGGTTTAGAGTCATTGTGATGTCTGTAGGTTTCATGCTTGTAGCGATGTCTCTGGTACTTTGTCTCACAGGATTCCCCCTTAGGATCTCTTGTAGGGCTGGCTTAGTGGTTACGAAGTCCTTCAGTTTTTGTTTGTTTGGGAAGACCTTTATCTCTCCTTCTATTCTAAATGACAGACTTGCTGGATAAAGGATTCTCAGCTGCATATTTTTCTGTTCATCACGTTGAAGATCTCCTGCCATTCCTTTCTGGCTGCCAAGTTTCAGTAGAGAGATCGGTCACGAGTCTTATAGGTCTCCCTTTATATGTTAGAGCACATTTATCTCTAGCTGCTTTCAGAATTTTCTCTTTATCCTTGTATTTTGCCAGTTTCACTATGATATGTCATGCAAAAGATCGATTCAAGTTACGTCTGAAGGGAGTTCTCTGTGCCTCTTGGATTTCAATGCTTTTTTCCTTCCCCAGATCCAGGAAGTTCTCAGCCATTATTTCTTCAAGTACACCTTCAGCACCTTTCCCTCTTTCCTCCTCCTTTGGAATACCAATTATGCGTATATTATTTCTCTTTAGTGTATCACTTAGTTCTCTAATTTTCCCCTCATACTCCTGGATTTTTTTATCTCTCTTTTTCTCAGCTTCTTCTTTTTCCATAATTTTATCTTCTAGTTCACCTATTTTCTCCTCTGCCTCTTCAATCCAAGCCGTGGTTGTCTCCGTTTTATTTTGCAGTTCATTGATAGCATTTTTTAGCTCCTCCTGGCTGTTCCTTAGTCCCTTGATCTCTGTAGCAAGAGATTCTCTGCTGTCCTTTATACTGTTTTCAAGCCCAGTGATTAATTTTATAACTATTATTCTAAATTCACTTTCTGTTATATTGTTTAAAATATTTTTGATCAGTTCGTTAGCTATTGTTATTTCCTGGACGTTTTTCTGAGGGGAATTCTTCCGTGTCGTCATTTTGGATAGACCATGGAGTGGTGCAGAACTTCGGGGCACTTCCCCGGTGCTGTCTTGAATAACTTGAGTTGGTGGGCGGGGCCGCAGTCAGACCTGATGTCTGCCCCCAGGCTGGGGCCAGTAAGACTGGTGTGTGACTTCTCTTCCCCTCTCCTAGGGGCGGGATTCACTGTGGGCTGGCGTGGCCTGTCTGGGCTACTTGCACACTGCCAGACTTATGGTGCTGGGGATCTGGCGTATTAGCTGGGATGGATCGGCAAGGTGCACAGCGGCGGGAGGGGTAGGCTCACCTCGCTTTTCCTTCTGAGATCCGCTTTCGGGAGGGGCCCTGCGGCACTGGGAGGGAGTCAGACCCGCCGGAAGGATGGATCTGCAGAAGCACAGCATTGGGTGTTTGTGTGGTGCAAGCAAGTTCCCTGGCAGGAACTTTGGGATTTTGGCTGGGCATGGGCGAGGGAGATGGCGCTGGTGAGCACATTTGTTCCCCGCCAAGCTGAGCTCTGTTGTCCCGGGGCTCAGCAACTCTCCCTCCCATTGTTCTCCAGCCCTCCCGTTCTCCGAGCAGAGCTGTTAGTTTATAATCTTCCAGATGTCAAGTCCCGCTTGCTGTTGGAACACACTCCGTCTGGCCCCTCCACTTTTGCAAGCCAGACTCAGGGGCTCTGCTTGGCCGGCGGGCCACCCCTCTGCCCCAGCTCCCTCCCGCCAGTCCATGGAGTGCGCACCGCCTCTCCGCCCTTCCTACCCTCTTCTGTGGGCCTCTCGTCTGCGCTTGGCTCCAGAGACTCCATTCTGCTAGTCTTCTGGCGGTTTTCTGGGTTACTTAGGCAGGTGTAGGTGGAATCTAAGTGATCAGCAGGACACACGGTGATCCCAGCATCCTCCTGCCATCTTCCCAGGATCCCCTGTATAATATTTTCTTTAAAAAATTTAAATATGTATTTTTTGCTTTTCCCAAATTATTGCTCTAGGGTTTAGTTTATACTCCAGAATTTATCAAAATCTACTTCAGATTGATACTAACTTAATATCAGTAAGATATAGAAATATTATTCATATATAGCTCTATTCTTTATTCAATCATTTTGTGTTATATATGTATACATGTAACACAACACATTTTTATAAATATTATTTCATATAGTTTTATAATTTATAAAAGCTTGGATAAAGTTAAGCAAGAATATATAGAAAATAGTTTATTAACCATCATGGTTCTGGTTATCTTCCTTTGTTCCTGTGGATTTATAGTTATCATCTAGTGTCATTTCTTTATTCCAGCACAACTTTGTTCCCTCTTCATCTCCTTTGCACAATTATTGTTAGTTACAATAATGTTCCATATGGTATGGCCCCAATACTGCAATTATATACATATTGTTTTGTACAATAAAAAACGTTTTAACATTTATTCATTTTTGAGAGACAGAGAGAAACAGAGCATGAGCAGGGGAGGGGCAGAGACAGAGGGAGACACAGAATCTGAAGCAGGCTCCAGGCTCTGACCTGTCAGCACAGAGCCCGACCCAGGGCTCGAACTCACAGACCATGAGATCAAGACCTGAGCCGAAGTCAGATGCTCACCTGAGTCACCCGGGCACCCCTGTACTTTTTTTTTTTTTTTAATTTAAATCCAAGTTAGTTAGTATACAGTGCAATAATGGTTTCAGGAGTAGAAGTTAGTGATTCATCACTTGTAACACCCACCCATCCCTCCACCCAATTCCCCTCCAGCAACCCTCAGTTTGTTCTCTGTATTTGAGAGTCTCTTATGGTTTGGCTCCCTCTTTGTTTTTATCTTATTTTTCCTTCCCCTCCCCTATGTTCACCTGTTGTGTTTCTTAAATTCCACATATGAGTGAAATCATATGATATTTATGTTTATCTGATTTATTTTGCTTAGCATAATACATTCTAGTTCCACCCATGTTGTTGCAAATGGCAAGATTTCATTCTTTTTGATTTTCAAGTAATATTCAATTGTATATACATACCACATCTTCTTTATTATCTGTTCATTAGTGGACATCTGGACATCATGGACATTCCATAATTTGGCTATTTTTGATAGTGCTCTATAATTTTTTTTTATTTTTTTAATGTTTATTTATTTTTGAGAGACAGAGAATGAGCAGGGGAGGAACAGAGAGAGAAGGAGATACAGAATCCGAAGCAGGCTCCAGGCTCTGAGCTGTCAGCACAGAGCCTGACACGGGGCTCGAACCCACGAACTGCGAGATCATGACCTGAGCTGAAGTCACTTGCTTAACTGACTGAGCTACCCAGGTGCCCCTAGTGCTCTATAAATATTGAGGTGCAAGTGTCCCTTCAAATCAGCATTTTTGTATCCTTTGGATAAATACCTAGTAGTGCAATTGCTGCGTCATAGGTAACCTCTATTTTTAATTTTTTGAGGAAACTCCATACTGTTTACAGAGTGGCTGAACCAGCTTGCATTCTCACCAATAGTGAAAAAATGTTCCCCTTTCTCTGCATCCTCATCAACATCAGTTGTTTCCTGTGTTGTTCATTTTAGCCATTGTGACAGGCTTGAGGTTGTATCTCATTGTGGTTTTGATTGTATCTTCCTGATGATGAGTGAAGTTGAGCATCTTCTCATATGTCTGTTAGCCATATGGAAGTCATCTTTAGAAAAGTGTTCATGTCTTTTGCCCATTTCGTCACTGGGTTATTTGTGGGGGGGATGTTGAGTTTGATAAATTCTTTATAGTTTTGAACACAACCCTTTATCTGATATGTCATTTGCAAATATCTTTTCCCATTCTATCAGTTGCCTTTTGGTTTTGATGATTGTTTGCTGTGCAGGTTTTTATCTTGATGAATAATAATAGTGGAAAATTAGACATTTAGATTATATATTTTATCAATTTTTTGATACTCTTTCCATCTCCCTAAGACTCACTGGAGACATTTCTCATAAGAAGTTGCTATAACTGAGGTCAAAGAGGTTGCTGCCTGGTTTCTCCTCTAGGATTTTGATGGTTTCCTGTCTCATATTTAGGTTTTTCATCCATTTTGAGTTTTTTTTTTAATGTATTGTGTAAGAAAGTGGTTCAGGTTCATTTCTTTGCATGTTACTGTCCAGTTTTCCCAGCACCATTTGCTGAAAAGACTTTTTTCCCATTGGATATTCCTTCAAGTTTTTCCACTGGATATTCTTCCTGCTTTGTCAAAAATTAGTTGGCAATACATTTGTAGGTCCATTCTGGATTCTCTATTCTGTCCCACTCATCTATGTGTCTGTTTTTGTGTCATATTGTCTTGATGATTACAGCTTTTTAATGCAGCTTGAAGTTTGGAATTGTGATACCTTCAGCCTTAGTTTTCTTGTTCAACATTGGTATTTGTAATTGTAATTCAATACAAACTTTAGAATTGTTTGTTCTATATCTGTGAAGAATGCTGGTATATTATTTTTATAGGAATTGAACTGAATATATAGATGGCTTGGTATGATATCGACATTTTAACAGTATTGGTTCTTCCAACCCATGGGCATGGAATATTTTTCCATTTTTTTGTGTCTTTCTCAATTTCTTCCATAAACTTTCTATAGATTTCAGAGTACAAATCTTTTACCTCTTTGATTAAGTTTATTCCTAGGTATTTTACGGCTTTCAGTGCAATTGTAAATGAGATTGATTCCTTGATTTCTCTTTTTGCTGCTTCATTATTTGTGTATAGAAATGCAACCCTTTTCTGTACATTGATTTTATATCCTACAACTTTACTGAATTCATGTATCAGTTCTAGCATTTTTTTTTGTAGAGGCTTTTTAAAATCTGTTGAGAGGATATACACATTCATATTCAAAACTACATGATTGCCCTTACCAATGGATTTCATTATCTTCAATGGTCATTGTTTTCACTCTGAAGGACATTCTCTGAAAGACATTCTTTATTGTTTTTATAAGATGGGTTTAGAAATAAATTATATTTTATCTCTGTCTTTATGTTGCCTCCATTTGTCCTCATACCTTTATTTACATAAATAAAATTCCTTTAGTTTCTTGAAAATATTTATAAAATCTATTTGGAAGCATATTTTAAGTCCACCATCTGGACTCTCTCACAGACATTTTCTGTTGCCTATACATTTTTCTCCATCATCCTCTGCAGGTTTCAAAATTAATAGTGGCAAATGGGACATTTAGATTACATATTTTACCAATTTTTGATACTCTTCCACTCTTCCTAAGACTCACTGGAGTTGTTTATTTGTTTAGTGACTTGGCCATAATATTTTAGTGAGGTGTATTTTCTCCACAATATGAAGCCTATGATGTTACCCCTCATAGTATACAGTCTTGGCTTATTCACAGTTACTCTGAGATGACAGCAATTTCTCCTTGACACTTTTATCCCCTCTTATCTCTCCTTTTAGTTATTTGCCTCTGTTTGTGTCATATGCACCTTTTAGGCTCTATAAATTTCTAGATAATTGCTCTATTGTTCCACTGCCTGATCCAGTTAAATTTGGTACACTTTGCACAGGTAAATTTTGAGGCCTGTGAGATTTGTTTTGAAACTAGGAGACCTCTTCTTAGTTTTGTTGCTCCCTGGTAAACTAACTGGCTTATTTAGTTTATTATTCTCATGGAGTTTTCCATATTTTTTTTAATTGCTTGTCTCCAAAATCTCCATTGTTTTAAAAAAATGACATTTAGGCTTGAGCATCTCCACCTTCTTTTCCAAACAAAGCCAGTACGTTTGTTTTGTTTTGTTTTCCTATTCTAATGGCTTGCTTTTCTCTGTGTAACACATCTCTGAGCTACTAATCTGGAAATGAGGGCAGAGACAGTGAAACATGTCTCTTTGGGTGACATCTGCTTTATAAATGGGACACTAGACAAGGTGGTAGTTCCTGGTCTTCTTCATTTGCCTCTTGCAGGATGGATCCTCCAATCAGTTAGTGAGTTGATACAAGGGAAATTAGGGCCCCAGTTTTTTTAGTTTTTCAGGGCTGGAATAGAGCCTCTGTCACATGTTTTGAGATTAAGGAGTAATGGGGGTTTCTGACTTCATCATTGTACTTCTCTAAAATCACAGATCTGAGTGAGATGAGAAGTGTTCGTGGTCTATCCCATTCTACAGTTGATTTTTAGTCTTTTACTGAAAGGGAAAAAGAAACCATCTTGTTGGTCACACACTTTGCTGGAGTGGAGCTTCTCCAACATTAAGGTAGGGTTGAAGGAAGGATTTTTTTTTTTTGACTGACATATTGTCTTTGAGCCAAGACTTAGGAGATTTTATTGAATACGTGTTTTTGTTATCTGTTCAATGGCCTTAGGACAATTTCCAGAGATTTTTAAGTGACTGCCTTTTAAATAATTCTTACAATTATGGCTGTTGCAGTAGAAAACATGTCCATGAAGCTTTTCATGCAATTATTTTATTTAAAAAAATTATGTTTATTCATTTTTGAAAGAGAGAGACAGAGCACAAGCAGGGGTGGGACAGAGAGAAAGGGGGACACAGAATCTGAAGCAGGCTCCAGTGTCTGAGCTGTCAGCACCGGAGCCTGATGCGGAGCTCAAACTCACAAACCGCGAGATCATGACCTGAGCTGAAGTTGGACACCCAACTGACTGAGCCACCCAGGTGCCCCATGCAATTATTTTAGAGGTAGAATCATCTTCAATCCATGTATAATATCTATGCTAAATATAGAATTCTATCCAACATATTTTAAAATTAGATTTAAGGTTAGCCTTCAATAATCTTAATTTGTTGTCTCTTCTGGTACCTAGACTCATTCACTGCCATAACTTCCAACTGACAGCTGATCTTTTCTATTCAAGGAGATTCATATATATCACCTACCTTGGATTTGGCTGCCTTTGCCTTTTGTAATGCCTATATATAAATTCCCCAACTAACCACTAATCAGTATTGACCCAAACATAAGGATACGTCGACGCTCCTATTCAACAGAAAGGAGTTACAGAAGATAAGACCTTCCACCCTCAGCAACCTCAAAGATTTAAAGGTCATAATTGTTCAGGGAGGAAAGTGATGAAGAGAACAAAGGCAAGAGAAAGATAAAATTAAATTTCCTTACAACTTGCAGCCCAATGATAAATACCTGAATCACGCAGAGTATAGCATTCCTCAAGGAACTCATGGCTGACTTAATGTTGATGTTTTGCTAGGGACTAAAAGCAACCTTGACAATACCCAGACCTCCAGGATCCTATGAATCTTCTTTAACATACGGAAGTACCTTAAAGACTTCTATTATCTCTACCTTCTTCCAACTTAAAAGTGTATAATCAATTGTTCCTCAAAATCACAGTGCAGCTTTTTCTGCCCACAGGTCCTGTTGCCATACTTTAATAAAAACATCCATTTGCAATGAAAAAAAAAATTGCATCAGATTGAAAATTGAAATACACAATTACATAAAATTCTTTCAGAGATTATTTTTCAAAATAACAGAATCCTATTTAAAGTAGAATTGAGTTGCTAAAGGCAGAAAAATAATTTCAATGAGAACTACTAGAAAATACATATATTCTAAAAGTTATCTGTTTAAAGGCATCAGCTATCTGTAGAAGCAGCAATGACTAATGTAGCTAAGTTTTAAGAAGTGAAAATAAATAAGAAAAATGAGCCAATGAGGTTCTCTTTATTAGTTCATTCTCAGATTCTGTAGACACAACAGATAGAATATGTACCTTGTCCAGGTGTAGGACTATTGATGTGTATCTTAGAATTCATCAGACACTCAAAGGGACAATCTCAGGTGGCAGAGAATTGGATTTTTATTTCTACAAAAAAAACTGAGTTTTGACAAGTTACAAAGATCACACGATGGAGGAAAAGTTTTTCAACCAAATACCCTGAATCAATGGGATATCCACATTTATCTATCTACCAGAACTTTGATACATATACCATACCTTATAAAACTTTAATGCAACATATTGCCTATACATAGAAGTAAAACCAAAAACTATAAATTTTCTAAGGGAAAATAGAGGAGAATATGTAGGTTACCCATGGCTAAGCAAAAATATCTTAGATATTATGCTAAAAACATGATCTACAAAAGTGCAAATGGATAAATTGTATTTCACAAAATTAAAAACTTCTGCTCTTTGAAAGACACCATTAACAACAGTATGTAAAAATGAAAACCACACGCTGGGACAAAGTATTTTCAAAACACATATCTTATAAAGAGTTTATTTATTTTCAAATTTAAAAAAGTAATTCTCAAAGCTCAATAATAAATTACTTAAAAATCAGCAATATTTGAATGAACATTTTACCATAAGGACATGGATGGCAAATAAACCATAAAAAAAATTAGTCATTGAAAAACAAATTAATACCAAAATGAGGTACTATTGCACAAAAGAATAGCTAAAATGGGAAAGATTAAGAATATCAAGTGCTGGGGCACCTGGGTGGCTCAGTCGGTTAAGTGTCCGACTTCGGCTCAGGTCATGATCTCACGGTTTGTGAGTTCGAGCCCCGTGTCGGGTTCTGTGCTGACAGCTCAGAGCCTGGAGCCTGCTTCACATTCTGTGTCTCCCTCTCTCTCTCTGCCCCTTCCCTGCTCATGCTGTGTCTCTCTCTGTCTCAAAAATAAATAAACATTAAAAAATATTTAAAAAAATAAAATATAAAAAAAAGAATATCAAGTGCTGATGAAGATGTGAATAAATTGGAACTCTCACACATTGCAAGTGGAAACTAAAATGATAAATATACTTTAGAAAACCAGCTTGTGTTTGACAAAAAAGTGATAATAAAGGGGAAAAAAAAGACTACATTATGATTTCTATTCAGTCATTGTCAACTATACTCCAATACATTTTTTTAAATATAAAAATTACTTTTCACCCAAGATCTATTATATAACTTTCCTTTATTCTCTTAATAATATAAGTTATTTGCAATATATGTACCTAATGTGTATACTAAAAATAAAGATCTCCTATACATTAGAAAAAATCAAATAGAAAAATGTGTAAATGATTTAAACTGAAATTTTTTAACAAGGTCATTGAAAAAAAACAGAAAATAAGGTACAAAGACATGTACTACTTAATTAGCCATCACAGAAATTCACAACACAATACCGATAAAAACCCACTACCAGTAAAACTGAAAAAAAGAAGGCAGTTAATACAATGTTTTGGTAGGAATGTTGAGCAACTGGAACTCACATAAATTGTTGATTAGGTTGTAAATTTTACATCTTTTGGGAAAATTCACTGTGTTTTTTAAAGATAAGTCATATATATATATATATATATATATATATATACACACATACCTATCAGAAATACATACGTATGTTCGTTGAAAGATACAAATGTATTCATAATGGTGCAAAAGTAAAAGCACCCCAAATGTTCAATAGCAGGAAAATGGATTTTTTTAAAATATATTCATACAATGAAATGAGAATAAGAAAAAAAGAAAGTGAATAAATCATTGCAATATACAACTGCATAGAAGAATCTCATAAAGCACTGATGAACAGAAGAAGCCAGACACAAAAGAGTTATATATCATATGATTTATTGATATAAGGTTCAAAACAGGAAAATCTAATCTATAGTATAAGAAAGGTGATAGAATTTAAGATGGCCTTCAAGGTTCACTCCCACTGGTATATATGTATTATGTAATCCCTATCTTTGTGGGTAGAACTTGTGAAAATGACTTAGGTTTTCTCTTGTGATTGGGTTGTATTACATGGCATAAAGATATGCAGACCTAATTAAGGTCCCTAATCAGTTGAGTTTGAATTAATTAAAATGAAGATTCTACTGAGTGAACTTGACCTAAACAGGTGAGTCCTTTAAAATATTCTAGGCCACTGTTATAGATTTGAAGGGAGCTAAATATTCCTGTTTGTCTTGAAAGAAACAAGCAACCATTTCATGAACTGCCTATGGAGGTGATCATGGCACAAAGATATGAGACGCCTGTAGAAGGTAAGAATTATCCTCAGCTGACAGCCAGAAAGCAGTGACTTTAGTTCTACAACCACAGGAAAGAGAACTCAGATCCAGATGAGACTGCATCCAAGACAAACACCTTAACTGTAACCACTTGATACTTTAAAGCGATGGATCCAGCTTATTATGCCCACATTCCTGACCCACAGAGACTGTGAGGTAACAAGTTTGCGTTAACACCAGTAAAGTTACCGTAACTAGCTATGTAAAAATAAGAAACCTATGCAAAAACCCAGGTAATGATTTCCCTTGATTAGTGGGAGGTGATGACTGGGAAGAGAATCTAGTGTAGCTTCTAGAATGTTGGTAATGTTCCATTTCTTGATCTAGGTGTAGATAAATGGATGGTGATTTTGTCAAAATCAACTTAACACTTATGACATATGCATTCTATCAGGTATGTTCCATTTTTATTCAAAGTTTAAAATTAAAACAATGGATATAGCCATTGGTATATATTTTATAAGCAAAACAATTTTAATTCATGTATAGATCAAACTACATACACAATAATTTCTTCATCATACATGTTCCTAAAATGGCTATTTTTCTCTTAATCATTTCCTGAGTCTTTTCAGTTTTGTCATAAATTTTCTTTTTTTTCGGTTCTGTCTAAATTTGGGTTATTCCCCCCTCCCCCCATTATGAGGGAAAAGAAAAAAAAGAACTACAACTAAATTTTGGAATGGAATATTAACACTCCTATGTTTTAAAATACACTTTTTTTTTTGTAGGCACAAATTAACACTAATGTATTTCCATGTCAACTTTGCCAACTATATTGATTCTGTTCAGAAATATCTCAAGGAAGCTTTATGTGATAAGGAGTTTCTTTACATTCTTGACTATGAATAAATTTGCCCAACCCCGTTTTGAATGTTTCATTAACAAGACATAGATTCTCCATTTTCCACAGCTCACTGGCTAACCTCGTATTTTTTTTGCTACTGAGTATACTAAAGTCTGTTTTTTTATATGATATGACACATACAGTGCTGGTGTTAATTTTCTAATATTTAGAGCTTTTCCCTTCTGCTTTCATGCATTTCAGAGAAGTGTGATATATTTTAGGAGGTGAGATATATATATATATATATATATATATATATATATATATATATATATATTTTTTTTTTTTTTTTTTTTTTTGCCATCTTTCAGTCCAGAATGATCACATATCTGAAATTTGAATAGATATTTTTAGCGGGGGAAGGGAATAGAGATTTGTTAACACTAGGCCTTTTAAGGCAACAGAGCACATTAACAATCAGTTGTCTATTTGGGCCACTTTGGCTATACCACAATTGAGATTAAAACCAATAAAAAAGAAACTTCCTGAAAAATCTCTCCCCTACTCATTAATTTGAGTATTTCATTAGTTTTTACTAACATATTTGGCATCAAGTTAGAAGATTTTTAAAGAAAGGCCAAATTGAGATATGTAAATGAACCTTAGCAGATTTTAGTTTATAAGACTCCCAATGATATCTTGAATTTTGAGGATATTAGAAAAACATGGAGATAGAAGATTGAACATACAGATTCATGATCTTCCCTTCATTTCCAAATACGGAATTTATAATGACATTTCGACATATTACAAAATATGAAAATGAGCTTAAAGTCAAGAAAGAGAAAACACAAAACACTGGGAAAGTTGTAGTCTTGGGTAGGAGTTAAAGCATGGTGGATGTTCAGTAGACTAGGAGCTAACACATATTTAGGTACTGTCACTTAGTGTGTACACAGGAAAGTAGTTAAGGCAAAAGATCACTTGCATTGCAGGAAGATAATTTTTTTTTCAATCTAAGAATAAAGTACTACTCTCAATTTGTGAACTGAATAAAAATGAATAGATCATCTGAATTGTTGCTTGAAATGAGCCACTGTGGGCTTAATAGTAGCAAATAAGTAAGATTAGAAACTCTTATTTGGAAATAGATTTTGAAAAAGTAGACGAGAAACAGATTTCAAGAACTATCACTATCAAAGCCTTTTAGGCATAGAGGATAAATCAGTGGGCCTGAAAATGGACCAGAGGAATAAGCCCATACATTTATGTGACCTTGTGACAAAAGTAGCAGTGTACATTAATGTGAATACATTTTTAATATTGTGAATATTAATATGTGGTATTGGGACACCTGGAAATTCATTTTTTTCTTGTCAAAGTATAGTTGATAGAAAATGTTAAATAAATTTCAGGTGTGCAACCTAGTGATTAAACAATTCTATACGTTATACTACAGTCATCAAGCTTAAGTGTAGTCACTATCTGTCACCACACAATGTTATTTCAATAATATTTATGTTTTCATGTTATGATCTATAGTTTTTATGTCTGTGACTTATTTATTTCATAACTAGAAAATTTTACCTCTTAATCCCCTTCACCTATTTCAATGATCCCCTACACCTGCCCCCCAACTTGCCTTCTGGCAACCACCAGGTCTCTTTTTAGATTCCACATGTCAGAAGAAGCAAGATTTCATTCTTCTTTATGGTCAATATTCCATTGTGTGTGTGTATACATATACATACACTCACACACCACATCTCCTTTAGCCATTCATCAATCTATGGACTTTTGGTTGCTTCTCTATTTTGGCTATTGTAAATAATGTTGCAATAAATATAGGAGTGCACGTATCTTTTTGAATTAGTGTTTTCATTTGCCTTGGGTAAATGCCCAGAGGTATAATTACTGGGCCATATGGTATTTACATTTATATTCTTTTAATATTTATTTTGAGAGCAAGAGAGAGAAGACACACACCCATGGGGGTGGTGTACAGAGACATAGAATCCCAAGCAGCCTCCACACTGTCAGCACATAGGCCAATTCAGGGCTAAATATCACAAATTGGGAGATTGTGATCAGAGCTGAAATCAATAGACGCTTAACCGACTGAGTCACCCAGCTGCCCCTGCATTTATAATTTTTTTGAAACCTCCATACTGTTTTCCACAGTGGTTCCGCCAGTTTACATTCCTATCAACAGTATATGAAAGTTTCCTTTTCTCCACATCATCACTAACATGTTATTTCTTGTCTTTTTTGATACTACCCACTTTGACTAGTGTGAGCTGATATCTCATTGTGGTTTCAATTTGCATTTTTCTGATGATTAGTGATGTTTGAGTATAGTTTTGTGTGTCTTTTGGCCACCTATATATCTTCTTTGGAAAAATGTCTGAAGTCTTCTGCCCATTTTTAGTATGATTGATTTTGTGCTGTTGAGAGTTGTATAAATCCTTTATATATTTTGGATATTAACCCCTTATCAGATGTATGATTTGTGAATATCTTCTCCCATTTAATAGGTTGCCTTTTTGTTTTGTTGATGGTTTTATTTGCTGCACAAGACCAAACATCTCTCAATGGTTTATTTTTGCTTTTGTTTTCCTTTCCTGAGGAGACATATCCATAATTCTTTTGCTGAGGCTGATGTCAATGAGATTATTGCCTATGTTTTCTTATAGGAGTTTTATGGATTCAGGTCTCACATTTAGGTCTTTAATCCAGTCTATTTTTGTGTATGGTGTAAGAAAGTGGTCTAGTTTCATTCTTTTGCATGTGGTTGTCCAGTTTTCCCAGCTGTATTTATTGAAAAGACCGTGTTTTCCCCATTTCAAACTCTTCCTTCCTTTGTCATAGATTAGTCAACCATATATGCATGGATTTATTTTTGGTTCACTATTCTGTTTCATTGATCTATGTCTCTGCTTTTGTGCCAGTACCATACTGTTTTGATTACTACAGTTATGTAGTATATCTTGAATCTGGGATTGTGATACCTCCAGTTTTGTTCTGTCTCATGATTGCTTTGGCTATTCAAGTTATTTTGGGGTTCCACACAAATTTTACAGTATGTTACAGTTCTGTGAAAAATGCTATTGGTATTTTGATAGAGCTTGCATTGAATCTGTGGACTGTTTTGGTTAATATGAACATTTAAAAAACGTTAGCTTTTTCAGTCCTTGAGCATGGTGTTTCCATCCATTCCTTGTGTTATCTTCTATTCTTTGATTGATATTTTATAGTTTTCAGAGTATAGGTCTTCACCTCCTTGGTTAAATTTATTTTTAGGTATTTTACTTATGTAATGCAATTGTAAATGGGATTCTTATATCTTCTTTCTGCTACTTCACTATTAGTGTATAGAAACACCACATATTTCTGCATATTAGTTTTGTATCCTGCAACTTTACTGAATTCACTTATTCTAACAGTCTTATTTTTTTGGTGAAATCTTTAGTGCTTTCTATATATAGTGTTATGCCATCTGCAAATAGTGATCGTTTGTATGTTTATTTATTGTTTGATTACTACAGCTAGGACTTCTTGTGCTATGTTGAGTGAAAGTGATGAGAGTGGACTTGTCTTATTCCTGATCTTAGGGGAAATGTTTTCAGTGCTTCACCATTGAATGTGATGTTAGCTGTGGTTGTCATATATGGTGTTTATTATGTTCAGGTATGTTCCCTCTAAACCCACTTTGTTGGGAGTTTTTATCATGAACAGATGTTGTTTTGTCAAATGCTTTTTCTGCATCTACTGAAATAGTCATATGGTTTTCAACCTTCCTCTTTTAATGGGATGTGTCACATTGATTGATTGCATCCCTGGAATAAATCCCTTAATCACGGTCAATGATCCTTTTGATATATTGTAGAACTTGGTTCATATTTTGTTGAGGATTTTTGCATTTATGTTCATCAGAGATATTGGTCTGTAGTTACCTTTTTTCTAATGTCATTGTCTGGTTTTGGTATCAGGGTAATCCTGGCCTTGTACAATGCATTTGGAAGTTTAACTTTCCTCTATCTTTTGGAATACTTTAAGAAGAACAGATATTAACTCATCTTTAAATGTTTAGTATTATTTACCTGTGAAGCCATTTTGCCCTGGACTTTGGTTTGTTAGGAGTTTTTTTTTTTTTTCAATTACAGATTTAATTTTGTTACTAGTAAAGTGTTTAATATTTTTTATTTCTTCTTGCTTCAGTATTGGAAGATTGCAGGTTTCTACAAATTTATCCATCTCTTCTAAATTTTCCAATTTTTTAGCATATAATTTTTCATAGTATTCTCAATTCTTTGTGGTATCAGTAATTATCCTTCTTCACTTCTATTTATTTGCATCTTCTCTTTTTCTTGATGGGTGTGATTAAAGTATTACCAATTTTTTTTTTTTTATCTCCCAAGAACCAAGTTTTGGTTTCATTAATTTTTTATATTGTTTTTAAGTCTATATATAATTTAGTTCCACTCTAATCTTTATTATTATTATCTTTCCTTCCTCTACTCCCAGATTTGTGTTTTAGTTCTTTTAGGTGTAATTTAGATACTTTATGTCTCTTGAGGTAGACTTGTATCACTATAATCTTTCTTAGAACTACTTTTCCTACATCCAAAGGATTTTGGATTATTGTGTTTTCATTTCATTCTGGATATTTTTTTATTTTTGTCTTTGATTTCTTCATCGATTTATTGGTTTTTTAGTAGCATGTTATTGAGCCTCCATGTTTTGTGCTTTTTCCCGTTTTTTGGGTTTTTTTTTGACTTCTCATTTCATAGCACTGTGGTTGGATAACATGCTTGATGTTATTTCAATCTTGTTAAATTTAATGCAAATTTTTTTTTATGGCCTAATATGATATATCTTGGAGAATGTTCCATGTATGCATGAAAAGAATGTGTATTCTGCTGCTTTGGGGTGAAATGTTATGTATCTATTTATTATGATCTAATGTGTTGTTCAAATCCATTGTTTCCTTGTTGATTTTCTATCTCAATGGTCTATTCATTGATTAAGAGGGATGTTAAAGTTCCCTAGTATTGTATTGCTGTCAATTTATTCCTTTATGTCTAATATTTATATTTTTGATATTTATCTAAGTGCTTTTCATTGGGTGCACAGATACTTAAAATTGTTATAACCACTAATTGGATTGATCTCTATCAATATGTAATGTCTTTTTTTGTCTCTTTTGTCTGATATAAATATTGCTATTCTGGATTTTTAATAATTGTTTGCATGGGATATCTCTTTCCATCCCTTAAGTTTTAGTTTGTATATGTCTTCAGGTCTTCAGTAAGTCCTTTGTAGGCAGCATATATAGATGGGTGGTTTTTTTGTTTGTTTGTTTTGTCCAATTACCCCGTATCTTTTGATTATGGCATTTAGTTCATTTACATTTAAAGTAATTACTGATAGATATGTACTTATTGTAATTTTATTAATTGTTTTATGTTTGTTTTTATACTTCTCTGTTCCCTTCTTTTACTCCTGCTCTCTTCCCTTGTGGTTTGATGGCTTTCTTTATTGTAATGCTTGTATTAGTTTACTTGTGTGGGTATCTTAGGGTTCTTTCTTTTAGTATGGTTACCATTGCAATCATATATAACATTCTATGTGTTTAACAGTCTGTATTAAGTTGATGGTTCAAAGACACTCTAAAAGCATTGAATTTTTACTCCTTTTTCCATGTTTTATGCATATAATGTTGTATATTACATCTTATTTTGTGTATTCCTAGACTAGTTTTTATAGATATAATATTACTACTTTTGTATTTCATATCTGGGTTGAAGTTCATCCACTTATTTCACAAGTTTGGTGAGTACTTTCATGACCATTACTTTGAACTCTGTATCAGATGTAGTGCTTACTTCCATTTCATTTACCTCTTCATCTGTGATTTTTGTCTTGTTTTTTTTTTATTTGGGACATATTCCTCTGTCAAACTCTCAGTGTTTCTTTTCACATATTAAGGCAGTTAGGTTCTCTGGTCTTCAAACTTGTGGCCTAGTGTAAAGAGTTCCTATGGTCCCTTAGCACAATCCCTTCTAGACACCAGAACCTTTTGATTCAGAGAGGGTATGGTTCCTGTGTGTTCTGAAGCAAGAGAGAAAAAGGAACAGAGAAGTACTACAGAAACAACCACAAAGCAATTAACAAAATGGCAATAAGTACCTACCTATCAACATTTGCTTTAAATGTAAATGGACTAAATGCTCCAATCAAAAGACGGGTAACTGAATGAACTTTTAAAAAGTCCCATCTATATGCTGCCTAGGAGACTCCCTTCAGACCTAAAGGCACCT
This sequence comes from Panthera pardus, assembly GCF_024362965.1. Lineage (NCBI taxonomy): Eukaryota > Metazoa > Chordata > Mammalia > Carnivora > Felidae > Panthera > Panthera pardus. Next base: position 46,002,299 of record NW_026526666.1, on the reverse strand, counting down.
ACAGCCTGAAAGTAAAGGGATAAAAAAATATAATCCAAGCAAAAAGAAGAAAAACAAACATAAATAAATAAATATTGCTATCCTGGCTTTATCGGACAAACTAGACTTTAAAACAAGACTGTAACAAGAGACAAGAAGATATTACATAATGATAAAGAAATGAACAAGACGACATAACAATTGTAAATATCTATGCACCCAACATAGAAACAACTAAATACATAAACAAATATTAAAAGACATAAAAGGCCAAAAGTAAAGGCATATACAGTAGAAATTGACAGTAATAAAATAATAGGGTGTTTTAACACCCCTTTTACATCAATGGACAGATCATCCAGTGGCTTTGAATGACACATTAGGCCATATATATATATATATATATACAGAATATCCCCTCCAAAACCAGAAGAATACAAATTGTTTATGTTGGACCATAAAAGAAATTTAAGTAAATTAAAGAGTATTGAAATCCTATCAAGCGTCTTTTCCAACCACAACACTGTAAAAGTGGAAATCACTTACAAGGGAAAAAATGAAAAAAACAAAACACAAACACCTGTAGGCTAAACAACATGCTACTAAACAACCAATGGTCAATGCAGTTATCAAAAACACAAAGCAACAGCAGTTTCCAGATAGAAGTTTATAGCAGTACAGGCCTACTTCAAGAAACAAGAAAAACTGCCATCAAATCTTATTCATAAAGAACTAGAGAAAAAAATAAATAAAACCTAAAGTTAGTAGGAAGGAAGGAAGGAAATAAAGAATGGAGTATAAATAAAATAAAGAGTAAAACATAATTAGAAAAGATCAATGAAACCAAGAATTGGTTCTGGAAAATATAAATAGCATTGATAAACCTTTATCTAGACTCATCAGGAAGAAAAGACTCAAGATCAGAAGTGAAGGAGGAGAAACAACAACAAATACTAATACCACAGAAACAAAAAAACTTATTAGAACATATTCTGAAAAATTATATTCCCACAAATTGGATAACCTGGATAAATTACTAAACACATACAATCTTCCAATACTAAATCAGGAGGAAATAGAAAATTTAAACAGTCCTTTACTAGTAACAAAACTGAATCAATCATAAACCTCTCAACAAACAAAAATCCAGGAGCAGGCAGCCTTACGGTGAAGCCCACCAAAAAAACCTATTAGAACAAATGAATTCAATAAAGTTGCATGATACAAAATTAATATAAAGAAATGTTGTATTTATTATCCTTCATTTTTAATGTGTGTGTATAGAAAGAGAAAAATACCTAGAAATAAGTTTAACCAAGTGAGTGAAAGACGTAAACTCAAAACTATAAGCCACTGATGAAAGAAACTGAAGACAACACAAGGAAGATATTCCATGCTTATGAATTGGAAGGGTTAACACTGTTAAAATATCCCTACCACCCAAAGCATTCATTTCAATCCCTATCAAAATACCAATAGAATTTTTCACAGAACTCAAATACTTGTAAAATTTCTAAGGAACCACAAAAGACCTTGAATAGTGAAAGCAATTTTGAGAAAGAATAGCAAAGCTGGAGGTATGACAAACCCAAACTTCAAGATATACTATAAAGCTATAATAATCAAAACAATATGGTACCAGCACATGTGCGTGCACACACACACACAAATCAACAGAACATAATAGAGTCCAGAAATAAATACACTCCTATATGGTCAATTAATCTATGACAGGCAAGAATATACAATGGGGAAAAGACTGTCTTTAAATAAATGGTGTCGGGAAAACTGGACCACCTTCTTATACACAAAAATAAATGCAAAATAAATTGAAGACTTTAATGTGAGTCCTGAAACCATAAAACCCTATAAGAAAACATAGACAGTAGCATTTTGGACATCAGCTTTAACAAGATAATTATGGACATGCCTCTTCTGTCAAGGGTGACAAAAACAAAATAAGCAATTGGGACTACACCAAAATAAAAAGCCTCTGCACAGTGAAGGAAATCATCAACAAGATGTTTACAAATCATACATGTAATAATAGGTAATATCCACAATATGTAAAGGATTTATACAACTTAATACATAAAAAGTAATAACAGCCACCAACATAACCTGATTAAATAATGGGCAGAAGACCTATAGATGGCAAACAGGCATATGAGTAGGTGTTCAACATCACTAATCATCAAAGAAATGCAAATCAAAACCACAATGAGATATCATCTTACACCTGCCAGATTGGCTATTATCAAAAGACAAGAAATAAAAAGTGTTGATGCAGACATAAATTGATGCAACCACTATGGGAAACAGTATGAAAGTTCCTGAAAAAGTTACAAATTGATATATTACATGATTCAGCAATTCTCCTTCTAGTTACCCAAGGTAACTAAGAACACTAATTCAAAGAGATCTATGCATCCCTTTGTTTATTGCAGCATTATTTACAATAGCCAAGATATGGAGGCAACCCAAGTATCCTTTGATACATGAATGACTAAAGAGAATATGGGCATATACATATACAATGGGATATACTTACCTATAGAAAAAGAATCAAATTTTGCCATTTGTGACAAGATAGATGGACCTAAAAGGTGCTGTGCTGGGTGAAGTTAACCAGACAAAGACAAATTCCATATAAGTTCCCTTATTTGTGGAAACTAAAAACAAAATGAAACAAAACAAAAACAAATAAATACTCTTGCATGCAGAGAACAAACTGATGGTTGCCAGAAGGGTGAATTTGGTGGTGGGGGGAAATAGGTAAAGAGGATGAATGGTCCAAACCTCCACTTATAAAAGAAATAATTTATGGAGATAAAATTTATAACATAGGGTATATAGTCAATAATACTATAATGACATGGCATCATGACAGATGGTGACTTTACTTATTGCGATGACAGAATAATGTATATTACTATCAAATTGCTATGTCATACACATGAAACTAATATTTTATATCAAATATCCTTCACAAAAAGTTTTTACTGATTTGAATTTAAATGTGATGGGTACCATAGAAACCAACTCAACAAGGTATTTTCATTTTATTAAATGTGACTTATAATTAAAACAAATTTACATGTGTTTCAATAGTATATTTTAAAAGCCAGGTACCCATAATATGGGACTAGGTGCAAGGTAAGTATAGATAGCTCATAGCCTCAAAACTTCTTTAATGAGATCATCATAGGAGATGAAATATTAAGAAAAATCACAGGTTGCTACCAGGTTTCAAGGAGATTACCTATGAGAATCCAGAGAGTTTATGGAAGGCTTTATAGAGAAGGTTGTATTTGTTTGATACTGAAGAATGGTTACTTCTTTGAAAAACAAGATGGAGTCAATAGCAATTGCTTTTCCTATTTTCAAAGAAAGGGCCATTTACCTGTTCTTTCTAGACACTACTTATTCACAGGATAGTTTGGAAATAGTTATAGCTACCAGAAAAATGCTTTAAAGTCTCATGGCACCAAAGTGCATTCTGCAAAACAAAAATATATTTTGTTAAAAGGTAAAAATATTCAATTGAGATTTTTTTCAGAAACAGTTCAAGTCCAAGCTCTGTCACTTACTAGATATGAAACATATGTTTAGATATGCAGTGTATTAGCTATGTATTAGCTATGAAATCTCTGTATATCAGTTTCCTTAAAACAATCCCATGTTGTAGATAAGTGTTTAATGATGTAAAGCATGTAGTATAGAACCTGGTACATGGTAACAATTTTCTAAATCTAAGTTAATTTTCTTATTATATCAGGAGGAAAAGCCTATCTTTTCCTATTAATACACTGATTAATGTTTGTACTCTTATTTGGGTACTAATATTCGCTAAACAAATAGTGTGAGTAGAATATAATATAAACAAAAATTGAGAGGAAACTGTCTCAAATCCTCCATAAAACAGCTGATTAAAATTAAGATTGATATACATACACACATAAAATGATAACCACATTTTGAACTATAGATACCTTTGAGAACAGAGAGATACCAGTTTTAGCTCTGTAAAAAGATGAAATAATTGTAGGTGTTATTCTGATGGAAATCAATGCCCTCACATAAAACCAAAAAACCTTGGGTAATCTTGTGTATTATGATAAATGGAATAACTAAAGAATGGAATGAAATATTGGTAATGCCTTTGAAATCTTCTTTTAAAAAATCTATTTTAGCGAGGATACACAATTATATTTGATCCACTGAAATAAATGAAAGCTTCACTACCAGTGAATTACTTTTTAGAACATAGAATGTGTTTATAGATATTTTCACGGGACCTAACTTGATTAAGGCAAGATATACCATTGTTCTTGTTGAATCTAGTGTTGTGAGGTGTTCAATGAATGTTTAGGAAAGAATGAATATTCAAAAGATATGATACTTTGAATATACTAAACATAGGTTTTCATTACTCCAGTGTAAACTATATTTTTGGCAACTATTCTCACATTATGGTCCTAGGAAGAGAGGAGGGCAAACACCATCACACAAAAGAGAGGACATAAACAGAGTCTTTTAGACAGCTAAAGAAAGCCTTTCTGGTTGATGAGAAATTGTAGGAGGAAGAGATGGTTGGGGAAACAAAGTGATGCAATTCTCATTTGCTTGGCTCTATATAAAACCCTCAAATCATAAAGGGTAATGAAGAGGAAGAGACAAGTGTAGAGTCTTTGCCTGGCCTCTCATTTCATAATTTTTGCAAAACACAAGATTAACAAAATTTTAGATTTTGTGGTTTCTAAATTCAACAGAATTACTTGGACATCTGTAAAAAAAATGATTTCTAGGTTCTATTCTTAACATGAGATCAGAAGTTCTTATTAATATTCTATAGCTTGTTCTACACTGTCTATGTTTGGGAACAAATGATCAATTAAGATCGTAAATGTTATGTAAAAGGATTATTATCGTTAAATCAGTGTCAGTCAAATAGATTATGGACATGAATATCAGGAGCTATCATACTTCTAAACATATTTGCATTTATCTAAAAAAAAGGATTTGAGTATTCAATTCTTTAAATAATAAATGCAAAGACTGACGAGCACAACTTAATAGTCATATAAATAGGTCACACAGTCTATCAATATTTAGTTTAAACTGTGTTCTGAGAATGTCTTAGTTAAGGTTGCTATACCAAGGTATCCTAAACTGAGTGGCTTAAACAGCAAACATTTATTTCCCACAATTCTGGAGGCTAGAAGTCGGAGATCAGGATCCCAGTATGCTCAAGTTCTGGTTTGACCCCATTTCCTGGCTTGTAGATAGCTGCCTTCTTGCTATATCCTCACTTCGACCAAGAGAGATTTTATCTCTTGTGTGTCATTTTAAGGGCACTAATAGCATTTATGAGGGCTGCACCCTCATGATATAATTACATCCCAAAGGCCCTACCTACAAAATGCCATCACAATCGGGACTAGGTTTCAACATGAATTTGGGTGGATGGTGGTGGGGGGACACAAAGTGGTGTTAAATAGATTTTTATACAAGGATTCTATGGCCAAATATTTGAAAGAAATATCACAAGCTAAATCTATCTTTGAAATATTACTATTGCAATAAGCATATCATATACTATGTGACTTCCTTTAGCTAAAAAATGTATGGAAATTTTTTCCTTGCACACCAATAAGATTCTGTTTTAAGTGAACTGAAATGTTGCTTATAACACGCTTTTGAGTACAATGGTTAATGCTATTAATTTTCAAACTATGTTCCAAGGATTTCTTTAGTTTCCAGGGAAGAAAGTACGTTCCCTATATTTAATTTATATCTGATCTGTCATCTCAGACTATGTCTCAGTATCACACAGATGAGATTTTAAAGCACAGAAAAAAAAAAAAAAATTCCCACCAGGGTTTTCAAATTCCCCAAGTTTAAGAAGCACTGGTGCAGATGATGAAAGCCAGAAATCTGAGTTCTAATTTTAGCTCTGCCACTGACTATGCAACCTGAAATAACTTACTTTTCTTGTGATTTTTTATATTTATAAGGAAGCTGAGAAAAGGACTCAGTAGTCCCATCAGCTTGTATATAAAACTTATTGACATTTATTGAGTAAATGATTGTGTACGTTGAAGAAAATATTGACTAATAAATGATTGTAAAGCTTTTAGTAAATGGAAATCATTATGTAAACACATATTAAAGTCATTACATAGAAAGAGGAAAATGAGCATGTAAATATTATATGACAAGAAAAGGCAAGTAAAATTCTGCATTGCTCTCATATTTCATAATTAAAGGAAAAATATGTACTGGCAACTTTATTTAATGCTTACCTAAGTGGAACATTAAACAATGTTTTTTGTTTTTTGTTTTAGAATCATTCACTTACATAGCTCTTAGATAAAGTATATTTGGCCTTCTAATGGAAAATAATGCTAACAGTAATCATATGCTGCATTTACATAATATATTTCTTTTGCTGTTCTGGGAGTGCTTTCACATTGATCTCATTTTTCTTTTGATGACATTCTTATGAGGTAAGCAGTACATGTAGCTAAATAATAGATACAATGTATAGACTAAAGGATAGCATAAATGATCATTAGAGAAAAAGTGCTAAAATCACAGTTATCTTACTTTAGAAACACAACAAATGCACAAAATATATTTTATAAATTTAAATGGCAATGTTTGTAGTATTTTTCCTAACAATTATTTAAACTGTGTGTTTAGTTTTTATTCATGAATCACTTACCCTATTGTATATATATTTTCCATGAATTGCTCTTGTATTATCATTTTATATTTTATATCTATATATATTTCATACTGCATTGATACTTAAAGTTCTCAAGTATTTATGAATGGATCAGTTTCATTAATTCTATTAAGACTGATGCCCTAAGTTTAAATATCTCTCTGATCTATAAGCATGTAGAAAAAAATAAAAATAAATCATTCACATTAAAAAATAAGACAAAAGGGGCACCTGGGTGGTTCAGTCAGTTGAGCTTCCAACTTAGGCTCAGGTCATGATCTCACAGCTCATGGAGTTCGATGCTGTCAGTGCAGACACAGCCTGCTTCAGATCTTCTGTTCCCCCACCCCCCTGCTCCTTCCCTGCTTGTGTGCCATCTCTCAAAAATGAATAAATCTGAAAAAAAAAATAAGACAAAGATTTCTATGGGCCATTACAGAATAGAAAAATGTAGCCATTGGGGGGAGGGGACCTGGTGCTCCCTTTTTTTCCAAAGCTTTCTAAACTCTGGCAATGTCTGCTGCAAGGCCACATATCCCTTGAGAAGTATTGCTTGACACCAAAAGTGTATACAGTTCCACTGCCCATAAAAATTATTTGATAAGAACTGTGGAGAAATGCTCCCCAGAGATAGGTTTTAATAAAGTTTCAGTATTCTTCAAGCAGCAAATTGCAACACATTATGAATTTAAATTTATTTTAGCATGGCATAATCAGTATTTATTGAAGTAAAATAGTGTATAACCTTTGAGTGTATCATATGTAAACCTGTATGTTTTGTGAAGCTTAACATATGCATAAGTACAATTGAGCACCAAGTCAGAATACAAAATGAATGTTTTTGATTTGGTTTCTATCAAAAAAAGCTTGAAAGATAAAAAAAAGTTTGGAACATATCTGGAAAACCCAACTTCCTTCTTAGTAGAGATGTCTATGATATTAATATTATCCCTGTAGGATAAAACTAAGTCCTCACTATTTTAATGTACCTGGTTTTTGCAAGCCAGGAGAATCTGGACAGAAAATTCATCATGACAGTAGGGTGGGGGATTGTAGAGAAAGAGAATAAGAGGGAACACATAAAAATAAACAAAAGACAAGCTCCTATTCACAATTAACCTATTTAAAATGCAAAGAAAAAAAGCAAAACTAACAAAGATAAAAAAAAATCAGTAATTAAGATGTTAACTTATCCCAACCCAACAAAAAGAACAGAAGAAAAAGATATGACCTTAAAATAAGAATACTGTAGAAAAATGGTGCTCTAGGAACATGGGAATCCAAACACAGCTTCCACTTCTTCCAATCTCAACTCTAAGATAACAGTCTCTATGAACCAGGTAGCATATGAGGCCACAACTAAGTTACAGAGAGAAATTGGCTTCTGATGGGTTTCCAGAAGAGATACTAATAAAAATTTGTTTTCTTCAGGTACTTCTCTTTCCCACTGCTGGGGAAGCCTTGGAAATGACCAGAAATTATCACATATCCTATCCTCAGAAGACTTGGCCCTGAGAAATATTTGGAGCACTGAAATAATATGTGAATGAGCTGTATCTCTTTGTACTGTAATCTAAGAAAGATCTGAAAGAACAAATTGAGTGTTCCCTGCTGCTGACATTCAAAAACTATAAAACAAATTTGGATCAGGGATGCTTGTTTCAGGTGCCTGGACTGTGTTCCAGGCTATAATAGCAGGTAGCACTTTGGCTGCCATAATTTAATGTACCTTCATAATAAATCTTGATCCAAAAAGAAAAAGCATTTAGCAATCAGAGGAGAAAAAAAGGGAAATTAAGAGAGATGACTGTGAAATAAAGCTGCAGATGAACAAAAATATCATCTTCAATAAACAGTAGCAATATAATCAATTTATGGTGTTCAGAATTCTTTTTTAAACAGAGGAATTTAAAGAAGAAAACAGTCACTGCTGAGGTTCAATACTTTAGACTAGAAAAATCACAAGTGGTAATTGAAATACATAGTAATATAAGACAGGAGAATCAAAAAGTAAGAGGTAAGTTTGAAAGAAGATAAACAGACCTATTATATGAACAACAGTTATTCTGAGGGAAAAAAAAAAAAAACCAGAAGGAAAAGAGGTAATATTTAAACAAATTATCAAAAATATTTTCTTGGGTTGAAGAAAGATCAAAATGTGTCATTGGAAAGGAATAACAATGTTATCACATGTCTGACATGAAAATCTTTTGCTATCAAATGGTAACTACTTAAGCTCTTTGGATAAACAAAAATCTCTTACATGTTCCCAGGAAAAAAGAATAAGTTATCTTTTAGATTATAATCAAACTGGAATTAGACTTTCCATCTGTGCCACTGGAAACCAGAAGATGGTGGAGTGTCATTTACAGAACATTAAACGAACTGCAATACAAGAATCCTACACTCAGTCAAAAATCATCCTCTTGCTAGAATGAAAGAAAGATATTTGGGGATACATAAGATTCAGAGAATAGATACCAGTTATTTCCCACTAAGAAAATCACTGAGGTGGCTACACAAAAGTCATTCACAAGCCCATTCTCATTATCCTCCATGAAGCGTAGAGCCTGGAAAACTGAATTCATCAATTTCCCATGTAGATAATATTGTACATACTGCATAATTCCAGCCAATGGTTATTTCACAGAAGTCTGCTAGTGTCAGCTGCTCATTTTCCTCTTATTTCATGCTTATAATACAAACAGAAAGCCCTTGTATTAAGGTGGGCATCTTGGCACCAAGACTTTATTCTAAGAATGTAAAAGATAAATCATACAAAATCCTGGTTTTCTGAAGGCAGGGTCGAGCCCTGGACTTCCTGCCAGTATACATTTTATTACACGAGATAAATAAAACTATTAGTTGTTTAAAATATTTTTTAGGATTTCTATTATTGGCAGCCAAAGTGTATTGTTAACTGATACAATGTGTAGCATATAAAAGTGAAATTCTGCCAAACCCAAAATGTGAAATTGGGTAAGTGTAAGTAAGAGGTAGGATGTATTTGGAAGTGAGGATACTGTCATTACCATCAAGTAATTGTCCTACTAGGCATTTATCCAAAGGATACAAAAATACTGATTCTAAGGGACACATGCACCATTGTTTATAGCAGCATTATCTACAATAGCCAAATTATGGAAACAGCCCGTGTACATCAAAAGATGAGTAGATGAAGAATATGCGGCATATATGTACAATGGAATATTATTCAGCCATATAAAAGAATGAAATCTTGCCATTTACTGCAACTTGGATGAGGTAGAGAGTATAATGCTAAGCAAAATAAGTCAGCTAAAGAAAGACAAATATCATATGATTAATTTCTATTTAGAATATATAAAGATTATTCAAGAATTAATTATAGAAAATATCCCAATTTAAAAACAGACAAAATACTTTGACAATTCACCAAAGAAGGTATGTAGATCACAATTAAACATATGAAAAGATGCCAAACATCAGTAGCCACTAGGGAAATGCAAACTGTAACTACAATGAGATACAACTGCATATCTATTAATATATTTAAAATTTAAATAAATAAAATTATAAAGACTGACAATACATAATGTTGGTAAGAGTGTGAAAGAACTGTTTATGGAAATGTAAAATGCTACAAAATTTTGTAAGCCCTTGCTTATTTTCTTTAAAAATTAAACATATAATTAACATATGACCTAGACATTCTGCTCCTAAGAATTTACACAAGGGAATTGGAAGCATATATTCATACAAAGACTTGTGCATAAATATTCATCACAAGTTTATTTGCAATAGCACAAACCTGAAAACAACTCAAATATCCCTCAAAAGTTGAATGGATAAATAAATTGTGCTATATCATATATGTGTATATATGATTTTTGGTGGAGTCTTTCAGGTTTTCCATGTACAGTATGTCATCTGGGAAGAGTGAAAGTTTGACTTCTTTCTTGTACATTTGGATGCCTTTTATTTCATTTTGTTGTCTGCTGAGACTAGGACATCTAGTACTATCTTGAACAACAGTGGTGAGAGGAGAGTGGACATTACTGTTGTGTTTATGAAAGGTAGTTACAGTTTAATTAAGGTTTTGTTATTGCCAGTGAGTATTTACTGAGAACTAACTGCTTGTCTTCTGATAAAGCCTATAGTAGAGATCATCTCCTGTTATAATGATGTCATTCTTCCCTTAGTAGTTTGAAACAAAAGACAAGAACTTCCTATGATTTAAACTGTGACTATGATAACAAAATATCTGAATCCAAAGAGAAGAAATAATTTAGCGCATTAAGTATCTGGCTATGCAGATGAAAACAGCTGAATGTTTAAGTTTTTTTTTCTTTTTTGTTCATATTTTGTAGTTTCCTGTTATTTAATTCAGTTAAAAATTTCCCATGTATCCAAGATACTAAGAAAATCAAAATAAGTACTTTGGATCTACAAACAGAAGAAACACTTGGAACAATTTTTCTATTGATTTTCAGCAGCTTTATTGTGTCTTGGCCAAAGTTCTAATAAACTGGCAAGAGACTAGTCAATATGATTAAATAAGTCTTTTGGTTGGATAAGTGAATAATTTAAATTTCAAAAAGATTATCATGCTAAGCGGTGCTTCTCAGAATTTAACATGCATATAAATGAGCTAGATACCTAGTTAAAAATGCAGATTCTTAATTAGTAAGTCTGGAGTAGGGCTTGAGACACAGCATATTTAATCAATTCCAAGGTGAGCCTATTAGTTTCCTATTGCTGCTGTAGCTCATTCCGACAAAAATAGTAGATTAAAACAATACAACATTTTCTTTACAGTTCTAGAGATCAGAAATCCAAAATCAGTCTCAGTAATGTTTGCAGATGTTTGTGTTCCTTCTGGAAACTTTGAGGGTAAATCTGTTAACTTGCCCTTTCCATCTTCTGTTTGCATTCCTTTCCTCATGGCCTCACATCAAACTACCTCTGCTTCCATAGTCACATCCCAATTCTCTGATAGTCTTGCCTCCCTCTTGTAAAAATCCTTATGATTTTAATGGGCCCATCAGAATAATACAGAATCTTAATTTAACTGCATCTAAAAATTTTTTTTGCCATGTCATATAACTTATTCACAGAGTCTCAGGATTGCACATAGGTATATTTGAAACATCATTATTTGTTCTTAACGAGGTGGTATTAATGCTTCTTGTCCATAAGCCACAATTTATTGTACTCTAAAGACTTGTTACTCAAAGTCCAAAGACTGGTCAATCTTCTGGACAGACACATCACTTTTTGGTTCTGTTGCTTATTCAAATATAGTATAGAAACTGAACCAAAACCAGGGACCTACTGTCACCCAAAGAGTAAAATACACACACACACTTTATTTAAAAGATGATAGACTCTCAAAATATTTGATGGTGTGTAACTTTATTCCTTGGATATTATATTTGCAAGCTAAACACTTTTAAAAGTCCTTCTGAGAAACGTATTTGTGTGTACATGAGAGGGAAAGAGAGGAGGTAGAGAGAGAATGAAATAAAGCAGTGGAGGGGAAGAGAGGAGTTTTTAAATTGCATATTACAGTTCTGCTTGTTAGGAGTTTGAAAGTCACCAATTTGTCTAAACAAGTAAAAACATTTAACAGAATGAAAAATCAACTCTTCTTTGATCCATATGAGAGGGAAAGACACAGGACAATACACCGCTCCCAAGATTGGAGAGACAGGTAAATACACATCATTGAGGCTTGTCAGTACAAAGACTCATGAGCAGAAAGTGCTGGGAACCAGTGCTGGGTTAAGAAAACCCGAAGTGTAATAGAAAAATTGATGGAGGCTCAGTATGGACAACTGTGAGAGTTAAAAACTACAGGGGGGAACCAGTTATAGTAAGGGGGCTACAAAATATTGTGAGATTTACTTCTAGATACTTGTTCAGCTTCCACCATAGCATATATCAGATAAAAATTCCCTTGGGCTTCTATCAGGAACAAAGGAAAAGAAACCATTTTGAAATGCATGAGTTTCTGTCCTTCTGAACAGGACCTGCCATCTGGGAAAACTAGTTAACCAGACCCTATCCAGTGGAGTATTATCAGAGCATAACTGACCTAGGGTAAGGAAATACCCAACTCCAATCTGTTCTATAACCACCCTGTCCCATCTAAGTGGCAAGAAAAAAAGAGACAGAGAGAGGGAGAGAGAGAAACACTTGTAAAGTTTACAGTCCAGAGGCATAGGCTCACTAAAAGATTGAGACCCAACCACAGGACTGTAGGATAATTTACCTTCCCTAAACCTTACCACCACATTACTAAAAGCCCACAGGCAGCAGTTGTTTCTACCTGCTCCATCATGCACAGCTATCAAGAAAAGTTACAAGGCAAACAAAAACAACAACAACAAACAAATAGAAAAAATAAGAATTTGTAACATCATAGCAGGCATCAGACCAGATATGGCAGGGATGTGGAAATTATCAGACTAGAAATTTTTAAAAAGTATATGATTAATATGTTAAGAGCTCTAACGAATAAAGTAGACAGCATGCAAGAACAAGTGGGCTGTAAAAACAGAAAGATGTAAATCCTAAGATCCCAAACTAAGTGCTATGGTTAAAAAACAGTAACAGAAGTGAAGAATGCATTTGAAGGGCTTATCAAGAGGCAGGACATGGTTGAAGAATATTGGAGCTACAGGGTACATTAATAGAATACCTCAAAATTAAAAAGTAAATAGAACAAAGACTAAGATAAACAAAACAGAATAACCAAGGTCTATGGAACAAAAGGTGTAATATATGCATAATGGGAATACCAGAGACAGAAAGGGACAGAAGAAATATTCGGGATAATAATGACAGAGAATATCCAGAAATTAATGTCAGGTACCAAACCAAAGATCCAGGAAGCTCAGAGAATACCAAGCAGGATAAATGCCCTCCCCACAAGCAACTACATTTTGCCATATCTTCAACTTATAGAAATCAGAAACAAGAAAAATCCTGAAAGGAGGCAGAAAAAAAAAAAACTACCTATAGAGAAACAAAGATGAAATTAAATCCCACTTCTCCTCAGAAACCATGCAGGCAAGAAAAGAGTAGAATGAAATATTTGAAGTTTTGAGAGAGAAACCCATGAAGCTAAAACTGTATGTTCTTCAAAATTATCCTCCAAAAAGGACAGGAGAAATAAAGAATTTTCAGACAAACTTAAATTGAGGGCATTGGATCCAGTAGACTTGCCTTGCAATAAATGTTAAAAGAGGTTCTTTACAGAGAATGGATATAAGTCAAAAACTCAGACTTACAGGAAGGTAAGAATATTGAAGACAGAATAAGTAAAGGTAAAATTAAAACAAAAGCCTACTTCTTATTCTCAATTGTTCTAACAAATAACAGGTATTCAAAATAGTAACCGCAGCAATGTATATTTTATTATGTATACTTATATATATGTATTATATATATATACACACATGTGTATACACACATATGTTTACATATAAATGAAATGAATGACAGCAATGATATAAGAGATGTAAGGTATTTTGCTGTTTTGTTACTTTAGGGTATTACACTATCGGTGAGATAGTACAGTATTATTGAAAGTAGACTGGGATTGTTGTAAACGTATATTGCAAACTCTAGGGCAATTACTAAAAATGTTTTAAAAAGTATAATTGATATGCTAAAATGCAATCATATAGAATTTATAACTATTAAAGGCAATTAAAGAGAAGACAAAGAACAAAAAACAAAGACTACATATAGAAAATGGTAAGGAACATGACAGACATTAATCCAACAATATCAATAATTATTTTGAATGTCACTGGTCTAAATGCACCAACTAAAAGACAGATGGTCAGAATAGATCATAAAACATGACCTAGCTACATGCTGCCTACAAGAAATCTGCTTTAAATATAAAGACACATATAGATTATATTCAATGATTAGAAAAACATATACCATGCTAACACTACTCAAAATAAAGAAGGATTAGCTATATTAATTTTAGAGCAGATTTCAACGTAAGGATAGTTATCAAGGATAAGAAGAGCTTTACATAATGATAAAGGGTTCTATTTAAAAACTCTTAATGTGTATACAACTAATAACAGAGTTTCACACAATGATATCGTATTGTGGACTTTGACAGCTTTCATTCAGAAATAGATTCAGTTGGCATAAATCAGTTAAACTAACATGATCAATCAACGTGGTATAATTGAAATCTATGGAATGTTTCATCCAGAAACACCAGAATACACATTTTTCTCAAGCTCACATGGAATATTCACTAAGAGAGATCACATTCTGGGCCATAAAATATACCTTATCAAATTTAAAAGAATATAAATCATATAGTATCTGCTGTCAGACCACAATGGAATTTAACTAGAAATTCACAAAAGAAGGATAACTGGAAAATTCCAAAATACATGGACATTAAACAGCACAATTCTAAATAAAACGTGGATAAAACAACTCTCAAGGTAAATTGAAAATCTTTTGAACTAAATGAAAATACAAGTTATCAAAATTTGGGTGAAGCAGCAAAAAGCATTGTTTAGAGAAAAATTTGTAGCATGGATTGCATATATTAGAAAAGAAAAATCTAAAGGAAGTGAAAATTTAAATTCAAAGTAAACAGAGGATGATTTTTTAAAAGAATCAAAATTAGGGCAGAAATCAATGAAACCAAAAACAGGAAATCAATAGAAAAAATCAATACATTCAAACGCTAGATCTCTGAAAAGATCAAAAAACTCAGTAAGCCACTAGCCACATTAGGCTAATGGAGACAAGAAAAAGGAAACAAATCATTAATCAGATCCCCTGTAATTTTAAAGACTAATAAAGGAATACTATGAAAGACTGTATGCCACAAGTTTGATAACCTAGAAGAAATAGACTGAGTCCTTGAAAGTCACAATCTGCCAAAACTCACACCAGAAGAAATAGATGATCTGAATAAGTCTACATTTATTAAAGAAATTGAGTCAACGATTAATAACCTTTATTTTTTAATTTTTTAAATCTTTTTCTTATGTTCATTTATTTTTTTAACATTTTTTAAACATTTATTCATTTTTGAGAGAGAGAAAAAGAGTGTGATCAGCAGAGGGGCACAGAGAGAGATGGAGGCACAGAACTTTGAAGCATTTTCCGGCTCTGAGCTGTCAGCACAGAGCCCAACGCAGGGCTCCAACTCACAAATGGTGAGATCATGACCTGAGCCAAAGTCAGATGCTTAACCAACTGAGCCACCCAGGCATCCCATTGTTCATTTATTTTTAATAGAGAGAAAGAGACATAGTGTGAGCAGGGGAGGGACAGAGGGAGATGAAGACACACGATCCGAAGCACATTCCAGGCTCTACGCTGTCAGCACAGAACCTGACACGGGGCTTGAACTCACCAACTGTGAGATTATAATTTGAGCCGAAATCGGTTGCTTAACCGACTCAGCCACCCTGGGGCCCCAACAATTAATAAGCTTTAAAAAAACCCAAAAACCCCCAGGCCCAATGGGTTCACTGGTGAATGCTACCAAATATCTAAGGAAGATATGATACCATTTTTTTTACACCCTCTTTTAGAAGATAAAGGCGGAGGGGACACTGCCTCTCATTCTCTGAAGCCAGCATCACCCTACTATATGAATCAGACATTATAAAAAACTATAGACCAATATCTTCCATGAACATAGATTCAAAAATACTTGGCAAAATATTACCAATTCAAATCCAATAATATATAAAAATAATTATACTCTGCAACTATGTGGAACGTATTTCAAATATGCAATGCTGGTTCAATATTTGAAAATCAATTAACATAATCCATTACATCAACAGGCTAAAAAAGAAAAATCATATGATCATAAAAATCAATCCAGAAAACATATTTGATAAAATGCAACCCCATTCATTATAAAAACTATCAATATTTTTTACATATAAATACAATTATGAAACTTAAAACATAGACTGAAAAAGAATGAAAAAGCATAGCTTCAGGGAACTGAGGGACAATATCACTATATGTATTACATATGTGTACATTGTATATTATATACAATGTATATTATATATTATATAACATATCATAATATATATAATATATTATATTTATATAATATAAATATAATATATAATATAAATATAATATATATAAATAAAATAAAATATAAATATAAATATAATATAATATAAATATAATATATAAATATATATATTATATATATAAATTTCTGGAAAGATAGAAGAGAAACAGAAACAAAGATGAAAAAAAATACCAACACCTTTCCAAGTTTGTTTGACACTATAAACCCACAAATCCAAAAATCTCAAGGAATCCTTCTGTGGTGTCTCCTAAATAACTCTTGGTTTCACTGAAGTCTCTTCTCTGGCCATTGGGAACTTGGGTGATTCAAGGCCCTGTGAGATTGTTTTCTCCTGGCCTCTTCATGTTTTACTCTGTGCATATGTAAATTGATATTCAGGTAAAGATTCTAGAGAAACCCTAAGCAGATTTCTGGAGTTCTTTCTCTGTCTCTCCATCATCTTTTAGTATATTCCGGCTATGAAAAATTTAGCTGCCTCCATCTTTTCCAACTCTGATCTATGCCTCCTCAAATCATCAAAATTGCCAGATTTTGTTTGGGTTCTCTTCCCTTCACTGCGGTCCAGAAATTGCATCTAGGCAGAAAGCAGGGGAGATGGTAGAGGTCTCCTTCTCAGTTCCCTTTCAGGAATCACATTCCTGTTTTGCCTGTTCTCTAATATTTGAAAATTCTTGTTTCATATATCTTGTCCATTTGTCCAATTGTTGACTGTGGGAGGTAACTCTGGACCATCCTACCTTCTCATGGGTGGAAGAGATATTTCAAATGAAATTTTTAGATATGGTATTCGTTTCTAAGAAAAGAATTCATCTTTATAGATGAAATAAATCTGATGAAGAAATCATAATTTCCAGCTATTGCAACTCTCATAATATATTACTTCCCAATAAGTAACCAGCTGGGGTTTGTTTAGCTTTTTAAAATAACAAATTTTATCTCTTGATTTTTTTCAAGAGACTGATTAAAACATTGAATGGAGGAACACATTTTCTTCGGTATAAAACCATTAAATGGCTATCAGAATTGTAAACACATGTCTTCTGCTAACACTGAACACATATAATCATGCAGATCCATCTAGGCATACCTTCTGAAGCCAATATATAGGAATAACTACACTATCCAGAGAAATTAGATATACTCAAGACTTCAAATTTTATTATTTTAAACTTTTAATTTTAACTGAAAATAATTACAATGCAAGTTAAAATGTAAGTGATTTTACATGGCATCTGCATCATCTATTTATTATCATCAATTAATAGTTTTGTAGTATTTGGAGAAATGTGCTCAAAACATACATATCAACATGCAACATCTTCCTCCTTAAAATATACATAAATAATAAAACACTACGCGGGAATTCTATGTCAGATCTTCCCTGCAACTGGACATTGAAAATATCAACATGGCTATGTCTTTGCTTGAACATTTTCCTGAAAAGATTTTAAGGAGGCACTATTTTCACAGATCTGTAGAAGAGTTCCCACTGACCTATGGGAATGGTCAATCACAACTTTGTCTTGGATGTCCTGAACTTTACTAGATGGTTCACTCCACTGACATGTTTTCAGCAGCCCTGGAGCTAGAAATGTTAA
Source organism: Panthera pardus (assembly GCF_024362965.1). Taxonomy (NCBI): domain Eukaryota; kingdom Metazoa; phylum Chordata; class Mammalia; order Carnivora; family Felidae; genus Panthera; species Panthera pardus. The sequence goes on along the minus strand of NW_026526666.1, from coordinate 45,983,893 downwards.
AAGGACTCACAAGTCTCAATGATGCATTAGATGCAAGAGCTGTGGAGGAGGGAAGAAATACTTTATAAAGGTAAGAGTTCTTACAAAAATGTCAGCTGTCTGGAAATTAATCTGTTATCATTATACATAGTTGGGGACAAGAAGATAATACTAACATCTACTGAGACTATGTCATAGGTGCCATTGTAAATTTCATATACATATGAATATTTATATATATCAAATCATTTATCTTTTGCAATAGCCCTATTAGCATGCCATTATGATTAACTCCATTTACACTTGAAGAAACTGAAGAGCTGAGATGCTAAGTAACTCACGAAATATCTCAAAACTGGTAAGTGCCAGAGCCATATATTGAACCTACAACTTAACCACTATGCCCTACTGAAAGCATGATGGGGATTTCATTAACCACTGTTACAACTCAGAGCTCCATCTAAGTTTAAACTTATGGGGGGCATATAAGTAACTTAGAATATCATAAGACTATTAACAGCATTCTCAGAGGAAACCTGGAAAGTGCTGGATACAAATGAATGGCTACTCCTCCTAAGTTCTTAGCTGATGAGGTTCTGGAGCCAATATCACATACTAGAATCTCTGACCCTGATTTCGAGGACCCATTTGTGAAACCTCTCATGTGTTCTCCCTATATGGTGTCATCCTAGGTTTGTTCCTTGTACACTAAGATATCCTATCCTTATTTTCTTTCACGATAGAAATATATGCATCAAAAACCAAAGTCTCAAACATTAGGAACCGCAAAACAGATTTTGGTTTTAGTGTGCTGAATCTTCAAATGCTTTGTAGAGATAAAAAGAGAGAGATGATGCAACACTTACTGGGAGTGCAGGGTATTGAGAAGCCTTCTTTCCTGGAACAAATTTGATTCTTAATTATAATGTCCCTTAGGGCAAGAACACTGCCTGCTCTATTCAATTCCTGTCATGCAGTAGTGACTAAATATTTGCTGGCTGGCTGACTGACTGACTGAATGAACGAATGAATGAACAATGTGGGTAATTAAAGGTGGAAAGAGAACACAGATAAATTTCCATAGTAAAATAGATTGAATGTTCATTTCCTGTCTATAAAAGTTTTAATTTATGGGGGCACCTGGGTGGCTCCGTGGGTTAAGCATCTGACTCTTGATTTTGGCTCAAGTCATGATCTCACCGATTGTGGGTTTTAACCCTGCACCTGGTTCAGCACTGACAGTGCAAAGCCTGCTTGGGATCCTGTCTCTATCCCCCTCCCCACTCACTCACTAGCTCTCTCTCTCTCTGAAAAACAAATCAATAAACTTTAAAAAGTTTTATTTTATGTATTTATAACGTTTTCTTTTCCTTATCAAAATACTTTAAAAAGCCATTGGTTCCTTAGCTCATCTCCTCAATCCATTATGTTATACAAAACAGTCATATGCAATTACTTTTTATTCTCCAGCAGCTTTATGAAGTGATAACTGAAAATAAGGGGGGGGGAAATCAACCCATTTATACTAACTTTGAAAAAATAAACTTACAAATGCTAAGTAGCAATGCAATTATAATCCTCAGTAAGAAATGAGAATTTAGGGAGGAAAACAAAGATGTCACATGACCAAACTTCTAACAAATCAGTTATAACAGTGAAAAAAAATCTTTACAGATTTATCTAATATGCAGTTTCTAGGCCATCTTCTTCACAGTTGTACAGATAGTTAACAGAAGAATACTGTTAAATTTCTTGTATCTAAAGGCAGATGATGTAAAATTGTTGCTCTCAGTTGAACTGTGTCCACCTTTGAACACTTGAAGAAGCTTATGGAAGCCTGATTGCTGGACTTTGAGAGTGTGCATTCACTAAAAGAAGAATATAGATTCTGGTATCCTGACAGGAATAATCCATCATATTTCACTTCAATGACACTTTGAGACCTGCAGTTTGACATTCTCTTATAGCCTTTTACTCCCAAGCCCATAAAATTACTGTACTTTTAGAATGCTATCTGATTTTAAATATGGTGCTCTCTGAAAGATATATGGTAAAAACGTACGCTATATTCTTCTCTTAAGGAGATTTTATTTTACACTAGAACTTATGTGTTAGCCCTGACAATTTTTGAAAACTTCCAAGCCCCTGTAGAGAGACACAAAATTTAAAACACATTTGTCCTCTTTTAAACCTTTCTTTCTTTCTTTCTTTCTTTCTTTCTTTCTTTCTTTCTTTCTTTCTTTCTTTCTTTTTATTTTTAAGGCTAATTTCTCACCAGGAAGAAGGATGACTACAGCCTAAATGTAAAAGTTATATAAGAATGATAATATGGTCACTGACTTGACATGTTCCTCTGCTGGCAGAGGGTACTCTATTGGGAAGACTGCCATTTTGGCAACATTAAATCTGCATTTGTAGGTAATGCAAGAGTATCTAGTCATAGTTGACCTATTAGAATTGAGATGATTCATTGAGATAATTTTCTACAATGAGACTATTAACTTTTAACAATTACCAGGGACCAGGGACATAGAAAAAAGAATTGAGGACTTTTTCATTTCATAAAAATGGGCTATGTGGAGATTACCATACAATTAATTACCATCCAAATGGCTAACTCAATGCTTGCCTCCTCCTCTGTCAGTCTACATGAAAAGTGTTGGTAGAAAGTAAAGCACGAGAATGGTGTTAAGATACATGGTCTTGACAATGTTCCAGCAATAATTTGATTGTATTTCCTCACAGAAAGAAAGTTAAGTGTGGACATGAGAAAATTTTAACAACCCAGGAATATAACTAAAATGTCAAGAAAAGCACATATTAGGGACACAACAGTACTGCCAGAATAAAAATATATAAGACATCACTCAGGGCTATTCATTATAGCCAAGCTTTCATCTGAAATGTATTTAAATATTAAAAGGATGTATTTTGTTAGAATCACTAAGGTACTAAAAAATGCCTTAGGTAAGGCATGCTAGCTAAAGTAAAAGTAATATTGTTTTCTAGTGATTAGAGTTGAAATTGTTTTAAGTAGAATTCCAGGAGAGGTACAGGTGTCAAATACTCACAGCATGATCACCATATTTGTGCTCATTGAGAAGTTAAATATAAGAAATGCTTCATTAGAGTGTCCTTGTAGTCATTGTATTAGTTTGCAATCTTTCAATTTGCAGTTATTTGCAGATGTATCAAGTATAATGGGCTCTATTCAGCAAGCTATCCTCCTTATTGGTTGCTTCTCACATGGTCAAGGGCATACTAAACACAGTCTTGGAATGATTCCCTCTTTCAATCACCGTGCCAATAATCAGTTAGAATACAAGTGGATTCTTTTCATTTAGAACAACCAGGTGGCTGAAGAGAGTCAGTTAATAAGCAATCAGCAAAATCAAAAGCAATAATGAAGCCCTTCAAGGTTTTGTGCTGTATTGCCTGATATATAATCTCTATTTTGTGAGTAAATATACGGTATACCTAGCAGTTGAATGACTTTGCTGATGCCACATTCCACTCTTTGTGAGTTTTATTCAGCTTTGAAGTTCTCACTGCCAGGAGAGATCTAACATCTGTTTGAAGGCACTACCTTCTGTTGTAGAAAACTCACTATTACAAAGTTGGGTTTTCTACTGATATCACAGTTTTCAGTAGTGCCTATCAATTTATCTTTTATCTATACAAAGAAGTTTAAGAAAAAAAAAGCCAGTAACCACAAAAAGTGCATTGAATCTATACAACCAGTTTGGAAAAAAAAATCTGTAATTAGAAGGATTTTATCTTAAAGCTATGTTGGGTCCTCAGATCTTAAAACTTATAAGATTTTTCTTGCTTATGACAATCAATTTTTAGTGGGCGGAAAAAAACCTTTATCTTGTTCTATATTACTTTTACATGGATTGGAGCATTACTCCCCTAATGACATAAGTCGATATTTCTTTTTTTTCCCCTTAATATTGTTCTTTTGGACATGCCAGATCCAGTGTCCGTGTGAATACAATTCAAAGTCTAAATCAGAAAGGATCTTCAAAAACCTTAAGACAGTCTCCATTTCTCAATTGTATTTTAGATGTCTTTAGTCATTTGTTAGATATCGTTAGTTGTATGGGTTCTGATTATATTCCAGATTGAATAATACTTAATATCTAATGGAAGACATATGGTAGAGATTTGGGACTAACAGACTCAGATAACATTCTGAATAAGTTAAGTTCATTGTCTCTGCTGTTTCATCTTATTTCATTTTTCTATCTCTTTAAGTGCCCACTGTCCATTGAACACAGACAAACAACTGAAGTTCTCATTTTACTCTTATAGTTTCAGAATTCCAAATTCCTTGATTACTGTTAGCTCTATTTCATAAGGAACCCCTTATAGACTGTAATTTTATTGTAATTTTGAAAATTATGGCATATTTATGTGTGTGGATGTCCTGGGAATCATTAATTTGACCCAGAAAATATGTCAGAATCTAATCTAATATGAATGCATTTACTCACAATATCAAAGAATCAAGACCTTAAGAGTTAAGAACAAAAGGAGGGCAAGATAATACTGTATGGATGCATGAAAACATTTCCTATTTTCTAGGGAGACTTAATGATCTGCTAAGGTGGGAGATAAGCCTTCTTCCACCCCCCCTTTCCCAATATGCCACATGACACCATGTACTGTGAAAACAACCAGTATTTTTTCTGTGTTCTCATAACTCCTGCCTCGTGTTTTATCTTTGATGAATTCTAGATTGGAGCATCCAACTTGTTCTATTTTCAACAAAAAAAAAAATGTGTTCTATTTTCATCACACATAAAACTCCATTTTTTCAGTTATAAGTCTCATTCCATTTAACCTTTAAGGATTCTTCAAAGGCTACAACCTCCTCACAGTTTTTTCAAGTTTCTTATTCTGTAACTATATATTTAGACAGCATTTTGTTACACAACTTTGATTCTGTGTATTGTGTCTAAATGTCAATTCCTTGTTCTACCTCCATTATAGACAATTTATATTCCTAAAAATATTGCTAACCTAGAAAGTGCTAATCTTAAATATTTGGTTCTATAATATTTGCAACATTTTTAGATCAGCAATTTGGTGTTCCAAGAACTCATAACTTTCTGAAACAGATACATAGATATAGAGATCTTATGAAAAATAAAAGTCAAATAAATTCTAACAATACTTAGTTAACAAAATCAAGTGGATTTCTTTACTAAATAACTTATCAGAATTTTTAATACATTTTTCAGACTTGTGAAATTCCAAGAAAGGGAAATAGAATGAAGCAAACTCCCAAACAACCAGGATTTTTTTTTTCTTTAAACCTTTTATGTTTTCTATGACTTGTGTAGAATTCCTTTTGCTAATATGGTCTTTGATAGAACAAATGAGAAAAAAAAAAAAAGGAAGTTCTCATGTAGAAGGAATTTGGGTTAAAATTTGGCATTTTTTATTAATAATTTATCTTCAGTGTTAATGAGCTCATTTTATTGCACATATATTTAAGTACCAGTAATATTCCAAGCAGTTATCAAATAATTTGCATGGCAAATATCTCAAGTCCTTTAGGACTATTATCTTGTTCTCACAGTCACACTTTTGTCTTTTTGACAAATTCTTATAAAAGTTTCCTTAACCTGATAATATCCAGGGAAATGGAAGTACCTCTGTATTAGTCACTACTGTTCCAAGACAACTGAAAGGGTGTGGTCTAGGGAATAGGAAGTTAATCTCATCTGCAAGTTCCAGATTTGGTTTACATGTATCCTGCTGGCAGTGATTTATTTCTGTAGACTGCAATGTCAGAACAATGACAAAACTAGTCCAGAGTGATGGCATTGAAAATTGGCGCTGTTATTTTCTATTGCTTATGACTCATAGAAACTGACAATTTTGTTGTCAGAACCGGAGCAGTGATATGAACTGGGAGGGGAAATTTGATTAGTTCCATGTGATAAAGGTACAAGAGGGGTGAGGAGGGACTAGGCAAATTAAGTTATTTTACTTTTAAATAAGCACATTTAGGACTAGGTAATCCCTGAGCTAGCATCAGGTATGTTTTAGAACTCAAAACCATGCATAGAAATGATAGATAGTTTTCTAAACTTCAAAATATTTGAAAATAAAACACTCAATCAGTTGAAGATTTTGAGAAAACATATAGCAAAAAGAGTTTACCTATATGAATCCATAAGGATGTGGCAATAATGGTCACATAAAAGTCACAATAAAAAGTGATCATTTGCTTCTTATTTTAATGGGGGGGGGGGGGAAACTGTCAAAACATGTCCACGTGTTTCTACAAACAAATTCACCATCCATCTAAAGATCTGTGCCCACCTTAGCTGCCTTCCCTCATATTTCATTAACAAGCCTCTCATTTCTAAGATCAAACCCTCTATGGATACAGATTCCTATTGCTCGTCACTTTTTTGAAGAAATTCTTCAATATTTCCTGTCTCTTTCCTGCATAATTAGCTTTCTCCCTTTCTGCCATAATATTATCATTAGCTTAAGAGCATGATATATCTTCCATCTCGACCTAAAAAAATCATTTAATCCCACCCCTACAATCTGTCTTGCCCATTTTTCTCATTAACATAAGGGAAAATAATCTTCAAAAGTGTTGACTACACTCACCTTATCGTGGATGTCTTCTTGAATTAACAGTCAAAATTTTGTTTTTACCATTCTACAACTTACTTTTGTTGAAATTCACTACTAGTTACCTCATTGGTATTCCAACCTCAACTCTTAGACTCTACCACCTCACTTGACTTTTAGGGAGATTTGACACAGCTGATCCTCTCTCTTCTAAAACAATTTTATCAATTGGCTTTTATCTCATTTTCTTACTATGTTCTTATCTCACAGGCTGATCCATCCTTATTTCTCTGTTGGATATCTCGCACCTTTGTCACATGTAAAATTTGTAGTATTTTAGGGAATAGTATTCAAATTGATATATCATCATTCTATTCCTATTTTCCTAGGTAATTTTACTCAGTGTTATACCTTTACAGCAATCTTCATTACTGTTCCCCCAAAACTATCTTTAGTTCTAACCTTTGAACCCCAAAACACTAACTACAAATAAACAAAATGATATATTGGACTTTCTCTGTGATAGGCCCTTTTTGGGGAATGAAAAGAAAAGCCACAAATTGGGAGGTGTTTCAAAATCACACATCTGACAATGAATTTGCATTCTAACTATATAAAGAAATCTCCAATAAAACTCAATATCAGAAAACAAATAAAATAATAAAAGATAGACAAAGATATAAACAGCTATTTCACCAAATAAGATAGATGGGTAAATAATAAGCACATAAAAAGAAAACGATTTCAATAGTCATTAAGGAAAAACATACTAAAATCATCACACGATACCACCACACACCAATGGGAATGATAAAAAAAAAAAAAAACACAGTTAAAAAATAAAAAGCCTGGGGCGCCTGGGTGGCTCAGTTGGTTAAGCATCCAACTTTGGATCAGGTCATGCTGTCATGATTTGTGGGTTCGGGCCCGCGCCGGGCTCTGTGCTGACAGCTCTGAGCCTGAAGCCTGCTTGGGATTCTTTGTCTCCCTCTCTCCGTGCTCCTCCCCTGCTTGCGTGCTCGCTCTCTCTCTCAAAAATAAGTAAACGTTAATTTTTTTTAAATAAAAATAAAAATAAATTAAAAGGCCTACATTACCAAATGTTGGCAATATTGTTGAACAACTAGAACCCTTACTACTTGCTGGTGGGAATGTAAAATGGTATGACTCTTTTGAAAATCTGGCAATTATGGTTGTATAAAATAGAGTATGGTTATAATATAGCACAGCACTCTTACTCCTTGGTATTTACCCAGGAAAAATGACAACTTTTGTTCACAGAAAATCCTGTGAGTGAATATTTATAGCAGTTTTATTCATAATCACCAACAATTGGGAAAGAGCCCAATGGCTGTAAGCAAACTGGTATATCCATATACCTCTGCTTCTGCACCTCAGGCTAACATCTCTAGAGTCTTTGTTGACACCTGCTTTTCTCAGACACTGTACACAGTCAACTCCCACAACAAATGCTGTTGTTTTACACTTTCAAAATACAGGCAAGCTCTTCTCACTATTTCTAGCTTATGCTACCATCATCTCTCATCCAGACTACAGCAATTGATCCCATCTTGAACATTTGTGGGTTAGGGGAAGAGAAATATAGAAGCACACTTATCATAGATTTAAATATCCAAAAGTTTGAAATATTCTAAAACTGGTTAAATAAATTATGACAGCAAAGGAGGAGCTCAGTTGTTGCCATTGGCCCATGGCTGCCAGTTTTTAGCCTGCTTCCTTCTCTTCTTACCCACCCTCACCCTTCTATATTCTATACGCGAGGGCTCCCATACAAACACAGAAAATCAAGCTTGAACATTTGAGTTTAATTCACCACCTCTGAAAGCAATTATTTCTTAGCCATCCCTCTGACTTGGGCTACATATATCCAAGAATGGTTAAATATTTGTGGAGTCAAGTGCAAAATCAAAACACAGAACACCTTGTTCAAAGAGCAGGGGGAAAAAATACCATTAGTTACTAAATGTAAAAGTTTTTCTTTCTTCTAGTGTCTCTTTCTTAACTTGCTATGGTGATTTTTGTTTGTTGTTTTATTTTGTGATGGTGTTTTATTTGATATTTAATGTCCTTCTAAAAAAAAAAAAGAACATTTAATGTGTATTAGCATACATTTTACCATTCAACTTTATATTGTGCAATGCCAGTTTTACATGCAAATAGAACATTTAACTTGTATGCAGAATCAGTAATTAAACAGTTGTGGTTTTGGCTTGTATATGCATATGCATTTTGCTTTTACCAAAACAGTAGAAATGCTGTATATATTAATTCAGCTATTGTTTTAGCATGTCTTGATAAGTGCACATTTTACCAACACACTCTACCTTTAGCTTATTGATACGTAAGGAAGGAGTGAAAGAAAAGGAACTATGGGTTGCCCTTTCTTTCTATTCCCTTCTATGTTACTACAGAAGGTAACAGGGGTGTCTGGGCGGCTCAGTCGGTTAAGTGTCTGATATTGGCCCAGGTCATGATCTCGTGGTTTGTGAGTTCGAGCCCAGTGTCAGGCTCTGTGCTGACAGCTTGGAGCCTGGAGCCTGTTTCAGATTCTGTGTCTCCCTCTCTCTTCATGCTCACACTGTCTCTCTCTCTCTCTCTCTCTCTCTCGAAAATAAACATTAAAAAATAAAAAAAAAAAACGTAACAGAAGTCAAAAAGGATATGATAGAGTTCTTCAGTTGTTTGTGTTTCTTAGAATGCCATTTCATTCTCTCTGTAAGCAAAGCAAGTTGTGATTTGAACTAAGAATGTGACTGGCCCTGTGGCCATCGATACCTTTGCCCCCACCTTAATTCAATAATAAGGATAACCCTTTCCATATTTTCACTTTGCAACTTGTTGAGTTCCTGAGCATTGCAGGTCCACTGGAATTCTGTGTTCATGGGGCATCATGAACTCTACATATGAATAAGGTGGCAAGAAATAACTGACATGCAGCTCACGTGTGCATCTCTTCTGCTCATGCAGAAATTCGATTATCCCTTTGGACTTCACTTGCAAAGCACAAATTCAATGATACAATTCTTGGGAATTTTAGAACAGTGACAGCACTTCATTAAGCCAAATGAAGGGCCCTTTTGGGTGCGGGGCCCTGTGTCATTGCACAGGCTATATGCCCATGAGGCTAGCCCTGCATATGGAAGTGGAATGTTCTGCTCTTCGAAAGGCAAAAGGGAAGTAGTCATGATAGATCATGATTTCCAGGTCCCAGATACCTACAGAATGGGAAGGAGGGATATGGGCTCCTGTGGTGGGAGTTGAAGGCATCCTCTTTGCTCCATGGATTTCTCACTGGGAAAAAGGTGAGAAAAGTGCCCAGGGCAAGAGTTCCTCTTCCAGGTTTAAGAACAACAGCCTCCTGACTGGCTTTTCTTTTTTTGTTCCTAGCCTTACTATCTTTTATCCACATATCACCAAGAGTAATCCTCTTTAAATGTATCTCAGACCAGGACACTCCTCTAGACAAAACCATCAATCACATTTCATATCAGAATCAAGACCAGGGTCCTTAAAATGGTCTATATTTCCCTTGCTGACCTGCTGACATTATTTCTTATATTTTCCACTCTACATCTCCACTTCAGTTACTTGGTCTCTTTTCTGTTCTTTGAATGCAAAACTGAACTCCATCTAGCCTTATCTTTATTATTAGTGACAACAATTTCCCTAGTCTCTCCAGGTTACCATTGCTTTCCAACTATCCGATGTGTATATTGCAAAGTGATCTTCTTAACATCACAGATTCGAGCCCATCATTGGACTCTTTTTTTTTTTTTTTTTTTACGTTTTCCATTAGTTGTAAGATAAAGCCTGAATCCCTTAACATAAAGAATAATTGATTCAGAGTAGCTGAAGATCTGACACATATTAATTGTTAAATTAGTGAAAGTTATCATTATTGAGTAAACATCTGCTGATAAACTCAGCATTCTCTAATACTGGACACAGTATAATTTTCATCTTTCAATTGTGATGAATTAGATCTTCCTCCACCTGAAGTAGTATTTTTCTTATTCTTTCCTTCCAGTCCTTCTTTCTTCCTTCTCTTGTTTCTCTCTCTCTCTTCCCACCTTCTTGCTCAGTGTCTCTCACCCTTATCTCTAGGCAGTGGCATTTGCACAATAACTGGTAAATGGGGAAAGTGTCACAGATCTAGTAGAAAGTTCTTTTAATGAGTAATAAATGTTAAGCAGTAATAATGCCCTACTAAAATTGAAAGGGCTGATAATCAGCAATGCAGATTAGTAGAGACCTGCAGTTCCTCTGTGTGAAAGAAGTTGAATTCAGTCTAAAATCAATCAGATGGTAAGTAAGCTGTCACTAATAATGACAGAAACACCAACTTCCAGGACTAAACCCATAACTTTTTTTGACTGATGATACTTTCTGCTGACAAATGCTTTGGTTTTTGCTAGTGTATGTGAGCATTAATGGTGGGTTAATTGGAATAACTACAATTATGCAGCATTCTCACTAGAAGTTCTATTTTTTTTCATTGTGCTGATCATATCCCACAAATCTCAAAGTCTGTCTAACTTACATAGTAACCTAAAAGCATTTTTGTAATATTCGGTATTACATTCTTGTGTAGCAGAGCCAAATACCCTTCTTTAGAGTCCATGCTAGAGATTTTCAGTTGCTTAAATTTTTAAAATAACATCAGAAGATTGTTGTCTCAATTACAAGTTTTTAAACTGTCAATTTTGTGAGACTAATTGAATTTCATTTTGATAAATATCTTTTGATGATAAATAGATTGCCTTCTACTATGTATTAAAGAACAGCTTGTTTCCTTTGGATTAAATTTTTATGGTAAAATGCAAATAATTTTCCACTTCTTATAATTTATGATATTATTATCATATCCTGTTACATAAAATGACAATGAGCAAAAATACCCCTGCTGTTGCAATCTGTGCTGAAAAGCTTCCTCAAAATATATTGTTCCCATTCCTATCTGTAGTTATAGCTGTAGGAAGTAGGAATTTTCTCACAGTATTTGCTGGTTGATGCTAATACTTGGTTATAATGGGCACTAAAAATATAACATGTGTTTGCTCAGCTCAAATTATAAACAGCAAAAGCTCTCTGAATAAGAATCATATGCTTTTAAGATTCATTTTTTGCCTGTCAGTGTTTTCTGTTTATTATTATTGGCATTTATTTCCCATTTACATACAAATAAATTCAATAGGAATAGCTATAGTCTATAATCAATATGATACATAATCCAAGTCTAAGTATAAATGTGTGTAGCCTTCTAACAATCTCTTTATGATTTGGAGCACTATATCCAACTGGAAGAAAGAAAGTTTTAAAATATGCAAATAACTCACAAGCTCAGGGTTTCTTTAGGCTTGAGAATACTTTGACCTCTTGAGTAATTTATATATAGCTTTGAGTAATTTCCATATTTTTTATAAAACTGGGACCATGACCTTGGGAATATAATAATGGAAATAAGAATTTCTTCTTCCTGAAAATTTGGATTGTTCAAATGAGGGAATATAACATGGTGGTTTATAGTTCCACTTAAATATTGGAGACATATTGTTTTTTTAAGGTTTCTCTCTCTCTCTCTCTCTCTCTCTCAGCAATGATTTTTAATATAGTTTTACACAATTTTTAGATGATGATTTCTAATTATTTTATGTTTTTGTACACTATTATAAACATTTTCCAATTTTTCATTGTTAAATTTATACATAATTGATTTTCATATTATATGTAATAAGATTTGTTAGCTTTGGTAGTATAATTTTTTAGATTATATAAGATTTTCTATGTACATATTCCTGTAGTCTACAGATAACACAGTTTTACTTCTTCCTCTCTTATATGTTTTTTTTTTTTTAATTTTTTAAATGTTTATTTATTTTTGAGAGACAGAGAGAGATAGAGTGCAAGTGAGGGAGGGGCAGAGAGAAGGAGACAGAGAATCCAAAGCAGGCTCCAGGCTCTGAGCTGTCAGCACAGAGCCCAATGCAGGGCTCGAACTCACCGACTGCGAGATCATGACCTGAGCTGAAGTCAGATGCTTAACCGACTGAGCCACCCAGGTGCCCTCTAATATGTAATTTTTAACCTAGCTTACTGCAATAGTAAGGGCATCACATAAATAATATCTGTTTTTATTTTATGTGTTTCTATTCTTAGAGGAAAAGTCTTCAGTCTTTAACCACTGAGTAAAATAGTAACTGTAGATTTCTCATAGATATCTTTTATCAGGCTGAGGGAATTTCTGTTTTTAGTTAGATGAAAATATTTGTCATTATAGGTGTTGAATTTTGCCAAATTCAAATACTTTTTTATATATTTACTGAAATTGTCATATAACTTTGCTTTTTAGTCTGTAAAATTACATTGACTTGTTTTCAAATATCAAACCAACTGCATTTTTCTTTTAATGTTTATTTATTTTTGAGAGAGAGAGCACAGGCAGGGAGGGGCAGAGAGAGAGAGGGAGACACAGAATCTGAAACAGGCTCCAGGCTCTGAGCTGTCAGCACAGAGCTGGATGCAGGGTTGGAACTCAGGAGCCATGAGATCATGACATGAGCCGAAGTCAGAGGCTTGACTGAGCCACCCGGGTGCCCCAAACCAACTGTATTATTAAGATAAATCCCAGGGGATTCTTGTTGGTTCAGTTGAGTGTCCAACTCTTGATTTCGGCTCAGGTCATGATTTCAGAATCATGGAATCAGCAATCCCATTGGGCTCATCCTCAGCATGGAGCCTGCTTAAGATTCTGTCTCTCCCCCTATCCCTCTCCCCCCACTTGTGCACTCTCTCTCTCTAAAATAAATTTAAAAAAAGAAAAAGATAAATCTCAGTCATGGTCATGGTGTAGTATTTATGTATTTTTATATATGTAGCATACATTTATATATATAGGTGTATGTCTTTTTTGTGTGTGTATGTATATGTATATATATATATATACACATATACATAGCTATATTTAATTTGTTAACATTTAGTTATTAGTTTTTTCACTGAAATTAATGAGATACATTAGTACTTATTTTACATTTTTTTATGATGTCTTTTTCTGGTTTGGCTATCATGATAATGAAGGCCTCCTGTACTCATATAGGTAGTATTTCCATTTCCTCTGTTTTCTAAGTAATTTATGTAAGATTTATGGAATTTACCAATTTAGTCCCTTGAATCTAGAATTTTCTTAAAACATTATTAAAAATTTAGATTACAAATCCAATGTCTTTAATAACTAGATTAGTATTCAAATTTTATGTCACTTTATAAGTCACCTTTTAAGTCATTTTTGTTCATTGTTTTTCAAAGGATTTGTCAATTTTTTCTAAGTTGTTTGTCTTAGACAGTTTAGGCTGCTACAGTGAAATACCACAGACTGAGAGACATAAACAGCAAATATTTATTTGTCATAGTTCTAGAGGCTGAGAAGCCCGAGTTCCAGGTACCAGCCAATATGGTTTCTCAAGATATTTTTTTTTTCTGGTTTGTAAACAGCTTCCTTCATGCCATATCCTCATGTGGCATTAAAAAAAAAAAAAGAAAAAAAAAAAGATCATCCCTCACCTGTATTCTTCAAAAGCTTTCACCTTCATGATCTAACTATCTCCCAAAAGTTCCACTAGACATTTACAAAATATTCCATCCAACAGAAACAGAATACACATTCCTCTCAAGCAGACATGGAAAATTCTCCAGGATACATTGTAGATTAGGCCACAAAACAGATCTTAATAAATTTTAAAATTAGTAAAGATTGAAATCATACCAAACATCTTTTCTAACTACATGGTATGAGAGTAGAAATCAATTACAAAAAGAAAATTAGAAAATAAATGTGCATGCAACTGGGGGGTGGAGGAAAAATAGGTCAAAAGATAAACCAATATAAAAATTTAAAAAAATCAAGAAATATAAAAATAGAAATACAATATACCAAACTTATGGGTTACAGCAAAAGCAGTTCTAATAAGGGATTTTACCATGATAATACCTATACTAAGGAAAAAAATCTCCAATGAACTTAACTTTATACCTCAAGGCATTAAAAAAAGAACTAAGCCCAAAGTTAGTAGAAGGAAATAGGCAAAGCTCAAAGTGGAAATAAATAAAATAGAGACTAAAAAGACACTAGAAATGATCAATGACACTAAGAGCTGCGTTTTTTTTTTAAAGATAATTTAGACCAAATGTTAGACTGAAGTAAGAAGAAAAAAAGAGGACTGAAATAAAATTAGAAATACAAGCGGAGATGCTACAACTGATACCACACAAATATGAAGAATCATAAGAGAACTCTATGAACAATTATACATCAATAAGTTGAACAACCTAGAGGAAATGGATAATTTCCCAGAAACATACAATATACCAAGACTGTATCATGAGGAAGTAGAAAATATTAACAGATCAAGTTCTAGTAAGGCAATTAAATCATATGAAAAACCTCTCAACAACAACAACAAAATGTAGGAGCAGACATTTAAAGGATAATTAGTATTGACTATTCTCAAACTGCAAAAATTTTAGGAAGAGGAGACACTTCCAAACTCATTTTATGAGGCTAGCATTACTGTGATATGAAAACTAGATATGGACCTCTAAGAAGAGAAAATTATAGGCCAGAAACCCTGATGAACATAGATGCAAAAATCTTCAACAAAATGCTACCAAACAAAATTCAACTATATATTAAAAGAATCATACACCATGATATAATGGGATTTATTTGCGGA
Source organism: Panthera pardus (assembly GCF_024362965.1). Classification (NCBI taxonomy): domain Eukaryota; kingdom Metazoa; phylum Chordata; class Mammalia; order Carnivora; family Felidae; genus Panthera; species Panthera pardus. The sequence goes on along the minus strand of NW_026526666.1, from coordinate 45,968,564 downwards.
ATTCAGGAATGGTTCAATATTCACAAATCAATTTGATGTGCCATGTTAACAAAGTAAAAATTAAAAATCACGTCATCTCAGTGTGTGTGGAAAAACAATTTTACAAACACGTACATGTTTGAAATAAAATTCTCAACAAACTGTGTATAGAGGGAACGTACCTCAACATAATAAAGGCCATATACATTAAGCCCACAGATAACATCATATTCAATGGTAGAAAGCTAAAATCTTTTCCTTTGTATTTAGGAACACAGTGAGGATGTCCACTCTCACCATTTTTATTCAACACAGTACTAGAAGTATTAGCCAGAGCAATCAGGCAAGAAAACAAAATAAAAATCATCCAAACTGGAAAAGAAGAAGTAAAACTTTCTCTATTTTCAGGTGACGTGATATTATATAGAAAAATGCCCAAAAGACTCTACTAAAATTGTTAGGACCAATAAATGAATTCAGTAAAGTTACAGGATACAAAATCAGTATATAAAAATCAGTTGCATTTAAGAATTCCAGGGAAGACAGCCAAGTAGGAGGTCCTTAAATTTACCTCATCCCTTGGATACAACTAGATAACACTTGCATCAAAGCAAACAACTAGAAAAAGACACAAGGACTGGCTGAACAAATTTTACAACTAAATGTAGAGAACAGGTCACATCAAAGAAGATAGGAAAGGCAAAGACTTGGTGGGAACCTAAACCCCCAGGGTCTGACAGCTGGAGGGAGAGGGCTGCAGGAATAGAGAAGAGTGAGAAACTGACTAGCACATCAGGGAGCCTACAAGGAAGTGAAATTCCAATAGCATTTGGCTTTGAAAATCAGAGGGAGTGAATTTTGTGAATGCTTACAACCATGGAGATTTAAAGCCTAGAACATTAAAAATCAGCAGGCTCAGCAATGAGAGAGCCCAAAAGGCAACAGAGAGCAGAGCCCCTGCCCTTAAAAGACAGCACAGCAGGGGTGCCTGGGTGACTCAGTCAATTATGTGTCCAACTCTTGGTTTTATCTCAGGTCATCATCTCAAGTTTCATGAGTTTGAGACTCGCATCTGGCTCTGTGCTGACAGTGCAGAGCCTGCTTGAGATTCTCTCTCTCTCTCCCCCCCTCCCCTGCTTCTTCTGTCTCTCTCAAAATGAATAAATAAACTTAAAAAAAAAGTAAAATAAATAAAAATAAATAAAAGACAGCACAGCAAACAGCCCACAGAGATAGCTTAGAAGCAGCAGTTTGAAAGGTGCCTGAAGCTTATGGGAGGGACAGTGAGTTACTAATCTCAGGGTTCACTAAGGGGCATCTCAAGGAACAAAGGAGCTTGCTGGTGCCATTTTCTTCCCAGTCCCTCATCATAACATAAACACACAGCCACCTCTAGGAATCAGTGCTGTGTGGGCACTCACTACCTCACTAGCTTATACCACACCCTACCCACTCCAGCCAGACCTACTTCAGTCTTGGTGCTGTGGATCTCCTACCCCAGAAGACCCATGCAAAACTTGCTGACACTGTCTTCCCAAACCTCCCACAGAAGACACTGTCACCTTGTTAAAATTGCACCTCCCACCCATTGTGCTTTACACAATGGTTCCAGCCAGTCCTGTTCTTCACAGTGGCTACACCTTCCCTGTGGAGGAGAGCCAGCACCACCTAGTTAAAGTGTGTGTCCCATGCACTACATTCAAGAGCAAGAGACATGGCTGGTTTTCCTAACACATAGAAATGGATGCACATAGTTGGGCAATAAGAGGAGACAAAGGAATATGTCACAAGTGAAGGAATGGGACAGAGCCACAGTGAAAGACCTGGGAAAGATAGTAACATGGCTGATAGAGAATTCAAATGGTGAACATGAAAATACTCACTGGACTTAAAAGGAGAGTGGAGGATATCATTGGGGCCCTTAGGAAAGAAATAGAAAACATAGAGGGGAACCCATCAGAGATGAAGAACATAGTGAATGAAAATAAAAATTCACTTGGTGGAATAAATGACAGCCTAGAAGAAGCAGAGGAACTAACTGATGACCTGGAAAGTAGACAAATTGAATAAATGAGGGATAAAAAATTATGCAAGATGAGAGTGGACTTAGGGAACTCAGTGACTCCATCAAGTGTAAAAGCTTTCACATTAAAGGGGTGTCAGGGGAAGAGAGGAGAGAAAAGAAGGCAAAAATTTTATTTGAAGAAATGATGGCTGAAAACTTCCCTAATCTGGGGAAAGAAACAAATGTCCAGATCCAGGAGGCACAGAGATCCCTTAAGAGTCAACCAGGGGAAGTCCACATCAAGATCCATAGTGATTGGAATGACAGGGAATGGTGATAAAGAACGAATTTTAAAAACATCAGGAGATATGTCATTTGCAAATATCTTTGCCCATTCCATTGGTTGCCTTTTAGTTTTGGTGATGGTTTCCTTTGCAGTGCAGAAGCTTTTTATCTTGATGAGGTCCCAATAGTTCATTTTTGCTTTTAATTCCCTTGCCTTTGGAGTTGTGTCAAGTAAGAAATTGCTGCGGCTGAGGTCAGAGAGGTTTTTTCCCTGCTTTCTCCTCTAGGGTTTTGATGGCTTCCTGTCTCACATTCAGGTCCTTCATCCATTTTGAGTTTATTTTTGTGAATGGTGTAAGAAAGTGATCTAGTTTCATTCTTCTGCATGTTGCTGTCCAGTTCTCCCAGCACCATTTGTTAAAGAGACTGTCTTTTTCCATTGGATATTCTTTCCTGCTTTGTCAAAGATTAGTTGGCCATACTTTTGTGGGTCTAGTTCTGGTGAAGAGATGGGCAGAAAACATGAACAGGCACTTCTCTAAAGAAGACATCCAGATGGCCAACAGGCACATGAAAAAATGCTCAACGTCACTCCTCATCAGGGAAATACAAATCAGAACCACACTGAGATACCACCTCATGCCAGTCAGAGTGGCTAAAGTGAACAAATCAGGAGAGTATAGATGCTGGAGAGGATGTGAAGAAATGGGAACCCTCTTGCACTGTTGGTGGGAATGCAAACTGGTACAGCCACTCTGGAAAACAGTGTGGAGGTTCCTCAAAAAATTAAAAATAGATCTACCCTATGACCCAGCAATAGCACTGCTAGGAATTTACCCAAGGGATACAGGAGTGCTGATGCATAGGGTCACTTGTATCCCAATGTTTATAGCAGCACTTTCAACAATAGCCAAATTATGGAAAGAGCCTAAATGTCCATCAACTGATGAATGGATAAAGAAATTGTGGTTTATATACACAATGGAATACTACTTGGCAATGATAAAGAATGAAATATGGCCTTTTGTAGCAACGTGGATGGAACTGGAGAGTGTTATGCTAAGTGAAATAAGTCATACAGAGAAAGACAGATACCATATGTTTTCACTCTTATGTGGATCCTGAGAAACTTAACAGAAGACCATGGGGGAGGGGAAGGGAAAAAAAAAAGTTAGAGAGGGAGAAAGCCAAACCATAAGAGACTCTTAAAAACAGAATAAACTGAAGGTTGATGGGGGGGTGGGAGGGAGGGGAAAATGGGTGATGGACATTGAGGAGGGCACCTGTTGGAATGAGCACTGGGTGTTGTATGAAAACCAATTTGACAATAAATTTCATATTTTAAAAAAAAGCATCAGGAGAGAGGAAGGCAGTTACATTCAAGGGAAGGTCCATGAGACTGTCAGCAGATTATTCAGGAGACTTTTCAGTCCAGAAGGGAGTGGCATGAAAAATTCCAAGGTGCTAAAAGGGAGAAATCTGCAGCCAGGGGCACTCTATCCAGTAAGGAAATCATTCAAGGTACAAGGAAAGATAAAGACTTGCCCAGACAAAACTACAGGAGTTCATGACCACTAAACCAGCACTACAAGAAATATCAGGGAGACTTTTGAGTGGAAGGGAGAGACCATAAGTGAAAGTGAAAAGCAGGAAACACAAAGGCAGTAAAAGTATTTCTTTAAAAATTCAGTCAAGGGATTCACAGAATGAAAGGATGTAGATTATGACACCATATGCCTAGAATGTGGGAGGGAGAGGGGTAAGGGGTGGGCTTGAACTTAATGGATCATCAACTTGGTGTAGACTGCTATATGCAGAAAATGCTATATACAAACTTAATGGTAACCACAAATCAAAAATCACAGATTTGCAAAACAAATGCAAATATATAAAGAAAGAGAAATGCAAGTATACCATTAAAGAAAGCCAGCAAACTATGAAAGAGAGAAAGGGAAGAAAGGATCAGAGGAAAAACTACAAAAACAACCATAAAACATGTAACAAAATGGCAATAAGTATGTATCTATCAATAATTACTTTAAATGTAAATGGACTAAATAAACTCTGATAAATCACCTAACCATATATACAAAGAAACTAGAAAAAGAACAAACAAAACCCCAAACCAGTAGAAGAAAGGAAAAAAAAAAATAAAATTAGAGCAGAGATAAGCAAAACAAAGTAAAACCAATACAACAGATCAATGAAATGGGAACTAGTTCTTGAAAAGATCAACAGAATTGATAAATCTCTAGCCAGGCTCATTAAAAAAAAAAAAAAAAAAAAAAAAAAAAAAAAAAAAAAAAAAAAAAAGGACTCAAACAAAATCATGAACGAAAGAGGAGAAATAATAACCAACACTGAAGAAATACAATTTTAAGAGATTTGAAAAACAAATTAGACAATATAGAAGAAATTGATAAATTCTTACCTACCAAAATTGAAGCAGGAAGAAATAGAAAATTTGAATTATCAAAGAGACTGAATCAGTAATCAAAAATCTCCCAACAAACAAAATTCCAGGGATAAGGGATTCACAGGGGAATTCTACCAAACACAAAGAAGAGTAAATACTTATTTTTCTCAAACTATTCCAAAGAAATAGGAGAGAAAGGAAAACTTCCAAATTCATTCTGAGGCCAGTATCACCCTGATACCAAAACCAGATAAAGATGCCCCCGGCCAAAAATAAGAGAGGGGAGGGGTGGAACTACAGGCCAAAATCTCTGATAAACACAGATGCAAAAATCCTCAAAAAAATACTAGCAAACCAAACCTAACAATAAATTTAAAAAAAATCATTCACACGATCAAATAAGATTTATTTCCAGGATGTAAGGGTGGTTCGTTCAATATTTACAAATCAATAAACGTGATACATAACATCAATAACAGAAAGATCAAAAACCATATGATCATGTCACAAAGTACAGCATCCACTCAGGATAAAAGCCCTCAAAAGTAGGTTTATTTCATTGTTTAAAGATTTTAATTTTAAGTAATCTCTCTACCCAATGTAGAGAGATATGACACCAATATCAAGTCTAATGTTCCAACTAAACCAGTCAGGCACCCCTTAACAAAGTAGGTTTAGAGGGAACCACATAATAAATATCATATATGAAAAACCCACAACCAACATCATACTCAGTGGGGAAAAACTGAGAGCTTTCCCCCTAAAATCAGAAACAAGACAAGAATGTTCAGTAAAATTTTCCCTGTTTGCAGATGACATAATACTATAGAAAACCAAAAAGACTCCACCAAAAAACCGCTAGGAGTGACAAATTAATAAACTCAGTAAGTCAGAGGATTCAAAATCAATGTACAGATATTTGTTGCATTTCTATAGACTAATAATGAAGCAGCAGAGAGAGAAATTAGAAAAAAAAATACCATTTGCAATTTTACTAAAAGCAATAGGTTACCTAGGAATAAATTCTAACCAAAGAGGTGAAAGACCTAACCTATGAAACTATAAAACACTAATGAAAGAAATTAAATATGACAAAAAGAAATGGAAAGACATTCCATGCTCATGTGTTGGAAGAATAAATATTGTTAAGATGTTTAGAGTATAGTACCCAAAGCAATCTTCAGATTAATGCAATCCCTATCAAACTACCAAAACATTTTTCACAGAATGACAGCAATCCTAAAATTTGTACACAACCACAAAAGAATAACCAGCACATTCTTGAAAAAGAAAAGCAAAGCTGGAAGAACCACAATTCTAGACTTCAAGTTTTATTACGAACTGAAGTAATCAAAAAAGATGGTACTGGCACAAAAATGGACACATATATCAATAGAAGAGCATAGGAAACCCAGAAATAAACCTAGAATTACATGGCCAATTAACCTTTACAAAGCAGAAAAGAATATCCAATGGAAAGAAACACAGTCTCTTCAACAAATGGCGTTGGGAAAACTGGTCAACTACATGCAAAAGAATGAAACCGAGCCACTTTCTTATATACAAAAGTAAATTCAAACTGGATTTAAGACCTAAATGTGAGACATGAAACCATAAAATTCTTAGAAGTGAGCACAGGTAGTAATTTCTCTGACACTGGTCAGTGTAACAGTTTTCTAGATATGTGTCCAGAGGCAAAGGAAACAAAGGCATAAATAAAAACTATTGGGACTTCATCAAAATAGAGAAACAAAGCAATAGTCTCTTAACGATAGAGAACAAACTGATGGTTATCACAGGGGAGGTGGGTGGGAGGATGGCTAAAATAGGTGAAGGGGATTAAGGAGTTTACTTGTTATGTTAAGCACTGGGTAATGTATAAAACTGTTTAATAACTATATTATACATCTGAACTAATATAACACTGTGTGTTAACTACACTGGAATTAGTTGTTTTTTTTAAAGCTTCAAAAAAAAGGAATTTAAAAACCTCCCCACATTGCTATAAAATAAAAGCAAATTTGTCCATATTTATTTTAAAGCAGATCAAGAGGTATAGTATAAAAATATCAGTTACATTTATATTCACTAACACAAATTATCAGAAAGAGAAATTAAATCATTTGTAATTGTGTCAAAAAGAATAAAATGCCTAAGAATAAATGGATTTAAGGTGCTAAAAGATCTGTACACTGAAAGCTATATACAATGATGAAAGAAATTGAAAACATAAATAAATGGAAATGTATTCCATGTATTTAAAGTATTAATATTGTTAAAATGTCCAAATACCTGAAGCAATCCAGATTCAATGTCCCTATCACAATTCTAATAGCACTTTTCACAGTAATAGAATAAACAATCCTGAAATGTGCATGGAACCAAAAAAGACTCTGAATTGGCAAAGCAATCTTGAGAATGATGACCAAAGATGAAGGTATCACACTTCATCATTTCAAACTATATTACAAAGTTAATCAATACAGTACCTTGATACAGTACATTACATACAGTAATATTGATTACTACAAAGTAATCAATACAGTACAGTACTGGCATGAAAACAGACATATCAATCAGACATATCACATCAATGAAACATAACCCAGAAATAAACTCATGTGTATGTGGTCAATTAATTTATGGCAAAGGAAATGTTGGATCCAAGAATATACAATGGGGAAAAGGATACTCTCTTCAATAACTGGTGTTGGAAAACTGAACAGGTACATACAAAAGAATAAAACTGGACCCAATCTTATACCATATACAAAAATCAACTCAATATAGATTAAAAACTTAAACATAAGACCCGAAACCATAAAAATTCTAGGATAGAATATAGTAGGTAATCTCCTTGACATCACATTTGATGATTTTTATGTTGAACACCAAAAGCAAAGGCAACAAAAGAAAAAGTAAACAAGTAGGACTATATCAAGCTAAAAATCTCCACACTGCAAAGGAAATCATAAACAAATGAAAAGGTAACCTATAAAATAAGAGAAAATATTTGCAAATCATATATCTGATAAAGGGTCAATATTCAAAATATATAAGGAACTAGTACAATTTAAAAACCAAAAAATAAACAACTCAAAAAATTAGAAGAGGAATTTTATTTTCCAAAGAATACATGTAAGTGGTCAACAGGCACTTAAAAATGTGCTAACCATCACTATTTGTCAGGGAAATGCAAACCAAAACCATAATGAGATATCACCTTCCACTTGTTAAAATTGCCTTCTTTAAAAAGACAGGAGATAAAAAGTGTTGGTAAGCATGTGGAGAAAAGCAAACATTTGTGCACTGTTGGTGGGAATATAAATTAGTGTAGCCACTATGGAAGACTATATGGAAATCACTTAAAAAATCAAACATAGAGCTACCATATGACCCAGCAATTCCACTTCTGGAAATACATCCAAAGGAAATGAAAAGAGGGTATTAAATAGATATCTGCACTCCCATGTTCATTGAGCATTATTTGCATAGCCATGATATGGGAAACAATCTAAGTGACCATCTATAGATAAATAGATAAAGAAGACATTGTGTATGTACACATGAAATATTATTCAGCCACGAAAAATAAAGAAATCCTGCTTTTTGGCGACAACATGGATGGAATGTGGGGGCATTATGCTCAGTGAGATAAGTTAGACGGAGAAAGACAAACATGGCATGGTATCGTTCAAAAATAAATCTTTAGATGCCATATGTAAGTCAAAGTCATAGAAACAGAGAGTAAGAAAGTGGTTGTGAGGAGCTGAAGGGTGGGGGAAGTAGGGTGAGATTATTAGAAGGGTACAGACTTTCTGGCATAAGGTGAATATGGCCTGAAGATCTAATGTAAAATATGGTGTCGATAGTTGATAACACTATTATGTAATTGAAGTTTGTGGAGAATGAAACACAAATGTTCTCACACACATGCACAAAAGTGAGGTGATGGATGTGTTAATTAACTAGATGGTGGGAATCCTTTCACAATGAGTACATACATATCAAACCACCACAGTGTACACTTTAAATATTTTACAATTATATTTTTCAATTATAATTCAATAAAGCTTAAAAAAAAAGCCTTATCCTATGACCAGTGGTGGAAATGAGAAGTATAGCATCTACATTTTCTTCTATTTTGTGTTTTCTATGTTTCCACCTTTAAATGATTTCCTCTATCCTTCTCTTCTACTTTCCTTTTTTAAAAATTGATGCTGTGGTGGTGAGCTTGACAAATTCACTCACAGACTAAAAATTCATAAAATGAAATTCTGACCAATCTAATGGAGGAGTGGACACCACACAGAGTTTTTCTTCCTTATACCACATGTATAGCAACCCCAGAAACTTCAGTTGTTACCATTTGGGCAATACGTGAGCACTTTTATTGGTTATTTGGTTGGGTTGGTTTTTTATTAGTGCTATAACATATTCTTATAAGTTTAGTGCTTTAAAACAGCATGAGCTTATTATTTTAGTTTTTCTTTTCTTTCTTTTTTTTTTTTTTTCATTTAAAAGTGGTACAGGTATCAGCCAGACTAACATAAAGGTGTTAGCAGACTGTTCCCTTCTTGGGTCTATAGGAAAGAACACTATTTTTTCTCAGTTTGTTACCAGAGTTCAGATTCTTGCAGATGCACACCAAAATTTACATTTTTTGCTGGCTGAAATCTGAGAGTAGTTTCCAGTTTCTAGAACCCACTGTATTGTGTGGGTAGTGATCCTTTCTCCCTTCAGAGTCAGCAATGACAGATCAAGTCCTTCTTATGTCATATCTCTTGAGTAAAATCTGCAAAGTTTCTCTGCTTTTAAAATTTATGTATTTAGATTAGACCCATCTAGATAATCCAATATACTCTCTCAGCCCAAGGACTTTAACCTTCATCATGTCTGCAACGTCTTTTTGCCACGTAGGGTAATATATTCATCTGTTCCAGGAATTAGGTTCTAAGGATATATTTGGAGGGCCTTTATTGTGTGTCTCACAGAAAGTATAATTGCATTTGTATGTTTGATAATTACATCCAGGATATAGACCTATAACCTGGGCCATGTCAATCCAGTGCATGGTCTCAGACTTAAAACATGTAGCTAATGACATAAAGAAGCTGGGATCTTAGAACAAGGGTGAGATTTGTAGGGAATTTCTTGGGGAGCAGTGATAACAGCGTTATTTCCTTTTCTAGAGTTTTTCCATTTTCCTCCATGAGTACTTTTGTTCCTTGTGCCATCCCATGTATAGTTAGAACTATAAAACATATTATGTTCTAACTCTGAACTATTGGTCTCTCACAAAAGAACACATTTTATTGTGTTAGGAATGCCATACCCTTCCCAGTACAGACCGGAACCTAAATGTCAGTATCCTTTAGTGAAGATACTTTTGGTATTTTAGAATAGTTCCTTATTGTGAATGACTGCCCTACACACTGCAATATGTGTATTGTCCATTATCCCCATACACACTAAACATTTTTTTGTTCCCAGTCACTAGACAACCCAAATCAACACTATGCATTTCAAATTGTTCATTAGTAGATGAATACTGGTTGAGAACTTCCATTCTAAATATTTAATACATGTTTGAAACGGTGGTAAAATGAAGTCTGAGGTTAGTACTGTTTATTTCCCATTCATTCCTTTGATCATTGCTTAACAAAAAGTATTGAGAAACTCCAGAGTGACAAATTCTACGCTGGACACTGCATGTAGAGGGCATAGAAGGTTCTTAACCTAACACTTCATCAATTTCTATGTAACCCCCCTAAGATTACAGGAGCAATTAACACTATTACTCAGATGTTAAGGCATGTATAATTGTGTTCCAAAAAGAGAGTTCTCTCCTATCTTTCATAACTGTGCCTTCTGGATAACTACCACCCTGTATTCATTTTTTTTTTCCCTTTTTTGTTCATATGTACCAAGTGACACATTCAAGTTACAAACCTGTAGCAAAATTGGAAGAAAACAGGAAAGAAGAGGCTTTGCTTGCACCCTGAGTTCAATTTACATGTTGTCATGGAATGTTCTAAAAAGTCTTACATTAGGATAAAAGGACAATTTAGTCTAGTAATTCCTCTTATTTATCATTTGCTTGTGTGCATAAATCCCTTAGGGACTCCACATGAGGAATGACGAGGCCAAAACAAGATTATAAGCCTCTAATAGTATGATTTTTCCCACACTGTAAAACTTGCCATGCTTTGTATTACTTGAATTCCCTCCAGCTCCCACACACATAGGTACCCAGAAGTTAAGGCTAATTATTGAAATATGAACCTCCGTACATAGACTAAAAAAAATCAGAGAAACAAGGAAAATAATAAAAATAATACAGAACTTGCACATAATAAGAGATATAGAAATAGGGAAATACACATCTAAGACTGGCAGAACAAACTCTGGAGTCCACACCAGATCTAAGAATCGGGTAGGAATTTCACAAAGAAAGAAGAAGGCTGGGCTAAGGGGGCTAAGATGGCGGAACAATATGCAAGATTTTTTTGCATTTCTCATCCCTGAAATGCAGCCAGATCAACACCAAACCAACTTGTACACCTAAAAAACTGATTTGAGGATTAACACAACAATCTGCACAACTTGAACCATAGAACTCAGCAGGTACATGGTGTGGAGAAGTGAACTGGAGGAGAGAGAAGCCACGGATGGCAGGGAGCTGTTTTTGCTTGTGGAGAGAGGATGGAGACAGGGGGAGAGTATGGGAAAATCACCCCTCTCCTGAAAGCAGCTGGAGTGAAAGAGAAAAAGTAAAGTATTTCAATCCTATTTCATTCTGTTCACTGGTCCATCTATTCAATTTTTTTTCCTTTGTCTTTTCTTGAATACTGAAAGGGAAATTTTTTATTTTTGTTTTCTGCTTTTATAAAAAGGTTTGTCTTTAAATTTTTTCTACTATATTTTTCAGTTTTTTATAAATTTTTAAAATTCTATTTTACTTTCATTACTTCATTTTATTCTTTTTTATTGTGTTCATTTTTCCAATTTTTCAAATGTTTTCCTTTTTATTTTATTTTCGTTCCCTTTTTTCTCTATTCTATTAAGCTTCTTTCAACAACAACCAAAACACACCTAGGATCTTGCACCCTTAATTTTATTTTTTGTGTTGTTTTAAATTTTTTTAATTTTTATCTTTTTTTACCTTATTAATTCCTTTTCTTCCTTCAAGATGATGAAACAAAGAAATTCACCCCAAAAGAAAGAACAGGAAGAAATGAGAGCCAGGAACTTAATCAATACAGATACAAGCAAGATGTTTGAACCAGAATTTAGAATCACAATAATAAGAATACTAGCTGGGGTTGAAAATAGATCGGAATCCCTTTCTGCAGAGATACAAGAAGTAAAAGCTAGTCAGGATGAAATTAAAAATGTTATAACTGAGCTGCAACTTCGAATGGATACCAAGGCAGCAAGGATAGCTGAAGGAGAGCAGTGAAGCAGCGATACAGAGGACAAACTTATGGAGAATAATGAAACAGAAAAAAAAGAGAGAAACTAAGACAAAAGAGCATTATATAAGAATTAGAGAACTTGGTGACTCATTAGAAAAAAATAACATAAGAATGATAGGGCTCCCAGAAGATGAAGAGAGATAAAAAGGGGTAGAGGCTTTATGTGAGTAAATCATAGTGGAAAACTTTTCTAACCCGGGGAAAGACACAGACATCAAAATCCAGGAAGCACAGAGAACTCCCATTAGATTCAATAAAAACTAACCATCAACAAGACATATCATACTCAAATTCACAAAATACTCAGGCAAAGAAAGAATCATGAAAGCACCAATGGGTCGTTAACCTACAAAGGAAGACAGATCAGGTTTGCAGCAGTCCTATCCACAGAAACTTGGCAGACCAGAAACAGTGGCGGGTCATATTCAATGTTCTGAATCAGAAAAATATGCAGCCAAGAATTCTTTATCCAATAAGACTGTCATTCAAAATAGAAGGAAAGATAAAAAGTTTCCCAAACAAAACTCAAGGAGTTTGTGAGCACTAAATCTGCTTTGCAAGAAATTTTAAGGGGACCCTCTGAGGGGAGAAAAGATGAAGAAAAAAACCCCAAAAGTAACAAAGACTAAAAAGGACCAGAGAAGACCACCAGAAACTCTTAACTCTATAGACAACATAATGACAATAAATTCATATTTTTCAGTATTCACTATAAACATCAATGGACTAAATGCTCCAATCAAAAGACATAGGATAACAGAATGGATAAGAAAACAAGATCCATCTATATGCTGTTTACAAGAGACCCATTTTAGACCTAAAGGCACCTTCACATTGAAAATAAGGAAATGGAGAACCATCTACCACACTAATGGTTGCCAAAAGAAAGCCAGAGTAGCCATACTTTTATCAGACAATCTAGATTTTAAAATAAAGATTGTAACAAGAGATGAAGAAGGGTATTATATCATAATTAAGGGGTTTATCCACCAAGAATATCTAAAAATTGTAAACATTTATGCTCCAAATGTGGGTCACCAAAATATATAAATCAATTAATCACAAACATAAAGAAACTCATTGATAATTATACCATAATAATAGAGGATTTCAACACCCCATTTACAAGCAATGGACAGATCATCTAAACAGAAAACCAACAAAGAAACAATGGTTTTGAATGACACAGTGGACCAGATGGGCTTAACAGATATATTCAAAACATTTCATCTTAAAGCAGTGGAATATACATTCTTCTCCAGTGCACATGGAATGTTCTCCAGAATAGATCACACACTGGGACACAAATCAGCCCTCAACAGGTACAAAAATATCGAGATCATACCATGCATATTTTCAGGCCACAATGCTATGAAACTCGAAATCATACCTCAAGATCATAAAAACCATATATGAAAGACCTACTGCTAATGTCATCTCAATGGGAAAAGACTGACAGCCTTCTCCCTAAGGTCAGGAACACAACAGGGATGTCCACTCTCAGCAGTATTATTCAACACAATATTGGAAGTCTTAGCCTCAGCAGTCAGATAACACAAAGAATATAATAAAAGACATCCAAATCAGCAAGGAGGAAGTCAAATTTTCACTTTTCACAGATAACATGATACTCTATATGGAAAACCCAAAAGATTCCACCAAAAAATGTCTAGAAATGATCCATGAATTCAGCAAAGTCACAGCATATAAAATCAATGCACAGAAATCAGTTGCATTCCTATACACCAATAATAAAGCTACAGGAAGAGAAATTATGGATTCAATCCCATTTACAATTGCACCAAAAACCATAAAATACCTAGGAATAAACCTAACCAAACAGGTGAAAAATCTATACACTGAAAACTATAGAAAGTTCATGAATGAAATTGAAGAAGACACACACACACACACACAAAAGGAAAAATATTCCATGCTTCTGTATTGGAAAAACAAATATCATTAAAATGTCAATACTAACCAAAGCAATGTACATATTCAATGCAATACCTATCAAAATAACACCAGCATTCTTCACAGAGCTATAACAAACAATCCTAACATTTGTATGGAATCAGAAAAGACCTGAATACCTGAAGCAATTCTGAAAAAGAAAACCAAACCTGGAGGCATCACAATCCCGGACTTCAAGATGTATTACAAAGCTGTAATCATGAAGACAGCATGGTACTGGGACAAAAACAGACAATCAATGGAACAGAATAGAGAACCCAGTAATGGACTCACAAATTTATGGCCAACTAATCTTTGACAAGGCAGGAAAAAATATCTAATGGAATAAAGACAGTCTCTTCAGCAAATAGTACTGGGAAAACTGGACAGAGACATGCAGAAAAGTGAACCTGGATCACTTTCTTACACCATACACAAAAATAAACTCAAAATGGATAACACACCTAAACGTAAGACAGGAAGTCATCAATATCCTAGAGAAGAAAGCAGGCAAAAACCTCTTAACACATCTCCAGAGGCAAGAGAAATGAGAGCAAAAATGACCTATTGGGACCTCATCAAAATAAAAAGCTTCCGCACAGCAAAGGAAACAATCAGCAAAACTAAAACGCAACCAACAGAATGGGAGAAGATATTTTCAAATGACAGATAAAGGGCTAGTATTCAAAATCTATAAAGAATTTCTCAAACTCAACACCCAAAAAACAAATAATCCAGTGAAGAAATGGGCAAAAGACATGAATAGACACTTCTCCAAACAAGACATCCAGATGGCCAACCAACACATGAAAAAATGCTCAACTTCACTCATCATCAGGGAAATACAAATCAAAACCACAATGAGATACAACCTCACACCTGTCACAATGGCTAACATTAACAACTCAGTCAACAACAGATGTTGGCGAGGACGCGGAGAAAGAGGATCTCTTTTGCATTGTTGGTGGGAATACAAGCTGGTACAGCCACTCTGGAAAACAGTATGGAGGTTCCTCAAAAAACTAAAAATAGAACTACCCTATGACCCAGCAACTGCACTACCAGGTATCCTGTTTAAAGGGGCACATGCACCCCCACGTTTATAGCAGTACTATCAACAATAGCCAAAGTATGGGTAGAGCCCAAATGCCCATCGATGGATGAATAGATAAAGAAGATGTGATATATTTATATACAATGAAGTATTACTCGGCAATCAAAAAGAATGAAATGTTGCCATTTGCACCTACGTGGATAGAACTAGAAGGTATTATGCTAAGCAAAATTAGAGAAAGATCATATGACCTCACGCATATGAGGACTTTAAGAGACAAAACAGAGGAACATAAGGGAAGGGAAGCAAAAATAATATAAAAACAGGGAAGGGGACAAAACATAAGGGACTCTTAAATACAGAGAAAAACCAGAGGGTTGTTGGAGGGGTTGTGGAAAGGGGAATGGGCTAACTGGGTAAGAGACATTAAGGAAGACACTTGTTGGGATGAGCACTGGGTGTTATATATAGGGGATGAATCACTGGAATCTACTCTTGAAATCACTGTTGCACGATATGCTAACTAACTTGGATGTAATTTTTTTAAAAAAATAATTAATTTAAAAAAAAAGGCAGCTGTGGTTGCCAGTTTTGGAGAAACACAGTAAATGTCAACTAGGGCTTACTCCTTGTGGGGAAACACTGAGAACAGATGTTAGCCCTCAAGGATCAGAGCTCAGGCTAACAAGGATTTGAAAAAGAGGTAATTAGAAAGTGCATGGGACCTGTCTGGTGAAAGTATAGACCTTGGAGGAGAGCAAAACTTGGTAGGAGAGTAGAGTAGCCTCGAGCCTTGGTGGTCACATATATTGAAGAAAGGAATTCTATTGAAACAAGACAGTATCAAAGAATTACAAAGAAGTTTAAAGAAAGAATATTTTACTCTTATTTCTAAAAGTGCTGAGATCATCAAAGGGGAAAAACACTCCTTTCTATTCTATTTTTAAAGTTTGCCTCTGTTTGTCATCTCAAGGGTTTCTGCTGTCAGCAGCAGTGGTAGTTATATGAAGGAAGCTGAATACACACAGATATATTTTGAAACCAGGAAAATTTAACCTAAAGTACATTTTAGTTTTGGAGTGCCCTTGAGGGTGGAACTGATTTGCTAGGAGATGAATAATGGGATTCATTACTATGACCAGTTGAAATCTAACATAACCCAAGGTATTCTCTTGCTGTTGAGGAGCTTAGAGATTGTGGAGAATAATTCAGCCCCACTTCTAATGATTTCTTATCCTAACACTAAAGTCATCAACAAAGGGGTGTTTTCTTCCTACAAGCAAGAGGTGTGTCTATGTTCATAAGTATAAGGAACATAGGCCAGCTCTTTGCATATTCACATGACTTTATTTTAGTTTTGTGATATATTTAAAAAAGGGTTTATTATGATGCTCTAAGATATAGACTTGATCAATATCTTATGAGTGTAATTACTTACACATTTCACTTTTGTTAATGTGTCCAAATAGTCACATGAATGATGTTAGATCATCTATTAAGAGAACTTTTGCATTCTCAGTATTTAAAATTCACAGCTAGAATGCTTCTTCTGTAAGTTTTACCCAACTTTAAATGGCAAAATTGTAATTATTGACAAATTTTTCCAGATAATAGGAAAAGAGGGTCTACTTGCCTTTACTTTTAAGAAGCTAAAATTGATGCAAACAACTAACAAGTATGGTGTAAAAAAGTTATAGGCCAATTTATCTGTGAATATATGTAAAAATAGGATGAGCCCTAAGAATCTGTATTTAAGAAGGCCTAATAAGGGACAACGGCCACATTTAACAAAATCAAACCAAACCAAACCTAACACTATAACTTCAGAATATTAAAGTCACTTGTCCCAGTCTTAATTGTCAAAGTTTAGATCAGAACCCATAAGCTGATGTCCAATTAGACTTTTCAATTCTATGATTGGATCAGTGAGGATAATGTATGTCACTATTACAAATCAACTCAAACTATGGTTTAACACATTTAAGATCGGCTCACCTACACTGACAAATACGGACAGTTTCCCAACCGGAGATTAAAGCCCACTGGCATCTTCCATCATATGACTCTGCCATTCTCTAGGACCTTTTATCCTCTGTGTGCAGTTAACACAAAGAAAAAAGAAACAAAAACTCATATTCTTAACTATCCTCGTACATGTGACACTAATCACTTCCATTCATTCCATTCCTGAAGAGCAGTCAGGTGATTTCAAGCAGCCCAGAAAGGGGTCTGGGAAATGGAACAACTCCACAAAGATTGTGGTGAAATGCCAGCTTTCTCTTTTTGGTAACCCTAAGGTGTTCTAGTTTACACTTGTCCTGCTTATGCCTACATATTATCATCCAACCTAAGACACTTTAATAATGTTTCTCAAAACTGTCCTGGTTTGAATGATAGGTTATATGATCATCCTATGTTCTACTACAATGCTCTAAGAAAACCTCAGGATTTTAAATTATTGTTTGACTTTGGTTTGGTTTTAATATATGAAAAGGAGGTGAATATGCCAACATTATGTTTTGCTGTAGATATTGTTAACGTACTGTTTAATATGTCTAGTCCATAGAAAATAATTAACACCTCTGGTGATCCAGAATGCTGTGATGATTTAAAAGATATTTTCCAGACATGTTTAAAAACAACATTTTCAAAACAATTGTATCAAACTTGAGTTATAATTTTATTGAAATAGCAAGTATGGGTTTTTTTGACCCTAGAGAATATAGTTTTGAACAAATTCATGCATAGATTAGTGAAACACATACAGCTGTTCCAAGGTACAGTGAATATTTTAAGAACATGTTGGAGGAAATTTTAAATACACAGTATGAGTATGACTCAAAGAAGAAAGACAACTGAGGTATCCTGTTGCCTGAAGGCAAAAGAATTGGATATGTGTCCCTTTAAAGTTCCTCACACTCCCATAGTGGTAAAATAAATTCTCCTGCAGAGTATAATTTGAGTTATAAAAATATTTTAAAATGATATGATAAGGCAAACGAAGATGTAGTTATAGGACCCTCTAAGCAATAAGATACCATGTATCCTGAATATTAGCATTCTGTGATATCATGTAAAATTTGCTTACGAAACCTGAGAAATAGAACTTAACATGACAAAATGTTGAGTTCCTAGGGTAAAGGCAATGATACTCTATCTCTTGAAATATAACGAAGACTACACTTCATTAAAGTGCAGTTGTCAACTAAAGTGCATTACTGCTTAGCTATGTCAAAATAACACAAGTAAATAAAACAGAACATGAATTTTCAAAATTCTTGGGACAGGAGCATGTATAATTTAGTAAGATGTTTCTACTATGCATTTTTTGGAATAAAAAAGTATTAAATATGAACATAGTAGATATAATCCATTCAACTTATTTTCTTTATAATCTGTCCACCCTTATCCCAATGTCCTGTTTGCCCCTCATCCTCATTCCAAAAGTAAAATAAACATAGTTGTCAGATGTCAAAGTCACAGTGAAGACTTTATAAAATCTTAAATGTTTTGAACTCCAAAATAACAGCCTGACTAGCACATTCTGAGCTGAAACTCCATAAATTCTTAAATGTACTATTCAATGGCAAATGTTCTGAAAGATTCCTAATAATGACTTGTGCCATAAAAAAGGAAAACAAGTAGGAATAGATGTCTTCATCCTTTTAGTAGAAAATATCAAAATTTTTCCTTATTTTTAATATCTTGGTGAACTTTATAATCTGTCACTTGGGAATGCCCTAGATCTTACAAATTTCCAAAGTTTCATGAACTGTCCTTTAGAGTTTACTGTCCATTATACCCAACTTTATTCACTAAGATACCATTAATTATCCTCTGAAATCAAAGACTCTTAAATAGAAATAATTTTATGTATTATAAACATGTTGTTGGGCTGTATAAGGCAATATCAGCATAAAATGTGATTTTATATCTATAAAACGTTTTATGTAAGTCTCATGGTAACTACACAGCAATGCCTATGGTAGATTCACAAAATATGAAGAGAATAGAATCAGAGCATACCACCATGGAAAAGCATCAATTCACAAAGGAAGGCAGCAAAAGGAGAAAGGAAAAAGGGAACTACAAAACAGCCAGAAAATAATAAGATGGCATTAGTACATCCTTACCTATCAATAATGATTCTAAATATAAATGGATTGGGGCACCTGGGTGGCTCAATTGGTTAAGCATTGGACTCTTGATTTCAGTTCAGGTCGTGTTCTTACAGTTTCTGAGATCGAGCCCCATGTCAGGCTCTGTGCTCTCTCAAAATAAATAAATAAACATTAAAAAAGTAAATAAATGGATTGAATTCTCCAATAAAAAGGCCAAGAATGGCTGGATGGATAAAAGAAGATCCAACTATATGCTGCCTTTAAGAGATTCATTTTGGCTTTAAGGACTTTTACTTTTTAAAGCAAAAGAATGCTAAAAATATATTCCATCCTAGTGGAAACCAAAAGAAGAGTACTCATGCTTATAACAGACAAAATAGACTTTGAGGCAAAAATGCAAACAAAAGACAAAGAAGATCATTATATAAAAATAAAGTGGTCAAATCATCAGCTATAAACATTGTAAACATATGCACCCCAAATTGGAACACCTAAATAAGGACACCTGGGTGGCTCAGTTGGTTAAGCATCTGACCGTTGATTTTGGCTCAGGTCATGATCTCAGTCTCAAGATCAAGCCCTGTGTAGGGCTCTGTACTGGATGTGCATGTTGCATGGGATTCTCCTTCTCCCTCTCCTTCTGCCCCTCCCTGCTTGCAAACAAGCTCTATGAATCAATCAATAAATCAATCGATAAATACCTAAATATATTAAGCAAATACTAACAGATCTAACCAATAATAGTAGAGGACATCATCACCTTCAACAATGGATAGATCATCCAGGCGGAAAATCAAATGAAGTAGAGACCAGAGAAACAATATAAAAGGACAATGAAATTAAGCTTTTTTGAAAAGATAAACAAAATTGACAAACTTAACTATCCTAAGAAAATAAGAGAGAAGACTTGAGTAATAAAAATCAGAAATGAAAGAGGAGACATTACAACTGATATTACAAAAATAAACATAGGATCATAAGTAATTTCCATCAACTTTTATATGCCAAAAATTACAAAACTTAGAAGTGATAAATTCCTTGAAATATACATCTTATCAAGACTTAATCACAAAGATCTAGAAAATATGGACATACCAATACAAAGTAAACAGAAAAGACTGAGTCAGTAATCAAACATCTCCCAAGAAAAAAGAACAGATGACCAAATGGTATTAATGGTAAATTCTAGTAGACACTTACAGAATAGTATCAATCCTTCCCAAACTCTTTCAAAAAATAGAAGAGGAGGTAACACTCCTAAACTTCCTTATAAGACCAGCATTATCCTGATACCAGAGCCAGATTAGGATACTACAAGAAGGGAAAACTACAGACCAATATCACTGATGAATATAGATGCAAAATTTCTTGGGAAAATATCAACAAACCAAATTCAATAGCACATTAAAGAAAATATACACTATGGGCAAGTCAGATTTATCTCTGGGATCCGAGGATAGTTCAACACATGCAAATTAATAAATGGGATACACCACATTAAATTAAAGGTAAAAATCATATGATCATCTCAGTAAATGAGGAAAAAGTATTTGACAAAATACAACATTCTTTCATGATAAGAACCCTCAACAAATCGAGTATTTAAAGGAACATAATTTGATTCAATAAAGGTCATATACAACTAGACCATAGCTAAAACCATATTTAATGGTGAAAATTTTAAAGCTTTTCCTCTAAAATGAGGAACAAGACAAGGACAAACAGTCTTACCACTCTAATTCAACATAATTCTAAAAGTCTTAGCCAGCCAGAGTAATCAGGCAAGATAAAGAAATAAAAGACATCCACATTGGAAAGGAAAAAGTAAAATTTTTATTGTTTGCAGATGATATGATCTTACATATTAGAAAATTCTAAAGATTCCACCATTTTATTATTTTCTATTCCATTATTCAATGTAATTTTATCCAAACATAGACATATTGTTATGAACTAGCATTGCATAGATATTATCTGTTTGTTTATCTTGCTTAGAATTCTCAAATCCCTAAATAAAGCTGGCAACAGCTACTTTAAAGAAAATAACTTGAATACCAGAATTTTACTGATGATCAATAAAGGAAGAAACACTTTATACATGTAAATACAAGTTGAGCATATTCTCATAAGAGGCACTGCAAACAGAAAGAGCTCCATAATAAGATTTAAGTACTATAATTGAAAATGGTCACACTTTAACTTGATTCACAATTGTGCATGGAGTTGGCATTATAAAACAGTGTAAAAGGCCATTCCTAGAATATGGATATATACCTATTTATATCTACATGCAGTGTGTATATAATATGTATTTTATATTTTATTCATATTGCATAAATTATTAAATATAGTACTATATTTATACACTAAATGTATACATATATATATATATATATATACATATTTTAATATTTATTTATTTGTTTTGAGAGAGAGAGCTCATACAAGCAGGGGAGGAGCAGAGAGGGGAAGAGAATTCCAAGAAGACTCCCCACCCAGTGCAGAGCCTGATCTCACAACCATGAGATCATGGCCTGAGCTGAAATTAAGAGTTGGAAGCTCAAATGACTGAACCTCATGGGAGCTCCAATATATTTATATATTTTCTATAATATGGACATTATAAAATAATTATATGTATTATATATATTTTATACATATTTATAGATCTTATATAATATATATAGATAATATAGATATTTTTTGGCACAAGCTCCCCAGCTATTCACACCCTGCACCACAATTGATATTTGTTAAAACTGATGAACCTACATTGACACATCATTATCACCAGATTCTATAATTTATATTAGACTACACACTTGGTATTGTACATTTTATGGATATTGGTAAGTATATAATTTGATAATTATATAATGTTGGTGATTTACTCATTGTAGTATCAAACAGAATATTTTACCCTAAAAATCCTTTCTCCTCTGCCAAACCATCCCTCCCAGCCCCAGTTCCTGGAAAACACTGATATTTTGTTGTCTCCATAGTTTTATCTTTTCCAGAATGTCATATGGCTGGCATCACACTGTATGTAGACTTTTCAGGTTGGCTTCTTTCACTTAGTAATGTGTATTTACAATTTCTCTATGCCTTTTCATGACTTAAAACTCATTTCTTTTTAGTGCTAAATAATATTCCATTCTGGAGTGTCTTCATTTATTTATATTCATAATTCTATATGACAGCTTTATTTTCTGCCTCAGTTACTTTATAATTTTTTAAGTTTATTTTTCTTATTTTGAGAGAGAGAGAAAAATAGAGAGAGAGAGAGAGAGAGAGATTGAGCAAGGAGACGGACAGAGAGAGAGGAAGAGAATCCCAAGCAGGCTCCACACTGTCAGCACAGAGCCTGAAGAAGGGTTCACATTCATGAACCATAGGATCACGAACTGAGCTAAAACCAAGAGTCAGTTGCTTAACCAACTGAGCCACGCAGGTGCCCTCTTACTTTATCATTTCTTATAATGCAGGTATTCTGGTTATGAGTATTTTCAGTATTTGTAGATATGAAAAATTATTTTGACAATTTTTCTTTGCATTGTATTTTATTGAATTTTTTAAACTAATCCCCAGTAAAATTTATTATTATCATTATCATTATTATTATGATTGTTATTATCATTTCATATATAGCCCTATGAGGTTTTTGTTTTTAAGAGAAAGAACAAGCGGGGGAGGTACAGCGAGGGGGGACAGAGGATCTGAAACAGGTTTCCTGATGATTGTAGAGAGTCCCAACACCCTATGAGTTTTAATACATCCATGGATTTGTATAAACACAACCACAATCCGGATACAGAAGAGGTCCATTATTTTACAGCCATCACTTCTGAAAAGTGTTTTTACTGAATTCTAGATTGAGGGGTTTTGCTTTATTTTGTTCTGTTCTGTTCTTTCAGCTGTTTCTGAGAGTCTATCTGCTCTATTTTCAAATCTTCTAAGTCACTTTTTATAATTTCCTCTTCCATGTATAAAAGCAAATCAAGTGTTTTGGGGATCAAAATTTATATGATTTAGAGGAACACCTTTACACAAGAATAATACAAAATTATAATTATTAAATTAGGTACAGAGCTTGCACAACAATGTGAATGTACTTAATTATATGTAATTGTACACTTAATGATGGTTAAGTGGTAAATTTTATGTTAGGTGTAATTCACACCTATAAAAGTTGCAATGAAAAAGCAAAACAGAACAAAACTGAGACTTTGAAGGTATTTGGGTAAGTAGAAATGGATTTTAAGCTTTAGTAACTTCACAGAAAATTTACTTCTGCCTGTATGTATTGTTAAGCTATTGCTTCTTTAACTATAATGAGCATAGCTACTTTATTTCTAATATTTGAAATGAACATACTTTGTTCTTTATTATTGTATATTGCCACAACAACCTTCACTACCCTCCCCTTGGAGTGACTTAAGGGCATTTTTATCAAGCAGGTCCCATTTTGAAATACCAAATAAACATGGGGAGGATCTCCTGTTAGACCCCTATCTTAAAAGCTGCTGACTTTTTAATTATATCCCTCTTTTCTCGATAGGTCTTCAAATTCAAATGTCAAGTTTTCCAGAATTACAAATCCTATAGGGAAAAAAAAGTATTTTTGCTTTTAATGCTGAATAACCCTTCTGGTTTTCTACTTTTCATCACATTTTTCCCTGATAGTATATTTAAAATCTCTTAGGAGATAATTTTTTAGGAGATAATTTTTATATTGTGTACTAGGATTTATTTTTTTCCACAAGAAAATTTGGTCTGAATAAACTTATCTACCCCATTTCTTACAGTGTATGTATCCTCACTTCAAAATAATACTTTTGGATAATGACATGTTTTCTAAGAAATTTCCAAGAATAAGTAAAAATAAAGGAAAAAGTAAGTCTACCTTTTCATTTTCCCATTACTCAAATATGGCAGTATGTTGGTATTATTTTCCTCCCAGTCTTTTTTTTTAAGATTTTTTTCACAGTTGTTATGTACCATACACAATTTCTAAATTAATATTGTATTAAGGAATATTGTTCATGCTACCTCCTTTTCATAAACAGCATTTTAGATGGTTGCCTGAGGGCAGAGTGTATGCCCTTTGTATCTCCCCTGCTGTTTAACACAGATACCTACTCTCATTAGACATTCAGTAATGTTTGTTAACTTGAATGAAAGTACAGGCATTTTTTTTTAATGTTTATTTTTGAGAGAGAGACAGAGCACGTGAGCAGGGGAGGGACACAGAGAGAGGGAGACACAGAATCCAAAGCAGGCTCCAGTCTCTGAGCTGTCAGCAGAGCCTGATGTGGGGATCAAAGTCCAGAACCGGTGAGATCATAACCTGAGCCCAAGTCAGACGCTCAACCAACAGCCACCCAGGCACCCCAGAAAGTACAGGCATTTTAAATAGAAAGCTTTCTGGGATAGTCAGTTCTTTCTACCATCTTACCTAATATAGCAATAGAGTTCAAAAGTTGACATTCAATAAACAATCACTGAATTAAATGCTGCAAGACTCATGTTGTCAAGTGACTACACTACAGAAGGAGATGTGGTATGTGCACGTGTGTCTTGCCATGTTCCGGTTTCCTGTTGAATTCAGTTTAGGGAAATAGTCATGAATTTCCAAAGCAATGGATGTGGTAACTTACATTTTACTCCAGATAAGAATATTTATCTGGTAACCATTCTCCTTGCTTTTGCCTTAGTCTCTCAATAATCAGTTTTCGATATATCAGCCAGAAATATTCTTTTAAAGTTCAAATTGATCATGTCATTCTTCTCCTTATACCCTCCAACAATGTTCCATCTCAGAACAAAAGCCAAATCCCTAAAAAGGTTTACAGGGCACTGCATGATCTGGTCAGGTTGCCCCTCTGACCTCTTCTTTCGCTGCATGTTGCTTGCTGTGGTTCACTCACACTGGCCTCAAACACACCAGATATGCTTGCTTGTCTCCCAGGTGGTTGGCATTTGCTATTCTGCCAGGAAACATCTCTCTCTCAGATTCTCTCACTCCCTCAGATCTTTATTGTCTCTGTTCAAATGCTGTTTCTGAGGCATTTTCCTTCTCTTCAACCAGGCATTCCTTGACCTCTTTGCTACTTCATTTCTTCCTTAGTGTTGTACATATTTATTCGTCATTTTGGTTTTGTTTCCTCCAAACTAGAATATAAGCT